>NC_069387.1:68888000-70353000 GCF_027475565.1 Acinonyx jubatus
TCATATCATGGCACATTTCATATGCTTATTCACTTCTGGATCTCCCACTGAGTTGTGAGTTTCTTGAGGGATGGGCCTATGTCTTGATCACTTAACAGTGAACCTTGGCATCTAGAAAGCATTTGGTAAATGTTTGTTAACTGACTGAGTGAGTGACATTCCATCTTTCAACAAACCCTATGTTTGGGTTGACAAAGCCAAGAGTCAGAGAGATTAGGAGACTTGCCCAAGGTCACCTACACAGGTAATTGCAAAGACAAGTTTTGAATGTTCTTTACATGAAACCACACTACTTAAGGGACTGAATCAGAACTTAGGAATGTAGGGGCCCAGATTCTGGAAATGGAATTCAATGTGGGGAACTTTTCAAACTAGAAGTTCTCTGAATATGGAAGCAGAACCAAGCCCCAGGGCTGACTTGCGATAAAATCCTTGAACTACTGGTATTATACTAACCACATTCCCTGTGCTCTACCCTCCTGTCCTGCCCATTCCTGCTTGTTCCATAGGGGTAAGGGTACCAGACAAAATTGAGGACACCAGGTTAAGTTTGAATTTTAGATAAATATATTATTTTTTAGTATAAATATGTCCCAGGTATTGCTTTTAAAAATATTCATTATTTATTTGAAATTCAAATATAACTGGCATTCTGTACAGTGGCCCTCCCCCTTATCCACAGGGCATACATTCCAAGACCCCCACTGGATGCCTGAAACCACAGGTAGTATTGAACCCTATCTATACTATGGTTCTTTTTCTATACATACATGCCTATGATACAGTTTCGTGTATAAATTAGGCACAGTAAAAGATTAACGACAGTAGCTGTTAATAAAATAGAACAATTATAACATATAGTGAAAGTTATGCGAATGTGGTCTCTTTCTTTCTCAAAATATCTTATTGTCCTATACTCACTCTTCTTGTGATGACATGAGATGATAAACTGCCTACGTGATGAGATGATGTGAGGTGGGTGACTGACGTGGGCATCATGACCTAGCATTAGGATACTATTGACCTTCTGAGGATATGTCATAAGGAGGACCATCTGCTTCCAGACCACAGTTGATTGTGAGGGAAGCAAAACCGCAGATAAGGGGGTGACTACTGTATATTTATTTGCTATTGCTACATTTGGCAACCCTAGATGAGGGTTGGTTTTAAGGATATATATGTAGGAATCAGGAGATATGTTAAACCACCTCAGTAGCCCCAAAGCTGGTTACAGAGGCTCCCAGCACTTCTGTGGCTGGGGTGTTCAGTGGGAACTAAGGAGTGCTGGAACAATGGCCCGTTGGGTTCTGATTTAACCACAGCTCAAGTGCCCTCTTGTTACCTCCTCCAAAAGGGAGCCCATTGTTCCTGTGCTGCTTCCTTCCTCCTGTGCATGTCACTGTCACACTTCTCAAGAGAGCATATGGCTAGGCTAATGTGCCACCATTCAGAATGGAGGGCCTGCCCCAGAGTAGATGCTCAATAAATACTTCTTTGACGAGTGAACAAGTAAGTTTCAGAATGGTCACCTCAAAGTGGTTGATCTCATGGATGTCCATACAGTCTATGGTCAACTTTGGCAGCATATTCTCAGGTTTAGTCAGTTGTGGCTAGGGTATCAGGGCCACTTAGGCCAATGTCAAAATATACGAGTTTTTTTCTGAACAAACCTCTTGGGCTGCTTTCTCAGTAGGGATCTGTGAGTATAAACAGGCAGTCTAGAACATTTTATCCTGTCTGGTTCACATGGCCTCTTCAATATGCCATCCTTAGACTATTAACAACCAATAAGCTCTAGTCACAGTAATGTGAGGGTAATTATATAATTTGTTATCTAAACTAGGATATTTTGGTGCATAAAAGGAGATGCTGGTCACAATGCCACTGGGACAAATGATATAAACCTGGACTGTTCTGTGCAAACTGGGACATACTGACAACTCGGTTTTTGTGAAACATAAGCACACTTTGGAATCTCCTGGATACTATAATCTCCAAATGCCACTCTTCGGTCACAGTGACCATATTACCCAATCAGCTGTAGTGTGCTCCTATACTGTTTTCTCTCAAGGTAGTTTTTCAGGGGAGATTCTATGAGATTTTCCTCACAAATATGATTCATATAATATTTTGCTGAGAATATTTCTGTCTCCATAACTTGACCTGAATCTCTTAGAAATGGCGGTCCATGCCATTTACCTGCGTGTTCTAGCGTCTGACACATTTCCCGACACCTACAAAGTGTACTTGCATCAACAGCAACAGGTTATTATGCTATAGTAATAAACTACCCTTAAACCTTGGTGGCTTGTGAGAAAACGAATTATTTTCTTTACACCATATGTCCAGAGTTGGTCAGCTTGTGCCCTGTTCCACATCCTATTTAATCTGGAACCCAGACTGATGAGCAGTTCTTATCTGGAATGTTGCGGGTCTCATGGCAGAGAGAACAGAGACAACGTGGGATCACAGACCGTCTCTTAAAGCTTCTTGTCAGAGGAGAGAGTTACTTCCACTTGCATTTCATTGCCAAAGCGAATCATACAGCCAAGTCTGTTCCAGTGGGAAGGAAGGTATAATTCTCTTACAGGGAAGAAAGCAAATGTTTGGGACAATAGTACAAAATCTACCACAGTGCCCAGTAAATGTGAATGGAACTAAACTTAGCATTATTATTTAAGTCGATATAACCCATACTTTCCTGACACGAAGATGGGGAGAAGTGGGATGAGATGGGATGGGGTAGGGGAAAGAGTGTACTCCGTGTGCAATGTTTCAGGAGCCCAGCTTGTATGCTCCCCTTTATGCTTTCTGTTCAGGCACATTTGCACCTGGGAGGGATGAGAAAAAGCTTCAGTTCTAGTCTTTCCTCTCCCCATCTTTAAGGATTATCTTTCTCCTTTCATAGGGCTGGGAAGAGTCCATCTATCCTAGCAGGAGTAGTGAATAACAGATCTCTGATTCCAAACCATTCTAGCTCTGGGATTATGATATGAATTGCTCCAATTAATGGACACCTACCAACTCTCATGTACTGGGCCCTCAATATTATCGAGGTTCTTGCCTTTAGGCAGCTTGCACTTCAGGAGAGGAGCAAGACATGTGCAGCTAATTCTAGATGAGGTATAATATGTCAATCCCTCACTGCTTGGAGTTCCTATAGTTTAACCCACTTGAGTTTCTCTGATTTCAAATCCTGGCCAGATTCAATTTAACCAGACATGCCAGCTGCAGATGGAATCCCATGGTTATTATAGTGAATCCAGCCTTCTCCAGAAAGCCCTTCTCTACTTGGGCAGAATAGACTTAGTTCCTACAAGACTTTGACCTCTTTGTTCCCTCTCCTATGCTGTATACTTTGGATGCAATTATAAAGATGGCTGATTGAATTATATGTCTAATATTTGGGTATATCATAGCCTTTGGGACCCAATCTCTCAAAATACAATTATACAAATACAACTATATTTTTCTTAGTGATCTCACATTAGAATGGGGAGAGGAATCTGGTCACAGTCCAGGGAAGACCATTTCTATCCAGAAGAGCTAATCAGACCCAACAGGCATGAATCGGGAATTCATAGGATCCATCCCAGGCACACCACAGACATTCTTAGTCATGACAGTTCCCTTTCCAAGGCCATCCTAAAGACCATAGCACTACCTTACAGAAAATCTCTTAGGTCCTAGGCAAGCCATTTTTGCCACCCATGTTTCACTAAGTGCTTTTGGGAAATTTGAGAATTATTGTAGGTGTTGGGACACATCTCTTATGGTTCAACTATACTTCTAAGCCCACTTCTCAGCAGATTCTTGAGCTCTGATCTATGAATTTTCTGATCCCATGTTGACATCTCAGATTTCTATTTTACCCATGAAAAGCCGGAGTACAGGGAGATTCAAGCATCTGCCTAGGGTCACATGCTTGATTGACTGGAACATTGTACAAGTCTACAAGTTTGACACTGTAGAGGAACTGGAACCTGTTAGGACAGTTAATGGCAAGAATGATGGGGCAAGTTTTCCTGAGTTCTATGAACACATCTCTTTTTAGACTTTTCAGTTTATAAGTGTCATGTTAAATAAGGTAACTCTGGTGAGCATGTATTGCCTGTTTCACAATAGTACTGGTTCTTTAAAAGTCAGATTTCTGAGTCATGCTGAGTTATTCACATGAACAAAACTTGAACCTGACAAATGGAATAACAGGAAAAAACACAGTGACATCACATATTTCTTCTATAAAAGGTTGGAGAGACCCAGAAAGGAAGTTTCTCCAGGAATTAAGGCAAAGTTGGATATTGAACATCATTCAGTTGCAATGATAGTTAAAGAAGAATCTTATGTAATGAACTTGATAAAATTGAGATATTACCTTTAAGAGCAACAAAGTGCTGTTGATGTGAAATTTAACTACTTAACAGTTAAAACTAAACAATTATAAAGTCCACTTTGCTGGCTCCATGAAGATCCTTATGCTGCTTGGATTCCTTTGGGACTCTCCTACTCCTTCTCTAGGAGTCAAAATACTGCTCATTTTTCAGGACAAACTCTTATTCATGAGTTTCTTAATTCCTCTGGTTGTAAATAACTTCTCTGTCCTTGGCAGTGTAATGACAATTTGAATAAGCATACTTTATAGCTTTCAGCATCTTCTAGCCAGGCACATATAATAATTGTCTTCATGTTTCATTTCCTCTGCTGTATAATAAGCCACCTGAAGACAGGGATCGTGTCTTTTCTCTTTTGTGTTCTCTCAAGGTCTAGCACTGTGCCAAGTACATATTCTACATTTTCCAAATGTTTGTGCAATTAAATGAAACTGAATTACATTAGAATTGATAGGGGCAAGGCTGAGACCAAGCCTGAAAAACATTGTCTATTGACATAAAAGAAACCAAAGAAATCTTGAGAATTTTAAACATCAGAGTTAAGATAGGGAAATAATGTACTTTTCAAACTTGGAAATATTTTTCCGTTTTGTTCATTGTGTATTGTGTATGATATCAAAAATGAGTTAACTATATTATATTTTGTGCTTATAAGAAAATATATTTCCTTATGGAAATAATAAAAAGGCAATGAAATATTACTTTCTTCTTTTGCTATGCTTATATCATCCTGAATAATACAAAGGGCACGTTAATGACCTGTGTTAGGAATTTGGCTTTTTAAAAAAATCATTACAGGAAGAGTTTTTAAAATTTCAAATTCCATGTACAGTCTTTTTTTAAGTATAATTTACTGTCTGATTGGCTAACACACATTGTGTAAAGTGTGCTCTTTGTTTTTGGGGGTAGATTCCTGTGGTTCATCGCTTATGTGTAACACCCAGCGCTCATCCCAACAAGTGCCCTCCTCAATGTCCATCACCCATTTTCCCCTCTCCCCCATGCCCCCATCCACCCTCAGTTTGTTCTCTGTATTTAAGAGTCTCTTGTGGTTTGCCTGCCTCCCTCTCTGTTTGCAACTATTTTTCCCCCTTTCTTCCCCATGGTCTTCTGTTAAGTTTCGCAAGATCCACATATGAGTGAAAACATATGATATCTGTCCTTCTTTGACTGACTTATTTCACTCTCCTTGTTTAGTGGTAGAATAGGGGGCCAGACCATGTAGAAACACTGGCATATTTTATGAGTGGGCGAGGCTGAGACCAGCTCAACCTGGGGTGAGGAAAAGATAAAGGGTCAAAGGCCAGCCATGACATACTGTCAGCCCGTGGGCCCGGGATGTAGTGCACATACCTCTCCACAGCAGATTCCTTAAATAGATGTATTACTCTAGTCTAGCATGACATTTTGTGTAAAGTGTGTATACTTTGCTTGTTTAAAGAAAGTTTGTATAGACAATATTTGAAATCTATTGATACTCTAGGTAGTAATGAGTGTATAAACCAATACACAGGGGAAATAGATAAAGAAATATTTAAGTACCTCCAGTGTAGTAGATAATGTGCCTTTAAATAATAATAATAATACTAATGAGAGTAAACATAGTAAGTTATTTTTAATAAGTGCTTACTGTGTCCATACACTGAGCCACTTAATCCTTCAGCAAATCTTATAATGCATTCTGTCCATTTTATAGGTGAGTGAAGTACCTCCGTGATTTTAAGCAACCTGTTCAAGGTCAGATCATGCCAGCGCCAAGATTTGACCTGGTCTAGCCAGGGATGGTATGTTTGCGAAGGTAGACCCCATCTCAGTCTAGATCAAAGAACAGAGGTTTGTTGTCAATAAAATTTTTAAGTAAAATTTTTATTTTAGAATACTTGGACAGAAAAATTGTGAAGACAGTATAGAGTTCTCTTATACTCAACACTCAGTTTCCCTTATTGCTAACATACTAAGTTAGTATAGTTAATTTGTTACAATTAATGAATCAATATTGACATATTATTATTAACTAAGCTCCATAGTTTATTCAGATTTCCTTAGTTTTTACCCAATGTCCCTTTTCTGTTAGGGTCCTATCCAGGACCCCACATTACATTTACTCATCATGTCCCTTTAGGCTCATCTTAGTTGTGATAGTTTCACAGACTTTCCTTGTTTTTCATGACTATGGCAGCTTTGAGGAGTACTGGTCAGATATTTTGTAGAATGTCCCACAACTGAGGTTTGTCTGGTACTTTTTTTGTCCTTTAGGGTTACATGTTTTGGGAGGAAGACCACAAACATAAAGTACCATTGTCATCACATCCTCTCAGAGTTACATGCTATCAATATAACTTACTGTTGATGGTGACCTTGAACGCCTGGATGAGCTAATTTTGTCAGGTTTCTCCACCTTTCAGTTATTTTAAAAATGTTTTGTTGTTGTTAAAATAATGCAGAGATATCTCACAGAAATGAATTATGGGTTGTTCTAAACGAATTGAAAATCATCAGGAAGCCACTATCTCTAATTTTCTCTCTTTGGGACTGTATGGTCTCTCATTTCCTTTACTTTGGGTGTTTTCTTCATTATTTCTTCTTATTTTTTACTAACTGGTGATAGATTTCTGGCTCTGGGTAACTACATCCTGATTTTCCTATTCTCTTTTCTTCCTGTGTGTTGATTTGGCTCACAGCAACCTGATCCACATCCCTCTCACCTTTTTTCTGGTCTTGATCCTGCTTAGCACGTGTCTCACTTTCTTCTAGTTTCTTTTCCCCATTGCAAGTGCCTCTCGATCACAACTAGTGCCAGTCGCTGTCCCAAGCACTTGTCTATGAACTGTTTGGCTTTAAAAAATATCCTGTGAAGTAGGTAAAATATCTCCAGTTTTACAGATGATGAAATTGGAATCCAGAAAAGGTTAGGAAACTTTCCTGAGTTTCTGCAAGTGTCCTTGATGCCTATACCCAAAGGTCTAAAGGCACAGCACCACGCTTGTTACCATTCTATTGTTTCATGTAAACTTCCAACAATCCTCCAGAGTTAAGTAGCTTGCCTGCGATTAGCCATTTAGTAAGTGGTGGAACTGGGCTGAGACCCTGGTTTTTCATAGCCTGAAGTCCACTGTACCCCAGCTTGCCTTCCATAATATTACAACATATAAATTAACCTGATGGAAGTCATTATTCTAGGCCTTTTTTGGAGAGGTGAAAATAAAGATGTGAAACCTATAATACTTAACTGTCTTATCTCTCTGAATGAATCAGTTCAGATTGTGGCTTTGGCACTCATTGGCATTCACCTTGAGCAAGTACTCCATGCAGATAAGGGAGCTGTTGATCTGGGCCTTGTGATTCACATTGGTACTAGAAAGTTGGCAAGGCTAGTGGGTGGGAAGAGTAGAAAGATCAATACACAGTAAAGAACACTGAACCTTCCATAGATGGCAAATATGTTGTTTTGTGAATCTTAAAATTTTTTTTATGTTTATTCATGTTTGAAAGACAGAGAGAGACAGAGCACAAGCAGGGGTGGGCAGAGAGAGAGGGGCACACAGAATCTGAAGCAGGCTCCAGGCTCTGAGCTGTCAGCACAGAGCTCGATGTGGGGCTTGAACTCACAAACCGTGAGAGCATGACCTGAGCCGAAGCCAGATGCGCAACCGACTGAGTCACCCAGGCGCCCATGTTTTGTGAATCTTAATGTGCATGTATATTTTGGCCTAAGGGATCAGTGTAAATGGCTGAGATCCATGCAAATTGAGGGTGTTTCCTGATACCCCTGATATTCTGAGATATTGAGTGATTGCCATGGCCTTGAACTTGTAGGGAACAGCCCCACATTATCTTGAGTTATTTTAGCATAGCTAGGGGATATAGTAAAGACAGAGTAGTAGTGAAGGTGAAAGATGATAGCAGCTTGAGCTAGGGGGTACCAAAGAAGATAGTGACCAAAAAAATAATGGTTTCAAGATATTGAATGTGGAGAAGTAGAAGTTGTTAAGGATGATGGATGGGTGGTAGTATCATTTACTGAGATAGAGACACTGGCAGAAGACCACGTTTGGTTGGGGTGAGGTAGAGCTATGGATTCTTTAGACATCTGAATGGAGACACCAAGGGTAAACTATTGGATATACGGTTTGCACTCAGGAAGAGGGCTGGGCTAAAGACAGACATTTGTGAGTCATCTGTATACAGGTAAGTAACACTATGGGTATTGTCCAAAGCTCCTAGAGAGATCAAAGAGTGAAAGGAGAATAGGGTCTAATGGCCAAATAATGATTAATTTGTAACGGAAAAAATAATTAATAGGCTAATAAATTGGAGGCAAGCTGGAAAAAAATCCAGGCAAATAAGTATGAGAATTGGAAACAATGCAGTGCTAGGGAAGAGACTATTTCAATAAGAGATAAATTGTAGATTAACAGACTATGAAGTCATTAGTTAATTTGTCAATTAATCAAGCAGTTGGTGAAAACTTCTTCTGTGTTAAACAATAGTTAAAAAAATGGGACTAGAAAGAACATTAGGATCCCAATAAGCTCAGCTCTTTGACATGCTTTCCTGATTTGAGGTAGGGGCCGATTGTGATCATCTATATTAACCATTCTCCTTCTGATTTTGTCTACTCTTTTATTTTTGTCATTTCTAGGCTTCTCAGCACTTCCATCAAGCACTAGGCAGCAACAGAGAAAGGAAGTTATAGTAAAAGCATTCATTTTTTTGGATGCTTCCTAGTGCTGATAAATACTTGATGGTGTAGGAATAAAATCCTGAGTACCTCGGTGGCTTTTAAAGTTCTTTGCTTTTTAATTTTTGTCACTGATACTTAAACATGACTGCAAAGTACCTAGTTCCATATATTTTTCTGATCAGAGTCATATAGCATTTCAAAGTAATTCAAGCAAATATAATGCATCAAAAAAAAAAAAAGCAAAGAAGCTAATATTAGTGAGGAAGATGTAAATACTTGCAAACTATTTAACATTTCAATATCTTTTTATGTTCAAAACCACCTAAATAATAATAAGAAAAAAGCCCACCCCCCATACCACCTAAATATTTAGAAGGTAATAAGAATGTAAACTTAAATATGGGCTAGTTTAAACAGTGCCCTATTAACAAAAGTAGTTATTTTCCCTCCTTACATTATTGTTACCTCAGAAGAAAACTTTGACATATCTTACGTCCAATGTTGTTGTATTGGTATGGGATAATATAAAAACTCAGATTAACTTGGAAATGCTTTTAACTAGAAAACATAGTTTATTTTGTGAGAGCTCTTTATCATTTAGAAACTGCTTGTATTCATAACGTATCCTGACTAATATTGCCTAAACATTATTTAGGATTATGCCTTTCAGACTATTATATCTTTTGGGATGAAGGGATACTATGCAACAGAAAAGCATCTGCTGGCAACCACATCACTTAAATCAAATATACTGTCTTTCTGTCAGAAAGATAATAATACCAGAAACAGTCATTAGGTACCATGGAGGCAGCAAAAACCTCCCTGCTGGGACTCAAGATTTACCTAAATGCTGTGTGCCCCCCAAATATCTCCATGTTCACCTTCTGTCCTCAACCAGTCATTGTACTAAGCATTTTCCATATTACTCAGTCCTTCAAATAAGAGTACTAAATGTGTTAAATACTATTTTGGAGTGATAACATGTGATATTTTTTTTTAAGATAAGGCACCTGATTACCTCTTGGGAATGAGACATTTAGATGTGGGAAATAACCAATTAAACACTCGGCACCATGTTAATCATCTTGGGTAATATAAAAGTAGTATATTCGTTCCATATCTTCAGGCAGCTTATATTCCTATTTGAAGCTGTACCAGATAGAAAAAGAGCTAGATGTTCATCTTCACATTGTGAAGACATAAGAAGAAAGGAAAGCCTAGTAAAATGTGTTTTAAAACAAAAAGGAAAAATGACCTTCTAAGTTTGAGCTAGATATTTAAAAATTTTTTAATGTTAATTAATTATTACTTTTTTGAGAAAGAGAGAGAGAAAGAAAGAGAGAGACAGACAGAGTGCGAGCAGGGGAGGGGCAGAGAGAGAGGGAGACACAGAATCCGAAGCAGGCTCCAGGCTCTGAGCTGTCAGCACAGAGCCTGATGTGGGGCTCGAACTCACAAATCATGAGATCATGACCTGAGCCAGTCAGACGCTCAACCGACTGAACCACCCAGGCACTCCTGAGCTAGATATTTTAGTGGACTTTTAAGGAAAAAAATGTCGCCAGGAACAGGAATGTTAAAATTCCAACCTAATGGTCCGTGAATTTGCATTCCTTCTGTTTAGCAATATTATGATTACCCTTTGTTCTCTGGACCACTCACTTATTTTTCATATTTCACTTATTTGCATCCATGATTTGTCTACCTCCAAAATGTACTTCTAGCTGGGATATAATGAGGGATTTTGCTTTTCTCGCTGCGTGTCATAGAGCAGCAAACTGTCCTACCAACGGTCTCATTCAATCTGGACCATAACTCAAGTGCTGGAACTCTATACATGGGGTCACGCTAACACATGTGTCTGCTTGTGCACGAACAGAAAGGAGCCTGCTCGTCAATCATACTGGTCCCTATGTTCTCAGCACTGGGGGTTTACTTCTGTCAGTCTCTTCCAGCTATGGACCCTGGTAAATAAGAAACTTTGTTTTTTTTGTTTTTTGTTTTGTTTTTTTTTTTACTTTCCACCCTCTACCCTCCAGCCCTGAACTTTGTCATCTGATGCTCCTAGCCAGCTGCTCATTATCCTCAGGTCCCACCTTCCTCTCGTGGGACTTATCTGTAAGGCTGATTCCTAAATGTTCTGCACAGTGTCATTCTGGATGACTGCGGTCACTAACCAAAAGTTAGACAGCCAGTGAGTCAGAACACATCAAGTATGCTTGGAGAAAAACAGTTAAAGAAAAATTACTTGGTGGAAGAAAGAAGTCCAATATGGTTTGATTTGATTTGGCTAAGATAGTATAGTATTAAATTATCCAGTCATCCATATTTATAGCCAAAAAGTCATTTTTGTGGTAGCTAAATCTAAAAGAAATCTGTAATAAATAGACATCCATAAATAAAATCAGCTGCCTTATAATTTTTATTGGCTACAATGAGAGGATAACATAAATAGTGTTTTGTTTCTATCATAACACAGTTATTAAGGCAGAATAGTCAAACATTATTGTAGGTTCCTCCTAATTGTATAATTGCTATTATATAAACCAATTTCCTTTCTGCTGGTTAAATAAGGGGCTGTCTTTTCTTACAGCATTTCAACAATGTCACTTGTATGTTAATAAAACACTATTTGTATCATTCAGGATTCATCCATCATTTTATACCGACAAAATTTTAATCAACATCATAATTACCTCTCTATGGAAGGTAAGAATTTTATTTCTAAAGAAAAACACAGACTTGCCTTATTCTTAGGGTGAATTTCTATTAAGAATTTATGTTCAGGCAAAATAATTGATAAATGAATGTTCTTTCCAGTTAGAAAAGACTCCGGCATATCTAGTACATTCTTTAGGAATTACGCATTTCTGGCTTCATTCCTTGACTTGCGTTAGAAGTCTTTGTCTGCTTACTAAAGTCTATTGTCTTGAATTTGGGTAAATTTAAGATGTTCTTAGGCCATCTATCATCAGATCAGCAGGACAGATAATATTTTTTAAAAATTGCATTCCTCTAATCTTTGTTCACAATTCTTTTAGTAAAGACTGCAGATTTCCTCCTCTTTACTTCTGGGATATGGCTAGAAAGGCCACTTGCTTTAGTGGAGTCAGGAACTCTGGCTCTGTGATTCTGGGAAAGAGTCAATGCATTTGGGCCTCAGTCCCTCCTCTAAAAAGTGAGAAGTTGAACGGGATGTTCTTTGAGTTCCCCTTAAATTGCATAGAAATTGTAAAAAGCTGGTTAAGCTGACTTACAATGCTTTTTTATGAGGGTTCTTTGAAACAGATGATGGAGGGGAAAGAAGCAGAACAGTGGAGGAAGAAAAACCAGAGTGGAGAATGTGTGGGAAGACTGGAGGGTGGCTCGTCATGGCTGGCAGCCTGGCTCCTGTTCCTCCCTGTGTTTCCGATAACTTTCTCCATGTACACTCTGAATGATCTCACACCAAAAGGAAAGTCTGGGTGTGGGTTGGAAAGAAAGGGGGTGAATTTTATTGGCTGAGAATGCCAAGCTTAGTCTGAAATTCATTAGTTACTTAAGTGATAGTTAAGATGATGGGACATTAGGTCAGGGGAGCAGTAGTTAACGCAGGCAAAAATACCTGCTAATCCAAAGTTCCCTTGTAAGGTCATTTGAGGCAAAAGTTAACCAGAATACAAAAAAGGTTTAGTTATATCATTTATATGATAAACATATGTCACGCCCCTAAAACATATGCTTCGCCCTAAAATGCTGCAATGCTGCTCAGAGAATGTTTTTCTCTTCTAAATTTGTATCTTAGCCATTCTTTCACTGTGTGTGTGTGTGTGTGTGTGTGTGTGTGTGTGTGTGTGTGTGGTATGCGCATGCGCATTTGTGCGTGTTTCTTTTTATAAAGTCACCTGGGGACCTGTGATGGTCCCAAAGAAGGCTACCTGCTGGCTCACGCACATCTCCTCCTTGGCCCTATGTTTCCTCTAGCTCTGTGTTTGCCACAGTGTGTTGTAGTGTTTTGTCTTCATTTCCCTGCCTCTCAACAAGAGAAGTCCCTTAAGGACACAAACTGTATCTTATTATGTTTTCCCAAAACCAAAACTGTCTTTGACTCAGAATGGATCAGGCATGGTGCTAGGGTGAGTGATAGGAAGGTACAGGCCCAAACTTATGCTTATAATTCAGTGAGGAATCATGAGTAAAAAATGTCTCTGATATCAACATACTGCCATAAATACTCTGATACATAACCCAGAGGACATAAAAATATTTCTGAACATTAGACTTTCCTATCACCCCGACATATGGGATCACCAGGATGAGAAATGCTGAATTAGAGGATCAGTTTCCTTACTTCCAATGAAATGATGATGCCCCATAGCTCTTCACAGGTGCAATAGGAAGTAAGGATTTAAAAAGCTGAACAACAGGCACTATCCTTATCTTGCCCCTGACTCCAACTATGTGCCTCACCCTCCAAATTGGGAGAAGATAAAGCTGGGTCCATCTTCAACCTCTGTCCACACAATCTGCTCTCTAGGTCTGGACATGCTTCCCTCCACTTTCTTGCCTGATGATTTCTCCCACATCTGTGATAGATTAAAGATGGCTGCAAAGCTTTGTTACTCCTCTCATTGAGAGATGGGTCTGTATCCCCTCACTCTGAATCTGGTTAGGCTCTGTGACTGCTTGATCAATAGAATATGATGAGCCCAGGCCTTGCGGACTGGCAACTTCTACTTCCTATCTCTTGGAATGCTAGTTCTGGAGGAAGCTAGCTGTCACTTAATAGGTCTGGCTACCCTGGGAGCAGAGGTAGTCTTTTTCTCCTCTTCTCCCATGTGCTTGGGTCCAAAGCAGTAGCAGCAGTTATGGTTTGTTGAATATCTCCTATGTGTTAGGCATAGCGTGTGGTGTTTTATATACATTTTCTCACTAATCTCTCAAAACAAATCTATGAAGAAGATCTTATATTGATCAGGTAGTTGGTACTTAGAATCATCAAAGATTATTGAAGTTCACACTGTGGTATGTTGTACAACTGGAATCTGACCCCATTTCTGCCTGACTCTATTCATTCATCTTGTTGTTCTAAACTCTGATGATCTCCTATGTACCTTTCTCCCTGCACCACAGGTACAAGGGAGAGTTGCTGTTCCTCACGAGGCTCCCCAACATTGAGAGCCACATCTCATGCTCAGTCAACACTCGCTGAATGAGTGAGCAGTCTGCAGAACAATTTCTAGAAATCAAATACAAGGCCCTATTCATGGAAAAGCAGAGTTGTTCTCCAGTGAGAAAGTAACAAGTCTTAGTAGTCCTTTGGAATCTGGATTCTGCAATCACAACCTATTCCATTAGAGAATGTCACCAATGCTAACAATCTGGTGTTTAGCCACAGGCCTGCCCTATCTTTATCTGAATCTTGAAGAGACAATACCCCAGTGGGTTCACAGGGGGCTAACATTGTTATCCGCTGTTTCTGTGAGAGACACCTCTCTAATAAACGAACTTGCTTTAAACAATAGTGAACTCAGTCACCTCTGCAGCAAGGGTATCCTATCTTTTGCTGCTAAAGCTATGGGAATTGGGAATGCAGGGCTGGTGCTTATTTAAAAAGAGGGCGGCAGATAAGCGGTGTTAGATAATGCAGCACAGGCTCAATAGAGATAAGATGTTACAGAGGTTGGATGTTCCAATTTGCTGGTGCTCTCACTCTTATTTATTGCAGACAAGAATTTTCCCTGCGTCCCCTCAATCTTGCTGTTGCTGACATTGTACTCCCTTTGACACTTCATTGGATGGACTCTGTAGGCATTTGCCTAACAGGATTCATCAAAGAACAAGAGCAGGCAGTACAGCCTGACTCCTTATGTGAAAGCAGGGCTGATGTCAGGGATTTCCAACTAGAGCAAGGCAAATAAAATGCCAGCTTAGAGCTTAAATCCTGCCAGATGATCTGAGATAACTTACAAAACATGCCCTTTTCACAAGTGTGTTTGTGTGCAGGAATGGCTACAATAAGGAGTGAGAAATTATCTGTGTGAGAGCGATTACTTTGGGATGTCACTTGCTGTGTCGTCTGGATACCCCTCAGTAGACAGTTGGAGACACAGGAATCATTTAGGGGAGGATAGAGATTTTGTTAATTTTGTCCCATGTTGAAAGAGAGAAATGAATTCCCATTAAAGTACCTGTGCGTTTTGCTAGTGGGTTTGGTAAAAGGGAAAGATTTTCTGATGGATGGATTTTTAATTTGCTTTCTGTTCTGTTCACTGAGGTTTAATGAAAAACCAAATCAAATCAAACACTTAGTCTTATTGGGGTCAAGCATCTGTAATCTTGTGGGTTTTCTGATGTGCAGCCATCCTTTTGCTGACCATGTGAGGGTCTGTACTGTCATTCGCACGTCACTATTGTCTACTGTCTGAGGAATGTGTTTGAAACCCAAGGGGGAAATATGGATCATCCACTGCTTGTATTGTATTTCTTTCTTTGCATGTCTGTCATTTTCATTGGAACATTCAGTGAAATTAGGTCAGTTATGGTTTTAGTTAGCAAAGCAGCTCTTGTGTTGAACACAAATCATATGATGTTTCTAATTATCTCTGCTTTTTAACATTGATCTGAAACCAGATCCTTAACTATGCATGGCTTAGAGGTGTTTCCCTCTTATTCCCTCCTTTTTGCTTTGGCTTCTTTCTGGGGCAAATATGAAACTTAATCTTGCAATAGCAAGATGTAATATTTTTGGTTTTATAGGCAGCTTGAACGCCTAGGGTTAGGGGAAAAGAAATGGATGAGTACTGGATGTACAATTGTAGATGGTAACTTTTGTAGTAATTAATTGGGTGATCCACTACTCCATTCCTAAAATGTGGTGTGATACTTATCTTTGTACTTTATAGCCTCACAGATGAGCCTTTGGAAGTCTCAGTGGTCTGCCTTAGGCCAAGAGCTCTAGATTTTCTGATTCTTGAGCTATGTTCTGTTTCCAAAGGTAGGGAAGCAACTGGAAAGGCTTTCCAAGAGTCTCAGAATGTGGGCCACTATATGGTCAGCAGAGGGAGGAGAACCTGGGAAATGCAGCATGATGTAGAAGACATTAGTTGTTTTTGTTTGTTTTGTTTTGTTTTTTCTAAACTAAGTCCTAATGGGAATGGCATCATGAAGAGAGGTTTTCAAAAGTATATTCTCTTTTGGCCCCTAAAAGCAGGAATGATTCTCCCCAGTCTAGTTTATCAGATGCTAGGGCAATCTAACTGTGCAGATGTGCCTTAAGGCAGAGACTAAATGACTTCTGAATACTTTCACATCTGCTATTCTGTAAGGAGACAGGAAAACCTTCTGTATCACCTGACCCTTTGGGGCTGGTCCTTTATAGTGAGGAATCTTAGGCATAGAGGATTCTTGGAAGCCTAAGGGCTGAAAGAAGCTGCATGAAAGGAAAATAGACAGTTTCACTCACAACCCACTTGCTTTTCCCTTCCTTCTTCACAAACATACTTATTAAGTACTTAGTAGGTAACAGGACTTATGATAAGCAGTGGGGATTATTTAAGAAAAGGTGTAGGAGATGATTCTTGCCCTCAGGAAGGCCACAGTCTGATGGAGGAGACATACATGAGAACAAATTATTATGATACAGTTCTGATGGAAGTATTGTAGTGAGTTGAATTATGTCCCACAAAAAGATACATCTAAGCCCTAACCCTTAGTACCTGTGAATGTAAGCTTACTTGGAAGTAGAGTCTTTGCAGATGCAGTTAAGTTAAAGATCTTGAGGCAAGATCATCCTGGATTTAGGGTGGGCCCCAAATTATTAACTGGTGTACTTATAAGAGAAAGCAGAGGGAAATTTGAGACACAGAGACACACAGAGAGAAGGCCGTGTGATGACAGAGGCAGAGATTGGACTTATGCAGCCCCAAGCCGAGAAATGCTCAGTTTCCAGCAGCCGTGAAAAGCCAGAAAGAGGCAAAGAGGGATTCTCCCTCAAAGGCTCCAGAGGGAACCAACTCTGCTGAAACCTTGATTCTGGACTTTGGGCCTCCGGAATGTGGGAGTCTAAGCTTCTGTTGTTTTAAGCCACCTGTGGTAATTCGTTATGACAGCCTTAGGAAACTATTATAGGTATGTATAAAATGTTGTGCAGGAAGGAGCAAGGGGCAACCGTGTCTAGTCAGAGAGAGTGTCTCAGAGAAGATACCATTGAAGCAGACTTTTGAAAAGAGAGCCGTGGGCCATGTGCACAAGGGGGCGAAAGGCATTTCAGGCAGAGGGACATAATGGCAAATTCAATGTTAATAAACATGATAACTTCAAGAAATGATGTAAAATTCAGTGTTACTGGAGTATAAGCTGTGATGTGGGAAATGAGAGACAATAAGAAAAAATGCAGTAAGTTTGTGAAGGCTTTGCATGGCATGCTAAGGAGAATTAGATTTTTCCATAGGCTGTTTGTCCTTAATTCCGTGCTACCATGCAGATTGCCTGGGAGATATATTATAACTTACTTATTATGAATAGTAAAATGCTGATATTTTCTAAAATAATTAGATTTACTCTCAACTAAAGAAGATTTGAAGTTATTCAGGTAAATATGTCATCTCGATTTGTTTTTTGATGTGTTTCTTCATTGGGAGAGAAAAGGGTGGGGCTATGACAAACATCCAGAGAACTGTGTAGGACTGTGACCCATTGGTGCACATGAACATCTGTTCTACGTATGGCAGAAAAGATGTTGACAGCCCTGCTTTAGGCAACAGGGATCCAACAGAGATTTGGAAGTTGAACAGTGAGAAGAAGATGATTTTGACTGTTGAGAATAACTCTGGTGATGATGAAAATACACAGAAATGGGAAGATGTTTGTCTCAGGGAATTGGTGGTAGTTGTAAACAGAATCAGTGGAAGCAGAGATTTTGGACGGTGGCTTGGGGATAGAAAAATGGAGAGAGAAGGGTTTCAAGAAATCTCTCTGAGGTAGAAATGACTACTCTGTGTGGTAAGGACCATATCTTTGAAGCATTGGAAGAATAGTTAGATGATGATGATGCCATTGACTGAGTTAGGGAATAGGGAAGGAGGAATACGTTTGTGGGAGAAGATGACAAGTTTGAGTTTGGATGCATTTGGTTTGAATTGACCATAGAACATCCATAAAGAGGCACCTGGGTTCTTGTAGACAATACCCACTATGGAGTCTGATACCATGGTGAGGAATTGCTCAGTTGAGAAAAACTATGTAAGGTGTATAGAAGAATGCCAAGCACGAGGCTTTGCAGGAACATTTTATTATAGGAAACAAGAAGGGAGGAACCAGTGAAGGGGTCTGAGAAAGACTGGTCATGTATATAAGGGTAAGAGTGGAACAAAGGGAAGGCTCTCTTGAAGACTAGAGAAGAGTAAGTGTGTTAGTTTACTAGGACTGCCGTAGCATATTGCCACAAACTTGGCTTAACACAACCAAAATTTATTCACTCACAGTTTTAGAGGCTGCAAATCTGAAGTCAAGAGGCCAACAGGACCACTCCCTCCAAAGGCTCTGGAAGAAAATCCTTCCTTGCCCCCTTTTAGCTTCTGGGGTCTCCTGGTGTTCTTTAGTTTGGATGCAACTCCAGTCTCTGCTTTAGTCTGCACGTGGTCTTCTTCATTTTGCCTCCATGTCTCATATCTCCCTCTTCTTTTCTTGTAAGGACACCAGTCATTGGATTTAGAGCCCAAACCAAAGCCAGGATGCTCTCATGTTGAGATTCTTCACTTAATTACATCTGTAAAGACCCTATTTCCAAATAAAGTTACCTTCTTAGGTACCAGAGGTTAGGACTAGGACATATCTTTTTGTGGTTCACAATTCAACGTACAACAGTAAATCACAACAAATGTCAAAGAAATGAGGACCGGATATACAACTGGATTTGACAATAAGAAGGTTATTGATGACTCGAATCAGAGCACTTTCAGCAGAATATTGGTCTGGAAACCAAACTAAAGGGTCAAGCAACAGATAGGAAATTATTTCTGTTGCAACAGATAGGAAATTATTTCTCTTTCAAGATATCTGTTCAGGTCATAACTTGAGAGACCTATAAATACTGATATGGCCTGTGTTCCCTCAGGAAGAAGGAAACATCAGCAGTGCAGCAAGTAAGATCATCTAGTTTACAAATGATCTGGCAGAAGACAAGAAAGGTTAAGTAATTTGTCCAAGGCCAAGTAATTTGAGTTCAGCCTAGAATACAAGACTTCTACATTCCAGAGCTCTGCTCACATTTATTTATTTTGAAAAATACTGAAAATTGCCAAGAAAAGTAAAAATCATTCATAATCCCAGAGCTTTAGAAAATAACCTGAGAAAGACCTAGAGAGATTAGCATTCTACCTGGGGGCTGAAGGGGCAAGGGGGGTGGGGTAGCCAACCACTCCCTGTTTGCCCAGGCTTGAAAGGGTTCCTGGGACATAGGAATTGAGTGCTAACACTGAGAAAATTCTGGGAAAAGTTGGACAAATTAGTTACTGTAATTAGAGGAGGGAGTTGTTACTGGGACCCAACAAAAGCTGTGGCCCAGGGACAGAAGTGGCAGAACAGAAGTGGAATGTAGCTGCTGCTAAACCAAGGCCCAGCAGAGAGGGAGTTGGATGTGGGAGGTAGAGATATCGGCATACAGATTTGGAGAATAAATACCCCATCTTTACCCTCCTCCTAATCTCCAATCTGCTGATTGAACTAGAGAGTTAAGGAACCCAGGTTTGCAGTTCCAGATTATTCTCCAGAGCATTCAGCAGGTAAGAGAAGGGCTGAGAATGGATATGAAGGAAAAGACAGCAAATAACCACCAGAACCTTCTACTATGTGTTAGACATTGTGTTTGGTGCTTTACAAAGTTATTTCCTTTATTCCTGAAAACCAGTTTGAGAGGTAGAGATAATTAATCCCAGCATTTACATCTCAGAAATCTTAGGCTCAGAGAAGTCAGATGATGTCACTGACGAATGCTTTTTTATGATGGGTCAAAATGCAGTGTCTAAATTTCCTCTTTAAAATCACACAGTTATCCTAGTTACTCAGACTTCATTTAGGTACTTCCAAATCTGTACATTTGTAGCTACAGATTTATTGATAATTCCTAGTATTACTTTTGCATACTTTTCCTCCTTACACAATGAATTTAATTATGTTATTAAAAGATATACAATTTAATAATAAAAAGTCAAGAATAGCAAACATACAGATTTGGAAAAAAGTCAAAGACTGAGGAAAAAACATAGAATCTAGATACTTAGAATGTAAAGTATTATCAATTGTTGTAACTGGGTTGAAATTTTGGGCAGTCACATAGTTCTTATTGTTAAAAAAAAAAGACATTTCTTTCTGACCTGAATACTGTTCTAAGTGCTTTATATACATATTTCATATGGATCCTTCACAATAGCACTCATTTACAGATGAGGAAAGAAAGCACAAAGAGGTCAAGTGGTCTGCCCATGAGCATATAGCTAGCAATTGGTGGAGCTGGATTTCAAACTCAGACCATCTGACGCCAGGGTCTGTGCCTTTAACCATTATACTGGGCTGTTGCTAAGGAAAACAGATCTGTTCCTGAAAGAAAAACTTTTCCAAGTACTTAGTTGTGTGTTTTTCAATGTGGGCCATTATATTGAAAACTCCAAAATAGGCAATGGACCAAGTTCTCCATGATTCTTCTTTGCTGGAAGTTAAAGATTTAACAAAAGTTCAAGTCAGTAGATAGAATCCTTCAGGAAACCAAGATGGTGTGATCTACCCTTGGGTAACTGCATCTGTGTATTGATCTTCCTTAGTCTGGCCAAATGTTTCCATGTTCATGCAATACCTTGCTTTATTTTATGTATAATACAAGATATAAGCCGTGGGCACATGTGCTGTAATGCTAGTGAGGAGGATGAAGGAGAAAAAAGGGAGAGCCAAGGAAGGGCTGGTTCTTCACAGAAATGCATACCAGTACAAGGAAACAACCAAGGTCTGCATGAGGGATTTGGTGTTATGGGCTGAAAAGCTTTCATGGTAGTCGTCAACTGGTGCTTTAGCCTGGAGATATGGGATAAATTCATGGATCTTAATAACACCTTGTCATGACTTATTTGATATTACGTCAGATGGTCTTTGAACCGTCACAAATGTCCTGTGATCTGTCCCAAGGCATTTGTCGTGAGAGCTTTTCAGGAATATAATCAAGATCACTGAATATAGACAGACACACATTTTGACTAACGTATTTTTCATGTCATGTGCATAAGGATATAGATCGTTTTAGGTATATGCACACTTGGTTAGCCACCAGTGGCTTGTGAACGTAGAAAACAATTTACAAGAAGTTCATACTATATAGCTTGGATTACAAATATCTGGCATTGAAAGACTCTTCTGTTTGTTTGGGAACCCATTATCCAACCTGTATGATTATACATTGAATTGATAATAGGCTCATACTTCAGGCATCAGTCAGAATGGTTATAGTTTTGATTTGTTGATTTTTGTTGGATTATTTATGCTTTGGGGGGCTATTTATCTTTTCCTCACTGCATACATATCTGACACATATCCCCTCTTGGAAGGCAGAAGACCCAGAGCATGTGAAATACTTGGCAGAGGGGGCTGGCATAGCACAGGCTGTTGACTGCTGCGGATATTTAAGCTGAAAATACGTGATACAGAGGCAAGGACGTTGCTGTTCTTCACTTTGTAACGTGCTGATTTTTTCTGGCTTTCGTTTTGTGACTAACTTTAAATGTGGGAGGATCTTGTGGGTGTGTGTGTACACCACACGAGAAAAAAAGTGGTTTGATCATGCTATGAGATTTTGATTTCTTCAATCAGGTACGTAGCAATTCACGTGGTCTCAAGCCACAAACGCTACCTCATAAATGGCACCATGGAAATGTGTCGACAAAATTCAGCCTACTCACATCAGGGCTTAGAATAACAGCTGCTGGTGCTCTGGCTCAAGAAGCAGGTGTGAGACCACCTATGGGAACAGCTCAGAGAGCTTCCTGTCAGTAGGAAAGCAGCATGAGTTTCCTCCAAGGTGCCAAATAACGCAGCAGATAGGGTAGCAACATGAAGATAAAATGTTAATATGATTTACTTTTCCCAAGCACTTGGGTTAGTGCCAGAGAAAAAAAATTAATTATAAAACCACTGCTCAAACCAAAGCGTTCAGCCTGCAGCTAATATACCGGGGCCTGTTTCTGAACATTTATGTTTTTCTGTTTATGGATTACCAGGCTCTGAAAATCCCTGTGGAAGGAGGTAGGAAGATGGGGTTGGTTTAATCCATTGTAGGATAGCACTTAGCATCTGTTTTGACAAGAAAGAGCATGTAATATAAACTGTATGTGTGTGTGCTTGGGGTGGGGGATGGGGTGGGGGGCTGATTAAGAGTGGAAAAGTGAGAGAGCTATCAAACGTGGAGGGAGCTCCTCTGTCAGGGAGGTCCAAGGTTTTATTGCCTGAGAACCTTATAACCAACTGCCAAAGGGGAAACGGGCCCCACCCTACCCCCTCAAAAGAAAGCTGCAAAAGCAAAGGACAAGTGGAGAAACCATTAGGAAGTCTTTGTCGAAAATGTAGAAACAGCATGAATGCTCCCTGCTATCTTTCATGGGCTGGCCCCCCACACTTGCGGTTCTGAGACAAGCAACATCATGTCCACAGTGCTGGAAAAGACATTTTTCATACTCTTGTAAAATCTTGAAAATTTGGCTTGCATTTGCTTCCACCCAGATCTCCTTGGAAGAACTTTCTTTCTTTCTTTCTTTCTTTCTTTCTTTCTTTCTTTCTTTCTTTCTTTCTTTCTTTCTT
The DNA here is from genome assembly GCF_027475565.1 of Acinonyx jubatus. Lineage (NCBI taxonomy): Eukaryota > Metazoa > Chordata > Mammalia > Carnivora > Felidae > Acinonyx > Acinonyx jubatus. Next base: position 68,910,894 of record NC_069387.1, read on the forward strand.
TCTTTCTTATCACTGCATGCTTTCAAGAGCAATTTATCTTAGAGCTCTGGTTAATTTTATTGTTTATTAGAAGTCTAAGGTTTTATGGTAGAACTGAGTGTGGGCCAGAGCTAGGAGCTGGAGGAAGGAGGGAGCTGGCTGACTCTGCTACAGGAACCTAGATGCAGCAGGGACATGAAATTTTAGCCTTTATGAATTTCATCTTGATTTGAAGGGTATCTGGGTCTGAGAGGGCCACATATGCTCTGAGTAGGGTTGACTATGGCAACTAACAGCACAGTGCGTGATGGCCTGGGGCTGTTTTCGTTATGTTGTTCTGAAGCATTTTTTACCCACTGCAGTTTATTTGCCGTGAAATTGATATCTGTGAATAAAATGTAATAGATCAGTACCAAGGCAGCAACAATTACACTGATTAAAATGGAATCCCATTAGGTTTATTCTCTTTGGAAACCCAGCATCTTCTGGTAAAGGAGAGCAAATCAAGCAAGGTATATGTCTCACCCATTCTTAGTTCTGCCTTAGCTCTTATATGTAGACTGCCTGGGAGAAGGTAGGGGATAGATTATTGCCATTAGAAAAGAGAAATCTAAAGAGATATTTGCTAAGACTCTTCCGCTGCATAGGAAAGACTTGAAAATGGCCCAATAAAACAGAAAAGATATCCTGTATAAGCAGGCTGGACAGGCCTTTTTAATCAGGTATGTAATTTTTTAAAATTAGTAAACTTTATTTCCTCCGAGCAGTTTTAGGTTCATAGCAAAACTGAGCAGAGAGTACAGAGAGGTCCTATGTATTCCCTGCTCCTGCCCCCTGCAGCCCTCCTCCCCACTGTCAACATCCCCCACCAGAGGGGTACATTTGGTACAGTGGTTGAATCCACATGGATACATCATTATCATCCAAAGTCCATAGTTTACATTACGCGTTCATTCTTGACAGTGTACGTTCTATGGGTTAGGACAAATGTATCATGATGTATTATCCACTGTTGTAGTATCACACAGAATGCTTTCACTGCCCTGAAACGTCTCTGTTCTGCCTTTTCATCCCTCTCTCTTCCCTGGCAACCACTGCTCTTTTTACTGTCTTCATAATTTTGCCCTTTCCATAACATCATATAGTTGGAATCCCACAAAACACAGTTTTTTTAGGTTGTATTCTTTCACTTAATAATACACATTTAGGGTTTTTCCCCATGTGTTTTCATAACTTGACAGCTTATTTCTTTTTAGTGCTGAATAGTATTCTGCTCTCTGGATGCAGGTATTTAATTTCAAGTTAAGGATTCTGCTGAAATGGAAGAAACACAAATGTGGTTTGTGCTACAGTGGGCAGAAAACTATCTGCACCAGTGAAAGGCAAATGAATGAGGCCACGCCACTTTTCTTGGTAGAACAGCATTGAGTTTTCTATGACAGAGGATGCTCTCTCTTCTGGGACTTTCTGCACGGTCATGGTGGCATACCATTCTACTGAATTCTTTAAATGTTTGGACCATATTTGTTAGTGGAGACACAGCTTCCTGCTCGATCATGGCACACTGGATTCTCCGTTAGCTTTTTCAGTGGAGAGAGAGCTTTCTACTGAAAGAAAATGTCCAGAATCAGGTCTTATCACATGAGGAATTTGCATGTCATTAATGTGCCATCATACTCTAGAGTGCTGGTATTGTTTTCCCATAAAGGACAGTTCCATCCTGATAAATTTTAGGTTTTTCTGCTTTCGGTGGTAAACCTAAAGGAAATCCTTTCTCCTTTAGATCTGACGATGCAAGAAGAAAAGAAGTTTCTCAGAAAAGGCAAAACAGACACGAAAGAGATATTTAAAGTTAGTATGAGGGTATTAAGTTTTGGGGCCATTAAACGAATCCATTAATTATATAACCATGATGTATAATAAAGCAGAGTAAGGAGACGATTACCGCCTTTCCAATCCTGTTGGATTTAGGAGAGCTGGCTTTGAGCATTTTCCAGTTTGATGCTGAATGTCACAAGGAGACACGTGGGTTTTGCTGTTTGTTAATGAGATGTTGTTCGCATTCAGTTGGGTGCTGACCTGGAAGAGCTGGGGCTGCTGACTCAAGGCAGTAAACATTTGACTCATTGTGACAGAACATCTTTTCATGATGAAGGGCACCACCTGCCAGAGGGACTGCCAAAGACCGATTTATAGTCCCTAAAGCATCAACACTGATGAAGTTCGGGTCCCCTCACAATGCCTGCCACCTCCACAATGCCAGAATGGACGTCACTTGTCCCAGCTAATGATCTTCAGTGTAGGAATGCTTTTACCCTCATGTGAGACCCAATGCCCCCTTTCCAAACTCTTAGCCCCTCAATTCTTCTGTTTTGAACTGCAGAAGATGTTTTATTCCAAAGTTGATCTCTATTAGGCTTTATAACCAGGGCATGTAGAAATTCCCAGAATAGATGCTGAAAAGATATTATCTGTCTGAACAGAAAGAGAAGCAAGAGTCAGTAAACAGTCACGTTGGCTCAAGTTCTTACCATATGACAGGCACTGAGTAAGGTACTGAGGATATATAGATGAAGAAGGCACAACACTTAAATGAGAGACATTGAGAATAAGTGGTTGTTTAAAGTCATTTAAACAAATGCTTATAGTTCAGCCTGATGTGGGCAACAGTATAAACATAAACACCAGAGTATTTAACTTTGTGGGGGGACCCATGGGGGTGTGTGTCATGGAAGGTTCCTAGTTCACTAGGTGGTGGACAACAGGAGGTGGGAGGGGGCATTCTAGGCAGAAAGAATCACATGTTCAAGGCACAGAAGTATGGTATCTTATAGTAATTAGAAATGCGTTATTGCTGGAGCATAAAGATGGGAAGGTGAGGGCAGGACAGCTCAGTGGCTGGAGATCCAGGTAAAAGTCTCACCAGGAAGCAGCTTTTATGTCATTAAGGAACTTGTGTTTGTCTCGTAGTTATAGGGGCACACTGAAGGGCTCAATCAGCAGAGTGATTTGGTTCCCCTATGTTTTAGAGAGACATTTGTGGGTATCGCGGCTGATTTAGGAGAGGACAAGATTGACAGAGGGAGGCCAGTTAGGAGGCTGTCAGCAAATTTCAGGGGAGAAATGGTAGCTTCTGTAAGTCAGAACATTGAAGACATGAAACAGATGAGAGAGGACAGCGTTAGATGGAGAATGGAGGGAATTTGAAGATCTGGTGAATGTGGGGCATGAGGGAGGAATCTGGGTGATTCCCAGCTCTCTGTCATGCAGAAATAGTCACTGCCACACTGAAGCCACAAGTGAGGTAGAGAATACATGGAGAGAAACAGAATTTGTGAGTTGTGTGGTAGGGTGGTAATTATAGCAGCATTAAGAATAAAGAATTGGGGGCTGGGCAATCTGCATTTGGCGTGTCTCTGGGACAGCAGGTGGAGGAGTCCAGTAGACAGCGGGATGCGAGCATCTCAGCTGGAAAGTCAGGTTGGCCTACCTCATTGGGATCAGGTCTAGGTGTTTGGTTCTTTGAAAAACAAAAAGATACAGTTGTACCCCCTTATCTGCCGTTGGTTTCCATGGTTTCAGTTTCTCAGGATTCAGCACAGTCCATAAGCAGATGATTCTTCTTGTGACATGTCGTCTGAAGGTCAATAGTAGCCTAACGCTGTGTCATAATGCCTACATCATTCACCTCACCTCATGTTGTCATGTACGTATTTTATCATCTCATATCATCACAAGGGGGAGGGTGAATGCAGTGTAATATCTCGATAGAGAGGGGGAGAGAGAGTGCATTCACATTACTTTTACTATAGTATATTTTAATTGTTCTATTTTATTATTAGTTATTGTGACTCTGTGCCTAATTGATAAATTAAACTTTATCACAGGTATGTGGGTATGGGAAAAAACATACTCTATATAGGGTTTGGTACTATCCGTGGTTCCAGATACCCTCTGGGGGTCTTGGAACGTATCCCTGGAGATCAGGGTCTACTTTATACCAAAACTTAGGTAGTTGATGCTACTTGTCAGGAGTCAAGCTTGCCAGGGTCCTTGTTTCTAAAATATGTGTCATTCCAAATGAAGCTTAAAATTTTCATTTCAGGTTTTAAGTGTTTAAGTGTTTGTGGATAAGACAAACATCTGTTTCTAGTCTTGCTCTTTTCCTCTTCTTGCAGTGGACAACACTGACAGCACCTACTTTGAATCAAGCAGAGTCATGCCTCCTTGTCTAATATTCCCACTTGATCTTAATCTTTGTCTGCCTCTCTCATCCTGCTCAGTCATCACAATAAATGCGTCACCTGTCTTGTTTTATTTAACTCCCATGGCAACTCACTGCAGGGAGGGCTTTTTAGCTCCATTCTAAAGATGAGCAAATAGGCTGAGATGAGTTAAGTGAATTGTCTGTTGACAAACATAGCTGGAATTTGCAGAGCTGGGATTTGAACCTGACGGATTCCAATGCCTATATTCTGAATCGCTGACTTCTATTGACACTTGTTTGTCTCCTGATTTATTGCAGTAAGTCAAAGGCAAATTTTTGATGTCTTCAATAACATTCATCTAACATCCCATGAAGTTAAAAAAGGAACAAAGAGGGGGCACCTGGGTGGCTCAGTCAGTTAAGCATTTGACTTCGGCTCAGGTCACGATCTCACGGTTCGTGGGTTCGAGCCCCGTGTCGGGCTCTATGCCGAAGGCTCGGAGCCTGGGGCATGCTTCGGATTCTGTGTCTCCCTCTCTCTCTGCCCCTCCCCTGCTTGTGCTCTCTCTCTTTCAAAAATAAATAAACATTAAAATGTTTTCTAATTGAAAAAATTAAAACACGAGCAAAGAAATGCAGTTCAACACAGCCCTAGCACTTTTTTTTCGATACTTCATTGGCAGTATAAGGGTCTATGAGATACCTGGAAATATTTCATCATTTAGACTGCTCCAAGATAATGTTCCTACTTATGTAAAAAGGACAAGAGTCTCATTCTGAGATTCTTTACCTGGAACCATCTCCACTTGCCAACACTGTTGTGGGGGTTCTGAGGGGAGGCAGGGGAATGCATTTGAGAAAGCATGATGTGGGAGATCTGGAAGCCTCAAGTTCTGTCTGGCTCTAGCTCTGTGTGCCTTTAAGCAATCACTCCACCTGGCCTGCAGTTCTTTTTCTGCCTAATGAGTGGTTTGTATTTGGTCAGTAATTCCCAAACTGTTTGAAGCAACAGACTTCTTTTTTTTCTGATGATAGCTTGAAAGGAAGCCCAGTATAAAAGTCAGATGAAGGACAGAATGCTTGGTTGAAAAAGAAGGAAGGTATGTAGACCACAGCTGTCCTTCTCCATGCCCTGAGGGACCTCTTTAGAGTACAGCTTGAAAACCATTGAACTGGATGATCTCTAATAGTCAGCGGTTTTAATATTACTGATAAGACCTTAATCAAGGGTAGGGTGGTATTTTGTTTTCTTATAGTGTTATCCATTATTTAAAATTTAAAAAGATTGAGATCTATCTGTTGTATGCCACCGTATAAATTGAAGGTGTACAACATATTAACTTGGTATATTTATATATTGTAATATGATTGCTATTTTAGTGATAAAATAAATTTAGTGATAGAGATAGTGATCTCTATCACTTTACATAAGAATTATCACTTCTTCTTGGTGGTTGGAATAATTAAGTCCTAGTCTCTTAGCAAGTTTGATGATCACAATATAGTATTGTTGTCTATATTCACTCTACTGTATATATTAGATCTCTCATTAGGATTTATTCACAACTTTTCAGTTTGTACCCTTACACAACGTCTGTCCTTACTTTAACTTTAGGTATTATTAACAAATAATAAACTGCACATATTTAGAGCATAAAACTTGATGAGATTTGATCTACGTCTGCATCCATGAAAGCATCACTACAATCAAGATAACGAACACATCCATCACCCTCAAAACTTTCCTCGTGACCCTCCCTGACCTGTTATTACCATTAGAGATTAGTTTGCATTTTATACAGTTTTATATAAATAGTTGCTCATTTTAGGTCTGGCTTCTTTCACTCCGCTTGATTATTTTGAGATTTATCTACAGAGAGAGTGTCTATCTGTAGTTTCTTTCTTTTCATTGCCAAGTGGTATTCCATTGCACATATATACTGGTATATCTATTCACCTGTTGGTGCACATTTTGGATATTTCTAGTTTTTATTTAAAAAACTTTTTTAACGTTTATTCATTTTTGAGAGACAGAGAGAGACAGAGCATGAGCGGGGAAGGGCAGAGAGAGGGAGACACAGAATCCAAAGCAGGCTCCAGCCTCGGAGCTGTCAGCACAGAGCCCGACATGGGGCTCGAACCCATGAACTGCGAGATCGTGACCTGAGCCAAAGTCAGACGCTCAACTGACTGAGCCACCCAGGCACCCCATCTAGTTTTAAAATATTAAAAAATTAAATATGGCCCATGTATGTTTAACTTTCTATGAAACTGCAGAAGTGTTTTCCAAAACAATTGTACTATTTTACATGTTTACTGGCAATAACGAAGGTTCCTGTTCCTCTATATCTTTCTAGCACTTGCTATGGTCAGACTTGTTAATTTTAGTCATTCTGCCAGATGCGTAGTGCTATCTTATTGTGGTTTTAGATTGCATTGTTCTAACGAGTGATGATGTCGAGTGTCTTTTCATGAGTTTATTTGTCATTTCTATAACTTTTCTGGTGAAGTGTCTGTTCAAATAACGTCTATTTTTAAAACTTAGTTTGTTTTCTTATTATTGAGTGTAGAGAGTTATTTATGTATTCTTGCTACATATCCTTTGTCAGATATGTGTTTTGTAGATATTTTCTCTTGAGTCTGTGGCTTGTCTTTTCATTCTCTAAACAGGGTCTTTAAAAGAACAGACATTTTAAATTTTGATGAAGTTGAATTTGTCATTATTTTCTTCTATAGATATGTTTTTGATGTTGTATCTAATGTGTACATTTAGTGCTATAAATTTTCCTATAAATCCTGCTTCAGTGGGGCCCCACAAATATTGATATGTCCTCATTTTCATTCAGTTGACAATACTTTCTAATTTCCTTTTTGGTTTCTCCTCTGACCCACAGGTTATTTAGAAATGTATTATTTAATTTTCTAATAGTTGGGGATTTTCCATATAATTTGTGTTACTGATTTCTAATTTAATTCCATTCTGGTCAGAGACTATATTTTGTATGAATTCAAACCTCTTTATTTGTTGAGACTTGTTTTATGGCCCAGAATATAATCTACTTTGGACAATTTTCCTATGTCCTTGAAAAGAATGTATATTTGTTATTGTTGGATGGAGTGCTCTATAAATGTCAACAAGGTCAGGTTTGTTGATAATGTTATGAAGTCTTTAATAACCTTACTGATTTTTTGGTCTGCTTGTTTTTATCAACTATGGAGATGTGTACTGAAATCTCTCTAATTATGAATCATCTTTTTCTCTCTGCAGTTTTTGTTTCATGCTGAAGCTCTGTTGTTAGGTGCATAAATGTCTATATACCTCTCAATGAAATGACCCCTTTATTATTGTGAAGCAACTTCTTTATCTCTAGTAATATTTTTTTTGCTCTGAAATCTCCTTTCTTCTGATTTGTGTTAGCACTTTTCAATCCTTTATTTTTAACCTGTGCGTGTCTTTATATTTAAAGTGCATTTCTTGTAGGGGCATCAAATTATGTTTTTTATCTCATCTGACAGTTGCTGCCCTTTAATTGGGGTATTTTGACCATTTGCATGTAATGTGACTATTGATATAATTAGGTTTAAATCTATCTTGTTGCTATTTGTCTTATCTGTTCTTTGTTTCCTTGTCCTTCTTTTCTGCCTTTTGAACTAACCCAATATTTTTCTAAGGTTTCACTTTATCTCATTTGCTGACTTATTAGCTGTAACAGTTTGTTTTATTATTTCAGTGGTTGTTTTTTGATTTACAGTATGTATCTTTAACTTATCACAGGCTATATTCAAGTGATATTAAACTACTTTATGAATTATAGAAGAACTTTTTAATAGCATACAGTTGACCCTGTAACAATGCAGGGGTTGGGGCATTGACCCTCTGCACAGTCAAAAATCAGAGTATAACTTTGAACTCCTCTTAAACTTGACTATCAATAGCCTACTGTTGACTGAAAGCCTTAACAATAACAGTCAATTAGCACATATTTTGTACGTTATATGTATTATATTCTGTATTCTTATAATAAACTGGAGAAAAGGAAATGTTATCAAGAAAACCATTAGGAAGAGAGAATACAGTTACAGTACTGTACTGTAAAAAATCCACATGTAAGTGGACCTATGTAGTTCAAACTCATGTTGCTCAAAAGTCAACTATACACATTCATCCCTTTGTGCTATTGTTGGCATACATTTTACTTTTATACTTGTTGTTATTTTTGGTTAAGTACCAATCACTTTTTTAAAAAATTTAAGTAATAATAAAAACATCTTATATATTTACCATGTAGTTACCATTTCCAGTGTTCTTCATTACTTTATATAGATTCATATGCTCACCTGTTATCATTTTCTCTATGCCAGAAAGACTTCCTGTAACATTTCTTGTACTATAAGCTGGCAGATGATACAGTTTTTCAACTTTTATATGTCTGCAAAAGTGCTTGTTTCACCTTTGTGTTTGAAAGACATTTGCTTTCACAGAATTCCAAATTGGCAGTTTTTTTCTCTCAGTGCTTTAGAGATAACATCTCTACACTTTTTTCCCCCACAAATTCTGATGAGAAATCTGCTGTCATCCTTATGTGTGTTCCTTTTTTTTATTATTTATTAAAAATTTTTTTAAAGTTTATTTGTTTATTTTGAGAGAGACAGACACAGTGTGAGTCAGGGAGGGGCAGAAAGAGAGGGAGAGAGAGAGAATCCCAAGCAGGCTCTGCACTCTCAGTGTTAAGCCCAATGAGGGGCTCAAACTCATGAAACCATGAGATCATAACCTGAGCTGAGACCAAGAGTCTAACGCTTAACCAACTGACTGAGCCACCCAGGCGCCCCACCTATGTTCCTTTTTATGTAATTTATCTTTTTTTCCCCTTTCCTTTTCCTTCTTTCTTTTTTTTTTTTTTTACAGTTGCCTTTAAGATTTTCTCTTTATCCCTGGTGTTCAGCTGTGAGGCAAGCTGGGACCTTAGTGTACTGGACACTTTGGGTAAAGGAAAATAGAAACAGGTTTATATATTGTGATGTGGGCTATAAAATTTAGGTGGCCCTAGACAGAGGCTGGCCAGGATCCCATCAGGAGGCAGGAACCTCAAGTCAGGAGTCCAGCAGTACAGGGCATGTGCTATGAGCAAGAGTATGGGGACATTTATCTCGACCTCCCCACGTTGCTGGTTTCATGACTCATTCCAGAAATCTGTGACTGATGACTGAAGCATGGGGTAGGAAGTGAGTGTGGCTGAACCTTCATAGGGAGGCACCAGAGATCCTACTGGAAGGACTTGCACATGGCAGACCTCAAACTAACCCAGAGGAAGTAAGACTAGGGCAGATTAATAGAAGTGGTAAAGGGGCATTGAAGATCTAATTCCAAGGCTTTACCTCTCAAAGAAAACAGTCCTACGTGCATGTGTGTGCATTTGTGGAGATCTACCTCGTAGAATCCCATTACATTTTCAAAGTTCCTGTTCCCAAATGGGCAAAAAGAAGCACTTTGTACAAAATAATAAAATATTTTTGGAAAAAACCTTTAATATCACAGATTACTGGTATTATTTAAAAAACAAGTTTGTATTAGAGATTTTGGAATAGCATCGGGAAGTAAAAAAGACAAACCCCACAAAAAACGCCCAACCCCCAAAACACCTTCTACTGTCCCCATTTAGTCAATTAAAACAATTATTTTCACATTTTGCATTTGATGTAATTTTGTTTTGACTTTCTATTATTTGCCTCTTATTCTATGTAGATAAGTTCCTGTTGCCCATGGCCATCTTTGCAAACAGGGAACTCCTCTAAAAGCTTTTGTTTAATCTGGTTAAATAAATTACTAATCATCTTTAAGCAGGGACAAGTCCAAAGTCACCACATGAAGGATAATTCATATATATATATATATATATATATATATATATATATATATATATATATTTAGCAACAACTTTCTCCCTTTCTTGCCAAACTAGTCAGCAGTCTGGCAGTTTGGTTTTTGCAATGAATCAGAATGTATGTGCCAGGCCATTTGCACCATCTGCTACAGGAGTGTCATCGGAGAGAGGACTGTGGACACCTGGTGGGTTGACGTTGAAATGTCAGCTCGAGGGTAAACACCAGCTCCACTGATGAAAGGCCAAGAAAGCAAAAAGCCTGGAAGGAGAAGAAGCTGCTGGTAACAGCAAAAAAGGCACACCTGTTTCTGAACTGGCAGGAAGGTATGTAGGCATGTGTGTGTGTACATGTGATGTATGTATGTATTTCCAGCATCAGTGACTTTTTAGAATCTTAATGACAATATACACTAAATTCATGGGGAAGGTAAAAGACCGTTAAGTGACATTACATGTGTAAGTGCTGGTAAAGGCAACTGACACTATTTGTAGAAAGACCTGCAAAACCTGAATATATCTATGTTGTCTATGGGTGAATGGGGAGTGAGATTTTCCAACTGCATCCTTTGGGAACAAAGCTTTAATCATGGGCTCACAAAAGCTCTTTGAATTCCCCTCATGGCGTTTATCATCCAATACACTTAATTTTGATTTCTGTTTTTGTTAAGGAACTATTTAATATCCCCCTCCCCAATTTTTTAGATGCCAAATATATGGTTTTATTGTCAGCAACCAGGAATAACTTGAAATGACAACCAATTCTGTTACGTAATAGTTTCACAAAGAAGGGCTACAGAGTAAGTGCTATCAAATAAAGCTCTCATTTTTATAAACGCCTCTTGATATTGAAGTCCCTTTTGGAAAAACTTTCCTATCCAGCAAGTTTCCTTATTTACGTGTCTATTCTACGGTTCTGCTCTACTAAAAGTGTCTGTTACTTTATGGGAGTCTTCCCAAGGTGCTATTGGGAATCCTGTTTTAATTTTTTTTCTAGGCTAAAATTTTAATGGCTATTCAAATTATAAGATAAACATCTGGGGCCATGATTATCTAACTGTCTTTATGTTAGTATAGACATGTAATCTCTTTCAGAGAAAAATCTTGGTTCTGACTGGGGGACATTCCGTGGCTTAACTCTGTGGGTACCAAAATTTATTTTCAAGTATGCATCACGTTTTAGAACGCTTATTCTAATTTCTAAACCGGCTGAGCCGAACCAGCCATCCAGCCATGTGCTTCACAGGAATACTGACTACCTGTTCTCTATCTGCTTTCAGGAAATGGAACTCTAGTTTGTATCTTCATTATAATGACCAAATGTATCTTCCCAATTTTAGGGTGATTAAGACATCCAGTAGTTGAAACCAAATGTGGAATACTTAAGGATGCTGGTTTTGATAAACCCCTGGGCATGGTAGGAGAGGAGTTGTGAACCATTTTCCAGTAATGACTTTTGAAATTGGTTTCCTGTATTTATAGTTCCCTTTAAAAAAAAAAACCTGTCTTCTGTGTGTCTTTATCTAGCTTAAATGTACACATGCATCCTTTCTTTTTCTCAAGTGGTACACAGGGAGTAAAGGTCATCATCAGCATCATGTTTGAAGTGATTCTGGACTTGGAGTTCAAGGTTAAAGAGTAGTGCAGACAGTTTTCAAGGTCAAGTCCTCCTAGCCCCTAAGGATCATGTGTTTTTATTCCACCACGCTGCATTATAAGATATTTGTGCATTAGTTCCAATTTGCTCCATTGTTGATAACCAGGGCCAAGAGAGGTTTTGTAGTGGGATCGTCGTTGACTTCCCTGGCATCAATTTCAAAAGTTCAGGCTTCATCCCAAGCATTTCCAACTTCTTGTAAGAGTAAACTTGTAACGAGTGTAAATGTAAACCATTTCTTGTGGCTGCCATGCCGTTACAATTTTAGTATACATCTAAAATTCTTATCTCTAATTTTTCCATCTCTCCTCTCTCATCCCTCTCAAACCTGCATCCATTGTCTCTGTGTCTTACTTCAGGCTGCTACAATTTTTCACATGGAACTTTGAAACTTCCCAGTAGGCTTTCCTCCTGCTCCTTACTATGGCTCTGCAAACAATAGCTTATGATGTGACCTCTTAAACCTGGATTTCTCCCCTGCATACTGAAATGCCTGCTGTTTCCTAAGCGTAAAATGTGCAAGGCTATTTTGTGTCCCTGATGCTTCTGTCTTCTCTGCTCCAAGCTTCTCATCTGCCTAATGAACTCCTCCCAAGACTCAGCTCAAAAGCTTCCACTTCCGTGAAGCCTTTAATGATTTTCAGGGTTTCTCCTGCTTGCTCTTTTAGCATCTTGTTTATCCTAATTACATTGCTCTAATTATTGGCTAATTGCCTGTCAACGCTGCTGCACTGTGAACATTTGGAAGACAGAGCCTGAGTTAGATTTATCTCTGCAGCCTCAGACCCAGCCCAGTGCTTGGCAATTAAAGGGTGCTTAATGAGGATTTTTTGAATGTGTTGTTCCTGAATGCCTTCTGAAATCTTCAGGAAGTGTTGTTGGCATTTGGGGGAAATATTTTATTGAGTATCTGTGGTGTGTCTTCAGGGGAGATATTTGAACACCACTGGGAACTACCGAAAGGAACTTGACAAATTATCTACTTTATAAATATAACGAAATGCCTTGGAATTGGCACAGTTTCTCCACTCTCAGGAGATCAGAGATTTAAATTGCCATTTACATACAGATGATTCCAGTCTAACTGCTGCCCAAAAAGCTCTTCGGAGAGAGCGCCCATACCATGACCTCAGAGTACTTACTAAATATATGCCTCACCATGTCCTTCCCAGAACCCCCAAATCCTTCCCTCAACACCACAAAGAAGAGTGGATGGGCAACTGCTCAGGAATTATTCTGAAACACTTGCTCTCCCTCACTCTCCCACATCAACAATCACCAGGTCACACTAATTCTCCCTCCTTAATGATACTGCAAATCTGTTCTCTTTGCTCCAGTTATATAGCCACCCCCGTCAGGGGTCTCCATTCTTTTCTCCACAGATAACCCAAAAAGGCGCTGGTTTGTTTTGTCTCCTCCCGTCATGGGTTCTCTACAGTGAGCTGAGTGATTTTTTCTGAAGCAAACCTGATCATGCGTTAGTCCCACATAAAGTGTCTGTGGATTCCCATCACCCTCTGCAGAGTCCAAACTCATCAGACTGGCTCCCAAGGCACTTCACGGTGTGGTACCTACTTCCTAGCTGAGCTCTGCTCACTGCCGCACCCCCCAGTGCTATAGCCATACTGAAGGACTGCTTTCCCCCCAAAGTGACATATTTTTTTGTTTTCAGGTTTTTGAACACAATGTTCTCTTTTTCTAGAACTTTCTGCCTACCTCCTCATTCCCACCTTCAATGTCTTGTTCATCTTTTAGTCCTTAACTTAAACACTATCTCTTTTGGAAGAATTTATTTATTCTCCCAAACTGGGTTACTCCTCCTCCTAAGTGTCCCATGAATACATCATTAGGATTGTTACCACAAGCACTGTGGTGATCTAATTCACGTTGGTCTCTCTTGCTGGGTTGTGAACTCCATTGGTACAAGGGTGGGTCTTACTCATCATGATAATCCTAGTTTCTAATACAGTGTCTGAACACAGAAGTTGGTCAAGAAATACTAGTTGACTAAGCAAATAATTGTCAATACATAGCCACATAAATACATTGGGCAATTTGCAAATACTTTGGAGATCTGCTCAAAGCTCTTGGTAACCTATACAATCTTGACATGTGTTTTAACCCAGATACGTAGAGCACTAAAAATACCTACTGTATTCAGATGTTTTTCTGTTTGCTTATGAAAGGCGAAAGAGCCAGTCCAGTCTAATGAGGAGTGAAAGGGTCTGGGGTGTGCAGCCTGGCCTTATAATATCTGTGAAGGGCATGTATTGTCTTGGCATCTGCCAATTAAAATAATAAGAAAGAGGAAGTAAAACTGGAAGAGAATGCATATATCTTCTTATGGCAGGAACAAATTATGAATTTAAGACAAAGGAGATTCAGTAGAAAGTGTTTTGACCTTGAATAATAGAAAGTCTGAGAAAAGTTTATGTAGATGGAGAAATAGTACTAACTTCCTTGCCCTAGGTAACTGCTGAGGGCAAAATTTACATGTGATTTCTAATCTGTATATGGATGATCTCATTTACAGGGTGTCGAAAATCAGCTATCATTATCTACACTGACCTCCTTTGCCTTCTTTTAAGTCTAGGTGCAATTTGTGAAACTTCTCTGAAAATGCCAGGGAGACTAGTTAACAAAAGGACACACACACATGTTGAGTTACCAGCAATGATTAGTCTGTTGTATGGATAATTTTTTTAAGCTCTAAAAAAACAAACAAACAAAAAAACTACTTGAAAAAATATTTGTCCCCACAGTAAATGTAGAGAGGAAAGTCAGTTTCTAGAAACGTAGGAAAATGTTTGTAATCCCAGAATTTGTTCATGTTTTGACACTGGATGGAAGATACTGTGACAGTGGTAAATCTTTTGGAAAATATCACTGTTTCTGTGTGAGGATGATTGTCATCAGGCAGCTTAGTGACTTGTTGTTTCCTGTGTGTATTTCTTGTCACATATACCACGACTTATTCAGCACTCCTTGTCATTCATTTGTATTTATTTAAAAAATTTTTTTTTCAACGTTTATTTATTTTTGGGACAGAGAGAGACAGAGCATGAACGGGGGAGGGGCAGAGAGAGAGGGAGACACAGAATCGGAAACAGGCTCCAGGCTCCGAGCCATCAGCCCAGAGCCTGACGCGGGGCTCGAACTCACGGACCGCGAGATCGTGACCTGGCTGAAGTCGGACGCTTAACCGACTGCGCCACCCAGGCGCCCCTTATTTGTATTTATTGAGAACATAGTTAAGAGTCATTAAACTCTGGGTGTATCAAGGTGCCTGTGATGGAGATGCTGCTTGTGAGGAGTCCCTGGACTCAGGGTATAGACACTTACAGTAATAATTACACTTCGACAGGAGGAGTGAAGCAAATAGTTCTGCTTAGGGGAGAGAGAGAAGGCTTCAGGGCTGAGGTGATGTTTGACTTGTATAAACTCCTTAAAAGGGATTTTCCAGGCTCCTGTTGATGATAGAGGTACAGTGTGGGGAGTGGGATGGGGTTTGAGGAGAACATTCCAGTCACCTGGACTTGTATAGACATGGCAATGTAAAGGCACACATGCTATTCAGGCAAGAGTGGATATTTTGTCAGGGTAGTGGACCAAGATTTTGGAGAGGGAGACAGCGAAGACAAAACTCCAAAAGTGGGCTGTTTTCAAATCTTGAAAAACATGGCATAATAACTTCAAGACATTATCGCCATATTTTACTCATTTCTAAGACACTTTCTAAGATGAACTTTGTGATTCAATCAAAATTGTACACATAAATGTATACACATATTCTTTGTTTTGTTTGGTTTTGCAAGACCCTATGCCACGTTTGTCTTTTCTTCCTTCCTTCCTTCCTTTCTTTTTTATAGCTTTTATTTTTAATTAAAGTATAGTCGACATATAATAGTATATTAGTTTTAGGTATACAACGGTGATTCAACAATTACATGCATTATGAATGCTCACCACAGTAAACATAGTTACCAAGTATCACCATACAAGGCTATTACATATTATTGACCATATTCTCTTTATATACACAAACTCTTTTTTTTAATTTTTAAAAGACATTCCTTTTTGAGAGACAGAGTGTGAGTGGGGGATGGGCAGTGAGAGGGGGAGACACAGAATCTGAAGCAGGCTCCAGGCTCTGAGCTGTCAGCACAGAGTCTGACGCGGGGCTCATACTCATGGACCACAAGATCATGACCTGAGCTGAAGTCGGACGTCAACTAAGCTACCCAGGCACCCCTCTATACACAAACTCTTAAATTAGACAAATAGGTCTACCAGATGTGCTACAAAATCTTATTCATTCACTCATTTATTCATTTGTTTGTCAAACACTAAGATTGCTCTTATGCACCAGATGCTCTACTAAATGCTTTACCAATACTACCTCATTTTAAACAAAACTGAGCTGACTTTTCCTCCTCTCTATATTACATATTAGATTCTTACTCAGTAAGGACAACTATTTTAAGCAATTTTAGTTGTGGGTTTTTTTTTTTTTTTGGTGTTTTCTTTATTGTATCTAAATAACAGGCTTAACTTGCCATTTACTGATTTATGTGACCCTGTTTTGGCATTTCTTTAATTAAAAAAAATTCATTTATTTATTTTGAGAGGGAGCATGTGAGGTGCAAGCAGGGGAGGTGTGGAGAGAGAGGGAGAAAGAGAGAATCCCATGCAGACTCCATGCTCAGCGTGGATCTCATGACTGTGAGATCATGACCTGAGCTGAAATGAAGAGTTCAAGGTTTAACCAACTAAGCCACTCAGGCGCACACCCCCCCACACACACAGTTTGGATTTTTCATACTTTATATGAAACTGTTTTTGTTTTCCTTCTCCTAAGCTTATAAAATCTCCTCTCTCCTAGTGCTTTAAAATTTCATCATAATGTGTCTTGGTATAATTCTTTTTCATTCTTCATTTTGGGTACTCAATGAACCTTTGCAATCTAGAGACTCATGAATTCTATTCTGGGAAATTATCTTGCATAATTTCCTCTTTTATTTCCTCTTCTCATTCTTTCTGAAACTCCTAATGTTTTGTCGTGGAACTCCTGGACTTTCCTCTCTTCTTTCAATGAGAAGTAGGATAAAGACAAAATAGAGACTAACAGCGAAAACTCAGGCAGGAAAATGAAATAATGTCATACGGTTGAGTTCATTCTTTTTACACATTAATGATACAAGAGGCCACTTTAAATACATGGTTGTTTAAATAGCTGGCCAACTGTCTAGGAAATACAGCTGCAAGCCTCTAGCTTTCTAGAACATTCTAGAACATGTGCCTATGAAAGACCTACCCTCTAAATCTAGCTTCATGTATCCTACGTGTTTATATAGCAAAAATGATATCTTATATTAGAAATACAAAATCTGGAATTGCTTACTTTGAATTTGCCCAGATAAACATCAGATAGATGAGTACATTAAACTAATAGATTAAGGGCCCAAGCAGGAAGATTACAAATTCTGTCTGAGCGTGACACACTCAGAATTTCTTTTACAATTGGAAAATAGATGGAAGTGGTAAGTCTTCTCCTATTCCTTCCAGAAACTTGTTTTCTAGTGTTATATTTCCTCCCATTAGGCTTTATAGAAAGAAAGCTAGTTCCTCCAAATAAGATAATGATAATAAGATGAGGATAATAAGATAATGATTTGGGATGTTGCCTGTTGGTAGAACCTGCATATAGTTAAAGAAACCAGGGAACTGTCATGAGCTTAAAGAGTATTCTTGAGATAGTTGTAAAGCTTCTTGACAGTCTGAATTTTGGACTGTATTGCTCTTCAGGATCTAGAAGGATAGAGGATTAAAGTTACGTCCAAAGCCTAGGGATGAAGTCTGAAGATGCTGGGGACTATGGTACTTTAGTTTTCTTCCTTTCTACCAATGCATTCCCCTAACTAGATTTAATAATAGGGATAGTAATACTAGCTAAAATGTAGTAAGCATCTACCTGCACTAATCATACAAGTAACTGAGCTGTGTGCTCTTCTCTCTTCCTCTTATATCTCACGTAAATGTCCCAATCATTTTATAAAATGAGTCTAATTTGTTACGTTATTTTGCAATTGAGAAAAGTAAGAGGCACAGAGAGGTTAAGAGTGTTGGTCCAAGTCACGAAGCTAGGGAAACAGAGACAGAATTTGAACACAGGCAGTCGAACCCCAGAGCCCAATCTCATTCGGCAACTGAGGAATGAAGTTAGTCTTGGAAAGACTAATGAGCCAGCAGAGGACGTACTACTGACTGCTGTGGAGAGGGCCCAGTGCAGACTTATGCATGCACAGACGAGAGGGTCACTATAGATGTGTACTCAGATAAGTGGTTCATAGTAGCCACTTACACTGTCTTTAACTGTACCTTCAGAAGTCTAGCTTTTACTAAGACCGTTTAACTAAAATTATTTTCTTGGAGATTAGCAATGCCCCCCCCCCCCCATACTAGTGATTTAGTATCTGATGGGCTTTGCTCAGTTCTTAGTCTCTTTGACCTGTCTTCCCCACTCAACACATTCCCCCCACTGCCTCTTCTCTGCTGAAGGTCTCTCCATCTCTCTTCTCGTTTGCCCTTTTGCTC
This sequence comes from Acinonyx jubatus, assembly GCF_027475565.1. Taxonomy (NCBI): domain Eukaryota; kingdom Metazoa; phylum Chordata; class Mammalia; order Carnivora; family Felidae; genus Acinonyx; species Acinonyx jubatus. The sequence continues at coordinate 68,929,213 of NC_069387.1, forward strand.
TTTTTTCTTTCTCTCTGTCCTCTCTTGCTTCAGAAAGGAACAAATATCTGTAATAATACAAAATGATGTAAAAAAAAATGGTTGAGGAAAATGGGCAAAGGGAAAAGTGTAGGAAGGATCATGAAGATCATACCAGGGGTGAGATAATACACAAAGTGTCGCATCTAATTGGGAACATTTGTTAGAGTTGGGCCACAGATTTGGATCTAAGTTTCTCAGGAGCTGCATAAAAAGCTTTCACAATTGATTACATGATTCAGTGTCCTTAAGATAAAAACAATTGGTTTTTCAAGAGGAAGAAACATTTCCTAGAACTAAGACTCAAGAGACATTTACCTGGGAATGTAGTGAATGTTTTCAATAACAATTTGACTGTAAATCCAATAATGGTTTCAAAAAGACTCTTCCTTCAGATTTCTGCATGCCCCCCACCCTCACTTTCTGGTGCCTCTTTTCACTTGTCACCCTTCTTTGTGGCCATATCTAAAATGGCACCTACTCTCATCCCTTTATGTCTTCTTTGTCTTCTTTTTTTTGTGCTCACAAGCTGAGCTTTCTTACAAGTGCCTGGGACAGTGTATGACACATAATGGTATCAGTATTTAGTTGTAAATAAATGAATGGACAAAATGTCATTGATAAGCTCTAGGAGTTTTAAGATTATACTTATAGGAAAGTATCTTGTTTGAGGTAGAGCATGACTGGCCAGTTACTGCAATAGTTGAGTTGGTTAGCGTTATGTATCAGGTCAATACAGTAGGTTGAGATTTGGTGCTCAGCAAAATAAGGATTATTCTCAAGTGAAATTGTGAAGAAGGACTCCTGTCCTTTTCCATAAGCACAAAATATTGGAGGACCATGCTACTTCCTGAGGCAGGGAAAAATCTGTATACTATCAAGTTGTGAAACAAGGGGGACAGGATTGGTTCTCAAAGAGAGGGCCTCTTAGCAGAATCTTGAGTGAGGACCCAGTAGGGTGCTGTGGGACAAGAGTACATGTGGCAGGGGTGTGGCCCTGATTGAGGTGTTCTTTGGAGACTTAATCCTTTCCTGTTCTTCCTTAAGAAGATAGGAAAAAGATTAGGGAAATCAACCTCAGCTATGTCCATAAAACTTTGTGAGGGAAACTTATGCTCATTATGTAGGGTGAAATGGCCTTCGTTGTGTCCTTAGGTTTTCCACCTAAGTCATGACAAAAAGGTGGCCTCTAGCAGGAGCACATCAGATTCATGTTTAAAAGTCCTATTTGTGATAACTTCCACTTTGGCCAGTTAGGGAAGAAAAAAGGGAAGAAATGTACCTGAATCTGCTAAGAAGGGGGGAAACAAACCTGGAAATAAGGATTTTAGAAGCAGATAAGTTTGTAAGTGGTACAGGCAGTCTGGCTAAGGATCATTTACTTTACTTTCTCCTGTGAGGACTTTCAACATCATTTGCCTTCTTACCAAGGCCTTGCCCTGGAATGTTGCATGAAGGGCAAAGTTTTGTTGCTTTCCCGGTTATCATGTCTCCTTGGCTGGTAGAATGCCACTGACCTTCTTTGCTAAAAATACACAGGCAATATATATCAGAGGTAATGGATTTGAAAACACAGTTTTTCTTTTCATTAATTATATTATTTATTTATTTAAAATGTTTTAGTCCAGTCTTACAGAGGCTAGAGGATTCACTGAGGGTGCCAGAGAGGCAGACTTCAGACAGCTAGAGGTATAAGAGGTTAGAGGGTGAAGGTGAGGGTGGGGAAGAAATACCCAAACTTCCAAGTTATGACGGTTAGGGCCCTTTCCGTGCTACCATCCCTTGATGCTCATTATAAAAATATGTTCAAATCGGGAGACAATATAAAAGAAGAAAAAAAAATAAAAGGAAGTTAAAAAAGATTAAAAGGGGCAGTTGGTTGAATGGAGGTTAAAGTTTGAAAAGAGAGAGCAAGGTAAGAAAAATGGAGCTAAAAGGAAATCAAGCAGAAGCTAAAATAGGAGATTTAAAATCCCCACAAAGGTAAAAGGTTATGAGTTTAAAAATACAAAACTCATGATATTTAAAAATAAGAGATAAAATACTATAAGCCAATGAGATAAAAGGTTAAAACATGACTAAAAGCTATAATGGTTTAGGCTAAAAGTCTAACGCCTGTGAGATGAAAAATCTAAAAACGGACCATTCCTTGGGATTAAGGCTTTGGAACAGGAAATCAGAACTAAAAAAGAAAAAAAAAAAGAAAAAATTAAAATTAAATTAAAATTATAAGGATAAAGTGGATTAGGGAAGCCATTATATATATATATATATATATATATATATATATATATATATATATGTTTTAACGTTTATTCATTTTTGAGAGGCAGAGAGAGACAGAATATGAGCAGGGGAAGGGCAGAGAGCAGGAGATGGAATCTGAAGCAGGCTCCAGGCTCTGAGCTGTCAGCACAGAGACAGACACAGGGCTGGAACCCATGGACTGGGAGATCATGACCTGAACAGAAGTCGAGGCTCAACTGACTGAGCCACCCAGGTGCCCCTATATATATTTTTTTAATTAACAGAAAAACAAGAGAACTGGTTTGAGGAAGCAGAGTATGTGGTGACATTCTCAGGGCAGCCTGACCTTCCCAGTGGGAGACAGAAGGCTGTGTGGACACTGCACTGATTGTGTCTTTATAGGCGGAGTCCAGGGCAGAGGGTAGAGGCTGTCACCATCTACCCCCCTCCCCCACCCCGCGGAGGTGGGGAGATGATCCCAAAAGCAAGAGCTGGCCTGGCTTCCGGAGCATCATAGGGAAGCACCTTCTCCCTCTATCTTTTTAAAATTCCCCCTCACTTGCTGTCCCTGCTCCATATTTGTCCTGGCCACCACTTGGCCAGACGGCCAGCCTCTGCCTTCAGCACCTCCTCTCTGATCTTTGCATTGCCTGCTGCCTGCCCTAAGTCTTTTCCCTTCCAATCTCTCTCCACTTTGCAACCAGACTAATCTGAAAACACTGGGTCATGGAATTATATTGTATAAAAACCTTCTGTGCTTATCATTTGAAAGACCAAAGTCCTAAAAGGCTTTGCAAAATCTGGCTTTAATGCACTTTTTCAAATAAGTCAGTTACCTTCTATGTTTGCACTTAAATTCAACCTTGTCTATTACATTACTTATGCTAACCCCCATGATATCTGGAGGTATTTTTTCAAGTTTGGAGTTTGATCATGAGATTTGGAGTTATTTCAGGAAAAAGGAATTCTTAATTCCATTTTGTAAACGTCTACAGTAAATTGATACTGATTTTGTTTCAGTTTTTGGTTCTCAGACTAATTAAAGGACAGGGGGGCAAGAGGAGGGGGAAAAAGAAGGAAAGAGAAGAACTAGGATTCCTATGCATGTGTTTCTGGGAAAATTAGATTTTTGTTTTACTGGAATTAATGCTAGAGCTCCCTTCTTAGCTGTTCCCCAGAATGACTTTCTTTCCTGAGTTTAAGGATATATTATCTTTAAAAATGCTTTTTGAGTATTTCTCTACTCAGTTCTGAAAATAAGGGAAATTCAGCTCCTCTCAGTGTTTGAAGGGGAAAAATAAGATTTGGGAAATAAAACGAACCATATTTAAGATTATCCCTATGATTTTTCTGCCAAAACACCAGATGCTACTGGAAAAAAAAATATCTGCCACAATTTGCTGTCTGGGAACTGTGCCTGACTCTTTAACAGGGGATGAGGAGAGCGATGTAAAAGAATGAGGTAAATGACAAATCCTACTCCAAATAAACAGTGCTTTTACATAAAAAAAAAAAGGTTCTAGTTAAGACTATTAGGGTTATAGCACTAATTTGCCTTAAAATTCTATTACTTATCAGAAACTATAAGGACACCTTATAGCAAAAGCAATATGAATGCCGGCCACTGTCACAGCCATCCTAAAAACGCTTTTTGTATCTCCATAATTAAATGTTCTAGCAATATCATAATTTTCAGACTAGGAGCATTCTAGATTCAGAGCTATTTTCTTATGTTGATTTTTGTTGTCCCTTCAATTTTTGCTTGGGTTTGGATATGTACAAAGCCTTTCATAAGCCAAATCTTCTTTCATTTTCCATATGCACATTTAGATTTCTTCCATCTCCTCTCAGTGAATGAAAGCAGCATTAGAAATGGAACTGAACTTTGAGAATTGGAATATGTGTGTAGCTTAAAGTGAGACAATTGAAGCAAACTACAAATGAGAAGCTAGTCCCAACTTAATATTACTTTTGATCATTAAAAAGAGCTCAGGTGACTTGTATCTATTTTCATGCACTCCTGCTAACTGGCTCCGGTCTACAGCTGGAGCAGAAGTTTCCACATTGTGTGACAAGCAGACTTTGCTATACATCTTTAAATTCTCCAGAATTTAAAAGAAACCCAGAAGGAAGATGGATGTAAAATTTCCTGCCTTCTGCTTTTCAAGTTACCCTAGTTTCTACTCAGTCTGAGGTTTGGATTATTCAATAGTTCACCATTTTTTAAAATTTGTCATGGACTGCATGTGTCACCCCCAAATTCATATGTTGAAGTGCTACCCGCCACGGTGGCTATATTTGGAGTAAGGAGGTAATGAAGTTTAAATGAGGTCATGAGGATGAGGCCCTGATCCAATAGGCCTTATGAGAAGAGACATCAGAGTGCTCTTCCCAATCCTCATCATCGCCACCCCCCACCAAATGCCCATGCACTAAGGAAAGGCCATGTGAAGACATAGTGAGATGGTAGCTGTTTATAAGCCAGGAAGAGAGTATTCATCAGAAACTGAACTGGCCAGAAACTTGATGTTAGAATACCCAGTCTATGGTATTTTCTTATGGCAGCCTGAGCAGACTAGTAAAATATTCCTGTTTCTACTGGTAACAAAAGAAGAGAAATTAGCTCCAAAAGGACATAGGTTATAGAGGAGGGCAGGGGCCTCATTTGTCTTGGTTAATGACTGTATCCTTAGCACTGGAGGAGGGTCTGGCTAATGGCAGGTACTCAGTGTTTATTTTGTCAAATGAATGAAGGAATGAATGAATGGATGAGTAGATAAAACATCTAAGCTTCTCATGATAACTAACTTGATCACTGGTGTAGATTACAAAAGGGAATATTGCATTTCCTCCCTTAAAAATTTTACATGTATGCCTATGTTGTTTATTTCTGATGATTTTGGGGGCAATCCCAACTAAAGGCCAACCTGAGGGTTTGTTTGTTTGTTTGTTTGTTTCTTAAGACCAGATTTTATTTAGATTTCACTAGCATCTCCATTAATGTTCTTTTTATTTCTCCAGGATTCAATTCAACATACGAGATTGCTTTTTTTTTTTTGTCATATCTCCCCAGATATGATTTGGTCTATGATTTTTGGTCTATGATTTTTGTCCAGGTTTCTCCTTGTTCTTCATGACCTTAAGGAGTACTGGCCAATTATCCTGTAGAATGTCTTCAATCTGATAAACATCAGACAAGTCTCATGATTAGATTACTGGCATGGGTTTTTAGAAAGAATACCATAGAGGTGAAATGCCCTTCTCATCACATGTGAGAAGGGACATGATATTCGCATGAAATCACTAATGATGTTACACTTAAGTTGTACCAAATTATGATTACTGAATACTTCTGTAATATTTGCAACAACGCTTTTGACCATCTGATTGCACATAGATCTCAATCTTACCTCCCTAAATTCAGAAGTGAAAACTTCTTTCTTTCTATAATGTTAGAGAAAGTAAGATTATATGCACATCTTGGTGTGAGGTCTTATACACAGTCAATATTATTTTTATAGCCTAATCTTTTCCTGTCTGAAGAACCATAGTGAAATCTGCTGAATAAATCAATAAGGAAGGGTTTTTCTCTAAGTTTCTTGGTTCAGTTCGAGATCCAGAAAGGGACGTTGATGGCATAGAGCCTGACCTAGCCCTCCCGGTATTAGCGCATTAGGCACCTTATAAAATATAATTTATTTAATGTCCCGCCAGCCATACCACCCTCAAGCGTGATGTCATCAACACATTAAATAAGGACATTTGGGACCTCCAAAAAGAAAAGGTTTTGGCAGGTAACCCAGAAGGTAGAATGAGAGTAGCGGTGTGGCCTCACTTTGGTTCCACCGGAGTAATGTACTCGTGAGTAATCCATAGGGCAGTGTGCTGTGTGCTGTTGGGCAAAAATAAAGAGACATAAAACGAGGAGCCACACTACTTCACTCTAAAAAGACTGAGATGTTTCCCTTAGCCTTATATTTTGTGGGAATATTTATGTTGGAATTTATCCAAAGTTGAGTCAAATTAGGTTGAGTCAAGGAGTCTCTGGAGGGTAGAATGCTTGTCTAGGAGGGGTAGTTCCCTTGGCCAGGGTTTTGGCACATGAATGAACACTTTGCTCCCAACAAGGTCTTTAACTTGCCCAGCTTCACTCTTGAATTGGGCCCATTGTGCCTCAGTAAACTCTTGAAATTTTATTGGCTGTTCATATTTTACTCTCTGTCTTGGGATACAATTTAATGCATCCACAGTCACAATGCAATCAAGGAGCGCCTGTGACTCAGAAAGTGAGAGGTAACTGTAGATAACATTTCTGGCAGGAAAGAAAATTTCTGGATTAACGATATTTTGACCATGAATGTTGACTCAAACTATGATTTCAAAAAGAACCTTTTTTTTTTAAAATGTCTTTTTCTACTTCACTCATGTTGAATGCATGTTGTATGAAAATCATTATGGTAGATCTAAAAGGGTATAGAGAGAAATAAAAGATGGCCCTGCCTTCACATAATATATTGTTAAACAGAAATAAAATCTGTAATCAATCAATAGTAAAATCCAGAATATTAAAAAGAATAAAAGTATAGCATGAGATTTGAAGAAGCTGTTGACATTATTAAAATACAAGGAGGTATGTAAATTGGGTGGCCATTTCACTTTATTAAGAGGTAAGGGCATGCCCGGGTGAAGCGGCTTGTATTTAGTCACCTGTAAGCATTTCTGAGTCTCATAGATAAAACTTCACGCTTGCCCCTGAGGTTTTGTTGTGGGAATATTATCTCACCAAATTAGAAGGCAACCTTAGACCTTTCAGCTGTGTAACTTGGCAGTTCTTACTACTGCACCCACATTCCTTGGCAGAAAAAGGCTCCTAAGAATTCTGAGTTCCTAACCTCTAAGTTTTCTTGGTAGTATGTCATCAACCACACCTATAGTCACCTTCTTCATTCCTTTAGCATTCCATTAAGCTGTGCATGAGCAGTCATCTACCCAACACACATATATACCTGTGTTTCCAAGTTTTAAATGATATATAATGATAAATATTGGGAGGCTTATAGAGAAAAAAAAATGTGCCAACATTGTATTGGTTTTCATTATTTGTTATTCTTTTTTTAAATTTTTTTAATGTTTATTTATTTTTGAGACAGAGAGAGATAGAGCATGAACAGGGGAGGGTCAGAGAGAGAGGGAGACACAGAATCTGAAACAGGCTCCGGTCTTTGAGCTGTCAACACAGAGCCCGATGTGGGGCTCGAACCCATGGACCACGAGATCATGACCTGGGCCAAAGTCGGATGCTCAACCGACTGATCCACCCAGGCACCCCTCATTATTTGTTATTCTGATGTGTCTTTTCTAATCTGTGGCTCTCCTTTAAGTAGATCCTATTTTGAAATGGGCTATCTGGTGATGAGGACCCCCCATTTCTGGTTTCCAGGGATGGCATTGTTTCCAGTGTAATCACACCTTTTTTCTTTACTTCTTTGTTATTCATGCATTCATTCATTCATTCTTTCACTCATTCATTTTTTGGTGAGAGAGAGATGGGTGAGGGGTCATTTTTATATCTTCTCAGCAATGCATTTCAAATAATTACATTTTATTCAATGTATAGGTTTTTACTGTTAAAGGGCTTTTCAAAATATCTAGTTCAAAGTGGTAGTTCTCTCTAGAAACTCTAGCGGAGGGAAATGGAATAAATGCGTATGATTGTATATCATTTCTTTCAGCTTTATCTCCTGTTCTCCCCATGAAACACTCTTTGCAATGAACGAGTTGCTGCAATTGGTTCACTGATACACTATCTCTAATCGTTAGAGAATGCATGGAATTCTGTTAGGTTCTCTTCTGTACTTTCTGCAGCACCATTTCTTCCCCCTCCACCTCCCCACGTAGCAACTTTGAATTGCTGGGAGGTTTTAGTCTTTATCGTGGAACTAGGAAACGTGGCTTAGACCTCCCCTGAGAGAGCAGCAGAAATCAGGCCTCCTCTGCCTGTTCTCCAGACAGGTATCCAATGGACTTGGCCACATGAAAGACCTTGGAAGAAAGTGTCATGGTGGAGCCTGAGCTGATACAGTGTTCTCAGGGCCAGAGATAGAATTGGAGTATGATCAGAACAGCCAAAAGTGTCAGTTGAGATACAGAAGTAATGATGATGAGTGGTAATAAACACAAAAACAACTTGTATCAGTGCTTACGATCTGTCAGGCATTGTTTTAAGCATTTTATTTATTTGAACCACTTAATGCTCACCACATCTCTATGGCGGGGGGGGGGGGGGGGGGGGGCGGGTACCGTGCTTTTCTCCAGTTTATATTGTTTATACAACTTGCCTAAAGTCACCCGGTTAGCAAGTGGAAGATCCGGGCCTTGAGTCCTTATTCTAAATCCCATGCTCTATCTCACCAAATCGTCTAAAATGGCTAACTGTATGGCCTATGTTCTTAAGCCCACACAGTTATCTATCTAGATATTTGAAAGGAGATAAACTGCAGTTTTGTGTTACACTGGCAATAAGTGATTAGTTACATGTAGGCCTTTTTATGTATTTACTTAGTGAATTAATAGGGTTCTTTTTTTTTTTTTCTTTTGAGAGTAAGGGTAAGAATAAGAGTAGGTTGTGTCTTTTTTTTGTGTTTAGGACAAGAAATGGGAAATACATCAGCTATCGACTTAACTACATTGAATTAACCTTTGATCCTTAGATTCCTTCCCGTCATTTGTGTCCATCTGGTGTCTGTCACTTGGTAAATGAGTAAAGAAGAAAACGTGTTTATTTCCTTGCTTTTATATCTATCCATGTTCAACTTCTAACATTCAACAAACATTTCTTTCTCTTTTCAGTATTCCCTATGTGCCAGTTGCTATATTAGGGTCTGGGATGACAATACTGAACAGGGCAAATAAGGTCACTGGGCCGTGGGGTTTTAAGATCTGGTGGAGGTTATGGGGCACCTGGGTGGCTCAGTTGGTTACATGTCTGACTTCAACTCAGGTCTTGCAGTTCTTGAGTTTGAGCCCCACATCGGGCTTTGTGCCAACAGCTCAGAGCCTGGAGCCTGCTTCAGATTCCATGTTTCCCTCCCTCTCTGCCCCTCCCCTGCTCACACTCTGTCTCTGTCTCTCTCTCAAAAATAAATTAACATTAAAAAAATCTAGCAGAGGGGCGCCTGGGTGGCGCAGTCGGTTAAGCGTCCGACTTCAGCCAGGTCACGATCTCGCGGTCCATGAGTTCGAGCCCCGCGTCAGGCTCTGGGCTGATGGCTCAGAGCCTGGAGCCTGTTTCCAATTCTGTGTCTCCCTCTCTCTCTGCCCCTCCCCCGTTCATGCTCTGTCTCTCTCTGCCCCAAAATAAATAAACGTTGAAAAAAAAAATCTAGCAGAGGTCATAGACAAGTAAGTAAATGTAAGTACAACTGGATGAGATAGAACAATAACAAGTAACCCCCTCCTCCCCCCAGTAATATAGATACCAGATAAAGTTCAAAAAATTATGGCTGCTGATCTATGAAATTTTGTAATGATTATTCTCTGGCACGGTGAGATTTTACATAATAAGAAGCATTAATGGGAGAAAAGCTATAATTTTAACATCCCCAAGTATTTAATTTAAGAAGATGGTGGCAAATTGGAATAGCATTAAATGAATCCCAGAAATATTTGTTGAAAGAAGAAAAGGCAAAATTGACTACAGAGCTCTTCCGTCTTGCTCCTTAGTTGAGCAACGTTTGAACTACTTTTTGTAATTTGCCTAATATCATTCCTCATGTTAATGATTGTTCCGCTAGATCTCAATAGTTTTTCAGGTTTTATTTTTCGTTGCAAAGAATTCAGCAGTTCTCTTCTTTGTTCTGTTTTAGGAACATCTGTTGCAAATGTAGCGTTGAGTTTATTTGAAACTAACAGCTGCCCAGTAGCCTGTTAAGAGAAAGAGCCTAGGTGAAATTTCCCTGCAGATTCCTTTCTAAAAGGGCTAGTTTCTAAAAATTTACCTTTAATTACGTTTAAATTATGTGATATGAGGGGTATGGGAAGGGCAACAATTGTCCCTGTTTAGCATGATGGATCAGTGTTTGTGTTTATGATAATCCCAATGTATTTAATCCAAATATTTAGATATTTAAAGACTACGTAAGAAAAGAAAAGTTACAATGTAAGAGGCCAGCTGGCCTACCTGGCTCTTGGCTAATGCTTTCCAAGTGAAGCACCACTGCCCAGACTCTGCAAGTTTCTTTGACAAATTCCCAACTCATGTCTGCCTACAAATCACATTAAAATAAATTTGAATGGTACAACAATCTGAGTCGTTGAATGGAGCTTTCTTTTCAGAACTAAGCAAACAAAAGCTACTACTAAAACAACCATTAAAAAGAAAACCACAAAACTATTACCAGACTGGATTCTACAAATCTTGGGGCCTCTGATGCCCAACTCAGCAATTTTAGCTAATTCAGCAAAGAACATTCATGAAATGTTTGCTAAGTGTCCTCTGGACACTTGCAATAAGACAGCAACAATGCACTCTTTAAAGGTTGCATTTGTAGAATAGTTAACGGAATAGGACTTAAGTTTATATAGCTAAACCTTTACATGGAGTCCATTGTGAACCTTAGCTTCTAGACACACCATGTCTTACTCAACACGACAGCCTTGTGAGGCGAGGATTATTGCTAACCTCAGGTTGTAAAGGAGGAATGGTAGTTGAATAATTCATTTAAAGCCGTGTAGCAAACAGATGGATAGAGTCTAAGGTCACTGAGCTAGCAAATGACAGGGCTGGGACAGACATAATCCTCTCTAATTCAAATTTCCATCTGCCCTTACTACAGTTGAGGACTCCTCTTTTAGGATCTACCTTTGGGGAGTGCAAAAGTAGTGAAGAAGATATTAGGGGCAGAACTCAAGACACAGAAACACTGGTTAATTCTGTGTCAGTATGCTGGTTCTCTCTAGTTCATTCCTTAAAAAGTGAAGCCTTCTCCTTCTCCCTTTCTTTCTCTTGCCTCTTTATCCCTTGGTCCCCATGTTGTTTATTCCTACTGTGTAAGAATATGGGTAACTCTACCTAAGTGCTCACCAGAGTCCAAACTGTCTATGTATCACAGGGCAAGAAAAACTAAAAAAAAAAAAAAAAAAGTTAGATAAGAGGGAGTGTGTAGAGATCAAATTATACCACTAAAAACTCAAAGCCAAGTTTGTTTTTTCTTTGCTATTCCAATAATGTAGCTGTAAAGAATCATTGAGTGATGGCATATTAGAGTTGGAAAGAACCATAGATGTAATCAAGTCAATGTCGTCTCTGTAGAGGGGAAGGAAATGTGTTCTAGAGAGTGGGGGTGGCATCTAAGTCCACAAAACCAGCAAGTGGCAGATCTGGGACTTTGTCATGGGAACACTCATGTTCAGTATATGCTTCCTCCCTTGAATCCATGTAATGGAAGTCTCTTTCCAGCATGCAGAGTGACTACTTGGCTTATCTCCAAGCACAAGATTCTGTATCATGCTGGGTGAGGCAGGGTAAATTGCCTTTAAGATCTTGAATTCTGGACTCACATAGACCAGGGTCCATATTTCAACTCTACAACTTGCTGTGTCAGTTAAGGCATGTAACTTATCCTCTTTAAGACTCTGTTTCCATATCTATGACAAGCGATGGTATGTCATACCTCCTGTGGTTGTTGAGAAGATTAAAGGAAATAATATTTAATATTCATAGACTGCTTGCTCTGCGTTGTGTTTGGTACTAAATATTTTATATTTATCATTTCATGTAATACTTTTAATTTGTGCTAAGTGATTTGACCATAAAGTAGTAAATGTGTCTATCTATCTATCCACAGTTGTGTGTTTGTGTGTGTGTGTGTGTGTGTGTGTGTAGGTGTGTGTGCACGCAAACACATACCCATACACATATCAGTTAGGAATGTGATACACACACATACACACACACACACACACATCCCAGCCTCAGTGCCGGTCAGGAATTTCATTTAAGCCTTGACTACACCGACTTGAATAAATAGCAGTGTCCTGTGGCAGGCACTCCCATGCCCTTGTACTTGTTCCATGAAGCTACCAAGGCTCACACTCTTTCTGTGTTTCTGCCCTGCCAAAACCTTAGTAGAAGGCTTCCACTCTCAAGGTCACAGGATAGCTGCTCAGCCATACCCCATCTGTGCTTCAGGCTGTCGAAGCAGGAAGGAAGAGAGTAAGGAGCAGAAGGGCAAAGCATGCTATCCTGGAAATGTTGCCCAATGATATATAAGTGCTTCTGCTTACATATTGTTAACACCTCTATCTACAAGAAAAGCTGGGAATGGTAGTCTTCATTTGGGCATATTCATCCCCAAGCGTATGAGATGAGAAATTAACCTGCAGTTTCTGCCACATCTTTGTCAAGATTCTGTACAACCTCCAATTTATTGAGAAGCATATGTGTGTGTATACAAATATATACTGTTATAATAGTATATCGTGTATTAATAATAATTAATATGTATTTTATATATACTGTATATTCACACATTTACATTTTATTGTGAAGAAAACATGGCTGCTTGTCACATAGAGCACTGTGGTCTTAGTAATATGGAGAAATCAGGAATGCAAATATGATTTTCATATCATCCTAGTGAATTGGTGCCTGAGGTTTGGGGCAGAACTCAAACAAAAGAAAACCATCACAGAAACAAAATGATTTGTTATGGGTTGGAGTAACTGAAGGAAGATTCAGAAAGGAGTATAACAGCAGAGAAGAGGCAAATCAGCTAAAAATGTGGTCAAAGGGATAGTTATGGAAGGATATTCACCTAGGTACAGAGAAATTGTGTAGGAAAGAGCCATATCTGTAAGTGGGAGATCTGGAGGGCACTCTTACTCAAGAAGTTAGAAAGATGTTTGAGGCCTAGTCTCACCTAACCTTGAGTTTAACAGATGGAAAAACCAAAGAGATGGCCTCCTCATTGATGGGACAAGAGGCAAAAAGAGAAAGAGAGATAGAAAGATTTCCAGTTTATATTTGGGATAGGAGGAAGGTTTGGATTAGAAAGGAAATGTAATAGCTTGCAATAAGTTGCTCCAAGTTGAACCGAGTAATAAATCTGTGTACTTACATTTAATGGCATATAATAAAATAAAGTTCCAACCTTCACTGCCTCCCTGAGCTTGGATTTTCTTCCACACTCCTTACTGAGCAGGACGATTGGGCAAAGACAAACAGCAAAGGGCCACAGAGCTAAGTTTGAAGTCGTAGAAGAGAATCTCCTGAGGCATTGGCTGAGAACCATAGGAAGTTACTTGTGGTAGAAATTTTCCGGAATTTTTCTCTTCTAAGGTACTCTGAGCTCATTTCGTCATAGACCTTCATGACTTGACGAATAACATATTGACTAGTTCTTGCAGTTTAATAAAGAGCAGCATGAAATCTTCTGGGAACATCAATTCCTTGTTAGTTGTGTTTGAGGCCAAGAATGCCTAGCACATAGTAAGCACTCAATAAAAATATAATTGCATTTATAAATTAAACAAAGTGAATGAATATCTAGGGAGTACTTAGTGTGGCTCCAGTAAATGGCAGTATGGTTCTAATATGTGTAATTCAGCTAGTGTTAGTGCTGAAAGAAATTAGCTTGCCTAAAGTACAATTTGAGTTTTAGTTTTTTACTATTTGGTTGAAATCATCATGAATGGACTATTTCCATGCAGTGAAAAAGTTCTTTGGAGGAATAGCAATAAAAAATTGTTTTAAAGCATGTTTATTTCCTATTAACTAACATGTCTTGAAATCATATCACTGTACTCAAATCTACAATTAGTGAAGATGAGAAAATCATTCCATGCCCCACCAAAAACATGTCTCAAACATATTAAATTATTTCTAATATTTTCTTGATATTCATAACAGACTGGCCAAACGTTTTGGCCAAAAGTTTCTAAGTTAGGTTTTCTTCTCTGTTCCCCCATTTTTTTTTAAGCCTTATAGATATGAGTCTGATTAGCTCAAAATCTTTCCAACTTTGTTTATCTGATGCTAGTGTTTATTCATTTGATAAGGGTATGGTCTTACTATGTTCAAAGCAGTGATCTGATTCCTTCTCTCACGGAGCTTTTGGTCTACCAGAAAATGTTTTTATTTTTTTAATTTTAAACTGTCAGTTAAAAGACAGTGCTATTCGTTGATGTACGTGCTGAAATACTGTGATGTAATGCTATAAGGACGATTGGCACAGGGTCCTCTGGCAATATAGGGAGGCAGATTTGTGTCATTTTTAAAAGCTTAAACTTGGATTTTGAAATCTGTAGCTAAGTTTTCTAATCTTCTTATGCCCCTCACTGGCTGTGTAATATTTGGCAAATTACCTTATCTCTCAGAGCCTCAAGTGCCTCACTTGTGAAATGAAGCTAATAGTAGTATTCATCTCAAAAGGTGTTGTGAGGACTTAATGAGATACATTTATAATGAAATCAGTTAGAATAAAATAAAACTGCTTAGCATCATGCTAAGTTCTAGCATTGTCTCTCACCAATCTCGTCTTTCCTCCCCTCTCCCTCCCTCCCTTCATATCATTTGCACTTTCTCCAGGTCCTGAAGTATGCCTAAGCTTTCTCTGCCCCAGGACCTCAGCACATGCTAGTTCCTTGTCTGAACTGCTCCATCACTTCAACTTATACCATTAACGATGACTCATCCTTGAGATTTTGGTCCAAATATCTTTTTTTCTCACCCCAAAGTGTAAATGAATCACTTTGCTGCCTTCTCCCCTAACTGCCTATCATTTCCTTACACAGAATTCGTCATAATGTGTAATTATACATTCTATTGTATCTATACATTTTTTTCTTCCTTACTAGACAGGAGCTCAAGGAGGGTAAGGATCAGGTATCATTTGAGGTCATTACCATAAACTCAGTTCAGGACAGATCTTGGCCCACAGGATGTACTTTAAATATGTGATATTTAATGAACAAACAAATGGATGGAAACATGACTTTCCATGGAAGGCATTAACATTGTGTTTTTGGCTCCTTGTAAGGGTCTTTGAAATGCCAAATTTTATCATTTCAAAGAGCAGGCATCCGATTTAAATTGTGGGAGAAGTCAGAAAAGTATTCTTAGAGGAGATGACAATGAAGATGAATTTTGACATCAAATTTTATATTTCCCTTTACACAACGCATATTTTCAGGCTACATCAGTAAGTTTTATGGAAATCCTGAGGAACTTTAGAGAAAAAAATGACTAGTCACTTCACATTGGAAATTATTTAACATAGTTTCTTTTGATGTGTTCAAAGCAGTGCTTCACATTATTATTTCTGTGTCAGAGGTGGAGAATTATATCACAAAAATCAAAAGTTAAGTCAGGCTATGGGATAGAACTTCTGGAAGAGATGAAGGCCTAGAAGGCAGAGGGCAACATAGCAAAATTTAAAGCCTACAGGTCAAGGAGACTATTACTGAATTCCTAGCAAATTACATATTTGGCAGCTACAGGCCACAAGCTGGAGCTGATATGCCCAAAAGGGGCATGCAGGAAAAGGGAGTGGCCCAATTCAAGCAGTCTGGACCCCCCAAGTGAAACTCACTAGAGCCTCATTAGGAATCAGGATGTTTCTGTCTTGGTGGGCCTTAGCCTTCATTCCGTGGACTGAAATGACCTCCAGTAGGTCAAAATAAGACTCTGATAAAGTCTAAAGTGTTACAAGGTGCTCATAGTCTGAACCAAGGAATATTTTTCAGAAAATACAGAAGATTTCGGATTTGAATGTCTATTTATGAAGTTTTGCAAGAGACTATCATTCTAGTACATACTCTGACATTTCAACTCTGCCAGTCTAAGCTCATTTACAGAACTTAACCAAAGTTGCTGAAGTATTGAACATCTGTTTTCCCTGAAATGAATGGAAGGCAGAATGATTAGAACTTTTTGGGAAACTCATCAAAGTTTACAACAGGAAGAAAAGGTGTTTGATTTTAAAAAGTTTTTTTTTTAATTAATTTATTTTTATTCTGCCTCGGTCTCTGGCCCCTAAAGTAAACAACTCTCAGAAAAGATGACAACAGAGACTATCCAGTTTCTGCTGTCTCGGCTTTGACAGGAGTGGCCCAGACCATCTGAATCACTGGGTTCAGTGTCATTCTTGAAATGAATACAGTTGCTTTTTCCTGCCTGACATACCAGGCTTGGAGATTGAGGCTATGACTCCTCTGAGTTATTTAGTGTTTATTATAGGCCAAACTGTAAACCCAGCTCTAAGAATGTAAGGACAATAAAACAAGATCACTTCCTACGAGGAACTCTAATGCATTGAGTAGGGAGAAATTCCAATGGTTTGTTGCAGTATGGTAAGTACTCTGTGATAGGCCTACCTTCTATAGAATTCTGAGAGAGAGAGAGAGAGTAAGGCCATTAGATCATTTATTTATGGGGCACCTACTCAAGGCAAAACCTTACCCTGTAACTGGGGAAGGGAAACACTGAATAAGAAGTTACTTTTCCTCCGGGAACTCTACATGCTCCTATGAGAGGAAAACACACAGATAAATGACTCAAATAATGTACAATGAAATCTGTTATAGGTTCTTTAAAATAACAGAAGATAATGCTCTGTGTCTGAGAGGACATCTATTTCAAACATTATTACGGACTAGAAATTCTAAAATCCTCCCATACTTAAAAATTCTCATTAAAATATTTTAATATATGTATATTTAATATTTATCTATTTTTTGGGAGAGAGCAAGTTGGGGGGGGTGGAAGAGGGGGACAGAGGATCTGAAGTGGACTCTGTGCTGCCAGGTTGACAGCAGTGAGCCCAATGTGGGGCTTGAACCCAAGAACCGGGAGATCGTGACCTGAGCCGAAACTGTTTGCTTAACCAGCTGAACCACCCAGGTGCCCCTAATATATATTTTTAATGCATTGCTGAACTGGAAACAAAGTAAAGGAAAACGTTGGAGGCTGAAAAATAAAACAAAAATACAAGTCAATACAGGTAAGCCAGTGGTGAAAATCAGCTATTCCTCTAAAATCATCTACCGTTTTCCCATGACTTAGAGCATTGGTTTTGTTGATCAATGTGGGTCATGAAGAAAGACTAAGACTGTACCAGAAAGGATATCAGATTAGAGATTTGAAAAAAAAAAAAAAGCCTAGATGTTCAAAGGTAGCCAGTGAAATGATGAACTAAGAAAATTCCTTCCTTGGCTTTGATTCTGGATGGGAGGGAAAAATTTCCCTGTAAGCTGGCTATCTCAGAGGTTTGGGGCCCAAATTCATGCTACGTTTGTATTTCAGATACCATAAGCTGATAATTTATTATAAAGTGACCCTATGTTGGCAGTGTCCCAAGATGCTTGGAAGAAGCAAATATAAATCCTCTCTGGAGTAATGTACCTTTTAAGTCTGGACCTCAAGAATTTCCACTTCCATAAAATGAAGTTTATGGAACATGTGTTTATGATAACAAAATAGTAAAATTCAAGGAAAGAAGCAACCAAGAGCACAAGTAGTCAAAAAAACCCAAACAGAAAAACAAAATAAAACATAAAACAACCAAACAAATTAAAAATCAACACAGCAGCCTCAGACCCTCAGACCTACAAATTCAGTAATACCTGAATTAGTATATTTAATGTGTTTAAAGAAATAAAAATATATTTGAAGTGTAAGTGTAGGACAAGGGGTTTTAAAAACTGAATATTCAGATTTGAAAAGATTAAAATAGAAATTGTAGAAATAAAAAAAATAGTAATGAGAATGAAAAACACTATGAATAGGTTAAACAACACATTAAACCAAGCTGAAGAGAGAATTAATAAATAGAAGATATTTGAAGAAATCCAGAATGTAGCAAGAGGAAGCGTTAAGATATTATCAAAGAGAAATCAAGACACGTGAAAGATGCAGTGAGACAATGTAATAAACGTCTCACTGGGCTTCCTGAAGAAAAGCAAAGGTAATGTAGAGAGGCCCTATTTGAAGAAAAAGTTCTGAGAATTACCTAGAAAAGATAAAACAACTATGAATCCTTAGAAGCAGGGAGTCTCTAAAGTTCCAAGTAAGTTAAAAAAAAAGAAATCCACATCAAGACATCAAGACATTTTGTAATAAACTTTCTGAGTATCAAAAAAAACCCAAAACCAAAACCAAACACCTCTTAAAAATAGAGGGAAAAAAGCCAGGATATCTATGGAAGAAAACAGGTTGACATCTAACTTCTCAAAAACAACAGGGTAAACGAAAAGAACGTAGAAAACTATGTTCAGAGTGTCAACCTAGTGTTGTGTCCTTAGCAAAATTGTCTGTCGAGCTTGAGACTTACATAAAAGTTTTTTTTCTCAGACAGAAAACATAGAGGAGTTTTTGATCAATAATACACCCCAATTTTGCAAGGACAAATGAATAAGAACAATTTGTATAAACAATAACAATATTGTCTAATTTTCGGGTGATGTAAGTAAAATATTATGATAATTAGTCTTTTTTTGATGACATTTGTACATTAAAATTTTGAGGTCAATGCTTAAAATAATAAAGGAAGAATTTATAATTCCAAGTGAGTGAGCAGAAGCAAGAATGAGAAAAAAATTGCACAAAAATATGCAAGAAAGATTAAAAGAAAAAAAAACACAGAAAAATTTTAAAGCATAAAATAATAAAGTAGACATGAGTTGAAATATATCAGTAATCATAACAAATGGATATGGGCTAATTTTTTGTTGTTGTGAAAAGACAAAATTGCCAGACTGAGGAAGAAACAAAATTCAGCTATATATGTTAATTTCAAGAAACACACCTAACACAAAAGAATTCACAAAGTTTGAAAAAGAAAAGGTGGAGGAACAGACACACAAAAATGCTCAAACTCTAACGGAAATGAAATGAAATCAAGAAAAATGAAACTAAGGATACTGCTAGCACAGCCTCCAGATAGCAAAAATTTAAAAAATCCATGTTTGGCAAGAATGTGGAGTAATGAGAACATTTATGTACTGCTGGTGGGGGTACAAACTGGTGTCATCATTTTGGAAAGTGCTTTGACATCATCTAGCAAAGACACTCACATACGTGTGTCACAGGATACATACACGAGAATGTTCACAGCAGCACTGTTCGTAACAGCTCAAACTAGAAAAAGTCCAAATGTCCATCATCAAAACAATGGACAAATGCGGTATATTCATATAAGAGAATTCTACACAGCAAGACACATGAGGGAAACACGGCCACACCAAATGGCAGATGTTATAACATTGAACTAGTACTGAAAGAAGGAATACATAAAAGAATACATAGATATTGGCACTATTTATGTAAAGCCCAAAAAATAGATAAAATAAACCATATGGTGAACAGTGAAGTAAACATAGAGCAAATCTTAACAAATAATCGGTTCCATATAAACTGTTACCTAAGCACACTTCAGTTAACTAGAAATCAATAATAAGGATATGTTTTTTTTTAATTTTGTTTAATGTTTATTTATTTTTGGGACGGGGAGACGGAGCATGAACAGGGGAAGGGCAGAGACAGAGGGAGACACAGAATCTGAAGCAGGTTCTAGGCTCTGCACTGTCAGCACAGAGCCGGATGCAGGGCCTGAACCCGTGAACTGTGAGATCATGTCTGGAGCTGAAATTGGACGCTTAACCGACTGAGCCACACAGGCACCCCAGTAAGGATATGTTTTTAAAATTCCCATACGTTTGACTGTTTTTAAAGGTGTGGGATTTGTATTTGAAAAGATGAATAAGAATGTATAGTAGCCACATGTCAATGATAGCTGACTTTATAGAAGGATCGCTTAGTGTCAGTCACTGCTCCAAATGCTTTTATCTATCTGATTTCATTTATTCTTCCAAGAATCTCATAAATTAAGTCGTTTTATTAACATTATTTTACCATTAAGAAAACCAAGTAACTTGCTTAAAATCACAGAGTTCATATCCAGTGGAGACGGGATCCAAACCCAGGCCATCTTTTTTTTTTTTTTTAGTTTGTTTGTTTGTTTGTTTATTGTCAAGTTAGCTAACACCCAGTGTAGTCTTGGCTTCAGGAGTAGATTCCCATTGTTCATCACTTACATACAACACCCAGTGCTCATCCCAACAAGTGCCCTCCTCAACTCAATGTCCATCACCCATTTTCCCCACCCCCTAACTTCCCACCCCCATCAGCTCTCAGTTTGTTCTTTGTATTTAAGAGCCTCTTCTGCAAACCCAGGCCATCTGACTGCAGTGATTATCCTTAACCACTCTGCTGTGCTGGCCGGGAACAGCAAAGACGGAGAAACACGGAGATGCAAGACATAAAGACATGTGTGGGGAGCATGTATACAGACGTAGATGGACTGTGAGGAATTTTGGTGATAAGGATGCAAACTATTTGGTAGTTTAGAAATAGAGCAAAATTTGATAAATTGGATTAGTTGTGTGCACTAGAGAAACATTGACGATTATGAATTATGAAATGGCACAATGATATCTGTATTTTAGGAAGATCTGTCTCTTGTCACAGAGGAGAAACATTTGAAGGCTGTGGTAAAAAGACTTTTTAGAAGAAACTAGAAAGGACCTGTGCCAGAGAAGTTTGGAGGAAAGACACGTAAAAGAGGAAGATACATTGCTGGGTCAAAATTAATACTTGATACATTATTGGATGTGAAGGGTGGTTCCGAATGTCCAAACCTTTGCATCTGGGAAGATTATGATGCTATGAACTAAGATAAGGAATGAAAATGGAGGAATAAATATGGGGAAGGTTGAGCCCCAAGTTGGACATATTGACTTTAAAGTATCTGTAAGGCACAAATGGGGGTGTTTTGCCGAGGCTGGAATGTGAGCTGACTCAGAAGCTAACTCAGCACAAAAGGGAGGGTTAGAGATGTACAATTGGGCATCATCCTCTGTAGTGATGAAGTATCATAGCTTCTGAGAGAAATTCTTTTAGAGCAGTGAAACCTAACCCCAGATGGTGAAGGTTGAAGGAGAGAAGAGCAGAAGTGCAGATATCCGTGTCTGCTGATCTTTTAAGAAACTGGGTAGTGAAAAGAAAGTGAAGAAGATGGTAAACTAGAGGACAAGGGAGTCAATTGTTAATAAATGCTGACATTTATTGAGTGTTTATTAAAAGCTTTACATAGCTTATCTAACTTAACCTTGCAACTCTGAAATGGGTACTTTGTGACTGATGTTTCATAGATGGGAGAACAGAAGCACAGGAGATTAAGATCACACAGCTAAGCGGTGGAATCGGGATTTATACATAGGCAGTCTGACTATTTTTAAAACATGATACCAAAACACAGCAGGATTCTGGGCAGTAGGTGAGATTTCAGTATGCTTGTAGCATAAAGAGAGTTGAATTAGGTCAGGGTTGTAAAGACAGAGGGCAGGCGTAGCAGAAAATAGGAGGCACCAGGATTAACCAGGAGGCGGGGTGCAGATGGGGGAAACGTTTTCCTGTGGGTCTAGGAAAAAGGAACGGGTGATGGAGATACTGCGGGGTGTGGGTGGCAGGGACTCTTGAGGGTTCATTTGGGATGATTTGGTCCCCTCGTTTGGTTGTGGAGATCCTCTGTTGAGGTCACAGGAGACCAGAGTAGCTTCGTGGCAATGAGTGGGAGCCTGGTTTGAAACAGCTGGGCCCATAGTGCTGAAACAGGGGCAGTGTAGTGGAGTAGCACAGTGCTCAGGGTCAGGGTCTAATGTCAGCACATAAATTAAAAATCACAAAAATCAAAGTTACTTTAAAAAAAGTGTCTCATAAAGCACAGTATATATGATTTTGCGTGTACTGTCCTATCTCTCAGTTAGTCTGACAGATCCAGCTTTTCCTCTAGCAATGAAACAGATGGCTATTTCTGTGGTTGAGCACCAGAACAATGAGTTTGGCTTGCACTGGGCCCTTTGAACGAAAAAATCCATGCACGACGAGGCTCCACTGTGCAGGGAGTGTTACAAATATAGTTTGTACAGACAGACTAGGGTGTGAGTCCTGGCATGACCTATTAGCTGCGTCATGGTGGGCAACTTTACTAGATTTTCCAGTCTGTTTCTTTTCCTGTGGAAATGATTAGTATGCTCAATGACAGAGACTAGATGCTCAGTTACTGGTAGAAAATAAGAAAACATAAAGCCAAACAGTAAAACCGGTTGGTGTGGACAAGTAAAGAAAGATGGATGAAGGACCTAGCTGAGGTTGGAGAGCCTGAAGCAATTGTCCATTAGGCCTTTGCCAGGGATGCTCACAGTATGGAATCTGCAGCAGGAAAACACGTGGTTGAGTTTACCCAGAATTGAGGATCCATATTCATGCTCTAGAGGGCATACTGCAAGGTCAAGACCAATGGCACAAAGGGTGCTGCTAGGGAAAGTGGTGAAAGTTGTTGCATGAGGAAACCACACTGGGTGATCAGGGAGGGGTGGGAGGAGCTAACACACTGAGAAAATAAGGAAGAATCCAGCAACTGATAGTCACTTTGAGTTTTAAGAGCAAGATCAGTCAGGATGAGGGAAGAGAAGAACTAAAGTCTGAGAGAGTCTGTGAGAGGATGGTATAGGGGAGGAAAGACTTTTCTTCCACTCTTAGGTTTGGTGCCTGGGGCCTACAAATTAAACTAGCAAAAGACAGATTAACAGGAAAGAGAAAAGCATACAAAGAGGCAGTTAGACCTGGAGGCTTAGATACTGTTTAACAAAGCAATAAATTATGGAGATGTGACAAGACAAAGGAAAAAGAGGTTTTGGCTAGGGACAGTAAAGTGTGGGAAAGTGACGAGGAAATATATAGAGGAAACTAATGGATGAGGGTTATTTTAGTAAGGTTTGTACAGACTCATCTTGGCCTGGCCCCTCTTCTCGGGTAATAAGAATATTCTCTTTTTCCTGGTACAGGGAGAGCACCTTTCTCACTGGAAATTTATGCCCTGCTTTTTCTTTTAGGTAGAAAGAGCCCTTACCTGCATCTGCTATTTCTCAGTTCCTGCAGCTCCAAATAATATGCCAAAGTGGCATATTTGGGGGTGGTATCTTTTGATCCTCTTCAGTGGGGTTCAGAGACAGCATCTGGAGATCATCCTTACTGATTCGGAGCTTTTCTTTCTACGGTGATGCCTTTCATGAACTGAGGGTGGTCAGAGCCAACAAAACACTTCTCTTCTAAACTCAGATTTGAATAGTGTGTCACAGCACGTCTTTGAGCCGTCACGAGAACCGTGTTATTTTTAAGGACGACGGCACTAAGTGTTATAAAGATCATTCATCCAAACGGGATCTGAAATCATGCTAGATTCAAATACTGACTCTTCCCTTGATCAGTTGTGTGACCTTGGTTAATGGGACTAACTTCTGTTTCTTGGTTTTACCATCTATAGAAGGGGAGTAAAAGTGGTTGTTGAGAGGCTTGAATGAGTAACACACTTGGAACTGTGATAAACACTTAGGAAATGCTAAATGAGTTGCTGTTCTCGTGAAAAGGGAAAAAAGCTAATTCACTGAGGGACTCTGAGCTTTTTCTGGGCTCCTTCTAGTTTTCATCGTCTAGCTTGCTTTTAATCAATGCCACGTACTTTTGAGTTTGCTGGCTAAAATTAAAGGAGCCATCTGTGGCCCCGGAGCATAATGTGCTTTGTCAAGAGAATGGCCTTGGGTGGGATGAAGGGTCGAGTCCATGACTGTAACTGTGGGAGCACGGTGTTGGTGCAACTGAGCAGTGTCACTGTCCACAGGCATCTTTCCTTAGCCATCACAGCGACAGATCGCTTGCCCCCCACTTTTTTTTTTCCATGGGACATTTTCATCCTTTCACAGGAAATCTCTATCCCCAGCTCCTGGATTATACTTACAGAGAGGTGTGCACAATCACATCTATTGTTTGTTTTTTTGCCATAATTTTACTTTTTTTTCCCTAAATCTGTGTAGTTTGTAACCTAATGACTGTTTCTGTAACATCCATCACTCTGACAGAGATAATAACACCCAAGTAGAACAAGGAATGAATAATTTAACAGGAAAAATTAGAATCCCAGTATAAGCTCCTTCAAAGAGATTTTCTGAATTCGAGGTGAGGTAATCTGTTTGGTGGAGAATAAATTAACCCTTTCCTTTGTGACCAGAGCTCCGTGGAGCATTGTCTATAGTTTGAACGAAGGTAAAACATCAGATGCACTATCTATGCATCTAAAAGCTTCTGTGCAAGATACTCTTATTTTATAAAAAGTCCTTTGAACAGTTATTGCAACAACCTGTCCAGCCTAGGTGTCCAACCTAGGTCCCCACCTGGCTGTTTGCAAGTATTTGCTAATGGAAAATAGGACAGAAGCCATTACAAGATGATGGTGTTGCCAAACTCCAGAAGGGCTAAGGAAAATGTGGGGGCCTCAATGAAATGCAAGTTTAAACAAAGAGAAAAGATGATTTATAGTTTAGTAAACCATTATAATTTTTGACTTAGAATTTCTTCTTGAACTAGAAATCTGGAGGGCAGCAGCCAGGTAATGGTAGTAAAGAGTTGAAAGGAAAAAAAAATGTTTTTGGTTTCAGTATCTCTTTTAAATCATGCCTCAAAACAAGGAATGGATGTTTGGGTCTGCAGCTGGGAGGTCAAAAGGCGAATGGAGAAGAGGTCCCTTTTTATTGTAAACATATGAATTAATCATGACTCAGAAATGGAATCAGGAGAAAATCGACACCTGGACATGGAAATTAAAGAAGAAGAAAGGTTTTAATGAATTTATTTCTATAAACATGTGCACATACATGTATGTATACACGCAGTATACATATGCACTCCTGTTTACCATCTGGTTCCTGAAAATCACGACCTCAAGTATAGAAGTAATACCCATTCGACACTTGAGAAAAAAGCCAGCATTCATGTTTTTCCTGGGGCTCAATTTATCTAGAATTTGTGCTGAAGAAGGAGTCTTCTTAACAAGATTTTAATACAAAAGTCCCTACCTTCCCAAAATCTGATACATTTTCAAAAGCAAAAATTAAATTAAATGGCCACGTGAGTTCTTGTGTGACAGAGCCTCAGAACTATGAAGAGGGCAAGGAGCCGCAGAGAGACATCCAACTGGCAGGAAGAAAATGGTTCTTCACTGCTTTGCATTTTTTTCTTTTGAAAACTTTATCTATCTATGTATCTATCATCTATCTATCTACCTATCATCTATCTTCTGTTTATCTTTACCAAAATACAATGAACAAAAGCATGGGACTTTCATTTCCACATATTTTGTTCCTTTTTCTTTTTTTTTTCTCCCAAATTAGACTTGCAGGATTTACAGCCCAGAATACTGACTCTAGTCAATGTGGTCCTGGGCTGGTTCTCCCTCACAATTACCGGCGACTCCAGAGGGCTGGGGTCAGAGGCTTGATTAAATAAATTACAGCTTCGGGTCCCCTCCAATAAACCATGTCAAGCTTTAGGCAACCCAAAACAATGCTCCCTGTTTTAACCCATAATGGGCAGTTGAGTTTAGTAAGTGGCCTAATCACTGCCGCATAAATATTTATGGGAGAATTTTTCCAATTAAGGTAGAGGCTTGTTTAGATGCTATCAGTTTAGAGAGGGCTTTTCCAACAAGAAAATTACTGTTAAAAGACATCAGGAAATGGTTAAACTCCAGAAGGCTAAAAGGTCAGTGAGTCTGCAATGTGCAAAGCCCACGTTCCTATTACTGCTGTCTATATGCATTAAACCCTCTCCTACCCCTTTAAAAAGGGGATTAAAAAATAGTCCTTTGTACCTAGTGAAAAAAATGTTGGTTCATTCATATAAAAAATATTTATGTTGAGAAATAAAAATGAAGGCAGTGATTCAACCAGATTTGGTGTTATCCCAACTTTTACAACAGGCAGTACACAGGTCCTGCTTATTTGCTGGTCTAGAGCATGAAAGGCGGTGCCTATAATGGTATTGAACACTTTTCATAGTGGGTGCTATCAGCATGGACTCCAAGGACTCTTGTTGCACACACCCTAGAAAGAGATGTAAACATACAATTTGTAAGTCCCATTACCAAGAAAGAGCTGTATAAAATCTGAAATGTGGAGTACAGGCTGAAAAACTCCCAGAGGAGGAGAATATGTGATCTCAGTGGGAATTCATTAATCTACCAAACAGTGTACATGCGTGTCTGCCATATGGTATTTTACTCTAAAGGAAAACAGAAAAAAGAAAAAGAGAAAGTGGGAAAAAACAATCCTCATAGCATGTGAACACAAAGTACTTTTGCCTGAAAATAAACTTACTAAGTTTATGGCACAAGAAATGCAGGAGAGTATCCGAGATCATACCATTACAGCTGACAAGGTTTTAGCAGCACTGCCATCTGATTTTGATTCTCCCTGCAAAATGGAATAAAGTATTAAAGATTAAGGTTATTTAGCAACAATTTCAGCAGTTAGCTATGATGTAAAACGCAGCATAAACCACAGAAGATGGGGAAGATTGGTCTTCCATATTAGGAGAACTTGGGTCCATTTGAGCCATAAGTATGAGCAATCCTTTCCAATCACAGCTGTGGCAAAACCAGAAGGCCGGGAGGCACCTGAAAAAATATGAGACCATAAAGGGAGGCATTTGCCATTTCATAATTAAATTAGAGGAGAATCTGCTTTGAGCCCCTACCCAACCCCCACCTCTGCCCCATCCTCAGTGTGAACATGTTAAGTAACTAGAAAAAAATGCCTTTTAAGCTCAACCTCAGCAATGCCTTTGGGTTTTGCCCTTAGTGTCCTTCTCGTCCTGGGACTGCAGATTAACCGAACCAGGGCTCAAAACAGCACAGGTAGCAGAGCTCGAAGGATCCCTGGAGCATACCCTCAATCAAGAAAATACATACCTGCAGGAGCGCCTGGGTGGCTCGGTTGGGCGTCCAACTTCAGCTCAGGTCACGATCTGATGGTTCGTGGGTTTGAGCCCCATGTCGGGATCTGTGCTGAGCGCGTGGAGCCTGCTTCAGATTCTGTGTCCCCTTCGCTCTCTGCCCCTCCCCCGTTCATGCTCTGTCTCTCTCTCTCAAAAGTGAATAAAGATGAAAAAGACAAAACCAAAAGAAAACAAAACAAAAGAAAACACATACCTGCAGATGTGCACAGCATGGCTTTGAGGGAGAGCCATTTGAAACAGTGACACTTTGTCAGGACTGACTCAGGTTCTGCATAGGAAGTCTCTGGGGCCTGGGAGAATGCTGGGTGCGTGTGGGGCGGTTGTCTTTAAACACTTGGCCCACAGGGGTTGTCTTATGGCAAGGAAATTGAAGTAAAAAAATGTCCAATATTTGTTGTTACTGCCTTTCTTATGCCCTGCTTTTAAAAATAACCTATGTTTCTAGATTTTGCTTCTTTTTTTCTGTCTTCAACTTAATGATAATAGTTGCTTCAGAGTCGAATTTCTCTGAGTGGGAAGTTGAAGGCCTCGTCTATGGGTAGAACTTTTGGAATTGAAGACCTGTAGACACAGATCAAACAGATTCTTAGTCTACTCAGACGTGTATCCTATTATGTAAATTATGTGTGTAGGTAGAGAACATGTTTCTACTCGAAAGAGACCATGATTTGTAATGTGGAGGATAGGAGTCAGCTCGGATCTCTGTTACTACTTTTTTCTCTGAAATGTTGACTGGCCTAAATTTTCGGGAGGACACACTTTTTATGGTGCGTTTGGCTCATGAATTTGCAGCAGGAAAACAATTGCATTCAGGAGGTTCTCCTAGATTAGATCACTAAATACATGTGGAGATTTGGAGTTTGAACGGATTTGATTTGGTTTTCTGATTTCCCATCTAGAAGTGTTTTGGAGGTCAACAAAGTGATGTTGATAATTGCTTTAGGAAAACGCTAGACAAATATAATAGGTTGAAGACTCATTGCTAATTACAAAAAGGAAGTTAATCTCCCTCAGTACATTGTCTTACGTCTGTTTAAAGAAAACATCACAGACAATTTTAAGAGCTTTGGCAGGACTGCCAGATCATCATGATTATCACATTGGGGCTTTGGTGGAGGGGCGATTTCCTGCCTTGTCTCTAGCTAATGCATATCGCAGTCTTGACCATCTGTGACGTGCTATACTACTTCCTTTTTCTGACAAAGTCCTCAGCATGGGCACGTATTCAGGAACTTTTCAAAATGGATACTTTTATTATGAAAACTGTAATCTGTCACTTAAAAATAAGCCCTCTGATTAGAACAGGCAGAGTATTCTTTAGGTTTAGCAAATAGCATGTAGCAACACTTTGCCATCCGGGTAGTTTCCCAAGTGGTGCTTTTCACATGCTTCTGTGTATGTATCTCCCTAAATGAAGGGAAGGAATGACAAAGAGGAGATGCTGGGTTTAACTCTGATTTGTCTTCTGACCTGAAAGGTTGAAGAGGGAGTTATTTTTGGAGCTAATGGTATGAGTTGTATTGGAAGATTCTTTTTTTATTATTTATTTTTTTTGATAGGGGTAAGTAGGGCACTGTTTAACATGCATTTCACTGTTTGTGCAGTGACTGTGACTAGCCCAAGCTGAATGCCTAAATGCTAACTCATCAACAATATAACAAAACCAGAACATACAGGATATGTCTTAGGAAGCCTACTCTTTGTGTGCAAATAAATGAACCCATCTGAGATTAATGCTGAAGCCAAGCCAAGCATCCAATTCAACACAGTGAGCTCTATGGTGAACCAGGTTAGCCAAATGGCTTTGATTTAACCCTTTACTCCAGCAACAAGTCAGTTTTTGTCTAAACATTTGGGGGATTATTTAGCACAGTTATGGAAATAAACAGTGTTTTGTGCACTCAGAGAAATCAGGACCAGACGTAGGAAACTTAGGTTTGGGATCTAATAGTAAGTCAATGTACTCTTTCCCTTTTTGCTTTGTTCCTTTTGTTTTGTTCTCACTACCATTTATAAGGAAATTCTGAATCTGTTCACTGTTAGCCTAAGTTGGTGCTATATTAGTCACGTGAAAAGAAAGACGTGTTTTCATAAAGTCGATTTAATCGAGTATAAGTGTTGAGGGTACTATTGAATTGCTCACGGTTTGATGAATGGGTTTAACATCTTTTAGGACTTAACATTTTGGTTTTCAATCATTTTCCATTTAATTCCATGGGTGGATTTATATTCTTTTACTTACATCACATCATGTTATATCAAATTCAATTATATCTACCATTAAAAATAGAGGCAACACAAAGAGCACCGTAGTGAAAAACAAACAAACTTAATTTTCATAATGTGCCGCATTACTGAGAATGCTATTAAAATAAGTCCCAAATTTATCTCTTTTGTTTGTAACATGTTATTTAAAAATTTTTTGTAATGTTTATTTATTTTTGAGAGAGAGAGAGAGAGTGCAAACAGGGGAGGGGCAGAGAGAGAGGGAGACACAGAATCCGAAGCAGGCTCCAGGCTCTGAGCTGTCAGCACAGAGCCCAATACGGGGCTCGAACCCATGAACTGTAAGATCATGACCTGAGCTGAAGTCGGATGCTCAACCAACTGAGCCACCCAGGCACTCCTGTAACATGTTATTTAAAGAAAATAAACCCACAACACATAACACTAATTGAATGTTTTATTTGTATAGTATTTTAACATTTTTGAAATTGTTTTGTATCTACTACTTAACAACAAATTTCAAAACCAGTATGAAAAAGACCAAATGATTTTATTACTATTTTGGGAGTTATATTTAACTGGCTCTTTCTACCAGTGTCCCTGGTGGCTAATGGCTGAGACTACTTTTTAACCAGATCACATAAGTATTTTGAATATGGCTGGAATAAGTTTTTTCGTGATTGCCATATTAAAGCAAAACCACTAGATTACCAAAATGTCTCTGTATACAAGAGGAAAATCTGCTTAAAAAAGGTTTTTTGTTTGGAGCGCCTGGGTGGCTCAGTCAGTTGAGCATCCGACTTCGGCTCAGGTCATGATCTCACTGCTCAGGAGTTCAAGCCCTGCGATGGGCTCTGTGCTGACAGCTCAGAGCCTGGAGCCTGCTTCAGATTCTGTGTCTCCTTCTCTCTTTGCCACTCCCCTGCTCGCTCGCTCACTCTCTTTCTCTCTCTCTCTCTCAAATATAAAATAAAACATTAAAAATTTTTTTTAAAAATGTTTATTTGTTTGCTTTTATTTGTTTCTTTTTTTTTCTTTCTTTCTTTTTTTTTTTTTTTTAGTAAATGGCTATAAGTGACATGAGAAGTTGGAAACTCCAGATGATCTGCTGAGTTTTAAGGTGGATGGTGTAATGATCTGCGATGTTTTTGAAAAACAAAAATTCAAGATGTAGACTCAGTATATGATTCCAAGCAGGGGATTTTAATCATTTTCAGTAAGTGGAGGCTGAGAGACTCAATTTAGCGTTTCTGAGACACAAGTTTATAATCCGAAAGTTGGCACTTCGGAGGGCTGTGGCACAGGCGACATTGCTATAACTCAAATACTTCACAGCTAAGGAATGCGTGTCTGGAAATTTCCTTCTGAAGTGAATTGTTCCTTGTGTTGATAACTGCAGTGTTGAGAGTTACACTCTGTCCCATAATTTCCCTTGCTCCATGGCTATCCTAAGTGTATATGAGAAGTCATGTGTTCCGACAGCTGGAGCCTCCTTGCCTAAGACCTTTCGAAAGCGTCCATCTTTCACTTCTTTGTACACCTGCTGACAGTTTCTTAAATGGATCAGTGGTTTCCTTACTACTCTACAGAACTGATGACAGTTTTCAAGGGGGTATGAAAAATATCCCAGCCTTGAAGTTGTTTACACCAATATTCACAGATGATAAATTGGGCTGTCGTTCTGATCTTACCGTAGAGGGCAAAAAGGGGATTTAGTAGCGGTGTTGATCACAGCAATACAAGGCCCAAACGGATCCTACATCCATTCCCAGATTTCTGCATTTGCCATCATCTGTTGTTCTCCGTCTCCGCCGAGGGTAGGCCAAGGAGGCCTAACAGCAAGAAGGATGCAGGCTACAACACAGAGGAGAGGGTATCTGAGAAAAAAGGTGTTAAATCCTGAACTGGACACCCAAGAGAGTTGGGTGGGCCCTCCTTACACTAAAGGGTTTAAAACAGAAACTGGAAACGCTACACTCTGGGGACTAGTTTGCTAAACATTCTTGTTTGAAGACAGATGAAGAAAAAAATGGTCTCTCAATGGTTGTTTCCTGATTTTGGTTCTTTGTTGTACTCACTTCCAGACAACTGAAATGTGTGGAGGGGCAGGCTAGATTATAGCGTTTAAATATATCATGCTCTATTTGGGAATAACTTATTTCTGATTAATCTCTATATCCCTGATTCCCAACTAATGTGCAATGTCAGAATCATCTGGATAATTTTTGCAAACCACACAAGCCTGGCCCTTGCAACTTCAGTGCTGCTGAGCCCGATTCTTGGGACTTGGGTGGGGAGGAACCAGGCTGGGGAGATCTGGCCATGTGATTAGCCCCCCATCCTGCTGGTCAAGAATCACTGCTTTGGGTAGGTTAGTGTTTCCTAAGGCTTAGCCTATCAGGATCACCTAGGTTGCTTTATCAAAATATAAATTACTAGGCCCCACTCTAGCTCTAAAGCGATCAGAATTTTGAGGGGTTGGGGGTTGGACAGCACCTACAAATCCATATTTTTAAAAACTCTGCCCAGGTAATTCTGATGCCCTGGCAAGGTTTGGGACAACTAACCTAGATGATGGAAGAAATTGATCGAATGGGAATAGCATTTTGAATGAGAATAGCACCTGGTATGACACTGAAGGAGACATTCATGGGGGGATTCAAAGCTGAGATGTGATGACTATTTTCACGAGATCAGTATTCTACCTACAAAATCAGTTTACCTAAGTTGGATTTTTTTTTGTGACAATCAGAAATATTTATAGTATTAATAGTGGCAGTGGAAGCACATAGATGTTTCTGAATCCTTGGGAAGGAAAGTTTGGAAATGAGGTTTTGTTTTTTTTTTTAAGTTTATTTATTTTGAGAGAGAGAGAGAGAGAGCAAGACAGTGTACACACTCAAGAAGAGAGGAAGAGAATCTCAAGCAGGCTCCAAGCACTGTCAGAGTGGAGCCCGATGTGGGGCTCGATCCCATGAACTGTGAAGTCATGACCTGAGCCGAAACCAAAAGTCAGATGCTTAACCGACTGAGCCACCCAGGCACCTCAAGAAATGAGTTGTAATTCAGAAATTAGCCTAAGATATGAGTCTCCTAGAAAAGGAAAAATGAAATTTCTGAAAACTGGCTACCCTGCCTTTGGACTGATGTGTGGATGAACGAGAGGAAATGCAGATCTAGATGCTAAGCCTTCTGCAGGATTCTTGTGTTGTGCTGTCTGTGACAACTTTGCCTGGAGAAAGATTGCAACAGAGTACTGGCTACGTAAGCGTATGAGCAGTAATCTGAGGCGGTGGTGTGCTCTTTTAGAGGTGAGTGGTGGGGGTAAGTGGGGGAAAGGTTGGAAGATGCAGAGGAATTTGGGAGGGAGCTGAGGGCTAGAATTCAGTACAGAGTCTGATAAGAGCTGAAGAGAATAGATTTTTACAGGGATTAGGTGGTTCTGTTGCACCGGCTTTTCAGCTTGTAGCAAGGATAGTGCAAGCTCTTTCCCCTTTCCCACGTCCAAAGGACGACAATCTATTAACTGAGTGAACATCAACATGTAAAATTTTTGTTTTAAGAAGTGTAGGTGTGCAGATAGGGATTTTCGGTTACAAAAATAAAAATGTCCTTTGGAACTTAAAAATGGCAAAAGGGAAAGCCTGACTCTTATTAAGGACTCGTTATCAGAACTGGCCCATAATCTCAAAACTGGAGTTACAGGGGCTGTTGGAGCTTTTGCAGAAATTGGAGAGGAGGTAGCTGAAACTGGTTTTCCAAATGGCAAGAATCAAGCCATCTGGAAGCCGGAGGCTACAGTAACACGGGGACCTGGAATCGTGCTCTGTGAGTCTGAGTCCAGGTCCCTTTAAAGTGTGGCACTGACTGAGGGGCTAAGTGAAGATGAGAGCCCGACAGCAGGGCAGAGCTGTTTTCTTTCTGGGGAACAACCCTAATGTGGACTCCTCTACCCCCACCCTCTTCCCCTAGTCTCCAAATTATGGCTGTTTATTTGTCTGATTTTTTTTTTTTTTTAATACCGTCAACTTTCAAATGTAAGATCCTAGAGGAACAATGACTGTTTCATTCGAATATGTTATTAGATGTTTCCGGATACAGTGGGCATTTTTAGTAAATAATAAGTAACTCAAAACTTTAAATTATATTAACCGTCCTAAACTTGTACTGAAAAAGTTTCTATTTTTTAAGATTTCTTAGAAGAGAATCTATGGATTTTAGAGAAACTACTAAGATGTTTTTATACCAAGCTGGGAAAACACATTTGCTAAGAGGAACCCAGGCTTTCGTGTAGTGGGCATTTAGTTAATATGTAAAATGATCAATCATCAATATCACAATAATAAAGACAGTTTAGCATTTAAATTCTCTTGCAGGAAATGCATATGGATTTATGGCAGAGGATGTGAGTCTAAATCACATGGATTTTTATTCATTATAACAATGCTATTGAGTTCAGCTAAACAAGTATTTGAGGAGATATTTGAAAAGTTGACTAAGCTTTCAAGGCATTAAAACAGTAGCAGAAGTTGGGGCACCTGGGTGGCTCAGTCATTTGAGTGTCCGAGTTCAGCTCAGGTCATGATATCACAGTTCGTGAGCTCGAGCCCTGCGCAGGGCTCTGTGCCGACAGCTCAGAGCCTGGATCCTGCTTTGGATTCTGTGTCTCCCCCTCTCTCAGCCCTCCCCCCACTCCTGCTCTTTCTCTCTCTCTTTCTCTCAAAAATAAATAAACATTAAAAAACAAAAAAACAGCAGAAGATTCAATAGCTTTCTGCAGTTTCAATTCCTCCTGATCCGAAGGAAAAAAAGTGCTTGATTCTGGCACCTGGGCTAAATTGATAGCCTGCGGCACAATAGCCCAATGAATAATGGGATCTGATATTTATCTGAATAAATGTCAGGAGTAACTTAACAATCATGACTTACAAGCAATAATCTGATTGAGAAAAATATTAAATCAGGGCCTAAATGGAAAGCGGTGCTTCAATAGTTCCATTGGAGGGACCCAGATCGCACTCTCTAAGTGGTGTTGGCGGGCAAAGGGCGTTTGCTTCAGCTGTGGCAGGCGCGTGATTGATGCCCCTGCTGGTGCAAGCCTGGTAACCAACTTATTATTACAGCAGTTCTGAGGTTTGTCGTTGGGCTGTGCAAACAAATGATCGACATCATGTGGGAATGGCAGTAAGTGGAAGGGCCTCGGTGGAAAACATCGTCTGTGAAACAGGCTTTTCAGCCCAGAAGTTAGCTACCGAGAATGTAAAAACAAAGGTCTTTGCAAGAGAGACAGTGAGCAAAGCATGATGGATAATCTCGACCAGGCACGTAATTGCTTCCAGGTGTCTGGCCACTTTATTACTCTTGGGGTTATGCTACCACCCTGACAATGTTTTCTTTCTCAAACACGGTAACTCCTCGGAAAGCTGGTGCCGGCAGTTACTGTGGCCCACATCACCCTAGGTTTGACTCGATTATGGCCCAGTCTCCAGACAACTGCCACATTAGGGAGATTTAATAAGGTAGGTGTATAAAATGGAGTTTCGGGAAGCCCCAGGAAAAGTCAGCGGAGTGCTGGGAGTTTGTTTCCTCCATCTGGGTTAAGTTGTCGACTGCTAGAAGTATTGATAATCTTTTCAAAGGCAGCTTTTTCCCCCCTCCACTGCATGACACTTTTAGATGAAGCACAAAGCTTGCTTTTTATTTAACTGATCAGATTTCTAACGCCATTTTCAAAGATTTTTTGGTATCCACGGTTTACTATTTAATGATTTAATTCAGATGCAAACAGAATGAAAATATAAAATGTTCCTGCTGGAATGTCAACACCTAGAAGAAAGTTCAAGTAGTATTCTTAATCACCTGCTTTTCTAGGCTAGAGAAAATAATTATGAAAGCTTAAAAATGCTGTCACATTTCACTTCTAAAGAGTTTTTCCCAAGAATAATAATTCAAATTCACGTTTTTAAAATTCCTTGAGATAGGCAGAATCAGGTATTGCTGATAATTCAATATCTGGTTTTAAAAATTGCTATAAAAAGACCAGGATCTGGTAAATGAAAATAAACACATATCTTGTAGCTACTCAGTTCTTCTCCTTCTCAAGATCTCTAAAATCAGTGGGGATGGAGAGAATATTTTTTTTAATTGGAAATAAATGATTGGTTTGATGAAAAAACTATGGTATATTGGATAAATACAGTAACTCATCTAATCTATTTTACCATTAGGTAGTATTTGACTTAAAACATCCTCAAAAGAAATACACACACACACACATACACACATTATTACTTTATATTCTTATAAGAGTATTTTTAGACTAAACCCTCACAAGAAAAAATGTCATCAAAATATGGGAATAATTTTATCTTTATTAACATTTTTTATTACTTTATCATTTGAAAAAATGGATCATAACACTTTTCAGAAATATCCTTTCATGCTGTACACAGACTGGCATCTGCAAGATAAGGGTTCTGCCCTCGGGGCAGAAGACATTACATTACAGGGCACTTCTGGTTGGGCCATCAATCATCCCTTTTTTCCCATGCAGTTGTGTTCCTCTTCTCTTTTTGACCTTATCTAATATAGTCACAATTCAGAGTGGGCAAAGGTTGGATCTTACATGTAAAAATTCAAAAGGATTTTTACTCACATGGCTCAATCAAATTTTACACTAAAAATGAATTGTGTTGGAATACAGACCTAATCCCCAAGGATGCACTGAAGCATCACTTTTGACCTGGGTGAGGCCAAATGCATCTGCACACTGGCAGGGGTAGGGGGAGCACAGCAGAAAGCAAGATGACTATGAAAAAATATAATGGCGTGAGAATTGCAATGAATTTTAATAAACTCATCTTTCTGCAATTTAAGTTCATTTCTTCTACAAGAATATATATATATGGTTCTCCTTATTAAAAAGATAATAACAGTAACTTTTCACTGTTCAAGGTTGCCAAGCCAAAGGCTTTCATTTTGTACAAAGCACAAAGCAATTTAAATGGGGACCCGGAGTAAACCATTTCACATGGTATTTATAAGTGTAACAGCTTTAATGATTTGTCTGAATTTATTTTACATTCTCCACGACTGAAGTACTGGGTCTAGAATATATAAAACAGTCTGCAAGTAGGTCTTTCATTGACATCTGGCCTAGTTTTGCTCTTTCGAGTGCGCTATTCTTTTGGCCTGCTTTTGCCTACTCTGCCCTCCTTTGCGGGCCCATCCTTACTGTGAAGGTCTCTTTTTCTCGATAGCCAGTTCAATGACCAATCCTGTTCTCTTGGACCCACTGTTTCGTGACCGCCTTTCTCCATTCTCTCAGTGACTGAAAGGAACATCTTCTGAGTAGTCACTCCTGGCTCCTTCATACGAGGTTCCTAGAACTTCCCTGAAAATAGACAGTCTGCAACATCAGCCCCCTCAAAATGCTTGCTTTTGCAGTATGAGCCCAGCCTAGGGCCTTCCTCTGAGACCTTCTCTGAAAAAGTTAAGAAGTTAAAAGTGAAGGAGGAGAAATAAGTGTCTCTGGAAGGAGATAGCCAAAGGCAAAAAGTTCTCACTTCATCTAGGGCCATGGAAAGATTTTCAGCGGAGGAACCATGCTCTCGGATCATTATTTTCCCCTTAATGTTGTTGAACATTCTAGAATAAGGCCACCAGAAAGCAGGTGAGAAAAGTGAAAACTTAACCGCGGATAGCAGGAAAGTCAGTCTGAAAGTGAGACTGACCTTGCAGTGAGCAGAGGTTTTATATGTACACAGGTATCCTAGGTTGGTCACAAACGTTAGGAATGTGAAGAGGGGACCAAGGCAGCTATAACTCAATAGTTCTGTTTTCAGAAGCAGATTGCTAAGGCTGAGGCAATCCAGGAAAAGAATGTTCTGTGCTCACTGATTTATTAAGAAAATGGTGCTTTGGGTTGGAGTCTTACAATTCTTTTTGCCCAAGGGTTGTGAAAAGATCTTAAGCTATTACCATGGTACTGACTCCTGTCCTCTCCACACCTGACTGGATGAGTCCTCTAGTGGTCTGTCTTGCCGTTACCCACCCCTGAGATGGTGCCCTTGAATTTTCTCAATCTGGAACACCCTCCCTTACCTCTATGGACTCAAGCCATAACCATTCCTCATGGCTTAGCTCAGATGTCATTCCCGGAAATTTTTCTCCGATCACCTTGGTCAGGACTGATCTCTCCTTTTCAAGTCCATGTAGGTTGATTATAACACTCTAGAGCATTTACCTCTGGCTTTCTAGTGTTGTCACTTGTGTATTTTATCCTATTCCTATTGGATCTGAAGCCTCTTCACGGAGAGAAAATTGGTATGTGTCAGACAGCATGTTACATATGTTTTGTATCTAATTTCCTTTAATCTTGGTGAGATATCTGTGATCTAGACATTATTGTCCTCTTTTTAAAAATGAAGAAACTGAGGCCCAGACAGTTTAAGAGACTTGCTCAAGTCCCATCGCTGGTAAATGGTAGGGTGGAGATTTTGACTCAAGTGTGAATGATTGCACAGACCACACTCTTTCCCACTACCTTATGCTGACATGCTCAGGGCAGGGTTGGGAACTAGTTTTTATTCCCTCCATGGACTATTACATGTTTGTTGATTTAATTAATGATTTTGACAAATCACTTGGCATTTGGCTTTGTAAACATTGTATTCTAAAGTGGCCGAAAATGGTATTACAGAAAAAGAAGTGAATTTTGTATTTGGCATTGTGGTTAACTGGTTCCATGTCCTTTTAACATCAGAAGGTTCAGTGATAGGGTAAAATGATAAGAGGAAATGATCTGTTTGACTCAAGGTCCTTAAATTTCCCTTTATCATTTTATTGCATTTTAAAATATAATGGATTAAACAAATGTTGGAGGCAATCATTTATTTAAAATACCAGTAGCAAATAAGAGACATGGTCTTTTGACTTTCTTGATTTCCTTATAACAGATGAAGTGAGTGTTGAACTCTGGGTTGTCCTGTGAGCACACACACTTCGTCTGGAGTCACTGTTTCTGGGGAGGGAAGAGGTTTAGTGTAGTTTAATGTAATGTCCCTGGAACTGATGTCCATTTCAGAGGAACCTGAGCTGAGTCAACATAGAAACCCACAATGCTAGATATGCTGGCCAAGCTACCGAAGGAAGCACAAAGGGAGGCAGTAGGTAGGGGGGTGGTTTTCACACCAACTGAAGAGACCATTGGGGTAAAGTGGAGAGGCTGTGTGGCTTTCACAAGCAGGGAGGGAGGGTAGCAACAGAGTCAAGATGTCAAACTTTTCAAGGGTAGGGGCCAAGTATGGGCTCACTTTTAATTTCTACTACCCAGAAATCCGTCTACTTGATCCATTATGCTCAAAAAGTACCTTTTTTTGAGAGACAGAGCACGAATGAGCAGGTGAGTGTGGTTGGGGGAGGGGCAGAGGGAGAAAGAGAATCTTAAGCAGGCTTCATGCCCAGTGTGGAGCCCTAGGTAGGACTTGATCTTCTGAGATCATGACTTGAGCTGAAACCAAGAGTCGGTTGCTCAGCTAACTGAACCATCCAGGAGCCCCCAAAAAGTACTTGTTGAATGAATGGCTATTAGAAGTTTTGTGGAACTGTGCTTTTGCTGAAATACAAATTATGTTACATAAATGGTTAACTAACAAGTTATATGAAACCAAGGGACTCATTATTTGTAAACACTTGTGAGACTTCTTCGGGATTATTTTGAGGTACGTAGGAGGGAATTGGGGATGAGCGACAGTGATTTCCATGGTAGTAGCTAAGCTGGAGATCAGTTTTTTCTCTTCTTCTGGTCCCATTATTGCTCTCAGTAGGTACAGCCTGAGGAAATGTGAGTAACATGCTGGTGTATTTGTGCTGAGATTTACACATGGGAGATGGCTCCCAGGATAATAAGATGAGGACTCTTGGTAACTGTTTTGTCATTTTCAGGGATCGTTTGGTAAATTACTTTTTTTCCTAAATCTTAAATGGGCCCAAATATGTCCAGAAAGAGTTAATGTAACTCCAAAAAATCCTTTATATAGTGCTAGGGACTGATGTGGTCCCATGAGAAGCTATTTCCAAATTTAGTTTACAAACACAATAAAATGTGTGGTAAAACGTTTGAAAATATAAAGTTATTTAATTCATCTGTGATTTTTGGACCAACTTAACTTACCATCTATAGTCTGGTATAATATTTCTAAGGCTGCTGATTTCGAATTCCATGTTGAGCTTGCAAGCCTTCTTAAAAACCTCATTTCCTTAAAAGGAACAAGAAGCCCCGTTTTTGTCCCTCACAGAGGAATTTGTGCAGGAAACAAGAAGGTACCAGGGTTAGTTATTTGAAGCAGATTCCTGCTGTGTGCAGCATTGTTGACTAAATTGCATCTGAGGCTCCAAAGACAGTTTACTCAAAATAGGTAGATGAGCTTTCTGTTGATCCTAGAGAATAAATGAACTCAAGGACACACCATGCATCTTCTGCATTTCAGAACTCCTAGAAGATGCTTCTGTCTTTCATATTGAGACATGATGTAAAAATTCATAGTGAAGATATTCTTAATTAGCACCTGGAAATATTGATGATAGCCTCTAAGTCTGTATATTTGGTGGTAAGTCCCTAAATGAACTTGAGAAGCAAAGAACTATTTTGAGGAGGAGGAGAGCAGGACCTCAGAAAATGGAAGTGTGTTAGCCTGAGGAATGACCCCAATTCTCAGTCAATGAATAAGGCTTTTGTTTCAAGGGAGGTGACTTTATTCAGAAGAAAGAAGCAAATAGAACAAACCTCAAACTGGAGACATGGTTTCCTTGGCTCACAAGGCTGGAAGCAGCAGCCAGAGCCCAGCACATGGTGGTGTCTTATGCAGTTGGATTTTCAGAGAATGTCATCATGTTGGACTCAGAAATGTAGTTTGTTTGTTTAGTCTTTTTGACATTGTTGATAAAGCCAATATGGGCGTTCAAGGTCTCTGACCAGATGGTCACCGAATTGTCCTCCATGTAGGGTCATCCATTTATCTCTTGTTTAGAAACAAAACATAATCGAGGTTGTAAAATGGTTAGGACTTGTATGCAGTCCAGACAAGCAGCCTAAATTAGGAGGGAACAAGGTCAAGGCGATGAG
This sequence comes from Acinonyx jubatus, assembly GCF_027475565.1. Classification (NCBI taxonomy): domain Eukaryota; kingdom Metazoa; phylum Chordata; class Mammalia; order Carnivora; family Felidae; genus Acinonyx; species Acinonyx jubatus. The sequence continues at coordinate 68,969,733 of NC_069387.1, forward strand.
GATAAAGGCAGATCTCAGAATAATTCTGGGTTAGGCGTGGCCAAAGGCAGAGTGGGAATAAGATCAAAACTGGAAAAATCAAGGTCAGAGTTGGAGTAGAGAAAGGGAGGGGAGAGGATCACAGGGTAGGATGTCAGGGAAGCAACACTGAAGCCTTTCTTCTCTTCTCGAGGAGAAGATGACTGTGCCTTCTGTTACAGAATAATAATGCTTTGAGTTTACATAGAATGTTTATACTGAAGAAATCTGGTTCAACAAAATATTGACAATTAGAGAACTAAATATTTAAAAAATTATATTATTGTTAAGAGTTTTTTAAATGCTATAAACATATTTTTTGAATCTAAAATGTAAACCCCATAAAAGCAAGGACTGTGTTTCATCCACTATTGAATTCTCAGTGCGCAGGACAGTATCAAGTAAATATTTTTTAAGTGACTAAAACAGAAATGAAGCTCTTACGTACCAGGCATTATGCTAGAGGCTATGGAGACATACAGAGCTCCAGTTTTTAAAAGGATTATTAGGAGATTAAGGACATATTAAAAAATAACCATACAAGGCAGAAAATGGTATCAGAGTAGACCATACTCAATGAGTTTACAGTGGAAATGGAGTCTCCCTGGTGGGTGGGAAGTTGGAGGTAGGTATATGGTCATTTATATTTTATTCAGGCTTCATAGGATAGGATGGGTTTAGAAATGGCTGAGATGAATAAACAGGTATTCCAGGCCAAAGAAAATATATGAATGAGGGGATCTGAAAAAGCTAGGGGACACTGAGTAGTTCATTTCAACCAAAGTGAAAGCTAGCTACATGATGGGGGCATGGGAAGTAAGGTGGGGAATGTGTGTCAGGATAAACTGATCGAACTCATTCAAGAAAGGAGTTTGAATATCACAGAAATGAGGTTTTGCTTTATTGCGTAGGATGGAGAGGGTTTTTCAAAAGGGGTCAGAATTATATTTTGGAAAATGCATTTGGTAGTAGGATAGGTGATGAATTTGAGAAGAGGGAGCAGAAAGGCAACTAGAGAGACCTTCAGGGGGACCAGGCAAAAGGCTATGAGCATTTGAACGAGGGTGGTAATAATGAGGTTAGACCATGATGGTGAATGTGAGAGATCTCACAGGGGCAGGGGGCACAGGTGTGGATGGTGTATCCAGGTAGAATTGTTTGATGTAGAATTAGAGATGTGGGGGTGAACCTTGGGAGAGAAATCAGGATAAGAAAAGATTTGGAAGTCCATTTGTATAGAGCTGTTAGTGGAAGCTGTAAAATTGAACTAGGCACCAAGTGAGCAAGAGTGGAAGCAACAGGGAATATTGCCAAGGAAAGATCATTTAGGAAAACCTAAATTTAAGGAGACAAAGAACTGGAGAAAAATGCAGAGGAATGATTGTCAGAAACAGAATGAGGAACGTGCATAATGGAAACCATGGGAGAGGAGTCAGAGAGTGTCCAATGGCTCCTGCTGCCATAAGAAGGTGAACGATGCAAAATGAGAACAAAACTGCCAAAGCAACTTCATTAGAGAACTTAAGAGCGTGTGCAGTGATAAAATTGAAGAATACAATCCACTAATTCTGGAAGGTTGGAATTTAAGAGCAAAGAGAGTAGTGTCTTGATAAGGTGCTGAAAGAATTGCAGAAAAAAAAAATCATAGATGGGAGAGGTTGTATTGCACGGTAGATGAATGGAAGGGGGTGGAAAAAGAGGGAGTGCGGGAGGGATGGACAGAGAGAGACAGAGACAGACAGAAGAGAGAGAGATGGAAAACGGATGGAGCGTTTGGGAATACCTAGAATCATTAGGCATTTTTTTTCTCTCTGATTCTTTCCAGTAGGTCCTGGAAAAGGGGCTTAGTAAATGAAAAGACGTTGAATTTGTTTGTTGAGTATGGGATGTTTACCTGAGCTCTGCTTTTGCCAAGGCCTAAATTATGTTTTTACAGAAGATCTTTTCCTATTATTTTGCTATCATTTGTTGGCTGGAGTATCCCCCGAGTGCTCTTGCTCTGCCAGTTTGGAAACACAGACCTAGACTTTTGGTTCCAAAGTATAAAAACTTATTGTTGAAACCATTGCCATGACCTATCCATGCATGTGAATGGCCTGGATTAGTATGGCCCCATCAAGTCATTCTGTGCCTTTTAAGGGCTGTTTCAGCCTGTTTCTGGGAATGAGTTTAAGTTTGTTTTGAAAATGGAAGCCAATGCCAAAATTACACGCATATTCATAAACTATAAACAAACACAATTATACATACACAACCTGACACACCCCCTGTAATAATAAAACTGAAACCAAAGGCACCACACAAAATACTTTTTTGCTTTGCTGGCAGAAGTTGCGGAAGGCTTTTTGCAATACTGGGCTCAATTTGCAGAGTTTATTACAAGTCCACAATTAAAGATAGTACACACAAAGGAATTATTCTCAGATGTAGGATTGCAGTACTGTTTGCAACTCAAATATGCACTATCCGGGGTGCTGTTTGAGGTTCATAACGTAGTACATTTAATTGTATGTAGCCTTGGTCATGTTTTCAACATATTCTTGGAAAAGTTCTTTTATTTGCTTTTTAGCGTACATGGGCCTTTGCAATTTGTTCTCTTACTTGGACTGTATAAACAGCATCAATATGCTTTTTTCCTTTCATTCAAACAAACAATGGCTTTATAACTAAGAAGAAAATTAGTAACAGGTGAAAGTTTATTTTTAATGATGTTGAGATCAAATTGCTGTTTAACTTACAGAGCAACCCCCCATGTCTCTTTTAATGTTTCAAAATTATAAATGAAACTTACACAACCTCTAAACACGCTCAGAGCATAAAAATGGCCTCTTTATTCTATATTACTAACAGAATATGAAAGATGATGCTTTGTTCTGACTTTTTTCTTTGCAAAATTATTTTTAAAACATCTTGCATTATAAAAATTTACATAGAGCTGTATTTTTAATTTTGTACTTGTATATAAATCAAAGTTCTGTTTTTAGAATTATGTTTCTTTTAAAATCCATACTAACATTTGCTTTTATTAAGTATGTTTTATATTGTATATATATTTGTTTATGTTGTAGTTCATTGCATTACATGATTGTGTCTTTTGGGGGCTTTGTAGTTATCCTGTTTCATCACTGCAATTTACAGAATTTATAAGGGCCAATCTAATAAAAATACGTACTAAGAGTTAAATCCTTCCTATCACTTTCCTCTTTAAGTCATAGAATGTCTAGAACCTATAGAATAACATAAACAATATAAATGAAGATCTAGTTTTATCCAATGTATCCCTACTTGTATTGTAAATTTCTATTGAAACAAATTAAATGTTGAATGATTCCGTTGATGACAGTTTTATAAAGTATTTGGGAGAGAATGGAGAAGGATTTCGGTTTAAACAAATAATGTTTTGTAAGTCAAGAGCTCTTCAGAAACAGGAACAGTGCCCTTGAAAGGTGGAAGGGTTCCCCCCACCATAAGTGGTTTGATGATCCCCTGGGCAGGAGGTATCCTTCCTGGGTGAAAAAGTGGGGAAAATTGTCAGTGCCTGGTTGGACATGTCATGTGTGGTGTTGAAAATCTACCATTCTGTGGAATTGCAAACTTGAGAATAATTCCACAATGGACACAATCCAAAGAATGTGGATTTTGAATATTGGGGTGTGATATGGTAGGTGGATATGTTTGAGGAAGGGGAGTTAGGTGTCTTGAAAATGGCTTTGATGACAAGTTAGATTTTTTTTTTGGATGTTTATTGATTTTGAGAGAGAGGGAGAGAGAGAGGGAGGGAAGTAAGGGCAGAGAAGGAAGGAGAGAGAGAATCCCAAGCAGGCTCTTCACTGTCAGTTGTAGAGCCTGATGTGGGACTTGACATCAGAAACCACGAGATCATGACCTGAGCCGAAATCAAGAGTCGGACACTTAACTGACTGAGCCACCCAGGCACCCCTATTTTCTTTTGTTCTAACATTAGGGATTTTCTGTTGAAGGCTTTTAACTTATAACACTGTGTATATGAATATTTCCAAGCTAAATACTTTTTAATGGTCTCATCTTTTCCCAAGTAAAAAAAAGGTTGATTAGTGTGTAAACTTCTGTGGGTTGAAAGCATGTCTTCTTCATAGGGCTCTTGGCATTCTTGTGTGATAGTCTATAAATTCTTGTGAACCTGAGATTATGCAAACAATGCACAGAGTTAGTCCAACTCCACTTAACAAACAATTTATCAGATATCAGTTATGGGTAGTAATTATGCTAGCATAAGACCCAGTTCTATAATTAAAGGTTTTGCACCCAGAGGAGTAGAAAGTAGGTGAAAGATTCTTTGATTCTTTCCCTCATATTCCCATCCCTCCTTTCCCATTGGCAAGCTGAATGAATAAATCCAACCTAGGGAGCCAAGGGTGGTTTGGGAACAGTTTAGTTTGGCAAACAACTTCTGCTAATGGAGGTTTCAGTGGCTTAGAGGTGAACCAGGACCTAGGGAAAACATCAGTATCCTTTCAGCCAAGGAATGGATCAGGTTCATCCATTGATAGTAATGCATGGAAGGCACCCATCCATGTTGACTTAACCAATGAGTGGGCAGGACAAATGCCACTGTTGTCATCCCACCTACTTTTCTAAAGCCTCCCCTCCCCCAGCCTTTGGCATAGCCCCTGTTAACATGCTGCCATGGGTTTCCCAAATGCCTTCCCTTCTCCAGCTTAAATCAGAACTCCCACTCTCCAAGGAGGTCATTTTGTTTATCCCTGCTCTGGAGTGAGTCAGTGCCAGGTTTCTAAGAGGTGTCTGCATTTGAAAGACAAGCACATTGATCAGGTGCCTCTCCAGCTAGCATGAGGTGTTGGGTGATGGAACAGAGAACAGAGTTCTGAGCTGGGTGCTCCCAGTCTTCCCTTCTTCCTCCATGTTTGCCCACCTTACCTTCTCCAAGGACTAAAATGTATGGAGTCAGCTTTCCATAGATCATTAGCTGCTCCTTTCTCCTGCTTTTGCTGAGACTCTGCATCTCAGGGGCTCCAAAGAAGAAGAATTTGTTGCTTAGTGAGAGAGGGTATGTTGCTAGAGCACATCGCACATATTTGAAATCCAGTTTCCCAAATAGGGAGCCTCCTCCAATTCTCTTGCAGAACAGTTCTTTTTTTTTTTTTTTAATGTTTATTTATGTTGGAGACAGAGCGTGAGTGGGGGAGGGGTGGAGAAAGAGGGAGACACAGAATCAGAAACAGGTTCCAGGCTCTGAGCTGTCAATACAGAAACTGACGTGGGGCTCAAACCCACGAACCGCGAGATCATGACCTGAGCCCAAGTCGGATGCTCAACCAACTGAGCCACCCAGGCGCCCCACTTGCAGAACAGTTCTAAGCACAGTGTCAGCATTGTTCCAGTTGCTTATGGCTACTCCCAAATCACCCAGACTTAGAGGTATAAGTAGCAGCCTTTTGACTCTGTTCACGATTCTGTGGGTGCAGACTCACATATACCATAGCCCCACAGCGTCTGGGACCTCAGCTGGGAAGGCTCAGATGACTGTAGCTGGAACCAGCTGAAGACTTCTTTAGTCATATGCCTGTCACCTGGGCTGGAATTACTCTCAGGTTCAACTGGGATTATTTACCAGCACACCTACATGTCACCTTCCCATGTGGTGTGGACTCCTTACAACATAGTAGCTGGGTTCTGAGAGGAAGTGTTCCCAGAAAAAGTATCAGGGGAGTGGATGTTCCAAGAGAACAGGGGAAGCGGTGAGGGCTTTTCTCATCTATCCTGGGAAGTCATGAACCATCTCTTGTGCCACATCCAAGGCTGCTGCTAGGCTGGCCGGATTCAAGAAGGGAAGAAGTAGACTGCACTTGTCAATGGAGGAAGGGGAGTCAAGGTCATACTGTGGAAGAGCATGTGGGCTGGGAGTTGATGGTGTGGTCATGTTCAGAAAATACAGTCGGCCACAGCACTTAACAATGTTGCCCCTTATTAGTATAGCCCACACTTTACGCACATAGTCTCCAATCCTCTCAACCACCCTGCAAGGTAAACATTACCCTCATTTCTGAGCTAAAGAAACTGAGGCCCAAGGAAGCTTGGAGACTTGCCCCAGGCCGCACATCGATAAAGCCAGGATTGTACCCTGGGCCAGTTTAACTCCAAAGCCCACACTCCTTCTGTTATATGACATTTTTATATTAGATTATATGGGGAAAGGGGAAAACTGTGTTTAATAGAACTAGTTTGAACTTGCTATGGTAATTAGCAAATTATAAAGGATTATGTAAACTGAAATAAATATATGTTCACATTTGAGAAATGAGAAAGTCCCACACAATACAAGTCATTCTCCCTTCTTACTGATTTTTTTTGTTTGTTTGTTTACCCTGGAACAAGTTAGAATATGATGTCAACATGAATGTAGACTTTCTAAATTTAGGCTTTGTACAGTTTAGCTGTTATTGGGATAGTCAGATGCTTTGGTAGGAAAAAGACAATACCTCCCAAAATTTTGCCATCCTCGAACAACAGGTTATCTGAAAATGTTAACAATACGTGGCAGACACATTGTGAGAGGGAAAGAGCTACATTGATTTTAACCACATTCCTTGGTTCAAAACTTTCCAGTGCATCTCTCCACAGACTCTCTGGCATTAATCAAAAAGAACTTGTTGAAGCATTTGTGATGTATTAGGTAGAATTTTAAGGTATTTTATTTTCAAAGGAAAAGCGTACATTACAGATGCTCTGTTTGTATCTGTAGGTAGAGGAACATTGCTGTGACCTAGAAGCTAAAAAGCTGGAAGGTAAAATTTTACAAAATGCGTACATATCTGGTTCTCAAGTCTTCGTGCCTGTGTATCTATGTGTGTGGGAGGGGGTATGGGGCGTTAGATGGGGAGACCTGTTGGGAGAAACATGCTGGTTTTTTCTAGGAGGAAAAACATTGCTTTAAAACTAGGTTTGATTTATGTAACTTGCATATATTTACTTAAGAGAACAACGAGTAAATTCTCAGGCCTCCAAATGACCAGTAAATTCCACGGACATGGATTCCTCATCATAGAATGCTGTTATGCTTTCTAGATAAATGTGTTAATAATTTATAACTCCCAGGCAGTGGGAGTGGCGATCCTGAGGTGTTTTCAGGGAATGGAACCTCAACTCTGATATATGTCATTATTGCTACTTGAGCATTTGTGTCATTATTCACAGTCTGATTTTTAAAGTTTCCTCTCCAGAGTTCCCATGAAACACCGCTACAAGCAGTGGGCATAGAGGATTGTCAGTAGAAAGCGCTGTGGTTCCAGAATCTGGGAGGGAGTAGGCTTTTTCCAGGAAGGGAGAGCTCAGAAACCAAGAAAGGCAGAAATTGCACTTCCTTCCTCGAACTCTGTGTCCCTTTGCTGAGGCTGCTGTAACAAAGTGTCCCAAACTGGGCACCTTCCACAACAGATACATCGTCTCACAGATCTGGGGACTAGAAGTCCCAGGTCAAGGTGTCCACAGGGTTGGTCCCTCCCAAGTGCTGTGAGAGAAGGGGCTGCTCTGGACCTCTCTCAACTGTCTTCTCTTTGTGTCTTCACATCGTCTTCCCTCTGTGTGTGTGTGTCTGTGTCTAAATTTCCCCTTATTATGAGGACACCGGTCATATTGGATTAGAACACACCTTAATGACCTCATCTTGATTTGATAACCTCTGTAAAGATCCTGTCTCAAACAAGGTCACATTCTGAGGTACTGGTGTTTAGCACTCCGGCATGTGAATTGGGGGCAGGGGACATAATTCCACCCATAACTGACTCCATCCTGGACTTTGACTCAGAGGCATTATCTCCTCAGGAGAACCACAAGCATGGGCATGCAAAGGAGCATGAAGCACTCCAGATGTTTGAGAATCTGGTCGCACAAAATTACCCAGAGAAAGAGCAGAAAAGTTCCTCATGTGAAGGCGATTATATGATCTGTCGTGGAAACAGGGACACTTGAGAACAAAAGGGGACACTAACAGGAAGACTGCTGGGCCAGAGCATATCCTGGGACGGTCTCCCTCCGTGTTTTTGTTTTTTTTTTTTTTTAGTTTTTTAAATGTTTATTTGTTTTTGAGAGGGTGAGGGACAGAGTGCAAGTGAGGGACGGACAGAGAGAGAGGGAGACATAATCTGAAACAGGCTCCAGGCTCTGAGCTGTCAGCACAGGGCCCGACGTGGGGCTCGAACTCACAGACCGTGAGACCATGACTTGAGCTGAAATCAGATGCTCAACTGACTGAGCCACCCAGGCGCCCCTACCTCCTCTTACCATTTCAAGAATCCCCAGTTTAGAATGGGTGCATTCCCACTAGTGGTGCTTCAGATTCCTGACCATCCTTGTTTTGCTCATGGGATAATCATAGTGACAGTTATTGCCTGAGCAGCAGGCATGTGCTAGTTACTGCCCACAATCTCTATAACATTCTTCAAGGCAAGTATTGTTTTCATTTACAGGTGAGGAAAAGGAGACTGAGAGAGAGTTAGTGATTTGAAGGAAGTCACACAGCTATTACAGAGTGTGGATTCCCACTGCCGTTATCCAGGTCTCAAGCCTTTTCTGCCCATCCCTCTTCTCTCTCTTTTTTTTTTTTTTTTTTTTTTTTTTTTTTTTTTTTTTGAGCATTGCACACAGGCCACCCTGACATGTAGCCAACTGTTGTGGGGGCACTTTTTGAGTCTGAATTCGTCTAAATTCACATTTGCCACAAACAAAGGACTGGTCTCATAACAGACACCGAGAAAGGGGGTACTAGTCTTGTGTTGGTTCTGCACATACCCAAAGCAATTCTCACTCTAGAAACATGTGGTCACAATATACTGTATTCAGTTAGTGTCATAGAGAGTTCTTTTAAAAAACTGGATGGATGGTGCACACATGTCCGCTTAACTAATACAGGTTTGGTGAGCTTACACCCCAATACAACACCTGCAGCCATTGCCTCCCTGTTCTATGCTTGGGGTCTTGCCACCCTGTTCTCACAATTCCTCATTTTAAAGCTACTTATGAGTCTAAATTTTAGTACATGATTGCATATACAGCACTTAGCAGGGTTGATAATTATAGCCTTTGACCAAAGAAAAAGGATTAAGTGATTCAACTCACATTTAATCATTTTTATTTCATTCTGATGCAGAAATCCATTTCCTTTAGAATGAAATAAATGATTCAATCTTCCTCCAGGGAAGAGTTAAGGTAAATGCAGTTGCCACATAAAATCGAAATGGCTCAAGGTAATATTACATATTTCTAAAAGTAGGCAGTTGGAGATGGAAATGAAACTTAATAATAATATTGCAAGCATGCCCTGGGATTTTATTGTAAGTTTATTGCAATCATAAATATGGAATTTACATGTGATATATATATTTCGATATTATATTTTGTTAAATTAGTTCAGCATTTAGTCATTAACTTGGTGGTATGTTACTTATAGTCCCTTTGCATTACATACTTGACTTCTGAGACTCACAAAATGAATTAAAAATCAATTCTTTACCTTCACAACATATTCTAAAGCAGAGTTTATGTATATGCTCAGTATTTGAACCACTTAGGAGGTTTTTGACTAAAGCACCTGTGAAAAATTAAATCTCTTCTGTCATCTGCGTGCGTGTGTGTGTGTGTGTGTGTGTGTGTGTGTGTAAAGCTGAGGTTGACATGGAAATTAAGCCGTAAACGACTTAATGACCCACCTAATGATCTACAAAGAAATCAAATGACTTCCTTCTCTACATTTCTACATGAAACTCCCAAGGCAGGCTATCATATTCATTCACCGGGGAAGCCCACATGTTGTCTGTATTTGAGCTGCCATTTTGTAAACACACGCTTGAAGAAATCCCACACCCAGAGCCCAGGAAGGTGGTCACGGCAGTGAGCTGTGGTCAGGGCATGCTGTGGACTGTTTTCCATCCCAGCCATCTTCCTCTATTTTGTTTCTGTGTCTTGTCTCCCTCCACCTCTCCACATTTCTCCCATGCCTGCCACCTCCCCTCCTCCTATGAAACAGTTAGGATCAAGGCTGCCAACAGTTTTCCTAATTTCCAAAGCCAAGTCAAACATATTTGGGGACAGTTATTTTCCTTTGCTTTGGACTCTCCTAGCCTTCCTCAGTATGATCATGGATTCCAGACTGAGTATCAGAAAGAGACTTTTTAGTGGATTCTGTCAAACCCATTGATGCTTAGAGAGAATCCTATTTATAAATTCTGCTTGGTGTAAACTTATTACACATAGCTTTAGGGAAGAAAAAAAATGTTTCCAAAGGACTCAATCTGCAGTATTCGTTAAAACACCGTAATGTTCTGAAACCCCACGATAACATAATCTTAGGGTTCAAGTTGCACAACTGCACAAACACCAAGTCCTTCCAGTACTTTTTGTAACTAAATTTGCTTGGATGAAATGCAAGATAGATCAAGTCTAGGGTCACAAATTGAGTTGTTAGGCCCCAAATATAAGCTGTGTCTGCACACCCATGCCTCCTGGTGAAAGTATGTGGACAGTGAATAGTGACTACAGAATTTTTACAATGGGGTTTGGGGTGGAAAGCTGGAACTCGTGCAGAGAGCTGCTTTTGCATGGAAGGCACATTTTTTTTTTATTTAGAATGTCTGTTACAAATCAATTAAAATAGCAGGCTTCTATTTCCAGATGCTTTCGTTGACAGCTTATTAACATTCAGAGATGCCAAACGTCTATATCGAGAAATATTATTTCATTCTCCTTAGGAAGATTCAAACCCGCTCCCACATTCAAGCCCCCACCCTGGTGCTAAGACTAGTGAAAGTTAAAGCAATTTAAGAAGATGGGAACCAAACACAAAAGCTGAGTTTTGAACATGTACACTGGATGGTTGATTCAGGTCTCTGATTCTCCATATCCCCGTGCCCCACAACCTGACGAGTATTCGGAGGTGGTGCAATTGTATGGAAAGGGAAAGGAGTTGCTAAACTTGGGAAACAGAAACAAAAAATCATGAAGATGCATAGAAAAGGCCCTATTAGCAATGTTAATATTGAAATTCCCTCAGCAATTCAAGGAAGATTCTAAATGCGGTTGTCTCCCACTTGTTATGCCGCTGTGTCTGGGGGTGGGGGTTGGTGTCTTTCTTGCTGTCATCACGACTTCCAGCTCCCTGTGTCTCCCTTTTCCCTAACCAGCCGCTCAGATTTTCTGCCCCTATCCTCAGACGACCACCTATGTCCCCTCCTTGAGGCTGGACGAAAAGATCCGTCTCTCCACCTCGTAACTTGAGAATTCTAACTTTCGTCTGTTTGTTCTCTGTCTTCATTCAGAATTCCTGAGTGTTTCAGTATCCATGTAGACAGGTTTCAAGTAACCTGACTCAAAGGTCCTCTCTTCCCATTTTCTTGTCCTCTGCCTCACTGCAGTTTTCCACTCCTACGGTCATATGTACCACAGGCCTTCTAATTGCCAGGAATAGCGTCTCTTCCATAACAGTAATTTTGAGCATCACATTCTCTGCGTCCCTCCTCCTTTCTTTCCTCCTTACTCCCTCTGAAGCTCGCCTCAGAGAATTCTCTGACCCACTGGGAGAAACGATCCATTGATTCTGCTACTCTTTCATTATTTTATACTCCCTTCTTGTCCATATGTCTTCCTCGCACTCCATTCCATCATCTTTCTTCATCGTCATCATTATCATCATCACTGTCATTACCTCCACTGCCTGACTCCTCTTAACTCCTCTTTCTCTTCATCGAGCTCACGTGAAAAATCTGAACTGTACACAATTTCAAACCAGCATCCATGCAGCTGGAAATGGCTGGAGAAAAAACCCTACCATGCTGCCTGGTCTCCCTCTAAATTCATGACTGCCATCTTCATATGGGTTCCTGGAGCTGCCAGGCAATCCCATTTCATGTTCTTAGTCTATTCATTACATCACTCTTCCAGGTGATTATTCATTGCTTCTCCTCTTGCATAAGCTCCTCAAACCCCTTCCCCATCTCCAGTCTCAGTTAATGGCCTTGTTTTCTGTATCACTGAAAATCGTATCATATATTCCTGCCACCAAATTCACCAGCCCACTAGCACCTGTCTCCAAATGCCTTAGTGTCCACCTGTTCCTAGGGAAGAAGTGTCCATGTTCCTTGCTGCCTGACTCTTCTGATTGTGAACTAGATGCCTTCTCTTCTCCTTTTCTCAAGGACGCCACTTCAGCAAGTTTTCGTTTTTCCTGGGAATTTATAAACTTTACCTTCTAGAGGTACAAACTTCCACAAAGATACAAGGACCCTATGATGTCCATCAATTAAAATAAAACAAAAGAAAAACACTTCTTGAACTTACTTTCCCCCTACCTACTGCTCCATTTCCTTTCATTTCTTTCCTGAAAAAATTCTTTCAAAGAGATTAAAATTATGCTTTACTAGTTTTCCTAATGAATATGTTAGTGGCTAAGGAGTTCCATCCAAGTCATAAACGAAAAATAAATAAATAAATAAATAAATAAATAAATAAATAAATAAATAAAATAAATTAAATACACCAGCATAAAGGGGGGGGAAAAGCAGGAGTAGAAGCAGGTGTTTGTCAGTCTTAGCCAGTCTGACTTGATAACAGTTTCTATTCCTCTCCCTTTTCATATATCAAAATTATGAATATTCTTGTCCATGAAGATCAAGCTTAAAAAGAATTCAAAACCTATAAATGTTTTAATTTTGCCAGTGCTATTTTATAAGACATGTATTTCATTTCCAAAATACTGCAAGTTTGAGTGAACCTTAATCAGCATTTTTGTTTGGTGACAGCTTTACAGGGAATTTAATGGAAAAGTTGCTGAGCACTTTTCCATTAAAGGACAGGCAGGAAGAAGTACCAGGGTAGAGCTCATTCTACATTTATTATTATAACCCTTTCTGTTAGAATAGTTTTCTAAATTTTTAGAATAGATAGTATATTCATTGTATAGCTCCTGATGACCGCAAATTATATGAAGAATATTTATTCAATCATTGCTTACAACCTTCTTTAAGCTTGGCAGCTAAAATGCAACCCTGCTTGTGTGTGTGTGTGTGTGTGTGTGTGTGTGTGTGTGTGTGTATTTGATGTTTCCTGAAAGCAATATTTTGAAATGCAGTGCCCATCCATCTTGATGCACAAGCGATTCGAGCAGAAGAAAGAAGTTCAGAGCAAACTTCCATGAATAAATAGAATATATTGGGACGTCCAAGAAAACTCCCTGGTTGATAAACAAAACAGAACCAAAATTCCTTCGACAATTAAATTTTCCAGAGCAGCAGGTAATGAATTAGCCACCCTTGAGAAAGATGTGCGAGAGAACTGACCCAGACTTCATTGCATATTCTCATGGAAAAGAAAAAGTGCTGCTATTAAGATGGTTTCGCACGTCTTAGCCATTTCGTCCCTGTAGTTACAACATTTCACAATGGAACTAAACACCTGACTAATTCATGAGTCCAGAAATTAGCATCCTTCAGGAGTCAAGAGACACAAGGCTGCTGTTGAAATGGAATCTTGCTTGGAAAAACTATTAGGGACGTAGGTTTCTGAAAAACGCTTGAGGGCCCCGTTGATTTGTACTTGTATATTTTATGTATATGTGACTTCTGTATTTACTTATTCATTTTTTCTCCTGAAAAATTCAGCATCAAAGTCATTCCTCAAGGCCATGTACAAAAATGTGAAAACCCAGGCAAATAAGAATAAACAAAAGCCATGTGTATCTGAGTGCACTGTTTGAGGCATGCTTAGGACATGCTGTCTTTAGAAGTCCTTAAGGCAGAGCTCAGAAGTGACCCAAATATCATCATGTCTAAAAGCTAGAACTGTTTTGATTTATCATAAAAAATAGATGCTCGAACGGTTCCTGAGAGCCATTTTTGTTTCTCAGTCCCTCTTCCCTGAGGATTCTTACTTCATGGTAAGAAGGAACAATGGTGACTTTGATTTTTTTTGTCCTTTTTTTTGTTAGTGCCAGTTCCCTCCTCTTCCCTTTGGCCCTTCTCGAGTCAGCAAAAACCTTTTCAAAGCCCCCCCTGAGCTGGGGACTTTACAGCTAGCAGAGGCCAGAGAACTGGCAAGAATCCAGTTCTTATCATTCAAAGTCACTGTTGTTTCTTCTCTGGAGGGGATAGGAAAGGGAAGACAATTTCATGCATTGCTTGCAGCCAAAATAAGTCTTTATTTTGAATCTGTTCAAATAAGATCTTTTTCAAAATTCTCGATCTATAAAACTTTATGTAAATCTTGAAAAGTCATTTCTGCAGAAACCAGATTTCCTGACAGTTGCTTTCTATAATTCATTGGCTGGCTGCGGAGAAACCTTTTATCCAACATGAAATGTCTTTTATTAAAATCGTTGTGCCAAAAATAAAATAGAAAAAAAACCTATTTATAAGGCCCATGTGAAATCTATTTTTACCACCTTATTTTGATAAACTGTTTCAGTCACAAAGAACAATGGTATAAAAGTAATATAACAAATAAATGTGTTTCTAGCACAGTTAAGAAATAAAACATTATAATTGCAGTGGAAATCTTCTGTGTACTTTCCCCCATTGCATTTCTCTCCACTGGACGCACAACCTAGAGATAACTATTGCCCAAAATTCAGTGCCAGTCATTCCTACTGTGATCTTATACTTTCTTTCCCTCAGTCTTCAAAGCAAATTTAGCAACCTAAGTCAAACAAAGCACATAAAGCAATATAACAGGAATTCAACAATACAAGAATCTGTAAAAAAAAAAAAAGAGCTTTAGGGCATCTTCCCACTCTAAAAATTCCATGATTCTATAAAATGTCGAAAATGTAGTGAATCAGCTAATTTGTTAGTGAAACCAAATAGCTAGCAAAGCACATTGAACATTAGAGCCCCAGTGAGGTTGTGGATTCTATTTTCATTTAATTCAGCCATCTGCAGGATTAGACTTTGAGTTCGGTTTTTAGAACCGAGGCTTCAGAAACAGTGGCTGTGCAGAAGCAACAGTTTTTCTTGGACTTCATTCACCAGCTTCCCTCTGTGGGCTCATTCTGATAGGTGGACAGACCAGAGCCCCAGATTCACTTGCAGATTTCAACTTGTCCACCTGCACCAGTGCGGTACAGAAGCTGGTTAGCGGTTGTCCTTTGATGTATCAACTCTCCCTTTTGGGAAACATAGTTACAACTTAGCCAAAGTGACTCAGACCTAAAGGCTTTCTAGTCCCTTCCCCAGACCTGCTGCTGAGAATTTAAAGGCTTGTGTTCATGGGGTTTGTTTCTAGCCCACGTTCTGCAGTACACCGAGAAGCAACAAATCACACTAATGTATTCTTTATTTTCACTAGATATTATATAAGAGCTACTACTTGGCCGCTCAAAACCTTATCTTCTGTGAGTATTCGATTACGAGTGATGACGTGATGATTTAAAGAACTGTTTCGTTGCAGCATGCCATGGACAGCTAGTGTCCTTTTGACCAGTGGGCATGGTGTCTCTGATGACACCTTTATCAGACCAACATTTCCAGATTCCTATCCTTTTTGTTCTGTTCCCTGGAGCCCATTCTGGCAGCAAGAGCTATTGGTGAAGTTTCAATTGGCTAAGTAGAAGAACCATGAGGGTTATGGAATAAGAGATTTATATGGGAGTATTGTCTATACAGTCATAAAAGAAGCTGGAGCCACAAGGGTCTGAAAAGGGGAACTGTAGGATCAGTGAATATTCACTAAGCAGCTCTCCTAAAGCCAGGCCCATCCATTACCAAACGTGAACACAAAGGAGGAGACCTGGGAGAAAGACTAGGGAAGGCCATCATCTCTGCATCTGTGAGAGAGCCTGCAGCCGCTAGTGGCCATCAGGCCAGCTGTCAGGAAGAAGAGGGGGGTATGGAGCCAGGGAAAGGGACAAGAAGCTGGAACCCAGCACCTGGCCATCTGTCTCTTATTGTACCTACCTCAGTGCAATGGCTACCATGTCATTTCTGCCCTCCAGATCTTGTACCAGTTTCTCCTTTGGCCAATTCCCACATAGAACCATGCAGGAAGGGGGATCCTGGAAACTGGGGTTCCAGCTTAGCCAAGGTGTTACAGAATGAAACCACCATATCTTCTTAACCTCAGCTCAGGGCTCCGAATTCTGACTCAGAATCTATCCTCAGACTCAGAGTACCTGAATTAGATCTAATGTTTGTCCGTGTATCCTAATTAGGTATGACCTTTTTGCTGATTTTACCAAAATACCAGGCTGTCGTGTTCTATCTATATTTTCCTCAGTATCTAACTTCAGTCTGTAAGGATATTCACTATATTTATGGCAGCCAGCATCTTTTAAACCCATTTTCCACATTATTTTTCCATATTATTTGTATTTTTCATTCCCAAATGTAAGCTACAACTCATCTTGCCAGCTTCCAGTAATCTAGGTTCTGTAAATCAACTCACCAGCATGGTCTCAGACAGATGTTAAAGCTTTAGAGGTAGGGGCGCCTGGGTGGCTCAGTCGGTTAAGCGGCCAACTTTGGCTCAGGTCATGATCTCACGGTCCGTGAGTTCGAGCCCCGCATCAGGCTCTGTGCTGACAGCTCAGAGCTTGGAGCCTGTTTCAGATTCTGTGTCTCCCTCTCTCTCTGACTCTACCCTGTTCATGCTCTGTCTCTCTCTGTCTCAAAAATCAATAAACGTTAAAAAAAATTTTTTTTTAAAAAAAAGAAGGAAAAAAAAAGCTTTAGAAGCAGCAACAGCAGAAGTCCCAGTGTGTGTGTTCTGTACCAGGCGTCCCCACGGGTGAGATATGGTGCCTAGAAATGTTGAAGGCACCCACACAAGCATCCTGATGTTGAGCTTATGCATAATTCCTGGACGCAGAGACTACCAACTGACTCCCTGGACCTTCTGAAAGCCCATAGGACCTTCCGAGATCCTAATGCAGCATAGGGCTTCTCACACATCTGTGTACATATGAAGCAGGTCTAGCATGGAACCTGGATGTTGCATTTCTATTAAGCCATTGATGATAGGGAAGCCTCTGGTCTAATTGATACAGGCCAAACCTATTTTCTTTTATTTTTTTAAATGTTTTATTTATTTTTGAGAGAGACAGAGAGAGAGCATGAGCAGGGGAGGGGCAGAGAGAGGGAGACACAGAATCTGAAGCAGGCTCCAGGCTCCCAGCACAGACCCCAACACAGAGCTCAAACCCACGAGCCAGGAGATCATGACCTGGGCCAAAGTTGGACGCTTAACCTATTGAGTCACCCAGGCACCCCAGGGCAAACCTATTTTCAACTTTGCTACCTTCTTGCCCTCAGTAGTGAGGCCAGAGTACTGAGGGATAAATAAGAACTCTAGTTGGTAAAGTCTGGGACTAGCGTGTTTGGGACTTTAATGAGGCAAGCCTCCTGCTGCAAAAAGGATATGTGTGACTGTTATTTTATTTCTAGTTGAGAGAAGTTTTCTTACAAAATTTTACTTATTATTTTACAATTTTATAATTGTGATTAGCAATCCTAGATGATCTCACGGCTTTAAGCACCACCCAGTCATTGTTGACTCCCGTGTTTCTGTGTCCATCCCAGGACTCACCCCTGAACTCCAGACTTGTAAATCTAAGTGTTAATTCGACGTCTCCACTCAGAAGTCTCATTTTAGATTTAACACAAGCCAAGCTGGAGCTCATGCTATTTCCCCAACACCTGCTCCATGCATAATCTTTCTCATCTCAGATAATGGCAACTCCATCATTTGAACCGCTCATGTCCAAATCTTAGAGGAATTCAGCTCCCCCTTTGCAACTAACATCCAACTCATCAGCAACTTCTTTGCAAAATCCAAGTTTTAGCGCCTTCACTGTTCTCACTCGGGTCTAAACCACCATTGCCTCTCACTTGGATTATAAGCCTTCCGGTGCTTCTTTCCTTGGCCTGCTTGTCTGTCTTCACACAAACTATAGTTTTATTGGTAAACACATTGTTCATGTCACTCCTTTGCATAAAATACACTGGTGACTTTTCTTTTCTTTTGGAAACAAAGGCTGAACTCTTTATAATGGCCTACAAGGCCCTATGCAATGTGGTCCTTTGTCAACATTTGACTTTATCTTCTACTGCATTATTCCCCCATACCTTTAGCTATAGCCAGTCTGGCTTTGATTCCTCAAACACACCATTCATGGACTTATCTTTGCATTGGATAGTCTCTCTGTCTAGAATGTTATTCCCCTAGACATTCACAAAGTTTGCTCCCTCGTGACCTTTAGGTTTTACCCAAATGTCCCGTTTTTCTCAGTGAGGCCTTGGACCATTCTATCTAAAATTCAATACCCTCTCCCGAGCTTTCCTATTGCCTTTTTCTACCTTAGGGTTTTTTTTCCTATTCTTATTACCATTGACCATACTATATATCTTGCCTTGTATATTTCTCTTTTTCTCAAAAGAGTGTAAGTTCAATGGGGGAGAGATTCTGTCTGTTTTGTTTATTGCTGTGCATACCATGCCTAGAAACATGCCTGGCACATAGTAGGTAATCACTGAGTGTTTGTTGAATGAATGAATTGGCAGAACAGAAGATTAGACGGTTTTAGGCCTGCCCAAGAAGTGAACTTCAGGACTGTCAGATAGATATCAAAGAGGAGTATTTAGTTCTTGTGGATAAGATAACACTGTATGGAATATTTCTTTATTGTACACTTATTCAGTAATGGGAAATGTGGGGTACGAGGTGTATAGAACATAGTCTTTGCTCCTAAAAATATGGAAGTCAAACTAAGGTAAAAAAACATTTCCACAAATAACTGTAGTACAAGCTGTGTGTTGGTGGGTGGGATCTTCCAAGAATGTGCTGTAAGCAAGTAATTATTTCAAGGTTCACGTGGGAATGCTGCAGTAGAGGGGTTACTTTTAAAGCCTTACACAATGGCCTGATACCTATGATCACCCAGCTCAATGCTTAGCCAGTGGGAATCATTATAAATACTAGCATGTCTTTATAATAATGCCATTGGAGATGAGAGAGAACTGCATGAAAGAATGTCTCAGAATTGGCATTAAACTACTGTAATTTTTCTGATTAGTTAAGCAGTATTGCTTATTACATAAAATTGAGAAACTGAGCAAGGTCAAAATATCAAATGAAGAAATTGAAATTCATGGATAATTCTATCCAGAGTTAACCAACTTCAATACATATAAATGAGATCATAAGGCGTATTCTGCCTTGTATTTTATTTTTTAGCTTATTTTATCCAGAACATTTCCCTTTATCAATAAATATCTTTTAAACATAATTTTAAATGCCTACAAAATATTTCATTTTCTGTATGTTATACAAATGTTTAAGTTATTCTCTAGCTGTTGAATGTTTGTGTCATTTCATTTTTTTCAAACTTGTAAATAATACCATCCACTTTTGTATTATTTCCTTAGAATGGATTCCACAAAATTATATCAAAGTTTTGATTATGTATAAAGCAAAGAAAAAATACTTCTGTATAACACATACCTTCTAAAAAATACCAATTTACTTAGTATGTGAATGGATAAATAGAGATAGACATTTTTACAAGCTACATAATTAGAAAAATATACTCTTCCCACTTTATAATACAGGCACTCTATATTCTGTATTTCCTGTTGCTTTCAATAGTGTCTAACATTGTTGGCTCCAACCAGTAATTTCACTGTTGTTAAGAAGAACTTGGAGGTAAAACAGTTGGGTACTTGGGAGCATGGTTCTGTTCTCCCCATCTGGTTTGTACTTCCCAGTGGAAGGGTTTCTCTTCCATGACATAAGTATATTTGAAATAGAAATAGCCCAAGTGTCCACCTACTGATGAATGGATAAAGAAGATGTGGTAAACACACACACACACACACACACACACACACACACACACACACACACAGGAATATTACTCAGACATAAAAAAGAATGAAATCTTGCCATTTGCATGACATGGATGGAGCTAGAGAGTCTTATGCTAAGCGAAATAAGTCAGAGTAAGACGAATACCATGTGATTTCACTCATATGTGGAATTTAAGAAACAGTACAAATGAGCTAATGGGGAAAAAGAGAGAGAGAGAGAGAGAGAGAGAGAGAGAGAGAGATGCAAACCAAGAAACAGATTCTTGTCTATAGAGAACAAACTGATGATTACCAGATTGAGGGGTTGGGGAGGGGATAGGTGAAATAGGTGATGGGGATTAAGGAGCTCACTTGTCATGATAAACACCAAGTGATGTCTGAAATTGTTGAATCACTCTATCGTACACTGAAAGTAAAAGAACACTTTTATGTTAACTAACTGGAATTCAAATGAAAACTTAAAAAAAAACGTTTTCTCTGAATCAGTGCTGGTAAACTGTTTAGGAGAAGTAGGGTAAGTGAGCACCGCACCCCCGTAGCTGTCCCTGGCAGCAGGCAAGCTGGGGAAGCCTCATAATGCCAAAGTAAGCTACTGTATTAATGGTGTAAAGGTCTTCTCATCTTCAGAAGCGTTAGCCAACACGAACTCATTAACCTTCATGCCATCCCTGTGAGGCAGGTCTAGCTAGTTAGGAAAAACTAACCAATGATTATAAGGCCCCTTTAAAATACAAATGCTATCTAAATGCTGAATACCAAATCATAAAAAGCAAATAAATATTATTGTCCCAGTTTTATAGACTGGAGAACTAGGTCATGGGTATTAGGTATTAAGTAATCACTCACTGGGGACAATATAACTAAGGGCACAGGAGAATTCATAATTAGAACTCGGACATCCTCCAGTCTGAGAGGCTGTGCTCAGAGATTTGGACCAGGGCTTTGGCAATGGTCTGGAGCACTGGGAACCATTAAGATTGGGAACTAGTAGGGAAGATGAGAGTCTTGAAAGCAAAGATTCATAGCTTGTACTGAAATGTTCATGTTTGGCAATAAAAAAGTGAGTTGCAATTGAATCCATAGTAGGGTCATGGCAGAATTCTTTCCTCTGAGCTTCCATTGTGCATATTAAATGTGTTAATATAACAGCACTTTTTTTTCTTCAAATAATAGTTATTTTTGGATATTTGTGTCTCTCGCTAAAGGCATCTCTGAGATCACAAATTGCATCTTATTTTTTGTACCTTCGGTGCCTGACTCAGTGTGGTACATTGTAGGTATGAAATAAAATTTATTGAGTGTACCAAAGAAGAAAAAATACTTAGAAATGTGGCAGCATCATAATTTTGTACAATGAATATACCTCCTAGGGAAGTGTATTCCAGGAGTTCTCAACAGAAAGCTCACTTCAGAATCAGTTGTAGAGCTTTTAAAGCATATAGTAATTACCCCGACCCTGATCTTCTAATTTATAATCTCCAAGATAACTTTCAATAAGGCTTCAAAACTGATCCAGTGTTTACTGCTGATGGAGAATATAGTCTATTTCCTTTGAAAATCCTTCAGCACTCTTTTGTCATCCCACTACTGAATGGCACAGAAGTCCTTTACACTGTATATTTAACTTAACGTGAGAGATGTTGATAGAAAACAAGGGGAAAATCATATTGATTGAAACACCTCTTATGAGCCTGGCACTGGCCTGGTTGTTTATACAGGTGTTACCTGTCCGATCTTCACAATGACCCTGCAAAACAGGTGTTTCACGCTAATTTTCTTCACGTAAAGATGGGAAAATTGGACCCTCATGTTTCAAGTTAAATGTTAACTGCTATTGTCATCCCATTGATGTCTACATCCATCCAATATTGTGTACAAATATAATCTGTTTTTACTTTTGTGGTCTCGAAGGTCCTTAATTCTGCCACACTGCTGTCCTTTATTTAGTAAAGACTCAGTTTAAGGCTACTGTTTATCATGCACAATGCTAGGTCCCATCCTGCCGATTGGATTAAAAGCTGTGTAGAGGCTGAACTGTTCTTTCTTCCCTCCTTTGTTCTCTCTCTCTCTCTCCCTTTTTCTTCTCTCCCTTCTTCCCTCTCTTCTTTTTTTCTTTTCCTTCTCCTCATCCTTCTTCTTCATCTTTGTCCATCTCATTCTTCTTCTTTTCTTTCTCTGTTCTAAAGTATAGGTTTCAATTATAGATGCCCCACAGACGGGGAGACAGCTGCCCTTGAAAAGACAGTTTGCTACTCAAGGTTTCCAAGAGGAGTGAGTGTGCCAGTCACGAGGCAGATGGAACGAGGGAAAAGCATAGGCAAAAGCCTGTATTACGGTTTCTACAGGAACAAGAAGAGGACAGAAGAGTGAGCAAGTTTAGGATTGGATAGTTTGAAAAACTTCAGTGAACTCTGCATTATAGGGGTAGTCTTAGTTGTCTAGTACCTGGCCCTGCAGTGATTTAGGTGGGGGGCGGTGGTTAACGTTCTGGATTGTAGGAACCCAGTAAAAGGAGGTAAGGTTTGCGTTAGGATTTGAGATTGCTTGGTTTGCATATTAAGGACTTGCTTTGGGCAAGTTGTTTGTTTTCTCTAGGAATTAGCTAACCTTAGGAGGGGCTGTCCTTCCCTGGGCCCACAGGACACCAAGATGTCAAAGTATTATAAAATATAGAAAATAACCCCATGATTAATACACACTCTCTCCATTTTTCTTCATATTCATATATCAGAGTTATAGTCTGTGCAGAATTGGACTCAATACATTTCTCATTTAAAACTTACAGCAACAAAAGAGAAATGAAACTGTGAATATAACTCTAGAATCCACATAGATTTCAAACTAACCACTTTCCAGAATGCCTTTTCTTTTAAAATAAAATTTTAATATAGGAATTAATGATTAGGTCCCAAAGAATTAAACTTGTATTTTACTACAGCAAAAGATGGGAAAATAAAGAAAAATCAAACTGAGCTAATGACCCAATTTGAAGCCGAAAACAGTGCAGAACTTGCAACCTTTGTCCTTGAGGATAAAAGAGATTTTCAGTTAAGTATTTGAGCTCTGAGAGATGTTTTTTACAGAAATAGGCACGTGGATCCAAGTGCCCAAGACCAGTAACTACAGCGTAGTTCCTTTAATCACCTCCCTACCCCCATCCCAGCAACAATGGTCTCAGGACAATTTATGATGCAGAAACACATTTTGGGGTAATAAGATAAGGATGTAATTAAACAAAGAAGGATATCTAGGTTTCAGTCCATTGAAGACCCTTGAATAATGTTCAGCCAATATGAGGCAGAATATATCTAAATGTCAGCTTTCTACTCACAAAAAATTAATAATGAGTAATAAGGAGAAGTTGGATCCACTGAGAAGATAAAAATTATTCCATGTTTTTTTCTAGCAGGGTGAATCATAAATATGATATACTGGTTGGAATTTCTTTCTCCTTAATACACATTTCCATGCCAGGTCAGGAAGAATTCAGGAGGCAATATCCATGATTGGAATACCAGCTGCTTATAAAAGAGGATTAAAGATTAAAAAAATACTCTAAATAAAATGAAGGATTACTGGAGAACAGGGTGGCTAGCTTTAAAGAGTCTTCAAATAGCCCCTTCACTGAAATTGTTAGCAAACCATGTTCATTTCTTAAGTCAAGCTGTACCTTCGCAATTCAATACTGCTCTTGGAAGGGTAAAACCGTGTTATTGTAACTAAAATGGTTATAACTGACATTCCTATGACCTTCTGCACATATTCACCTCCTCCTATGCTCAGAACAAGTCCATAATCCAGGTTACTGTTTTCATTTTATAGATAATGAAAGAGAGGCTCAAAGGTTTATGTGTCAACCCAAGAATAAATAGCCAGCAATTGGCTAACCTGGGATTCAAGTTCAGGTTTTGTTGATTATAAGTCTTACACCCTTTAAACCACAATATCCTGCCTTCTTGTCCACTGGAGGTACTGGACAGACGTATGTGGAAATATACTGAGCTGACTTCAAATTTTGGAGGAATTCCAAGATTACATAGATATTTATTTTCTTTAGCAATCTTTTCCTTTTGAAATTTAAGATAGCCATGTGATTGAAAATGCACTTGGTTCCAAAAGCACTGGTAATTTTTGACCTATGATAGGAAGATAGACCTAAGATCATAGGGATCCAAATTTCTATGGTTTCTTAAAAAAAAGAATCCATCCCCTACCTTCAGGTGTTCAATCTGTCTGCAGCTGATTTGGGGGATACATCAGAGCCGTCTCCTTTTCTTCCTCTTTTTTTATTTTATTTTATTTTTATTTTATTTTTTTTACCAATTCAGGGCTTACTCTAGTCTAGTCCTTAGGGAAAGAAGTAGGAGAAGGAAAAGAATGAAAAGAGAAGATATGACCTAGGTTATGTGTCTTCGAGGTTACAAATCCTCTTCACTGCTGTTGATTGGAAGATGTGCACATTGGTAGCGAAGCCGAGCATCTTCACCTATCTCCTGAGGAAGCTCCCCAAACAATTCAAAACCTCGTGATAGTTCCATTTGTTTTTGCCAGGTGACACAAAGCCCATTCCAGTCTGGCAGTAGCCAATGTTCAATGGCTGCTTCACTTTGGCTAAGAAATAACTATGGTATAGCAGGGATATGAGGGAGTAACAGAGAGATCTTGAAGCTGAAAGACCAGAGAAATCTGGGGCTTTTTTGTAAAAAAAAAAATTTCCCAGGCACAATTGTTTCCTTTGTTAGGTTACTGCCTTTATTGAAACGGATGTCACATAGAAAGCAGTGGTTTATATCGTTTTCTCTCTGATCCCCTATTGTAAGGGCCAAATCTGACATCGTTGACTTTTTGGTATAGATCGCGTTTCCTCACAGTAATGAACGCTTGCATCTGCTGCTTTGCAGAGATTTATTTATTATTTATTTTTTTCGGGAAGGAGTAGATCCTCTCAATGTTCCTTCCGGCTCTTAAATTTGATGATTCTGTGACTGTAATATCAGTCGTCTGTCAAAATCTCAGTTATACAGCTGGGCTAAATGAACCTATCCTTGATTACATATGGACTCCCATCCATCTTGCATTAAGGAAAAATGCTTTTCTAACATGCTTCAGAGCTACTTTAATAAACCTAATGGTAAATCACTTCTCGCAAAGGTTAAGGGCAGCAGCTTGATTCAAAGGTTGAGCACTATTGGGATTTAATTGGGGTAAATGCCACTAATGCTGCTTTTGGCAAAAATGCTTTTGGCACTAAAATGGATGGCCTCTGGGTTTTACACCCTGGGGATGAGATACAGCTTGCTCTCTCAAAAAAAAAAAAAAAATTAAGTAAATTTTTACTGATTGGGCCAAAGGGATGTAGAACTAGTCATAGGAAACTCAAATAAAAACTAAATTTGTTTTGATGCTATCTATATCAGAGGAGGAAAGTGAGTGCAAGGAAGGAGAGAAGGAGTTTCATTTAACATTTGTTGTCCTGAGGAGTAAAAACTAGGTCAAGTGGTAAAAACAGCTTTGTACATCGAATGTGTTATTAAATCATACCAGGTCATTTTATAAGATTGTAGTCTACTTATATAGGAGTCACTGTAATAAAAATTCCAAATTTTGGATTCATGGCCTACATTGCACGCGTAATTTCTCATCCGACATCGCTTTTAGTGTTGGTTGTTTTTCATATTGCACCTGGCACATGTAATTTGAAACCTTTTCCTTTAATTATACTAATTGCATTAACTTCAGTTTTAAGACTAACACAGTAGTCTAGTTTATCAACTGAAGTTTGTAGTGGCTAGACATATTTTGAACTTCATAATTAAAAAATTGGGGGGCGCCTGGGGGGCGCAGTGGGTTAAGCGTCCGACTTCGGCTCAGGTCACGATCCCGCGGTCCGTGAGTTCGAGCCCCGCGTCGGGCTCTGGGCTGACGGCTCAGAGCCTGGAACCTGCTTCGGATTCTGTGTCTCCCTCTCTCTCTCTGCCCCTCCCCCGTTCATGCTCTGTCTCTCTGTCTCAAAAATAAATAAACGTTACAAAAAATTTTTAAAATAAAAACTTGGGACAAGAAAGATAGAGCAGTGGGGGATGGGTAGGAGTGATGCCATCAGATACACCCACATCTGATCGATTCCAAAGGAGCAGTACGTCTTCAATACTCCTGAGTGCATACTTCCTTTGGAGTCAGGCTTGTATGCTTAGAGCACTGAATGGTGAGTACAGCTTCCCAGGTGAAATGAGGTGGCTGAAGATACTTGGCCATCAAACATGCTTAGAGCCATCAAAGGAAATTCACACTGCCTAATCCCACATTTCTAATCTGTCTTCAACAGGCCAACGGACAGACTTAAAAATTTGGAACTTAGCATATATAAATTGTGAATGAGACTGATAATCGAAGCTTAGTCATAACAGGAAATAGTATGTGCAACTGACTTCTAGCTGTTACTAGTGGCCGTCAGGCAGGGTAAAAACACAGGATATGTACACAAACTATATGTGGACATTTATATTCAAATTAGATGTGTTGAAACAAAATATCATTATGCGTATGGTATTCTTTGTCTCATTGAGAGCTTGATATATCTTGCCTAATGAAGTCACTAGGTAGGAGAATGGGCTTTCTAGGAATCCAGTGTTCAGATGCAAACTTTTTGTTTTCCAGTCTGATAATCTCGTGTAAGTCATACAAGCTGAGAGTGGGGACACTGGATTTCTTCAGGCTCTTGGCTTTTAGGCTAAGTATCCATATTTTCCTAAATTAGTAACCCAAGATGAAAGATGAAGAACAAATATCTTCAGCAAGCACAAAGTCATGGCATATAAAGCAAGTTATAGTTAGCTAGAAAGGTGGGGCACAGAATACTTTTTAAAAACCATAAAATTCTCAATGATTATAGTTCTTTATGTCAAAATATTCAGGGCTGAAATTACCGAAACCCACAAGAGCAGGTGTTCTGAACGATAATTTAAGGTATAATTAGAGTTTCTGAAGAACACTATGCAGTGCAGTTAATTGAAAGACACTATATAGTTAATCGTGGAATGATTTATTAAAAAAAATTTTTTTAATAGACAAGCTATAAAAAAGCTCCTATTTCCCAAATCTCTATTTTGGCTAAACATAAAGCTGAAATATGTTGTTACTTTGATTAAAAAATGTAAACAATTTAGTTATGTCTGTAAAATAGTGTATAATTATCTCACTTTTTATGATATTACACCTCATTATTTACATAATATGTAGGTTGTTTCCAAGGTTCACAAAACCATGCAGAGCAGACAGATTATAGGGATAAGTGGTAGGACTGTGTTTCAAATTCCACTCAGATTAAAGGACTTAAAAATATAGAATGAAATAGAGATGTAGCCTCTCGATACTTGTAACCACTTTGGGTACTCCTATTTAAACCACTGTAATCTCTATGTGTCTATCAATAACTTTGTAATCACCTCTTTAATTTTTTTCAATTCCCCAAAAAACTGATCTAGAGCTCTATGATTGTTATGAAAAGAATTTTAATGGATGATGATGGGTGCTCCTATAGCAAGTTAGAACAAGAATCCTTCAGAGACAGGACTTCACTTGAATACTGGTCTGTGGGGACAGGGATCACACATTATTGATAAGGAAGGAGTGAAAGAAAGAGTAGAGGTAGAAAGCTTATCAGAGGCATCACTTGCCCTCCTTTATTATGTAAATGAAAAAATTGAGGCCCAATGAGATTAAGAGACTTTCTCAAAGGGTCAATACAGAGCACTAACCTTGCAGAGCAAAACAATTTGATCAGAGGTCTGTAACCTGGCCTAATCTGTGAGAAAGGCTCAGGCAAAATAATGTGGGATTCAAGAGAAAGGAGACATCACATTCAGTAGCAGGAATGAAAATGGTATCACTAAGAGAGGAATATTTCATATGGCTTTTAAAAACAGGGATTGAGAATTTTCACTGGTTGAGATGGAGGTCAAGAGGAATGACAAGGAAGAAATATCCTACTGTGAACAATGACCTCGTGGTAGAAAACATGGGATACCTCAAAGCAAGGTGTTCCAACCTCAGCACTATTGACATTTGGGGCAGATAATTTCTTGTGTCAGGGGCTACCCTGTGCATTGTAGACTGTTTAGCTCCATATCCAGGCTCTACCCACTAGAAGCCAGCAGTAAACACTGCTGTGCTGTGACGATCAAAACTTCCAGACTTTGTCATGTCCTTGGGGGGCAAAAGTACTCCCCAAGCTCCTGAGAACCACTGCATCAAAGAAATCGAGAGCCTTGGAGAAGGATGTTGGTCACTGTGTACACATTAGTCACACCTAAATGTTTGTCAGAAATAAAAAAGGAAGGAAAGGATGAGAAGAAAGAAGGGACGAAAGAAGATGAAAGGATAGAATACTTTTTCCAGAAAACTCTGTCACTAAGTTGAAAACCATTAAAATAAAAGTTAAAAAAACCACTTTTTTAAAGGTTTATTTTGTGAGGGAGAGAGAGCGTGTGCACAAGTGTGTGCCTCCAGGGCACGAGAAAGAGGGAGAATCCATGTTGTCAGCGCAGAGCCCCATACGGGGAGCTTGGACTCACTAGGGGCTTGAACTCGTGCACCATGAGGTCATGACCTGAGCCGAAACCAAGAGTCGGGGTTCAACTCACTGAGCCACCCAGGTGCCCCAGAACTTAAAAAAGAAAGAAAAGGAAAAATTAATGGGAAAATTGTGATGCATTCCATCTCAAACTGAGATATCAAGTAATTTTCACAGACAGAAAAATATTATCAGTTTAGCTCCAAAATGTTTCTTTTACTCTGTGACATAACATTCAGTGTAAGGAAGGTTTATTGTACTTGACAAAGGGGGAAGAAATGATGTGATAATGCATTGGTGGTGATGGGGTATCAGGGGTCATTTGGTGGAAGGTGGTAGAGAGCTGGTCAGTCAGATGGTCCACTCTTAGCAGGCAACCTCTTGGCGACTCATATCTTGTACGTAAACCACATTTAAAAATAAAGTAATAGCACAGAAAAACATCTTCAGAGCAAAATGAAGGTTATAAATGAGTGTTTCGGTACCTATGGAAATAGCCCAACGAACACAGGAGAGCGAAGAGGAGTAAGAGTTGCTGCCCCTTTATCCCACTCATGGAGCGGTAGGTTTTGAGTTCATCCAAATATACTGCATAGTTAGAATTTGGTCCCTAAGATAGCCCCAGGCCAGAAATTGCTGCATCAAGTAAATTGGTTTCCTGTAGAGCAATGTCACAGTGTTGCTTCTTAGAGCCCAGTTTTTGGAGGGTTAAAACATCATCAAACTGAGAAACAAAAATCACAGATATCTTCAAGAACCTTTATGAAATAAAATAGTTAATTGAGCAAACACTATGTGATGTAGGTCTGTATATGTCAGGGCTAGTGGGAGACAAAGCTGGGAAGGTAGAATGGATGGAGATACATGATCTAACAAATATTAGAGTCAAGTATATAGGACATAAAGACAAAAAATGTGGAACCTATCATTTAGGAAACATTACTCTAGACATCAGAGAAGTAGGAAACTTAATGTGACCAGCAAATCTGTGAAAGCCTCACAGAAAAGGTTGCCATAAATGAAGAAGTCTCCAAAAGAAGTGGGTGGGGAAAAAGCATGTTGTAGGCTGCTAAGTCTAAGAAGTCTAAGAAGACAGGTGGGTTCATAAAATAGAATCGAATCTGAGGTTTCCTACCAGGTGTGGACATGCGATAACATAGACACAGGACCCTAAGCCAGACCATAGAGCTGCATGTATGTGATATGAGTACGTTAGGTTTTGCTACATAATAAAACACCCCTATGCCTACATCTCAAAGAAGCAAGCATCTGTCATTTCTCATGATTCTGAGGGTTGGCTGAGTAGTTCATCTGGCTTGGGAAGGACCAACCGATTTCTGCCATAGACCAACAGTGTGACTGTGTGGGGGTTCTAGAATAGCCTTCTTCAAATGTCTGGTCCTTGGCAGGCTGATTGTTCTAAACTGAGGATTGCCAAAATTTTGTAATGGACAAGGTGGTAAATTTTTTAGACTTCGCAGGTCAAAAGATAGAATTAAGGATACATTTATATAGGATACATTTTATAAAAAGAAAAAATTTCCATAGATTTTTATTGACAAAATTCAAAATAAAATAATAATGGAGCATAACTTTTGGGATCTAGGTCTTCTAATGAGGAGAATGGAAAATTCGGGGTTGGGGAAGGGGTTGGGGGACATTTGGGGTTCAAAGTTCGGGTTTCCTATTATCAGATTAATTGTTAATTTTTTTTAATATAAATCATTTTTATAGCTCAGGTTGTACCAAAACAGATGGCAGGCTGCATCATGTCTGCAAGCTGGAGTTTGCTAACCTCTGTTCTAGAAAATCTCAGCCATGCTTTATTCTCTAGAAGGTCTCATTCTCCAGTATGCAAGCATGGCCTTTTTCACAGGGGTGACTCAGGATTCCAAAGACAGCAAGAGGAGGCAAGATCCAATGTGGAAGCACTTTGTGAGTCTCAGATGTGTCACGTTTTCTAATGTTACACTGGCCAAAGTAAGTCATATGACCAAGTCCAGATTCCAAGGGTAGAGAAATAGACTCTATCTCTTGATGGAAGGAGTGATACCATCATAGCAAAGGGGTGTGCACAAAGATGGGAGGATTCGTGAACATTTTTGCAAGCCCTCTACTGCACATTGTTGAGTTTTAAATTTATTTGATAGGTAGGGAGGCAGTAAAGATTTTTGTGCAGATGATTGTCGTGTCTGACACTGAGCTGAGGAAAACTTACCATAGCCATGTAAGAGAGGTGACGGCCACGGTGATGGGGGAGACTAGAGGAGGCTATTATAATTAAAGCAAGAGGTTTTCGAGGGTCCGATGAGAGACATAACAGAAGAGGAGCAGATAGATGAGAGAGTCACTGGAGAGTCTCCATGGTTTAATAGACAGACTTTGAGCCTAGAAGTTGGTCAGACCTGCCTTTTAATCGTGACTGTGTCATTTGCTATGTGAACACAGGTCAGTGACCTATCTTTATTTATTAAAACCTGTTTCTAAAGTTGTGAAGATTAGGGATGATAAGTATAATTGTGCAATATTTTGAGAAAACAAATACAAATGTGCCTGTCCTTTTTGCGTTTTCTAGCACATGAAGGTCTCTCTAATCAGCTCTTACCATGCATCTTATGTGTGTATGTGCACGCATGTGTGTGCACATGTGCATACATGTGTGCTGTGTGGTATTTGTGTGTATCTGTGTGGATAGGGTGGGGTGAACCCATAGCAGGAATGAAAAGCAAAAGAAAGTATTACTCTTCAGAATCTGGTATCCAAAATAAAATATTTGGGAAGATTGTATTTACAGAAGTCAGGCTTTAGTGGAGGGGGAGGTGAAAACATTCCCTTATTTCCTGCTTTAACAAGTGGAAGCAGGTGTGGCTGAACTGGAGTTTTATATAAAGGAGGTCCCATCTGACCAGGAAGATGAAGGGGAAGGGGATTTGACTGCTTCAGTCCCAGGGCTTATGGGAAGAGAAAAAGCTGGAGGGGGGTTGGACGGCCAGGGATGGAGATCTTTGACTACCTCTCTCTCCCCTGGAGGGATGCCTGACTTTGGGCTCTCCCTGCAGGAGTCTAAGAGTGGTACTCAATCAAAGCAACTCCATCTCTGTAGCCTGTTTAGGCAGAAGGAAAACCAGAACCTACATTTTCTGGGTTGTTTTTGATTTCTGTATGCCGTGAACTGGAATGAGAATGTCCCAGAGGGGTCACAGAAAACTACTGAGTAGAAAGCCAGTGATTCCTGCCACTGGTGTTGTCGCAGTAGGGGCATGGTGACCCACACCAGGGTTTGCAGGTGAATGGTTTAAGCCAGCAGCCAATGGGAGGAACTGCAAGTATTAGAGAGTCATCAGCACCAGCAAGAACAAAACAGCAGGGCAGATGACTGGGCCAGAGTTATAAATCACAGACTTCAGAAGCAGATGAAACCAGAATTCCCAGAGATGAGACCTGTGACAGTCCATTGCCACAGTTCTGAGAACACCCCAGTGAGCAGTAAGAATGCATCATTTTGTCTGCGGATCTCATCTCTCCATGAGGAGGTATCATCAAGATGCCATCTGGGGACGGGGCAGAGGGAGAAAGGCGGATATATGAGAGATTGAATGCTTCTATCCCAAGAAGCTATATACACTGAAAGAAACTGTTTAAACTGTTCCATTGGCTAGATAGGACTAATATTTAGTTTCTTGTTTTTTTCCTGCTACCTTTCTAATGGAGCCCTTGAGGAAAACTCAGAGTAGTGTTAGAGATCACGAGCAAAAAAAACCAAAACAAAACAAAAAAAAACCCTTCATTTTCTTTGTAAAGCCAGCAAGCAGTGTGGGTAAATGTGACCCCAATTTATATAGCCACAGCTTGGTACAGAATAGGTATTCACAAAATCATTGCTATTATTGTAGGACTTGATACCTGATTGGATTTGGAAGATTGAGAGAAAAGGAAGAACCACAGATTTTGCCAAGACTTTGTCCTGAATAGTAAGGGAGAATGCAGGCAAGGAATATGGACATCAGCAAGAGGGATTCATCATGTAGGGTAAAGATAGGGTGCTATGAAAACAAGAGGGCTGATGAGCTCTGAAGCATGGAATAGTTAAGAGGAAGGACTACAAAAATATAAAGTGTTGCATATTTATAATGCTAAACAGCAGGGGCCCTTGGGATCAGGGAACAGATTATTTATAGGAACTGGATCTTTGCAGTTGAGGGAAGGCTAACAAAAGTCTTGGTGGTGAGTCGCAGATTTTACTCTTATAATTGTTGTCTCTATGAAGTGGCTTCTACATGAATTGATGTGGGAATTTTTGTAAGTGAGCAAATACGACAAATCTCTCATAGCCATAGTTTGAGGCTGAGAAAACAGTGAATGCTCAAATAACATATAGAAGGTTACTAGTTTTCATTTTGGAAACAAACTACTTTTCTCATTCTCTGGATTCTTCTGTTTCAAGGAGGAGCAGCTTGGAGAGGGTACAGAGAAATGGAGTGGTAAGTAGGAGTCTTCCCATGGTTTCTGTTTGTTCCCCTTCTCCACACGCACTTTACCAGCATTATTGTTTTGTAACACTCCTGGTGAAAGTAAATAGTCTTCTGGAAGGTTTTGCCCTCTATTATGAGAGGCTCAACAAGTCTAAAATTTATAAGGACCGGGATCATTGGAACACAGTTCCTTTGTTGACGCCGACTTTTACATTTTAGTTTGAAGGGCATCTGCTCAAGGGGACCTTTATAAGTATTATAGGCTAAGACAGAAAACTTCTAATACAAAGTGGGAGGAAATAAGCAAATGTTACCTACTGTTTGCAGACCAATTGGTTTACCTGGGAGTATAAGTGTGTGTAGAAGGGGGAGACTCAGGAGAGGTTCTTGTTAGTGGCCTGCCTGGCACCCATGTTCTAGTCCTTTCTCCCATAAAATGTAGGGCTACCCCATGGCTTTCAGGGTATAGGGAGAATGTGAATAATTCCTCTAACTGATGCTAGACAGTAGGAGGTGGAGAAAAGAGAGTATTGAGAATTATAGGGGGCCCCTGAGAAAAAAAGATTTTGGAGAAACCTCAAGAATAGCAGAAGATCTAGTGGTCAGCAGCAGAATTAAGTCAATGGGGGAATGAAGTGTGGGAGGAAGTGAAATGGAGCTGGAGGGAGTGATGAAATTTAGAAAATGATCTTGGATACTGAGAATAAACTGAGGGTTGATGGAGGGTGTGGGAGAGAGGAAAGTGGGTGATGGGCATTGAGGAGGCCACTTGTTGGGATGAGCACTGGGTGTTGTATGGAAACCAATTTAACAATAAATTATATTAAAAAAAGAAATTTAGAAAATGAATGGAGGGAGAAATTAGGATGGATAAAATATAGGTTTTTTGGTAACTATTTTCTTTTAAATCATGTGCTATACCAGTGTGTAATGAATATAATTACGTAGAATTCTATCCCCAAAGAACTTTCACTAGGTGATCGTACATTTAGTATAAGGTGCGTTAAGTTAATATGATAAAAGTAAAATAATTCAGGAAGGCAAACATATCCCCTAATTAAAACAGGCCTTTTCTTCCTTTTCTTGATTGGCCAAGCTGCGGTGGGTCATCCTAAAACAGAGTATTTAAGAAGCCGTAAAGTGTTTCACTAGATGAATTTGTGTTAGATAAGTGCCTGCTCTTCAAGTGCAGTTAAATAGTTCATGTTCCCAGTGCTCCAGGTGAAAACTTGCCCCCAAGTGTCACTTGCCGGCATCTCTGTTTGAGGTTCGTCCCGTTTCGCCATTGAGTTGAAGAATTAATTTAATGTATTTCCTTCCTTTCTTCTCTCTGTCTCTCTTTCTCTCTTTCCTTTTCTCTTCTTCTGTCTCTTTCATCCACAATAAACCTACGGGGTAACCAGGCAACTGAACATTATTAATAATCCTAACATCCTGTTAGAATATGAACATATATATGAAAGGCTCATAAAACAGCAAATTTTTGTTGAATAACACACTTCCTACACATTCCTCAACCCCCTTCCTCCAGCTTCCACCCCCATCATTCCTGAAATAGTTCCTGCTAAGGTCACCAGTCATCCAAATTTAAAGGATACTGTTCAGCCTTCACTTTACATGACTTCTCAGCTGATTTCACAACAGTAAAATCATTCTGTTCTTAAAACAGTCTTTTCCCTTGTCTTCTAGGACAAAGCCATCTTCCTTGGGTTTTATCCCCACCTCCCCTTTCCAGACTCCTTTTGTTGGCTCATTTTACACTACCCAATCTTTAAATGTTGGAGTTCCTTAAGGCTTGTTTCTAGAATCCTCTCCTATTGCTTCTCTCCCACTGCTGCAGTTATCATATGCGTCAGTGACTCTCTAATGTATATTTCCAGTTTGAGTGGGTCTCTTCAGAATCCCAGACCTGTGTGTATCACCTACTTGATACCTTCACCCGGAGCTCGCATTTGCACCCCAGATATAGCATGTCCCAAACCCAACACATGATTTCATCTGTAACCATTTTCAGTGCCCCCTACTACAGTAAGTGGCATCATGGTTCACAGAGCTTTGAAAGTCAGAAATCAAGACATCATTCTTGATCGAATCTCATCCTGACTGCCTTTCCTTTTTACTGTCATCGCTCTGGTCAAAGCTATCATTATCTCTCGCTGGGACTCATGCTCTTGCTTCCTAAATGATCTTCCAGGCATTCATTCTTCCCTCTCTGTAATCTGCTGTTTTCACTGCTACCTAAGTAAAATCTTTAAGATGAAAAATTTAATGTATCGATATCCTACTCAAAATCCTTGTCTGACTTCCCATTGTTATTAGGATAAAGACCCAAATCCTTACCTCCTAACACTCTCACCACCTTCCTACCCTTCTTGTGATGCACATAGTGACCTTGTTTATATCTTTGGATGTATCATGTTCTCTTGTCACCTAACACCTATGTATATATCTCTTTTTCTACCCGGAGTGCTTCTACTGCTGTGTGTCACTGGAAATTTCTACTCATCCATCAGATTTCATTTCTGCTGTCATGGTCTCATAGAAGCTTCATGCTGTTATAGTGTTCTATGCTCTCACAAATGCCTGTTCTTTACCATTGTAGGATTTACCAGAGTTTGCAACTCTCTCTTTATGGAAATAAATGTCTTCCTCGCTAGACTTCAAGCTCTATAGGGGAAGAGACCATTTTTGTTCTTCTTGTCATTGTATACCTAGTGCTAATCATAGTACCTGGCACATAATTGGCCCTCAATGTTACTTGTTGAATCAATGGAGAGGCTATTTTCTACTTTAGTTTCTGACTCATGCAAAAGAAAAAAAGGCTTAATTTTAGTATACCACAAGTCTTTATACACATACAAATTTGCAAAACATGAGCTTGTTAGTGAATGTACCAAAATAATTTTACTCCCTGAAGAAAGAAGACATTAAACTTAGATAGCATTTAGGCTAGAATTTTTTTTCAGAGACAGAAGTACATTTTCCTGGGGTCTTTGGGGAACTGACTGTTATTTTAAACTATTATTGTTCCTTTGCTGTGGTTCCCAAGATCAATGTATGGATGGAGAGAGGCAATGATTATAGTATACGTGATAATGAGTTTGGGCAGAGTGGGCAGTATTCACTTCCCAGCTCCACTGACTATCACAGAAAGGTACTGGTGGACCCCACATGTTAGCCATGAGAAATACCCATGCAAAGCCTTTTGTGGTAGGCTTCAAAAAGGAAAATGATGTACGCAGTTAGTTGGAAGTGAGTTGTCACCACGAGGGGGAAAGAGCAGGTGGCCATTTAAGAAAGCACTTCACAATTATTCCTTCATGCAACCTGAAAAGAAACATATAGAGTGTCCAAACTCTAGTTTGTGGATTACATTGCTAGAAAAGTTAAAGACTAAGGGTCAGAGTCTGCAGGTGTTTCCTTTCAGTTTTTTGCCTTCAGGAAAAAACTAAAAGTAAATAAAAATTATGGTTATTTTGCTGGCACCGGAATAACACGTATGTATTTTTAGATTGCTGCATTTTAGCTAAAGCTATAAAAGATGAAAGTAGGACAGAAAATGTTATTTGAGAACTATCCTTTCTGCAGATCCTGATTATTTTAATAGATGTCACCAATGTGGATTTAATATTCAGAATTCTAATTCTTATAACAAACTCAATAAGGAGACAACAGACTCCAGTATTTCAGAAAGCTTTGGAGTAGCTGGTCTTGAAATTGTGTGTGTGTGCATGCGTGTGTGTGTGTTTTCCCAAGGTAAGAGATCTGTTTTTGTTCTGTTTATTTTGTTTTAGTCATGCCATGAGGAAACGAGGTATGTAAGTTAATTATTTTAATCCCAATAAAATGATAACAAGCTATAACTACATGATATCCTCCTCAACTGATCGACTTATTTAAACAGCATGTAAACTAGATATTTTTTGGTGATTTATAAACAGAGGGCCTAAATGTTCCTCATGGAAATGGATTACTCTAAAAATCACACTATCCTAGAGAAAATCTGAAATTGAATAAGATACAAAATCTCTTTGTATTCTATCCCAGGAGTCTTGTCTATATTACTATAATTTCAAAAGATTTAAAACAGTTGTTGAGACACACAAGAAACTCTGCTGTTATAATAGCATTACCATTTTACCCCTAAGGGATGGTTTTCTACATGAGTCTCAGATATGGTGTAAAATCTCCTAAAATGTTGCAAGAAACTCTTCTGAAATAATTATCATCTTTAGGGAACAAAAGTTTTCAAGTTAGCATCACACATGTATCACAAAGAACTCACAATCATTTACTTTACCAAGTATAACATCAACCAATCAATTAAAGAAGCAAGCAAGCAAACAAAAACCACCTCCCCTGTAGAGTTCTCTGGTGGGTTGAACAATGTCCCCTCCCCAATTTATGTCTACCAGAAACTCAGAATGTGACTGTATTTGGAAAAAGGCTCCTTGCAGATATAATTACCTGGGTTAAGATGAGCTCATACTGGAAATTATGGACTGAGTATTTGTATCCTCCCCAAATTCATATTTGAAATCTAATCCCCAATGGGATGGTATTTGGAGGTGGAACCTGGGAAGGCAATTAGATGCTGAGGGTAGAGGCCCATGAATGGGATTAGCCCTCAGAAGAAGAGGCCAGAGAGCTAGCTCACTCTCCCCACCATGTGAGGATTTAAGGAGAAGTTGGTCCACTGCAACCGGGAAGAAGGCTCTCCCCAGAACCTAGCCACACTGACACCCTGACTGTAGACTTCCAGCCTCCAGAACTGTGAGACATAAATTTCTGCTGTTTAAGCCACCTAGGTTATGGTGTTTTGTTATAGCAGCCTGAGCTTAGATACTGGATCAGAATGGGCCTACATCCGATGACTGGTGTCTTTAGGAGAGAAAGGAGAGGAAGATCAGACACAGATGGATAGACACAGAGGGAAGAAGGCCATGTGAAGAAGACAGAGGCAGGAATTGTAATACTTCAGCTACAGGCTGAGGAATGCCAATAATTGCTAGTAACCCCCAGAAACTAGAGAGGAAAGAAAGGATTCTTCCTTGGACGTTTCCAAGGGTCATTGGCCCCCTTGATACCTTGAATTCACACTGCTAAACTCCAGAACTATGAGAGAACAAATGGATGTTTTCAGAAGCCACCTAGTTGGTAGTAACTTGTTATGGCAGTCATAGGAAACCAACGCAATTCCTCAGGCTTCTTTCCTATCTTCTCCACTTCACAGTTGAACTTCTTGAAAAAATTGCTCACAATTGCTGTTTCCACTTCATGGCCTGATGTTCACTCCTCAGTCACTGCAATCTGGGGTCTACCCTCATCATTCCACAGAAATTGCTTTTACCAGGTTTACGAATAGTCCCTTGAGGCTATATTCAATGGAGATGTCTCAGCCTTTTCATTATTTCATCCTCCTCCGTATCGGGCACCCTTTACCATTTCCTCTCTGAGTCCTGTGACTGTGTTCACACAATTTTCTTCCTACCTTTATGAACATTCTGTCCCAGGGGTTGTTCGAACTCAGTCCCTTCTTGTGGTTATCCCTTAAATGTTAGTATTATCAGATTCTGCCCTAGATTCTCTTCTTGCTCTAAGTATTGTGGGTGGTTTGATTCCCATGCATCTATTTGTTAATTTTTTCTAAGCCTGTCTTCAGACCAGGTCTCCCTCCTGAGCTTCAGACTTGTTATCAGCTCCACAATTTAAGTGGGACATCGCAAGTTAAATGCATCATAGGTAACTTCAAATCAATGTGCTTAAAACAGAAACCACCATTTCTCTCTCAAATCTGCCCATCCTCTTGTGTCCATGTCCCAGATCATGGCATCACCTTTCTCCCAGGTATAAAGTAAAAAAATCTAAGCGACATCCTTCGTTCTCTCTTCCTCTCACAACCTGAATCCTGTCTCTCTTTTCAGCCTCACAGACAAAACTCTAGATTCATCTGCTGGTATCTTTCTCCTGACTTTCTGCATGAGTCCATTAGCTGGTCTCCTCCCACATCTGCCCTGGAGTGATCCTTGTGAAATTTAAATTTGTCATGTGACCCTCTTGCTTAAAAGCCTACAGTGTCTTCCCAGATCATGTTGGATAAAATCTGGAGTGCCCAACAAGGCTCAGCAGGACAGGTCCCTCTATGCTCAGACCAAACAGAAAACCCTCCTCTCTGCCCTTGAGATATGCCATGCACTGTCTGCACTTGGAGAGAGGTCACCCCTGGGAAGCCTCTTCCACTTCCCACGACACTCCTCCCACTGCCTTGCAATCCTCTGCTTTCCCCAGTGGTCCTCTGAATTGCAAGGAGCTCATCTGTCTTATCTACTGTGTATCCCCAGTGCCAACTTCAGAGTCTGGAGTAGAGAGATGCAATAACAATTGGCAGAATGAATTACCCTATCCCCGTAAAAAAGAAACCAAGGCTCATAATATCCAATTTAGCAATGCAAATGCAGACCAGGGTCACATTTTTCCCAATGCTTCTCCATTCTGATGCATTTCCTTACAAAGAAAAGAAAAAACTTGCATTATGTAAAATGAAATAATTGTTTAAAAACATCTCTTCTAAAGTACAACACAAAGCTGTGAACAAGTGATAAAAACCAAGAAAGGCCTAATTTATAAATGCTATACCTTCTAGCCAATTAAAAATAAGTTCTTTCTTCTAGTTACTACTTTGTGTCCTTTGTCTTTTCATCTGCTAATACAGCCACTTTTGCAGTTTTGAACTTTGCTCCTTCAGCTTGTACTCAGCTGCTGGTTGGTCCACAGGTGTCAAATGCCACATTCTTCTCTTTGCTCACTCTGAGCACTGGCAGTGCCCTCAAGATGCCTCCTGCACATTTTCAGCTTAATCCACCCATTCGTAAGCTCTGACTCTGCTCTGAACTCTGGCTCACCTTGCCTGCGTCTGAGCTGCCTTTGAAGGGGCATGCATGTCATGGTTCTGAATCTGCCCCAGCTGTTCCTAATTCTTTCATTCCTGAAGTGCCCCTGCCTCAGAGGTTGTGCTGGCTTCTCAAGGGAGGGGCTGGGCCTGGGAGAAGGGGGTGGGGTGCTTGAACCCCACTCAGCCCCACCCCCCCAGCCTTCTCCTCTCCCTAGGGGCCTTTAAAACTGCTGACCTAGTCAGTGATGCAAATTAGTTGTCTTTGTTTGGCTTGTTTCGTTTTACCAAAAATAAAAATTGTTCGTGTTCATTAAAGAAAAATTTGGCAATAGAAAAAAAATCAGAAAATAATTCTACAGAACATGCAGTTTCACCAACCAATCACCGCCGTCCCGAAGATTTTGGTATATTTCCTTTTAGTCTTATCCATGTATGAAACTTTGACCTTGACACAATTATTCTCTTATGGTGCGTGTAATTTTGTATCTTTCTTTTCACTTAACACCGTTGAGGTCTATTTTGCAAGATATTTCAACCGGATGGATATGCCAGAAAATAATTATCCTCCTTGGTTATACTTATAACTTGTTTCCATTGTCACTGTGAAAAATAACAGAATGAATGTGATTTAGGCACTTATAAGGACGAAACAACTCTGAGACGAACCTCTTTATGCCTAACACCTTGTCTCTATTTAGAAGGCTTTGCTTAAGATTTATATCCAGAAGTGAAATCACTGAGTAAAAGGGAATGAGTATTTCCAAAGATCCTATTTCATTGGCTCAAATTGCTTTCCAAACACGTACCAATTTATACTGCAACTGTGTATGTATGTGAATGGCCATTTCATTCATCCTTGACAGGCTGTGGTTATACATTTGTTTTCTTCCTAATTTCATATGATCAATCATGAAACTATAGTTTTATCTTAGTTTTAGAGAAGCTGAACATTTTCACAAAAGTTAGTTTATACTAATGGTGTTTTTTCTGCGAATTTCTTTTTGTGTGTCCTTTGATCATTAATGTATTGGGAACTTTGTACTTTTCGTCTTTCTTATAAGCTTTTTATTTAATAAAGATGTTAACTCTCATATTTGCTGCAAATGTGTTTCCTCTTAGTTGTTTATATTTCAAATGCTTTACCTACAGATTCAAAAGTTTTTATGTAGTCAAATCCATTTATCTTTTTAATTTTTACTTTTATTAAATTTGAGTTTAAAAGAATACTTTTCACTCCCTGTCTGCTCCCTGACTCCACCCAAACATTTAATAATATTCACTTCCATATTCTAAGATTTTATGTGTTAACATTTTCTACATAAACACTTTATTTAGTACATATGGGATTTTATTCCACTGTATGGAGTAAGGGGGATTTTTTTTTTCTAAAGTTTTAACTAAATGTCCCCAAGCCATATCTGGAACATTCTTTTTCTTGTCCCTTGATTTGTGATTCTTTGTTAATTTTATTTTCAATTCTCAAATATACTTGAGATTCTCAAATATACTTCCAATTCTCAAATATACTTGTTCAATTCTCAAATATTCTCAAATATACTTGTTGTTGGACCATCTCTTACGTCTCACTGATCTGTGGCCATTTTTGTGCCAGTGGTCAGTATTTAGTAAATTTACATTTTAGAATATATTTAAGATTTGGAGTAAAGTTTATAGTTATTTTACACAGTTTGCAAAAAGCCCTCCTTTGGTGTGCAATTGAAAAACAATTATGCATTTACTGGGGATAGGGGAGTTGCCCCATTTAAAATAGGTTGTTCTTCCTTCCAAAGCATAAAAGATCTTGTGGGTTCCATTTCTATTAATGTTATTCTTGGATTTCTAGTTATTCTTGGATTTTAGAAAATTATTTTTGTGGATATTATTATTGTAGCCTCTTTTTTCCATTATACTTTAAATGGTTATTTCAGTTCTATAAAAAGACTATAAAATTTTATGTGTTTATTTTGAATTGGCCCCATTTCACAAAATAAATTTTGGAAGCTTTTTCTATTAATTCTTTTTTCAGATATGTAAGCATATCACCTGAAAATAATAATTTTGTCATTCCCTACCAATATTCTTCCTTTTCTTTACTTTGCATCTTATAGCATTTTCCAGACCTTTCATATTAAAATGACATTAGTTCTTAGCGTTACTTTGTTTCTGATTTTATTTTTTTATTATTTATTTATTAAAAAAATTTTTTTTTCATGTTTATTTTTGAGAGAGAAAAAGTGAGAACCAGGGAGGGGCAGAGAGAGAGAGGGAGAGACACAGAATCAGAAACAGACTCCAGGCCCCGAGCTGTCAGCACACAGCCCATGCG
The DNA here is from genome assembly GCF_027475565.1 of Acinonyx jubatus. Classification (NCBI taxonomy): domain Eukaryota; kingdom Metazoa; phylum Chordata; class Mammalia; order Carnivora; family Felidae; genus Acinonyx; species Acinonyx jubatus. The sequence goes on from NC_069387.1 coordinate 69,011,854, forward strand.
GGGCTCGAACTCACAAACCGAGAGATCATGACTTGAGCCAAAGTCGGACGCTTAACCGGCTGAGCCACCCAGGTGTCCCAGATTTTAGTAAAATGACTAAATTTTTGCCACTAGTGTTTTATTAACTATTGATTTGGAATAAATATTGCATATAATTTAAAGAGAACATCCGTCTATTCTGATATTTTAAAAATAATTTTTGAATTACAGATAGATTTGGAGTTTTATCAGATAATTTTTATAAATGTTTTATAAATCTTTTCTATAAGGGCCTTACAGAAAAAATTCAACCTGCTGATATGAAATGCCATGTTATCTACCCTGATTTTCAACGACTCATGAATGTCTGCAATAAAGATTTCCTGATCATGACAGATTATACTTTTACGTTGAACATTTTATTGGGGTTTTTCACTTCTCTGTCAATAAGTGAGATTGGTTTATAGTTTAATTTGGTGTTTATTTTTGTTAGATTTAATTTCAGAAAAACAGTTGCTTGGTAAAATTTAGCATTTCACTTTATTATGTTTCCAGAAAATATTTATGTAGCACAGAACTTATCTCTTAAATTTAATAAAAATAAAACTTAAAAGTTGGAAATAATTTTATCCTTTAAACTACCTAGACCTGGAGTCATTTGGGGCAGGTATTTGTTGTTGTTCCCAGTTTCTTCCTCAGATTCTGGTCTCTGCATCCTTTCTGTTTTTGATTTTTCTTTGTGATTTCTATTTTCCTCATAAAGAACAGCTTAAGTTTTCAAATTCAATTATTCTTTGTAAAATTAAGTGCTATGTGCTTCAGTTTATATATATTTAAAAATTTTTATTTATCTCTTCTCTTATATTTTCATCAGATTTGTTAATAGTTCATTTGAAATAAGACCACTCATTGTGTTTACTTGTTACACATTTACTCATTTCAATATAATTATTTCTATTGTATCACTGTCACTTATCTCCATCTTCTTTCCTTAGGATTGTTAATACCAACAGCTTGTGTTAAATGCTTATTTTATTTATTTCTTCTTTATCTCTTTTGAGTTAAAAGACTAAATTTGTGTTTTAATTATTGTGTAAGTTGTGTGTTATTCTATTTTTTATTTTTTAATTGAATCAATAATTACATTTTTTTTCTGTAGTTTTGACTGGCAGTTTTGTTATTGTTGGCCTGATCTTTTATTTATAGTATCCACTTTTTCTTTGTGTTACAGTCAGAAAATATATGGTGCACATTTTCCTCTTTTTTGAAACTGTTTTAACATTTTTCATAAACATAAACTCAATTATAAATGTAGGAGATGGTGTATTTCTGTTTTCAATTTATAATGTCTGATACACATTTTATATCAATTTTTAGATTAAATAAGTTAAATATATTCTGTGTCTTTAACCCTTTTAGCTTGTCTCTTGTTCTATCATAAACTAGCAAGACTGAGCTGAACTTTCTACAGTTATGTTTTGTCAGTTTCTTACTGTCTTTCAAACTCATTTGAACTATCATTGGTGCTTTAAGGTTCTCCATTGTTACACTTTTCTTGTACATTTTATCTTTATGAAATGCTTTTATTTATTCCACTTAATGTTTTTGCCCTGTGAATTCTTCCTTGCCTAGTACTTCTTTAGCCACTCTTGCTTTGATATATAGATTTTACATATCTTATGCTTGCTAATCTTGTAATGTTTTACCTTTTTGTTTGTACGTTTCCCTGACCTTGTATTTATCCTTTAACATGCAGTTGGTTTATTGACTTTTATCTTTAAAAATTCGCAAAGCAGATAACATTAGTGTTAAACTATTTTAGTATACTCATGATTCTTAAAACTATGGAAATTAAATTATAAAAATGGAAAACTTCAACATTCAATTCAGTAAAATTTTAACATTTAATTGCCCGATCATTTACAAGTAAGATAAAACTATCCACAGCAAAACATTACGCTATCTTCTACCCCAAATTCACCATTTGTAACTTCACAGAGTTGATCTCTGCTGAAGTTCCTCCTATCCCTCTGGCCATTTCTTCTCTGTCTCCTTTGCCAGCTCCTTCTCCTCTCTAGAAGGTTGAAGCCAGTAGAATTCCGGAGGGCTCATTCTTGGGCCCTTTCTCTTCACTGTAGGAAGTGACAGATGGGCTGAAGGGTAGGCAAGAGTCAGTCTCACGAATATGTAGCAGTGATTTCGTCCTGTCCTGTCCTGTCCTGTGGCATCTAATGCCACACATATGTAGTCATCTCTAAACCGTCCCAAGAAGTCCAAAGGGATTTCTTCACACCTCACTTTCCCCTTGCCCCACAAATACAGTCCATTAGCACACTCTGGATTCTTCAGCCATTATAGAGCTGAATCAAGAGCCTGTCTCTCCTGAGTCTACTCCAATACACTTTAGCTCATTGATTGCCTGAACCTTTGTAATGGTCTCTTTACTGGCTTATCTGTCTCCACTCTCACTCCATCTGCTACCCAACAGTGATCTTTTCAAATTAGACATCAAATTATATCCATCTCTGCCTGGAAGTTATTTAGTGACTTCTCATTAACCTCAAAATAGCATCCAAATAGTTCAACATAAACAAAAAACCTTTCACAATCTGGTCTCTACTTACCTCAACTAACTCACCTTTTACCCTTATTCCATTTTGCCTGCACTGTTCTCCTTTCAGTTTCTTTAATGCTCTGAATTCTTACACAGGATTCTTACATACCATGCCCTTTGCCTGAAATGTTCTTTCTAAAAAAAAAAAATTTAACGTTTTTAACATTTATTTATTTTTGAGAGACAGAGCATGAGCACGGGAGGGGCAGAGAGAGAGGGAGATACGGAATCTGAAGCAGGCTTCAGGCTCTGAGCTGTCAGCACAGAGCCCATCGCAGGGCTCAAACTCACAAACTACAAGACCATGACCTGAGCCAAAGTCAGATGCTCCACTGACTGAGCCACCCAGGATCCCCATGAAATGTTCTTTCTAGATATAGATACTTCCTGCAGCTGATTCTTTCTTCTCCCTCAGGTCACAGGTCATCTGTCACTTCTTCAGAGAGGCCTTTCCTGACCATATAATGTAGAATATACTTCACCTGCAACAGCTTTCTTCTCTCTCATACTAACCACTTGCAACCATATATTTACTCATGTGTTTATTTGCTTAATGGTAGGTGACTTTTAAGATGGCCACCAGTGATTCTTTACTTCCTAGTTTCGGGCCCTCGCACAATCCCTTCCCTGTGAGTATGGTTTGGACTAGTGGTTTGCTTCTAACCAACATAATATGGCAAAAACATTGAGGGGTTACTTTTGTTATTAGGTTACTCTGACTTCTGTTGTGTTCTCTGGCTGGCTCACTCTGAGAGAGGCCATCTGGCGTGTGAATTTCCCTTTGGAGGGTCCAATGGCAAGAAATTGAGGGAGGCCCCCAGCCAATAGTCAGCAAGGGACTGAGGCCTTCGGTCCAACTCTTCAGGAGAAACCGAATCCTGCCAACAGCCACCTGAGCTATTCATCTCTCCCCCAACATGTCAGGAAACAGGTTTGGGAAAAGCTAGCAGGTCTTTGTCACAATAAGGCTGCCTTACTTACTTTTCCATTCTCATTTTTTTTGTGACTACTCCTTCGCACAAAAACTATTCTCTAGCCAGTATACTAGTAGTTCATTATTTAATTAATTAATTGATTCAATAAATATTTACAGAATACCCCCTATGTTCCAGTTACTAAGTTAGGCATTGGAATAAAGCAACGTACAAAATATCCTATCCCTACGTTAGTGGAGTTTATATTACGGAGAAGTAGAGACAGACATTGCAAAGGTATGAAATGTCAAATTGAGATTAGTGTTGATGGAGGAAAATAAAGTAACTGGGAGAAGGGCGTGTCAGGAGTTATGAGTCACTATTTTGTTTTGAGTGTGCTCAAGGCAATCCTCCCTGAGAAGCTGACATTTGAACAGAGACTCCAAAGGAGAGGCGGAGAGTGTCACACAGTTCTCAGAGGAAACGTGTCAGGTAGGGGAAAAGCCTATGCACAACCTCTGAAGCAGGTGTGTTTGAACCCAGCAAAAATGTATCAAATTCTATATATTTACCAAAGGTAGAGCTGATGAAGTTTGTTTATAGGTTGCATGTGGGATGTGAGACAATGAGGAACTTGAAAATGTTTCTGAGGTTTTGTGTCAAGCAACCGTATTAACCAATTGCCTTTTGCTGAGGTAGGGGAGACGTGGTTTTTTGAGGGGGTGTGGGTGGAAATGAGAGGTTGTTTTTGTACTCATGTTCCAGAAACATGTGTTATCTTTCACTTTGGGTCTTTGCATTCACTGATTGATCTTTCTAGAATGTCCTCTCACCTACGCCTTCCCAGGCTAACTCCTATGGGGGATACTATCCTCAGTGTCGTCATCACCTCCTCCAGCGGCCCCCCTGTGCCAGCCGGATCTCAGCTGTAGAATCTAGTCAAGCTGTTTTCTTACATTCCTTCCTGATGGGAATGCAGGCTTCTAGAGAACAGGAACTATGTTCTATTTATCTTTATAAATCCGGTGTCTCGCACAGTGCCAGTCACCTAGACGGTACTCGATAAAAATAAAATGTTGTTAAATGATTGAATACACGGGTATAAGAAATGATAGAGCTGACGTAGTGCCAACAGTAAAGCATTTTCCAGACACAAACAGTGAATCAGCACGATATATTTGATGAACTTCAAATGGTTAGAAATTGTGGAGACATGAAGTGTATGGCTGTGCTAGGGAAGGGGCAAGTGGTCGCAAGTCACCCTGGCCACCTGAGGGAGGAGAGTGGCGGGAAGGGCTGTACTCCATGCTAACATGCTGGGCAAATGAGTTGACCACTAACAAGTTGTGAGCAGAACGCTTCGTGTGTCTTTTGTGCTATGTCCCCCAGTTTCCCACGAGAAATAGAGCAGGCATTTTACTTGGCTTCTTATTTCCTATGCAAATCTAATTTATTTGCAAATCTTTACCCCTCAACCTGTAGGAGATTGTCAGTCCCTGACAGTTTGTGCTGAAGAATGTATTTATTTGCATCATGTTGATTTTTTTGCTCTTTGTTCATTCTTTTTTTTTTTTAAGTTTATTTATTTATTTTGAGAGAGACAGAGACAGCCTGGAGGGGGAAGGGGCAGAGAGAGGGAGGGAGAGAGAGAGAATCCCAAGCAGGCTCTGCACTGCCAGAACAGAGTCTGACGTGGGGCTCGAACTCGCAAAACTGTGAGAGGATGACCTGAGCCGAAACCAAGAGTCCCACACATAACCGACTGAGCTCCCAGGCGCCCCCTTCCTGTTTGTTCACTCTTAAGTAATGAAGAAGAGGGGCTCCTGGGTGGCTCAGTCGGTTGAGCGACCGACTTTGGCTCAGGTCATGATCTCGCAGTCCTTGAGTTCTAGCCCCGCGTCGGGCTCTGTGCTGACAGCTCAGAACCTGGAGCCTGTTTCAGATTCTGTGTCTCCCTCTCTCTGACCCTCCCCTGTTCATGCTCTGTCTCTCCCTGTCTCAAAAATAAATAAACGTTAAAAAAAACTTTAAAATAATGAAGAAGAGTTAGGCTGTGTAGCTGTCTCATGTTTTCTAACCATCCACTACATTGCTGGTGAGATCAAAGTCTTTCAATGTATTTATTAGTCTTTAATTTTTTTGTGTTTATTTTCCTAATTCTGTTCAGTTTTTTTATTTCTATGCTTTATTGGCTTTGTAGAGCCCTTTATATCTTGAAAAAATTAACGTTTCAGAAAGTTGTTCTTAAATGTCACTGAATTATTTCTAGCGTTTAGAATCCCTGTTAAATTTGCTATTTCTCCTTTAGATATCTACCATTCCCAAGCAATGTGTTTCAAGGACAGACATCTCCTTTAGGACAATGAGATTTACATTTTGTTCTAGTAATACCAGCACTGTAGTTTTTTCTTCCGAAAAAGCCAATGTGTATGCAAATGTAATCATTAGAGCTGAATAATAAAGCCATCAGTGTAGTTCTTATTCCTTGATTCTATACAGCATTTTAACTTATTTAAAGGGAAACATTATGCTTAGAAATTAAAACTTAGACTTTGGATTTCTAACCAACAGCTCTATTCTCTAGAATTGCGAGATTTGGAAAATAACATTCAATGAATAATTATAAAATAAAAGTTTTAAAATTTAGTTTCCACTTTTTGTTTCAAATTCTCTCTTCCTGGTGGCATACATCCATTGTTAGAATGATAACCAAGAAAATAAGCCCATAAAATGAACATGTTAAATCAAAATAATATAGAATAAACTAGCTTCTCTTTCTCCCTGTTTCTCTCTCTTTCTCTCTCACACACACAAATTATTTTTCACAAGTGTGTAATGAGCACAAATTGTGTAGACTATGACTTGGAGTCTTTTTATCTATGCTTTTTTTTTCCTTAGATGCAATCTTAGTGACTAAAATATCATTTATTTCAATGTCATTGAACCTTTCTTGAAATCCCAATGAACACGATAGAATAAGTCTGGAAAAGCAGAAAGGTTATGTTGAAAGAATCCAAAAGACAAGAAGGTGAAATCTAGGCTCCAGTTGCCAATTCACATGAACTATCCTGTGAAAGGAACCACTTGTACACTCTGTAGCCAATTTCCTATCTATAGAGGCAGCAGCTACCTCAGGGGGTGGTGCTGAGATCAAATATACAAACTTCTAGAAAATATTAAAACCAGTTGAATGCAATCTGTGCCAAAAAATTAAACCATTCAGAAAAGAAAATGAGTTATATAAATCAAGGCATAACTGTTTCCCAATCATTCCATTTTCAAGCAGGAAACCAGAGTGAGATTTTTATTCTATGCATCAGGCACAAGCTCACTTTGGATTCTTTCTGAAAAGTCTGGTCCGGGGGTCACTTAAGCATTGTTGGTGAGTCAGCTTTTCATTCGTATTCTGACTTCTCCCTAACTTTATCCAAGTCCTATGGATAAAAGAATATATAAATAATAGAAATTATGTAATTATATTCTGCTTTTAAAACTTTGTGTCCTTTGAAGGGGATGGGAAAGTGACCAGGGGCATGTATTTTCTGTGTGAGGCTAAGAATATCCTTGAGTACTCTGGCCCACAAATCCCTCCTTGGTAAAGGCCAATTTTCTGCTTTAAGAAAGTGCCTGGTTACTTAGTTCAGACTGGAGTATTCAGCAGTACTTTTTCATAACCACAAATTAATTTTTGTAATCTGATTATGCAATAATGTGGAAGAAGATAATCTCTCAAACTGGGTTAGTCTTTAATCAAAGCCAAAATTTTAGGTCCAAGATACCTTGCATGAGACAACTATTAACGCAGGTACATAGGGGGGAAATCATGGCAATCACAAGTTGAGATGCATTTTGGTTAAAATAAGAAACTCAGTGACATAAGCTGGGCATCAGTGGGTTTGGATATAGATAGACAGATGCCATAACTGATGTTTATATTAAAAAAGAACGTTTTGATCAATAATTAATTGATATTTTACGTTTTTATTGATAACAGTGATTTTCTTTGTGTTTCACCCTAACCTGAAAGATTGCAATCATTTTTCTGGAAACATATACAAAGCCAAAGAGCTATTTGCAAGGGAAATGAATTTTCCAGGGAAACTCATCTAGAAATGTCGAGACAATTTTCAAGTAGAAATTAAATCTACCAAATTAAAAGGCTGTTAGGAAATGCTTTCTTAGGTTCTGTTTTGTTTATTTTTACAATTTAGGGATAAATGTGCCAGTTCAAGAAGCACGTTCATTTCAGTGTGAAGCATGGGGCTAAGCACTGTAGAGAATACCAAAGTGAACACCGAGAATTGCTTGCATTGTGTTGCATTCATAGCTTACTGTGTGCTTTAATATTTATTATTCACTTTGATCTTTCAGCCACCTTGGGAGGAACAGCTCCCAGGTATCATTACATGTATTTTGGACACAGAGGAAGAAACAAGACCAGATACCATAGTTGCCTTGGCCAATGTCAGACAACTAGTTTTACAGGACAGTACCTTCAGTGAATTAATACTACTGTAAAGGGGATCCTGACATAAGATAGACCAGTTCCAGCTAGGAGAAATGAAGGTACTTAATATGGGCCTTGAAAATGTCTTAGATTACAAAGCCTTGGCATTTCGGGTGGTGGAAGTGGTGTGGAATAAAATCTTGGATTTGTGAAAAGTAGGATACTGGACGACAGAGAGCCTTGGTCTGGAATTGTAAGAGGATGGGGAGCCACTGAGTATTTTTGAGGTAGCTTCTTGTTCATACAATGAGATTCAATCTGCCATGGTTCAAATCTCAGTTCCATCACTTACAAATTATTTGGTCTAGGGCTTTATCTAAACCCCAGGTTCCTCAACAGTAAAGTGAATCTCAAACCCACTAACTTTTAAGGCTTGTTGTGAGGATGTAAATGGGTGAAGGTCATATGCCTGGAGAAGAGCACCTGAAAATAATGATTAGTCATAGATATGACCAGATCAGAGGTGCACTTTAGGACAGCTATTATGGTAAGACATGACAAAAGCCAGGGGTCATGGGGGAGTAACTGGAGGAAGGGGTCAAGATGAAGTTCAAACAGCCAAGTTGGAGTCTACACCAAGAGTCCAAATGAGGCACGGTGAGGGCTTACCTTGGAACATCAGCACTGGGAATGTTAAGTGTCAAACATGTTAATACCTTCTACAGGAGAGAAATAAAATGTGAAGCATGTGTTTTTAAACTGTCCCCAAATTAAAGCTTCTCTCTGTTGACTGGCTAGGTTTAAAAAGTTTGATGGCCAAATTTATGATGGTTTGTTCCAGTCCCCAAATCCTATAAATACACCAGATAATTCTAGCCTTCACACCTGTTCAAACAACAACAGAGATAAAACAAACTAGCGGAAAGACCATCCCTTTCCTTTCCTTAATGAGATTCCATCGATTTTTGCAAACAAATGAAAGACAATAAATTGCCCCTAATGCCATTTTTTTTTTTCACAGCCAGGTTATAGGACGATTCCCAGCCTACTCAATGCCATCAGGCCACACAGCTGGACCATAAAATGCTTTTGCAGCTCTAAGGATATTCCCCTATGTCCCTTTGTTCCCAACAGAGCTTTGGGCATCAGGGAGTTTATTCTGTTGGTCTCAAGACTAATATTTCTTTGTTTGTTTCACACGTCAATAACCAAAAATCTCTAAAAAGTCACAAAGGAGCTCATGAAGAGGTCAGAGGCTGCCCCAAAGGCATTTGATTTCTGTCCCAGGAACTCCATACAGACCTCAGATCTGGGCTGGAGTAACCTTTACCAACTTGTCATTTCCTACAAGAGTAGTGAGTTTGCTTCCTTCCAGTGGCTTCTGTTTTGTACGCTCAGTTCTGCAGAGGAGACTGAGGTCTAGGGTTGTGCTGTTCAGCATGGAGCCATGAGCAGCATGTGGCCACCTGAGCATATGAAATGTGGCAAGAATTGAAATGTGCTGTAAGTGTAAAATACACACACACTGGGTTTCAGAGGCTTAGTACGAAAAAAAGAAAAGAAAGTATCTCATTATTTTTATATTGATTACATTTTGAAATGACAATATTATAAAACTAATTTCATTAGTCTTTTTTTTTTTTTTTTACTTTTTCTAGTGTGTCTACTAGATAACATAAGATTACATATGTGGCTCACATCGTATTTCTTTTGAAAAGTGCTGTTCTAAGAGGAGGATGCCATTAGTCCCCCAGATTCTCCTGACAAATTCAAAGCAATTGGCAATTGTTGATTATTTTGTTGAGCACTCTTTGGTTGGACATATAACCTCACTGTTCATAGGAGCTGAATTTTTAAATCTCTATTTTATATTTGTCCTGCAATCTGTCCTGTTCATTTGACTCTAGTGCAAGACAGCTTTCATTTTGTCTTAATAAAAGGAGGCAAATCAGGTAGAAGATAAATAAATAAAGGCAGATGGGAAAGAAAAATGCACCTTATCGAGAAATTTCTACTTAAAACACCTCTACAGTATGTTATTTTTGCCATTTTTACAGAGGAAGAAACAGTGGCTCAGAGAGGTTAAGTAAGTTTTCCAAAGTAATACACTTCATATCCATCAGAGGACTCACAAAGGTCTAATGGACTCCGAAGCACAAACTCCTCCTCTACATCATAATGGCTCTCTTCTATTGATAACTTTTGAGAAAACTAAACAGTAACAATTGATTTTGGAGATATTTCTTTTATTAATCACCAATATCCTGGATTGTGATTTATGCTTGTATTGGTGCTTATTTGCCAAATTATGTTAACAATTTGAGTTAGAGTATATAGAACAAACTTTATTCATGGAAACTTTTATTCATAAGAGGTCAGTAAGTACTGCACTCTCTTACTTGTCTTCCATCAGTGTAACCTTAAATAGCCACGTATGCAACATGGAGTTAATGACACAGATCTCATGGGGCTCTTGAGGAGTAAGAGAAGGCTCTGTGGGAGAAGGTAGAACATCCACTTGCCAGAGTCGGCCTCTCCAAACCATCCTCCCACCCCTGGAGTGGACATAAGATAATGACGTCACCTTGTTCTTTATTGCCAGACATTTGGGGCCACTTTTCCTTTCTGTAAATGAGATACAATATGAAAAAGCTAGAAATTATGAGGACTTTATGGGTTGCCTACTTCATTGCTCTCTTAACACACAACTGTTTCTCAGGAACGACAGACAAATCTCATAAAGTTTCCTTTTAATATTCCATTTCAGCCTCTTTGATCTTTTTACTCAAAGACTTTTTTTCTCCTCTGCTAACCTAAATTTTCCTCATTAATTATTTTGGATGAAAATAAGAAAGATATTGGAAGATTACTGTCACTTCATAACTTTCTCTTCTCTAGACTAAGTTATCCTGTGGCCAGTAATTGTCTCCTTTTCCTCAGATTCACTGCTGTCTCCTGAAACCCATTTGTGTGAATTTTTCTTCAACTGGTTCTTATTAAGTAAAATTCTGATCATAGAGGAATGCATTTCTGTCATTATTTTAGAAAGATTTCCTCCAAAGTCAGTTGATATGTATTTGTTCTCTTGCTTCAACTAGACTCTAGGAGAATGATATAAGGAATTTGAGGATAATAAAAGTTTGTTGCTTCCTACTGTTGACTCAGTTTCTCATTTTAACATTTGAGACTTAAAAAACTAAGATAAAGGATAGTGGAGAAGGAGGGTCAACAGAAAAGGTGCATTTGTTCATCAGGACTTGACATGGAGTCAGTGCAGTGTTCAGGTAGCATTGGAACCAAAGTGTAGTAATCAGTGTGTTGCATTAGGTCCCTGATGCTATAAAGACCCTGCCCTTACTAGTTTACTTTCACCACAGGGAATGAAGGCATTGCCAAGGCGAATGTGTTAATACCAAAAAGAACAGTATTGAGACTCCTCTCAAAATTTAATTACTAATCTACTATCAAGACACTTTTTGTGTTCTTTAATCTCCATATGTTTAGAGATTTTAGTTTACGGGGCTCAGAGCAATGGTTCCAGGGAACTGGAAGGTGAGACTACCACTCTGCCACTCGGGCACCTCATACCACTGAAAGAGCATGTGAAAGCATATATATTTTGGCTAGGAGATTGAAGCTGATTATCTGGGGCAAATCGACTTGTCTGATACAGTGGCACCAAAGATGAACAGGATTGGAACTTGGAGGATTCTCTGGATGTGCTACTCAGTTTTCCCATATTCTGTAGCAAAATAATACAGGCATAGCTGTTTATTCCTTCAGGAATGAAGATGTGGGTTCTTCAGGCAAGAAACCAAGACTAGTTTAGGTATTTGATAAGGCTAGAGAGTATTCAGAATAGTAATGAAAGAAGGATATTATAAATCCAACTATAGCCATGGGAGTGCTTTGATACAAATATATTCATTTTTATTAATGAATCTTTTCCTCTGCTCAATTCTCATTAATGTAAGGTATGTTAGCAAGAACTAATGATGTACCTCAGTGTTCAACTACATGATATCGAAAGGGGAGAGTGGATTGCTAGAAAAGAAGTAACTATCATCCAGAGATGCATAAAATAATATGGAGCTTTGTGTTTCATCTTTTGTGGAGGTCAGCATGTTGAGTTGACCCAAACACCAACTTTTCTAAGGCTGATAACCATATTTCTAACAATTCACTTCCCTGAATGGTTCTGGCATAGGGTTTACCCATGAGAAGAACTACTGGGAGATTTTGAAGTTGGAAATAAAGCAGAAGCCACCATTATTGGGAGGACATGGTGGGAGGATGTTGGACAGATATGGAAACTCTTTGGAACTCTCCAGATGCCTCACTTCACAGCTGTGACTGCCAGACAGATGTCTCCATGAGCCCCTCCTCCACAGTCATGGCAGCCAGATGTGGTGGCTTCTTGACCTTCACAGTGACTCTTACTTGGCCACCTTTTCCAGTGCTGTGGGATAAAGTCATGAGTAATGACTTCTCCAGTATTCTAGCTGCTGCTTTTCAGGTGTTTTCTGCCCAGTTCTTCCCACATTCAGAAAGCCTCCAATTCCTCTATCATTATTATCACTTTATTTTCAACATGTGCAGTGGATCTGTTTCCCTAACTAAACCCAAACCAAGATAGTATAGGATCAAGTGATCATTGCACTGAGTAACTCATTATTTCCTTAATTTGATTCCTTCAAATTTAATTGCCATAATCTTGGGACCTAATGTTTCATTATAGTCATTATACATGTAGTTTATCATTGTCATATTTATGAATAAGTAGATAAGCATAATTTTTAGTTGCTAGCTATATGAACATTTAACTCTTTATAATTCTGAATGAGTTATAAAAAAATAACAATGGAACCACACCAATATTTTATACTCATAGCCAGCTACCAGGTAAGATGATATTCAGTAGGCAGTGGTCCTGCTGATGGTGACACCAAAACATCTAGATGAATACTAAAAAAAAATAAACCATCATTTAATGTTTGAGTACATGGTGATAAACATTTTGATGCTTTCAGTATTTGAGGGTTTTGACATTTTGTAGATAACATGCAAAAATGATTCATTAAGCTTTTAACTTTGTATTCAGATGTTTGCCATCCTGCTCTTGGAATAGAATAGGAACACCACTCTATTCCATTTGTTTTCATTTCCACATTAGTGCAGAAGAAACATAATTAAATAGTCAAAGTGCTGAGCCTCTGAATTAAGCACTGGCTCTGTAATTCAGACAATTTCATCAAATGCTCTTGCTGTTTCTGGACTTCCATCAAATCACTTTGGTTTAATGCCAGCTTCATGGATTTCATGGCATGAAAGTTATTAGTTAAAATGTAATTAAACATGAATTATTTCCCATTGCAGTTTTGTAAGCTAACGCATATTTAGGTGGGAGTTGGAAATAAGCTATAAACAAATATGGTCTCAAACACAAACCTCCCCCCAGTTAACCAAGACAATACTGGCTTTGCTAAATGTGTCTATAGTATCCATTATGGTAATTTCAGCTTCAAATGACTACAAATCTAATTGAACCTGACCGAAACAATGAAGATACTCTAGTAGTTCACAAAACATAAATTCTGAAATTCCCAAGAATGAAATTCAGCTAAGATTCAAACTTGTTTAAAAAAATGTATGGGCAAAGCCTCAATCACAAACATGTCAAACTACATTGGAGAAGTAATTTGATGATGAATTGATCTGTCTAGGAATCTGAACTTTTTAAAAGCAAATCTTCATAATCTTCTGTAAACTATTGTTATTTCTGCATATTATTGATGTATGTTCAATAAAAATAGATTCATACAAAAAATCTGTTTCAGTTATTCTGTATATTTGGTTAAAGAAGATTTATCATACTTCAAAGTTGCAATCATAGAATTTCAGGAGTGGGTGAATCTTAACATTCATCTACTAGATGAATTATATATATATATATATATATATATATATTCAGAGAATCCAAGTTTAATAAATGATGGTTGACATAAATTATATCAGGCATTACTTAATTTTTGTTGTTGGCAATAGAGTACTTAAAAGTCTTTCTTCAAGGTCTTATTGTGATTATTAATCATTATACTCTAAAAACGCAAAAGTTTCAGTTAATAGTGTATAGGTAATAGAAAGTTATATTAAAGCAGTGCTCCAACAGGCCTTCAGTGTTAACTCTCTTCAAGCTTATGCACTCCTTGCTTGCTGACCTAAACTCCATAGTTTGTAGCAGAACTAACCTACTTCCCTTGAGATCCTGCAGACCACTGGCTTTGGGGAACAAAGGACCAGACTTTCCGGAAGATAAGGCCTGACTGGGCTCAAAAACAGCCTCAGCTGATCATGATATTCTCCATAAGAGACACCTGGGAGTCTTGATTACTGGAAAAGCAGAGGAATCTGGAAGTCTTGAAAGGCAAATGATTGACTGCTGAGCACCAGCTCCTTCCTCATGTTGCCCCCTCACTATTTCCCACATCTTCCCCTTTAAAAGCTTCCTGCTCCACCTGGACTCAGAAAAATGGTTTTTTGAGATGTTAGTCTGTAATGGGACAGAGGTTTGCACAGAGAGTCGTGACACTGAGGCTTTTCTTTCCAGGAAGCAACTTTATTCCTGCCAGCACAGGTTCGGTGAGTTCATACCCCAAACACTGAGCCCTGAGCGCAGCTGGGTGTAGCCTTTTATAGGATTTCTACTTCTTTGTCTCCCATACATGGTAACTTACAGACATATGGTCTGATTGGGTGGTCTTGTGTTACAGAGTCGTGAGGTATATCATGTTCGCTCACGTAACCAGGTCGCCTTTCCTTATCTTGGGGTTTTTTCACCACATTCCTTAGGGAGGGGACCCTACCACAAGTCTGCCATCTTCCCAGGTTGCAGGCTTCCTGAGTAAAGCAACCTTTCCTTTCCCACCAATGCTTGTTTCTGGACTATTGGCTTTCGAGCAGCAAGCAGCTGAACCTGAGTCTGGAACCAGTGCTCTTTTGGGTAATAACGTAAACCATGTCCATCCATAAATCTATGTTATTATATTTAAGTGTTTCAGGAAACCGTAATCCTAGGACTTTGTTGGCAGTAGTCATCTGCCAAATGCTAAATTACCAGAGAAAGTTGCTGATTTGTTAATCTGGTCCTAAGGATGCGCTAGTGTGTACCGTGTTAGAAAATCTCAATGAATAACTGGTAAATATCAAAACAAGCTGAGTGAAGGTATGAAACTACTTTTATGCCAAATCTTGAAGCAAGAAAATTAGCCTTTTCAGTTGTGGGATGTGCAGCATCCCAATTAGTATCAACGTTTAGTAAACTTTAGGAAAATGCTTTGAAAAAACAAGTTTTCTGACCTTAATAATAATAGCATTGCTGTATTTCCAAATATAAAAGCAATATGTGCTTATATACAATTTAGAAAATATGAACAACATAAATAAGAAGACAAAAGTCTTACACTCTTACAAGCCATAAGTAATCCCTGTTTTTCTTTTTTAAAATGTTTATATAAATTTAATTCAAAAGATACAACTTGGCGTACTACATTCTAATATTTTCCATTAAATATTGTTTAATAATATGATTTTTATTTCCCTAATATTAATCATTTGGATGTATCATAATTAAACTGAGTTCATGCAGCTGGAAAATTAGATTGTCCACATTTTTGTTACTACAAGTCATTTGATGGAAAATCTCAATACCTAATTTTTGAGAATATAACAGGGTATTTTCACAGATTAATTCTTCAGGTAAGGCATTAAGTCAAATTAAATAAACATTTTTGAGATTTTGGATTTATAGATCCTAATTGTCCTTACTCAGATTCTTATAGATTAGCTTCTTGAACCTCACTGGCGTAAGATTGTGTTGTTGGTGACTGGTTCTCTGCAACTTGATGTTTCTGGATCATTGCTGCCTGCTCAGCCTTGAATCTATTCAGGGGATGTTTTTAAGGCACTCTAGATTGACCCTCTGGGGTTAGCCTATAGTCTTCCTTGAATCCTTGGGGCTCTTTTGACCCTGAATATCTGCTTCTGCTTTCTTCCCCAGTTTGGAATCCTTGATTTAGAAATCTACTTCACCTCACATGCTTTTTTCAGGCTATTGCTTCAACTAAATCCCATGGATCCTATGTCACCATATACTCACTTGCCCACAGATGGAATTCTGGCTTTTGGATTACAGACTAGTGGCCAAGGGCCTATTACTGATAACTTCCCAGACATAGCATTAATAGTGACCACTAAAATGACTGTATACCTTATTGTTCAAATAGGAATGCATTTGAGAATGGTAAGGGGAACTATTAATAATTATGCCAGTTCAACAGGCATAAATTGGGACTCTCCCAGGATATCTGGTAGCTTGGATACCTTATCTCCATGTATGCCCACCAGGTGGGGCATTTTGTGCTACATCTCCATGACTGATGGACTGCTTGCATCTGTGGTTACACTCAAGGTTCTTACCATAAAATACAACCTTAAAGTCTCTGCGTAAACCTTATTATAATGCTAGTTGAGAGAAATGCTATTTAATAATATTTATGAATGAATGCTTGTAGGGCATGCAAGTTTTCCATTCCTGTATGAGATTCTAAAATTAGGCCATCTATCAAACCAGATGTTAGAGTTCTGCATTCTTGGAACCCGAGTTAATTGCCATCTGGTATCATTTTTTTTTAAAGGCTATATTGGAGCACATTTTAAGAAACAGGTGTTTGAAATGTGCTGCTTTATCAGTTGTTGACATGTTGTAAGAAAGGCATTTGCTTCTTCACTGTGTCATCTTTGTGAGAACAATGAGACCAGTTCTACTCTGGTCTCAATTTAAAGAGAAGAAGCTAGGTTTCTCCTAAGCCATTGATTTGTTTCTTAGTTTACGGACGTGGAACCATGTGACATTTTGTGTTTCTCTCTTTGCTTTGGTCACTAGTAAGCTCAGGGTGAAATTTTGCCACATTTCTAGCAACTGTACATGGCTTTGTATATATTTCTTACACTTGGCTTTATTAGTTTCTTATCTCTATTCCTCTTAGCCAAAATCCCTACAGCTAATTTGCAATTTTGTAATGTAGTTTCAGTCTTTGTAATTGTTTCATTGTTAGTTACCCCAGGTCTTTTGCGAAGGGAAGTAGGGCTTAAGAATACTAGTAAGTAAATATTTGACTAGAAAGTGTTACACAGAGAGAGAGTCAAACAGATTTGGAGAAACCTTTTTATTTATAACTAAGTCTTACCCAGGTTATCGCTGGAAGTATTTCTTTTTTATGTGAGGTCAGTCGTACTGTCTCTTTCATGCTTTTGTCTCTGTGTTCTTTTCCACAGGTTCCCTTCCAAGAACAACTAAATGGTTTCAAGCCTCCCCTTTCTTTCAAAACTAAATCCTTCCTCTAGGGTTTTAAAACTAAAATTCAAGGCCCCCAGTCCCCTTATTCTCTGCTGCCTCTTTCTCTCCATGTTGAAAGAAGTGTGTGCAATCACTGTCTCCATGACTTCCCCTTCACTTCCCTAGGCCCCGAAGCTGACCCCTTGAAAGTCAGCCTGATCTTCTCAATGTTCAGTCCAAGAGACGCTTCTCAGCTCCGGACTTCTTAGCTTTCCATTCTTTTTCAGAATGTGCCGTTCCCACGGAGTACTTACACCATATGCTGCTGGAATTTTTTCTTCGCTCTCTTTTGGCCACTGCTTCTCAGCTTCTTTTTCAGGCTCCTCTACCTCCATCTTTCCCTTAAAGTTAGTGTTTCTCAGGTTTTGATCCTTCTTCCTCTTTTCATTCTACCCACAGATCCTGTGTGGTCCCATTTGTTTCCTAAATTATCTCTCTAGCCTGATAACTGTCCTGATCGCTGTTGCCTATTTTTTAAAAATGTTTATTTTGTTTGAGAGACAGCATGCACATGAGTAGGGGAAAGGGGGAGAGAGAGAGAGACAGAGAGAGAGAGACAGAGAGAGAGAGACAGAGAGAGAGAGAGAATGAACATGAATCTTAAGCAGGCTCCATTCTGTCAGTGCAGGGCTTGATGCAGAGGCTTGAACTCGTGAGCAGTGAGATCATGACCTAAGCCGAGATCAAGAGTCAGACACTTAGCCGACTGAGCCACCCAAAGCGCCCCTGATCTCAGTTGCCTCTTACATGTTGGACATCCGGATGTCTTGCTAGTCCATCACACTCAACTTTTCATCTTGGTCCTTATCCCCTGGACCTGTCCCTTCTTTTGTTTTCCTAGCTTTGAGAATGGCACAGTCAGAGGCCTTCTTGTCAACTCCAAAAACCTAGGAGTCTTCTTTAGCTTCTCTCTTCCTGCCTGCATCCAGACAGTCACCAAAACCTGGGGACACGTTGCCTAAACATTGCCTAAATCCCCGCCATCGCAGGCTGACCCCACCACTCATACACCCCACAAAGCGTATTCATTCATTCAACTTGATTACTCCTGCGCTTTTACAATGCCAGGGACATAATAAGGGCTCAAAATATTTTTTGAATAAAGAATTAATTTTAGAAAACTGAGAAATATTAAGAGATAATGGCAGTGGAATATGGATTTAAAAAATAACCTCATGTTATTAGTACACAGGTTTTTTTAAATTTTATCTTTTATTTTTTAAAATTTACATCCAAATTAGTATATAGTGAAGCAATGATTTGAGGAATAGATTCCTTAATGCCCCTTACCCATTTAGCCCATCCCCTCCTCCCACAACCCCTCCAGCAACCCTCAGTTTGTTCTCCATAATTATGTCTCTTTTGTTTTGTCCCCCTCCCTGTTTTTTATATTTTTTTGTTTCCCTTCCCTTATGTTCATCTGTTTCCTCTCTTAAAGTCCTCATATGAGTGAAGTCATATGATTTTTGTCTTTTTCTGACTAATTTCACTTAGCATAATACCCTCCACTTCCATCCATGTAGTTGCAAATGGCAAGATTTCATTCTTTTTGATTGCTGAGTAATACTCCATTGTATATTTATACCACACCTTCCTTATCCATTCATCCATCGATAGACATTTGGGCTCTTTCCATACTTTGGCTATTGTTGATAGTGCTGCTATAAACATGGGGGTGAGTGTATCCCTTCGAAAGAGCACACTTGTCCCTGTGGATAAATGCCTAGTAGTGCAATTGCTGGGTCATAGGGTAGTTCTATTTTTAGTTTTTTGAGAAACCTCCTTACTGCTTTCCAGAGTGGCTGCACCAGCTTGCATTCCCACCAACAATGCAAAAGAGATCCTCTTTCTCCGCATCCTCGCCAACATCTGTTGTTGCCTGAATTGTTCATGTTAGCCATTCTGACAGGTGTGAGGTGGTATCTCATTGTGGTTTTGATTTGTATTTCCCTGATGATGAGTGATGTGGAGCATTTTTTCATGTGTCAGTTGGCCATCTGAATGTCTTCTTTGGAGAAGTGTCTATTCATGTCTTTTGCCCATTTCTTCACTGGATTATTTGTTTTTTGGGTGTTGAGTTTGATAAGTTCTTTATAGATTTTGGATATTAACCCTTTATCTGATATGTCATTTGCAAATATCTTCTCCCATTTGTCAGTTGCCTTTTAGTTTTGCTGATTTTTTCCTTCACTGTGCAGAAGCTTTTTATTTTGATGAGGTCCCAGTAGTTCATTTTTGCTTTTGTTTCCCTTGCCTCTGGAGACATGTTTAGTAAGAAGTTGCTGTGGCCAGGATCAAAGAGGTTTTTGCCTGCTTTCTCCTCAAGGATTTTGATGACTTCCTGTATTACATTGAGGTCTTTCATCCATTTTGAGTTTATTTTGGTGTATGGTGTAAGAAAGTGGTCCAGGTTCATTCTTCTGCATGTTGCTGTCCAGTTTTCCCAGCACGACTTGCTGAAGAGACTGTCTTTATTCCATTGGATATTCTTTCCTGCTTTGTCAAAGATTAGTTGCCCATACATTTGTGGGTCCATTTCTGGGTTCTCTATTCTATTCCATTGATCTGAGTGTCTGTTCTTGTGCCACTACCATACTGTCTTGATGATTACAGCTTTGTAGTATAGCTTGAAGTCTGGGATTGTGATGCCTCCAGCTTTGGCTTTCTTTTTCAAGATTGCTTTGGCTATTTGGGGTCTTTTCTGGTTCCATACAAATTTTAGGATTATTTGTTCTAGCTCTGTGAAGAATGCTGGTGTTACTTTGATAGGGATCACATTGAATATGTAGATTGCTTTGGGTAGTATCGACATTTTAACAATATTTGCTCTTCCTATCCAGGAGCATGGAATCTTTTTCCATTTCTTTGTGTCTTCTTCAATTTCTTTCATCAGCTTTCAATAGTTTTCAGTGTATAGATTTTTCACCTCTTTGGTTAGATTTATTCCTAGGTATTTTATGGGTTTTTTTTTGTGCAACTGTAAATGGGATCAATTCCTTGATTTCTCTTTCTGTGGCTTCATTGTTGGTGTATAAGAATGCAACTGATTTCTGTGCATTGATTTTATATCCTGCAACTTTGCTGAATTCATGAATCAGTTCTAGCAGTTTTTTGGTAGAATCTTTTGGGTTTTCCATATAGAGTATCATGTCATCTGCAAAGAGTGAAAATTTGACCTCCTCCTGGCCGATTTGGATGCCTTTTATTTCTTTGTGTTGTCTGATTGCAGAGGCTAAGACTTCCAATACTACGTTGAATAACAGTGGTGAGAGTGGACATCCCTGTCTTGTTCCTGACCTTAGGGGGAAATCTCTCAGTTTTTCCCCATGGAGAATGATATTAGCGTTGGGTCATTCATATATGGCTTTTATGATCTCAAGGTCTGCTCCTTCTATCCCTACTTTCTTGAGGGTTTTTATAAAGAAAGGATGCTGTATTGTGTCAAACGCTTTCTCTGCATCTATTGAGAGGATCATATGGTTCTTGTCCTTTCTTTGATTGATGTGATGAATCACGTTAATTGTTTTGTGGATATTGAACCAGCTCTGTATCCCTGGTATAAATCCTGCTTGGTCGTGGTGAATATATTTTTTTAATGTATTATTGGATCCGGTTAGCTAGTATCTTGTTGAGTATTTTTGCATCCATGTTCATCAGGGAAATTGGTCTGTAGTTCTCCTTTTAGTGGGGTCTCTGGTTTTGGAATCAAGGTAATGCTGGCTTCATAGAAAGAGTTTGGAAGTTTTCCTTCCATTTCTATTTTTTGGAACAGCTTCAAGAGAATAGGTGTTAACTCTTCCTTAAATGTTTGGTAGAATTCCCCTGGAAAGCCATCTGTCCCTGGACTCTTGTTTTTTGGCAGATTTTTTATTACTAATTCGATTTCCTTACTGGTTATGGGTTTGTTCAAATTTTCTATTTCTTCCTATTTCAGTTTTGGTACAGTATATGTTTCTAGGAATTTGTGCATCTCTTCCAGATGGCCTATTTTGTTGGCATATAATTGCTCATAATATTCTCTTATTATTGTTTTTATTTCTGTTGTGTTGGTTGTGATCTCTTCTCTTTCATGCTTGATTTTATTTATTTGGGTCCTTTCCTTTTTCTTTTTGATCAAACTGGCTAGTGGTTTATCAATTTTGTTAATTCTTTCAAAGAACAAGCTTCTGGTTTCATTGATCTGTTCTGTTTTGTTGTTGTTGTTGTTATTGTTTGTTTTTGTTTTTGATAGCATTAATTTCTGCTCTAATCTTTATTATTTCCTGTCTTCTTCTGGTTTGGGGTTTTATTTGCTGTTTTTTTTCCAGCTCCTTAAGGCGTAAGGTTAGTTGTGTATCTGAGATCTTTCTTCCTTCTTTAGGAAGGCCTGGATTGCTATATACTTATGACTGCCTTTGCTGCATCCCAGAGGTTTTGGGTTGTGGTGTTACCATTTTCATTGACTTCCATCTACTTTTTAATTTCCTCTTTAACTGCTTGGTTAGCCCAAGTGGGATGTTCTTCAGTCTCCAAGTGTTTGTTACCTTTCCAATATTTTTCTTGTGGTTGATTTCTGGTTTCATAGCATCATGGTCTGAAAATAAGCACAGTATGATCTTGATCTTTTTGTACTTACTTAGGGCTGATTTGTGACCCAGTATATGGTCTATTCTGGAGAAGGCTCTATGTCTACTGGTGAAGGATGTATATTCTGCTTTAGGATGAAATGTTGTGAATATATCTCTTAAGTCCATCTGGTCCAGTGTGTCATTCAAAGCCATTGTTTCCTTCTTGATTTTTTGATTAGATGATCTGTCCATTGCTGTGAGTGGGGTGTTGAAGTCTCCTACTATTATGGTAGGAGTTTCTTGATGTTTGTGATTAATTGATTCATATGTTTGGGTGGTCCATATTTGGCTCATAAATGTTTACAATTGTTAGGTCTTCTTGGTGGATAGACCCCTTAATTATGATATAATTCTCTTATGCATCTCTTGATACAGTCTTTATTTTAAAGTCTAGATTGTCTGATGTAAGTGTGGCTACTCCCACTTTCTTTTGTTGACCATTAGCATGATAGATCGTTCTCCATCCCCTTATTTTCAATCTGAAGGTATCTTTAGGTCTAAAGTGGGTCTCTTGTAAACAGCATATAGATGGATCTTGTTTTCTTATCCATTCTGTTACCTCATGTCTTTTGATTGGAGGATTGAGTCCATTGATGTTTAGAGTGAGTACTGAAAGATATAAATTCATTGCCATTATGATGCTTGTAGAGTTGGAGTTTTCTGGTGGTCTTCTCTGGTCCTTTCTAGTCTTTGTTGCTTTTGGTATTTATATATATATATACATATATACATACACATTTTCATCATTTCTCCCCTCAGAAAGTCCTCCTTAAAATTTCTTGCAGGGCTGGTTCAGTGGTCACAAACTCCTTTAATTTTTGTTTGTCCAGGAAACGTTTTATCTCTCCTTCTATTTTGAATGACAGACTTGCTGGATAAAGAATTCTTGGCTGCATATTAGTACACAGTTTATTTTAACAAGCCAAATGAGCCCAATATTTTTTATACCGAATTGTTTTGGGGAACATCTATATCAAAAGCATACACTTACGTATTTTGTAATAAGTTCCAGGAGGCTGCTTCTGGGGTGCCTGGGTGGCTCAGTCAGTTAAGCGTCTGACTTCGGCTTAGGTCATGATCATGGTTTGTGAGTTTGAGCCCTGCATTGGGCTCTCTGTTGTCAACACAGAGCCTGCTTCAGATCCTCTGTCCCTCTCTCTCTCTGCTCTTCCCCTGCGCATACACTCTCTCTCTCTCTCTCAAAAATAAACATTAAAAAAATAACCCATATACTTAGAAATGTATTTTTAAAAATTCCAGGAGGCTGTTTCATCACATTTTTTGTGGGAAAATGCTACATGGTGATAATTTAGTCACATGAGTCTTGGCTGAGATTTAACATATGAACATTTAGCATAACAAAACACCAAAATAAAGAAGTGGCATATAAATCGAATGTTGCCACAATTAAATTTCATGTATTATTTGCTTTTAGGGAAGCAAGAACTACATTTCTAAATAACTCTGAAAACTATAACGTTGGTGGTCAAAGAGACTCTTTAGTGTGTTGTAATTTATAAAAGTAAGTTCTCAGTGACAAAATTCTAATTGTTCAACCTACATGTGTTTATAATGAGGCAGTAAGAGTGTGGATAATTGGGTAGCTCCTTTGAAAATTGAATCCTGGTAATTTCTCCAACTGGTAATTAGTAACTGGATGCTTCACTTTCCCAGGGCACTGGGTTTTAAAGATTTTGCTAAAAGCTTCTGCAAAGCAGTATTCACTTCTAATATTCAGTCTTTCTGGTGATCAAACATTCTAAGCTGTAAGGAAGAAGAGGAAAGGATTACTTATGAGAGGATATCTATGGAAGAGTAGAATTGCTTCTTGAATTATGCTCACACTATAGGTCTGTCTAGGTTTTAACTGGTTGACATGAGAATCGTGGATGTTCTGGATGCACATTATTATGTTGAATTACTCTTTACTCAGGAGAAGGTGGAGTGTGTCAGGAGGTGAATTAGAGGCTCTTAGTCTGGATGCTGTTTAAAGATTAATGTTCAGAGATTGATCACCTCTGTGATGAATACTCCTGCGGATATCCCTGGACACTGAACAGAAAGGAGTGACATTAGCTAAAGTTATCACGGTTAATATCTTTTAAGAAATCATGGTATTGGCCTTGATCACTTACAATCTTGACGTTGACTTGGTAGTGTACTTAAGTGAACTTGTTAACTTTAAAGTGAGGGTTGTTTAGACGCTGGATGGGCAGATTTCCAGTACATGACTGGACGTTTGCATTTTTTATTTGCTGGAGATTCCTTTGACCTTGGTGAAAGCCAAAAGAGAGGAAATAGCATTCAAGGAGGCAGAACTTACAATGAAAACCACATGAGATAGGAGTTCTCTGTGGAACTGAAGCATGGAACACTGACTAGGAATGTGGTGCTGTTTGTTCTTGCACACCTTGGCCTGATCACTCAGAGGAATGCTTGCTGTTTGTCCATATGCAATAGGCACAATGAAAAAGAGGTGATTATTGGGTGCTGGAATTTCTTCCACAGTTTTCCCTAAATATAAACCTTTTTTGATCACATATATGTACTTGAAGAATTCTGTGAATTTTTTTAATGTTTATTTATTTTTGAGAGAGAGAGAGAGAGACAGACAGACAGCGTGAGTGGGGGAGAGGCAGAGAGAGAGGGAGACGCAGAATCTGAAGCAGGCTCCAGACCCTGAGCTGTCAGCACAGAGCCCAACACGGGGCTCAAACTCACAAACTGCGAGATGGTGACCTGAGCCAAAGTTGGACGCTTATCCGACTGAGCCACCCAGGCGCCCCACTGTGAATTTGTTAATAGCTGTGAAGTTACCGTGTGTCTTTCATTTTGTCCAGTTAGAGACATCAAATTAAAAGGTCATTGGTTTCTGTGATCCTTCCATATATTGGATAAGGAGAGGCTCGCATAGCAAAAGGCATGTATTTACCATTTAGATATGGGAGACTTGTTATAGGTCACTAGGACTGCCTGTAGCAGATGCTATTATCTATTAAAACTAGTTATATTGTTAACATTTATTGTCCCATATAATAATGGCATCGACATTTAAGAAGGAAAATAAGTCAATTACCCACATGAAAATTAATCTACTGAAATTAGACTTTAAAAATGAATCCAAGAACAATTTTCTGCCACTCTGCAAGTGAAATAGGAATTGCCATGAGCTTAGCATTATATTTAAAAAATGTCATTATATAGTAGTAAAGTTTTTCTTTCCGCGGAAGTATATAATGACCCCTTCCACTAATCTTTTTGCCTCAAAGTTTTTAATCAAACATAGGATTTTTATAATAAAGTTAATACATTTAATTCATGGCCCATTATGAAGTGTTTATAACTGAACAAATGAACTACTGGGTTCTCAGTAAGAGAGAAGTCAGCTCTACCTAAAAGGAACTACTAGTTCTGTCATCTTTGCCTCTTCCTCCAGTCAAGAATGATGATGAAATTTTAAAAACTGTACTTCACATGCCCTTACTTACCCTGTTTTCAATGTTGATTGCTCTTTCACTCTCTTCTCTGTTTGGTGAAACCCTAAGCATCCTTCAAAGGCCAGTATAAATGTCATCTTCCCCAGAAGGACTCTTCTTGGAAGGACTCATTGCCTCCCTACGAGTTCCCTCTGCCCTAGGCCATAGGGCCCGGCAGTGCCTGTGATAAAGATCTGTCTGCTGTGGTTTCTAATGAATGTGGGGTAACACCTCACCATATTTGTGGCCCACTGGGTGGTACAATACCCGTCACAAAATGTTTCACTTAAATAATGAAGCATAAAATAAGTTGAGGGTCTTGAGATGTATCTCAAATGAAAATACCATTATTTTCCTAACTCAAGGAAATAAAAACTTTCCATCAAAGAAATAAGCATTTATTGTCTGCATGTCCAAAGTGATGGAATCCAGGCTTAAAAGCTTTTATTTGATTTTGTGTCTCTTGCTGGGCTGGTTTTGGGAATAAAGGACCAAATGGCTAAATATCAGTAAGTTTATGAAAAAATTGCTTATTTAATTTGTGTAAAACGGCTCTCTTATCTCCAGTTTTTCTTAAATGTCATCTCTTGTAGCCTGGCTCCTGACACATTACTGCTCGAAGCAATTAGAGCAACCAACAGTAAAATACCTGTTACCTGTAGCAGGATACAATTTAGCTTTTGAGATCAGCTTTATAAAAGTTTAAGGAACACTTTTTATTGTGCAGTTTGTCATTATTTTTACTTTGATGTCAAAGATATAAACCATCATTAAAATTTTGAAGATATAAGTGTAATATACTAATACACCCTAATATAATTATTTTTACTTTTGCCAGGGACTTCATTTATATACCTGTAATTATATGGAAAAGTACCATTGTGCATTACACTTTTTAACTGGATGCTATATCATAACGTTTCATGTTTCAGCACAGTCTTCGTTATTGCAGTTATAAGAAAAGTACTTTTCTCTTATGTTGTTGTGCCATAATGTATACATATGTGTGTATATATAATATAAATGCAAATTGTTTATATCATATACTTTTAAATAAATATATGCATTTGTCTATCATTTAGCTAGC
Organism: Acinonyx jubatus; assembly: GCF_027475565.1. Classification (NCBI taxonomy): domain Eukaryota; kingdom Metazoa; phylum Chordata; class Mammalia; order Carnivora; family Felidae; genus Acinonyx; species Acinonyx jubatus. The sequence goes on from NC_069387.1 coordinate 69,038,372, forward strand.
TAGCTAAATAAACATCTATTTAAAATCCAAAATAAATCTTTCAGGTTACTAAATGAAATATAAAATTCTCTCTGTTTTCTTCTGATTATTTTGGTTAATTTTCCTGGAGATCTATCTGTATCAAAATTTAAAATGTTTTTGTTAGATAAATGGTCTAGTGACATGGGGAATAGGTGAAGAGTTTTAAGCTAAAAAAACTGTTTTTTTCAAATGAATGGAATATTTTATTTCATTTAAAACAAATTTTTCAATACTTACTATGTTTCAGGAATTGGGATTTTGCTGGGATCACAGAAATGAACCTGATAGACGTACCATCAGTGACTTGAACTCCTATTCCAGTGAAGGTAAGAAACTAAAACTAAGTGGACAAATATTTATGAATTGTAACATCAAGGAAGGAAGTTTTTTTTAAAGCAACTCAGGTAGAAAAAGTCTGTTTGGAGTCAGGGTATTGGTGGGGGGGGGGGGTTGAGAGGGGCTGCTTTCAGACAGTGGAACACCGTGGGATAAAGCCCTGAGGTGGAGAAGGGTTTATTTGAAAAAACTGGGAGTGGGGAGGGGGAGCCTCAGATAATGAGCAGAGAGTAAATGGCATGAGATGAGATTGAAGCGATAGCATGAGATTGAGGGACTGGATAATGTTGGACTTGTCAGCTGGGATTAGTAATGTGTGCTTTGTTCTGGGTGTAATGTGAAGCCTTTGCGTGATTAATCAATGTAGTCACATTGCCCAACTTCCATATTAATTTCACATAATGTAGAAGATGGATTGGGGGAAGGGGAAAACAACGGCAAAGGAAACCATGTTGGAGTCAGTTGCACCTGTCCAGGTCAGACATGTTGGCATTGTGGAATGGAGTGATAACAAACAGAAAATGGAGAAGAGTGTGCAAAACAAGATGTGTCCTTCGGGTAGAAACAATGGCATATGGTGATATTTGGGATGTCAGGAGTAAAAGAAAGGAGAAATCGAGAATGATTAAATATCTGACTTAAGCTACCACGTCACTGGTGGTGATGTCTACTGAGATGTGGGAAATGTGTGGGTTGGAGGGGTGGGTAGCATTGGTGGTGTTGAGTAGTCGCATATGGCGAATCTGGGGCTTGGCGGAAGGGCCTGGCTGGACAGGCTGGTTGACTCGTTTGGTGATGGGGGAAGGCCCCATATCTAAGGCCCTCTGACAATGTATTTGTCTTTATCTTAACTATGCCTTTAAACCTGAGGAAATGCATAAGATTATTTAGGGAGAGAGATGAGGGAAAGAAGAAAAGTCCTCTTGAGACCAAGTTTGGGAACACCAACATTTAAAGGGTGCAGGGAGTTGGAGAACCTGGTGTCAGAGATTTGACAGGTGAAAGCCTGGCTGTACCTCTAATGTTTTGTCCCTAAAAAGTCCTGGGAAAAAATGACAAATGCATTGATAAGTCTGAATGATAGGTACATAGATGTCTGTTCTATTCTGCAGTTTAAAAAAGATGCTTAAAATACTACTTAATTTAAAACATTTAAACTTAAATTATGAAATGCTTTGCCAAAGTCATTCGTAACATGTAACATTAGATAGTAGAAACCTCACAAACTTATTTATTACTTAATGACACTAGTAAACCACCGCTATAAATGTTGGAACCGACTAGAACATTGAGGTTCTTGTAATGATAAATGATGTAGACAATAAAGCATAATATATAGGGTCACCTACTAGAGAAGTTTTCAAGTGACCTTAAAGGCCGGTCTCTGAAATGCATCTATCTTCAATTCACATTCACTCTATCCACTGTGAACCATAGGTTCCAAAGCAGGAAGGGATTGTAAAGCTATCTAACCTGTCACATCATTTTCTGAAGAAGAAATGGATTCTTGAGAGATGCTGGTGGTCTTGCTCAGTCTCACACAAGACTGCACATGGTTCCATGTAAAGACCCATTGGGGTGACATGCATCCAGCGACGGCTTTATGCTGTATTAGAAATGTTCATGTTAAGACCATAGGTTTAGCTTACATGAAGTTTGGAAAGGCTCAGTTGGGTTGTTCTATAACATAAGCTTTGATTTTAACACATCTCTGTGCTTATTGTTACTATTGTAGGCTGTGAGAAACTTTTCTACACAACAAATAATAAAAGGCTGTGAGCAAGCTGATTAAGTAACAAAGTACAGTAAAACCTTGGATTGCAATTAACTTATTCTGCGAGTATTCTGCAAGACAAGCAAACTTTTCTAGTTTTTTAACTTGATAAACAAGTGAGGTCTTGCAATATGAGTAGTACGTGATACCAAACGTCACATGATCACACCTGAGCCAACGGTTCTTCTCTCTCTCTCTCCCTCCCTCCCTCTCTCTCTTTCTCTCTCTCGCTGCGGGATTGTGGGTGATTGTCTCCAGTGCTCAGATGCTCCGTCTCAGGCTGTGGTACGGTGTTTGGCAGAAATCAGTGGTTTTTCAGAACGTCGGAAGGTGCCCACAACTAGCACTAGGGTAGTTTTTGTCACTTCAAGGCACCTGTGGACAGCCCTTGGCTTTTCCCTACAAGAGTAAGCCTAGGTAAGCTTTGCTTCATTCTAGGTCAGGCTGCCTGCAGATATAGAACCTTTCCTCTGCTGTCTTATTGTGAGTTCCATTAAATACAGTATATGAAAAGAGTTTATTAATCCTGTACTGTAGTCAACATCCATGAGAGCATATACAATGGCCTCCTTGCAGAAAAAGATCCCATTGAGCCAAGAGGTAGCAGTAATTCCATTAGTGATAGTGAAAATCATCCTACGCAATAACCTTCCTCCCTCTTGTCTCCCTCACACCAGCCAGGAAGTTTTTCAAAGGTAAGTGCAGGTTAATTTGTTCATTTTTCTTTATATTTTGTCTTTTCTTTATTATTTTGTATTATATCACAGTATTGTGATCATTTTTATATGAATAGTTTGGGACTGTGGAATGAATCATCTGAGTTTCCATTATTTCTTATGGGAAAATTTGCTTTGATATACAGATGCTTTGGATTATAGGCCTGTTTCCAGAACGAATTATGCTCATAAACTGAGGTTTTACCTAAAACCTTGTACACCTGAAAAACAAGGATGATTAAATATATTACAAGGGATTTTTTTGCTTTTATACAAGAATTCCTTATACCGTTTTCTTAAATAGAAGGTCTGCTAATATAGAAATGGCAAACAGATTTAATTAGGTGTGTCATCTCTAATTGCTACCTAGAGCAAGTTTTGAGCAAAGACCAAGCTTGGACTCACTAGGAATATATAGTCAGAGTTCTCCAGGACCAATAGGATATTATTTTTAATATACATAGAAATTCATTTTAAGGGATGAACTCAAGTGATTGTGGGGGCTGGCTAAGTGAGGAATCTGTAGGAAAGGCCAGCAGATTGGAAATTCAGGTAAGAATTGATGTTGCAGTCTTGAAGCAGAACTGCTGCTTCCAGAAAGCTCAGTCGTTGCTCTTACTGTCTTCAACTCATTGAATGGTCCACCCATATTGAAGAGGCTAATCTGCTTCACTCAAAGTCTATTGATTATAAATGTTAATCACACTTAAATACTATCTTCACAGCAGCATCCAGACTGTTGTTCGACCCAACACCTGGGTATCATAGCTTAGCCAAGTTGACACTTAAAAGTACCCATCACACTAGGAAAGAGGGCAATGAACATGAACGCCTGCAGTGTTTTAAGGAGGGATGAGAGGCATCATTCCTGCCATGTGTTTGCCATCCTTATCCTGGTTGTATTTAGATGTTCCTTTAGCGTAAGAAAATCCATTTTATTGACAAAACTTCAAAAATATTATTGCATGAAATGAAAAAAAATTAAGTCCTAAAGATTTTTAAATTTGGGAAGCAGGAAGATAAAGACTTTTTATCTCATAAAGAGAGTTTGCAATAGATGTACATTTTACTTTATTGTTGCATTATTTCTAAAGATGTTTTAAATCCTTCCCATCCCATTCCACCCCATTATATAATCCAGAATTTCAGCCCACAGTGATTGTGGATCTCTCACTCACCTGAGTATGCTGTAAAGAGGTCTACGGTAGTAATACTTTTAGAGAAATTACTGTCTGGAATTTTCAGAAACTAACCACTACTTACAGTCCCAAGATTAAAATGCAAACTGTCAAAAAATACTTAATAATCACTTGATGGATTCAGTCTACTATGTTGGCTTTAATCTTTTTAAGTGATATGACACATCATAAACTTCTGGTAACTTCATCAGTGTCTCATCTAATCTAAAGTGATGTGCTACAGCCCAAACAATTGTACTATTGTATCTAATAATGCCCACAGTTTGGGAAAATGGTGGGGGGAAAGTCTCATTTGAAAAGTGGCTTCAGTTAGAGAAGATTTGAAATAGGACTTAAAATAGTAACCTTTGTTATCAAAGCATCTTAATATAAGAGCATTAAAAAATCTCGGGAAAAATAAATCCTTAGAAGTAAAACAACAGTTACCAAAGGAATGATACTTGGACAATATTTGAGCAAAACCAAATCCAATAAGGATTTTCATTAGAGAGTTCCTTTTGTTCCCCTTGAAAATGTTTTACATTATTGAATATCACATGTCTCCCTGAATTTCTGTTTTCAGGCACGTTTCCTGCTAGGAACATATGGAAAGGGTAAATGTCTGGAGTAAAATTTAAATGATATTATAAACTATGAGAGAGGATCTTGAAGGATTAATGCAGTTGAAAGAGCTAAAACTATGTCTGCAGTTAGATTTAGACAACGATTTTGCTTATCCTATACTTTTTTTTATATAGAATATGGAAAAGAAAATGTAAAACGCAGACCTTATAAAATGCAGTTACTTTATGTGTTTACGTTTTGATGTAGGTATCAATTTACTCTCCTGCAGATGCTTAGTATTATGTTTTGAACACAGAAATTTCATGTGTATAAAACTGTAGAAAATTCTACTGGTGGACATTTATGAATAGGAAAATGGTTTCCGTGGAGAACTTTCACTCAGAACCTCAGTGCTGATTTGTGACACCCCCTACACCTGGGACTTATATCTCAGGAACAAACCGAAGCATGTGATTCTTAGACGTTAGAGGTGAATTTGAGAGTCAGGGCCCAAAGTCAGGGTAGATGTGGGCAATTACCTCAGTCAATCAGGCATAAAATGTGCTGTTAGTGTTTGGCTCATTTAGTCTTCAATTCTGTACTTCGCTGTGGTTGTGAAGACATGGCCTTTCTTTCCCTTCATGATGTAAAACTTAGACCTCCAGAGAACCAAAGGCACTAACCCGTTGCCTTCCTGTGCCTACTCTTGGTTCAGAATCATCACTGAGGCACAAGGAAGCAGCCAGTGTAGGACTTGGAGGCCAGGACAGATTGCATACTGGGGTGCGGCTGGCCAACCGGGGAGATGCTGATAATGACTCTGCATTTCGTCCCATGCCACACTGTAGGATACACAGGCTTTCAGCAGACCTCCCACCAAACCTGGTAGATAGGCGTATGAATCCTATTTTACAAATAAGACAGCTCGTTTGAGTTACTTGCTGGAGATTTCAGGAGTTTAGACCTAGGCTTGGAATTCAGCCATGTCTCCAAGACCTGCTTTGTTTTCCTTATACTTTTGTTATTATTTTTGTTACTGAACCCAGTCTTATACATTTTGAGTTTATTTACCCAACTTGATAGTGACTTGCTCCATTAAAAAAATATGACAAATTATATCCATCAGTGCTAGGAGACATTTAATATATCTCTGGCTTTCAAAACAAGTCATCAAAACATTAGAATTCTTGTCATAGCATCAGCTCACAAAGCTGAAACAGACAGGGTATGCTTGACAGTGGAGATGAGGGTCCTTTAAGTGAGAACCTGGAATACTCAGGATTGATTTGGTTGTACCACAGGCCTGAAATTGGTAGTCATTCAAAATTCAGGGCATATGGTCTGTAGGGCTTTTGCATACTCCTGGGTATTTATCAATTAGGATTCAGTGGCATTTTGCCTGTTCTCATTATGTAATTACATAAAAAATATTCCTTATCACAGGAAAGAAAAACCTAATTACTAAATCTTGATTAAACCTTGTGCTAGAGACTAACCTCTTGACCAGTGACATGTGACCATAACAAAAGAAAGGCAAGCCGGAAAATTCATCAAGGGGGCTGACAATGACCAGCAAGCACTCAGCAACTGATCTTGGAAAAGTGTTTGCTCTCTCAGTGTTTTATTCTTTTCTAGCAAAAATGATTACAAATAATATTAGCACTGAAACCACATATATTGTTGACAACCACAATGTCTTTTCCTACATGTATATCTTGATTTTGCTATAAATCCAGAGCTCCTCAAAACATATTCTTGAAGAAAAGCTTTGGTGGCCAAAAAATGGGTACCAACATTTTTCCTTTCCTTTTGCTTCCTCTCTGTAGGGAGAGAGTGTAAGATTGCATTGGTATACAATTAGAGCATAAAGCACATTTCCATTCTTATTGAATCATATGTAACAATAAGCTAAAACTTGTTTTTTGGATACTTTTATATTTAATCAAGCTAATATCACCAGACTAGATGTCTCACAAAATAGTTTAAAAGTTTATTAGACATTTTTGCTGATAAGCCATGGTTATATTTATAATGAAAACTTCAGGTCTTGATGTGGTAGATATTTTTACTGTCTTTATTACTTTTAGAAGGATTTGAGGCCCAGAAAGGTAAAGGGAATTTTCCAATTTTTTAACCAAGCAGTATTGAAAACTGTCCCTTTTCACCATTTGGAATGTATACTTTCAGCAATCAAGTTTGCAAACTCATAATTTTCTTAATGATTTGTTACCTTTTTTGCATATTCAAATAAATTCAGGAACAAGTTGATTACAAGAAACTGTGATCCCCATGCTTCTAAAATGTTTTATTTCTACATGAAGGTGTGCACTTTCCTTTCCTGTGGTTATACTAAGTGGAAATGTTCTTTGTAGTTTCAGCTCTTCTAAAGGTATGTAGGATTAAGACTTTCCTGAAAGAGTTTTTTCTTGACCATCTTATGGAAATTAGTCTTTCCCCTCCCTGCTCTGGCAATTATTTTGTTTATTCTGACTTCTGGTTTACCACACAAGAATGAAAGCTCCACAAAGAGGGATCATGTCGGCTTTACTAACTATGGTTTCCTCAGTGATTGTGGTTCAATACTTGGCACATAGTGGGTGCTTAAGAAATACCTGGAGATGGAATGAATGCATGAGTGAGTGGATGTATACAGGCATCCCAGGATCTTGAATGTGGATCTGTTCCCATTGGCAGCTGGAGGCTGAGTGACAAATAGCAAATAACAACAGAAATCCAACAGGCAGTTGCTATTATTATAGCCACTTTCATTTATTAAACTTGTACTATATGCCAGATCCTGTACTATATGTTTTACTTTTCATTCCTCTCTATAGTACTAAGGAGATGATGTCTGCGTAGGAGAGAAGGCAGAGAGGAAAGAGAGGAACAGAGCTATTAGGTAGGTATTTCAGGCATAAATTATGCTATTGGCATTTGGTATATTTAGAATTTAATTGTTTGTGTTTCTTGGATGATGGAGAAATAGTCTTTATCTTTTTTAGTATTTGAAAAAAAAATTAATGTTTATTTTTGAGAGAAAAAGAGAGAGAGAGAGAGAGCGTGATTGTTGGGGGGGGGGGGCTGCAGAGAGAGAGGGAGACACAGAATCCAAAGCAGGATCTAGGCTGTGAGCTGTCAGCATAGAGCCTGACGCAGGACTTGAACTCATGAACCATGAGATCATGACCTGAGCTGCAGTCGGACGCCTAACCGACTAAGCAACCCAGGTGACCCATCTTTTTTACTATTTTAAATTTGGGCCCTAAGAGAATGAAAGTCACAAACTCATTGTCCTCTGGAATATCTTTCCACAGAGCTAACTAGGTGCCAATCGCCCATGTCAGTAGTATCGGGTGATTATACCCAAGCTCATAGTTCAATTGGCAGAGGGAAGAGGCAGGTCAATGACAGCCCATGTGTGTCTACCAGATGAGCCATGCAAATTGCAACTTCTGCTAATCAGCCGGCAGTCCTGTGTGGTGTATAGAATTAGTGTGATAAGAATCTTTGCTCAGAGAGGCCATATAAGAGGGTGAAATGTATGCAACTTACAACCAAAAGCCATTACAGAGTCATGCCAGAGAGAGCTTTGCCATTCCCTTCCCCATTCTACCCCCAGTCCCCGCTCTGGCATACAGGGGCAGGAGAAAATTCAGAGACAAATTGCTTGTGATGAGAAGTGACTGCACGTAGATGGGATTTGAATGTCAGGATGACTCTATCCTTTTGATCATATAAGGAACCATAAAACCAGTTGGGCCTTAGGATGGAATTCTGACACTTGAAGTACATTAATACTTTTATTTTTTAATTAAGCAATCTAAAGACCAGACACATATATACATTATACTGTGTTTCTTGGCTAGTCACCTTTGTCTTAAATCAGAAGATTAACAGTCACTTTCTATATACTGAACTAACTTACCTATAATTCTCTGCAGTTGTTAGTTTGAAAAAAGGTAGATAATAAGATCAAGGCTAAGAGACACATAATATTTCATCTTACTGTCAAAATCTATTATTTAAATAATTGGAAACTTCTGAAACATTGAAATAAAAGTAGTCCCCAGGGGAATAGAAAGGATTTTTTTTTTACAGGAAGAAAAGACAGAAAAAGAAGGAAATTGGATTTTGTGTGATAATGACGTGTCAACGTACATTCATCTCGTGTAACAAATGTAGCACTGTGGGGAATGGTAATAGCAGAGGGTATATGGGTGTACGTTCTCCTTACTTTTGCCATAAATCTAAAACTGTTCTAAAAGATATAGTCTATTTAAAAATATAAATGGATAAGTTTAAAAGAAAATCTGTACATGCAGCTAGGATATTGCAATGTTTAGGTTTTGGGTATTCATATTGATTATCACATCCATATTAATAACCACACAGAGTGGGGAAACCTGACTATTCAGGCTACAGCTACTCCTTCCATGTATGCCCCTTCCTCACAGGGCACTTACCTTACCACTTCTCTGAGCTACACTCCCATAACAAAATTTCATTTTGCTCTTATATATGAAAATATACTTTTGAGAGTAGTCCAACGGGATTATGCTTGAGAGTTCTGAAAGAACTTCTTTCTGTTTAAGAAAAAATTCACTATGAAGATGAAAAGGTCTAAAGATAATTGTGAATCTAAAACTAATCAAGCTGGGCCAACATACACAGGGAACCCCGGTAGAAGCCTTGGGAAGTTCAGTTCCCAAGTTCCCATAATTGGTGGGATATTCTCATCAATTATGGTGGTTCTGTCTGTACAACCCAGAAGAGACTTTCAAGGCCTGATTAACCTGGTTCCACGGAATTTGTAGATTAGAGCTATGTTTGTTGTGTTAACTTGTGAACTTCTTGCTTTGCCTGACGTTTCTCCAAATAAGAGTGGGTTTGGTAAGGTGAGAAAATGCATGGTCTCTTTTTCAACTGATTTTAATGCTGGTTTTCAACTCTATGTCTTACAAATAGTGATCCCTTTCTCTATAAATTCTTCATTCCAAATTGATTGTTACCATGAGAAACCCTCATGTTCATTGGGCAGAATTTGGAATGAGGTTCATGAGCTGTTAAAGTTGTAAATCAGGAAGTACAATATTTTACCCTTTTAAATTGGCCAACGTTCTGGGAAAGGACATACCAAATGCTAGGGCACATTACAACTAAAACAGGAGATTTGGAACACAGGCAGACCTCATTTTATTGAACTTGTTTTGTTGTGTTTCACAAATATTGTGTGTGTGTGTGTTGTTTTGACAAATGGAAGGTTTGTGGCAACCTTGCATTGAGTCTATCGGTGCCATTTTTTAACAGCACTTCTTCACTTTGTGTCTCTATCATATTTTAATAACTCTAGCAACGTTTCAGTATTTTTCATTACTATACTTGTTACGGTGATCTGTGATCAGTGACCTCTGATATTACTATTGTCATTGTTTTGGGGCACATAAATTGTGTCCATATAAGATGGTAACCACCACTTTGATCATTCAGCAGCCATCAACATCGAGGCAAGACGCTCCACCAGCAACAAGATTATGAATTGCTGAAAGTTCAGATGGTGGTTAGCATTTGTTAGCAATAAAGTATTTTTAAATCAAGTTGTATACATGTTTTAAGACAATGCAAAATTAATAGTCTATAGTATGTTGTTAACGTAACTTTTATATGCACTGGGAATCCAAAAAAATTCATTTGACACACTTTTTTGTGGTGGTCTGGAACTGAACCCACGGTATCTCCCAGGTATGCCTATATTACCAACAGAAGGAAAGATGAATACTACCCTTTGGAAACTCTGTAATTTTTTCTTTGTGAATTGTGATGTGCAGCTCTTGAAGTGAATTCAGAAATCCAAGTTATTGTATTGTTAAATAATTTTATTCCTTGTGTATTAAGAACGCTAAACATTTAACAATGAATAGTTTCAGACATATTAGAATGTCTTTCTCAATCATCTGTTCTAAAATGAATGTCCACTCTCCCTTTAAGAATTTCAAAAGCACACTTTAGCCTATTGACTACATATATAACCATTTGTGAGATACATTAAAATTGCTTTGGAAACACTGAAACATCAGTGTCATAATAAAAAATCAACTCTGTATAAAAGGCACTGATTAATATAGCTTTTCCCCCCTTAGCTACTGAATGATTTATCAACTATTTATTGGGCCTCAGAAAGAAGTACATAAAAATGGAAAATAATAATTACCCCCACTGAGGATTATTAGTTACCAGCTGACTTTCTTGAACCCATTACCTTACATAATAAAAATTATTCCTACACCGTGTGTCTCTCTATAATCTGTTTGAAAGCATATACTTACACAGTTATCTTTTCTAAGTAATGGTCTCATGTTTTTACTGTTGTTCTCAAAAATAGAGCATACAGCAGGAAATTTCTATTTCTGAATGTTATTACATAAAACCATTTTTTTATTTTATCTTTTTAAAAAAATTTAAATCCAAGTTAGTTAATGTATAGTGTAATAACAGTTTCAGGAGTAGACCATTTATAAACCTCTTTCAGTTGATGCTGTTTTTATTTAATCGTTACTAAGAAAACATTTCATCTAAGATCAGGAACAAGACAAGAATGCCCACTCTCATCACTCCTATTCAATATAGTACTGGAAGTCCTAGCTAGAGAAATTAGGCAAGACAAATAAAAGGCATCCAAACTGGAAAAGAAAAATTGTTTCTATTTGCTGATGACATGACTTTACATAAAGAAAATTTCAAAGAGTCAATAAAAAAAAAAAACTATTGGGATTAATCAATGATCTCAGTGAAGTGGCAGGTTAGAAAATCAACAGAGAAGTCAATTTCATTCCATTTCAACTAATGATAAAACATTGGAAAAAGAAATAAAGAAAACTGTCCCATTCACAATAGCACCAAAAATAACAAAATACTTAGGAATAAATTTAACCAAGGAATGAAAAATCTGTTCAATGAAAACAATAAGACTTTGCTGAGAGAAATCAAAGACACAAATAAAGGGGAAGACTTCCTGTGTTCATGGATCAACAGAATAAATTCTGTTAAAATGACCATACTACCCAAAGCCATCGACAGAGTCAATGTAATCTCCAGCAAAATACCAAAGACATTCCTCACAGAAACAACAACAAAAAATTCTAAAACTTGTGTGGTACCACAAAAGATCTTAAGTAGACAAAGAAGTCCTGAGGGAAAAAAATAACAAAGCCAGATATATCACACTCTCTGATTCCAAACTATACTACAAAGCTGGAGTAATGATGACAGTATATTAATGGCACAGAAGTAGACACGTAGACAAATGGAACAAAATAGAGAGCCCAGAATTAAATTCTGGCATATATAGTCAACTATTATTTGACAAGGGAGCCAAGAGCAGCCAATAGGGAAAGAATAGTCTCTTCAACAAATGGTTCAGGGAAAACTTCAACAACTGGTGCTACAGAACAATAAAATTGGACACCTGTCTCACACCACTCCTAAAAATTAACCTGAAGTGAACCAAAGACTTAAACACCTAATACCATATAAAACTTCCAGAAGAAAACAGAAGACTTGTAGAAGAAAGGAAGCTCATTGATATTGGTCTTGGCAATGAGTTTTTGGATATGATGCCAAAAGCACAGATAACAAAAGCAAAAATCAACAAATGGGACTACATGAAACCCAAAAGCTTCTGCACAGGAAAAGAAACAACAAAATGAGAAGATAGCCTACAGAATGGCAGAAACATTTTGCAAAGCATATAGTAGATAAGGAGTTAATATCCAAAATACCAAAGAACTTATACAACTTAATAACAAAAAATTGATTAAAAAATAGGCAAAAGAACTAAATGAACATTTTTCCAAAGAAGACATCAAAATGGCCAATGGGCACATGAAAAGATGCTCAACATCACTAATCATCAGGGAAATGCAAATCAAAACCGCAGAGATATAATTTCACACCTGTTAGAATGGCTATCATCAGGAAGACAAGGGACACAAGTGCTGGTGAGGATGTGGTAAAAAGGGAACCCTTATATACTATTGGGAATATAAATAAGTCCAACCACTATAGAAAAAATGTGGCAGTTCCTTAAAAATCTATGATCTATTCAGCATTATTTCTAGTGGGAAATATAGGAAAGATGAACTTTTGTAAACTTCCTGGAAAAGGTGGGAGTTGAGTTAGGCACTGATAGATGGGCCATGTTTTAATCAGGGGAGCTATAGATCTAGCTTCTGCTTTACACCTAGGGAGTTATTATGGCAAATTTAATCTCAGGTCTTGGATTCAGTCTAGAAGTTAGTGCTGTATTATATTTTAATTTACAACTATTAGGTAACTAGGCAAGATTAGGTTTAGAGAGTACACTGAACTTAGGAACTTAGATGTAAATGGCTTTCAAAGGGGTTCCTGTTCATGAGCAAAATTTATTTAAAGTTAACAATTTAGGAAAGTAAAAAGTTGTAAAAAAAATTGAAAATGCTATCAAGGCAAAGGCAAGCAGCAAACCATTAGGGAAGCCATTAAAAATTTAACAAAAGGAAATAGGGATTTCACCCACCAAAGAGAATAAAGTATCACAGATATGACTGATATGTTATGAAGCTATCCCAGCAAAGGAGGTTGGATGGCTCCATAGAGCTATTTCTGATTCTTTAATCCTATTACATTAATCACAAATAATGTGTGTTTATAAAGTAGTTCATGTTGCATTTTATTATACTTATGATGGCCATGTCTACGGTGTACTCGTACAAGGGAGAAAACTGAATGAGAATACAGAAAACAATGGGGGAGAAAATTATGGAGCACAAAAAAGTTTGGTTGGCATAAACGCCATCAACCATCTTTTGAGGAAACAACCATCACTTCAGTAAATAATCTTGGGCTGAGAAGATTTGTTATAACATTTATGCAGAAAAACATTTCTCACCATCTATTGTATATACAGAAGGTAAGCACTTTAGCATTCCGAAGACCCTTTGTAGATGCCAATATAAATCCGACCTAGACTCTGCCTCAAGAATCTTATGGTCTACTAGGGGAAATCTGTCAAGAATATGGGTACTTATGCCATCATCATGATCCAGTTAAATACCATGGGGTTTCAGAGGAGGGAAGTTAAGTTCTTAATAGCTGGTTTTATATTGGCATGAAATAGTGTTCTTTTAATCGTGGTTAAATGTCTTCCATCTCAAAATACATTGTTATTTTGCAACAAAAACTTAAGTCTTTTTGTAATAAAACTTTTTACAACAGACCCCAAAATAAACCCCTTCCTTTAACCTTGTGTCCCCCTCTAGGTATTTTTCTAGATTTCTTTTCTTCTGCTAGCAAAGTTCTTGAAAGGAAGAGTGTTTAGTTCCTTTTTCCACAAACTTATCTAAAACCAATCCACTCCACATCATCTACAAATGGACTTCCACATCCACCGCTTTATCTGTGATCAGCGTCAAATACGTCAAACTATTTTGAGTCCCTTTATTACCTTCCATGTCTTCTGCATTTAGTCCCTGATTTCTTTTTCCTTGAAACTGTTTCCTCCCCTAGTATACTAGATTTTCCATTCTGGTTAACGATTTCTTTTAAGTCTTCATCCCACGTTTCTTTTCCTCAGCCAGTCCCTTAAATGTTGATGTGCTCTACAGATTAATCTTTGGATCTTTCAATTCTTTCTCTCATCACATTCCTCCTGGCTGAAATCCATTCTTACAGCTTTTTTTTTCTACAGATAACTATGTCTCCTACAAATTGTTCATGTTCTCCCTTCCAACAATGTAGAAAGACTTTCTGACAAAGGACTATATTTTTCAGACCAAGCCCCCTTGAATCCAAGAGAGAGCACAAGACCAGTTTGTGACAATAGAATATGAGGAGAAAGGATAAGTCATTTCTGGGCCATGGAATTAAAAAAAAAAGACAACTCTTCTGACTTTTCCCATCTTTCCCTGGGAGAAATGGACCTAGACAGTGAAAGTAATGGAATCCATAATAAGCATGTGACTAACTACCTGCCAGGAACATTTACGATTAACATTTATTGAATCGAAAAAGTTCTATTGTATTAAGCCACTGAAATTTGGGGATTGATTTATTGCAGTAGCTAACATTAATATATAAATTGGTGACTTGAAGTGTGATGCTGTGATTTGAAAACTCGAAATATGTGAAATTGGATGAGTATTTGGGTAGTGGGCAACAAGGAAACCAATATAAGAGTATGGAAAGATGATGGTAAAGTCCCACAGTAGTAAAATATTTGGTAAAACTGTTGCCTGTAATAATTTGGAAAACATCTAAGACCCCTATCTATAGTTGTAGGAGCAAAGATTGGGAAACAGAATATTAGTACTGTTTGTTGATTGTCACTGGTTGAGTTTAATAGAGTCTGAGAAGAAAAAAATTAGGTCAGACACATAAGAATCATACGATCAATAAATAAAAGAAGTAGGGAGAGTTCTGAAATACGGAACATCTCAAAAGTGATAAACCATTACTACATTTAGACCCAAATAAAAAAGAAGTAAGACTTTGAAAGGTTTTGAGAAGATACAACACTGAACACAAATCCATGAAAGAAATTGATAAATCTGGACTTCATTATAGTTAAAAACTTATACTCTTTGGAAGACATGGTCAAGAGAATGAGAAGAAAAACTGCAGATGGGGAGAAAACATTGGCAAAAGATATACCTGATGACAGACTATTGTCCAAAATATATAAAGAACTCCTAAAAATTCAACAATAAGAAAGTGAACAACCCAATTAAACAGTGGGCAAAATATTTGAACATACACCTCACCAAAGAAAATATACAGATGGAAAATAAGCACATGAAAGGTGCTCAACATCATACATCATTAGGGAATTCTAATTAAAATGGTGAGATACCACCACATACCTATTAAAATGTTGAAAATCCATAGTACTAACAAAACCAAATGCAGGTGAGGCTGTGGAGAAATAGGAACTCTCATTAATTGCTGATGGAAATGAAAAATGGTATAGACACTTTGGAAAAGAGTTTGGCAGTCTCTTACAAAACTAAACATATTTCTACCATAAAATCCAGTAGTATTTCTCCTTGGTATTTACCAAAATGAATTGAAAATTGACATCCATAAAAATTCCTGCACATGGATGTTTATAGCAGTTTTATTTATACATACCAAAAATTGGAAACAACCAAGATGTATTTCATTAGATGGATGGGTAAATAAATGGTGGTGTGGATGGCGGAACATTATTCAATGCTAAAAAGGAATGAGCTATGTAGCCTTGAAAAGGTATGGAAGTGAAAGTGGAGATATTACAACTGATACCACAAAAATACAAAGAATCAAACAGACTATCAACAATTGTATGCTAACAAATTGGATAGTCTAGAAGTAATCGGTACATTCCTAAAAACATACAACCTACTAAGACTGAATCACAAAGATATAGAAAATATGAACAGACTATTAACAAGGAGACTGAAGTATTAATAAAAAAAAAACTCTCAAAAGATATATACCCAATGCCAGATGGCTTCATTGGTGAATTCTGCCAAATTTCAAGAAGCATTAACACTAATCCTTTTCAAACTCTTTCAAAAAATTGAAAAGGAGGGCACACTTCCAAACTTATTTTATAAGTCCAATATTATCTTCATACCAAAGCCAGATAAAGGCGCTACAAGAAAAGAAAATTACAAGCTACATCCCCAATGAACATAGATGCCAGAATCCTCAATAAAACATTAGCAAACTGAATTCAATAACACATCAGAAGGATTATATACACTTGTGGTGAGCATAGCATAATGTAAAGACTGGTCAAATCACTATGTTGCACAGCTGAAACTAACGTAACTTTGTTTGTCAACGATACTTTAATATAAAAAAGGGGTCATTCACCATAGTTAAGTGGGATCTATCCCTGCAATTTGGTGCAGGCTAAAAAATTAATATACAAAAGCCAGTTATGTTTCTATACACTAAAAACAAACTGAGAAAGAAACTAAAGAGAACAATATCATTTATGAAAGAATGAAAGGAGTAAAATATTTAAAATTCAGTCTAACAAAGGAGGTAAAAAATCAGTACACTGAAAATTATAAGACCTTGATAAACTGAAGACACAAATAAATGGAAAGATATGTCACGTTTATGATTGCAAGATTTAATCGTTGTTAAAAATGTCCATATACCCAAAGTGGTATACAATTTCAGTGCAGTCTATCAAAATTCCAGTGACATTTTTCAGAGGAATAGAAAAACACAGTCCTAAGATTCATATGGAACCACAAAAGACCCTGAATATCCAAAGCAATCTTGAGAAGAATGAACAAAGCTGGTGGCATCACAGTTTCTAACTTTGGGCTATATTGCAAAGCTATAGTAATCAAAACTGAATGGTACAGACATGAAAAAGACATATCAAGCAAAGGAACAAAATCAAGAGCCCAGAAATAAAATCATGCATACATGATCAACTATCTTTGGCAAGGGTGCCAAGAATACATAATGGTGGAAAAGATAGTCCCTTCAATAAATGGTGTTGGGAAAACTAGATATTCACATGCAAAAAATGAAATTGGACCCTTATGTTACACCATACATAAAAATTAACTCAAAATGAATTAAAAACTTAATGTAAGACCTGAAACCACAAAACTCTTAGAAGAAAACAGGGAAAAAGCTACTTGACATTTTTCTTGGAAATGACTTTTTGGATAGGACCCCAAAAGCACAGGCAACAAAAATAAACAAGTGGGACTATATGAAACCAAAAGCTTCTGTACAGCAAGACAAACAAGAAAATTAAAAGATGACCTACAGAATGGGAGAAAATATTTGCAAACCATGTATCTGATATGGGGGTAATATCCAAAATATATAGGGACCTCCTGCAACTCAATAGCAACAAACAAAAACTCTGAAATAACCCAACTAAAAAGATAGGCAAATTACCTGACTAGACATTTTCCAAAGAAGACAAACAAATGGCCAACAGATACATGAAAGGTGCTCAATATCACTAATCAGGGAAATGCAAATCAAAACCATTGTGAGATGTTACCTCACACGTGTTAGAATGGCTATTATTAAAAGAGATGACAAGTGTGGAGAAAAAGGAACCCTTGTGCACTGTTAGTGGGAATGTAAATTGGTGCATATGCTAAACAGAAGGAAGGCTCCTCAAAACAACCCTATTTCTGGGTATATATTTAAAGGAAATAAAATCAATATCTCAAAGATATCTGCATTTCTGTTCATTGCAGCATTATTCACGTTAGCCAAGATTGGAAACAACCTATGTGTCCATTGACAGATGAGTACATAAAATGTGGTATGTATTCTGCAATTTTATTCAATATACTGCAGTATTATTCAGTCATAAAAAGGAAGAAAATTTGCCACTTATGACAACATAGAGGGCATTATGCTAGGCGGAGTACATTAAACACAAAAAGACAAAATACTGTATGCTCTTACTTATATGTGGAATCTGAAAAAGTCAAACTCTTAAAACCAGAGAGAAAAATGGTAGTTGCCAGGGGCTGGGTTATGGGAGATATGGGGAGAAGTTGTTTCAGGGTATAGACTTTCAGTTATAAGACAAATAAGTTCTGGAGAGCTAATGTATAGCATGGTGATTATAATTAATAATACTGTACTGTACACTTGAAATTTTCTTATGTTCTCACCACACACACACACACACACACACACACACACACACACGTAATTATGTGAGGTGATGGATGTGTTAATTTACTTGATTGTGGTAATCACTTCACAATATATACATATCTTAAGTCATTACATTTTACACCTTAAAAGTCATGTTGTACAACCTAAATGTATACAATTTTCTACTTATCAGTCATACTTCAGCAAAGCCGTGGAAAAAAAAGAAAAGATAGGATGTGCATATTAGCATATGTGCATATTGCTAAGTGAAAGAAGCCAATCTGAAAAAGCTCATATTGTATGATTCCAATTATAAGACATCCTTAAAAAGGCAAAACTATGGAAAAAGTAAAAAGTTCAGTGGTTCCTAGGGGTTAGGGATGAGGGAGGAATGAATAAATGGTCAGAGTACAGAGGATCCTTAGGGCAATGAAACTATTCTGTATGATAATATGATGGTGGATACATGTCCTTATACCTTTGTCAAAACTCATGGAATTCACAACACCAAGAAAGAACTATGGACTTGTAGTGATAATAATGTGTCAATGTATATTCACCCATTCTTACGTTGGTGCCACTCCGTTGGGGATGTTGATAGTGGATGAGGTTGTATGAGTGTGGGACAGGGATATATAGGAATTCTCTGTACTTTCAGTTTTGCCATGAACACTGCCCCAAAAGAATAAAGTCTATTAAAAATGATAATAAATAAAAAAATCTAGTCATAATTTGTTAAAGAGAGGCTATCAGGATAATAGTCCCATTAAAATTTCTTATAAAACGAAAGAGCCCATGATGGTGGTCATTGTCCTATCCATGACTATTGCTTTAGGTGGCCTCAAAGTACCCGTGTCTAAGTTGAGGGAAAGGAAGGATGGTAATAAAAAGGCTGAGTAGGATATACCTAGGAAAAAATCTTTGGGTATTTTTGCTTCCATGATTAAACTGACTACCTAAATATGGGGAAGTCTTAGTATCATGACAAACATAATATTTAAATGGATGCTACTTGCTGGAGCCACACTAATATCTCTGCTAATATCTCAGTTTCTTCCAACTTACTCTTCCCCTACATCCTACATCCTTTTCCTAGCCTTTTGTCTAGAGTGTACAACCTAAAATAAAAATGTTGGTATCTCCAAAAAAGAGAGGACTTGAAACGGATAAGTAAGATGCATATTTAGTTTGGGCAGGCAAATTTAGTTTGGCCAAAATAATTAAATCCTGTGACTCTAAAACTACCATTGCATTCTCGAAAAGAAACCAGCAGGAAGGAGCTGTAAAAGCTGTGCAGGCACTAAAAAGCCCCAAAATCCATTTCAAATGTGACCATGGGGGACAAAGGGCAAAAAAAACAATCTCCCAGAGATGGAGCCAGGAAATCATTGCTATAGAGTGATGAATGCTGTGTGTCTCTGATCCTTTTTTGTTTGTTTGTTTTTTGTTTTTTCCCGAGTGGAAGTGTTCATTATAGTCTTTCTGTCCCTGTGCCAACATTATCTATTGGGTTAGGGCAAGGGAGAAGGGAGATAACTTGTCTTCAAGTACATTAGTTGCTGGATTATAAGGGATGATATTTGAACTTGCTGGAGAAGACTATGTGTCACTCAGAGATCCTGAAACTGGAGCTTGAGGAAGTGACAATATTGGACCATGTGGTGTCTTCTTTGGAGACAGAAAGTGTGTTTATAGTATGCTCATGAATTTGGTGGCTGGAAATTTGGGCTTTGGCTCTCTATCAAAGATTCATGCTCCACTTCCATAATTGTATTAGTCAGGGCTTTCCAGAGAAACAGAATCAATAGGAGGGTGTGCATGTGTTTGTGTATAAAATAGATTTATTATGAGGAATTGGCTCATGCAACTATGGAGTCCTATTTATCTCAGATACCATGACCTAATATGATGGATCATCTCCCTCTGACTATCCTCATAGTTTCCTAACTGGTATGCTTGCTCCTGTTCTAGTTTTGTTTGTTTTAAATACTTCCTCCACAAAGTTGCTGTAATGATTTATTGAAAACATGGGTCAGACCACAGCACTCTACTGCCTAACAACTTTTAATGTTCATCAACGATTTCATGATTAAATCCAAACTCCTTAACATGCATACAATGCTCCCTCTAATGTGCTCCCTTTAAAACAATTCAGCTTTTCCTACAGTCACTTCTTACCTAAAACATGACATTGAATCAATAGTTCCACTGCTCGCCGTTCTGTGTTTCACCTTAGATCTTCTTTGACTTTGCCCTCTTTCTCCTTCCTTCAAATAATCAGCTCAGTAAATTATTATTATCGCTTAGCTTAGGTAACGCTTTTTCTCAGTCTACTATCCTCCCCACTTCCCCCCTCCACTCACCTGTATTAGGTATCTTTTTCTTTGGCCTGGTAGCATCCCAAATCTACCTCTATCACTGCACACAATTTATGGTTTTATGAGTATCTGTTGCTGTGTCCGTCTGCCCTCATTAAGTACAGTTTCTAGAGGTAAGAGACTACATTTATGTTCAATATTTTTTACCTACCTTTTGTGGCACACAAAAACTGATTTAAGTGCTAGAGTCTCTGACTGACATGATTCCTTCCATCAAGGAGTTTACCCTATAGAAATGAGATTTTAAAATAATAAGAAACATAAATAAAGAAGGTATTTTAGAGATTAATAAAGACTGAAGAAAATAAAACAATATGATAAATGACAGGGAGGGGTATGCTTTAGATAGAATGGTCAGCAAGGGCATTTGTGAAGAATGAAGTTTGAGCTAAGCCTAAAAGTATGAGGATTGTGACGTGTTAAGAAGCGGGTGAAAGTTCTAGGCAAGACAGAGATTGCTACAAGTTGGTTTTAGAGAAGAGACTGAAACTTTTTCTAACTGAAGGATCTGAAATCCTTTATACTGAGTTGTAAATGACAAATATTCAGCTTAAAAAATTATTGCTCTTAAGTAAAACTAAAATACTTGCTCCTCTTTTTGTAAATATTTCATTATCCTCCCCTGCACAGTTAGATCCCCTCATGCTGAGGACTTGGGAAGGAATATGGCACTTGACTGCATCTTGAGGAGCCCTAAAGTCAATGGTTGTGTGGTCATTTCTCCAGAGGGAGGCGGCAGAATAGACAAGAGAGGGATAGGATGAGAGAAGATACTGTGGTTGGCTGAGCACTAGGCTGTAATGGCTAAAGAGATGTTTAATAGTCAATTTTGATTTGACCGCACTTCTGAAAGGCAAAGGCCCTCTGTCACCAAGGTCATTAAAAGTTTCCACTCTGCTCACAAGAAGTTCTCATGGAAGTGTCTCCTGTTGATTTACGAACTTATATGTGTGTCCCGTTTTGGTAAAAATCAAGTAAAGGGGCTGAGTTTTGGGAATGTCTGCAAGTGATAGAATAGGAAACAAGAATTCATTGGAAGCCACCAGAGTCAGCTGGAAGGTACCATGAGATTCCTCAGTCCATGACTAGAATTTACAGAAATGTAGAGAGAGACTTGAGACAAGTCTCAAACTTTGAGGAAAGTTTGGAGCTTGAGCTTATCTTACTTGGATCTTAAAGAAGTGAGCGATTCTATGTGATGTCTTCATTACATAAAGTGTGTGTTTTCTAACACAAATTAAAATGTTAAGGGATGGCATTCCTTGTTTGAAATTTGAAGCACACAGTTGAGTCAGACATAATGTAGGGTGCATTTCAAAGGACTGAGAGAAAGAATACGAAAAAAACTAAAAGGAATATCTAGATAGGTCACTGGAAGGAAATGGGGAGGAAAAAAAAAAGTCAAAAACCTATTTCCCCAAGATGCCCTTAAAACTTTCCCCTTCCTTGTTCCTTTGCTCTCTGCTTTCTCTCTTTGGCTGTGCCAAGCCTGCCCAGCCCTGGTGGAGACTGTCGCTGCTTACTGGTATCCACTCCTCTTTTCCTTTCTGGGCATACAGGTGCACCACCTTTCCTAGTGCCCTTGCACTAGGTCAGATCATGGTATTCTAACTAGTGGAATGTGGGTAGTCTTGGCTTGGCCATACACTATGTCCTCTCTCTTCTTCCAACTTCATGGCTAGAAAAGAAAGTTGAGGGGATACTGTCTTGCAGAGCTACTGATTGGGGACATCTGCCTTAGATTTTATGTGAATGATGAGCTTTTGTGTCAAGCCACTGATACCTTGTTTTTGCTTTTATAGTAGCAATTGCTGCTCTGACTTGATGTAACAGCCGGTGCTGACTCTCTCCACCTCCTTCTCCCTCTCCCTCTTTATTTTCCATCTGGTTGAAATATCCATTTGGCTCATATGACTTTTGGGGGAGGTGGAAGGGGACAGGAAAAGGGGCTGAGTTTAGAGAATGGCTGTATGTAGAAGAGAAAAGAATTCAGTGGATACTGGAAGAGGCATCTGGAAGTTACCACGAGACTCCCCAGTCTCTCTGTCACACTTGATAAATCTGAGTTCCATGCTATCGCTGCTACCACCATTCATTACCTTTTAGCTATGTGCAAAGTTGCATCATCCCCATCACAGGGCTTGAAGATTTGGAAGGTTTGATTTTAAGCTAATTGAGGGCAGGGACTACACCTCTTTGCAGCTTTATATTTAATTAAAAGTTTTTTCAAAAGAAGATATAACTTGACAGGCTTCATGAAATTTAGGAAAGCATTAGATCTGCCTCCAAGATACTGATAAAAAATATTTAATTTGAATCATTGAATAAAACCTAATAAATTTGTATCCTATTATGAGTACACTGTTAAAATATGCTTATATTTTGCAAGGTCAAAACCACCCATTTTCTGCAAAGGTCCTGATGTCAGCAGTCCCTGCCAAGGTCACAGATGCATTGCCTCAAAGAACTTATGTACTGTCTCTGTTATTATACACTGTGGGCTGCTTACAACATATTTTAAGTTCTGTAGTTATTTTTCAGGGCATCCATATAGACAAGATTCATTTGAAATCCTTTAACACATTTTCCTCATACGGATGTTACTGTTACAGTCCCTTGTGAGAACATGTGTTGGTTATGTTAGAATGAGACTTCAAGTAACAAACTGACTTCCTTTCAAATGCTTTAGAAAATTTTAACCCTCAGGAATAAAGCCCTAATTAGGTGGTTAAGTCTCAGGGAGTAAGTGAAAATAGACGAGGGGAAATTTTCCAGCAGAGGTCTCCCCTTCTGGAGACCATCCTGGGGGAGTTGTCAGGAAACCACTATACTCCCCTTACAGTCCTCCCAGGTCCCTGCCACTGTCTGGTGGTAGTGTTAGGTAAAGCGATCCTTAGATTCCTTAGATGAGGAATGAAGGGAAGTGGGCAGTGGGCCAGTAATTCTGGGAAGCAAAGTATGGGAATGAATGTAGGATTGGCTGTTTACAAAAGGGAGAGATTTAGAGGAGATAAACTCAATGGCTATTGTGACCAAGGGCAAAGAATTAGCTCGTTCACAGTAAATGTTCTATTTTAGACCCAAAAGATCACATTAAATCAGATGACATCTTTACTTTTGTTTTGTCCCTCTGTAAACTGGAGGTTCTCAGACCTACCCTAGCTCATGCTTCTATGTTCATAATATGCTTTTATATCTGTAATTCCTCACACAGTATCTCATTTTATCTTTATAATAGCCACCTGAAGTGGTGGGACAGACTCGGTATCAACAGTTTATAAATCAGCAAAGTAAATCTCAGAAAGCTTACGGGTATATTTTGGAAGGTATAAGACTAGGAAGTCTCAAGTTTGGGTCATTTGCTTCTAAACCTCATGATTAATACATAATATGCTCTTCATAGCCTACAAATCTCTTGATGATCTTGTTCTTTCCTTCTCAGGTGTTGTATTTTATCACTTTCTCATTTTGTAGTCTGTAGTTCAGTCATGCTGAACATCTTTCAGTTCCTCCCTTTTGCCACAGTCTCTCTCACCTACTTTTTAAATGTTTATTTATTTTGAGAGAGAGAGAGAGAGAGAGAGAGCGCGCGCTGATCACTCCGTTCTCTGCTTCTGCCTTTAACATACTGGCCATCATTTTGTCCGATTAACTCTTAGTCAACCTTCACATTTCACCATGTATGTCATCACTTCCTGGGAACCTTTACTGACCAGTCCCCTCCATAAAAGCCCCCACAGTGCCTTGTTTGCCCTCCATCTTCATATGTGTCATGCTTAATGTATTGTAATTTTATCACCCACTGGTCTATGAACTATGTGAGAACAGTGGACCACATCTGTTTTATTTAGTGTCTGGCTTACGGTATAGTAAGTGCTCAATATTTATTCTTTGACTGACTAAAAAGGTGAATGAGTGAATGAATGGGTGCGTGTTCCCTGTTCCTTACTCAAGTGTACCTTTTCTTCCAGCTAGTTTCCAAGTCTCCCTTATTATTTTCTCAAATGTTTTAGCAAGCTAAGAATAACAGTTAATATGAGTTAAGGGTGTGTCATACATTTATAAATACAAAGTCTGTCTAGTCACTCTGTGGCCTTCTGAAAGTAGATCTTCTGGGAAGACCAGACGTCACTTTGAGTGAGGAGAAAGAATACAAAGATCCCACTTTGCTACTTTTCTGGGTTTATTTTTTTCTCACCACCTATTTTTCAGCCTTGGATTCTAGTCACTTCCATTTTTAGCCCATTCATCAAGGTTTGCAAATATTTTCTGTGAACCATTTGTTACCTATACAGAACTAACTCATAGGTCAAAATAACAATAAAAATGCAAATTTATAGGAGTATCACATTATGCAGAAAAGGTTATTTGAATTCTTAGTCTAAACATAATATAATTTTAGACTTTGCTGAAATCAATTCCCTTGAGATTTTTCCATCCAAAAGTTCTAGAAATTCTTTGTTAGATTTCTCAGTCCTGATGTGCAACTTTGAAAGCTTGGGCATACTCTGGCAGGGATTTTTTAATCCAAAGGAATAAAAGCTTCTTAAAGGTTATCTATTTTGAAATATGTCCAAGTTTTCCATGAACGAGCTACATAAAATCTTGCCATATGCTCCTCTTCACACTGGTACATCTGAATAGAGTAAGATATTTATAAAATAATCTAGGTTATTCACAGATTGATGAAAGTCATTAGTTTCTGAATATTTGGATAACTCAATATCTGGAATTGTTTGATTTACTTAGAAAAGCGAAATGTGGTTAAAACAAACCTATATGGTCTTATATCATGGGGCCTTTTTTTTTTTTTTTTTGGCATGGAAAAGGTCTGGAGAGCAGCTGGCTACCAGCTGGAGCCTCATACTGTTTTATTGAAGTGGAATTGGGGCTTTAACAAGCTTAATTATAACAAGACTTCACCTGCATCACAGAACCCGTTAACCACCCCCCCACCCTTTTTAACACATTGCTGGTTATTTTGAAGGCTGTTTCCAATATTTCCATGCAGACCATATTTGATCTGAAAGCTTTATAGTGATACTCTTGATTTAGTTACAATGGCATAAAAGGGTAAATTAAATCTAGCTACTTTTGTGTAGGTAAGATCAGGACTTGGAGATAACGGTGTTATCTATAAACTTTATTTAAGTGATAGATTTGGTTTGGTTAGATCTTCTGTTTCAATGAGTTGATGAGGGAAACATGTGTTGGTATCATTGGTCCATGTGTCCTGAGGGTTTACCTTTCTTTCACTTCATGATTCTCTTAAGCATATTATACAGTGTCAGCCTCACATTGGATTGTAAGCACTTCTAAGTACTTCCT
Source organism: Acinonyx jubatus (assembly GCF_027475565.1). Taxonomy (NCBI): domain Eukaryota; kingdom Metazoa; phylum Chordata; class Mammalia; order Carnivora; family Felidae; genus Acinonyx; species Acinonyx jubatus. The sequence goes on from NC_069387.1 coordinate 69,064,335, forward strand.
AATGTAGCTGATATAGATCCCAGCACGCAACTGACACTTAGGAAATACCATTGATAGCTTAATTTACTGGAAGTCGATACAGATTTGCAAAAAAGATTACTAGTCACATATTTAAATATTATATTATAAAGTCATGGGTTTTTTTTTTTTAGCATGGACTGCTAAATGATGATTAACCACTGCTACTTCCTTTGTGTTGTGTTTTTAGTGTATAAGCAAATGATATTTAACCTCTTTAAAATGATGACCTAGGGGAGAGTTGAGACAGAGATTTAAATTACCTTTGAAACATTAAGAGAAAAAAGTGATGAAAATCTTTGGTTGGTGACAATAGTAATAATATAATGTGAAAATGTTGGTAAAAAGTAATAATCCCCTGTTGCTTTTTGTGCTAAAAGATTTCAGGATCCTAGGTAGCCTGGAAAGGCACAAGGCTACTGGATAAATTAGATGTTAGCATAAAATCAGCGGGTTGACCTTTTTAGATTTATGTTTATAGCTTTCTTGTCAATAAGATAATTATATTTCTATTTTTCAGCAACACTTGGGATTAGAGATAGTTATGCCTTGGAAAAGGAATTGGGGACAGTTGGCTTAGTCCAATAGCAATATTGCAATAGCAAGATTTTCTAAACTGACAATTGGATGAAAGATTCATCTCTGATATTTATTATATACCTTATTTTGGGAGGGTTAGCTGACAAGCGATATTCAGTGAGAGACAGGGAAATGTCATATTGCTTTGGACAGTCTTATGAGGGAAGGATCATTGTCCTGTAATAGAAGAAAGGAAACTCTGTTTCTTTTAATTATTATATGTTTTATTTAGTCTTTTTTTTCAAATATTTTAGTCTGTAAATTCAATTTCTCTCAAGCTCTAAGATTCAGGGTCAAACATCTTTTCTTTGTAGCTCTCTCTGACTTTCCTTTTTGCCCACCCCTTTGCTCCCCCTCCGACAGGATTACCATCTCCTTCATCTCTGCTAACATCTCTGCTAACAGTGCATTCCTTTTCTCTTATAGCTCTTCTCAAATTGCATTGTAATTATTTGTTTACATGTCTGTCTCCCTCACCAGACTGTGAGTTCTTCAAGGACTGAGACAAGATTTTACTTAATTCATTCGGTATACCCACAGCCTGTCAGTGTCTCGCACATGATAGGCACATAATAAATGCTGCAAGATAAAAAGGGGGGCATTAATGAACAAATGTAAGTTACTGTCATCTCTGATTTATTTGGCAATCATATAGCGTGCAAAAAAGAAACACCCATTTTATTATTCTTTCACTGTCATGTAGTCTTTTCTAGAAAACTGCAGAGTGCTTAACAGTCTTCTGAGCTTATATTGCATCATTCCACAATAGTGATAACAGCACTGTAACTAAAACGTAAGCACTGCCAAATCATTGTAAATCATACTGAGTTCCAATCCTGGAATCTATGAGTGTAGTTTTTGTTTTAATTATTTTTTTAAAAATGAGATGATGTCTGATTGGGTATATAAAACTTGATAACTAATAATTAGACTTCAAAACTTCATTTGCATTTACAAATAGTTGAAGTTAGAATTTATTCCTAGCAAGAAAAAATAGAGGGTTAAGTAGAGTCATCAAAGTGATCAAGTAAGCTTGTTGATAAATGGTTCACTTGCTCAAAGACCAAGATTAACCCTCAAAGTTGGTGAGTAAGTGAGGTGGTAGCTGAAAAGCCTGCTGGGTATTAAGTTTATCTTTTGAATAAGTGTTTTGGTTTCATTAAAAATGAAAATGCATTCCACCCAGATTTTCTTATTATTATGTAAATTTATGTGTATTTAAGAGACATTTAATTATTCTATTTCACTCATTTACACTTGAGTCATTAAAAAGATATTTGGTAATGGATAAGAGGGGCCTCTTTCTTGGCTTTACTCTTTATTATTACAAACCCCCAAGACATTTTTTTCCCTGACAGCCAACAAACTTAACCACTTAGATGGTCTGACAGTGGCACAATCACCTCCAATACCAATTTTGGCATCGTTAGTAAATGATGTCTGATAGGTTATGTTGTTTTTATAAATAAATGTATGTGAAATTAAACACATAAAATTACAACAGGAACATTTATAGGTCTTTAAGAATGGGGACCATGATTTCTTATTCATGATTATATTATCAGGTCCTAGCAGAATGCCTAGGACAAAACAGAAACTCAATAAATATTGAATATGGATTAATTGATGAATGCACCAACAAATGTCATAGGATAATATAAAATTTTTTGTTTAGTGATTAAATCAGCAGAGGGGAATGCAAAGGTCATTTTTGTATTTGAGGCATGTCAGGAATTTCAATTACAGTGGGAGGCCTGCAGAGAGAGAAACCTTGATTTATATGCAATGCATATTTTGTACCCTGGAGAGAAAATAGGAGGGTTGGTCTTAAACAAAACAAAGCAAAGATTTAATTCAAATGACAGAATTTCTGATTAGCCAATACTGGGACTAGGAAAAGGTTGGGATGGAACCAGAAATGCTTGTTGTTTTCCCATTCCCCATATTCTTAAATTGACCAGATTAATTGTGGTCTCCAGGCATGGGCAACAGCCAGTTTCTCTACTCCCTGAATATGCATTTCTCCCCTCCCCCCGCTGGACTAGACTTTTTGAACTCTCCAGAACTGTTGTCTGGGAGGAAATCTGTTCTACTCAGTATGCTCTGGCTCCAGAATAGTGGTGTCCAAAGGGTTGTGCATGTTCCAGGATAACTCACTGAATCATTGAGTAGGGTGTGAAAAGAAACAATTAAAACTGTCACTTATTTTTATTTTTATCTTATTCATCTTATTTATTTTATTATAAATTATTTTATATATTACTTATATATAATATACATATTATTTATATATTATAAAATTATTTTGTTATAAAATTATATTTGTCTTATTTTCTTAAAAAATTAAGAAAGTAAATTAAGCTTTACTCATTGTGGTTTTTTTAAATTTGTTCAGTATAACATACACAAAGAAAAGTAAATGATAAAACACATACATTTAGATTAGCTTTCATAAAGTGAACACACCCGTGTAACCAACATGATCAAGAAACAGGCCTTATCAGTACCACAGAAGACCCCTCCCACACCCAGCAATATCTCCTTCCTATGACTACCCCTCAGAGAAAATCAGTATCTTGACTTCTAATATCATATGCTAATTTTTCCTTTTTAAAAATTTTATATAAGTGGAATTTTTGTGTATTTTTAATCTGGCATTTCTCTACTCATCAGTATGTTTATGAGATTTACTTTTATTGTTACATATAATTGTCGTTCATTCATTTTCAGTGTTGTATATGACTCCATTGTACGGATGTACCATGATTTATCCATTCTACTGTTGATGAGCATTTGGGTTGTTTCCTTGTTGCCAGTTTTTGGCTTAGTACTGAAATGAATACTATTATCTATCAATATTTTTGTTGGATGAATACCTAGGAGTGGAATTCCTGGATTTTAGGGTACGCAAATATTAAGCTTCAGTAGATAGTGCTAAGCAGTTTTTCAAAGTGGTTGTACCAACTGATACTCCCAACAGCCATTTTATGAGAGTTCTAGTACTCCATATCTTCACCAACACATGATATAGTTAATTTTTTATAGCAAATCTTTTGTGTGTGTAGTGACATTGCACTCTAGTTTTAAGTTCTGTCTCTCTCATGATTAAAGACCTAGAATTTTTCTTTTTCTTTTTCTTTTTTTTTAATGTTTATTATTTATTTATTTATTTATTTAACATTTATTCATTTATGAGAAACAGAGAGCACAAGCAGGGTAGGGACAGAGAGAGAGAGGGAGGCACAGAATTGAAGCAGGCTCCAGGCTCCAAGCGGCCAGCACAGAGCCTGATGCAGGGCTTAACCCCACAAGCTGTGAGATCATGACCTGAGCCGAAGTCAGACGCTCAACCAACTGAGCCACCCAGGCGCCCCTAATGTTTATTTTTGAAAGACACATAGAGTGTGAGTGAGGGAGGGGCAGAGAGAGAGAGGGACACACAGAATCCCAAGCAAGCTCCAGGCTCTGAGCTGTCAGCATAGAGCCCAATGCAGAGCTTGAACCCACCAACTGTGAGATCATGACCTGAGCAGACTGAGCCACCCACGCATTCTGACTTAGCATTTTTTCTAATGCTTAGTGACCATTTGGATATTCTTTTCTTGTTCATGTCTTTGCCCATTTTATTTGGTAGGTTGTTGGCCTCTCTCCTTATTGATTTGTAAAAATTCTTTACACCAATCTTTTGATGATATATGCATTACAAATATCCTCTCCACCTCTGTGACCTTTCTTTTCACCATCTTCATAAGGAAACATTACTAATTTGCTTTATGGAATGACATTGGCATCCTCACTGCACATACATGTAAGATGGTCACCACATGCAGAATGCCCATATGGAGCAAGGTTGGGAGGGGAAGCTGGATGGTGAGCTTAACTGTGGTGCCCTCACTTGAACCTTTTTTTTTTCTCAAGATATTATTATGTACTGTAGTTTAATATGTGCATAATTTTGCATTAAATGACTTGCATCCAGTTTTTACTAGACTAACCTCTACAAAATGGATAAATGGCTTTAAAATATTCCTGCAAAGCAAACTTAAATTGAAGACAATGTTAATAGAGCAAGCATTTAGGCACTACAAGAAAATGGTTGTTCTGATACCTTTTCCCCAAATAAGAGCTGTTCTTGGGGTAAATAAAGAAAATGACAACCTGATGATATCTGGAAAACTAGTCAAAAATAAACTTACCAGAAAAGCTATTTAAAATGAAGGTATGTCTACTCTAGTTAACAATGAGCCTTGTCCTAATATAGTTTTCCTTGATACCTTAAAGTATAAAGCCACCACGATTAACAAAACATTAAATATGTTTAGTTCATCTTTATCTCATCCTTTAAAATGTTCTAGTTTTTTTATTACATGTATAATTTATAAACACATTAATATACATCTATTAGGGTCATAATCAAAATAGTCTGGAGCACTGCCCTAGAAAATTTAAAACTCTCAAGGTACCGTCTCAAGGAAACTTGAAATGGAAAGGTACAAAGCACCTTTTCCATTTTAGTTTATACCTGGCTATTTGAAAAGCATGGCAGAGAGTTATATAGTGCATGTAGGGGAGTGGAGGCAGCTGGAAAAGAATTCTGATAGGTTTATAAATAATAGAAGCGACTGTTCTCCATTTTTCTAAATCAAAGCTGTCCTGAATATCCCCATATTCCCAGGAAAGGACTGATTCCTGAGAATGGAATATGCCTACCAAGGATGGTAGATTTCACTTTGGAATGTAGGATTCAGAGCCTGAGCCTGGATGCCTGGGAGTATCTAACTGTGTCTTTAACTATGGCAACAAATCAACTAGTAGAGGCAGTTGGCTATATGGTGGCAGGTGGCGCATTTTGAGGAGAAGCCAGCTTGAATGTCACCTTAATGGCTTCAGTAAGCTTAAATAGATAAGTATTTCGTTCCTCCTAAAGAGTCTAAATCTAAACCTAAATAACGTAAAGAGGAAAAGACCATGGACACACATATTTTTTCTTCGTATTCAAGAGACTTTGTAAGATTTGGTGACACTATTTGGCAGTTTGTTTGTTGGGTATTCGTTACAAATGCCTCCTTCCATCTGATGAATTAAAATGGCCTCAGGAATCACCTAATACATCCTGTGTGTTGCTGGCAGACCCCAGAGAGGCCACCCTGAGTGGATGAGTCTTCAGGCTCTCCAGGAGAGGAGTTTCCAGATCCTGTCAACAACCCGTTGCAGTTGTTTTTGGCTGCACACTTAGTGGACACTTTTCTTTCAGCCGAACCTCACATCATTCACTTGGAATGATCTGCCCTCCCCTCACTCCCATCCCAAATGCTGTGAACACTTGGAAGAAAATGCCGTGGAAATGTGAGGCATTATTTTAAGAACTAAATCTCTGTAGCCGCAAAGCTTTTGCAAAGCACTGCGTCTATAAGCGACATATCTGCCACATCTGTTTTTGTGTGTGGGAGGCACACTATATTTATCATCCAAGATGAGTCACCTCATAAAGGAGCATAATCTACTTGAGCTTTTGTGTTTAAACTGCTCTTTGGTAGAGTGAGCTGTAGTATTTAAGCTTTAAGTGGTACATATCTAGGCCTCCTGGTAGCACCCTGCCAAGAGCAACAATAGCTACAGAGGAGAAAATCTCCTTCCTTCCATTTCCTCTAAGTCTGTCTTTTTAATGATATTACTGCTGAGACAAAGGCAGTGAGGATCCTCAAGGGGCATCGCCCTGAAAGACCAAGCCATCCCACACCTGTTCTGGAATTAGAGCAGCTGAATTTGGCGATGCAAAAAGACACAGAAAGAAAAGAGAGAAAGAAATATTATAAAACACCAGTTAAATATCTGTAACCAATCATTAAGCATCTTTGGTAGTTTATATCAGATCATCTGAAGTGTGGTTTCTCAGATAGGCTCTTTAGTATGCAACCCTTTGTCTCTCTGATCCATTCTCTAAAGATTTTTCTTTAGTTTCTCGAAGTCTAAACAAAAAGAGTGGCTTTAACCTTCTTTGCAATTCTGTCTTGGGGGATCTAAAAAAAAGCTTTTTCATTATAGGTCATTCATTTGTAGAGAGAACATTATTTTCTTTGACTCCAAAATGTTTGTAAGGTATTTCAGTTAACTACTGGTAAGTGGTATTGATGAAGTAAGCATGCCTTTCAAAAGAAAATGTGTAGCTTGGTAACTTTATGAAGTGGAAATTAACATCCACTAGTTCTCCTTCTATCGAGTGGGTCTTAGGTTTGTCTTCTATACCCCAACACTTGAATAAGAATCCTCACTTGGACCAACATAGCTCTATGACTTAAGTCATGAATCAAGTAGTGCTGGGTCTGTGAGTGAAACACAGCCCATAATATTGTCCCACATATTAACTCATTGTTTTCCCCTAGCTCCTACCCGCATATCCTGTTCAAAAAGAGAAGGCGATACAATCCAATTGATAATCATGTATGCTTCTCTACAGAGTTATGCAGTCTATCGAGTTATAGAGTTATATAACTATAGAGTTATATAGACGTAGGATTTAGCTGTCACCTCGCTATCGTTATTTTGATCATTAAAATTGAGTGCTAAAGAAGTCTGGGTCATAAGTTCAGTCCCCACTGATATCTAGCTACCTTTAGCAATGTGGAGCCTAACTGGCTCTCTGATCAAGTAATTGTGTGACACTGGTTCATTCCTCAATACAGGAATGTTCTCTCTGTTCGACCCTAAGAAATAAGCAACATTTCTTTATTCTTGTTCCTGTCAGTCTCATCTTACTCTTTCCTATGAATTTAAATAACACAGTTTTTCTTGAACAAAAACATAGTTTGGGGCGCCTGAGTGACTCACTTGGTTAAGTGTCTGAATCTTGATTTTGGCTCAGGTCGTGATCTCACAGTTTGTGAAATGGAGCCCCACATCCAGCTCTGCACGGATAGTGCAGAGCCTGTTTGGGATTCTCTCTCTCTGCCCCTTCTTCCCTTGTGTTCTCTCTTTTTATCAAAATAAATAAATAAACATTTTTTAAAAAACATAAACATAGTTTGGAAGGGATCACATATTAGGGTACCACCAACCCTCAAATTTTTCTGCAGGGTTTTTCCGTCCGTCATACAGAAATGTTGAGGAATGTGACTGCGGTCGTGGTAATGGGAGAAGATGAGAAGCAGAGAAATGGAGTACAGCCTCCAAGGGGAGAAACAGTGATTGTTCTAGGAGGCCCAGGGAAGCAAGTGGGAAATTGGTCTGTGTTTGCAGGGGTGTACAAATAAGAAAGAGCACAGAAGTGTGCTAGGGAGAACGATGTCTATTTCCCTATTTGCTCACCCTTCCTTCTGTTTGATATTCTTGTGAATGAGTGAACGAGTGGCGCTGATTGTAAAGAGGCTGGTGAGGAAATTATGGATGCCTCAAAGAATAGCACCACTCATGGAAAAAGGCTGGAAGATGTCTGACTATGGGTGAAGAAATGATAGAAGTGTTCAGAGCGTCATATACATTTTTCAATTATATAATGCACTCAGCATTGTTCCTAGAGCATAATAAACATTCAGTCCATGTAAATTCTACTCCTCCTCCTCTGCCTCCTTCTTGTTTTAATTGCTGTTTTTGTTACTTATTCTCATTACTTCCTCCTGCCTTTACTTGCCATCCCAACTATACATGTGTTACCCAAGCATTAAGATCATATCTCTAGTATTTAAGTTCTATCTTTTTCATTAAGCTTTCTCTAACTCTAACCTACACTGACCTTCCATTTTGGAATTAATACTTTAGTTGCACACTATCTTAAACTGTTCCTTGTTATTTCAAGTATTATTAAATCTTGTTAGCTGAACAAGATACTAAATACTTTGAAGGCTGAAGCCATACCCTATTTATTTCTCTGTATTTGCCACAATAATTAAAGCAATGTTGAGCATATAGAATGTCCTATGTAACTGTGTATCAAATAAATTATAGGTATTTAAGAATCATTGTTTAATTGATGGACTTCCCTCTGCATGCTTAGAAAAGTATACATGTTACTGTACTGTGAAAAAAAGAGTGAACAAAATCTATTAGTGTTCATGATTTACTTGGCATACTCATATTTCCATCTTGCCAGGTTAAAAAACTCTATTCGTGACTCACTACTCTGTCCAAAACAAACAAAAACAAATGAACAAAGAAAAGCCCCCAAAGGAAAAAAAGTTAAACAACAACAAAAAACAAAGCCAAAAACCCCACAACAAAAACCACAAAAAACAAAAAAAAATCCAAACAGTCGTGAAATGAACAAAAATAATACATTTATAAGGTCAACACAGATAATCAGTATACAGATTATAACTGGGAAAGAATTACTCAGTCAAGGTTATGTTTATTATCCTGGAATTGAAGCAAATATTTGAAATGAATTAATAGTGGGTAGAGCAGCATCTGATTTTTTCCACATAATACAGTTTAGATCAAGAGTGTTTTGTAAAAAGAACATGAAATCAGTTGAGACCAGCTGACCTTTGCAGAGAATTGTGGCTGGTTAACTTCATAGTTCATTTTGTATTATATTTGCAACATGAAAGAAAAATCTCCCAGTCGCCATCTGCTGAATTATCCCCCTCCCCTCTTTCAAAGCCCAAACAGGAAACTACCAAAACTACCTCTCCCACAAAACCTTCACATGGAAACTGCATGTGAATATCCTGCTCTGTCATATTAGAACAGTGAACCAGCCATTTTCACTCTTAATTCAAGCAAACAAGAAGACAATTCAGTTAAATATGATTAAATATGCAGCAGGATTTTTATTTTCTTTTTTCTTTGTTTTTCTTTATTTATTTTCCCCTTGTTTTTGTTTTGGTTTTGGTTTTTGGTTTTTGTTTTTTGCTTTTTGTTTGTGTTTGTGTTTTTGTTTTTTGCTGTGATTGCTCTTAGGGTTTGCCAAATCAGCTTGGAAGTAAGTATATGACAAAGAGAGACTGATTTTTTTGGTCCTATTTAAATTTTCTGGGTAAAGGAACTAAACTCCACACAGTATCTGCTAAGAGTACAGCAAATCTAGCCAGTGTCTTTTGTAGTTTTTTAGCTTCTCTTTGGCTAAAACTAACACTTTTTCTAAGTGCTTGATAACAGAATGCTTCCAAGCACTGTTATAGCCATAACTCTTGTGCAAGTTGAGTAGTACAGACTTCTCCAGAGCTGAAAAAAAGTGCTGTTAAGAGAGTCATTTCTGTCTCCACCAGGTCCTATTTCTTGATGCTTCCCAGGCAGGCCACAGCTGGATGAACACCAACCCTAGTATACTCCAAATACTAGACTAAATGAGATCGTTTGTGGAAACTCCACCATGAAGACATTCCATTCTCATGGTGGAGTCTGGGGTTGGCAGTGTGCTTTCCTGTCTGTGTTCCTATCTACTTCTTTGCATCTGTGAATATGAGTTGTTCTTTCTGTTCTGCTCCATTGTACCTAGTGGAATACTACCTCCTCTCTAAGACAAATCATGTCTCTCTTTTTTAGAAACTATTTCTCATCGAATGGAAATGTTGCTCTCTCACTAAGAATCCACATTCCCATTCTCTTTTTCATGGAAGTCTCACTTCCCGCTGGCCCTGATTAAGTGGGGTTGTAGTGAGAACTGGGTTTTTTTGTATGTGATTTCTTGATCAGTGAACCAGCTGTGTGAGCAAGTATGGTATAAACCAAAGAGAGGGACATTATTTTATTTTACTTTAGTTTCACATGATAACAGTTGGAGTGCAGGAACCCTGCCTTCTGAAGAACCTCTCATTTTTATCACCTCAGGGCTATTACTTTCCTCTGTGTGGCCTTCCTTAAAACATCATTGCTATTTGCTACCACACCCTGGAATTTATTTCAGGTTATATAAATTATTTGGTGCAAAACTTTCCTTTCTGAGTGTTCTCTGCAACCTTCCTTAATAACTTCAATACTTATACTTTTGACCCTGAAGATTCCTTGATCTGATTCCTTTCCACTCCTGACCCTATGGACCTGTAGCACATTGCTTTCTGAGCCACACAGACCGAAATTTGTCATCATAAGTCAATATTTTTCTTTCTGAAATCTTTAATTCAGCACTTCCCTGCCTCAACCACATTTTTTTTTTTTACCTTCGTCTTTCCCCATTCAACTCACCATTTATTCTCCATTCTCTTTGGCACCTTTATATGCTCAAATAGCATCTCTCCTTTCTGACCCAGGCTTGTACACATGGCCAACTTCTCAGTTCATCTTTCTGATCCTTCTCCCTACCTAACTCATCAAATCTCTACCCTGGATAACCTCCACCAGTTGCTTTCCTGCCACTTTTTTTTTTTCCTTTGAGATGACAGAATGTTTGGGGAAGGAGGAAACAAAATCTGAAGGCTCTCCTGATGACTGAAGACACTCTGTTTTCACTGTCAGTTCTCCCTAACATGGAAAATTCATGTCTCCATTCAGCTTTCGCATCAAATTTAGTAATGTTGTTTTCTCTCGTCTCTCAACACCATCAGGTTACCCCACTATTTTAGGGAGAAAAGACCACGGGGTTTGCCCCCCTTTTGCAAACTCTAATCTTCATTCCCCTGTGTTCCTTTCTCTCTGACTCTTCCCTAGTTGAGACTTCACTCCTCTCTCAGTATTCTGGACTCCAAACATTACCAGAGTTTTCAGGATATTGTTATCACAAGTATCCACTTTTTCTCTAACATCTTCACTGGATCCCAATCTGTGAACATGCACATCTTAAATAAAAACAAAAGCAAAACAGAGCTCACTCATTCAACAAATATCGGTTGAACCTGCTCTGAATAGGTGCTTTGAGAGATATACAGGATGCGAGGAAGTAAGACTCCATAAACACAGACTTCTGGGTCCTTTGCTACCTTTTCTGTTTACCAACTGAATTGTTTACCTTCTTCAAAACCCTTCCAAATGTGGTCCAAAATTTACTTCCTCTACTTTTCCCCTATTATCTTCAGAATTTCTTAAAGTCTGGCTTTGCCTCTGGTGAAGTTGTTCCCTCAAAGATGAGGATAAAATGGTGGCTTAGATCTTTTCTGTGTCCTTATTCTCTTTGCTCACTTCACTTTGGCTTATATTCTGTTTTCCATTTTCCAGGTCTCCTCTTATGTCTCAGGCTTCTTCTTTATCTCGTCTCACACTTTCAGTCTGGTTGTCTTTTAAAATGTTATCATAAACCCAGGGCACCTGGGTGGTTCAGTCAGTTGAGCATCTGACTTCAGCTTAGGTCATGATCTCATGGCTAGTGAGTTCAAGCCCTGTGTCAGGCTCTGTGCTGACAGCTCAGAGCCTAGAACCTGTTTTGGATTCTGTGTCTCCCTCTCTCTCTCTGCCCCTTCCCCACTCACGGTTTCTCTCACTCTCTCAAAAATAAATAAACATTAAAAAAATTAACAATAACGTTAAGACACAGAATTCGAAGCAGGCTCCAGGCTCCAAGCTGTCAGCACAGAGCCAGACACGGGGCTCGAACTCATGAACCATTAGATCATGACCTGAGCTGAAGTTTGACGCTTAACCAACTGAGCCACCCAGGTGCCCCAAGAAGCAATTGTATTTTAAATTTCTCACTATCAGCCTTAGGTCCCTCTCTCAAAATTATATATCAACTCTGGCCTCCTCTGCAATCCATATTTCAAATGGCCTATCCAGTACCTCTATTTCAATACCCTGCCACACCTCAAATTCAACATGATCATAGCTATGAGGCAGGTCTGTAACATGTTAAGTTATACAAGGACAGGAGTCCTAACTGGGATGAGGGCATACAGAGAGTTAATTCCTCCATAGAGTCAGCCCCAGCAACATCAACTGGAAATGTTCCAAGACATGAGTCCGATGGATGTGGTCATTTTACGTACATTTCAGGGAATGCCAAACCAGTAGATCTAAAACATAATTAGGGACACAGTGCTGGGGATTTCAGGAAAAGGGTAGAAATGTAAGAAGCTGTCTATATTTAGCAAGTTCTCAATTCACAGTTGTACAAATGGAAAATATAAAACAAATTTAGAGGAATGGATGAGCAAGAGGCATGGAAGGCATTTTAGATGCACTTATTAGGTGAAATTCATGACAGTGACCTAGAATGGTAAACAGAGTTATAGAACAGATTGCATATAGATGATCAAGGCAAAAGCCTGGTTATATGGATGGTGGCAATCAGATTATATGGTGCTGGGAAGACAGATAAGGCATCTGTGGAAAGTATCTTTCAGCTAAGTGACAACATGGCCTGCCAGGATATCTATATGGTAAGGACCAAAATATCTATATGGTAAGAGCTGATAAATTTTCTTTGCTATTCCAATTCCCATCTTATTGGACATCTCTTCAATACTGACACTATCAGGCATTGAACTTTGAAAATCTCTACTGTGCTAACATCTATGAGGTTATTCTTTTTTTGACTCTTCTTTTCTTTTTTTTTTTTTAATTTTTTAAAAAAAATTTTTTAACGTTTATTTTTATTTTTGAGACAGAGAGAGACAGAGCATGAACAGGGGAGGGGCAGAGAGAGAGGGAGACACAGAATCTGAAACAGGCTCCAGGCTCTGAGCTGTCAGCACAGAGCCCAACGCGGGGCTCGAACTCACAGACAGTGAGATTATGACCTGAGCTGAAGTCGGACGCTTAACCGACCAAGCCACCCAGGCGCCCCTGACTCTTATTTTCTTGAATATTTCTTCTTAATCTTCCTTATGTGCTCTACGTCTTCTTCTTTCAAATATTGGTGGTTCCCTTGGATTCTGTCTTTGGCTCTTGGCCATTCTATCTTCATTTTCTTTGAGCAAACTCATTCACTTTCTTGATTTAACTACCACCATGTCCTGTTGCTTTGGAATCCAAGTCTATAGTTCTGGTATCTCCCTGGAGATAACCTTCTAGTTAAATCCATTTAAATGTCTTACTCATCATGTCGAAATACAACATGTTCAAAGCAGATCTGAAATTTCTCTCTCTCCAAACCCACTCTTCCTTCCTATGTTTCCTATGTTGGTTAATTGCAACATTATTCACATAGTTACTCCAGCCAGAAATTGGGAGTCCTCCTAAGTCACTTCCTCTTTCCCATTCCCCACATACAATCAACCAGCCAATCCTACAAATTGTACTTTATGATTATTTCTCAATCTCTTAAACTTTTCTGGTTTGGTCCGTCAACATTGCACACCTGAAATGCTTCACTAACCCAGTCCTTGCTCTCCCTTCGTTGTTGACTGGCTTCTCCATGTTACCTTACCCTCCAGACAGTCTGGGTGCTGTATTTGAAATACATATCTGGCAGTGTGTCACTTTCCTGCTTTTCACCTTGTCATGGTTTGTTTATTGAATCAACCTAAGCTGCTTAGTCCAACTTAAAGACACTTCATGATCTGTATGCTCTAGCATCATCTCTTATCATACCTTACCTTAAACTTCTTGCCTAAAACTGAAGTCATGATTTATTTTTATCTGCTTCTCATCCCCTAAATACATACTTCCTCCTATATATGTATCCATTTTTTTCCAATCTTCTAAACTAGAAAAGAAGTAAACATGTACTCCTTTACATCTCTCACCAGTAATAACTCAAAACAATCTCTCACCAGATTTGATTAATTTTACCCCAGAGAGTAGGTCTCAAATCAGGATCCTTCATTCTATTACTCTTTTAATATTTCCTACCTGAACAACAAAAGCATCCTGATGCTACAAAATTTAGCTTTCTTAGCATTTGATGGCCCCATTCTGTGTTACAGCTTTGGGTGTTCCCAAAAGTGCTCCTAAAATTATTGAACATTTCTGGAGGAAAAGCACATATTATAGATATTTATTACTACTAAGTCCAAAGTAGATACTTAATATAAAGTTTGGAAAAAAATGCATGGATTGATAGATAGAGATAACGTTAAATATGTGGTCAAAATTACTCAGCCATTACTCATGGATATAAGTTAGTATTTATTTCCCAGTGTTTTTGTAGCATAAGGGACTAGTGTATTTTTTTCCCTACTAACAGCGAACCATGGTGAATTTATTAAACACTGAAGGGACATTACAAAATATTCATCACCTAAATAATCTCAGTGTTGGGGCGCCTGTGTGGGTCAGTTGGTTGAGTGGCCAGCTTTGGCTCAGGTCATGATCTTGTGGTTCATGAGTTCAAGCCCCATGTTGGGCTTTATGCTGACAACTTAGATTCGGATTCTGTGTCTCCTCTCTTTTGGTCCCTCCCCCAGTCATGCTCTGTCTCTCTGGCTCTCTGTCTGTCTCAAAAATAAGTAAACATTAAAAATTAAAAAAAAATCTCAGTGTCACCCCTACTTGCCTTCTTGCCCATATAGTGGTGTGCATAGACACAAAATGTTTTGAAATTATCTAGGCTTTTTTGAAAAATATAAGCAGCCACCTCCAAAAACTTGAGAGAAAATGTTTTCAAGAGAATTTTCCTTTCTGGAGATTTGGTACTCCCTATTTTTGATTTGACCAAAACTGCTGTTCAAAACGAGACTTCTGGGAAGTAACGTCCATGAGAGGTCTCTAACTTGCATTTTTCCTCCTGCCAATTCAGATCAACAGCTCCTAATTCAAGCCTTAAATTAAGGCCCAATGAAAAACTCTGTGCTTTTAATGATTCAATAGCTTCATAAAGGTCCTTCAACGCATGAACCTAACAGCAGTATATACTGCTAAGGAGAACGGGAAACTTGAAAAGAGAGTGGAGAAGTGAATCTGTTTAGGAAGTAAGATGGTGTAAAGTTACCCCTGTTTCATATTTTAAGTTGCAATTATAAAAAGGGACTGCTGAAAATGCTCAGAAGAAATGTTTGGTTGGTTTTTTTTGGAAGGTGCAAATAATTCACCATCCACCAGTTCATTTAGCGGGGGGTGGGGGGGGTGGGGGATCCTGCTTTTCTGGACATTCAATCATGAAGACTCACGTTTCACTTTTCACCAACCATAGCTACTAATTTTGGCGGCTTCCCCTCATAGCTGACAGCACCCCCATGATTGGGATGGAATAGGAGACCAGGCAGGTCTGGCCTTGAAGTAATCTTCTTGAAGTTGCATTTGCATCAAACATTGTGTGTAAAAGTGAGGACTGCCTTTAATGTTGGGAAGTTGATGACGAGGAAGAAAAAAAGTGTCTGAGTTCTCTGAGAGGTTAACCTTATCTTGAGTGTGAGTTTGTTTGGAATATCAGCAGCCAGTCTGAAACAAAGACTTCCTTGTATGGTGAAGATGTCTTTTGAGTTTATTTTTCCATTGGAGAACTGAGTTGAAGACAATAGTCTCTGGGGGAGAAAACAGAGTACATTATACTTTGGGTCACCGGCATTTACAATTAATATGATTTTTCTTTTTTCCCGGCGACCCAAAGTGGCAGGTATATGCCATTTTGATTCAATTATCTACTTTCCACATGTCCCCCATACCATCAATTTAGGCAGTCTAGACATTACGGTTGCTCTCTTGTAAGTGGACTTCTTTCTGGGAATCGATTCTTCTGGATCATTGAGGATGTCTCAGCAGACCTGGATAACTCTTCCCACACATTTCTTTTGCCAATATATTTCAATATCTGTGACTCCATAATAAATTAATACATCTGTATCATATTACTACTACATTAGAGCAATGCAATAGTAACATGATACAATAGAAACATTGCTCACCCCCTAAGACTTTCACGTGGGTCTGCTGGATGAAAACCATTACTGTCAATTCCAGCTCACAGACCTTATATCTGTGAAAAGGCAAAATAGACAGTGTCCTGGGTGTCTCTGAGTAGTATAAACTGTCTTGTTATCAACACCAACACTGCTGTCCAAAGATAAGGAAAGCAGACACTCCGACTGGCTATTCTGTAAGCTCTGCATTTTTTATAACCCTCGGCACTTTCGTCTTTAGCATTATTGGTTTGTCATTCTCTAGATAATTGTTCACAAATCATTGCTTAAATTGCTCATGACTCCATAATGTTTCTTGCCAAAAAGGATTTAATTGAATATTTAATAGATTTTCCAAAATAATTTATTCATAAGATACTTGGATTTCAAATTTTCAAAATGATAGAAAAAAAAACCAGAAAAAAATTAAGACTTTTCTAAAAGCCAAACTTGCTGGATATAATTTTTATTTCCAAAGTGAGCAATACAGATGCATGAATCTTAGCTAGACCTTTTCTAACCACATTACCAAATATCTCTTCTTTCTAGCTGGATCTGGGCACAGTACATTGCTTTTCTAGGGAAGTTGACTCCATGAAAGTTTTCAAAGAAATAAATATCATAACCTTTTGGGTTAATTGAGTCTATTGTTTTATAAGGACTTTACAAGGACTGACCTAAACCTTTATGGCGCATTCGAAGTCCCTGTCCTGTGCTTGCTTTTACCATTATAAATAAAAATTAAAAACAGCTGCTTACCTCTGCCTATTCCTTTTCACATCCTTGAAATATATTGGTAGGTTTGCCCCTTCATATTTCTACACTAAATAGGCCTAGTTCCCGTGACCTTTCCTTAGAGAGACAATTTTCCAACCATTTAATCATTTTCATTGCTCTTCTTTGGACATACTCCAAAGTCTCTATCCCTGGGTGGCCCCCAGTGGTCATCGTGTTGGGGGATAGACCCCTAAGCAATGCTGACTAACTTGGAGGTTACTTCATTAGAGGGACATAGCATGAGCCTGATGTCATTCTACCCATGTGGCTATACCTCATTTTATGTAACTTCACTATGTAAAAATTCAGAGATAGCTTAAAAATATACTTTGCAAGATGATTCATCAGAGAACTTCTAGAAAAATAATATGTCTAAAATGGGATTTGTTTTTCAAAGTCTATGTATTATGTACAAGTTCTCAGAGAATATTTATCATGTGAGATGAAATACACAATAGCCATCTATTCATTCACTCATTCCCTCTTCTGATTATTCAAGAATATTTGTCAAATGTCCAGCTATTTCTGATAACCACTGGGAATATAAAAATGAATACCTCACTTACCATGGCTCCTTAGCTTGAGGAGTATGCAGCCCAGAGAGACAACATGTAAATTGTTTGGCTTTTGTGTTTTTTTTTTAATATTTATTTATTTATTTATTTATTTATTTATTTATTTATTATTTTTTATATTTTACCTTTATTTTTTATTTTTTAAAATTTACATCCAAATTAGTATACAGTGAAGCAATGATTTGAGGAATAGATTCCTTAATGCCCCTTACCCATTTAGCCCATCCCCTCCTCCCACAACCCCTCCAGCAACCCTCAGTTTGTTCTCCACAATTATGTCTCTTTTGTTTTGTCCCCCTCCCTGTTTTTTATATTTTTTTGTTTCCCTTCCCTTATGTTCATCTGTTTCGTCTCTTAAAGTCCTCATATGAGTGAAGTCATATGATTTTTGTCTTTCTCTGACTAATTTCACTTAGCATAATACCCTCCACTTCCATCCATGTAGTTGCAAATGGCAAGATTTCATTCTTTTTGATTGCTGAGTAATACTCCATTGTATATTTATACCACACCTTCCTTATCCATTCATCCATCGATGAACATTTGGGCTCTTTCCATATTTTGGCTATTGTTGATAGTGCTGCTGTAAACGTTGGGGTGTCCCTTCGAAACAGCACACCTGTATCCCATGGATAAATGCCTAGTAGTGCAAATGCTGGGTCATAGGGTAGTTCTATTTTTAGTTTTTTGAGGAACCTCCATACTGCTTTCCAGAGTGGCTGCACCAGCTTGCATTCCCACCAACAATGCAAAAGAGATCCTCTCTCTCCGCATCCTCGCCAACATCTGTTGTTGCCTGAATTGTTCATGTTAGCCATTCTGACAGGTGTGAGGTGGTATCTCATTGTGGTTTTGATTTGTATTTCCCTGATGATGAGTGATGTGGAGCATTTTTTCATGTGTCAGTTGGCCATCTGAATGTCTTCTTTGGAGAAGTGTCTATTCATGTCTTTTGCCCATTTCTTCACTGGATTATTTGTTTTTTGGGTGTTGAGTTTGATAAGTTCTTTATAGATTTTGGATACTAACCCTTTATCTGATATGTCATTTGCAAATATCTTCTCCCATTTGTCAGTTGCCTTTTAGTTTTTGCTGATTTTTTCCTTCACTGTGCAAAAGCTTTGTATTTTGATGAGATCTCAGTAGTTCATTTTTGCTTTTGTTTCCCTTGCCTCCAGGGACGTGTTGAGTAAGAAACTGCTGCGGGCAAGATCAAAGAGGTTTTTGCCTCCTTTCTCCTCGAGGATTTTGATGACTTCCTGTGTTACATTGAGGTCTTTCATCCATTTTGAGTTTATTTTGGTGTATGGTGTAAGAAAGTGGTCCAGGTTCATTCTTCTGCATGTTGCTGTCCAGTTTTCCCAGCACGACTTGCTGAAGAGACTGTCTTTATTCCCTTGGGTATTCTTTCCTGCTTTGTCAAAGATTAGTTGCCCATACATTTGTGGGTCCATTTCTGGGTTCTCTATTCTGTTCCATTGATCTGAGTATCTGTTCTTATGCCAGTACCATACCGTCTTGATGATTACAGCTTTGTAGTATAGCTTGAAGTCTGGGATTGTGATGCCTCCTGCTTTTGTTTTCTTTCTCCAGATCACTTTGGCTATTCGGGGTCTTTTCTGGTTCCATACAAATTTTAAGATTACTTGTTCTAGCTCTGTGAAGAATGCTGGTGTTACTTTGATAGGGATCACATTGAATATGTAGATTGCTTTGGGTAGTATTGACATTTTAACAATATTTGCTCTTCCTATCTAGGAGCATGGAATCTTTTTCCATTTCTTTGTGTCTTCTTCAATTTCTTTTATCAGCTTTCAATAGTTTTCAGTGTATAGATTTTTCACCTCTTTGGTTAGATTTAATCCTAGGTATTTTATGGTTTTTGGTGTAGCTGTAAATGGGATCAATTCCTTGATTTCTCTTTCTGTGGCTTCATTGTTGGTGTACAGGAAGGCAACCAATTTCTGTGCATTGATTTTATATCCTGCAACTTTGCTGAATTTATGAATCAATTCTAGCAGTTTTTTGGTGGAATCTTTTGGGTTTTCCATATAGAGTATCATGTCATCTGCAAAGAGTGAAAATTTGATCTCCTCCTGGCTGATTTGGATGCCTTTTATTTCTTTGTGTTTTCTGATTGCAGAGGCTAAGACTTCCAGTACTATGTAGAGTAACAGTGGTGAGAGTGGACATCCCTGTCTTGTTCCTGACCATAGGGGGAAAGCTCTTAGTTTTTCCCCATGGAGGATGATATTAGCGTCGGGTCGCTCATACATGGCTTTTATCATCTCGAGGTATGATCCTTCTATCCCTACTTTCTTGAGCGTTTTTATAAAGAAAGGATGCTGTATTTTGTCAAATGTATTCTCTGCATCTAATGAGAGGATCATATGGTTCTTGTCCTTTCTTTGATTGATGTGATGAATCACGTTAATTGTTTTGCGGATATTGAACCAGCTCTGTATCCCTGGTATAAATCCTACTTGGTCGTGGTGAATATATTTTTTTAATGTATTATTGGATCCGGTTAGCTAGTATCTTGTTGAGTATTTTTGCATCCATGTTCATCAGGGAAATTGGTCTGTAGTTCTCCTTTTTAGTGGGGTCTCTGGTTTTGGAATCAAGGTAATGCTGGCTTCATAGAAAGAGTTTGGAAGTTTTCCTTCCATTTCCATTTTTTGGAACAGTTTCAAGAGAATAGGTGTTAACTCTTCCTTAA
Source organism: Acinonyx jubatus (assembly GCF_027475565.1). Taxonomy (NCBI): domain Eukaryota; kingdom Metazoa; phylum Chordata; class Mammalia; order Carnivora; family Felidae; genus Acinonyx; species Acinonyx jubatus. Next base: position 69,084,644 of record NC_069387.1, read on the forward strand.
ATGTTTGGTAGAATTCCCCTGGAAAGCCATCTGGCCCTGGAGTCTTGTTTTTTTGGCAGATTTCTTATTACTAATTCGATTCTTTACTGTTATGTTACTGTTCAAATTTTCTATTTCTTCCTGTTTCAGTTTTGGTAGTGTATATGTTTCTAGGAATTTGTCCATTTCTTCCAGATGGCCTATTTTGTCGGCATATAATTGCTCATAATATTCTCTTATTATTGTTTTTATTTCTGTTGTGTTGGTTGTGATCTCTCTCTTTCATGCTTGATTTTACTTATTTGGGTCCTTTCCTTTTTCTTCTTGATCAAACTGGCTTATCAATTTTGTTAATTCTTTCAAAGAACCAGCTTCTGGTTTCATTGATCTGTTCTACTGGTTTTTTTTTTGTTTGTTTTTTTGTTTTTTGTTTTTTTGGTTTTTATAGCATTAATTTCCACTCTAATCTTTATTATTTCCTGTCTTCTGCTGTTTTGGGGTTTTATTTGCTGTTCTTTTTCCAGTTCCTTGAGGCGTAAGGTTAGGTTGTGTATCTGAGATCTTTCTTCCTTCTTTAGGAAGGCCTGGATTGCTATATACTTTCCTCTTATGACTGTCTTTGCTGCATCCCAGAGGTTTTGGGTTGTGGTGCTATCATTTTCATTGACTTCCAATTTCCTCATTTTAAAAATGAATTTATACAATGACAATTTCTGTTTCGTAGAACATTAAATAAGAGGTGCATGTGGATAGTATGACAGAACATCTTATTCTCTTCCAGAGCCTTCCCTATAGCAGACAATTATATTGGCTGAATTAAGAAACATGAGTAAATAAGTGAAACATACAGGAAAACTGATTTTTACAATAGATTATAATAGGCAATATAATGAGATTATGAACAAAGTCTTATGGAGGAACAGAATAGCAAAACACTAAGCCTATATGTGGAGATTCTAGGAAACATGTAGAAAGTAATATGTAACTGTGCAATTAAGCACAAGGAAATTGTATACTAGGTGAAAAATGTGAGGGAGGGCATTCCAGACAGAAGGGAGAACAGGTGTAAAGGCATTGAAATACAAGTAGGTATAGCAAGTTAAGAAACTGTGAGAGGTTATGGGACTCCTGGGTGGCTCAGTCGGTTGAATGTCTGACTTGGGCTCAGGTCATGATCTCGTGGTTCTTGAGTACAAACCCTGCATCAGGCTCTGTGCTGACAGCTCAGAGCTGGAGCCTGCTTCCAGATTCTGTGTTTCCTTCTCTCTCAGCACCTCCCCCACTTGCCCTCTGTCTGTCTCTCTCTCAAAAATAAGTAAACATTAAGAAATTGTGAGAAGTGAGGTACATTTTAAATAGGGGGGCTGGATGGAGGAGAATTGTGAGTGATAGGGCTGGAGAATTAGGCTGGGGTCGAGTTGAAGTGTCACAGGCGCAGTCTTAGAATTTATCCTTCATGCAATGGAGAGAAGGTGAGATTTTAAGCAAGAGGATGAGGTTCCAAAAGAAATTGGGAAAAAAATTAGTAGTATAATTGACAAAAATAAAATAGGATGAAATGGGAAGAAAAGAGAGTAGTGGCATAAACTAGTTATGATATGATATGAAGCCTACTGAGGTGATCCAGGGAGAAGATGAGGAAGGTCTGAACTAATAGTGGCAGTAGAAATAGAGCAGAGAGCTCAGATTTGGGAGAGATTTTCATGCGTGAAATTAATCGAATTTGGTGCACAGTTGTTTAGAGCTTCAGATGAGGGAGGTAGAGGAGTATATGTTGACCTGTTTAGAAGATTGCATACAATAGAAACAATTATAGGAGGATGAGAAGTGGATGAAAATAAATTATGAGTTCAGCTTTAGTCAAGTAGTTTAAGTCTTGGTCTACAGAGTTGGAAATTAGAATCTGTGGCTTGGAAGAGGGATTTGGAACAGAAATGTGGACTTGGGAATTGTTAATCTAGACAGTCATTGAAGGCTGAGAATAGAAGTCTCACATGGAGTTTGAGATCCTTTTTGGTGCCTATCTATGGACCATTTTGTATCATACTTACAAAAAGTGTTCTTCTTTCAAATATAGATCACCTTAGAATTGTTTCTTTGGTATAATTTAGTCAAATTTCTTTGTGCATCTGTCATTAATTTATTTAAAGCTTCATTCTGTTTCTAAGACACTAGACCTTTTACCCCAAATGCATCTCTGTCTCCAAAATCATTTGCCAAAAGGGATCTGGCCCAGAAGCATGGGACCGCATCAAGTGTACTTCTTCCCTTGAAGACCAAATGACAGGAATATGCAGGAATACTGGGTTGCATTACATAAACAGGGGACTTTACTAAAATGGGAAGAAATGATAGCTGCTTGTGATGTCACTGTAAAGAAAAACATTGATCAAAGATCCATTTGGAACTATTTAGAGCAAACTATCCCTCCATCAGTTCTGCTGTTCCTGAAATCCAGATCTCTTGCACACATGCCTTCTCTGTCTTCCAAGCCACAGTAAAGTTCTCATATCTGACTTGTGAGTATTGGGTTGCTTTGTGAACATTGCCCCACTCAACATCAAATACTTTTGTTAAGCAGTTATATGAATGAGCAGGCAAATAAATCCTGAGCCATTATAAGCTGTTGGCTTCTGTTAACTAGCTAAAATTATGCATAAGATTCTTTCAAATGACATCACTTCTAAATTATCAATACTGACATCACTTCTAAATTATCAATATAGAATGTTTGGGAGTGTTAATTTTAAAAATTTATAAATTCTCTTGCCTTTCTCTAAATAAACCTATGTTCTAAGACCTTCTGGAATTAAAAAAAGCATTTCAATTGTGATTAGAGTCTTTGCGTAAAATAAGAGACTCTCTTGTGCATGTCTTATTTTTATTTTTTCTAGCCCTGGGGTAGAGAACAAGGGAAAGAATTCTGCTGCATTTAAAAGATAGAGCTCTTAGGATGTGTCTAAAAATTATCATTAAAAAAATAAATGCTAAAGAGGTGGTCTGATCGGAGGAGACTCTGAAGAAGGAATGTTTTTACACTGTTAAACTGTTTCTTCACGATGTCATGTTACCCCCATGCTCTAAACATTCACAGTACTCTCACAGCAAGGGATGGGCATTTGTCTGTACCTTTTTCTAATTAGAAACAAACCCCTGATCTCTATAATGATAATCCATTTCAGAGCTAATAGTCTGTGAGTTGTTCACTTCGTGAATGAAACTTGTTTGGAAATCATTTTGCATTACAAAAAATATTTTGCTGGATTTTCATTTTCGAACTGCCCTGTGACTCATTTCTCCTAGCCCTATTATTAGCAGGTAAGAACCAGCTAAAATTATAAACAAATTCATGTGGATGTGTGTATGGATGCCAGTGCACATGCATCGGAAAGAAAATGGCTTCACACAAAAGAGGGATTTAAAAGGTGAGAGTTTTAGGCCCTTTGGATAATTTTCAAAAAGCTAATTCATGAGGTGAAGGATCACTGACTACGTCTTTAATCAGACCACAGTGGTATGCACTGATAGAATTGTTTATAGAGCAATGCTACATGCCTGTAACAAAAGCATACTGGAGCTTCCAGACTTTTCTCTCTCTCTTTTTAAATGTTGGTTTGTTTTTGGGAGAGAGAGAGACAGAATGCAAGTGAGGGAGGGCCAGAGAGAGAGGGAGAAACAGAATCCAAAGCAGGCTCCAGGCTCTGAACTATCAGCGCAGAGACTGATGTGGGGCTTGAACTCACAGACCACAAGATCATGACCTCAGCTAAGGTTGGACGCTTAACCAACTAAGCCACCAGGCAACCCGCTTCTAGGCTTCTCTCTTAACTGCCTTTCAGTTTATGCTTCTCTACCTTTTTTTTTTTTCTATAGTAAGTCAATTTAGGCAGTTTTTATGGAAGGATACTTTTTGTATGATATTTTGAGACATAAGTGTATAATAACCAATAATATTTAGAAACCCCCCAATTTTTTTCTACCACAGGTAAGAGGCTGTCATTTCCCTTTTACTATATTAGTCTTCATTACAAAAAACAAATTCTATGACAATTTAGATATTCCAAGTAAAGCTACAGACATGTTAAGGTTTTAAATAAATTGATGCATTCCATCTTTTTTAGTAACTACACATTTATTTCTCATTGCAAGTCTTCTTCAATCCCTAACAAAAATCTTTGCATAATTATTTGTTTTTTTTTAACTTTATGTTCTTTGTGGGGAATGGAGACGCCAAGTAGTCATTTAAATTTTATGTTTGCAATTTCTTACTTTTTCTTTAAGAACTTTAGTAACCAAATGATTTAGCTCATGATGCTTCCATGGATTAACCCACATCTGTTCCATAAATCTGGAAAGATTTCTGACAATTGCCAGTATTTTTTTATGGGAATGATAGACTAAGATCAAGCCTTTTCTTGTATTTATGTGTCTGATTTATATATATTCCTTCCTGGAGGGATCTGCTGTACCCAGCAAAATGGTTATAATGTGGAATCTAAAAAGGGTTATCAGAGAAATCAACAGTTAAATTTTTATTAATACCCTATTCAGGCCTGCATCCGTGTCATATTTGGAAAGAAAATTAGGGATCTTAAGTTAAAAGATTTGGGTTAAATATTCCAGATATGATAATACTTTTATTCATTCATCCACTAACAGATATTTATTGAACATTTATTATGTTTTAGGCACTGTATTAAATCATGATGTAGGCTTACTATATGTGTGTCTTTGAGCAAGTTACTTAACTAAGACCTTCAGCATTTGAATCTGCAAAAGAGTGAAACTTAGGCCTTCATAACTGAGTAGACACTGTAATACAAACCCTGCCATAGAGTGATTATACATATCCCCACTGGTTGCCAATTTCAGGAGCCTGGGTGATCTTCTGAAGTAGGGAGTGTTCTATGAAAATGTTCTAGGCCTGGGGCGCCTGGGTGGCTCAGTCGGTTAAGCGTCCGACTTCAGCTCAGGTCACAATCTTGCGGTCCGTGAGTTCGAGCCCCGCATCGGGCTCTGGGCTGATGGCTCAGAGCCTGGAGCCTGCTTCCGATTCTGTGTCTCCCTCTCTCTCTGCCCCTCCCCCGTTCATGCTCTGTCTCTCTCTGTCCCAAAAAATAAATAAACGTTAAAAAAAAAAAATTAAAAAAAAAAAGAAAATGTTCCAGGCCAGAACATATAGGGAAAGTAGTTGATATTACACTTTGGCATCATGGTCATCTGTATTTTCACAATAAAGGAAAAGAAGGTGGCATGAGGAATGATGGGAACCCAGCAGGATTGTCCCAAGGAACTTTGGACAGATCTGTCTTCAAATCCTAGACCCACCTAATTGTTATGTGAGTGACTGTGCTAGTTACTGGGCCTCTATGAGACTGTTACCTCATCTGTTAAATGGGATAACAATATTGCGCCCACAAGATTGTTGAGTTAAATGTGATAATCCTCGCAAGAAACCTAGTACAGTAGATGGCGGTAATTGTTGTTGTTAGTGTTGCTATAATCAAGGATCCCTTGGAAACTCTACTGATTTGTCAGTTATGTTGCTATCTGTCCTTTTAAACATGCTTTTCCTGAGTTAACAGTACAATGACAAGTGGAGTCATAAAATTCCATGGCAATTTGAGAAGTCCATCTCTACTTTTAAAGGAAAAACGACTGTGAGAACAATCCCTGAATGGAACTACTATTCATTTGGACAGATATGCAGGTGAGGTCATACATAGACTTAATGTTGGGCCTCTAGGTAGAAAAATAACCAGCCTTTTTCTACTTAAAATTTCATAGGCTTTCTTTGAACAAATCCATGGCATCTCATAAACTAAAGAAAACGTTATTTCCTCTGAGTTAATGAAAACCCCAATATGTTCTTCAGTATTACCTTCGTAATTGTTACTTGTTCATCTATTCATATTGTAAACAGTTTAGAAATGGTCTATTTATTTCCCTATGTCAGCATTCTGCTCTTTCTCATGTGTGCATTGCTTATCCATAGAAAATGATAGAAAATCCTCCATGTGAAAGGTTTAGTGAAAGTAACAGCACCAACATTCTTTTATCTGTGATGATGGAAAGATAATCCACATGTGAAAGCACTTGGTGCTTCAGCTTATTTTGAGTGATGGAAGCATAATAGAATCTCCTAAGCATTAACATTCTACAATAACACAGCATTGTCATCCTTTGTGTGATCCTGGCTCATACAAATCTCACTCAGTGTTTCAAATTCCTAACAAAAACTAGAGAAATACACCTCAAAGCTATTATGTAAAAATGGTTTAGAGATAGCTCTAAATCTTTAAACAAACCCTTCATGATATAAAAGTCCTATTTATATACTTCTCAAGGGATGTTTACGAACAGGATGAAAATTATGAATCTGGATCTCACAAGCCTTTTGCATGCCTAAATCCTGAATACATTTTTTTTCTGAAAGTATTAGCCTTTTATGTTCTTTCTCTGCATTTGACAATTTGGCTTGCTGTTATGCAAACAGCTTTAAGAATGCTGAGAGAAAAATTCTATATCTATTTCAATTTAGAATTAAGGACATCATATAACCTTCCATTATCTCCTGACTTTTAATTTTAAAGAACAAAAGCTATTACCTTTATTACTATCAGGTATGGTGAATCTTTGGCAATTCTGGAAATGGGAAGAATTTGTCAGCCATTTCCTCCCACATCTCTTTTGGTGCTCACCTTCTAGGAGGTGAGCTCTTCTGTGTTGCTCCCTGGCTGTCCTGAACTCTTGTCATATGCACTAAATCCAGACCTTCCTTTCCAGGCAGTGCCCTTGCTTCCAGTTATCCTTTCTTTGCACCCACTGGACCTTAACCGTCTTTGTTCTCATGCTCTTAGCTTTCTACTCCTAACCAGTGCTCAGGGAGGCAGCATGGTAGGGGTAGAAAGAGAATTAAGCTGGAAATACAGACTTGAGTCAAAGTTCTGGTCAATACTTGTGGTATGGTCACCTATACCAGGCCCTGCTTTAAGTGCCTGCTATGTGATAACTCATTCATTTCTCAAAAACAGTCATGAAAGCAGGTACCGTTAGGTTAAATCACTTGCTTAAAGTCACACAGCTAGCAAGGGGGGGAAAGGATTATAGTCAAAGTGGTCTAGCTCCAGAGTCTGTGTGTTTAATTGTCTACTATACTGCCAATAATTCACCCTGTGGACTTCTCTTGGCCTCAGTTTCTTCTATCAAATGCGAGAGTTGATCTAAACTCTCAAGGATCACTTGCCATCATAAAAGTACAGGTCTAAGTACTAGCTCAACAGAATCAACCAAGTTACATTTAAAGCTAGACCTACAGCAGCATCTGGGGGGCCCAGTCAGTCGAGCATCTGACTTCAGCTCAGGTCATGATCTCACAGTTCATGAGTTCGAGCCCTGCATTGAATTCCGTACTGACAGCTCAGAGCCTGGAGTCTGTTTCAGATTCTGTGTCTCCCTCTCTATCTCTTCCCCTTCCCCCTTGATCTCTGTCTCTCTGTCTCTGTCTCTCTCTCTCTTTCAAGAGTAAATAAATATTAAAAAAAATAAAATAAAAGCTAGACCTACAATTGCTTTTTGACTAGAGATAGAAGACACCAAATAAAATTTTGTTTGCTTAACATCAAATACTGGTGATATTGGGAATGGTCTTCTCTTATGTCACCATAAGTGGGGATGCAATTGACAGCTGATGTCTGGGTATATAAATAAATATCTACACACCTGTGATTATGCAATGTAACTTAACATGTTGTATCAGTTAGAATTTGATTTTTCTATATATAAAGAAAACACAAAATATCAATGGCTTTCTCAAGACAGAAGTTTATTTCTCCATGTAGAAGAAGTCAGGAGATAAGGGTTCCAGAACCTGAGGTAACTTAATATCGGATTCTTTCTCTAGTCCCACTCTACCCTCTTAGCTCATGTCTTCCATCCTTCAGATCAGCTCATGGTCTAAAATGGCTGTATTCTATACAGAAGGAAATAGAACGGAGCAAGGACCAAAAGCCTTCCTCCCATATGAGTCAGCCATCTTTAAACACATTTCACTGAAAACTCATCAAGCACTTCTATTCAACATTTCCACTTATATATCTCTGGCCAGAATGTAAAGTTGATCTTATCCTCAAAGTAGGCTGGAACATGTTCTCTCTTAGCTGGGTGCTTTAAAGAAGAAAATCACCATTCAATGATGAATAAAGAAGAAAAGAATGGGTATTGAGTGACAAAAGGGAATTTTGATAACCATTGATGAGATAGCTATAGAAATCTACAAAAGAATAATAGCAGTGATATGAAGAAGTCCCATTTAGAAGGTATTTAAGGTAGAGTCAATAGGACTTAATGATTAATTGGATGTGAGGGATTAAAAAAAAACCATGGAAGAGTCAAAGTCAGTGACTAAATTGAAGTGACAAAGTAGATGGAAGCACCATTCTCAGATAAAGAACATGAGGATAAACTGATTACATGGAGAAGATGACCCAATAAATTTTACCTTTGTTAAAATTCAGGTATGTAGAAAGGAATCAAAAAGGAAATTGAGAAGGAAGTTGAACATTAAGGACTGAAGCTCAGTAAATTAATCTGGGCTAGAAATATGTAGATGTGTGAGCAGCTGGCATTATAGAGAGTAACTGAAATAATTGGAATTGGCAAGTTCACCTGGGAAGAGTTTGAAGAATAAGAAGAGAATATAGACTAGGACTCTGCTCCTGAGAAACAACTACCCTTAAAGATGGGGAGAGAGGGACACCTGAGTGGCTCAGTTACATGTCCAACTTTGGCTAAGGTCATGATCTCGCGGTTGGTGAGTTCAAACCCCACATTGGGCTAGCTGCTGTCACCAAAGAGCCCGCTTCAGATCCTCTGTCCCACTCTTTCTGCCCCTCCCCAGCTTGTGCACTCTCAAAAATAATAAATAAATAGATGTTTTAGAAAAAAGTTGGGGAGAGAAAGAAGAGTGAATACAAATACAGGGAGATAGGAGGAAAGCCAGGAGAGCTTGGGATCATTCAAGCCAGAATAAGAGTTTCAAGTTGAAAAGAACACCTAATGGTATTAGATGCTACAGAAGAGCTGAGCTAAATAAGAACTAAAAAGATATTTTTAAAGATCATTTAATCCCAATGAAGTTCTCAATGGCTTTGAATGGAAGTTTTGTGGACTCAGTGAAGAAACAAGGAAACAGTGAAATAAGAAGTACACAAAAGGTGAGGAATGGAGATAATATGTGCAGGCCACTTTTTAAAAAGGTTTGTGGTGAAGAGAGTAAAAGAGGATGATAATTGGGGAAAGATATGGAATCAAGGGAGAAGAAAATCAATACAGTGAGTTTTGCCAAGGCTATTGCAAAGTTAGATTACTTTTAGGTAGAAGTAAAGATATTTAATTCACTGTGATAGGAAGGAAGAAGAGAAGATTTAGAACCAGCTCCACCTATTTGTTGATAGTAAGAATTTAAAAGAGTTTCAGTATGATGCCTTTCTTTTCTCTGCAAAGTAATGGTCAAGTCCTCAGCTGAGAGAAAGGGTGGAGGGTTAAAAATTGTAGAGCAGTTTGAAATGACTCTGGACAATGAGAATATGGACCAACAAATTTTAAGGGATGCTGGTAATGGTCAAGGACATGATTAAGGTCAAAGACTTCAGAAGGCTTGTAATCCTCTTCCTCTTCTCCTCCTCCTCCTTTTGTTTCTTAATTTATACACATTTCCATATTTCTTGTTAGTTTTTTCCTAGGTACTCTATTTCATATTTTGATTTCTATTAGGATATTTTCCATAATATTTTCTAACTAGTTATTGCCAACATAAATCTATTTCAACTTACTGTAGTAGTGTCTGGCCTCCATGATAAAATTTGTTATCCAGAGTTGTTCAGATATAAAATACCTATGCAACTAATAACCATTTCATCCCTCATTGCTAAAATATATTTCCCAGTCTTGTCCCTCTTCTATTTAGTGACTACAACTTCTGAATAATTATGAATAACAAAGGTTACAGAAATAATCCTTTTCTTTTTCTGGACTTTAATAGGAATGTCTTCGGTGTTTCACCACTTATTAAGATTCATTTATCTCATAAATATTATTGAGTACCTATCATGTGTTGTGATTGTATTAGGTGCTGGTTATACTGTGGTAAAATAATTTGACACCCTTTTCAATGTTACATAATTTAAAGTCTGGTAGAGAAAAAAATTTTAAGGTTATAAAGATATGGTCTCATAATTTGTGATAAGGGTTATGAATGAAGAAAGGGGGGGACTCTATGAGACAAAAAAAATGTGAGCCCTAATTTAGAATGGAGGATCAAGTAATTCCTCTCTGAAAAAGTGACATTTAAGTTAAAACATAAAAATGGAGTCAGAATTATTAAAAAAAAATCAGGTCAAGGTGCCAAGGTAGGGATAAGTAAGAGGAATTGGGGGTTTAATTAATGCAAGAACATTAGTGGGATCACAGATTGAGATTACTGTTTAGTTTGGAAGGCATATGAGAGCATATACTGAGTGCTAATGAATGTTGACACTATATATAATTTTAGATGATAACTTGAATCCTTTCTTATACCAAGAAAGTTAAATTTTAGACTTTGCTAAGATGAGTGTTTAAAAATAGGAACAATTTAAAATGTTATTAATAGGCCCTACAGTTGTATCCTGCGAGATGATCGATCATATGGTTTTTCTTCTTTTACCTATGAGTATGATAAATTATGTGAACTCTCCTTTCATTCCAAGAATCTCACTGGGCCATGATATGTTTTTTAAATATAATTTTTCATTTCATTGGCCTGTAACTTAGAGGTTTTATAAATATATCAACAAATAAGTTTTTGAGAGAGTTTTTGGTTATTATTTATTTGTTTGGGCTTCTTTGATATAAGGAACTGTCAAACATATAGTTACCAAATTTATTCTAACTTTATGAAATCAAGTGGAATTTTTCTATTTTTCTGTTTAATGTTTGAAAACAGGTTTAGCAGCATAGGAACGTTCAAATAACACTGCTGTGAAACCATTTGACTTTTGTGATTTTGAGGAGCACACATTTCTTTGACGATTTTATCAATTATTTCTGGTTACATATCTACTAAGGTTTGATGTCTCTTTTTAAGTCAGTTTTGGTAATTTATATTTTCCTACTTTCAGTGACTCCTGAAACTGGACTGTTTACACTGTTTACACTGATTTCTAACTGGTCTCGCTCAATTCCAGTTCATTCTTTTCATTGTACAGTCTGTGTGATCTCTCAAAATTGTCATTCTAATTAATTTATTTCTCCTCTGAAAACCCTTCAACAACTCTGTATTTCCCTCAAGATAAAATACAAACTCCTGACACAAGATAGGAGTTGTGAGTCTCTTCATTATTCTAAGACGACATCAATTATCTTGTTCTCCTTTCACTTCGATTCCCAGAATATTCTAGGTTCACCTTTCCCCTGGGCATTCACTTCTGTTATTTCTGCTAGTTGAAATTCCTTTTTCCTCCTACTTCCCAAACGCTGGGGAACTTTTCATATCCTTCAGGTTTCTGCTCAGATGTAACTTTCTCCAGAAGTCCTCCTTAACTTCCAAAACTGTATACTATGTGTCCTCCCATATGGGACCTGTACCTATAGAAGGACAATAAGAGAGTGTTTGGTCACCTGTCTCTGTCTCACACAAGGGACTATAAAAGTAAGTTGAGAGGAGAAACATTGTGTTATTCATCTTTGTATTTTCAATATTTGGAATAAAGGCTGGCACTTAGAAAGTACTCAATAAATATTCATTGAGTGTTGAATGAATGACAGGTTTGAATGACTTCCAATTACACTGAAATTTTTAGCAACTCACATTTCTTTTCCAAAGAATATTGATTATTTTCCAAAATATTCAACTTAGTTATCAGAGAAATAACATATTTTTCCCATTCACATATCATCAGGCTATATAATATTTAATTTAATTATGCAATTATAAAAACAAGCACAACTCGCATAGGGAAGCTTAGGACTAAAACCTTGACTCTTGCAAGCCACATAGCTAAACCCAAGAGAACAGAAAAAATTTGCTAGCTAGGAGCACAGAAATGGGCAGCATGTGTTCATTTGTCAGTTGGTTAAGTGGAAGTTTCTTAGAGTTTTCACTAGGTACAGAGAGAGCTCACAATCTAGAAATAGTTGTTGAAGTTTATTGGTGAATTTGATTAGTTGGTTTCAAAAAACATATTTTGTCATGCAAGATAAAAAATGGTTAAGGCTAAAAGATTGGGCAAAATGTCCTCATTAACATGGAAGTTTAAGACTACATCATTACAGTCTGATTTTTAGGTCCAAGGAGCTGGAGACTGAACAGTACAGAAGGGAGGAGAATAAATCATATAAAGAGAACTTTTCTTTTTCTTGGTACTAGAAATACTCTGGGAAAAATTCCATAGTACATAAAAGAAAATTTTATATGTGAGCCCAGATGCTTCTGTACATTTCTCCTATCTCCTATTCAATTTCTGCCTCAGGTATTCCAAAATATTCTATTTTCTAAAATTTTTTGGAAGGTCTTGATTTTTAGACTTGATTTTTTTTTTGTTTCTTATTAGCAAAGCACCACTTAACCATTCCACTGATATATGTCAAACAAACAAATATTTATACCTAAGCTGGATATAAGTATAAAACTTCTGCTTTGAAAAACATTTAGCCTACGCTATTTCGGATGTATCTTTTGAATCATTTACCCTATTGCTGCCACTGGGGTAGTGTGCATTTTATTTGGAGGACTCAGAACTCAAGTCACCTGCCGAAGGAGTGAAGAAACTCAGCTGGAGCTGATTTACATGGTTTTATTAGTCCCCTTTTGTCCATCTATCCCTGCAATATTAATTTATTAGAAATGTCTAGTCAATGTCTCCATTCTCATGTAGCACTAAGATAATTTATCTTCCATTAAATGTCTGCTGAAAATCTTAACCCTGGAATGCAGATATCTGCTAGGGAACTCAGTGCTGGCCAGCTGTAGGATAGAGGTAGAAACCTCATTCAAGTTGGGGTATTTCTTTCTCCCCCTCCATCTCCCTCTCTCCCCTAGGAATTGGCAATTAGCGTACTGAGTCAGTTCACTGAGCATATTGTACTAGACAATTACCTAGAACTGGACTTTGAGTTGGTGCCAAAGCCAATAAAAGGTACATTTATGGAAGAGCCAAAACTAAAGAGGCTTTTAAGAAAACAGGTTAAAAACAAAACAGATGTACAGAGAAAAGCAGAGAAGGGATGTGGCTACAGAGACAGAGAGGCAAAGTGGCTGCCTGATGACTTTTAGATCTACTGAAATCCAGCTAAACCTCAAGCACTTTATTTCCTTGAGTTTTTCTAATATCTCTTCAATAAACTTGCTAATTCTCATAGTTTAAGTGGGTGTATGTGTCTTGGAACCAAATGATTCCTGGCTCGTTCTTTGTACCATATTGAGAATTTGAAAACAAGTAAACTTTCAGATGGAAAATGTGACTCATTGAAGAGACAGGGTGAAGCTCAAGGAAAACATCGCCCCCTCCACCCCCACTCATGCTTTTGATATCTTTTTCCTTATAAATTGTAATGCCCAAGCCCCATACTGGTAGATATCAAAGTCAGAAACTTGCCTTTGATGCTCACATTCTCTTCTTTAATCCATTTGCTAGCTTATAGTTGTACTACCTTCTCTTTTTGGTACCTAGGGACTCATGCTTTCATCATTCTCCCTCTTACGACCAATTTCAGAAAAGTATCTGATACATTTACTTACACAAAGGGAAAATAATTTTAATGCTCTCTCTCTCTCTCTCTCTCTCTCTCTCTCTCTCTCTCTCTCTCTCCATGCACATGTGTCAGAGAGTTTCCCTTTTAACAGTATTACACATGTTAAGATGCAAAATAACTCTTGAACTGGGAAATTCCAGCTGGAAATGGGACTTGTGTTTCAGGGGCAACCTGAACATGTTTGAAATAACTGCAGAGATGGTTGTCTCCTGTGTTTCCTCCATGTGAAGGCTTGCTCTGATTTGCGTTTGTCTGTGACGGTGTGTGGAATGTGAATATTTGAGAAGAGACCACCCTGCCTGTTTGGATTAGTGTCTGTATCTATTTTAACAAGTATGGTGCCTGGGAGTTCAGTTATTATGAGTTCAACTCTAGTTTGGGGTTCTGCATACATTTCAAGGGTAAAGGGCAAAGTACTTGTAGTCTTTTCTCTATGCTTCATAAGACTCTTTGAAATATAATATTTTCTTGTAAGTGGACGTGTCTTCAAAATGAGCCAGCTAGTTGACAGATAGCTTGCATATGCTTATGGATAAGTACATTCATAACATACAACTATTCAAAAATGCCAGAATTGTTTTCTCAAAATTCAATTTTGCATAGTTCTGGTAATTAACTCACTGTCAAACTCTGCATAAATTTGAATTGCTTCAGTCTGCAATTTCCAAGCTTCTAAGAAGCTTGAATGGAGATCAAACAAAAACTCTCAACCTCACTAATGCCAATGACAATATAAAACCAACTCCAAATTTTTTCCATCATGTAATCAATAAAATCATATGAATTTGTAAACAGTCCTGTCAAATCTCTGGAAGTATATATCCCCAGACTTGAGGTAGCCTGCAAGGTCACCGAAAAAAGTCTGAGGAAATTGGTTTTCTGTTAAACTCATCCAGGCTCAACTTAAACCTGATGTACTTAGATTCGTTTACTTTAAGGTATCATATCACAATTTCCTGCTACTGAATAATGATGCTGAAGAAGTTTTATTAGAGTCTTTATTAGGGAAGAGAGTACACAGCAGAATCACAGAAACCCAAGTGGGATAATTAGAGATGTGGACTTTATCTCAAGCCAGGTTCTTGATTCATGATAGAATTGGACATTTTATTCCTAAATCTTTCCATTTCAGGATAATACATTAGCTCTGTCTCCAACTCTCCAAGGAATTGCAATGTTAGGTGATTGGATGCGCGCAGATTTTAACCCAAAGTTAGGGACCTTGTTTTTGTCCCTAATGCTACTTGGTTTTTTATGGCTGCTATAACAAAATGTCATAGACTGAGTGGCTTATAAACAACAGAAATTTGTTGTTCATAGTTTGAAGCCCGGGAAATCCAAGATCACAGTGCCAGCTGATTCAGTGTCTGGTAAAGATGTGCTTTCTGCTTCATAGATGGTCATCTTTTCTCTGTATCCACACATGGCAGAAGGGGTGAGAGATCTCTCTGGGGCCTCTTTTATAGGGACTAATCTCATTCATGACAGGTCTATTCTTAGGACCTAATCACCTCCCAAAGGTCTCAACCCAAACACCCTCACATTGATGATTAAGTTTCAACACATGAAACTTGGGGAAACACACTCAATATATGGCAATGATTATTAAATTTTCTGACATGAGGTCATTGATCCATTCATTCATCCCACTAATCTTTTTTGAGTTTCTATTAGATAACAGGCTCTATGTGAGGAGGAAGAAATTCAGACATAAATAAGTTACAGTTTAAAGAGTTTATGGTTGCCAAATAATGTAGAATTACAGGAATAGGTATGTGCACATGTATTATGTGACCCGAAAGAGTGGCACTTAGCCCATTTTAGTGTGAGTAGGAGATCATGGGATGGGAGGAGAGGAAAAGAGAAGATGAACAAGGAGGGTAATGATGCTTGGATTGAATCTTCAAGGATATCTAGGTGGAAACCAGATTAAGAAGACTGCTTGAGCAAAGGAGCCCATAAAACAAATAACAGAGAACATGCTCTGGTGTGTGATTTAACGGTAAGGCAAGAGCACTGAGGGGTTGGTGAGGCTGGAGAGAGAGGTAGGGGCTTGATAATGGAGGACTGGAGGTGCCATCAAGGCCCATAAAATTCCGAATCCAAATATCTTGGATTATGGGAAAATGAACCATTTCCTAATTATCTTTGTAGCACCCAGACACAGCACATGTCTACCACTGAGCAAATGCTTAATAAATATTACCTGATTTGATTCTCCAAATCAGGCTCTTTGTATTTACTTATTTTTTTTGTTTGTTTGTTCTCAAAAAGAGAGGCATTTTTACTTTTTAGATGGTATTACAGGTTTTAATTAATCAGGTAAAACTGGCTGAAAATTTTGAGTATATAAAATAATGTCAAACATAGCTTCATCCATTGTTTGATGTCTTACAGAGTACAAAATGGTTAGGACAACACAAATTGATTAACAAAAAATGAAGCACTCCCGTTTGATTGAGCAGTATCTAGGTGCTAAGCCTTGTGCTACCACTTGACATGTGAATTATTAACGTATACAACAACTTCACCCACTAGGTTCTACTATCCTCACTTTACATATGGGAAAGTGAGTGTCAGAGATGTGAAATGGGTTGCTCACACTCAGTTGATATGTACAGAGGCACAGTTAGCACCTCAGTTTGCTGGATCGAAACTGCTGGCACCACGGCACTTGTAACACTAGGTACACAAAATACACAGGAAGAACCTCTGTTTAGATTAATGCAAAAAGTTCACACACAGAAAAAGTTGACTTTTTTTTCTGCATTTGCTGATAGTTGAGTTTATATTACTAAATCATTTTATGAGATGTTTGACCAAAGCATTTAATAAACTCTGTGTTTTATATCACAATAATAGATCAGGTCCTTCTGACTTGGGATTGCTGAAAAAAACCTCAAAACATCACTCCAAAATCTTTTGAAAATACCTCTTGGCTGAAGCTGCTTTAAATTGAGTTGAGAGAGGGAACCTTGTTTTTCCTCCTGTAGTTCTTGGAAGCCTTCTACTCTCTTTGTGGTTAGACATGCCCTTGGCATTTTTTCCTTCAAGGGAGACTGTCTGAATAGCAGCATTCAGGTTTTCAGAACTTCCCCCCTGCCTGGGAATGTAAAGTGAGGGCTTATAATGTACAGTTTGTTATTGGGCTCAAGTGATACAGCAACACACCCAATGCCCATTCTAAACAAAAATGAATGGAAGAATAAATGCAGGACATCCCATCAAGACAGGAAAATAATGGTAGCCAGACAAGATTTATATTTGGAGGAAAAAGTATGTAGGGCAATTATATTCACACCTTGAGTTGTTTATAATGTCTGCTTTGTTTTTGCTAAAAAAGATAAAAACATCTCTAACCTCGTTGCATGGGGCTCAGTATATTTCCAATTTTAAAAAATCCTTCCATTAAAGTGTGTGAATAAACGGAGTAAAGAAAATATTTTTTAACTGCCAGTTAAAACCTTTCTTTCTCTTTAAGTGATTTTCCCTGGTATTTTAGCTAAAGAATAATTTATTCCCAATTACCTACCCCTAACTTTCCCAAAGTCTTTATTTTCTCTTTGTCTTTTTTCATACTTGGACTTCTCAACATACTTCTGCTGAGAAAACAGCCCCAAGTTTCAGAGCCTCAGACTCATTGGAAGACTCATTGGAAGATGGAGAATGTGATTGGTTCGTTTTCATGTCAACTTGACTGGGACACCAAGGGGCGGAAGCAGGGGTGGGGTGAAGACCAAATATTATTTCTGGGTATACGTGTGAAAGTGTCTCCAGAAGAAATTAGTGTTAGAAATGGTGGACTGCACGGCACCTACGTGGCTCAGTTGATTAAAAGTTTGACTTTGGCTCGGTTCATGGTCTCACGGTCCGTGAGTCCAAGCCCTGCATCAGGCTCTGTGCCGACAGCTCAGAGCTTGGAGCCTGCTTCAGGTTCTGTGTCTCCCTCTCTCTCAGCCCCTCCCCTGCTAGTGCTCTCTTGCGCGCGTGCTCTCTCTCTCTCTCTCTCTTAAAAATAAATATTAAAAAAAAAAAAAAAAGAAATGGTGGACTGAAAAGGCCTTTTGCCCTCCCCAGTGTGAGCAGGCTTCATCCAATCCATGGAACAAAAACATGAAGGGAGTATTTATTCTCCCTGCATGACTGTATGAGCTGTGCCCTCAGTCTTCTCCTATCCTTCGACTAGGACTTAAACCATTGCCATTCCTGGTTCTCAGGCCTTTTGGACTGGGTTTGGAATTTACATCACTGTCTTTCTTGGGTCTTTGTTTGCATATGGAAGATTGTGGGACTTCTCAGCCTCTGTAATGGCATGGGTCAATGCCTTGCGATAAATCTCATCATGTATGTAATATATCCTGTAGAATATATTGTATTTTTTCTGTTTCTCTGGAGAACTCTAACATAGGGAGTATGTGCATCTTTAGAGACCTCCCAAGTCTATAGAAGTCTATTCAGACTTCTCTTTCTGCCAATATTTGGGTTTATGTCTTTCGTACACACGTCCAAGATGGCACACAATCTGACGGTCCTCTATAGTCTTGAAGCCTTTAGCATTTCTTCTCCTGTCTGTCTTTTTCTTCAAAAGTTCAGACATGCCTAGAAAGTAAACCAAATCTGTTGCCACCTCTCTTCTCTTCCTTTCTTCCTTAACCTTTCTTTCTTCAAAATGTCCCCACTCTGCAAACCTTCTGGGACTCTAAACCTTTCTTTCCCCATCATAATTATCAGATCAGCATGGTTAGCAATCTCATTTTCTCAAGTTCAAGATAAATTCATTTGTAAATCATTTAAAATGCATTATTGATAGCTGATAATAATATATTAAAATTGCTTTATCTTCCTAAAGGCATGAGCGATAAGACATTTTAACACCCACTCACAAGTAAAAGAGAAAGACCTTCTAAGAAGAAGCAGTCATTTTGTACTACAAACAATCATTTCCTTGCTCCAGGAGGTGGCCCTCTCTGGACCTTCATGGATTCAGTCCTGACATTTAATCACCTCAGCCCTCAAATGATTTCTATCTGTCTCTCCATGGACAGAAAAGTGGTTTTCAACTCTTCATGTTGATGAAAAGTATTCATCAATATGTTCCTGCATTGGAGTTTTGTTCTTTTTCTTTTAGACTTAGGAAAGATCAGATCAATTTTAAAGAACCTATTATCAGAGAGCATCTGGTAATGTTCCATACATTTTTTTTTCACAAACACTGAGACATTTCAATGAAAAGTATAACCCCTAAAGTAACTGTAGAGGAACATGTTGTTCTTACATTAAGGAAAGAATGAGGGATTCAGATTTAAATATGGTATTTTATCACATAACATGTAAGATCCTAGCATAAAGTTTTTGTCCAAGTGGCCCTTGTCCAATGTGTGTGTTTATATTGGCATCTCTTTTTGAATTTTTAAATAAACACTTGCCCTCTTACCATTGCATTTCCCTTAACATCTTCTAAAAGAGCTATGAGCCATATTAACATTGCTTATGATACATATAAAAAACATTCTTTTTCCTGAAATTTGGTAAGAGTCTTAGATTTACAAAAAATCTTATAATTTCAAAAACATTATATATATATATATAACATATATATAGCTACATATATATATCTATATATCTCTATATATGTATATATAGATATATACATATATATATGTAGCTATATATATGTAGCTATATATATGTAGCTAATGGTAAAAGCTACACCAAACATTAAAACACTTGTATTTTCTCTCTTCAAAAAGGGTACAGTTTTATAAAATGTTGTTAGAATGCCTTAAATATCATGGCCCCTTAGATTTAAATTTATTCAGCAAACTGCTCAGTTTCCAATTTCTATTTTATTTTGTTTTGGGTGAGTCATTGAAAAAAAGATAGTTTAGTACTTAACAGTAACAGGAAAGCTCCAAGCTTGGTCAAACAGTTTCAGGGTTGCTGATAGCAATTTCAAGTGATAGCATAGTCATGCATGAAATCATTCAGGACACAGAAACTGAGACACTAATTTATACACCACAGCAACAATTTACTATGCACCAAATAAGGATCAGACCAGGTTAGACACATTGTTTTCTCTAATCTTCACAACAATCCTGGAGGGTAGGAATTCTTGCTGTGATTTTACAGAAGAAGGGAAAACAGAAAATTAAAGCAACTGGCTTAAGGATACATAGTTGCCAAGTTTCAGAGTAGTGACTTCTAACTTAGTCTGCTGGCTCCCAAACCCATGTTCTTGCCACTACACCATCCTGCCTCCTTATGATTAAGAAAAATGTGCCTCTGAAACAGTTTTTGGTTTTTCCAAAAAATGTAATCTGCTTTAATTTTTATATGATATAATTTCTGGGATACATTAAAAAATAATGGTATCTGGGATAATGTTCTAGAATGCCAGTGAAACATTTTTAGGTCTTTTTTTGGTGAAAATAGTTGTCATATAGTTTATAAAGGTTTATACAAAAGGCATCATACTATATGTATTGCTTTGCAACTTGGCTTTTTTGTTTAAAATTGTTTTTGAGGGTCACCCTGGGTGGCTCAGTTGGTTAAGCTTCCAACTGTGGCTCAGGTCCTGATCTCACAGTTTGGTTCATGAGTTCAGCCCCACATTGGGCTCTCTGCTGTCATCATCAGAGACTGCTTCAGATCCTCTGTCTCCCTCTGCCCCTCCACCCCCTGAAAAATAATCATTTAAAAATTTTTTAAATAAAATTGTTTTCAGGCTTGTCCATGTTGGTATCAGTAGCCCTAGTTCATTCATTCTTCAAATTTGTACCTATAGTTAGATTTTTTTCTTTTTTCTTAATGTTTATTTTTTTTGAGACAGAGAGAGACAGAGCATGAATGGGGGAGGGTCAGAGAGAGAGGGAGACACAGAATCCGAAGCAGGCTCCAGGCTCCGAGCCATCAGCACAGAGCCCGACGTGGGGCTCGAACCCACGGACCGTGAGATCATGACTTGAGCCAAAGTCGGATGCCCAACCGACCGAACCACCCAAGCGCCCCTAGATTATTTTTCAATGTCATTGTCCCAAATCATACTCCTGGCAGCAGTGTATGGGTACCCCCCTTTTTAACACGGTGTATGGGTACCCCCATTTTTCAACAGCCTTGCTGCCATTCTTTTCTTACTAAGAGAAGCCTGATCTTTTTAGCAGTAACATGTCCAGTTTCCAAAAGTATATTTTCCAGTCTCCTTTGGTAATAGAGATGGTTATGTGATACAGTTCTGGCCAGTGAGATAAAACCAGAATCTGTTGGATATTTCAAAAACATTTTTCATTGGTCAGAGAGGTCTCAGTCCTTTTTTTTGCTGCTTCCTTGTTTTCAAATTGTCCTAGGGTACAGGCATGAGGTTAGAGGTGGAACAGTTATCTTGACCCCATGAGATGTTAGTATGAGGGGGAAAACGTACAATAAGGATGATGTAACAGAAAGATTGAAGGAACGAGGGATACTGATGAAGCTGTTCTATTGACAATGGACTGCCAATCTCTGTATGTCTGGCTAATGATCAAAGTAAACCCTTATCTGGTAAAAATCATTGTATAGAAAAATGTATCACTCTATTTCTATTACAATCTTGGCAGGTTATTAATGTGTTTAAAAAGATGGTTTTTACATTTCACCCAGTATGTTTAAAGTTTTGTACTTAAAAATGTCAGAGTATTTAATCACCATTTTTTTGCCAAAAAATGAAGCCTCTTTAACTCTTCAAACTTTGAACTTTTAATGAATTCAATGTTCTGCATGCTGGTTGGGAAAAAAAAATGTTAAAGTCCATAGTAACTCAAATAATAATTCATTCAGTTCTTTCCCTTTCTTCATTTAGTTTAATCTGCTTTCCAGTGCATTTTGTGGGGGTACAATACTAAAATCTTCTGTGATTATAGCAATTAAAAAAATCAAGGAGGAGAAGCACTTCTGGAGTGACACCAGGAGGAGCTCTGCTGACCCTCTCCCTAGTGAAACAACCATAACTGGTGAAAATCATTAAAAAAAAATCATTTTAAGTATCTGGAATTTTTTTCTAAGGATACACAGCAAGTGGAGAAATATGTGGGAAAACATAGTAACCTCAGAAGACTGAGAGTCTGTCATTTCAGTTATACCCAACTCCCCTTCCACCCCCAGCTCAGGGTGAAGGAAGGTCTATTCTGGGCTTGGATAACCAAGAAGGTGGAGGCTCCCTCTGCCCCTCAGCTTGTGGTCTATGATTACTTTTCCTCTCAGTGAGAGACAGGCCACAAGTTTTTCTCATCCTCCCCAGTTCAGTGTTGTAGAAACTGTTCAGGCAAGCACTGAAGTCTGAGACCCACTCATTCCACCAAATTCCCAATTGATGATTGCCTTCATCCCAGTTTGTTCATTTAGCAGAGATTCCACATGAGGAAAGGAAAGCCAAGACTAAGTGCTACCATCCCCACTTAGTACTCTCCTCACAGAGAAGAGATATCTTTGGGAGATAAGCAGACAATTACATAGGTTCTGCAAAGGGCTGGAGGCAATCTGTCATCACAGAGAGCTTCATAGCTCACCCCAAGGCAACTGGTGTTATTTGGAACAGAGTATGGAGAAGTTCAAGCCTAAGGATTTTGTTGGGGGAGAAAAAGAATATTTTGGTGGTGAGTTTAGGGAAGGCTGGTAGCTTCATGATAGCAACAAGTGAAAGGGTAGATTAACTAGAAGTTTAGTAAAGAGAAGCAGGGGAAAATATGCTAAGAAGTTCTATCCTGGGGCATGACCAAGATCCAAAGACTGGTCTCAAAGACTGACTTTGCAAAAAAGCTGACGTTGATGGATTTGTGGAGGGATTTATGTGCTAAAGCATGATTCAAGGAAAAGAAAAGCTATCAGCTATCATTTATTAAAGTTTAACAACTGGGAAAGTATAAGACTAGAGGCAGATCAGTTAGAATCTTAGTCTGAAGATCAATGAAAAACATCCCAGCTAAAACCACAGTCATCTCTAAGCAAGATGGATATCAGGATGATTGCACATGTCTAAGGCTGTGCCTTCTGAGGTTGACATTAGAGCCTGCACACTAAAGTGGAAGTAGAATTCACTGAAACAGTCTAGCCAAGTCACTAAGCAACTAAACAAGCAACAACTATAGTAAGCCCTCAGTTTGCAGGAAGATCAATACCCACAGTTGTTATGTCAAGTTTTCCACAAATAAAAATTGCAAAACATACAAAGAAACAGGAAAGTGTGAACAATACATAGGAAAGACAAAAATAAAATAAAAGCAACAGAAACTACATTTGAAAGGGCATAAATGTTGGATTCAGTAAAGGTTTCAAAGCAGCTATTACAAATATGTTCAAGAACTAAAGGAAACCATCTTTAAAGAATTAAAGCCATGATGATGATGTCTTATCAAATAGACAATGTCAATAAAGAGAGAAATTATAAAAAAGAACTAAATAGAGTTTTTGATATTAAAAGTAGAGTAAACAATGTGAAAAATGAAAACTAAGGGGCTAAATGGCAGGTTTAAATTGACATAAGAATCAATGAACTTGAAGACAGATCAATAGAGATTTTGTAATTTGAAGAATAGAAAAAAGAATGTAGAAAAATCAACAGCACTTGAGAGAAATGTGGGATGCCATAAAGTAGAACAGAAGTACCAGACAACATTTTAAAGAGAAAGGAAGAAAGAATTCTTTTAAAAATGGCTGAAATATCCCAAATTTGATTTAAAAAACATCATCTATCCAAGAAGCTTAATGAACTCCAATCAGGATGAATACAAAGAGATCAACATCCAGACACATTATAGTCAAAAGTTTGAAAAACAAAGGTAGAGGGAAAATCATGAAAACAGAAAGAAAAAAATGACTTCCCAAGGACTTGGGATTTCCTAAAAGACTAAAAGCTGACTTATTGTCCAAAACAAAGGAGATTGAAGACAGTGGGATGGCATATTTAAAGTGCTGAAAGAAAATATTACAAATCAAAATTCTTATGTCAAGCAAAAGTGTCTTTCAAAAAGTGAGGAAAAAATAAAGACATTGCCATGTACACAAAGCTGACCTAATTTTTTAACCTGTCTTACCAGGCATACTAAAGGAAGTTGTTCAGACTGAAGGCAAGTGATCTTAGTAATTCAAATCCACATAAAAAAAAAAAAAGAGTATTGGTAAAAGTATATAGGTAATTATAAAAGATACTATAATTGGAACTTTTCTTCAATTTCTTGTTTTTTAGAGCTTATTTAAAAAGTTGTGTAAAACAATATGTATGTAATTATTTTGTTGTACTTATATTTACAAAGGAAGTGAGTGGAAGCAAAGCTGCATTAAAGTGATAAAATGGCATGAGATCATAAATCTACAGGAGGGAGAAGAGAACAGAAAATGGTAAATGAGAAGGTTAATATAACAAACCTATAAATATGTCATTATTTTCCTCTCTTTTCTTAGCTTCTTTAAAGGTATAAAATTATGCAAAGTGATAATTACAATAATGTATTGTTGTATACATAATATGTACAACAGTGTAAAAGATTGGTAGTGCAAAAAAGAAGACGGAATATAGATACCATTTGCAGAAGTCACATTTCTATATCTCACTGGAACTAAGTACTGTAAATCTATAGTATACGCTGATCAATTAAGATGTATATTGCGTCTTAGAACAACCACTAGGGAAGCAACTCAGAAGTATAGTGAAAAAACAATCACAGAAATTAAAATAATAAACATTCTCTTTTCTTCTCTCAGCTTCTTAAAAGACATACAATTATATAAAGTAATAATTAGAACCCTGCATTGTTGGGTTTGTAACATGACCATACTACATATAACAATAAGATCATGGGAAGAGGGAAAAGGGAAGAGTGCTATAAAGGAGTACATTTCTATATCTCATTAGAATTAAGTTAGTATTCATCTGACATGGATTCTGTTAATATGTCTACTGTAAGCCTAGGAAACCACTAAGAAAATAACTTAAAAACATGGTGAAATAATGAATAAAGAAATTAAAATGACCCACCAAAATTATTAATTAAATATTAATAAAATCAATGAAAAAAAATAAGGAACAGAAGAACAAAAAGACATGAAACATATGTAAAAGAAAAAGTAAAGTAACAAATGTAAACTCAAACATCAATACTACGTGTGAATGAATTAAACAATCCAATCAAAGGATAAAAATTGTGAAGCTGGATTTAATATTTTAATTTTTAATTTTTTTATTTTTAATGCTTATTTATCTTTGAGAGAGAGAGAGAACCAGCAGAGGAGGCCCAGAAAGAGAGGGAGACACAGAATTCAAACCAGGCTCCAGGCTGCAGGCTCTGAGCTGTCAGCACAGAGCCCAACGCGAGTCTTGAACTCATGAGCTGTGAGATCATGACCTGAGCCAAAGTCGGATGCTTAACTGACTGAGCCACCCAGGAGTCCCATGTTAGGTTGGATTTTAAATGAAAGATCCAATTAGATGTTGTCTACAAGAGACACATCTTATATTTAAAGATCTAATTATTGTTTGAAACAGTTTGAAAGTAAAAGTTTGAAAAAAGTTCTCTACAAACAGCAACAATAAAAGAAGTGGAGTAGCCATGCTGTCATTGGGCAAATAGAATTATACACACACAAAAAATAGTACTAGAGATAAAAGAAAGACATTTTATAATGATAGAATTGTCAGTCTGCCACGTATTATACAATAATTACAACATTTATAACATATATGCCCCTAACAACAGTATCCTAAAACACATGAAATCTGACAGAGTTAAAGAGAGAAATAGAATATTAAACAATAGTAGTTTAAGCCTTCAATACTCCTCTTCTGATAGTGGATAGAGTAACTAGGCAGAAGATCAACAAAAACATAGAAGACTTAAACAACACTATAAATCAACTAGAGCTAATAGAAGTCTCTGGAACATTCCATCCAGAAACAGCAGAATAAACATTCTTCTCAAACACACATGAAAATTTCCCAGGACAGATCATAGCTTGTCATGAAATAGACTCAATAAATTTAAAAGGTTTACAACCATATACAGTATGTCTCCAACCGAAATTGAATAAAATTACAAACCAATAATAGAAGGTAATTTGGAAAATTTATAATTGTGTTGAAATTAAACAGTATATTCCTAAATACCCAACGGGTCAAAGAAAAAAAATGACAAGAAACATTAGAAAATACTATAAAATGAATGAAAATGAAAATACAAAATTATGGGATGCAGCTAAAGCAGTTTTTACAGGGAAATTTGTAACAATAAATGCCTATCATTAAAAAAGAAAGATCTCAAATCAGTAATCTAACTTCCACTTTAAGATACTGGAAAAGAGGGGTGCCTGGGTGGCTCAGTGGGTTAAGCGTCCGACTTCTGCTCAGGTCATGATCTCACTGTCTGTGAGTTCGAGCCCTGCGTCGGGCTCTGTGCTGACAGCTCAGAGCCTGGAGCCTGCTTCAGATTCTGTGTCTCCCTCTCTCTCTGACCCTC
Organism: Acinonyx jubatus; assembly: GCF_027475565.1. Lineage (NCBI taxonomy): Eukaryota > Metazoa > Chordata > Mammalia > Carnivora > Felidae > Acinonyx > Acinonyx jubatus. The sequence continues at coordinate 69,110,896 of NC_069387.1, forward strand.
CCCTGTTCATGCTCTGTCTCTCTCGGTCTCAAAAATAAATAAACATTAAAAGAAAAAATTAAAAAAAAAAGATACTGGAAAAGAACAAACTAAACCTAATGCCAGCTGAAGGAGGAAAATAATAAATATTAGAACATAAATTAATTTTAATAAAGAATTAAAATACAATTGAAAAAATACAAGTGAAACAAAAAATTGTCAATTTTGCCCATATTTTCAAAGAACCAAACCTTTAGTTTATTCTTTTTTAATTTTTTTCATGTTTATTTATTTTTGAGAGAGACAGACAGAGTGCAAGTGGGGGAAGGGCAGAGGGAGAGGAAGACACAGAATCTGAAGCAGGCTCCAGGCTCTGAGCTGTCAGCACGGAGCCTGATGTGGGGCTCGAACCCACAAGCCATGAGATCATGACCTGAACCGAAGTCAGACACGCAACTGACTGAGCACCCACGTGCCCCAAAGAACCAAACCTTTAGGTAGACCAACAAAAAAAGAGAGAAGATTCAAATTACTAAAATCTAGAATGAAAGAGGACACATCATGACTGACTTTACAGAAATAAAATGGTTCATAAGGGAATACTTATAAAGAACTACATGCCAGTGAATTAGATAAAGGAAATAGACAAATTCCTAGAAAGACAGAAACTATCCATATGACTCAAGAAGAAATAGAAAATCCAAATAGACTTATAACAAAGAGGTTGGACTAGTAATTTGAAACCTTTCCACAAAGAAAAGCACAGGTCTGATGGCTTTATTGGTGAATGCTACTAAACATTTAAATAAGCAATACCAATTCTTCATAAACTTTTCTTAAAAACATAAAGGAGGGAATAAATTGCAACACATTCTATATGGTCAGAATTTTTGTAATATATCTATGAGGGATTTTTATTCAGAATATATTAAAAAAAAACTCTGACAACTTAATAATGAAGATATACATACCCAATTAAAAAATGAGAAAAGGATCTGAATACACATTTCTCCCAAGTTATACAAATGGCCCATAAATGCATGGACAAGTGTTCAACATCATTAGCCTTTAGGCAAATCAATCTCAAAAGATATTACCTTACATCCACTATGATGACCAAAATAAAAAAAGACAGTTAAAAAGTGGTAGCAAGAGTGTTGAGAAATTGGAACTCTTATATATTGCTGGTAGAGATGTAAAATGGTGCAGCCACTTTGGAAAATAGTCTAGCACTTTCTCAAAGGTTAAGTATAAAGTTAACATATGACCCAGCATTTTCACTCCTAGGTACATACTCAAGGGAAATGAAAACATATGTCCATACAAAATCTTTCACATGAATGTTCATAGAAGCATTACTCATAATAGCCGATTGATAAATCCATTCAGTTGATGAATGGATAATGTTGTTTGTTCACACAATGGAATATTATTTTCCAAGAAAAAGTAGTGGAGCTACAACATGGGTGAAGCTTGAAAACATTATGCTCAGTGAAAGAACTTAAGTCACAAAAGACCACATATTGTATGATTCCACTTACATAAAACATCCAGAATTGGCAAATCTATGAATACAGAAAACAGATTGATATTGCCTAAGTCTGGGTGAGGCAGGAAGAAGTGGAGTAGGTGGGAGATTGAGTACTAAGAGTACAGGCTTTTGGAGGGGAGGAGTTGTGAAATTTTCTGAAATGGATTGTGATGATCGTTGCACGGCTGTAGAATTTATTAAAAAGTGTTGCATTATACCTTTTAAATGGGTGAGTTGTATGGTACATGAAATATCTCTCAAAGCTATTATAAAATTCTTAGGAAAGCGAGTGCTAAGGTGTACATGACATTTTGAAAAATTGCATGACTTTTTTTTTTTCTGTTTAGCATATATTGCTAGAAGTTAATCTCATGACTTACACACTATACTGCACTAGAAACTAGAAAAATACAAGGATCAGAAGAACCACTTTTATATTACTTAGTCTGTCGTTTACATGTTGAATTGTGGAATATTGATGGCTTCTTTCTCTTGTAGAGGATTCAGACACAGTGAAATGCTCACGATTCAGAGGACCTTAGTGATCCTCTAGTGTAGCACCGCTCCCACACCCACCTTTTAAAGGAGATATGGAAAAGAAGGAAGCCTTCCTAGATAAAGTGACTTACCTAAAGTCCAGGGGCATTAGAGATTGAACTATAACCCAGGTCTTCTGCTTCCTAGACTGGGATTTCTTCATTAGTTCAGATTATACTGCAGTTGCGAAACATCATATTTTGACTCTTCATTATTTATTTGTACTTGGCTTCATCCATATTCAAAATACCTATGTCTAAGGTCATAGCTTAACCCCTGATGGCAGGACTTGGTTTTACTCCTTTATTTTCTTATGCAAGATTTCCTATTTGTGAAACCACAACATTCATTTATGCACACATTCGTTTCATTTATGAAGCATTGTGAAGCCCATATTATCTACCAATTTCTGTGCCCTGAAATTGCTGTCTTTGCACGGGACCACAAATATTAATAAAATAAATACTTTACATATAACCTGTGCTACTAAGATGAAAAAAAAACACACACAATAATAAATAATAACAGTTTAGTGATATGGGAACATAGAACAGGAAGCAACTAACGCTATTTAAAAGTAAGACTATTCCCAACAGAGTTAGAAGGTGGAGAAGGAAGTATGTTCTAAGGAAAGGAAACAGCATGTCCTAAAGGGCACAATCATGTTAGAAATGTAGCCAAAAAGACAGTACAGGGGAGGAGAATGAGCAAGTACTTCAAGAGGAGCTATCAGTCTTAACTTTGTAATTAAAATGTAACATGCAAATAGAAAAAGGCACATATCTAAAGGTAGCTAGCCCTCAGTGAATTTTCACAGAGAGCAGGCCTATGTAGTCAACAGACAGAATAAGAAACTGAATGTTATCAACAACCCAGAAATCCTCCTCCGCCTCTCCAGATACTACCTCCCTGCAAAAGTAGCCACAATCCCATTAAAAGGCTTAAAAAAAGAATGAGACAATTAGCATAGAAGATCAACCAAAATAGAAAGGGATTAATAGAGTAGAGAAAAAAAAATTAGCAAGCTATTGGAATAGTCTAGGTAGGAGATAAGAATGACAAGTAATTCCGATAGGGATGAAGAGAATAAAAGAAATCAGAAATTTAAGGGCATATTTCTCAAACTTGACTATATGTCAGCGTTATCTGGGAGCTTTAAACAGAATATAAATCCAACACCCACTGAATCTCTGGGTTTAAGTACCAGGAATAAACATTTACAAAGCCCTCTTCATATGTTTTCTCATGTGCAAGCGAATTTAGGAACTGCTGACTTCAGAGACAGAATTCACAGCTTACGGAGACTAATTAACTTCAGGAAATGAGGAAGAGGGACCAGTCAATGGGACCATGGAATTTCTGTCTTGGGCAGGTGGGAGAATAAAAACAAGAAATTTGTTGAGTTTGGAGTGACTCTGGAGCATCAGAAGTAAACAGATGATAGGATACTGAAATTATTAGTCTTGAATTAAGAATGGACTGATGAAAATTTGGGAAATTTTAAATGTATGTGTTAGTTAATCCAATTGTATTAGATTGTTTACTTATTTGAAGCATTCTTCAATTTCTTTGGAGTGGTTGATGGAGAAGTGACTACACTTTATCTTGAACTAAGTGTCTACTCCTCTTTTCCAAATGGGGTGTTAAGTGATTTAGAATAGTTTAGTAAATATGGATGTCTATGACATCTTTGAATATAATTAATAGCCATGGGTAATCTGAATTGATTTCCTTCTGCTGTAGCTGTCACTAGTATTTTGAATGAAGGGAGAGGTAATTGGAGAAAAAATATCAATGTCACAGCAATATTATACACACAGATACCTTTTAACTTGAACCATTGGTGACCCTATGTAATTAAGCAGTGGAATAAAAGAGACAACAGGTGTAACTACGGCTCCTTTGTATGTTATGGATGGACAGTAACAACTCACTTTAAGAAAAAAAATTTAAAGGGCACGTGCTTTCCTTAAAATATGAAAGACAAGAATTTCTTGGTCTCTTTGGTATGTGACTTGAAGGGTTCTTTCAAATTTGCAAGTATGCTTTGTTTAGCCATTTAGAATGAAACTAACGGCAATGAATACAGTCATTAGAAAAAATATGGCAGTCCATTTCCAAATATTTTTTCAATCTGTGTTATTTGAAGAAGCTTATAGACTCAGTCCTAGAGCTCTACAAGTGTTGGTTTATAACAACACACTAAACATTGGATTGGAGAATCCAATTCTGCTTCACAATAAAAAATTGAAAATAAGACCAGAGGCACCTGGGTGGCTTAGTCAGTTGAGCATACCAACTCTTGATTTCAGCTCAGGTCATGATCTTGCAGTTCGTGGCATGGACCCTAAGTCGGGCTCTGCGCGGACCTTGTGGAGCCTGCTTGGCATTCTCTCTCTCTCTCTCTCTCTCTCTCTCTCTCTCCTTCCCCACTTGTGATCTCTGTTTCTCTCTCAAAATATACAAATTTTTAAAAAAGAAAATAAGAAAACCTGCTCTACCAGAGAATCATAAATCAGATAGTGTGGGTCTGTGCTTTGTCTACTTAGTGGATTCTCCGATTTATGATGTCCTCAAGTACTGAAGGGTGTGAAGGGCACCTTGCTTTTTTTTCACTCTTTCCCCCTTCCCTGATATTGATTGGGAGCAAAAATAAATAAGTAAAGGAGTAATATATAAACTGAGTGAAAATATCTAGGCTCTGACCAACCAGGCATTAATCTTGCTCCCTTATTGAGTCTGTTGAGTTATGTTACTTTCATCTATTGGAATTCAAACTGGTATCATTCTCTTTAACTTTTAGTGAGTTTTCTTCACACTTTAGCATGCTATAAATTTGGTCTGTGGTCAAAGCAGTTTTAACTAAGAACGATCACCTGAAATTACAATACAATCCCTATGAAAGTATGATTTGAATTTTTTCAAGATTTTTCTTTAAAGAAAAATGTATGTTTTTATTTTATTACTTGATAGAGATTTTCCATGTGTGTTAACATGAGTATGAAATGTGTGTTTAGTAATAATTTGCTTAAGCCCAGTGGTGTTATGCATATTTAGCATAAATGTCACCACTCCTAAACTACATTATCAATATCAGTGTATTTCACTGGGCTTATTCATTCTCTATGTCTTATTAATGAAACTAAAAAACTCCAGGTAAAATCTATCACTTTTTGTCTCTCTTCTCTAGCACTCTGTGCATACTTCCAGCCTGATGCTTACCACCAGGTCCTCTGTCCTGCCAGGGGGACATTCACACTGTGGCCTTTTGAATAGCTGTGTGTGTTCAAATCCAGAGGGCATCGTTTACATAGGCCGCAATGTGAATTTACCCCTGGAGTTGTGCAACATTGGGGCTCTGCTTATGTTGTTAAACCATAACTATTAACTTATTAATAGTTAATATTAACAGATTGTTATCTGTTTGCCCCACTAGAGAGAAAGGTACTTGAGGACAAAAATAATGTCACGTTCAACATCGCATACCTGTTTCTAGCAGACTGCCTGGCACATTGGTAGTGCTGAATAAGCGTTTATTGTGCGAGTAAATAGGCAAACACATTTGATTCATGGAATAGTTCTCTAGAAAGCAGTCATGTCATAAGTGCACCATGTGATTCAGATGTCCTTCCACCATCTTTTGTTGCTAGACTAAAACTTAGCAGCTTAACAGAAGAACCATTTTATTATATCACGTGATTTTCATGAGCTATGGAATTCAGGCAGGGTTCAGCTGGTTGGCTTTTTTGGTTCCACATGGCATCAACGAGGGGCTGGGGATAGCTGGTCTGGTCTGGAGCATCCCAGATAAGTTCATTTACATGCCTGACTCCTGCAGTGAGGTGGCTGGAACACCTGGTGGTCAGGATTGCTTTCCTTTTAGCTGGTGGTCAGGATTGCTTTCTTTTTCCTCGTGGCTGGTTTGGGCTTCTTCACAGCAGGGTGGTCTCAGGGTAGCTGGACTTCTCACATGGCAGCTCAGGGCTTTAAAAGCAAGTGCTACCAAAGATCAAGTCAGAAGATGCAAGGTTCACTTCTATGGCCTTTTGTTGGTCAAGTAAGTAGCTAAGGCTGGCTTAGATTCCAAGGGAAGGAGATTAAACTTTACCTATGAGGGGAGGAAAGGCAAAGGATTTTTGACCATCTTTAATGCGCCACCGATATTTGTATCCAACCTTTATTTTTTACACTTGACCTTAGCCAAAAGGCCAAGAAGTGATGTATCCAACCTTTGTTTTTTAAGAAAGAGGTTAAGTAAATTGAGAAGTAACTGACACTAGTAAGGTGTATATGTTTCGTGACTTCTATTAGGAGTGGCATCTTTTCTCCCCCATCTCCCAAATCATCTGCATCTATAGCTGTGCATGTGTCAAATTTACAGTATAAATGAGGAAAGGAATCTTAGTAAACTTTTGAGGTCAATTTCACCATTATAAAATGTCTTTACAAGGTTCCTGAAAATTAACTTGGAAGTTTAGAATATGTTTTATGCATTCTGTTGAATAATGCTGGAGACAACACATTTCATAAATATTATCATTAAACTTCAGGGGAAAATGTCAAAGATAATCTCCCACTGTCTATACCTAGGAATTTTAAGGTGTATGTTAGAGATATCTGATTTTTACATACTTCCAGGCTAAAAGTATTGTGGCCATTCCTTCATGGAGTTATGTGTGCTCTGGTTAGCTCATCTGTCTCTGTTTGAAGGGTTCAAATATGACTTTCTGAGGGGTAACCTTGCCCCTGCCTATTTAATCCCTTGACTCACCATAAAGTAGTTCTCTGGTGGTCTTCTACGCAGGGGCTTATACTTGTTTGTTTTCTTAGTCTTCAGCGGAGAACATCAATCCTACTCACAGCTCAGCTGCTAAAACCTAAACTCAACTGGCAACAGAATACAGCTGTTGTCCAGCTACTTGGAAGGAAGTATATATAATCCCTTGCCACTGAATACCTTTAAAAGCTCAATGGAAAGAAATAATATTTGTGGAGGACATCCTGGAAAGCACCATCCTATCTCTAAAAACTCACCCCTCTCCCCTTTGGTTAAGTCAGACAAGTTAGGATTGCCTGTCTTAGAATGCATCACTTTGAATTTGATAGATTTGCCTATCATAAAAGACAGTCTTACAAACTCCCTGCAACAAAGTAAGAATGCTGAGTACATCATACAAAGTTCTCACTACACATATGAAATGAAATATTATTCAGTTTTAGTATCAAGATAACTTGTTTACTCCTATGTGACTGGTTTGTTTTTGTGGACACCATGAATCATATGATCAGTCAGATTTCCTTTTTCTGCTAGCTGATAGCAAGTCTGTAGACAGTGGCTGGACTCTGCCAAGCGTAAGTGACTTCATGGCATTAGATGATCTGCATTAGGGTAACTCCTGGTCCCACTGAACTCTTCTAACCTTATTTTCCCTTTGTCCACTTTTTCTTAATTTTAAAAACATAAATTGTCTTGCTATGTTTTAAGTGAATCCATGACTTGCTTTAAACCATTTTAAGAACAATAATGGGGTACAAATTAATAAAAATTCAAATGAGCAGGTGCTGGGGACCTGCTGGTCTATTTTTCACCTATGCTGGGATAAGGTAGCTCCTTCTAGAGTTGAATTTAAAACCTCTGTAGGATAGCATTAATATTAATATTACTGTTTTTAATTATTGTAAATAGATATAGCTAAGCCTATGGAAGACTCACGGAAAGAGATACCTAATTCTATTGTGCAATTATGTAGTCACAGAGAGTTAGCATCTTGGGGAGCAGGGAGGACTCAAACCACAAACCTTACTATGCAAATGCTGGTCTTGCAGAGGGAGTGTCTCATTCTGATGCCTGAGCCTGGGGCAAGGGATTCTTGGCATCTCAGCCTGGCACAAGGACTTTAACTCCCACAAAAACAATCTTCTAACTTGTGTTTATATGTAGTAAAAATATTACTGCCATTGTATATGGTATAAAAGTGCATATAAATACCTATTTTAGACACATAAGTATAATTTTTGAGTTTATGTGGATATCTAATCATAATTTTGCAACACTGTTTCTATGAAAAAAATGTATTCCAAATTTTAAATAGCCTTATTAGTAAATCTACTGAGCCAGGGGCGCCTGGGTGGCTCAATCAGTTAAGCCTTCGACTTCGATTTGGTTCATGATCTCATCTGGGTTTGAGCCCCACGTCAGGCTATACATTGGAGCCCACTTTGGATTCTCTGTTCCTTCTCTCTCTGCGACTCCCCCGCTTGTGCTCTCTCTTTCTCTCAAAAATAAATAGATAAACATTAACAAAAAATTCTGACCAAGATTTACTTGTGAGCTGGGACTTCTTTTGCCTGTATTTGTGCTTATATTGAACAGATCTGGAGAAGGTTAGAAAATGAATTTAGGTCACCTCTTCATTTAACACATAAAGGAAAGATAATTAATATTACAAAGGGTTTTGCTTTTTGCAATTCCTTAGTAAAGGAATTCTCCGCCTTGATAGTTTACATGTGTGTTTCTTTACAAAACTATAAATATTATATCTTTATTTGTAAACTTTCTTTGTACAGTATGCTACTAAATATATAGTGGCTGAATTAGAGGGGAATTGAAAAACATATTTAAACTATCACTTATTTAACAAATGTTCAACTGGTAACTGCTTAATAGTGAAATTAGTACTGCATAAAATTACATTTGGGACTATATTTAAACAAGTAGAAATAAGAAAAATGAGAATGATTTTAAAAAATAAGATTCATGAGAAAAGTAAAAATTTCCAGAGAATGGCTCTTAGCTATGTTTATTTTGAACAGATAATGAAATCAAATTAACTTTTCTTCTTCATATGATAACCCTATTTATCTTGTGACAACATCTTTGCCACCCAAGTGATGAGAGTGGGTGTTTAGAAAGGTCCATAATGGCCCCCTAAATGTAAAACTCTGAAGAAAAAGAGGCGGCAGGGCATTGCAGTGAGCTTCTGGATACATTTGAGGAAATATTTGAGGAAGGTGTGTGTGTGTGTGTGTGTGTGTGTGAGAGAGAGAGAGAGAGAGAGAGAGAGCGCACACGTGCGGGGGTGGGGGGGCGGAGAGCAAAGGGAACTGAACAAACATTTATCTGTTAATCCTATACTGGCAAGGCATTATTCCAAGAAATCCAGAGTGAGAGAAAAGGAAAAGTGAGATAAAGAAGGAGAGAAAACAAAAACCAGGAGGTCCATTACCAGGCCGACCACAGCGTCGCAGAAGGCACAGCTGACTGCTTTGTCTGATGGGACATCTGAGAGGCCATATGCTGCATCTCAAAACAACCTTTATAGGAGGACTAGGGGTAAACCATTTATCTGCTGGTTCTTTCCAGCATCATATCTCTCATTGGTCGGCCCCACAGAGCATTCTCAGCCCTGAAACTTTGCCTTGTATGACTGGGCGGCTCTTGCTGTCCTGGTGACAGCTGTGTGTGAGGGGCTTCTCACTGGGTGGCAGTGGACAGAGCAAGGCCTTTGTGACTGTGGGGGATGCCCTGAGCTGTCTCTAGGGTTACGATCATGAGTGAAGTGGGCAGGGCTGAGCCTACACTGAGGTCAGCTCGTACACTTCAGATAATCTCTAAAATTTTGCAGAGCCACCAACAACTATACTAACATTTGTTTGCTGCTTACTATACTCCAGGTTTTATTCTAAGCATTTGATTTACATTATCTCTTCTCACACTCAAACACATGTAAAAAAGACACTACTATTATTTCTATTTGATAGGCAAGTGAACTGAGGCAGAGAGGGTATGGAGGAGCTGCCTAATAAATCTTGATCACAAAACATCTAAGCCTTACTCTGTCAAAGCTGGGCAGAGCCAATTAATCCACTGAATGAGGAATATACTTTAATTTTATGTCTTTCCAAATAGTTGACTTCAATAGTTTCAGATTTCATAACAATTTTATGGATAACAATTAATTTATAAGAACAACTTCCAGTCGAGTAGCTTTTTAAGAAGTGTTACAACCAGTGTCTCTGTGATCAGAGCCTTTTAGATTTCCTCTTCGCTTCAAAATGTCTTCCTTTTGATGATTTCATTGCAATGTAGTATCTCTTTCAGAGGGAAAAAGGAAAAGAGAAGAAATTCAGTGAGTATTCATGGGTGATCAGATCTCCAAAATGGTTGGATGTAAAGACTGGTCGAAATAAAATCCTTAGGAAATCTAGAGTCTTTGTTTAGTGACCATCTTCTATCACCCCACACAGTGTGGATGGCATGGAAGAGTCCTTCAGCAGGCTGAGCTTGAACTACTGAATTGAAAATTATTGCACTCTGATCACTCATGAGTAACTTTCCGAAGGATGGACAATTGTGGATAACTTAGCAGCCAACCGACAAAAGAAATGCCATGAGCAGAGCCGATTATTTTATTGTCATTCAATTGATGAATAAAGTGGATGTGGGCTCGGTGTTATGATTAATAATAAGTCACTTGGTTATGTGTTATGTGCACAAAGAAAATTCCACATCTTGACCTTGAGAGAAAATAGTCTTGTAATTTGGGGGGTAGTCTTAATGTAATTATTACCATCTGGGTCTTTTGTTGAATTTCCCCCCATTTCTAATGCTGTTAGCAGCAATATCCTTGATTCTGTTATCGAGGATCCCTTGGAATAATAGTGACCTCACAGGAATGATTAATGACTCTTAATCAGAGAATGGGGACAGGCATCCAAGCACCGATTCAAACACTGAATATAATTAGCATATTCACTTTTCAGAAGCCAGTCACTTTTTGTTATGGTTTGTGCTGGAGTTCTTGGACTGAAACTTGTAAGTAATTATTTCACATCCCTTTATTTATTGCAATGACCTCTAATGCTAAGCATGCTTTTAATTTTGGGAGAAGACTGCCTGTTGCGTGACTTCTTAGGGTCTATGCTTTTGATGTTGGATAGTTTGTCCTCAGTAATAGTCTAATTATCCCTCTGGAGGAGATGTTTTGTTTTCAAAGGAGATTATTCATGGCTTAAATCGGATACACCAAAGCTGCCAAGTAATAAAAAAGATGGTTGCGATTCTAAATCTTCTTGCCTAACTACTAAGTAAAAGCCAGAAATGTTGGTGTTATTTTGGTGACCACACTATTGCATTCTTCTTGCAAAACTGCATAATTGAAGGGGTGGGGTCTGGTTTGCGTTCCATCTAAACTGACTTTTATAGCCCTTAGAAAGCTGGAAATCTGCTTCATGTTTAATATCTCTTTCCACAACAGATTAGGTTCATCCTTTTTTCACTTAAATCACTGAAAAGCATCAATGTTCAGGGTTTTTTTTTCCAAATCCAAGTGATGGATACCCTTAATATCTTTTTATGCTGAAATATGTTCCAATACAATCCTCTATTGTTGATCTCTTACTTTTATGTGCAGTCTTAATGTGCCAAATGATTTAGTCCCAACTTTATTTCTTAATAAGTAATAAATAATATTTCATTGGTGAGCAAATGTATATGTAACATCTGTTTTGGTAAGCTGGAAATTTCCTACCTTGTGGGAAGCATTTCAGAGCATATCTCTTCCCTATTTTGCACTTAGCCTGGAAGGAAGATCTTGATGCCTGGATGCAGTGTCTGTCCCCACCCTCCACCCCCCATCCCTGATTCCCCCACCTAGGGTTAACATAAGATGGGAACCAAAGAAAAATCAAACAATGAATCTCAAAGACCAGAAGTAAATATCTGAGCCAAAAAATCTGAGTCAGAGATAGCGCTAAAATAGTTCCAGTTATGGAATGATGAATTAAAGAGATATGGCAAACATGATAAAGTCCCCTAGCCTGTCTGCCATAGCACCATGCCTGAGAGTCCCGCCTAAATCTCTCCCCTAAACCATTCCACATGGATGTCTAGCTCGTTCTCAAAGGAGGCAGCTTTTCATACCTGCCTTACTCAATGTTTCTGGACACCACTGCACTTTAGTTATTTTTTTTTTCTTTCTCCAGGTAAAATAAATAATCACTATTTATGACATACTATATTTATACAACCCAGGATAGTGACTTGGTTACCTCTCAAATACTTTCCAATCATGGTTCTGTAACTTTCAAATATAATACTATTAGGACATATGGGCTAGGTCTCTGTACAGACAACATAACTGTTATTGTACAGGAAGTTATACTGTAAAATAAATGTGACTTCAAATCTTAGTCAAATACAGATAAAAATCCTTCAGGTTTTATATCGTCTTCCCCATTAGCAACATCTTTTAATTTTTCTCCTTTATTCATAAAGTGTAGGCAAATTCTTTCTTGTAGTTGTATTGGTTTAGATATCCCTGCCTGAATGAGTAACTCTAGACTTTTTTTGCTACAAATTCCCCCTCTTTAGTGCCCACTTACTTCATATTTTACCTTGTTTTAGCTCATTGTTCATTGCCTTTTTCCTTAAAACTATTTTTAAAAACTTGAATTTTCTGTCTTTTAGGGCTTTTTAAAAAAATGTCTTATTAAGGTCTAAACTGACTATAGTCTCTTTCATGCCACTAGCCAGTGAGTACTCCCTGAATTCTAAAAACAAAATCATTTTCCACTTGTAAATTCATATTTCATTCAAGTTTTTGGACATTTTTCTTTGCCTTCTATTAATAAGTAGATAACTATCAATTCTTGGCCAAAAAAACAAATAGGAAATTTCATCTACATTTTTAAAAAAGATCTATACAATGTAGTATTTTTCTTTTAGTCTTACAAGTTACAGTGAAGTTAACCTTCCTATGTAATTAATTGCCTCATACTGAAAAATGTCACACATCAGTCATCTGTCTTTTCAGAAGGGACCACTGCCCAACTGCCATGCCCAAGAGTGAGTATGGATTTAAAAACAGTTGACAGAGTGTTGAAGGAATGAACAGGACAGATATAAATGCTTGTTTCCTAGGAGTTAACTCAAGGTCCACATGTCCTATCACCTTCCCATAGTATGAAGGTATTTTGTAAGTAATAAAAGTATATAAGTATAAATTCTTCTCCTTCTCTTTTTTGGTAATATTTACAATGATAATTATAATTGCTATTATTACTGTTAACAGTTGGTGTAATAGAAGAGGTTTTGGAGCCAGGCAGAGTTGGGTTTGAATTCCAACTCCACCATTGTGTGGCCTTGGACAAGGTACTTCTCTTCCTCTGAGTCCTAGTGGCTTTATCTATAAAACAGCAGATAAGAACACCTACTTATTGTGAGGCTATAGTTGTACACCTAAAGTACTATTCTACTGTCTGACACATAATATTTCAAAGTTCTTTTATAAAAAGTATTATCAATACCTCAGCCGCTTCAAAAACTGTTTTAAGACATAAAAGAAGTTATTTAGCTATATCAAATCAGAGTTTCAGAACTAGAAGAACCTAGAAATCAATGATTTATAAAGGTTTCTACAGTTTTATGAGCACAGAAATTAACTTTGATATCTTCAGAACCTTCAGATTGCCAGGAAGACAAGGTGTCTGAGATACTTCTGTGAGTACCTGTGAAGAAGATACATTCTTCTTCTGTGAAGAAGGTAGCTCTCAGGGAGGGCTATGAGTGCTCTATAAGATTAATATCAACCTAGTTGGAGAATCCTACCCATCCAATCTCCTTACTTTAGAGATGAGGAATCTGGATCTCAGAGAGTTCATGACAGCGAATCAGTGGTATTGCTGAGAACTAAAAAATGGTTTGCTTCCCAGTTGAATGCTCTTTCCATATGAAGTTATTTTGAGTCAACTAGAAAATCTGCAAGAACATCAAAACAATGTTCTTTCTTCCTCCGACCCAGTAATAACTGGTTAAGGATTTAGAATGCTTTGGAGAAAATCCTCAAAGCAGCTGCAGGTCCTCAATGTTCCAGAATAGATATTTTAAGTTCTCTAAGCAAAAAATCCTGATAAAGATCTTCTATTCACAGTAGCTAAAAAGACTTCCAGCTCTCTTTCTACAAAGTGGCTCTTGAGACCTCAAATACAAGATGATCTCCTTTGAAGTAGCAGGAGGGAATGAACAGAACTCTAGAATGGACATCAAAAAAGTCCTTGATCCTAGTTATAACTCAATTCTACCTTTTATGTGGCATGAGGTAAGCTTTAGATATCTCTGAATTTGAAGTTATTTTTGACTCTTCTTTTTTTTCACACACCCTGTATCTAGTCCAGCAGCAAAGCTTGATGGTGCTATCTTTAAAATATATCTAGAATCTACAAAACAGATGAACATAAGGGAATGGAAGCAAAAATAATATAAAAACAAGGAGAGGGACAAAACATAAGAGACTCTTAAATACAGAGGACAAACAGGGTTGCTGGAAGGGTTGTAGGTGGGGGGGATGGGCTAAATGGGTAAGGGGCATTAAGGAAGACACTTGTTGGGATGAGCACTGGGTGTTATAAGTAGGGGATGAATCACTGGAATCTACTCCTGAAATCATTTTTGCACTATATGCTAAATAACTTGGATGCAAATTAAAAAATAAATTAAAAAATAATTTAAAAAATTTAAATAAATATATATATATATAATCTGACCACTACTCACCACTTCTGCTGCTACCTCCTTCATTCAAGCTGCCATCATTTCTTCTCTGGACATTTAAATAAATCTTCTAATGGGTCTGCCTGCTTCTACCCTTTCACCTTAACATTTTCATTAGTAAGGGTAATCTTGGAGTTTGTTAGCCAAGCTCCCACAATAGATCTGTCCCTTGTTTAACAACCTTAATTTGTTCTTAAAAACCCTGCTGCTAAGCAAAACCCTGCTGTATTATACAAGAAAGTGTTTTCATTAATTTCAATAGAAAAATTATGAAGAATTTCACTGCAACCCAAGGTATAAAAAATGTTTACAGATAGGAAACTATTTTAATTGAACATAAGTATATTCAATTGTCATAACATTGTGTAAGCAATTAACATAAAATTGAAAATAAATCAAATTGTGTATAAAATGTAATGACATGAGGGTTTATTGTATTCAGCAAAGGAGGAAAAGACTTGATGGCAAATGCTGGTTGGTAGACAAGTGTTGTGGCAGATGTCCATTGTGGAGTGCATTTTTCCTTCAGAACAATTTTCTTTATCAATGCTTTAACAATTTGAAGGGTCATGGTTATTTTGCACTCAAAGTATACTTAAAGTTATAGCATAGAAACAGGTCTTTAGTCAAGGTAATAGCTAAAGATGAGAGCACTTGGAATGATGAAATAGTCTATTTGGTACATGGAGAATGAGAAGTCATAAAAAATTCACCTCTTCATTCTTCTGACTAGGCATACCTAAGCAAAATAAAATATTTTTAGTTTATCCAAAGAAGGTACACAGTTCAAATTTATTCCGACTGATGTTTGATGATTAATAACTGTTGAGTCACCTAAAATAACATGTTCTCCTCAAAGACTGCAATGTCAAAATATCATTTCTTATGCTTAGTTGCTTTCTGTGCTTTAGGAAATAAATACCGCTATATCAAGAAAAGAACAAGTTGTTTTAAAAGTGGGACAACTTTTGAAGAGTCATTATGGCAAAGAGTGGTTAACTGAATAGAAATATTGTTTATGGTGAATCTGTGTTTACTGGTCTTTTATTAAGGTTCTTAATACTTTGTATGGCAGTGTAGAATATTGCTGACTCATTTATAACCCAGGAATCAGAACACAGGGAAGGGTGTTCACCTAACATATCTCACAATCAATTAATTCAACATGCATTTTTAAGTACCTTATATAACAGGTACCCTGATAAGATATGTACGTCAAAAGGAAAAGGGTTATCCCCATTCTCAAGGAGTCCTCAGACTAGTTGGGGAAGAGGAGGGCAGATGTATAAACTCTATTATAATATTAAGTGCTATAGTGTGGAGTGCTATGCACATTCTTGTCAAAACCTGTTATGTTTTGTCCTTTTTTATTTTAGCCATTCTGGCATGTGTGAGGTGATATCTCATTTAAGTTTTGATGTGCAATTCCTGATGATGAGTGATGTTGAGCATCTTTTCATGTATCTGTTGGCCATTTTTAGGTCTTCTTTGGGAAAATGTCTATTCATGTCCTTTGCCCATTCTTCAGTGAGTTGTTGTTGGTTTTTGTTTGTGTGTGTGTGTGTGTTGAGTTGTATAAGTTCTTTATACATTTTGGAGACTAATCCCTTATTGTATAGATCATTTATTATTTTTTTTAAAGTTTATTTATTTATCTTGGGGGGGGGCAGGGGAGGGGCAGAGAGAGAAGAAAAGAGAGAATCCCAAACAGGTTCTGCGCTGCCAGAGCAGAGCCTGACATAGGGGTTGAACTTATAAGCCATGAGATCATGAACTGAGCTAAATGGATGCTTAACTAGATGCTTAACTGACTGAGCCCACCCAGGTGACCCCTGGATATGTCATTTATAAATACCTTCTTGCATTCAGTAGTCTGCCTTGTTGTTTTGTTGATAATTTCTTTCATGGTGTAAAAGCTTTTTATTTTGGTATAGTCCCAATAGTTTAATTTTGCTTTTTTTTCCCTTGCCTGAGGGGACATATCTAGAAAAATGTTACTATGGCTCATGTTAAAGAAATGACTACCTATGTTTTCTTCTAGGGGTTTTATGACTTCATGTCCTACATTTAGGTCTTTAATCTATTTTGTGTTTATTTTTGTGTATAGTGTGAGAAAGTGGTCCAGTTTCATTTTTTTGCATGTAGCTGTTTTCCCAGTTTTCCCAGCACCATTTGTTGAAGAGATTGTTTTCTCCCCTTGTATATTCTTGCTTCTTTTGTAATAGATTAATTGAACATATATACATGTGCTGTTTCTGGGCTTTCTGTTCTGTTCCATTGATCTATGTCTCTATTCTTGTGCCAGTACTATTCTGTTTGGATTACTACAGCTTTGGAGTATACATTGAAATCTAGTATTGTGATACCTCCAGATTTGTTCTTCTTTCTCAAGGTTGCTTTAGGGCTATTCAGGGTCGTTTATGGTTCCATACAATTTTAGTATTATATGTTCTAATTCTGTGAAAAATGTTGGTGTTTGGATAGTGATTGCATTAAATCTAGAGGTTGCTTTGGTAGTTTGGACGTTTTAATAATATTGGTGCTCCAAGACCATGAGCATGGAATATCTTTCCATTTGTTAGTGTTATGTTCTATTTCTTTCATCAGCATTTTATAGATTTTGGGGTCCACGTTTTTAACCTCGTTGGTTAAGTTCATTCCTATGTATTTTATTCTTTTTGGTGAAACTGTAAATGGGATGGTTGTACTAATTTTTCTTTCTGCTACTTCATTATTAGTGAAATAAATGCAACATATTTCTGTATGTTAATTTTATATCCTGTGACTTTACTGAATTCATTTGCTAGTTTTAGTAGTTTTTAGGTGGAATCTTTAGGGTTTTCTACATATTATATTATGCCATCTGCAAATAGTAAACATTTTATTCCTTTGTTACCAATTTGGTTGACTTTTATTTCTTTTTCTTGTCTGATTGCTGTGGCTAGGACTTGTAGTTCTATGTTGAATAGAAGTGATAAGAGTGGACATCTTATCTTTTTTCCTGATCTTCAAGGGAAAGCTCTCAGTTTTTGACCATTGAGTATGATGTCAGCTGTGGGTTTTTCATGTATGGACTTTAATATATTGAGGTATGTTCCCTGTAAACCTACTTTTTGAGAATCCTTATCATGAATAGATGTTGTACCTTGTTAAATGCTTTTTTAGCATCTATTGAGATGATCACAATGTTTTTATCCTTTCTCTTGTTGATGTGACATTGATTGATTTGTGAATATTGAATCACCCTTGCATTCCTGAAATATAAATCCCACTTGATCATGATGAATATTTTTAATACATTGTTGGATTTAGTTTGCTAATATTTTATTGAGGATTTTTATATTCATCAAAGATATTGGCCTATAGTTGTCTTTTTTTTGTAATGTCTTTATTTGGTTTTGGTATCAGGGTAATGCTGGTCTCATAGAATAAATTTTGAAGTTTTCTTTCCTCTTCTATCTTTTGGAAAAGTTTCCAATATTTGGAAAAAGGAGCTCTTGTGCACTTTTGGTGGGAATGCAAATTGGTAGGCACTGTATGTGGAAAACAATACGGAAGTTCCTTGACAAATTGAAAATATAATTACCATATGATCCAGGGATTCCACTACTGGGTATTTACCCAAAGAAAAAAACACAGCAATCTGAAAATATATATACATTATGTTTATTGCAGAATTATTTATAATAACCAAGATGTGGAAGCAACCCAAACATCCAGCATTGATCCATAAATGAATGAATTGAATGAGTAAAGAATATGTAGCATACACACACACACACACACACACACACACACACACACACACACACAAAAGAATATACTCAACCATAAAATCATGAGATCTTACCATTTGAAACAACATGGACTTAGAGGGTATAATTCTAAGTGAAACATGACAGAGAAAAACAAATACCATATGATTTCACTCATGTGGAATTTAGGAAACAAAACAAATGAACAGATAAAAAAGACAAATAAATAAAAAAAAAACCCTCATAAATACAGAAAACAAACTGGTGGTTACCAGAAGGTAAGTGGGTAAGGAGATGGGTGAAATAAAGGGGATTACGAGTACACATATGGCGATGAGCACTGAGTAATGAATAGACTTGTTGAATTATTATACTGTACACCTGAAACTAATATAGCACTGTATGTTAATTACACCTCAATTAAAAAATAATAATAAATAAATAAAGAGTGCTCCAGCAGACAGTTAGGAGAGAACCACTAATTCTGCTGGGGTAGGGTTGAGTCTTCAAGGAGTAACTCAGAAAAAGAAACATCTTAAGATGAACCTTGAAAGGGCCTAAAAATAGAGGTGGATATGGGACTGTGGGTAGCCCAGGCAGAAAGATAGTATCTGAAATGGCATAGAGTCATTAAAATGAGTCTTTTCCTCAAGAAGTAGCACCTCTCCATTTATGAGCTTTCATCAGTGTTGATTGTGCTTTGTTTCATATTTAGGCAACAGAATCTCCTGAAAGGTTTAATAAGGGGAAAAATTATCACCATCATCTCGATCCACAAAGATGTGAAAATATCATTTACTGCTCGAGTTACCTGTTGCAAGAAAACAATGCACCCAAAACTTGAAGGCATAAAGTGACAAGCATTTTATTACACTTATGAATTATATAGGGCAGGAAGTTGAAGAATAGCAGGGAGGGCTTGATTCAGCTTCATGATATCTGGCTGCTCAACTGGGATATCGGAAAGCTGGGATGACTTAAATGGCTAGGAGTTGGAATCATTTGGAGAATCCTTCACTCTGATGTATAGCACCAAGGCTGAGATGACTTAAAAGCAGTGTTCAACAAGACTATCTATACATGAATTCTCTATGTTGTTTAGGTTTCTCCCAGCATAGAGGCTGGGTTCAAAGATGAAGTGTCTTAAGGGGAAATATCCCCAAAATAAGCATTCCGAAGAACCAGATAGAAGCTGTGTGGTTTTTACTGAGTGAGCCTCAACTGTCACAAAATATCACTTTCTCTGTATTTTATTGGTTGATACAGCCCCAACAGAAATAAAAAGTTCATCTTTCTATGGCAGGAGTGTTAAAGAATTTGTAAACATTTATTTAAATCCTACATTTGGCGCATTATAAAATGTTTAATAATTTCACTATAGTATTTTCTCCATAGGTTATAGAGGGAGGAATTGCTTTCTGGTATAACTGTCAGGTAAAATCTTTCTTCTTTTGAGTAATTGGTGTATTTTTACTTTATGGTTACTTGAATTATATAATTGTATTTCCTTCTTAAGTTTGGTGACTTGGAATACTTTTATGTTGTCATTTAAAATATTTTTAAGGAAGACACAGAGTAAACTGAAATATGTTTGTAGGCGACTATATTTGAGTTTTATATGCATATGGAGTAAGGACAGGGGAGATGTGAAGATAGTCAGGGGCCAGTTCAGAAAGGCCATGCATGTCCTGCTAAGGACTGATTCACTTTATGTTATCTAATTTAATCTTTATATTTATCCTATGGTGTAGGCATTAACAGTTAAATTTTATAAAGACAATAAGCAGGATAAATTACTTTTTTGACTTTAAAGTTCAAGAGCAGCATGGAATTATAACTACATAAAATTTATTTGTCTTTCCTTTCATTATAACACTAATTTAAGCACTGGCTTTTACAAAAGTTTCTGCTGAACTAAATTAGAGCAGTGTTTCTAGAACTATATGTGGTAAAGAATCCACTTTATTTTTTTATTTTCAATTTGCCAATCACTGACATTCCATAAAAAGAAATTAAATGAAAATGAAGAAAAGACCTATAAAATACAAGCCCATTTTTTGTTATTAGATTTAATAGGTATAAAATTCCTTTGTCAAATTGATGGGGAATTTCTAAACGCTTGCCTTCACTTTCTGTGCTTCGACTGGCAACAATTTTTGGACAATTGTCTACAGACAAATTTTGAGTAACATTGACCTATAGGATTAGATTTAGGCAGAAAAAAAATTTTCATGCCTTGATCTCTCACCCCAAACATAGTCTGCCCTGGGTGCCCATCTCAGTTAGCTTTTTTAGCTTGTTGGGGTTTTTTTTAAGAGCTGCATACAACTTACTTTCAGTGATTTATGCAGAAGAGTCAGCTTACTCCAAATTCCCTGGAGAATTGTTAGTGCTCAGCCCATTGTTTAGCCTCAGCAGGTTTCTGAAGACCAGAGAAAGTCTTCTGGTGATTAAGCAATGGCATATGCATGCCATGCTTATAATTTACAGGCAGCTGTGTCCTTCCCACAGAATTCTTCCTTTCACTGGAAGGTAAAGAGAGACTGGCTCTATCTGAATGCTGTCTGTATATGGGATGGAAAGTAGAAGGTGGCTGTATATTGATGCTGTATTTGTGTTTGCCAAAAAAGTACTCTAAAAATATCATATGTCTCTAGAAAATGTGTGTAGATTAAGAATTTTTCTTTGCATAGCTTGGCTGAAATTTTGTCAGTTTGTGGTAGACTGTATTCTACATGAGTACTTTCTAAGCTTCTTTGCCAAGAAATAGAAAGAAATGCAGTTTGAATTTAATATCAGAGGAATTTGCCAATCTTGGATGCCTCATGAGGTTTGGCAACATCAGATTGGCATAACATTTTCCAAAGTGAATTTAAAGGGATTAGAGTTTGCTTTTCCTGATTCTTCTACTTCAGCAGATGATTTCTCAGAATAAGGCCTTGTAGAGAAAACTATGGTAGATCAGCCTAGCTAACACAAGTAGTTGTCAACCTTTATTGTTGACATTGAAACAACCTTTATTGTTGTTATTGAAAACACCAGGAGAGGGGTGCCTGGGTGGCTCAGTCGGTTAAGCATCCGACTTCGGCTCAGGTCATGATCTCGCAGTCCGTGAGTTCGAGCCCTGCGTCGGGCTCTGTGCTGACAGCTCAGAGCCTGGAGCCTGTTTCGGATTCTGTGTCTCCCTCTCTCTCTGCCCCTCCCCTATTCACGCTCTGTCTCTCTCTGTCTCAAAAATAAATAAACGTTAAAAAAAATATAAAAAAAAAAAAAGAAAACACCAGGAGAGCTTTTTAAAAATGCTGATTCCTGGGGTACCTGGGTGGCTCAGTCAGTTAAGCATCCAACTCTTGATTTCAACTCAGGCCATGATGTCATGGTTCATGGGTTTGAGTCCCATGTCAGGCTCTGTGATGACAGTGCAGAGCCTGCTTGGGATTCTCTCCCCATCTCTTTCTCTCTGCCCCTCCCCAGCTCTCGCTCTCTTTCTCTCAAAATAAACTAAAAATGCTGATTCCTGGGCCTCATCTAGATCTAAATTCATTATTCTGGATTAGCACCTGGACGTGGATACTTTTTAAAAGCTCACATAATAATTCAAGTTTGAATAATAATCAAGGTTAGGAACCATTGCCCTGAAGGATACCATGATGGATGAGTCAATATTATTGGGGTGAAATTCCATTCTCATTATGTTACAGAAGAATTTTGCTTCAATAATTGATGAAAATAATATATGTGCTTACTACCTTTATTGTTGTATGTAAAATCCCAATCAGTTTGAGAAATAAAAATATGCCAAATAAAAAACTAATAATAATTTGTTGAGTGCCATTATGAACTAATTGTATTATCCCAGTTTATCCTCACAATGTTAAAGAAGTCAGCTTTTTATTTTGGTTTTGGAATTACAGACATTGAAGTACAAATAGCCTATGAAAATTGTCTATGGTCCTAATTTTAAAAAGGGAGAGCCCTGGACTTTTTGGTTTGAGGTCCAGTATCTATTGATTTATTGAAAACTTAGCATCTTAAAGTCAGTGCCTTCTCCCCACTGATACTTTTGGCTCCAATATATGTCTCCGTTCTTCCACAGGCCACCTTCTCCACCAACACCTCTAGGCTCTAAATTAAAATTTAAGCTCAATTCCTTGCCAGGTTTTGGATTATCCATAATTTATTCTGGGTCTCTTCTCTAACATTAGCTCCTTCTCCCACTGTTTCCCTCTTGAATTTGTCACCTTTGAGTTATCCTTTGCTTTGAAACACAGCTGCAGGGCTGAAATTCTTGGTTGTTAAATTTGATTTGTGTTTGGCCTGACCTCTTGCTTGGGAGATCTAGTCTATGACATACCTACAACACATCAATCCCACCCATGACCTCATTTGCTCCCCAAGTAAAAACAGAGATAAGACAGCTAAAATCTTAACATTTAAATGATCTCATTTCATATTCTAAATGGGATTTCCATTTCATACAAGCACAAATTCAAATCAAATGGAATGAGGTAACAATTGATGATGAAGGTGAGATGACAATTTTCTGTGTTATGTTTCCATTCCATTTCTTCCACATGCATAGGGCACATGCAAATACTGAAAACAGAACAGGTTGCCTCTGTCTTCCATAATTAATAGCGTATGGGGATTCATGTGTTCATTAATTCATTTGTGAATGTGGTGTTTATGTGGGTCACATACCAGGTTAAAACTGCAGTAAGAATCTGCTAGTATCTCAAGAAGCAAACACACTTCTACGGCTACTATCTAGGACAACAACTCTGCCGCACAAACACACACCACTGGTCACCAAGGAAATGTGGTTACATTAGCACAACCAATTGACATTTACTAGGAAAACCTAACCATAACCAAGACACCACCCCTTGCCAACACACTTTACCAAAAGACAGAGATTATTTAGTTAGCTTTTGGCAAGAAGCCTGCCTGCCTTCCTTTCTTCCACAATATATATCAAAATGTATTTATTTTTCTGTTATTTATTTTTTCAATTTGAGTATATCAGACACCCAATGTTAGATTAGCTGTAGGTGTACAACTTAGTGATTTGAAAAGCCTGTACATTATGCTATATCCATCACAAGTATAGCTATCCTCTGTTCTGTTACATTGCTATTATAATATCACTGTATTCCTTATGCTGTGCCTTATTTTTTCATGACACTCATTCCATAACTAGAAGCCTGAATCTCTCACCTCTTCTTCATCCATTTTGCCCAACCCCTGACTCCTCCTCCCTCTGGCAACCATCCTTTGGTCTTTGTATTTATAGGTCTGATTCTGCTTCATGTTTGGATATTCATTTGGTTTATCTTTTTTAGATTCCACTTATGAGTGGTTTTCTTTCTCAGCCTGACTTATTCCACTTAACATAATACCCTCTACGTCCATCCATGTTGTCTCAAATGGCACAATCTCATTCTTTCTATGGCTGTGCAACATTCCATTTTATATATGTACCACATTTTCCTTTATCCATTCATCTATTGATGGACACTTAGGATGATTCTATATCTTGGCTATTGTAGATAATGCTGCAATAAACAAAGATGCATACACCCTTTCAAATTAGCATTTCTATTTTCTTTAGGTAAATACCCAAAAGTATAATTATTGGATCATATGGTATTTCTATTTTTAATTTTTTGAAGAACCTCCATACTGTTTTCCACAGTAGCCATACCTATTCGCATTCCCATCAACAGAACATGAGGGTTTCTTTTTCTTCATATACTGGCTATTTCTTGTCACTTTGATTTTAGCCATTCTAACAGGTGTGAGGCGATATCTCATTGCGGTTTTGATTTGCATTTTCTGATAATGAGTGATGTTGAAAATCTTTTCAGGTGACTATTGGCCACTCTGTATGTCTTCCTTGGAAAAAAATGTCTATTCATGTCCTCTGCCCATTTTTAAATTGGATTATCTTTTTTTGGTGTTGTCTAAGCTCTTTATATATTTTGGATATTAATTCTTTATCAGATATATCATTTGCAAATATCATCTACCATTCAGTACATTGGTCTTTTTATTTTGCTGATGGTTTCCTTTTCTGTGCAAAGCTTTTTGTTTTGATGTAGTCTCAATAGTTTGATTTTGCTTTTGGTTACCTTGGCTCAGGAGACATATTTAGAAAAATGTTGGTATTCTGACGTCAGAAAAATGCCTGTATTCTCTTCTGGGATTTATATGGTTTCAGGTCTCATATTTAGGTCTTTAATTCATTTTTAGTTTATCCTGTGTATGTTGTTAGAAAGTGGTTCAGTTTTCCTGGCACCATTTTTTGGAAAGACTGTCTTTTCTCCATGGTATATTTTTGTCTTCTTCATCATAGATTAATTGACTATATAAATGTGAGTTTATTTTGGGGCCTCTATTCTATTCTCTTGATATATATGTCTATTTTTGTGCCAGTACTATACTGTTTTGATTGCTACAGGTTTCTAGTGTATCTTGAAATTTGTTATCGTGATACCTCCAGTTTAGTTCTTTGTCAAAATTGCTTTGGTTATTTGGAGTCTTATGTGATTCCACATAAATTTTAGTATTACTTGTTCTAGTTTTATGAAAAATACGGTCCATATTTTGACAGGGCTTGCATTGACTCTGTAGATTACTTTGGGCAATACAAACCTTTTTACAATATAATTCTTCTAATCCAGAAGCATAGAATATCTTTCCATTTGTGTGATCTTCAGTTTCTTTCATCAGTGCTTAATAGTTTTCAAAGTACAAGTCTTTCAACTCTTTGATTAAGTTTATTTCTAGGCATTTTATTCTTTTTGGTGCATTTGTAAATGGTGGTGTTTAAAATTTTTTTTTCTGCTACTTAATTATTAATGTATAAAAATGCTACCAATTTCTGGGTATTAATTTTGTTTCCTACCACTGTTCTAAATTCACATATTACTTCTAGTTTTTAGTGGAGTCTTCAGGATTTTCTGTATAGTATCACGTCATCTGCAAATAGTGTTTAACTCCTTCTTTACCAATATGGATGCTTCATTTCTTTTTCTTGTCAGATTGCTGTGGTTAGGACTTCTAGTATTATGTTGAATTATGTTGAAAGTGATGAGTGGGCATCCTTGTCTTATTTCTGACCTTAGAGGGAAAGCTCTCATTTTTCACCAATGAGTATGATGTTAGCTGTCGGTGTTTTATATATGACCTTTATTATGTTGAGGTT
Source organism: Acinonyx jubatus (assembly GCF_027475565.1). NCBI lineage: Eukaryota > Metazoa > Chordata > Mammalia > Carnivora > Felidae > Acinonyx > Acinonyx jubatus. The sequence continues at coordinate 69,136,455 of NC_069387.1, forward strand.
TTGATGGAAGAATATATATCTTGCAAGTTAAACTTAAAATCTTCCACTGCTAATAATTTTGCACAAAGTCACAAATAGTGTATTATTTTTTTTAATTATGTGTATTACTCTGAAGTCAAGTCTTTATGATGCCAAATGTTGTGGTTATCTGAAAATAATTTCTCTTTGTTTTATTTTTTAATGTTTATTTTTGAGAGAGGGAGAGAGAGCATGACTGAAGGAGGATCAGAGAGAGAGAGAGAGAGAGAGAGAGAGAGACAGAGGATCCGAAGAGGGCTCTGTACACAAAAAGCCCAATGTGGGGCTTGAACTCACTAACATGAGATCATGACCTGAGCTGAAGTCAGATGCTTAACTGACTGAGCCACCCAAGCGCACCTCTGAAAATATTTTCAATTACTTGATCAATCTATATAAATAACTTGGACCAGGGAGATAGTATAGATTTTTGAGTTTCAGCAATCTTCTACAGGTTCTCAATTCAAAGCATAATTTCATACTTAGACATTAAACAGTGTCACAAGTTTGTGGACAGTGTACAAAACCACTTCCCTAAAGCTGTAATGATACTATTTAAACATTCAGATCATTTTGATCCCAGTTGTTATGAAAAGAACAGCTTCTATAATTTGTGAAGTTTGAGTAAAAGTAAAAAAATAGGATGTACAGATTTCACTAAGTTGTGTTGCTACTAACAACATCAGAGATGAGTCTAATAAGTAATTAATACAACATATTGATCCAGCAGAAGTAGCCAGTTCTGTGACTACCAACCAGTATGTTGGTAAAAATGAATTAAAGACCTAAATATGAGACCTGAAACCATATAAATCCCAGACGAGAATGATTAGTCAATTTGTTAATAAATCAAGCTCACTATTGTTTGTGAAACAGAAGAGATTGTCTTTTCATTTTCAACTAGATGTTGTTGGCAAGGATTAAACACAGATAAAAGTGAATCGATGCAGACAAAAATCAAGGAGATACAATTAGAAAAAATTTCTTTGAAATTAATACCCCATTTAGAGAAGGGCTAATTTGACATTTTTATAGTGTTGAATTTTCCAGGAGAGAATATTTTTGTTTTAATTTTAATAGACTATATGATACAGTAACAAAATTAATTTCAAAATCATTAGAAATATGTATTTTTGATTTTGCATTTTCTAATCCATGTTCTCATATTCCCATCATAAAATATTGTTTTCTAAAAGTTGATTTTCGTTACGAAAAATTTTTTAAATATCCTTCATCTTCAATGTTCATCATATAAATTATCATCATACCAGACAATATTTAGTTTAAGAAACATACATTTCCTTGCTAATATTCTGAAGTAAGTTGTTTAGGCTCATTGTTCAATAAAATATAGCTATTATATATTGTATTATTTAGCAATTTTTTAATAATATTTGAGTCCAGATACTACCTCAATGTATTTTCCTAGCAATGGGTTCATTCACTTAAAACCAGACAGATTCTAGTTTTTTAAATCCATTCATCACAAAACTGCCTATTTTAGGTTTACCACAAAACAGACAGCAGTAATATTTTAAAGGCAGAGAAGTACAACCAGGAATACAGAGGCCTCAAAATGTCTCTTACAGAAGATGCTGGCAGTATGGAAAATTAAGTTAACCAGATACTCAGCTTTCTTCCACCAACACATAAAGAAAACCATGAGTAGAAGATTTAAATTACAAACAATTTAATTACGTAGGTTTACTCAAAAGAAAGAAGCCAAATAAAAAAATCTAAGCCAAAAAGATTAAGTACATTTATATTTTAGCTGCTTCCAGGAGACCTGAGACCTACTCTAGGTCTTGGGCACTAGAGTTTTGGTATTACTAATATAAAATTTAATATTTTAATCTGACTCTCATAGTGTGTGGAGGCAGAAGCTGGAACTGAGTCTCCTACAGAAAACCTAGAGCCTTAACAGAGCTGTCCTGGCCTGAATAGGAGAATAGGAAAAATGCCAGACACCAATCTGGGTAAGAAGAAATACAGTTTTTTTGTAAAAAGAGAAAAACTAAGGTTCCTAGGAGAAATCAAAATCCCAGTTAAGATGTGAGCCTAGGGTTGTCTTATTCCAAAGCTCTTGTTCTTTGCTTTGGTTTATGCTGACTCTCCTTTCTCTGAATTGTCTCAATATTTATGTAGACTAATATAGAGTTTTTCTCTTGAATCCAGAACCAAAACTTAGGATTCTCTAATTACAGACTATTTTTATAACATATTTATACATGTCACCCTACCAGCCTTGTTAAATTCTCATTTATTTCTTTTTCTTTTCTTTCTTTTCTTTTTTATTTCTTTTGATAAAGATAGGGTACATTTCCTATTTTTTTGTGTAATTATTTTCTAGCATAGATCTCAAAGTTCTGCAAACTAGTGAACATCATACTAAAGCTGCAAAAACTTCAGCCCCTGACTCAAAGCTAAACTAAGCCAGAAACTGAATCCCATTATGTCACAGTGTATGCTCCAGAGCAGAATTTCATTGATTGTGCCCAAAACTGCACTTGAGCTAAAAGGCATCATTGTAATCACAAAGCTTCCCAACCTGAAGAAAGCTACAACTTGAGAAAGGATGCAGGTAGATATGAATATTGGATTTTGGTATTGAAGTTCCTTAAGAACAATCTAAATGTTACACTTGTGTTTTTAAAAATGGGCAGGTGGGGGCGCCTGGGTGGCTCAGTCGGTTGAGCGTCCGACTTCGGCTCAGGTCATGATCTCACGGTCTGTGGGTTCGAGCCCCGTGTCGGGCTCTGTGCTGAGGCTCAGAGCCTGTGCTCAGAGCCTGGAGCCTGCTTCTGATTCTGTGTCTCCCTCTCTCTCTGCCCCTCCCCCGTTCATGCTCTGTCTCTCTCTGTCTCAAAAATAAATAAACATTAAAAAAAATTTTTTTTTAAATGGGCAGGTGGAGACCAACTTGTTGCTCATGGAACTCTGACATACATCTTGATTGACCAATATCGTACTGCATAGGCAGCGTCATCTGCAAAACTGTACATTCAAATCTGTATTAAAAGTATTGAGATTAGTCATTCTTTAATTGTGCACACATTTTCATGAACTGCAAACCTGAGAATGTGATGAATGTCATAATACGGCCACCAAATTTGTGGGTGAAGGGGTAAAGTTCATTGGAGGTGGGCACTGGAACAGACTCGAGGCTGGAATCTATAAGTTGATATAAACTTTGTAGACATCTTATTTCATCTCTACTAATGAGCATCGCTTCCCACCAGAGTTTATCATGAAGTTAATGAATGAAATATGTATCTCCAAGTGCAACATAAATATTAAATAAATTTATCTGATAGACTGAGATATAACAGAGTTTATGGGAATTAACTCTGGAATCCTTCACAAGCTAGGGAACCTTAAAGTAGGGACCTTTCTCAGAAAGAAGTGTGAAATAGAAGAGTGTATTCTAACTTGTAGTCATTAGAGCCACATTTTCATGATTTTCCCTATTTAAATAACTCCTGAACTATTATTTAGTATTTTCTTTTAAATCTACTCATTCAATACATTTTTTCCTCAAAATTTTATCTGAAACCAAAGAAAAAAGGGGGGAAGGAGAAAAATGGCACATTAATGGTTCAAGTGGGAGAAACAAGAGGAACATGGAGCTAAGGCTCCAAGCCTCTCCAGGAAAAGTTCTCATTCTTGAAGTGTCCTCTTTGAGGATGACAGCAGAGTCACCGATGGTCCCCCAGCCCCAAAGCCCAGCTTCTTTTTGGAGAAGAGGGCAGAATCACAGTGGCCTAAGGCCAGAGGAATTGGAGGGGGAGAGGGGTCAAAAGGTTACAGGAAGTAGTTATCCACGAGCTTCTTGGAGTGGATGCCACATGTCTCTTGGGGGGCAGCCTGGAAGGTAATGAAATCTTTCCAGAGATGTGTTCATCCAGTTCCCGGAAGGCTGCCACATTCCTAGAATGGTAGAAACAGCACAGTGAGCACAGTTTTATTGAAGTGCCACCTGTAACCTTCCCTCACCATTTGGTGGGCACAGCAGATCAGGCCAACATCCTTGGCTGCATGTTACTGTGAAATAGGTAGGCAGCACCAGAAGCTCTCTTCAGGGTCTGATGGCCCCCTCATGAGGCACCTCTTGCTTTCAGTCAGTCATCTGAATCTGGTCTAGAGTCTGGATGGAGGGAGAAAGTACCCGTGCACACAAAAGATTGCCATTAATGATGGCTGACAGACTGATGTAGTCAAAAGAGCTCAGGGCAGTAGCACCATGTGGTCACCAAATCATATTCTCACAGGCACTCAGCAAAGAAGCCATAGACTTGGGGGATCTGGCAACTCTAGTGGTTCCCCAGGATCTTGGTGATGTAGTCATTATATTAAACATTAAGTACCAGCAGCAGGAGGAATGTTTCAATGCCTAGAAATCATGTTCCATAAAGTCTCTCATGAAAAGGTAGTTGGTCTCAGGGTCTTACCACCCACACTGAACAGCTCCTTGAAGTGATAGAGTTGTCCATGGATGTCGCCACATATTGTGACCTGCGACTCCACCCTCTGTACATTGATCTCCTTTACCAAGATCTCTCCTGCCTTAGCGTGCAGGACACCTTGACTTCACTCTCCTGGATGATTTCACAGCATGGCAGTTGCTCCCACTGCGCATTAAGGTAGCTGACCTAACACCCTGGCCCCAGAGCTCTGAACCCCTCCCCTGCATGGGTCAGAGCCAGCGGGTTCCACTACGTGGAATTCGCGCTGGCTCTCCAGCTCCCTCCCTTCTGCTTCCTTCTTCTTGGCTCCTTGCCCTGCTGCTTAGCCTTCCATCTTCTATCTTTTTGTAGTATTTCTCCCTCCTTACCTCTAGTCTTCCTTACCCTGCTTCTCTTGATTTCTATTCATTTCTTCTTCAGATTTTAACTATTTCTTCTTCAATCATTTTTTGGGAAAGTTCTTTTATTAGTCCACATTCATTATCCTACATTCTGCATCTTGTTTGTCAAGTTATTTCCCCCACCAAAAATAGTTAACCCTCTAAGAAGTGTTAATAGATTTCTACCTACATAGGAATATTATATTTAATGAAAATATTATTAGTAATATATAATATAGTAATAATAAGTGATAGGAACACATTATGCATTCTATCAAAGCCAATACTATGCAGAATTATATTCCTTGAAAAATGGCTTCATGCAAGTAACCAGAAAAGAAAAAAAATGTGTAGACAATCCTAAGTGGGTAATAAGGCAATAAAATTATATTAAGAAATACTAATATAAAGGATGAAACTCTGTTCTATATTATTGTCTTTTTTAATGTTTATTTATTTTTGAAGGAGAGAAAGAGTGTGAGCAGGGGAGGGCAGAGAGAGAGGGGTACACAGAATCCTCAGCAGGCTCCAGGCTTTGAGCTGTCAGCACAGAACCCAACGTGGGGCTCAAACTCACGAGCCGTGAGGCCATCACCTGAGCTGAAGTCGGATGCCCAACTGACTGAGCCACTTAGGCACCCCTATATTATTGTCTTTTGAATTTAAATGTAGATACTTAGTTCTTCTGAAAATAAATAATGGCATGGAAATTTTCCTTTCATTTGAGTTAATGAACTTGGCCATATTTTTCAATGAATGTTAAAAATAGAAAGTAAGACACATTGTATATACATTCGTCTTTTCATTAATTACTATTTGCGAAGGAAGAGTGTTTAACAGGTTATTCAAAATTTCAGAGAATTGAAATTGATTCTGAAAAGTTACTTTGTAACTATTATGATTAACTTTTCAACAGGGTATATGTGTACATGTATGTGTGTCTATCATTTTCAATCCTCTGGACCAGAGAGGGCACCTACCATTTGTCTAGGATGGTCTACATTCAGTGTCAAAAAAATGTTGACAAAATTTATGGTAGTCAAATACAAAACAATTCTACAAATTCTGATAGTAACACGTTTCATGTACTTTAACTTGCAAATTGGATAGACAGCGTCCCGAAAGAGTATTTTTAAAATGACAAAATCATCTATGCAGACTCTAGAAAAGGTGTTAAAAAGCTGAGTTAAGGGAAGGAAAAGGTGAGAACAATTATCTGACTTTAGAGCGTAACAAATAATCATGATGTAAATTAGGTTCTTTAGGGAATAAATTAGCACCCAACTTTACAAAATAGCTTAAAAGCAAACTACCCTCATAACATCAGAAGTAAGAGAAGATGAACACATCTCTTTGCATTGCTGTCTTGGCCAGATCTGAGTGTGCAATGATGAAAAAGATTGATTGGTTAGATCCTAAGTTTGTTTTGCCATCAAAGTGTCAGTATGGATTGATCTTTTTTCACTAGTGTGTTTTCTCTTTACTGCCCTGCCTGGAAAAGACTTCATTCTTCGATGCACTCTCCCACTCCAACAAAAGAACAATCTAACCAAAGTCTAATAATTCTGCAGTATATAGGAACACATGTTTGTTTTAAAGGATTCTTCCTACCCTGCCAGAAAACATTTCTCACGAAAGACAATGTTGTTTCTACCAGGATGAGTATATGTGTTTTTCTAGACAGTTAATACAAATTTAAGGAGCTGTCTGTAGTTTGGAATTCCCTGAATATGTGTGATTTGGGCAAATAAACAAGGTTTGTCTGGTTCAAATGTGAAGATGTGGTTAATTTCAGAGGACTTGGTGACATTTTCAATGTGCACATCAAGGACTTGGAGATACGGAAGATAGGAAGCAAATGTCAAAGAGAGAACAATTATAGTTTGCTAAACACTGCATAAGACATAGGTTTTTATGCTGTTTATATATCTCTAACTGCTAGGATATGGAGCTCACATAAAGTCATATGATGTCCTGTGATGAAGTAATAACAAGTGTGTTGTGTGAGTGGAAGAAGTCATTTAAAAGTATCATCTTGCAAGAAGTTTTTAATTATCAGTGATGAGGAAGAATAGTGACAAAGTTACCACATTCACCATTAGGCAAACGTTCATTTTAACAAATTTGAAATATTTGCATTTGACATCTAAAGCCAGACTAGGTGGCAGACATATATATAGGGGGATTGGAGTCAAAGGCAGGGACGTCTATATTTTCAGCACTGGAATGTTAGAGTCCCCAAATTTAAGCTGATTTTATAATATTGAATATGTATTACATACCTGGCAGTGAACACTGCAGTAATTTGATAAAGTGCCATTTCATTATAGATACCTATTACTAGAGTTAAATTTCTCATGGAATTCTGAACAAACACCTTTCTCTAACGTCACTTCATATTGTAATATGTAATATGATTCTGTCGGAGTACATGAGCCTACTCTCATTTGTTTCAAACTTTGATGTAGTAGTTTAAACTTTTTTACTGTAATTTTATGCTCATAATAGATTCACAGTTGAATTTCTATGTAGCAAAAATTTCCATTATTCTTTGACACTAGCTTCCTGCTCAGTGTTCTACCTGATAATCCATATACTTTATTTTTTTTTACAGTTTTTTTACAGTTTTTACAGTATTTTTTCTTTTTGAATGGGTGTATGATCTGCCAGTACAGGAATATATCACATATTACTTATCTATCTATTTGTATTCAGGTATTCCTATTTTTCTTCAGCTTTACTGAGATATAACTGAAACGTAGCATTGTATAGGTTGAAGGTGTACAATGTGTTGATGTGATATATCTATATATTGTAAAATGATTATCACCACAACGTTAGCTAACAACTCCATCATGTTTCATAATTACCATTTCTTTTTGTGGTGATAACGTTTAAGATGTATTCTCTTAAGTACATAATACAATATTGTGAATTATGGTTCTCATGCTGTACATTAAATGCCCAGAACTTATTCACCTTACAACTAGAAGTTTATACCCTTTTATCAACATCTTTCCATTTCCGTCTACCCTTCTATAACAACCTTCTACTTACCCTGTTTCTATGAGTTCACGTTCTTAGATTCCACATGTAAGTAATATCATAACAGTATTTGTCTTTCTCTGATTTATTTCATTTAGCATAATTCCCATCCACACTGTTACACATGATCTTTCTCATGGGCTGAATAATATTCCATTATATCTCTATTTTTACACAGATAGACATTTTTATCTATCTGTTGAAGGTGAATGGTAGGGAAGTTTCAGAGAATACAGTAAAAATTACAAGGCCCTCTGCGTCTGAACATTTAAAAGTATGCTAGAAATGTGGGGGGGGGAGGGGTTATAAATATTTCCATTCTCAGTAGGAAATCTTCATTTAGATTTAGGATTTGTAAGCTCTGTTTTTCCTTGTGCATTTTATTTTTTAAGTAATCTCCACATCTAACATGGGGCTTGAACTCACAACCCCAAGATCAGGAGTCACGTGCTCCACTGACTGAGCCAGCCATGTGCCCCTCGTTGTGCATTTTATTGATTTTTAGTGGTTCACAGTTAAACTTTATTTAAGAATTTGGAATATTCTTAGGACTTCTTACCTAATTAGTGGGCTGCCTACTATTGAGACATGTAGTAGCTTCAGAATTTTCTAAAAAAGGGTATGAAAGTATGGGTTTTGAGGACAAATGATAATTAAATATATGGGAATCTCAGGATATTGCCATATTGGTTGAAGGATTTCAGGATTTCTTTAAACTGTGTTTGAAACTATACCTACTATCTAATTTTACCACCAAATAATTAATGTCAACTTTTTGTTGTTATTGTTAATGGGGAAGATGGTAGTAAAAAGGGTGGATGGGAGGAGTGTAGCAAGGGTAGACATTTAGATAAGGATAGATCTGGGCCTGAAAAAGTAAGAATGCCTTGTATGGTACATACTATTTCATACTTAACAGTACATTTTATAAATATGAATAACCCTTCTTCATAAGCAGATACATCACAGTTAAATCCCTTCCTTCCTTCCTTCCACCCTTTTTTTTTCATGTTTCTATGCATCGCTTTTGTTTTTTGTTTATTATTTTCTCCAAGTTTTTACTTAAATTCCAGTTAACATATAATAATATTAATTTCAGGAGTAGAATCTAGTGATTCACCACTTATGTACAACACCTACTGCCCATCACAATAAGTACCCTCCTTCGTCCCCATCACCCATTTAGCTAATCCCCCCACCCAGCTCCCCTCCAGTAACCCATGGTTTATTTTCTATACTTAAGGGTCTATTTCCTGGTTTGCCTCTCTTTTTCTCCCTGTGTTCATCTGTTTTATTTCTTAAATTTCACATATGAGTGAAATTATATGTATTTTCCTTTCTCTGACATATTTCACTTAGCATAATACACTCTAGCTCTACCCACATCATTGCAAATGGCAAGACTTCATTCTTTTTTTGATGGCCGAGTAATATTCCATTGTGTATGTCTATATGACACATCTTCTTTATTCATATCCTCCTACCATTTTTTATCTCCATCTCTCTCTTTCCTCTCCCCACCATAAACAAAAATTTTTAAGTGTTCAATATATTTCCTTTTGTTTTGTGGGTCTTTTATAAAATGTATGTTACTTTTTAAATTGTAATTGAACAAATGTGTTACCAGTCTCCAGATGAAGAAATATAAATAATCAGCACCCCAACTGCCTCTAGTTCTCCCTCCCAGTCACTTCCTCCCACAAAGGGAACCATCATTATGACTGCTATCCCTAAATTAGTGGTGCCTATTTGAACTTTATATAGTTAGAACCATATGATACATACTCATTTGTTACTGCTAAACATTATGTCTCTAAGAGTCATCCAGATGGTTATGTTTAGCAGCCTTTCCTTCACTTTCTGTACAGTTTTCTATATTATGAATATGCCATACTTTACCCACTCTATTTTTTTGGATTTTGAGATTTTCCAGAAGAGGCTGTTATGAGTAGTCCTACTCATGCACATGTAATCTTGTAGACATATACACTTATTTCTCCTGGCTATCCACTTCGTAGCATAATTATTGGTGGACAGTGTATGCTGCAAGTTCAACTTTAGATACACTGTCAAAGAATTTTTCAAAGTGGTTTATTGATTATGCTGTCATAACAGTGTGAACATTTCACTTTTGCTAATAATACCTGGTACTATTTTTTTAATTTTATCTATTTTAGTGGCTGTGTAGTAGTTTCTCATTATGAAGCTACTAATAGCTTTATTGAGATATAATTGATATACAATAAGCTGCATGTTTAAAATGTACAGTTTGATAAGTTTTGACGAAGGTATACACCTGTGAAACCATCACCACAATCAAGGTAATGAATATATTTATCACCCCTAAAAGTTTCCTTGTGCCCCTTTGTAATTATTTAATCCTATTCCTCCTTTTCTCCCCTCTCCCAGGGCAATCACTGATACCTGTGCTCCCATGTACATAATGTTTCTATTTTTTTCTTCTAGCTGTTGGTTTAAGATTTTTCTGGTTTTCAGTCACTCGACTGTGATGTATCTTGGTATCAGCTTCTTCATATTTCTTGGAGTGGCTTTGTTGTACTTCTATGAAGTATAAGTTTATTATTTTTATCTAATTTGAAAAAATAATTGGCCAGTGTTTAAATTTTTTTCTCTGGCTTCTATCTCTCTCCTCTCCTTCAAGGACTTTAATTACAAATATGGTAAGCAGTTTGAAGTTGCCTTATAGCTCACTTTTTTTTAACCATATTTTTCCTGTGTTTAATATTATTGCACAGTTTATTGTTACATATTCAAGTCTACTGTTTTTGTCTGCAACATCTAACCTCCTATTAATCCCATTTGGCTCACTTTCTCTCCTGAAATTTTCTTTCTTTCTCTCTGGAATTTTAGAATTTCTATTTTGCTCATTTTTATCTTCCAATCTGTCATTAACATATTCATGTTTTCTTCTACCTTCTTACACATATGGAATACAGTTATAAAGCTTGTTTTAATATTGTTTTTTACTATTACTTGAGTAATTTCTGGCTCTCGTCTTATTGATTGAGTTTTCTCTGCATTCTAGATATTTTTCTGTGTTTTTTTTTTGTTGTTTTTTTGTTTTTTTTTTTTTTTTTTTTTGCACACCTGGTAATTTTTCATTAAATACTAGATAGTGTGAATTTTCACTTGTCAACTGCTGGATATTTTTGTCTTTCTATGATTATTTTGGAGGTTTGTTTGGGGACTCAGTGATTGACTTGGAAACAAGTTTAATCTTTTTGAGGGTTTCCTATTAAGCAATGATAGGCATGACCAGAACACCCTGTATTGTAAATGCTTATTCAAGCCATTTGCCTATTTTTCTGTTGGGTTATCTACCTTTCTTTAAATATGTTTAGCATATACATTCTACCTATGAGCCATTTATTGAGAATATATAGGAAATATCCTTTCCCACTCAGTGGCATGTTTTTGAACTTTCCTTCAGTGAAAATGTTCCCTGAGAAAGAACATAATAAATATTTCCCTCCCAGAACAGGGTTGTCTACATTGTAACAGGGAGATAAATAGCTTGTCAAAACAATACAGGTTTAATGGTTGGATTTTTATTACCAGTTCATTATGCCAAGAAGTTCAATGTTACAGAACAATTCCTGTTATACCACAGTTATGCCATCTTCTTTGCCTGCTGCTAGGATTGATTGGTCCTGTGTGTAGAAAGCAAAGAACAACTTTTTCCTATGACACAGGCATGTCTAGGGTGAGCCCTATAGACCTAGTTAGTTAGTTAGTTAATGTGTATTTATTTATTTTGAGAGAGGCAGAGTGAGTGCGGGAGGGGCAGAGAGAGAGAGGGAGAGAGAGAGAATCCCAATGTGTACTGCCCGTGCAGAACCCAATGTGGGACTCGAACCCACAAAGTTATGAGATCATGACCTAAATCAAAACCAAGAGTCGGATACTTAACCTACTGCCACTCAGGCACCCTTACCCCTTTTCCCTACAGACCTTAAAAAAAAAAATCTCTGGAGCTCATTCACCATGAAATGTCATAAAATAAATGCACAAGCTTTCCTTTTTATTAAAAACATACTTTTGAAGATGAATGTTTATTCAGAGATGAAAATGCCTATAGGAATATTTTCCTAGAAATATGAATCATCCAGTGCTTTGGCTTTTCATAAAAAAAAAAAAGAAAAGAAAATGAATCTTTCTGCTTAAATGCATCTAAATGGGACCTTGTTATATCATCTATTTATGTTTCAAAGGGAAAAGGGTCAATTAAATAGCTTTAATCACTGTCAATTAAGTAATTTTCATTTCTTTGTCCAAATAATTTCCAAATATTCATTATCCCCAAATCATAGCAGCTGGAGAATTGACCTTATTTTTTCCTATCTCCCATCCCAGATAACATTAATTCATTTATTCTTTCAGAAATAATTGCCTACTATGATGTAAGACACACTGAACTAGCCACTAACTCTCCTCCAAAGATTACAGGGAAGAGATATGAGTGAATAGGGGAGAGAGACCAGCACAGCCTTTGGATGCCAGTTGCTGATGGCCTATCTTCTTGATGCCTACAGGAAGAGCTATGCCTAAGTTGACTTTTGTGTAAGATAGTTAAATGTTACATCTTAGCAGGTAATGAAGTCAGTGAAATCTAAGACATAGTTGTCTTTTCAAAATAAGTGAATATTATAGGCATTTGAGTAAGGTTGTGTCTGATTTGTATGTAAAGGGGAAGGATGGGGGAAAGAAATAGGAGAAAGGAAGAAATCTGTAGATAATTAAGTAGGTTCTTTTAGAGGAAACTATATAAAACAGAGGAGTGTATCACCACTAGTTGTCGTCATCATCATCATCATCATCATCAAAACTACACCATTCATCATTTATTGAGCCTCAACTCTGGCCTAGGTGACATACAAGAATTGAAATTTGGTGTCCATAATGGTTCTGCTTAAAGTCTTGCTGCCAGTATCTAGCAGAACAGGGACTAGATTCAAAATCTGTCTCCCTGAAGACATACTTTTTGCACTTCACTAGGTTTTCGAGAGATCAGCCCGTGTAGTACATTCTAGTCCAGGAAACCAGGAGTAAGGGAACTGTTTGATCATGGAACTTGAGGGCATAGGTCCATAAGAGATGCACAAAAGGCTCAGACAAGTAGAATCTTTTCCACCTAGAAACTGAAAGAATTAAAAATATTAGATAATTTACAGATGACTAGTAAAGCTGGAATGTAGAAACTTTAAGTGGCAGGGCCTAGAAAGAACACCCAGAGATTAAGTGGGGGTGATGGTGGGCAGATGGCTTGTGAATGTGGCTGGAAGGATTGTTTACTGCCTTCACTAAGTTAGCTAAGAAACATGAAGCCATAGTGGCTATATATCCTCACTCTCCATAGTTTAAAAAGGATCAGACTGTGCTACCCCAAAAGATGTATAATATGCAAAAGATGCACTTTGGCATAATGATTACTTTAAGCTGAAGGCAACTGAGAATTAACACGTGCAAGGAGAGTTCTCTGCCCTCCCCTCAGATGTCTAAAATCAGAGCACAAATTCTGCTTTGTTGAAGGACTCCAGGAAGAGAAAACCAACTCTTACAACCAAAGACAGAGGGTCACACTGAGAGGAATCAGTATAAACAAACCTTACCAAAATAACCCTTGTCTTCCATTATATTTATTCCTTGTACATCTACTCACCTTCCCACAACTTATCACCACTAGAAGCCCAAATTTCCTTTCCCCTTTCTAGTCACTTCTCCACAATGTATTGTCGTTTGTTAAAATGGTATATAATCTCTTTTGCTAACTAGTTCTTTGCGTTTTCACATCTTTTCTGTCACTTCTCCTATGCACATAAAAAAAATATTCACATCAGTAAAAACTGCAACTTTTTTTCCTGTTCATCTGTTTTATGCCAGTTTAATTCATAGGCCCTAGCTACTTAACGTAATAAGGTGGAGGAAAGTTCTGTTTCCTCCCCATCAGTCTGTGCCATAGGTTTTTTTTCATTCAGGAGGTAACATAATGTGGTGGGAAAATATCTGGCTAGGAGTTGAGATATTTATTAGTCTTATCCTGGACATTAGTTACTTCTGTGACTGAGTTAAAGGGTTCTACAAAACGTCTTTGTGGCTTAAGTTCCTTATGAGCATAATAAAAGAGTTAGAAACAAAGAGGATGGCAGACAAGGTTCACTTCCTGGCTGGAGGGCTTTGTCAAAGAAGACTAAGAAGCCACATGGGCCATGATTACCAACGGCTACCACAGGCACTGGAGCAAAGCAGTTCTGGTGGATGTACAGAATATATATCATCTCTGGAATAAAAGATGCATAAAATTTCTTCCACTTCTGCATTCGGTGAATTAGTTTGTACCCTTTTATGGATTCTACCTGAGGAAAAAGCGGGCACATGCAGCAAGTGATGATACAATGTTTAGGGGAGAAATGAAATCCCTTTTGAGCCTTGGGTGGTAAAGAAGCAATCCAAGATCTACCAAGAATTCAATATTCTATTTATCCCATGTTGTCCATAATGGTTTGGATGCTACAGATGCCTGTAATAATGTGCAATTAACATATAGAGATAGGACCCCCATCCCAGTTCTAATGTCCAGATTAATTGGCTGTCCTAGAAGGAAAATCAGCAGATCTATGAAGCATATATCTACTATTATCAAAGACTTGATTTCAGGAAACTAATAATGGATATTAGTTTCTTCCAGTGAGAAACAAATTGTATTATTTAAATACAACCGTCTCTATAACATGTTGCATTCAAAGTTTCAGAAACTTATTCCCGCACAATTTTACTCCCACCTCTTTCTCACAGATGCAGATGTAATTCATGTAGAAGCAGACATTAAAATAAGTCACTCAGGGCAGACTTGCTTTCATTTACATAATGTTCTTTGAGGGGGGAAAGTATTAAATCAATTTTAACCTGTTTGGGCCTGTATCCAAATAATGCGCAGGCCTGTTGAAGGAGAATCAGTTTTGATATTTGTAAAAGAGATCATATGAAATGCATTACTCAATTAAGTAAAGGAATTTATACTTTATTATAGAATATTGTACCATCTGCCGGATGAATATAACTAATTAAATTTGACTTGGTATGTGGTTTTAACAAACAGTTGAAAAATGAAAATTCGACAATGAATTCTTCAGCAGCACCTGAAACGATAGATACCCACTGGGAAAGACTGCATCCAGCCCTGCTCAGGTTGCAAACAGACTTCCCATTGTCTGGTTGCAGTCTGCATAATGTTTGCATTAAAAAACAGGTCAGATTCAGTAACTACTCACAAGCAACATGGAAAAGAATGCAATGTGTGTCTGCTGTTGCCGAAGAACTAACAAGGTAACATCATGGAATAAAAAATGGCTGCAAAGCTTCTCTGGCCACAGAAAAGAGACGACTACTTTGCTCTGAAGTGTACTGCCAAAATCCCTGCTTAAAAAGAGGCTACCGAAGCAAGGCTGGCCAATACCCATTGTTGGTAATACTGCAGTCAAGCTGAAATGCTACCGCGACAAATCAGGCTAGAGCCATGCTACTCTCCGGTCTTGGCCATGAGGCAGTCAAACCTAGCTGACTCTGTAGGTATCAGTTGTTATCTATCAAATGGCAATAATATTATGCCACCTTGTCAGGAGGGCTATTAGGGGAACCAAAGAGCTTAGAAATTGCTTTATACCAAATGCTGTGTAAGTTTATTGATGGAGATGCTAAAATAACAAAATGATTAGTTAAAAGAGAAACATTTCTTTTTTTTTTCAATATATGAAATTTATTGTCAAATCGGTTTCCATACAACACCCAGTGCTCATCCCAAAAGGTGCCCTCCTCAATACCCATCACCCACCCTCCCCTCCCTCCCACCCTCCATCAACCCTCAGTTTGTTCTCAGTTTTTAAGAGTCTGTTATGCTTTGGCTCTCTTCTACTCTAACCTCTTTTTTTTTTTCCTTCCCCTCCCCCATGGGTTTCTGTTAAGTTTCTCAGGATCCACATAAGAGTGAAAACATATGGTATCTGTCTTTCTCTGTATGGCTTATTTCACTTAGCATCACACTCTCCAGTTCCATCCACGTTGCTACAAAGGGCCATATTTCATTCTTTCTCACTGCCATGTAGTACTCCATTGTGTATATAAACCACAATTTCTTTATCCATTCATCAGTTGATGGACATTTAGGCTCTTTCCATAATTTGGCTATTGTTGAGAGTGCTGCTATAAACATTGGGGGTACAAGTGCCCCTATGCATCAGTACTCCTGTATCCCTTGGGTAAATTCCTAGCAGTGCTATTGCTGGGTCATAGGGTAGGTCTATTTTTAATTTTCTGAGGAAAAAGAGAAACATTTCTATCTGAAATGTGACCTCTCAGTGTGAACTACTGGCATCATGCTATTTGACTTTTTCACCCAGATGTTCTCATTCTTTGTTGACAAAGCCTTGGTATTCCCGCGTCACTCAAATGCTTCATTAATTGAGCACCACAAGAGTGCTAGTGTTATATCTTTTATGGGAACTAAGTCTTTTGAATATTTAGTCATCATTTCTCTGGTAAAATTAATACTTTCTCATATGAAAAAAAATTTTTTTAATGTTTATTTATTTTAGAGAGAGAGAGAGAGAGAGAGAGAGAGAGAGCACGAGTAGGGGAGGAGCAGAGAGAGACAACACAGAATCCAAAGCAGGATCCAGGCTCTGAGCTGTCAGCACAGAGCCCCACGTGGGGCTTGAACTCACAAACAGCAAGATCATGACCTGAGCTGAAGTTGAATGCTTAACCAAATGAGCCACCCAGGTGCCCCAATACAATCTCATATTTAAATGGTGTTGTGTCTTTTAAAAAAATAAAATAGCTATAGCATTTTCTTAAAGGAACATTTCAAAGCATTCCATTTGTTCAAACAGTTGAACAGTAGTCCTTAATAAGAAGAAGGAGATGGATGAGAACAGCTGACTCTGGGAGCCATCCACGTGAGACAATTGTGTCGAGAAGCTGATCTACAGAATTTGGGGATAAAAGCTTCTGAGTAGCATATGCTTCCACTTTGGGCTGAGGGTGTTTACGAAGCACTCAGCATCATCACTCTTCAGAAGAGAGTTGGGGTCACACAGAAAAGAAAACAGAAGATTTGTCTGAGAAGCAGAAGGAGTTGACACCACTAGGGCCTCTGTGAGGAGACAGGTTTCTCAAGTTTCATTTGTGCAGGAGTTAGGGATCCGTGGGAAATGAACACTTTGGAATTAACTAGCTCACACAAATACTGAACTTATTTTTCTGTAACTGTTTTCCCTGGTATGAAAATCATGGTCTTCTTGGGGCCCTATATAAGACAGCTGAATTTAAAGTAACCTGTTGACATATGGGAATGATAGGAACAAATTCCAAATTGAAATAAGCAGAAGGAACATATGAAATAAATCACTGGAAAGCTGAGCACGTGTAGGTAGAGGTGGCCCAATTAGACTTTAGAAAACCAAGAAAACACAGAATGAGATAAACATTTGTGGTAGCAGTTGGGGAATACAGTTATTCTCCTGAGGTCAGAAGAAGCTTCAACAAACAAGCCTGAGCTATTGGATTTGAAGGTAGCTGTAACATGAATTCCATCCAGAAAAGCCATCAAGCCCTATTCCTTAATTACATATTTATTAAAGACATTTTACAGGATATCCCCAGTAAGCTGACCTGCCCATTTACAATATGTGTCCACTTAAGAATGGATTTATAAACATATATCATTTGCCAAGGTTCAAAATCTCCAACATCTTTTATAAATACATTATCCAGGCATTATTCACAAACCGGAACTATTGCCCTGGTGAGATGATTTCTGGCAGGTCTCTGTGGGATTTCCTGTTCTAATATTGTCTGAGGAGGTGCTGACCGCACATCAGTCAGGAAGCATGGTGACGTGCACCTGTACTCATGGGAAAAAGCATCCTATCAACCCAGGGCACTGCATCTACCTTTCGGTAGCCTGTCTCAGGTGGTGCTGGCCGGAGAAGAATCTTGTCTTACTTCTGAAGTTTCCTTTTAAAATTGTTTTGAGCCAATCCGTCAACAGGTGTATGATTTTTCTGCCAGATACAGCAATTAAGATATCAACTGCTATTTCCTTGACTGCAAAGGGGGAACAGGAGGCTAAGATGTACTCGCTGAGCTCAGTTTAGGTTAGAGGCAGCATCTGGGTTTCTGTAAGGAACTGCTTTTATCCAGTTTGGCAGTTGATTGGAATGAGAAATCGGCATCCAGTGACATTTTCAGGTCACAAGAAGGTAATGTGGAACAGAACCTTAGAAAGGGCTGTCATTAAGTCCCACTCTCCCTCAATGATTGGATATAGCCACTCCTCTCTCTGCTTAAAAAGTGGTTTTGAATTTAAATATTACACACTTCAGATTTTTTATTGGATTTTCAAAACTAGTTTCTCAGAGACAGAGTTTTGGTGTACATATTTAATTTCAGAAAAATATACACTGCTGTAGAGTTGATAGAATTTTGCTTTTTCATTTCTTAAGTTCATGTGATACACCCATTGCCATCTCAGGAAGCTGAGGCATGAAAGTGTATTTAATTTTACAGTATCCCTACTCATCTTTCTAACTCCAGCTACAAGGTTTCTTAGTGCAGAATGGTTTTGTGGTAGGATTATGTTGTAATCTCCTTCTGGTGTCCCTACGCTCATTCCCGTCTTGGGTCCTAACTCACTGATTTCAAAAACCTATTCTGAATCAATTGTTTTAAGACTCGATGCTGCCTTTAACCCCTGGCAACAGTAACATGTATTACTCAAATCTGATAAAAAAGTATGATATTAGCATATTTTCAACATTTACTCCCCATATTCACCAAGTATGTTTTCATTTTAAAATGAAACAGCACTGATGGATCACTTCACTCATTTGTTCATAAACTCAACTATTCATTGAGTGGTAAAAAAAAAAAAGAGAAAGAAAAAAAATGTGGTAGTCAAGACCTCACTTTAAATCTCATTTCTGCCTTTTACCAGTTATGTGATCTGAGGCAGGATCCTCTAGCCAAAAGGATCTTTTGGAATCAGACATACCCCGGTTCTGAAAATTAATCGCATGGCCCTGGATAAATTACTTTAACTTCTCTGAGCCTCAGTTTCTTTACCTGTTAAAAAACAGAAGAATAAGCTGAGTACTTGGCACTGGGCTGAGCACAGAATGTACACATTACGTTGTGGTTATTATTAATATATAACTGTCATATGTTAATATATAACAGGAAGTATCTGTTGTGTCAAGGTAGATGCAAGTTGGTTCCCAAAGAAAGCCAGTAGCAGAGTGACCAGGATTCCAGGATCTGCACCCCCCACCCCCGCCACTGCCCGCTCTGTGCTTCTGCGGGAAGCCACTCTATCTTCTAAGTCCAGACACAGGAGGGAGGAAGCCCTGGGAAAGGCATGGCAGAGAAGGAACCTGCCCAGTGCTCCTCCTGACTGGCCTGTCTTCACACCCCTTTTCAGTTTCAAAATGGCACATATTTCTTCCCCCCAAGCAGCTGTGTGGGGCACTCTGGATTGCACAATCCAAGTCCTGTGTAAAGTAGGCCCTGCAGTCCCCAAAGATCATTCCCGTGGATTTGGCTGATTCTGAGGATTAGTATCAGCTTGTACAGATGTAGAAATTATTGGTGCTTCTTACTTGAAGGGAGCCAGGTGTCTGAAAAGCCAGCCACAAATAGTCATATGTAGACACACAAAATGAGAAGTTTGAAAGAAAAAAAGAAATGAGATTCTGATTTTTTTCCCCCTTTCTAAATGCTCTCTGCTTTGGAAGGTATTTAATTGATCAAAAAGGAAGCTTTTTGTATATGTATGTTATACGCGATACTTTCTTCTTAGTATTCAGTATTCTCCAGAAGGGGTGCTTTCTTTTTTCCCATTGTTTGTTTCTGGACCTTGGGTGTAGAGGCTTGAACTAACACACTCCTTGGTTTATGACTTTTACTATCAGTTGACAAGAAAAGGTACTGATTTAATTGACTGATTGCCTTCTATCTCCTTTTCCAACATTCACTTGCTTCCCTCCACCCAGAGGCTACTATTCTGATATCATTCATATAAATTTCTTTAGTTATATGCGTTCTTACAAAATATTGGCCTGCATTATTCATTTAAATTAATGAAAGTTTCTCCACTTATTATCTTTTATGTTACATGATAGAGATTACATGACGGAGGTTTCTGTGTTCCTTGTTAGATTAATGCCTAGATATTTTATATCTGCCTATTTGTTATCTAGAAATATAGTTTTTGGTTGTTAGGAAGTTTAGAATCTCATTTTTTATTATATTTTCAATGTGTTGATATTTTATTCAGCCATTACCACAGTAACACTAAGTAACAACCTAAGTACCAACAAGATCAGTGACCATAATAAAGATTTTTTATTTTTGATTATATTTCAAATTGCTTCTTGCTGGTTATATTAGCTATTACTCCAGCAATGCAGTAAAGCAAACCAATCCAAAACGCCGTGTTTTACAAAACATGTCTATTTCCCCTTGTCTGGTCTCTCACGTGTCTTCAGGTTAGTTAGAGCCGTGTAGGACTAGACTAAGAGGAGCTGATCTTGCCTGTGGGCTACAGATTGGATGCGGATCCATTATATATGTCTGTTCATTCTCCTTGGAACAGTGGCTACCCAAGGAATATTCTTCTCTTGATGACTAGCAGGAATGCAAGAGAACCAAACTGAACCATGCAAGCAAGTTGAAAGCTTTTGTTCTCATTCAGTCCACTAATAGGCCATTGGCCAAAGCAAATACAGAGCCAATGCCAACATCACTTTGGAAGCAAGTATATTCTGCCATAATGGGGGCTGGAGGATGGTAGTGTCTAGTTATATGACAGAGGCTATGGATATACAATTGTTACATAATCTCTGTTGATGTAAATTATATCAATTTTTGTGAATTAAAAAAAAATCCTTGCTGGATTCCCTTACCACTATTAGTTGTTGAAACTTGTGGGTTAAGGAAGGTAACTGTATTGTTTGTAAATGATGAAAGTTTAACGTCCTCCCTTTCAATGCTTACACCTATTCTTTCTTTTCCTATACTATTAGCCAGGATCTACTCTGTGGAAGACTAGTGGTGATGGTGGGCACCACTGTCATAATCCACATCTAACAGGGAATAAATATGTTTTCTCTATTAAGTATGTTTACTGCAGGTTTTTTTGTCTGTAAGACTATCCAGTTAAGGAAGTCCCCCTCCATTCTTAGTTTTCTGAGTTTTAATCATGGTTCTTGAATTTTATCAATATTTTCTATGCATTGATTGACATAATTATATGGTTTTTGCCACTTGGTTGTTAATATGGTGAGTTACATTGGTAGTATTTCTGATGAACTCTCTTTGATTCCTATTTGAACTGTATTTATAAATACCTGAAAGATTCAGTTAATATTTTAAGGATTTTTTAATTGAGTACAATTGATACACAATGTTACATTAGTTTCAGGTGTACAACTTAGTGATTTGAAAACTTGATACATTATGCTCTGTTCACCATATAGCTACTATTTGTCCCATTACATTGCTATTAGAGTATCATTGACTGTATTGTTTATGCTCTGCTTTCTTATTCATATGACTTATTCCATAACTGAAGGTTTGTATCTCTCTCTCCCCTTCTCCTATTTTGCTCAACCCCCATCCCTCTGGCAACCATCGGTTCTCTGTATTTATATTTCTGATCCTGCTTTTTGTTTTTTCACTTTTTTAAGATTCAATTTTTTAATGGAATCATATGGTATTTGTCTCTGATTTGTTTCACTTAGCAAAGTACCCTCTCTAGGTTCATCCATGTTGTCTCAAATGTCATGATCTCATACTTTTTACGGCTGTGTAATATTCTAGCATGTGTATATATGTATGTACCACATTTTTCTTCTCTGTTCATCCATTGATGGACACTTGTTACTTCTGTCTTTGCTATTGTAAATAATGCTGCAGTAAACATAGGAGTACAGATATCTGTTTGAGTTAGTGTTTTTGTTTTCTCTGGGTGAATACCCAATTCACCTGGGTGAATCTCCAGTAGAATGGAGATTCCTCCCATCAACAGTTTGCCTTCCTATCAACAGTGCAAGCGGATTCCTTTTCCTCCACATCCTCATCAATACCTGTTGTTCCTTGTGTTTTTGATTTTAGCCATTCTGAGAGGTATGAAGTGATATCTCATTGTGGTTTTGATTTGCATTTCCTGATGATGAGTGATGTTGAACATGTTTTCATGTGTCAGCCATCTGTATGTCTTCTTTGGAAAAATGTCTATTTAAGTCCTTTGCCCATTTTTTAATCAGATTTTTTTTTTTTTTGGTGCTGAGTTACAGAAGTGCTTTATATATTTTGGATATTAGTCCCTTCTCAGGTGTATCATTTGCAAACAACTTCTTCCATTCAGTAGGTTGTCTTTTATGTTGTTGACAGTTGCCTTTGCTGTGCAAAGGCTTTTTATTTTGATGTAATCCCAATAGTTTGAGTTTGCTTTTGTTTCCTTTACCTTAGGAGACTTATTTAGAAAAATGCTGCTACATCTAACATCAAATAAATTACTGCCTGTGTACTCTCCTAGGATTTTTACAGTTTTAGGTCTCATGTTTAGGTATGTTATCCATTTTGAGCTTATTTTTGTATTTTGTGTTAGAAAATAAGCCAGTTTCATTCTTTTACATGTAGCTGCCCAGTTTTCCCAGGACCATCTGCTGAAAAGTCCCTTTTCCCCATTGTATATTCTTGCCTCCTTTGTCATAGATTAACCATATAAATATGAGTTTATTTCTGGGGGTTCTTTTCTGTTCTCTTGATCTATGTATCTGTTTTTTTATGCCAGTACCACATACTGTTTTGATTACTACAGCTTTGTAGTATATGTTGAAATCTGGAATTGTGATACCTCCAGCTTTGTTCTTCTTTGTCAGGACTGCTTTGGGGTCTTCTGAGATTCCATATAAATTTTAGTATTATTTAAAGCTGCCCTCTCCAGTGCAGCCAGCAGTGCATCAGTCTCATAATCTGAAGGTCCTGAGACCTTCTAATTGTTCTAATTCTGTGAAAAATGCTGTTGGTATTTTGATAGGGATTGCATTGAGTCTGTAGAGTGCTTTGAGTAATGTGGACTTTGCCAATATCAGTTTGTCCACTCCATGAGCATGGAATATCTTTTCACTTGTTAGTGTCATCTCCAACTTCTTCCGTCAGTGTTTTATAGTTTTCAGAGTACAGATCTTTTACCTCTTTGGTCAAGTTTATTCCTAAGTCATCTATGTTCATAAATGAAATTACCCTTCATCTTCTATTACTTTTATTGTTTTTATCCCATTGTATAGGATTATTCTAATCTGATCAAATGAGCTAGATAGGCTTCACTCTTTTCTTCTGAAATAACTTTTGCAAAATAGGATGAAGTCTTCTTTACAAGTTTTGCTGGAAAATACCTACAAAACTATCTGGGACTGAGGCTTTTTGGAAGTAGGTTTTTGACTGCTGTTTCAGCGCCTTTGCACTTTGCTCTTTCCTCTGCCTTGTCTTCTTCTTTCTCCTCCTTTTGCTGTAAACTCACATCAGCTTTACTTAAAGATCAGTTCTTCTTTATAGCAACTTTCACCAATTCTTCTGAACAGCAAATATACTTCCTAGGGAAATATGTTCCACACATGCTTTTGTCAATGTTAATTAGAGTGAAGTTCATGGCTCGGTTTGGAATATGATGCTTGTAAGTGAGATTATGGAGTGGTTGCAGTTATCAGTGATGACAAGGTCTAGAGAAAGCCTCCAACAGTGAGGGTAGAGGTAGAGGGAGGACACCCTCCTCATCCAAAGAGAAGAGTTCTTGGTTCTAGAAGGCCAACTGTCATAAACAGCATCTATATGCATATTGCAGGGGTGGCATTGGATAGAAGACCAGGAGCTAGAATTTCAGGGCATGACAAACACAGTAGATGACTACAGCAAAAAAGGGATAATGGGTTGACCTGAGAGTCAAAGCTGAAAGTATTTGGGGAAAGGGACAGCACTGGTAACTAGAAGCAAAGATGAAATGTTAGGAAGGCACCTACAGTTATCTTCAGGTTCAGAAGTAAGAGGGGTATGACAGAGGAGAGCCACTGAGTGAGAAGACTTGGGGAAACAGTATCCTCAGGGCTTACCCAGATTTTAGAGCATGTAGGTGAAGGAAAGGTATGGCAAAAAGGTCAAGGATCTGAGTGATTTGCTGATGACTGATCATGACATCTGCAGGCCCCAGGGGAAGTGTTTCAGGACTTTAGAAAAGGGTCGGAGATGAGTCAGAGGAGGGAGTAGAAGGAGATAAAAGCTATGGGAGATGTGGAATGAACTGGGAATCATAGGCTTCTTATAGTGACCAAATATAAGCCAGATAAAAAGCATAAGGAGATCATATCAGCCCTGTGCCTTAAGAACTTAGGGACTAAGTAGTGGTGGCCGGTGAGTAGCCATATAAAGGTGGGCAAGTCTATAACGAACATACAGAATTCAAGGGCTTTTTCAGATTGCTAATGAAAAAGCATATTATACTTATTTATAATTTTTTATATTATTATAAAATTGTGCATATTATACTTATTTAAAAATTTTGAGCTATTTCAATAATTTTGCTTCAGGCATCACATACTGCTCAGTTACTGTTGTTGAAATAAGATTTGTTCTTATTAGGCAAGGGCTAAAGTTCATGTCTTTTCTGGTGTGTTTTGGGAGGAGAGCTCAGGCTGTCTCAGGCACAGGGCAACTCAACTTGTCTCACCTCAACCAGAAATTTCCTTGTCATGGATTCAGCCTTAAACTAAATAGCAGCAGCCACAGCATTGGCAAGACACTCTCCTTTGGCTGTAATCCACTAGCCCTGGGGCTCTGGAGAGGAGGAAGTAGAGGAATGGCTTTGGGCTTCCTCTGGTCACATGGCTCTTGCACACTGGCTGTTTCTTCTGGAATGCTCCTCCTTCCGACTTCCAGTTAACTGCAGCTCAAGGGTCACTTTACCAGAGAAACCCCCCTTTCCTCACCAGTCTAGACCTCCTTATGTTCTCCTAGAACCTGTTCCTTTCCTTCAGAGCATTTATCTCAGTTTGTAATTACATGCTCATTATCCTGATTATTTGACTTACGACTGTGTTCCCACAAGCCTGTAAACTTCACTAGAGTGGAAATGGTGTCTCTTTATACTTATCATATTATCTCTAGCATTCTGAATAGTGCCGGTACACAGTGAGTGAATGAATGAATGACTCAGAAGAAGAGCGGATGATGTGGAGGACAGTTTCCACTGGAGCCAAGCAATTGATAAGCTTTAAAAAAAAGGACGAGGGTGGTCTTGAGAATAGCTTATTAGAATTAACACTGCCTCTATTGGGTGTCATTCTAAGATAAAGCACTCGTAAATTTCTTTCAATTGATATCTATAATTTTTACTTCCATATCAATTTTCTAACCTGATACTTCAGAGTGGGAAAATGTAAACCAATAAGTTAAAAGCTGTTACAGATAGATATAAATTATTTATATACATATATAGGTATATATATAATTTCAAAGTTTCATATGGAAAAATAACAGGGTTTTAACTCAGCAAAAATATTTTGGAAACTGTGGAATTAACCTCATTGATATGATTGATTACAGATGGTGACATGGATAAATGCAAGGCATAGTATTTCCAGGTTAAGTACTACTGTGTTTCAATTAAATTGTGGATCAAAAGAACAGAACATCTTCCTTTGAATTCTCTAGGGTAGATGAGATGTGATACTCCAAACAGCTTCTTCTATGAGGGAGTCTTGCTGAGAGAATGCTTTCAAGGGTCAAGGTAAATGGCTTATGATTAGATGGTAGTGAAAACATGAAACACATTGATTAGTCTGTAGTGTATAATGACTAATTTTACTTAAACTGATTCCTTGACCCTGTCAGTGCTATCGTTTGCATACCACTTTGGCTTTATAAACACACTTCTGCCATCCCCTTCCACTCTCTTAATCTGACACTCTGGAATGCAATTTTTATTAGCTTGTTAGCAGTACAACATTATTAACTAAATGGCACTTTTGCCCATTCTGTCAGGGTCCAATCAACATGGGTAGGCTGATGTTTAGGGATAGTAATGATATGTTAACAGTGAGTAATTTTAACATATTAATTGTTTATTCCTCTAGTTGTGAGACTCTGGAAATACTAATGACAGTAGCCTTGGTTGATTTTACGTTTCTTTTAGCTGAGATGATTAGTATACTGAAATGTTGAAATGTCACTTCTGACATTTTTTGTTGCAATCAAAGTCAGGTTATCATACATTTGTAATTTTTTTCAAAAGAAAATAATTAGGAAGTGAGCACTTTTGTTTAACTTTTCCCCATTAGAAACATTCTTTTTTATGTTAAAAAATACCTATTATATACCAACTTCAGCGAAATCAACTGGTGTATCAAATGAATATATATATACACCACATATCCTATAATATAGTAACATAAACCCTAAATGTTATCATACCATCTTAATACCTTCGCAGATAAATTTTAAGTGAACATTTAAACAGTTCAGTTTATAGAACTCTAAAATCCTTTCAAAACAGTCTGTGACCTGAGAAAAGAAATTCATCCATTTCTAGACATTTTCCACAGTAATAAGGTATACAGACACACATATACTTAAATACACACACATATTTTTAATATATGTGGATATGGGTGATGTAATGCAAAGAAAGAATAAAATACAAATTAAAAAATACAACTGAAGACATAACTAAGCAAATATCTGGGGAAAATCATTCAAATATGATAAGGGTTTATTATATTTAATATATTAATAGTGTATATTTATTCATGAGAAAGAAAAATATCAAGATGCTAATAAAAAAAAATAGAGTGAGGAGAGGGGACAAAGAACCTGAGCAGATAGGTCAAAGAAGTCATACATACAACACAGAAATTACTCACCTTCAGTAATAAATCAAGGAAACACAAAGTATAGTGTCACAAAAACATTTCCCTACCAAGAATAAAGACATATATATATATATATATATATATATATATATATTTTTTTTTTTTTTTTTTTTTTTTAAAGAAGTTCAGGTCAAAATGGACCATTAAGTTTAAACTTGAAGGTACTGCTCCCAATCCAGGGCAGTGTTAGATTAAAGCTAAAAAGAAAAAGACATATCAGGATTCAAAAGGAAGATTAAACTCATGTCTATTTTAAAAAGTTACAATAAACCACTATAAACTTTATGCTAATATATCCTTTAAATAGATATACAATTTTCCAAAAAAATTAAAAGACACAAGGGGCGCCTGCGTAGCTTAGTCAGTTGAGCATCTGATATCTGACTCTTAATTTCAGTTCCGGTCTTGATCTCAGGGTTGTAAGTCCAAGCCCCATGTTGGGTTCTGGGCTGGATGTGAAGCATACTTAAAAAAAAATTTTTGGGGGGCGCCTGGGTGGCTCAGTCGGTGAGCGTCCGACTTCAGCTCAGGTCATGATCTCGCGGTCCGTGAGTTCAAGCCCCGCGTCGGGCTCTGGGCTGATGGCTCAGAGCCTGGAGCCTGCTTCCGATTCTGTGTCTCCCTCTCTCTCTGCTCCTCCCCCGTTCATGCTCTGTCTCTCTCTGTCTCAAAAATAAATAAACGTTAAAAAAAAATTTAAAAAAAATTTTTTTTTAATTAAAAGGAACAAAATTAATGTAATAAGAAATAAAAAAACCTAGAAAGATGACCATTACATACATTTTGTCATTAATCAAATTCTGGTCTCTAATAAAAATGTACATATATATAAAAACTTCCATGACCAATGAGGAAATGATGAACTATTCAATAAGTGGTGCTTGGTAATTGGTTATGTATATGGAAAGATAATATACTTACCTCATTTCATACACAGTAGTCAGTTCCAATTGGAAGTAAGATCTAAAGAAAATCTTTCAACATTTATATGAGAATATATATAAAATTTCTTTATAACTCGTGATAGGGAATTAGTTTTCAACCATGATTCAAAATCTTAATTAAAAAATAAAACTTTGAATACATTAAAATTATTATAAAGCAAAATGGTAATCTTGGAGAGAAGTTAAATAAAATACTAAAACTGACCAATATATTGTATCTATTATATGGAGAGTATTCTTCAGTTTAGACGTCTGTTACTGGCAATATGGCAAACCAGAGACACTGAAAGCCTCCTGCTATAAACATATAAAAATGTTTGATTAAATCCATACTTTCAAGTAAATAAACAACCCTGTGAAATAATAATAAAATGTGCCAGTTCCAGGATCAAAACAAGAACAAAACTGCAGAGAGATAAGGAGGCTCTAAAACTTCTGGCCATATTGGTCTTCTAGAGCAAAGCATTCTGGGGATAAAGCTTTGGATTTGCAGTGCCAGGAGTCACACTGGAAACAGTCCTGACATGCTACACCTTCAATGAGGTGGGTAAGCTAAAACACAAAACTGCAAGGAAAATTGGCCCTCTCATCCTTCACACTTTAGGTAGTGATTAATAAAAGCCTTCTGATCAATTACAGGACCACTGGCTAGCCTTGTATGGGTATAATGCCTGAATCAATATAAGTTGCATAATTTTAAATTCTTGAATCCAAAAAACAATGTAGATCTAGGTCTGTAATGCTCTTCAGTACCTAGCAAAAACGAATGCAGTTTAACTGTGGAGGAAGTATTATCCAATTTATGTTTCAAAAAATTCTTGCAAAAAAACAATATCTAAAACAGGTCTCCTAGTACTGAAATTATCAGTTACAATATACAAAATAATTATGCCTTGTACACTTAATAAAAGATGGAAATAAAAAATATGAGCAGTGAAAAATTAAATAAGCAGGAAAATTTATAAAAGAACCTAAGAAAAGCCCTAGAAATGAAAAATATAGTTCAAGTCAAAAACATAGATGATGGGTTAAGCATAACTGAAGAGAAAATTAGTCAATCATACCATCACAAAAAATTTCTCAGAATATAGCACAGAATTAAAATAAGGGAAATATTAAACATTTATCAACATGGAAGATGAAGAGAGAGATGGAAGAGAGGAAATATTTAAAAGAAAATGGTGCAAATTTTATTCAGAATTGATAAAAGTCATGAATCCTTAGATTCAAGAAGCCCTAAGAATTTCAAACACAATGTATAAATAAAAATTCACACCTGGAAATATCATAGTGAAAGTACAATGCATCAAAAATATTACTCTAAAGAAGAAAAAGAGAAAAGAGGGTCCTTAAAAAAAAAAATCCTAATGAGATTGGCAGCTGATTTCCTAATAGCAAAGATGGAAGCCATAGAACTCTGGACTGATATGTTTAAAGCCTGGAAATAAAAGTGAAAACCTAGAGTTCAAAGCTTAGCAACTCTATATTTTAATAGTAAGTGAAATAGTAAAACATTTTCAAGTATATGAAAAAAATGCCAGTGAAAAAAATATAGACCTAAATGATTTCTTCTGTCTCACAAAAAATGTCTGAGGATTAAGAAAATGTTAAAAACATGGATAAATGTAAACAAAAATGAATATATAAACCAATTATAATTGTAGCATTAAATTAGTTGTAACATTAAAAATAAGCAAAAGATTTAGATAATGAGTCTATTAAACCAGGAAGGAAATAATGGCACTAGAGTATTCTAAAGACCTTGGGGTAAATAGACTAACTTTTTAGTCTTTATGCATGTCAATGTTTCTACTGTGAGATCAAAGGAAAAGAAAAAGATATACTTTTTTAAAGAAAATATACATTTTAAATGAGTGGAGGCCAGTAGAATGAGAAAGAAATAAAATGAAAAAATATCCTCAATCTATTTAATTGAAGGAAAGAGACAGGACAAGGCAAATTTAAATTTTCTCATAAGTACATACATATTCAGCACATTTCTTAGTGATTTACTCATTTAGTTCTCATAACAATCCACAATCCTAAGAGACAGGTAGTATTATTATCCTCATCTACATTTTACAACTGAATAATAAAAATGTCACATATATATATATTTTTAATTCAACTAAGGTACTTACAGGAAATATGATAACCTTAAATGTACTTTTTTAATTGTGATGAAAAACACATACTATAAAATTTATCATTTTTACTTGTTACTATTAAATACTACATTTGTTGTTTAACTTTTATAGGGCAAAATAAGGAAATAAAAAGTATAGATTTTGGAATGAAGAAGACTGTGAGGTATTGGCATAAGATACACAAATAATAGCTCAAGGGAACACAAAAAGAATATAGAAATAGAACCACATGTATATCCTTTCTTGATTGTCATCAAAAGCACAAAGGCAATTCAATAAAGAAAAGTCATTTCAATAAATAATGCTGGAGCTAACTTTATAGGAGGTTGTGGGGGGAGTGGGTGGAAATGAACCTTAGGCCCTACCTCACCTTATATGGAAAGAGTTGGCATGGCTCATCGACCTAAATGTCAAAACTAAAATCTCAAAGTTTCTAAAAGAAAATAAATGCAAATATCTTTGCAACCTTTAGGATAGCAAAAATTTCTTACACTGTACACACATACACACAAATAAAAAGAGTAACCATAAAAATAATTGATAAATTGAAATTAATTGAGTTTAGAAGAAATTATTTCCAAAATATTTGATAATGGTTTTTATACAAAATATACAAAGAACTCATAAATCAGTTGTGAAGATACTAAAAATCCAACTTAAAAAATGGGCAGAAATCTTGAAAAGATTTTTTACAAAAAAAGAAAAAAAGAATGCCCAATAAACCTATTAAAAGGTACCTAACATCATTAGCCAATAAGGAAATACAAATTAAAACTACAACATTACAGTATCACATCTACTACAATTGGTAAAATCAAAAGACTGATGAAGATTTATGCTTCTGCAAAATTCTTATGTGATGGAATTTGAGGTGGAGCCTTTGGGAAGTAATTAGGCGTAGATGAAGTCATTGAAGTAAGGCCCTCATAAGGGAATTGATGTCCTTGTAAGAAGAGGAAGAGAGGGGCGCCTAGGTGGCTCAGTTGGTTAAGTGTCGACTTCAGCTCAGGTCATGATCTCATGGTTTGTGAGTTTGAGTCCAGCATCAGGCTCACTGTTGTCAGTGCAGAGCCCACTTTGGATCCTCTGCCCCCTCTCTCTTCACTCTTTCCCCTACCTTCCTTCCTTTCTCTCTCATCTTCTCCCTTTCCCTTACCACCATGTGATGACACAGGGAGAAAGTGGCCATCTGCAAGTCAGGAAGAGAGCTCTCATCAAGAACTGGAGCATGCCAGAACCTGCTCCTGACCTTGGACTAGCCCGATCTAGCCTCCAGAATTGTAAGCCCCTGAGTCTATGGTATTTTTTTTTTTTTTTTTTTGGTAATAAAAGCAGTTTGAGCTGACTGAAACAACCAACAATAAATGTTTTTGAGGACTTGGAACATCTGAAAACTCGTATGTTGCTAGTGGAATATACAGTGGTACCACCACTTTGGAATCCTATTTAACAATTTCTTGTAAAGTTAAACACAATGGCCCAGGAATTCCACATCTAGGTATTAATCCAGTGAGAATCAAGAATATTCACAGAGGGGCGCCTGGGCTGCTGAGTCGGTTAAGCCTCTGACTTCGGCTCAGGTCATGATCTCACAGTTCGTGAGTTCGAGCCCCGCGTTAGGGTTCAGTGCTGAGCGCTCAGAGCCTGGAGTCTGCTTCAGATTCTGTGTCTCCCTCTCTCTGGCCCTCCCCTGGCTCAAGCTCGCTCTCTCTCCCTCGAAAATAAACATTAAAAATTAAAAAAAAAAAAAAAGAATATTCACAGAAGCCTATTCACAGTAACCAAAAACTTGAAACAGTTTATTGATCAGCAGGAGATGGATAAGCAATTGTGATATGCAACTCAGTCACTATAAATAAAATTTTGAAAACTACAGCTGCCTCCAGTAAAATGGATGAATCTCAAAAACATTCAGAATCCAGACAAAAAAGAATGCAAACTGTGTGATTCTATTTATGTTGAGCCCAAGAATAAGGAAAATTTATCTATACTGATAAAAATCAGAAAGTGGTGGTGGTGGTCTGAACTGACTAAAAGGAACACACAAGAATTTTCTGTAGTGAAAGAAACTCGTCTACATTTTTATATATTGGCAGTTACATGGGGCTATAAACTGATTGACCTACATAATACTTAAAGGTCTGTGCATTTTATTGTATTCAGCTTAGACTTCAATTATATAAAAATTATTAAGCAAATGGATAACTAAAAATTCAGGCTGCTGACTCATTTTGAACAAATTCACCTTCAGGGTTTAATTCCTAAGCAGTGTTCCTCCCAATGAGTAATTCAGACCACCTGCATAGAAATAACCCAAGAGCTGTGTTAAATATTAGATTCCAGTGCCTTACCCACATCATATCAATCAGAGTAAAATGCATTAATATTGCATGTTACATTTTCTATTTAGATAAATGGTCACCATTCTTATGTACCATTATTATGCTGGATATAAATTGATAAGAAAAATGTTACCCTAAAATGGTTTCTTTCTCTCCAGTATTTTTCATTTCCTCTCTGAGTGCTGTATGAATGATGTTCCTGTGTTTTTCTCTTTCTGTAAGAATAGAAAGGTCCTAGGCCCTAATGTGTTGGTGGAAAGAGCACCTTACAGGTTGAATCATTCTCCATTGGTCAGAAATAGTCAACACATTACTATTAACAGCCTGCTTAGAGTCAGCCTGTCAATGAAACCCATCAGAACATTTGGGGACCCTGGTTCTGGTAAGTCATAAATTACTGTTTCCAGTTTTACTTTATCTGCATTCGTTAGTTCAATTTAAATCACTACCCAAACTGTATTGCACTGGCACCTCATTAGATTCCCAAATCCTTGAGGACAAGGATTCTTTTTCCAATGCCATTTCAATCTCAACATCTAGTGAGTCTTAGGTGCTTAGCAAATAATGGTAGATTTAATGTAAGAATTAATAAAGCAACAAAAACTGTCCTGTAGCATATCCCCATCTAATTCCTTATCCTTGCCACTAATCAGCATCTTTGGACAGAAATATTCTACGGGTTACTAATTCATTCTATTTTACTCACTTGTAGCCTATGTATTTCATTTTGATTTCAGAATATTAGGAAAGAAGTAAGCCCTTTCCTGCCCCCAAGATGTGACCTTCCCTGATAGGAACTGTGGACCCCAGGAACACTAAATTGTTTGCAGTTCATTTGCACACATCAGAATGTTGCTTGCCTTATTGCTTTTGGTCATGGTCTCCCCCCAACCAAAAACTCTTCTCTGATCCTTTGGTCTCAGCAGAGTCAGCTGCTCCTCTCCCAGGTGCCTGCAATATCACATGCCCATCCCTGAAACTCTTTGTATCATTTTATATTAATCTGTACCATATTCCACATTTGTAGCTTTCTCTTTCATTAGAGTATGAGCCTATTATGTATGGTGAATATAAGTGCTGACCTCTATATAACTCTAACACATGCGTGTGCTTAACTCACATGATTTGAGAGAATGCATTCTGTCAAATGTTGAGTTCACACACAAAGTACCCACAGCATGTCACATATTGCTGCCTAACAATGCTAGGAATCAAATAAGATCATATCTCCTTCCAATGGTTACTAATTTTTTAAGTTTCAAAACTTTGGGGATGGGTTTGACATTAAAATCACCAAACTATTGTTAATGAATCTTTCTACTTCTTGTTTGGAGGGTGTGGGGGAGGGAGACATTTACCTGTGTCCAATCCTCTGGCATCTCTCCCATTCTCTATATGGAGTAACAAGAGCTTGGAGTAAGATAATGACTATGAACATGGAAAGGAAAAAATGGCCATGAAACAATACTCACATGGTCATCAGCCCTGCTCATGCAGGAGGATGAAGAAAAGGCAAGAAGGATGCACAGATGGTTGCAAAGTATTGAGCCTGACAGCTTTCTGGGGTACGAAGGATGATCTATTTATTTGACAGAAACCTGCTGATAGCTTTGGCCTGTGGAGACAAAGGGATGTTATTCCAAGCAGAGGCCGGAGCAGCATGAACATCAGACAGTGACTTAGCCCTGAAAGAACTGGCCAGGAAACGCTAAGGCCTGAGAGCTGAGATTGGCCACTTCCCTTTCTTTTATGTGTTGCCCAGATTTTCCTCCTCCTCTCCAAAGCTTTCATCTAGCTGAGTGCTACTCACCCTTCCAGGATGAGCCAAATATTTTTGTTGGGCTTTATAGTTCATGAAGCCCTGTCACATCACGGTCTCACCAACCCTATGCAATAGAAACACATTCTCATTTTATAGTCAAGGAATCTGAATGGTAGTAAGAGGCGGGATTAGGAGTTGAGCAGAGGGATTGTGAAGTTTTTTTCAATTTCTACTATTTAACGATATATCAGTTTCTCTAGGAGACAGAGACAGGCCTTTTGACCCAAGGGGTCCATCTTTTGGGAGACAGCAAACATTAAATACATCAGATAATTAGAGAATAAGTTAAGTGTGTGCATTGATAACTATATATTAGTAAGTGTATAACAGTATGTCAACATAGATTTCTGTAAAAAACCTGCCACGTTAAAATCCAGCATGCCATTTGTATAAAGAATCTTTTAAATATTTATTCAATCTTAGTGGCCAAAGACAGAATAATACAGAACTAGAGCTTTTATGGAGATTTTATAGGACCTCTAGCCTATTTGACTATATAGGACCTCTATCTTGAGAAGCCGAATTTCTCCACTTATAAAAATGCAATTTTTTTTGCCTATTTCCAAATAAAATAAAGAACACACATAAAAGAAAAGCTCCATAAATTCAACACACGTTGTAAGAAAAAAAAGAAAAATAAGCATATTTTAAAAATAATACATCTATTTTAACATTTTAGTCTGAAATAGGAAGGTCGAGTGCTTGATGTGTCAGAAATATAATTTAATATGTGAGTTTCATGTTTATTGACTTTCTTATATTAAAAATGCTCTACTTAGGGGGGCTCCTGGGTGGCTCAGTCGGTTAAGCGTCCGACTTCGGCTCAGGTCATGATCTCACAGTCTGTGAGTTCGAGCACCGCGTCAGGCTCTGTGCTGACAGCTCGGAGCCTGGAGCCTGTTTCAGATTCTGTGTCTGTCTCTCTCTCTGCCCCTCCCCTACTCATGCTCTGTCTCTCTGTGTCTCAAAAATAAATAAAAACATTTAAAAAAAATAAAAATAAAAAAAATAAAAACGCTCTACTTCGTAAAGCAGAAGAAACTAAGAATTGATTTCAAAAGGTAGTAATTTAGTTCTCCTAGAGGAAATCACTTTTGACCCGGATTTAAAATAATTTACAGAACATGGATCCTTTCTAAGGATCCATGTTCTGCTTTTTGAGGATTATTTTCTTCCAAGCAGGTGTTAATTACAGTTTTTAGTCTAGTGTGTGTGGCAATGACAGGGGATGCAGTTTTGAGATTCTTCTCTAAACTCACCCCAGTACCTCAGTCTTCAATGAAGCTGGAGTAAAATAGGCTTCAGTCTTAAAGACTTTTTACCAAATTCCATGGTGTTTACAAACAAAGCATTTTTTTTTCTTATCTTATCCTTGAAAAAATGAAAAACAGCTTCAAATCACTCTACCTGGGTTATTCATTCAACATCTTCCTTCAGCTTATTGCCATCCAGGAGAGGAGCTCTCTGTCCAGTTGAATAACAGACTCTGGATTAAAAGAGTTCAAACAAGAACAAAGGAGGGAAGGTTCTATGTAAGAAGGGCTTGTGTTAGAGAGGGAGCAGATAATGCATTTGATTTTATTTGTTAAATGAAGCTATTATCCTCTTCTTCTACCAAGGCTGTAGTGCAGAATATAGGCAACAGAAATGTCTAGAGGCCTATCTTGAAGAGGAGAAGACTGAGTCATCAAAGACACCCAGTTGTGTGTGGGAGTCATCACTGGGGGTTGAATTATCAGGCCAAAAACAACTAGGCATGGCTCAGTTTCTGGAGCTGTTTCATGTCAGGGTTAACTCCCACTTCAAAGAAACCCAGCAGACGGGAAATGAAAGTTCAGGACATCTTCCTTTGAATCTGTTTTCAAAATGGCTCATGCAGTTTGCTGGCTGGTATCTTGCAAAGGCGTATTTCAATGTTCATCATTACTATTTGCCTTTTATCAAGAGCCAATAATATGCACTGAAGATGCACATGTACGTATAAATTACTATCCTTCGCTTATGAGGTTGGTGATGATAACATTGAAATTCTTTTGGGAGAATATAGCTAGAAAACTCTATGAGTGACCCCCACACACCCTCAATAAGAAAACCAGGTCTAAATCAAGTAGTTGGAAAAGTTATTAATAAGAGATGAGAAGACTTTCAAGGGAAGACAGAACACCAGGAGCTGGATACAAGTTTCATGGAAGGGAGCAAAGAAGCATTTGAAGGAAAAAAGGAGAAAAGTAAAGACACCCCTTCCTCCCTCCTTCCTGTTCTGTTTAGTCAAATAGAAATAAGCAAATTTTCCCAAATGAATCATCCGTACCTTCTTGGTGAATAGATCTTCATCTTGTAAGGAAAATGAAATCTCTCTGAGCAGTTTCGGACTCTGATTCTTGGGCTTCTGATCCTTAGGCGTATGATGGTTTAAGGTTAATGTGTTCTCTCTTGCAGTGCCCCAGATCCTGTCTGTACCT
Source organism: Acinonyx jubatus (assembly GCF_027475565.1). Classification (NCBI taxonomy): domain Eukaryota; kingdom Metazoa; phylum Chordata; class Mammalia; order Carnivora; family Felidae; genus Acinonyx; species Acinonyx jubatus. Next base: position 69,173,076 of record NC_069387.1, read on the forward strand.
GGTAATCCATGTGAGCACAAGTATGAAAGCAGGGACCATGATAATCGTCAAGAAGTCAGTTTTGTCTAGCCCTAGCCTAAACCAACAAATTTAGAAGTTGCCAGGAGAGATCTCCTAGCACAGTAAAACAAACACATAAAAGAGCTCTCCTTGCTCTTTCTGGGAGCAGAGACCCTCTTATTCTTTTCTTGCAGGTATTCTGATCCTATAGCATTTCTTTCTCTTTCCGACTCTGTTCACAAACAGCATCTTCATTCTGGGCTCCCACAGCCACTGAACCAAAATGGGGAAAATCGTGGTGAAGGAGATTCTAGCACTAACAAAATCCCTGCAGGCTCCTTGATGTTACCACTTTGACTCCTTCAAGGGGTCTTGCTGTTATTATTTTGCATACCTGAGTTAACGTTTTCTTTCCTTGTCATATTCTTTCATGTTAAATATTTTATAGTATGAATTTTTCATCTAAATTTTTAAATAGTTAATGTACGTGGTTCAAAAATTTAAAACATACTAAAAAGTACTTAAAAATTCTCACTTATAAAAACAATCACTCTTATCCAAGGCTCCCAGTTTCACCTAGTTCATACCTCATTATACATCCCACTGTCTGAATGACAGCCTTGCTGGATAAAGGATTTGGGGGGGAGCATATTTTTCCTCTTCAGCACATTGAATATTTCCTACTACTCCCTTCTGGTCTGCCAAGTGTCAGTGGACAGGTCGGTTACTACCTTTATACGTCTACCCTTGTAGGTTAAGGCCTGTTTGTCCCTAGCTGCTTTCAGAATTCTGTTTATCTTTGTATTTTGCAAGGTTCACAGCACAGATTCACTGTGATATGCTGTGGAGAAGACCTATTCCTGTTACATCTGAAGGGAGTTCTCTGTGCCTCCTGAATTTGGATGTCTGCTTCCTTCCCCAAATTAGCGAAGTTCTCAGCTATAGTTTGTTCAAGTAAAGCTTCTTCCCCTTTCTCTCTCCTCCTCCTCCTCCCCCTCCTCCTCTTCTTCTTCTTCTTCTTCTTCTTCTTCTTCTGGAACTCCTATGATACAGATATTATTACATTTCATTGAATCACTTAGTTCTCCAATTCTCCCCTCATGGTCTAGTATTTTCTTCTTTTTCTCTCAACTTCATCATTTTCCATAATTTTATCTTCTATTTCACTTATTCTCCCCTCTGCTTCCTCCATTCTTCCTGTCACTACATCTAGTTTATTTTGCACCTCATTAACAGCATTTCTTAATTTGTTGTAACTGTTTCTTAGCTCCTTGATCTTTGCAACAATAGATTCTCAGCTGTCTTCTATGCTTTTATTTTCTAGCCCAGCTATTAATCTTATGACTACTATCCTAATTTTTAAAAATCAGATGTATTGTTTATACCTGTTTTGAGCTATTCTCTAGCTGTCATTTCTTCCTTGAATTTCTTTTGAGGAGAATTCTTCTACTTAGTCATTTTGGCGAGTTTTCTGTCCTTTAATAGCTTGTTATATGTCCTGCACCTGCGAGCACTACTATATTAAAAACAAATCATACAATGTCCAGGGCCTGGCCCTTCAAGAGATGTGTTTGGAATGTGTTGCGTGCTCTCTGTTGTGACTCTGGTTGCTTTATCTCCCTAGCCATAGTGGTGATTTGGACCTTCCACCAGGTGTGTTTTCATTTGTTCATTGAAGTAATCCTGGAAAAAATTTAAATAAGGGTGTGGTGGAAGAAGCCTTGTCCCATATAAAGAAAGAAATGACAGGGGTGGGGAAAAAGAAGAGAAAAAAAATTGACCAGGCAGAGAATCAGAGAAACTATATGGCTTAATCCAGAGAGAGAGGAAAATAAAGAGATACAGAAGAGGTGTAAAAAGAATAGGTTTAAAAACATCTGCTTAAACAAACCAACAACCAGAATAGAGAAGAAATAAGAGGAAGAAAGAAAAAAAATATGTGTAAATATGTAAAATAAGAATTGATCAAGAATCAAATCAGAAAATGCAAAACCTCTGGACCAGTATCTGATGATGCCTTGGAACTGGTGGGTGTGCTGATCTGAAGGAGGAGCTGTCTGGTTAGATCAGTGTCAAACTTGTTCTGTTAGATACACAGTTACCAGGCATAGAGGGGTGTGGTTTGGTGTAGGCGGGTTCCACCTACACTGTGGACCAGCTGTCCCTTTCCCTGAAGCCCTACCTTGTTGGTGATGGGGAGAAAAATGGCGACACCCCAGTTTCTTCTCCCCAGACTGGACATCCCAGGCCACTCTGTTCAGGCTGTCCTCACAGTGCCAAGCCAGCTAGTTTGTCCTGCTCCACAATCTTCCATGCCTCCCAGGTGCTCTGGTGGGATTCAAACCCTGACATCTTAAAGGATCCTGCTTCATGAGCACCGGTTCCAGGGTAGTTCCACTCTGCCCCACCGACAAAGGGCCTCTGGCTGGCTGGTGCCTGCAGGGTCTTTTGTCCTTCTTGGAGAGCCTTTATACCTTCTTCCCACCTTCTTCAAGAGAAGGGACTGTGCTGACTGTACCTCTGAGCTCGCTATTGAGCCTGGGGCTGGCTCCCCCTTCCCCCAGGTGCATGTACAGGGCAGCTGGTCCCAGTCCAGGGGAAGTCCCACACCCCTAAGGCTGTTTCCAAGTTAGAAATTGGTTCTTTGTTTTTTTCATTCCCTGGTCAGTGATCTGGAGAGGTTTTTTCTCTTGTCCAAATACAATCCTACACTTCCACAGCCTCTCTTTCTCTTCCTTTTGTCTCTCTACAGAAGGGGATCCCTCTCCTCCAGGCCTATAGCTCCCATTTTATCTCTCCCAGTTTGCAATCACACACCTATGGCCCACCAAGCTGTCCACGTGGGCCCTTGGAGATGTTTCTGTCACTCTGCAGCCTGGATTCCTGGAATTCCAAGGCTTCTGGCCTCAATACTGCTGTTTTTGAGGGATGAGGGAACTTCAGGCCCCCCTAATTCTCCACCATATTGACTCCTTCCATGCCAATCTTTTATGATATCTGGATTTTGATTCAGAGGTAGGAAGGCTATCTCCATTATAGGATTATAAAGGAATTCTCAGATATTTCTTTCTACTACTCTTATTATATAATGTAATTTGCCCTTTTTCCTATTGTGTAATGTGATATATGGATCCAACTTTATTTTGTTCCATTTTCGGATCCATTGTGAAATGCTAAATTCTCATATAAATGTCAGGGTTTTGTTTTTGTTTTTGACTATCAATTTTTTCCCATTGTCTTTCTAGTCACGTTTTATATTTTAATATCTGGTAGAGCTAATTCACATACATTGCCCCTTTTTAAAAAGTATGTCTGCTGTTTATCTTTCCAGTGAGTTAGATTTTATTATTCCAAACAAAACAATAAATAAATCAATAATTCTTTTGTACTTGGATATCCAGTTTTCCCAGTACCATTTATTTTATTGATTTTAATTGAAGTATAGTTGACATACAATGTTACATTAGTTTTAGCTGTACCATAGTGATTCAGCAATTCTATAGGTTATGCTGTGCTCACCACAAGTCTAGCTACCATCTGCCACCATACAATGATATTACAATACCATTGACTATATTCCCTATCCTATACCTTTCATCCTTATGACTTATTCATCCCCTAACTGGAAGTCAGTACCTCCCATTCCCCTTCACCCATTTTGCCCAGGCCCCCACCACTTTCCCTCTGGCAACCACCAATTTGTTTTCTGTATTTATGAGTCTGTTTCTATTTTTTTGTTCATTTTTTTTAGATTGCACATATAAGAGAACTCATATGGTATTTGTCTTTAGCTATCTAATTTATTTCACTTAGCATCACAACCTCTAGGTCTATCCATGTTGTCACAAATCACAAGATCTCATTTTTTATCACTGAGTAATATTCCACTGTATATTCCCAATACCATTTATTGAAGACTATCCTTTTCCCACTTGGTGCCCTTATCAAAGTTTAGTTCACTCTATATGTGTGATTGTATTTCTGAACTCTAGATTCTTTTTCATTGGTCTATGCATCTGGTTTTATGGCAGTGCCATGATGTTTTAATAACTATAGCTTTGTAACATCATCTGAAATTAGGAAATGTGGTACCATTGGCTTTGTTCTTTCTCAAGATTGCTTTAGCTATTCAAAAATGCTTTGGTCTTTTGAGGTTCCATGTGAATTTTAGGATTATTATTACTATTTCTATGAAAAATGCCTTCAGAGTTTTGATAGGGATTTTGTTGAATTTGTACATTGCTATGGGTACACATTTTAACAATATTAATTCTTCCAATCCATGTAAATATAGGCTAGTTTTCCATTTACTTGTGTCATCTTCAATTTCTTTCATCAACATTTTAGAGTTTTCAGTGTATAGGTCTTTTGCTTCCTTGGTTAAATTTATTCCTAAGTACACAATATTTGATAGTATTGTAAATGGTATGGTTTTCTCAATTCCTCTTCTGATAGTTCATTTTTAGTACATAGAAACACAACTAATTTTTTATATGATTTTGTATTCTGAAACTTCACTGAATTTATTTGTTCTAATATTTTTGGGTAGAGACTTTATGGTTTTCTCTTCTATATAGAGGGTCATGTCATCTGCAAACAGAGATGATTTTACTTATTTCCAATTAGGATGCTTTTTATATCTTTGTCTTACCTAAGTGTTCTGGTTAGAACTTCCAGTACTATGTTGAATAAAAGTGCTTAAATGTGTCTTATTCCTGATCTTAGAGGAAAACTTTCAACTTTTCATCAACGAGTATGATGTTAGCTATAGATTAGCCATACATGGCCTTTATTATGTTAAGGTATGTTTCTTTTACACCTTAGCTGTTGACAGTTTTTTCTCATAAAAAGATGTTGATTTTTGTCAAATGCTTTTATTGCATCTATTGCAATGATCAGGTGATTGCTACCCTTTATTCTACTAATATAATATATCACACTGACTGATTTCATATGTTTAAACTCCTTGCATCCCAGAGATAAATCCCTCTTGATCATGGTATGATTGTTTTTAGGTACTGTTGAAAAAAAGTAAAACTGAACCCCTATATCACACCATTCACAAATCCACTCAAATTGGATTAAAGACTTAAATATAGGATCTAAAACTATAAAACTTCTAAAGTAAAATAGAAACAAAGCTCTTTGACATTGATCATGACAATACTTTTTTCTTTTAATGTGACCTTAAATACAGACAACAAACACAAAAACAAATGGGACTACATCAAACTAAAAAGATCCTATGCAGCAATGGAAACAATCAACAGAATGAAAAGGCAAACTGTGACATAGGAGAAAATATTTCCAAACTATATATCTCACAGGGGTTAATATCTAAAATGTATAAGGCACTCCTACAACCCAATAGCCAAAAAATTAAAAAATCTAATTACAAATGGGCCAAGGACCTGAATAGACATCTTCCAAAGGAGACACACAAATGACCAGCAGGCATATGAAATGGTACTCCACATCTCCAATGATCAAGAAAATGCAAACCAAAACCACAATTAGATATTGCCTTAGATCTCTTAAGATGAATATTATCCAAGGCACAGAGATTACAAGTGCTGCTGAGGACGTAGAGCAAAGGGAACTCTTCCACAATGTTGGTGGGATTGTAAATTGGTACAGCCTTTATACAAAACAGTATGGGGAGTCCTCAAAAATAAAACTAAAACTGGCATATGATCCAGCAATCCCACTTCTCAGGATATAGACAAAGGAAGTGGAATTAGTATCTTAAAGAGATATCTGCACTCCCATTTTTTTATAGCATTATCAAATAGCCAAGATATGGAAATAACTTAAGTGTCTGTCAACAAATGAATGGGTGAAGAAAACGTATATCTGTATATACAGATATAAATATGTATCTGTATATTGTATATATATTTATATCTGTATATACAATAGAATATTATTCAGCCATAAAGAAGTAGGAAATCCTGGCATTTGTAACAACATGGATCCATCTGGAGAACACTATGCTAGCTGAAATAAGTCAGAAAAAGACAAGTGCTGTATGATCTCACGTATATGGAATCTTTAAAAAAAAAAGTCAGTCATAGAAACAGTAGAATGGTGCTTGTCAGAGGCTAGGAAGTGGGCAAAATAGGGAGGTGTTGGTCAAAGTGTATAAATTTTCAGTTGTAAGATGAATAAATTTTGGGGATCTAATGTACAGCATGGTGACTATAGTTAATACTGTATTTTATGCTTGAAATTTGCTAAGAGTAGACCTTTAGTGTTCATACTACCAAAAAAATGCTAACTATGTAAGGTAATGGATATATTAGTTAACTAAGTTGTGGTAATCATTTCACAATGTATATTATCATGTTGTACACTACACTTTTAATATATACAATTTGTCAGTTATACCTCAATAAAACTGGAAAAAAAATCAATACCTGCAGTGATTATTTAAATGTATAGAGTCATGTAGAGAGAAATGACAGGTATATCCAAGTATGGTTTTCCATTTTCCCAAGTCTTCTGTATTCTTACATAGCATTTTAAAGTTATGTTCATATAGAAATATTTTTCTAAGGATGTCTTTTTAACATTTTTGTTGCTTTTAGAAACAGGATATTAACTATTCTGTTAAATATATATTTTTGTATATCCTATGAATGTAGTGTAGTGTTAAGCATGTTCACATTGTTGTGCAATAGATGTCTAGAACATTTTCATCTTGCAAAACTAAAATACTATACCCCTCCATTATAGTTTAAATTTTATATTGTGTATATGAACACTTAATATTTACATTTTGTTTTATTTTCTGTTTCACCAGCTTTCTAAATCCTTTTATTGTTTTTAATGGTTTTAAAATGATCATCTTTGGTTTCTGTATATATCACATCTGCAAATAGTGAGAGTTTTATCTCTTCCATGAAAATTTGTTTACTTCTGATTTTTTTTCTCTTGTCTCTGTCTTGGCCATGATCTCTAGTAAAATGTTAAGTAACAGAGGTGAGAGTGGACATCCTTATCTTGTTCCTGACTTTAGTGAAAAGTTCATTAAGATACATTTTATCATGTTTGCTGTATTTGGTTTAGTCTTATTTTTATTGGAGGTTTTAAAAAATTCTAATTAAGCAACATGTTGAGCTTTTTCAGTATTACAAGTTATTTCTTCTTAGATGTATTCATATGATGGATTATATTAATAGGTTTCTTATCATTAAGCCATCTTTTCTTTCCTGTAAAATTCATCATGGTCCCAAAGTATTGTTCTTTTAATGTGCTTAAGGATTCTGTGCTTACTTTGGGTATTTGTATCTATATTCAAAAATGAAATTGACTTGTAACAGTCTAAGTCAAACTTGGTCATTTTCCTTCTTTTTCTATGTTTGGAAACAGTTAAAAGAGCATTGAATTATGTGCTTTTTAAGGTTTAGCTGAATTACCCTATAAAATCTAGAAAGTCAGCTAAGTATGGTGCTTTAGGTGGGTTGCCCCATGAAAACTTCCTTTCTCTCTTTTTTTCTCCTGGTTAAATTGAGTTTTTCAATTCTTTCTTTCTTTCCTAGAGTCACTGTTGGTACCATATTGTGTTAGAAAACCATCCACTTCACCCAGTTTTTATTTCCATGTTTTTAGTGAAGAAACTGAATTTAGGGGCATGTACTGACACAGTGATGACATTATTATTCATTATGAATATTATTATCCATTAATAATAGGAATGTGAAAAGCTGGAAACTAGAAAAGATTCTACCTATAATTTAAACCATTTTTTCCGTATTCAAAAGCTAAAAGAATTTTAGAAAAGAAAATTTAATTTGCAAGTTTCTTCAGTCATTTACATTTCTAATGAAGAGAAGTAAATACACTCAGTAACAAACTTACAAACCTCAGGAAGTCCTACTAGGGAAATATCCTTACACCAGGCTGCACACTAAGTTCTTCACGGGTCATATGTATTTTAGAGGACTCTAAAGCTTGTACATACCATAAATCTCAGAATTGAAGAAGAGTTCTCATACCTACAGAATGACTTAGCAGATACAGGAAGAGACAGAGTTTTCCTAAAGATAAAGGTGCTAAACACAACATAAGGACACATATGTTCCTGAGAGAAACATTTAAGGAATTCTTCCCTGTATATCATGAAATAAAAAAATAATTATTCAAAGGAATGAGATAATCAAATCCACACAAAACCAGAATAATTAAAATCTACATGAATTAGGCTTTTAGAAGAATTAGTAAGTTACCTAAGTTATCAAGTTTGGAAGTCCTATTCTCATTTCTAATACTTTAGCACATTTATACAGATTTTTTTTCCTTTTTTCCTTTATTCTGCTTTATCACATTTCTTTCTTTAGAGCACACATCATATTTTTTACCTTATAAGATTTAAACTTAAAAAGGACCCAAGAACATTTTCCCTTTTCAGCTATAGTTTAAAATCATTTTTAAAGAACGATTTTCTAGAACCATGAATGCTTGGAAGAAAGCATTCTAGAAAGAAGCTCAAGAATTGCTTAGGCAATTCAAATACTAAAGCACAAAGCACAATGTAAGATATATAAAACAATGAGTTAATCTTCTACCAAGGAGGAAAATGGGTCATAAAGAATAAAGAATACAACCAGATACAGACTAAGCACCTAACATTGAAATTAGATTACAAGTTCAATATTTCCTTTTCTCCATTTATCAAATCAAGTCAGTTCTATGTGTCTGATTCTAGGAAATTAATAAAATTCAAGACAAATTAGAATAATTTCCTTTGGGAGAGAAAATCATCTAGCAAGACTATAGGTAGAAAAGGGCGTATTTTCAGCTCCAATGTCTGGCACTTGAAACTATATACATTTCTAATCACATACATGCTAATAACAAGGAAGGGGTTCAATCATTCTATTTCTTAATAGAGGTGGTATAAGTTATTTGTTGAATCCTGATGAAAGAGCCTACAATATTTTCCTTTCACTCCATTGGAAAGGACTGTAATTACATGGAAATCCATGATAATGTATTAAAGATCCCATGTCACTGTTCTGTAGAGCACTTAGAATGAAGTAACATTACGCCACACAGGGCAATTAGAATGCAACTAATTAGTGTCACTTACTGGGAAAAGCAACTGATTAATCATGTTTAGACATTGCTGCTGAGAGAAAACTCAGAGCCTATAGCTTCTAAATTGCATGCTCCGCCATTAAGCTAATCGAACACCTCTGCTAGCTCAGTAGTTACCCCGTATTTAATTCAGCCTCACTATCCAGCTAATACAGGCACCCCTGAAGTTCTGCACTAATGCTATGTTCATGAAACTACTGTACATCAGAATCACAGTGTACTTTTCCCTCTATCACATTAGGAGAGTAATTAGTAAGGCAGCTGTGCAGCTACAGACTTCTAGACTCAACTCAGTGGGTAATAATATATTTCATCGTCATAGAAACAATATCCTAGTACCTTCAGCACATCAGTTTGGAAAATGAGAATCGCTGAGGGAGTCAAAGGAGGAGATGTGAGTATCTTTGTCAGCCTCTTGAAGCTACTGTGTCAAGAAGGCATTTTTAAAAGGGCCCCATACTCATGCCCAAATTTTGCCAAGTACCCATTTACCCTCAAATGTCTCATTTTGCTTTCCTGAAATGATTCTGATAATTGCCTCTCCTCTGTCATCTCCGTGCTTATGCCACACCAGGGTGGGAGGTGAGGCCAGATGGTTATTTGAAAGCGTCTCAGCCTGGCTTGCAGAATTTCTTTAAAGAAAAAGCTGCTAAACACCAGAATCAAAATAACCACAATAGAAGGACAAATAGGCTCCTAAGAGACACAACTAAGGACTTCTTCAACACAAATCATATAATTAAAAAATAATTATTCAAGAGAATAAGTCTACTCCATTACATTTCTACTTAAATCTGAAATTTGTTCTTAAGGCTGCTAGGGAGGATATTCAACTCCACTTCTGTTGTGTGCAGGAACAGCAGAGGCCCATCCAAGGTGAGCATTCACTCCTTCTTACAGATCCACTGAGTTCTGTCCACAACGCAGGTGGTGAGTCCCAGACCGTGTTGTAAAAAACGATCTCCATTATGAACTGAGCCTGACCCAAAGAGAGGGGACCTTGGCGAGCTGAATTTTTAAGTTGACAATTTATAATGTCAACTAGGACATCTCCTCTCCTTTTAAATTCTTTCTTCTCCCTCTGCCCCTGCCCAATTCCAGGCTTCTATTGGTTTCCATCTGTGCTATCAATTATCATAGGTTCATCATTTCATATTTAACATGTAGAAGATTTATGTATGAATCTTATTAAAATGCAATATACCTATGGTTAGCAATACTGTATTGTATACTTGAAATTTGCTAGGAGGGTATATCTTAAGTGTTCTCATTGAAGGAGGAAGAAGGTGAGGAGGAAGAGAAAAAAACGGTAACTGTGTGAGATTATGGATAGATGGATGTGTTAGTTAGCTTGATTGTGATGATTATTTCACCATGTATATCAAACACCAAACTGTACACTCTAAGTAGAAATAATTTTTATTTATCAGTTATACCTCAATAAAGCTGAAAAAAATGCAGATTCCAACTTGGTAGGTTTTGTATTTGGCACAAGGTTTGACATTTCTACCAAGTGCCCATGTCCTCTTAATGCAACAGGCCAGCCAAACGTGCCTTGAGTAGCAAGCTTCTAAGTGACCTGCTTGTGTCTAGTTTCTCCCTTTCCCAAAGCACCCTTAAATATTGCATTTGGGTTAATTTCTCTAAAGTTACACGTCATGAAATGTGACTCCAGGGTTTTCTGTAATAGGATCAGATCCCATTTGAGACCTGATTAGTCATAGCTTCTTAGGGTGATGTCCCCAAAACTCCAATTTTAACAATCATACCCCAATGGTTCTCACGTACCCTAAAATTTGAGAATTGCTATCATAAGGCAAGTATAATAGCCTTATCAAGTTATTTGCTCTTTCTAAAGCATTTTTAATGAAGACTTCAACGTTTTATTTATTTTTTGAGAGAGAGAGAGAGAGTGATTGGGGAGGATCAAAAGCGGGCTCTGCGCTGACAGGGTGACAGCAATGAGCTCAATGGGGGGCTTGAACTCCTGAACGCCAAGATCCAAGATTGTGACAGGAGTTGAAGTCAGTCTCACAACCAACTGAGCCACACAGGTGCCCCCTAAAACAATTTTTAATGGTCTCTTACTAGTGAATAAAATTCCAAGTTTCTCACCTGATATTTAACTTTTTGCATTTTCTATTCTCCATGCCTTTGTTATGCTGGTTCTACATATTTAGGGAGAGAGAAGCTGACATAATAAAAATGGTAATAACTGTCCTTACTGAGCATCTCATTCATCTCATTTTACCCACTGAAATCTCACCATTCGTGTGTGATAATTTATTTCATTTCACTATCTTAACCCTTTGAGGTACATAATATTTCCTCCATTTTACAGATGACAAATGTGAATGTCAGAGAGAGAGGCAGGTTTATTGGTGTGATGGATTCAGAAGCTCATGCTATTTTCAACCATATTACATAACCTGGAAAGTCACCTGAATTGCTTTATAAATGTTTCCCTCTCAAATCATTATTTGTATGGCAAGCAACTGGCAAAAAATTATGGCTGTTTCTGGTGCACGCAACGAATGTTGGACCTATGTGCTAGACAAAATCACAGAGTTTTGCTGTACTGATGAAGCAAAGTGTTTCTAGTCCCCCTTTCTTTCTAAAGCTCTATTAAATTTTGCTTGTAGTAGTCTAGCTCTCAGAATGACTCTCCAGACTGGTTGCAATAAAGAGTCTTTGTAAAATATACAGGCCACGAATCCATCTTAAAAATTTAAAACCATCTGTGCATTGTTCGCCTAACACAGAACATATTTATTTGCACAATTCATGTACGTTCTGTTGTCACAGAATATCAACGAATCACCAAGAGCTGTTGATGAATTTAAAGTAATATTTAGTATTGTTTATAAAAGACATTCCTGTAAAAATGTAAAAACTACTTTAACAGGAGACTGAATTTTGCCATTTTTTACATTAGCACTTTATAAATGGAGTGTATAAATCAATCATCAAATGGCATGTATTAAGAACTCTCAAGCATATGGTGCTATCGGAGGCAATGCATGAATAAAGCAGAGACATCTCTGTGATCTCCATTCCTAAAATAGAAAACGTGACATGGCAGAAAGTGAACAAGAATAGTTTTGTATCTCTTAACGTAATTGTCCCATTTGTCACTGGATTAAGGAAAAGAGGGCAATTTAGCACAAACCATTACTTTCTGTGGGTTACAGGGATTGGGACATTCAAAGAAACTTTTTCTACTGGTAAAATATCTCTAGGAATCTTGGAAAATATGTATGACCTCATATTAAGCAGGTATCATCAGTATCAAGCTAAGGATTTTGAATGGTCAGTTAGTGCTGTTTTGATTTGCAAAATAAATTAGGAAAGCAAATCAGTCACTAAGAAGATCTTAAATGATTTCTTTAACACCACATAAAACCAAATCATCTTGTATGAGCCAAAAGGCAAGGATCCTCACAAATATTTTTTAAATTTTTAATTGAAGTGTAGTTGACACAGAATATTAGTGTCAGGTGTATGACACAGTGATTCAACAATTGTATACATTATGAAATGCTCACCGTGATAAGTGTTGTTACCATCTGTCACCACATAAACTTTTACAATATTATTGACTATATCCCCTATGCTGTGCTTTTCATCCCTTGTGACTTATTTTATAACTGGAAGTTTGTACCTCTTAGTCCTTGTCACTTATTTCGCCCATTCCTCCACCTCCCCTTTCTTCTGTCAACCACTAGTTCTCTAGGAGTCTGTTTCTGTCTGATTTGTTTTTTAGGTTCCATGTGTAAGTGAAGTCATATAGTACTTGTCTTTCTCTAAGAATAATATAGTCTAGGTTCATCTTAGTTGTCATAAATGGCAAGATCACATTCTTTTTAGAGCAGAGTAATATCTCACACACACACACACCACATCATCTTTATCCATTCATCCATAGATGGACACAGGTTGCTTCCATATCTTGACTATTATACATAATTCTGCAATAAACATAGGGGTGCATCCTCCCAAGTCTTTTAATGGGAAGTCTGGTCAACTAAGTCAGAGCCCCAATTCTGAATTTCAATACATCAAAAAATACAAGTTATATGTAACATGATAAAATGTATGGGGCACAGACATAAATTAAAAGTAACAACAATAATAATGATAAAGACTAAAGGAGTAGTTACTATACTACTGCTATAATACTGGATTAAATTATATTCCTCCTTCTTATTAGGCATATTGCATAGCACAAGGAATGCTGAGAGGCAAAATGCTGATTTCTTAAAATATTCTATTGCTCCTTATAGTTCTAATATCCCATACTTCTGTTTTTCCATAGAATCTTCCTATGAGTCTTTAACCCTAATGAAAAAAAGTAAATGGGGTTAAGCTGCTACTTAATGGCTGAGACATAGGTCGTTACTTTAAAACTGCAGAGTAAAACTTTCCATGTAAAATATTTTTTGGATGTTTGACTGATGCTTTAGACTTAGGGTTTTTTAAATTCAGAAACAAATACCATATCCCTGTGTGCCTATCCCTTCTACAATAGAACTCATTTACTCTAGAAACAGAGACATTTATTAGCATCTAAATTTTTAGTCACTGAAATCAAAAGTTCAAATATGTATGTTAACACAGCATTAAATATTATAGGTCCAATTTTATTAAGGTTCTTTGTTACCTAAGGATGGGCTATTGAAACAGGTTATCTAAACATGAATAGTAACCTTCCTTAGAGGATAACCACTCTCCCTCCTTCTGTTCCAGATCTAGCTATTTTTGTAACTCATTCCTGATAATTAGGAATGTGTCTGTCAAGTCACAGGCAAAGACGATCCAGCCCTGTCATTCCTTCTTATTCATAGTGAGTTTTCTCTGGCCATAGATATTAAACTTCATAAACCAATAAAAAAATTTCATAAACCAAAAAAAAAAATATTGAAAACAATATCCCCGACAATATCTGTTTTTCTAACTGTATGTGCCCTATTGAAGCCAGGTACTTCCTGTGCCCCTCACCCCCAATTCAGACATTCATCAATTCTCTAAATCTTTGATCTTGCTGTCTTCCCTCCCTTTTCTTCCTCTCTCCCTTTCTTCTTCCTTTCTTTCTCCCTCGTATCAATTCATTTCTTTTAGATTTTAAATACTTTATGACATCTTTCTGTGGAAACTATACAATTAATAATTTAATGGCTTATTGTAATTTTCTCATAACTGTACATGGACCTACAATAAGAAAGCCTATTGTAATAAATTGACTTTTCACATCTCTGGGCCATCAAAATTTATTTTTGGTCTGAGGCATCATTCTTCAGAGTAAGACCATTCAGGAATTTGCCATTTAAAAAAAAATAGAATAGGGAAATCATGTTAACGTGTGAAAAGCAACCAGAAAACTGTTCTTTGCAATTCTCTCCACTTCACTATAGATGTATGTGTATGTGTACACGAATATAATGACATGGAGAGGGACCTGCCTGACAATAGTCATGAAAGTAATAGTCAATCTAAGATATCAGAACCTTGGTGGCCATTTAATAGAGTCTGCCAGGAAGTATAATGGTATCCACACCTGCACTCAGTTCTTGTTCAGCTTGGACCCCATTGGAGTTCTTCTTTCCCAACAAAATAGAGTATTACTATGGCAGCTTGCAAAGTAGCAGGACAGGACCATCCTGTTGCTCATGAGCAGCTTGGAACAGTCGTTTTGCACTATGAACATCTTTAGGACTAGCTCTGAAAAACTCTTGACAATTTTTGTAATTATAAACGATAAAAGACCTGAAATAAAGAAATCACTCCTCTGCTATAGAACAGAGTGGGGCACAAATAGATGAGTAATCTGGGGGCAGCAGAGGGGAAGGCCAGAAATTTGTACTGGACCAGCATAGAGGATGCAAATTCATATCAAAATCTTACTATGCATTATTTGTAAGTTGTTTTATTTATAGTTCCAATAAGAGCATAGATTCTAGACTCAAATGGCTTTCCTTTAAATCAGTTCTCCACCAGTTACAGCTCTATGACCTTGGGCAAATTTCTTAACTTCTCCGAGCCACCAAGTCCTCAGTATTAAAATGGAGATAATAGTATGCAGTACCCATAAAATGCAGAGGCATAGACGCTCTTATGTTATTGTGTTTTATTTTTAAATTTTGAATCCCTCTGACTTACTTCTGGAGTTTATTAAAAGTACAGATTTATTCAGTGGAAAAACAGATCATCTGAGGCAACACATCGCAGATGCACACGCAGGATTGATGGCAATGAATCAACATGCCACATCCACTGCAGCTTTGCACAGCACATTGAACGTATATACTGTAATGCAAGCTCTGTAAGGCATTTATAATGTCTTTTCCAGACATTAAGGATAATTTCTCCCTCTCATAGCGTTTGTGTAAGGGTTAAATGGGTTCAGGTATTGAAAGTGCTTACATATCAAGGCCACGGGGATCATTATGAAAGTGCTAGATGTTATTGTTATTTACATAGAAAGGTGGACTTAGTTTTTATTTTCATTGTGGTTTTATTTTTATTTCTCTTAATTTTTTTAATGCTTGTTTATTTTTGAAGGAGAGAGAGAGACAGAGTGTGAGTGGGGGTGGAGCAGAGAGAGAGGGAGACACAGAATCCGAAGCAGGCTCCAGGCTCTGAGCTGTCAGCACAGAGCCCGACGCAGGGTTCAAACTCACAAACCGCGAGATCATGACCTGAGCCAAAGTCGGACACTCAACCGACGGAGCCACCCAGGCGCCCCATCTTCATTGTGTTTTTTTTCTAATTGTTTTTTAACGTTTATTCACTTTTGAGAGACAGAGAGAGACAGAAGATGAGCAGGGAAGGGGCAGAGAGAGAAAGAGACACAGAATCCAAAGCAGGCTCCAGGCTCCAAGCTGAGCCGAAGTCAGATGCTCAACCAACTGAGCCACCCAGGCGCCCTTTTATTAGGGTTTTAATGATTGTTGTATAATCCTTTTTTTTTTTCTTTTCATATGCAGTCATACATTAGAGACCCCTCCAGGACCTATTATATGAGGATGTCTGTACTGGTATATCCACCTGACTTTTGCACTTGTCATTCTAGGGACCAGAATGGGAAGATCGTATGAGTGGTTCATCTTCTAGAATGTTACCCTAACCGAGTATATTTTTCTCTGAGTGTCAAATATATTACCATTGTATAAAATACCATTTTCCGTTAGGATGATAACAAACCAGAAGTTCTGTTCATTTCAGTAGTACTCTTCCAAAAGGCATTTAGTTGTTTATTCAATGAAAGTAACTTTAAAGTCCTGAATTAGAGGACCAGATGAAGTATCCATCATTTGTGGACTCTTCCCATTAATGGTAGAAAGTGTTATTAAACTAGTTATGTGTAGGTTAACACATAATTTTGAAATTGCTTTAAGTCACACTTTTAGCAGTTTCCTTAAACAGTAGAACAGGTAAAGAATGACCAGGTCTTTAATGAGTGACCTTTTTAGCTGCAAAAACCACTCCACCTTGGATCAAAGAAGGCAAAGAGGGCTGGAAGGCAAAATAGACAAAAGTATGACTGAACTACAGGGCAACCTGGCATATGTAAGACTCTATCTTAACTAACATGGTGTTTAATTGTCAGGGTGGGCAGTTTGTGGTGAGTTGTATAGTACGGGAGAATAACTTTGCTTACTTTACTTTGTGTCACCAGAGACTTGTCAGAAAATATAGTGAAAAGGTAAAGACCAGATAAATCTAAAGCTTTTCTTCCAAAGCATCTGCTGTGGATTACCTCATTAGCCCTTATTAAGAAATAGCCCCATAAATTCAAAGTTTGAAAATCTAAATACCCTGCATTCTAAACACCTGTCTTGGAGATTTGCAGGGCATATCCATATAGTAAAGGGTCTGATAAATTTTATTGTGAAGAAACCTAATTTTGTTTTACCCAGAATTTTCCAATAATATTTGACAATGGAAGCTCCTTAACAGAGATTTAACAGAGATTTTTATTCATTCATCAGTGATCCGTGGAATGGGTTTGGAAAATGCTGCTCTAGAAGAGAGCTTCCGGAATTCCCCCTTTAATCACCGATGGAACACCAATATTCCCAGCAGTGGAAACTAAATTAATTCTGTCTTAATTGCCTTCCCTTCAGTTCAGACATGATCCCAGAATCGTTGTTCACCTCAAATCCTCCCTCCTTTCAACTGTTACCTCTCATGCAAGACTAATTTAGCTTTGTGCCTAGATGCTACTACTTATGCTCAGTTGTCTTGAGGGTGAACACTTGCCTTCAGACTTTCAGTTTCCCATTCCACATGGAAGGAGCTTAGATATTGTCACTTCATCTTAACAACAACAAAAATCTGAACACACTGAAAAATGAACTCTTCCTGGATACAGAAGAGGTGGAAATGCTAGGCCAACTGCTGCCCCCATGGTTGCAGAATCAGACAGACAAATAGAGTGTCGCAACTGAGCAGAGCAGAGACTCAGGAGCAGAAACCTTCACCAGAACCAGTGGTGGGGTAAGAAAACCTGGACTGTAATTGGTGAATTGCTGGAGGCTCAGTGTGGACAAATTTGAGCATTAAAAACTCCGGGGGGACCCAGAGGCCCCCTCAATGCTCTGAGATTTACTTCCAGGAGCTGGACTAGATTCCCTCAGTAAAAATCAGAGAAAACTCACCTCCTGCTTTGGGGGGAGGGGGGGGAGGAAAAGGAACCATCCTGAAATTTGCCAGAGCACTCTGTTCTTCACAAGGCCTGCCCTCAGGGGAACTAGTTAACCAGAGCTTAACCTGCTGGGGTATTATCACAGCCTAACTAACCTGGAGAAAAGAAATACCTACCCAACTTCAGCTTCAGCTAGCTCTAGCCTTTCAAGGGGGAACAACTTCAGTCCACACTATCCATCTTGTCCCAGCTAAGGTTGGGGGTGGTGGGGGGGGGTGTGATAGGGAGAAACATTTGTGAAGCTCACAGTCCAGAGGCATACGCTCACCAGAAGATTGAGACCTACCTAATCATAGGACTATAGAATGCTTCCCCTCCCCCACACCTCATCACCACATTGCTAAAGGCCCATTTATGGCCATTCCTTTTACCACCACATCTTGTCTGGAAATCAAATAAAATAACATAAAAATAAAAATAAAAGTAAAATAAAATAAAATAAAATATAAAATATATGAAATAAAACAAAATGTAAAATAAAAATAAAATAAAACAAAACAAAATAAAATAAATAAATAATAAAAAAATAAAATACCACAAAGCATACCAAAAGGCGAAAAAAACAATTTGAAGAGGCAAAACAAGTGTCAGAAACAGACATGTCAGGGATGTTGGAATTATCAGGGCATTTAAAGCAACTATGGTTAATACACTAAGGGCTCTAATGGATAGACAGTATGCAAGAACATATGGGCAATGTAAGCAGAGAGATGAAAATTCTAAGAAAAAAAATAAATGCTAGAGATCAAAAAGACTGTAACAGAAATGACAAATGCTTTTGATGGGCTTATTAGCCTGGACATGGCTGAGGAAAGAATCTGAACTAGAGGATATATCAATAGAATCCTTGAAAACCAAAAAGCAAAAAGAAAAAAGATGGAAGAAACAGAATACCCAAGGACTGTGGGGCAACTATGTAACATGTAACATACATGTAATAGGAACACCAGAAGGAGAAGAAAGACAGAAAGGAACAGAAGGAAAGTTTGAAATAATAATGATTGAGAACGTCCCCAAATTAATGTCAGACACAAAGCCACACACTGGGGAAGCTCAGAGAACATGATCCAGAGTAAATGCCAAACAAAACAAAACAAAACAAAAACCCTGTACCTTGACATATCATTTTCAATTTATAGAAAATCAAAGATAAAGGAAAAGGTCTTGAAGCCAAAGGGGGTGGGTAAAACACCTTAGAAAGGAATAAAGATGAGAATCACATCTGCTTCTCCTCAGAAACCATACAAGCAAGAAGAGAGTGGAGTGAAATACTGAAAGTGTTGAAAGAAAAAACCATCAACCTAGAACTCTGTACTCTGCATAATTTTCCTTCAAAAGTGAAGGAGAAATAAAGACTTTCTCAGACAAACAAAAATTGATGGAATTTGTTGCCAGTAGACAAACCTTGCAAGAAATATTAAAAGAAGTTCTTTAGGGAGAAGAAAAATAAAATAGGTCAGAAATTTGTACCTACATAAAGAAGAGCATTGAAGAAAGAATAAGTGAGGTAAAATAAAACTTTTATTTTTCTTATTCTTAACTGACCTAACAGACAATTGTTTGTGTGTGTGAGAGCACCCATGTATGTGCATATACATATATACATTCTATGTATGCTTATATACAAGTGGAATGAATTATAGCAATGATACAAGGGACAGAAAGAAGGAATTAGGATTATTTTGTTATTATAAGGTTCTCACACTACACATAAAGTAGTATGTTTTTATTTTAAACTGGACTTGGATTAGTTTTATGTTACAAATTCTAGGGAAACTACTAAAAAACATAAAACAAAGTATAAGCAATTTGCTAAGAAAGGAGAGAAAATGGATTCACATAAAATGCTTAATTAAAACCACAAAAGGCAGAAAAAGAATGGGGAAAAATGGAAACAACAAATAAGACAACAAATAAAAAAGAGTAAATATGGTAGGTATTAATCCAACTATATTAGCCATCTCTTTGAATGCCAATCATCTTAATGCGTTAATTAAAAGACATATTATCAAAGTGTATCAAAAAAAATTTACCCAACTATGTTGTAAGAAATCTACCTTATGGACACATACAAAGTAAAAGTAAGTGGAAAAAATATACCATGCTAACACTAATCAAAAGAAAACAGGAATAGCTTTCAGGAACAGATAGAGCAGTTCTCAAACTAGGAAAGTTGTCAAGCATGAAAGAAGGACATTCCATATTGACAAAGAAGTTAGTTCTCAAAGAAGACATAACAGTTCTTAATGTGTGTGTGCCTAATGGAACAACAAAATATGTGACACAAAAACGAATAGAACTGCAAGGAGAAATAGAGGACTACATTATCACAGTTGGAGACTTCAACACCGCTCTTTCAGAAATAAGCAGATCCAGCAAGAAGAAAATCAGTAAGGACATAGGTGAATTCAACAATACTATTAATCAACGGTAGATAAGTAATATCTGTAGATAAACAGATCCAACAGCAGCAGCAGCATACATATTCTCAAGCTCACATGAACATTCACCGAGATATATCACACTCTGAGCCATGACAATTGCTTTAAGAAATTTTAAAGAATAGAAGTCACACGTCTGCTCAGTGTGGAATTAAAGCACAAAGTGGAATTAAAGCACAAATCAATAACAGAAGGATAACTGAAAAATTCTAAAATACATAGATACTAAACCACACGTCTAAATAACACATAGGTTAAAGACAAAATAAAAAGTTTTGAACTAAATGAATACGAAAGCACAACTTATCAAAATTTGTATGATGCTGTGAAAGCAGTGCTTGGAAGAAAATTTATAACACTGAATGCATGTATTAGAATAGAAGAAAGCTAAAATTATAATCTGTATTTCCCTTATGATAAGTGATGTTGAGCATTTTTTCATGTGTCGTTTGGCCATCTGGATGTCTTCTTTGAAGAAGTGTCTATTCATGTCTTTTGCCCATTTCTTCACTGGATTATTTGTTTTTTGGGGTGTTGAGTTTGATAAGTTCTTTATAGATTTTTGGATACTAACCCTTTATCTGATATGTCATTTGTAAATGTCTTCTCCCATTCTGTCGATTGCCTTTTAGTTTTGCTGATTGTTCCCTTCACTGTGCAGAAGATTTTTATTTTGATGAGATCCCAATAGTTCATTTTTGCTTTGGTTTCCCTTGCCCCTGGAGATATGTTGGGTAAGAAGTGAGATACCACCTCACACCTGTCAGAATGGCTAACATTAACAACTCAGGCAACAACAGATGTTGGCGAGGATGTGGAGAAAGAGGTTCTTTCTGCACTGCTGGTAGGAATGCAAACTAGTGCGGCCACTCTGGAAAACAGTATGGAGGCTCCTCAAAAAGTTGAAAATAGAACTACCCTATGACCCAGCAATTGCTCTACTAGGTATTTATCCAAGGGATACAGGTATGCTGTTTTGAAGGGGCACATGCACCCCAATGCTTATAGTAGCACTATCAACAATAGCCAAAGTATGGAAAGAGTGCAAATGTCCATCGATGGATGAATGGATAAAGAAGATGTGGTATATATGTATACAATGGAGTATTACTTGGCAATCAAAAAGAATGAAATCTTGGTCTTATGCTAAGCGAAACTAGTGAGAGAAAAACAAATATCATATGACTTCACTCATAGGAGGACTTTAAGACACAGAACAGATGAACACAAGGGAAGGGAAGCAAAAATAATACAAAAACAGGGAGGGGGACAAAACATAAGAGATCCTTAAATATGGAGAACAAACAGAGGGGTTACTGGAGGGGTTGTGGAAGGGGGAATGGGCCAAACAGGTAAGGTACATTATGGAATCTACTCCTAAAATCATTGTTGCACTATATGCTAACTAATTTGGATATAAATTTAAAAAAAATAAAAAATAAAATAAAATTAATAATCTAAGTTTTCACATATGAAAACTAGAAAATAGCAAATTAAGTCCAAAGTAAGCAGAAGAAAAGAAATAAGTATTAAAGAAGAAATCAATGAAATTAAAAACAGGAAATCAATAAGGAAAATCAACAAAACCAAAATGTTCTTTGAAAAGATCAATAAAATTAATAAGCCATACTAAGAGAAAAAATAGAAAAGAAAGGACAAAAACTACTCATGTCAGAAATGGAAGAGGGGACATCACTACAGACCCCCTGGATATCAAAAGGTCAATAAAGGAACACTATGAACAACTCTCTGCCCACAAATTTGATAACCTAGATGAAATGGATTAATTTCTTAAAAGATATAATACTTAAAATATAAAAATTCACATAAGAACAAATATCTGAATAGGCCTATATTTATTAAAACTGAATCAATAATTAATAATCTTTCAAAACAGAAAGTACCAGGTTCAGATGGGTTCAGTGGTGAATTCTACCAAACATTTAAGGAAGAAATTATATCAATTCTCTTCAATCTCTTTCAAAAGTAAAAGGAGATAGGATACTTCCTAACATATTCTATGAGGTCAGCATTATCCTAAATCAAAACCAAAGACATTACAAGAAAACTACAGACCAATATATCTCAAGAGCATAGATATGAAAAATTCTTAAAAAAATATTGGCAAATTTAATTTTTAAAAAGTATGAAAACAATTATTTATCACAACCAAATGGGACTTATCCCAGGTATGCCAGGCTGAATCAACATTCATAGTCAATCAATATAATCCATCACACTACAGACCAAAAAGGGGAAAATCACATGATCTTACCAATAGAGAAAGAAAAAGCCTTTGAAAAATCCAACACCCATTCATGATTAAAAAATTAAAAAAAAAAAAACACCTCTCAGTTGAGTAGGAATAAAGTGAATAGAGAGGGTACCTTCTCAACTTGATAAAGATTATCCGAAAAAGAAAAGAAAACAAAACAAGACCCTATAGCTAATAACATACCTAATAGTAGGAAACTTGATGCTTTCCCACTAAGATCAAGAAGAAGGCAAAGATGCCTCCTCTCACCCCTCTATTTTAAACACTGTACTGGAAATCCTTGCTACTATAGGAATAAAAGGTATACATATTGAGAAGGAAGACATAAAACTGTTTTTGTTGACATATGGCATGATCATCTATGTATAAAATACAAAGAATCTACAAAAAAAC
This sequence comes from Acinonyx jubatus, assembly GCF_027475565.1. NCBI lineage: Eukaryota > Metazoa > Chordata > Mammalia > Carnivora > Felidae > Acinonyx > Acinonyx jubatus. The sequence goes on from NC_069387.1 coordinate 69,195,988, forward strand.
AAAAACCACTCCCCACCCCGAACTAAAAAATGATTATAGTAAGGTTGCAAGATCCAAGTTTAATGTACAAAAATTACTCCTGCAGTGCCTGGGTGGTTCAGTCTGGTAAGCAACCAACTTTTGGTTTCTGCTCAGGTTGTGATCTCACGGTTTCATGGGTTTGAACCCCACATTGGGCTCCACATGACAGTGCAGAGCCTACTTGGGATTCTCTGTCTCCCTCTCTCTCTGCCTCATCCCCCCCACTCATGCTGTCTCTGTCTCCCTCATAATAAATAAACTTAAAAAAATTATTTATTCACCTGTCTATCAACAATGAATACATGGAATTTGAAATTAAAAATATAAAAATAGAATTATAATATGATCCAGCAATTTCACTTCTAGGTATATATCCAAAGTGAATGAAAATAGGATCTTGAAGAAATGCATTCACACCCACATTGCAGCAATAATCACTACAGTCAAGGTATGAGAACAACCTAAAAATCCATCAACAGATGAATGGATAAAGGAGATCCTGCCATTTGCAACTAACTTCGATGAATCTTGAAGCCATTATGCTAAATGAAATAAGTCAGACACAGGTAGATACTGTATGATATCACTTATATGTGGGATCCAAAAAAGACAGACTTGGAGAAACAGAGAGTAGCATGGTGGTTACCAGGGACAAGGGGGTGGGAAAAATAGGGAGATGCTGGTCAAAGGATATAAACTTCTAATGATAAGATTAACAAGTTCTGGGGATCTAATGTACAACATAGTTATTATAACTAATAATATAATATACACTTGAAATTTGCTAAAAGGACAGATCTTTTTTAAAAAAAAATTAATGTTTATTTTATTTTTGAGAGAAAGAGAGTGTGAGAGGGGGAGGGGCAGAGAGAGAGAGTGAGACACAGAATCTGAAGCAGGCTCAAGGTTCTGAACTGCCAGCACCAGAGCCCAACGCGGGGCTTAAACCCATGAGACATGAGATCCTGACCGGAACTGAAGTTGGACGCTTAACTGACTGAGCACCCAGGCGCCCTTAAACGGACAGATCTTAAATGTTATCACAAAAAAAGAAATAGTAATTATGTGACAGGATGGAGGTGTTATCTAATGCTCTACGGTAATCATTTTGCAATATATAGGTGTATCAAATCAACACATTGTAGACCTTAAACTTACATAATGTTGTATGTCAATTCTGTCTCAATAAAGCTGGAAAAAACCCATAATACTATTTATATTAGCTCCCAAAGAAATTAAACACTTAGGCATAATCCTAACAAAATATGTAGCCAACCTATATGAGGAAAACTGAAAAACTCAGATAAATGAAATCAACTAAAGGAAGAGAGATTCCATGTTCATAGACAGAAAAAAATACTGTCAAGATGTCAGTTCTTTCCACCTCAATCTATAGAGTCAATGCAATCTCAGTAAAAATCTCAGCAAGTTATAGGTATCAGTAAACAGATTCTAAAGTTTATAAGGAAAGGAAAAAGACCCGGAATAGCAAACTCAATATTGAAAGTGAAAAAGTTAGGACTCAAACTATCTGACTTCAAAACTTATGCTAAATCTACAGTCATCAAAACAGTGTAGTATTTGGAATATAAAAGACAAATAGATAAATGTAATGATATGGAGAGCCCAGAAATATACCCACAAACATATAGTCAACTTATCTTTGACACAGAAACAAAGGCAATACAATTGAACAAAGCCTCTTTAACAAATGGTGCTGGAACAATGGGACATCCCAAAGTGGGAGAAAAAAAGATCCTAGACAAAGACCTTACACTGTTCACAAAAATTAACTCAAAATAGCTGTTAGAAATAAATGTAAGATGCAAAAACTAAAACTTCCAGAAGATAACATAGGAGAAAATCTAGATGACTCAGTGTATGGTGGGGCCTTTTTAGACACAACACTAAAGACATGATCCATGAAAGAAGTGATTTATGAGTTGGATCTCATTAAAATTAAAAATGTCTGTTATGTGAAAGACAATACCAGCTGAATGAACAGACAAGCCAAGACTTGGAGAAAATATTTACAAAAGACACATCTGATAAAGGGTTCTTGTTCAAAATATACAAAGAACTCCTACAACAGTAATAACTGAATTTTTTTAAATGGGCCAAAGACCTTAGTAGACACCTCACTAAAAATGATAAGCAACTGACAAATAAGCATCTGAAAAGATGTTTCACATCATATATAATCATAAAAATACAAATTAGGGGCACCTGGGTAGCTCAGTCAATTAAGCATCTGACTTTGGCTCACGTCATGATATCGAGGTCCATGGGTTCAAGCCCAGCGTAGGACTCTGGCTGACAGCTTGGAGCCTGGAGACTTCTTTGAATTCTGTCTCCCTCTCTCTCTCTGTCCCTACCCCATTCATGCTCTGTCTCAAAAGCAAATAAACATTAAGAAAAAAAAACTTACAAAAAAGAAATACAAATCAAAGCAACAAGATACCAATATGTACCTATTAGAATAGCCTAAATCTTGAACACTAACACCACCAAATGCTGGCAGGGATATGGAGCAATAGGAATTCAAAATGGTTCAGTCACTTGAAAGGAAGTTTGATGGTTTCTTGCAAAATGTAACATACTCTTACCATATGATCTCACAATTACATTCCTTGATATTTGCCCAAAGGAATTGAAAACTTATGGTCACACAAAAATCTGCACACCAATATATTTATATCAGCTTCATTCATAATTATTGAAAGTTGGAAACAACCAAGGTGTCCATCAGTAGGTGAATGGAGAATTGAACTGTGGTACATCCAGACAATGGAATATTACCCACTGCTAAAAAGAAATTAAATATGAAACCATGAAAAGACAGGGAGAAACTTAAATACATCCTAAGTGAAGCCACCCTAAGGTAAAAAATGAGTATTGGGTAATTATGATGGGTCAATGTAGGTTCATCCTTGGTTAAAAAAAATGTACAATTCTGGTGAGTGAAGTTGATAATGGTGCAAGCTATGCATATGTAGGGGCAAAGGGTAACTGGGAAGTTTCTATACTTTCTTCTCGATGTTGTTGTAAACCTCAACTGTTCTTTAAAAAATTAAGTCACTAATAATAATAATAACAACAACAACAACAATACTTTTACTTCAGGCTACTTTTGAAACATATTTTGGCTGGTAAGAAATCTGTCAGTCTAGTTGTCGACCCTTTACAGGCCACCTGTCTTTTCTCTCTGGTAACTTTCAAGATTATCTCTTTAGGCTTGATGTTCTGCAATTTCATTATGATGTATCCCATGGATGTCGATTTTATTTATTCTGCCCTACTCTTTTTGTACTATTTCAGCCTAAGACGTTCTGAGTTTTTCTTGCAGTTCTGGAAATTCTCAGCCATTATCTCTTTGACAGTTTCTTCACAATTTCCCATATTCTCTATTACTAGAACTATTACTAGAAATACATTGGAGCTTTTCCATCTAACTATCATTCCTTAGATTTTCTTGTTTTTCTCATCTCTCTGTGCTTCATTAGGCTGAATTTTAGGTACTATCACATTGTTTCTGTGATTGGATCCAATCTAAAATTCCTATCTGATGAATTCTTCAATCCAGTGGCTGTATTTTTCATTTCAAGGATTGTTAGCTGGTTATTTTTCATATTGGTTTGACCTTAATTTATAGCTATTTGTATTCTATCATTATTTTTATGGTTAATTTCCTATCCTTACCAGTTTTAGGATTGTTAACATACAGTTAAGTCATTTTAAGATTCTATATTATTTGCATTTTGTCAGTAGTGAATACAACTTCTTTTTGCTGATTTTGTTGCTACTCTTTCTTAATGTTACATTTTCTGTATGTGGTTGGAAGATTCATGTTGAGGCTCATAATAGTGGAAATGACTTACCATTCCCTTTCTCCACATCCCCCACTCTGTTTCCACAGGTGGATTTTTGTTCCAGGGTGACAATGGAGAAATTGCAAAGTTAGTCATTGAATCAGCAGGTGGTTTGGCCCAAGTGCTGCTTGTTTAGTTGTTCTGCTCACTCTAGCAGATTTCAAAAGCCACAACCCCAGGCAGCAGTCACAGACTTCTTCCATCTCTTCAAGGGCAGAAAAGTCCTACCCATCCCCAGTTTTGTTGGAGTTGCTGTTGTTGTTGCTTTCATGAACTTGGATCCAGGTCACCAATCTGTATGTGGTGATTTTTGTCCTTGTTACCCTTAGGAATCCAACGACCAGGCTCCTAAGACCTAAGGTCCAGCAGAGGCCCATGGCTTCATCCTCCATGCAGCTTGTTACTGATCTTTTTCTGGTTCACAAAGACTTTAGCTTAAATACAGATATATCTTCTTGTTTTGGGTCTCATATTTTATTTACCATTGCCATATGTTTGTTTTGGGATGGGGAGCATAAATTCATAGTACCACCAGGACCAGAAATCTTTGAAAAATTCTTTACATTCAATTTAAGTAAATGCATGGCTATTTCCCCAAATAAGGTTGTTTGATAACCTTTGTGTTCTATATAATTAGTATACAGCTGTGGTTGTTACTGTCAGGTTTACAACAAACGATAGAAGGTATCTACAATAATAATAGTTTGTCCTTTAGAACAACCTAGGAAAAGTCAAAGTTGTTGACCAATATTCCTTGATTCAGGGTCTTCATGTGGCATATATTACAAATATTTACATCACTTTTAAAATAACTTATTCTGTGTCCCCAGACTTGTTACTGCTTTAATGGAAAGAGTTTCTAAATATGTTGTTTGCACATATCCGAACTAATTTCTTACAATGGAAAAAAAGGCTTCCCAAGAAACAGTCAATTATGAGCAGAAAAATCAGATTGAAAAATTATAACAGCCTTGATTTCTTGGGTAGTTGTTCCACTGGTCACTTCTGCATCATGAAGTGGTGTGAAAAGGTTAGATCTTCTACCAAATGATGGGAGAAAGACAACATAATCAGAAGCCAATAGCTGGTGACTTAATAAAGGAGCTTTTGAAATTATAGTCTTCTAAGCTGGGATGTGGGTGGGAGAAAAGTTCAAAGATGCATCCATGGTTACATAATTAAGCATGTATGATTATCCTTAGAGAAGAATCTCCAAAGATTATTCCAAGGCATCTGTACTCCATTAATTGTAAGAGCCTGACAAAAGTGATTGGAGGGATTTTTGGCTCTCTTGATAGCTGCTGGAACTTTGTCAGTTTATGTGTAATGTATATGTCATTGTTCTTGCATAGTGAGCAATTGGTTTCTCAATGCCATCTGGCATTTTTTGGCTAAACACAGATGCAACACCATAAGGTGAAATACCAGCAGTGAGAAATAATAGTTTATATTTATCATAATGTACTAGCACAAAACCAGAAGCCAGTAACTGCTTAATGTTCCCAAAAATCTGTCTTAATGTTTATTGTTTTTGTTTTGCTTTTGCTTTGTCTTCTTTTTGGTGTCAGTAGGCAACGAAATGGTTCAGTAGTTAATGGATTTTGAGAAGAAAAACAGACTTTCAATGGGCCCATCTTTGTTTTTATAATTAGCACACTTTCTTAAATTGGGTTAATGTACTGATGCAGTTGTCTAAAAAACGTTTTTGGAAACGTTTAGATCTCTTTTATATCACATAGCCAAGAATTGATTATTGGTTTCAGAGATACAATGATGAACAACATGGTCATGAAAACCCTCGGCATCCAGTCAAATATTCTAAAGTCTTTTTTGAAGGTGACTCTCATTTGATAGCATTATCAAGATCAAGATGTTTTTAAAATATGGCATCATAATTGTAGTTTAGAAGAAGCAGAAACTCATTTTCATTTTCTAGAGTCAATTGAAATTCTGCACTGAAAGAACTTGGCCTATTACTTTTTTAATGGAAGATAATGAGTAGATATAATTATATATTAAAAACCGATTTTAAAAACACTTAGCCTTTTTCTCCCCCCAAAATGGCAACACATTGATTGATGTTTGACACATATGAAAGATGAAGCTTTTTGAGTGTCTTACTCACTTGACATTTGTGTTTCAAAGTTACACCATTTCAGGGGGCTTTTGTGTTGACAGCAGTGGCACAACCCTTCAGAGAGGTGGAAATGGTTAGAGACTATTTTTAAAAATTAAAAGTTAAAGTTTCTCTGTAATGTTTTCCTTACAACAAAAGGTAAATTTATAACTTTGAAGTAGTTAGACTTAGGTGAAATGACAGTTGTCAGCTTTAGTTCCCAAAAGAACACCTTAAAAAACCGGTAGAAAATTCCCTGTATGTTCTCATACTCCTCTATTGATATAAATGTCTTGAAGATAAATGATACAGGTAGAAAGAAAGTTCTTTTTCAACAATCCTCTAAATGACCAGGAGGTATACCTAACTTTTCTCATCTTCTCCTTTCTTTCAGATTATCAAAATCTTTGCCATTTGATTCAATCTTCTTGTGTGATACCTAAATCCCATCAAGATACAGGAAGATTTGGGCAACCATGTGGTGAATATATCTCATCCCCAAACTTCACCATTCCTTGACTTCCTTGTTCTAGATCTACTCTGTCCAATGTGGTAGCCACTAGTCACAAATGGCTATTTATCATTAGAAACATGGCTAGCTCGAATTGAGGTGTGCTAAGTGTAAAATGCACTCCTGATTGCAAAGGAAGGTAAAATGCCTCATTATGGTTATATATGGTATATATTGTTATCTGTTGAATATATATGAAATATTTTGGATATATTGGGTTACATAAAGTATACTGGAAATTTTCATCTGTTTATTTTTAAAATGTGGTAGTAGAAAATTAAAATTAGATATGTGACTCATACCACATTTCTTATGGATGGTGCTATTCTATAGAGTTTCACCTTCATTCTTCTTTCCAAGCCATCCTCTGGATCTTGCCATGCGGATTAGGGTAATCATTTCTCTAGAGAAAGATTAAACTCAAGTGATCCAAGTTGTGGGCAAGAACAACTATAGAATAAAAACTGTGTGTGTGTGCATACACATATTTCACATTTCTTTTATTCTCCCAATCCTATTCTGCTCTCATAGTCTTAGAGAAATAAAGGTAAGTTAATAAAAACTATTTCCCCTTTATCAATCATTTTGATATTTCCTTCCCATTCTGCTTAGACCTAAGAATGATGACCTGACATCCACTTTGTCCAGCACCTGCTATTCTCATGTGCTATTATCTTTCCACTACATGCACTTTACAAAATCTAACTTCAAATCAACGCTACATTCCTTGTTATTTCATTTTATCTTACAGAGAGAGAGAGAGAGAGAGAGAGAGAGTGGGGGAGGGTCAGAGAGAGAGAAAATCCCAAGCAGGCTCCACACTCAGCGCAGAACCTGATGCAGGACTCAATCTCACAACCCTAGGATCATGACCTGAGCTGAAATTAAGAGTCAGACACTCAGAGACACTCAGGCACCCCCTTTGTTATTTTTCCCTATGCTTAGACATAGAGAGCAGAATGTAACTATGCAAAGTGGAACCTTCCATAAATTCAGAGCACCAACATGACTGGACCCTCATTGCTGGCTACCATGTGTCTGATCAGCAACATTTTTCATTCTTCTCAATAACTCTCTACATTCATTGTATTTATTTACTGATTCTTTTTTTTTTCTTCTCACTAGGCATTATTGAAAGTCCTTTATATGCAAAGAGCAGTAGGTAGATGAAAAACATAGTTCCTTGTTTCAATAAATATACAGTCTCGTACAATATTTGTAAGGTGTTTGGAACAGTTTCAGGCACATAGTAAGAATAAAAGTGTTAAAAATAAAATAGTGCATACGATATAATAATTACTCTAATTCAGTTGAAGGAGAAACTTAAGGATGAAATAAATAAGTAATTCAGTTTGTATCTACTTAGAGTGTGGTGCTTGTGAACTTTCCAGGCTATTTCTAGGTAGTTAAAAAAAATAGTTCTAGAGCTTAGGATAGAGCATTGGATTTAAGATAAAAATACTAGAATACTAAAAGGGCTAAGTCATAGTTAAATCTTTGATAAAATCATCAAAAAAATGCAATGAGAAGAGAATCAAGGTAAAGGCTCAGAGATATAAACAAGTCAGTTCAAAGAAAGGGTCTTCCAAGGAGAACAAACAAAAAAACCCAACAGCACAAGAAAAGATGGGTCAGAAAGTTAGAAGGACTTTATAGGACTGGCTCCTTTTCATCACTGAAGGCTTTGGTCAAATTTCCCCTTTTCAAGGAGGTCTTATCACATCATCGAAAATGATACCCAGACCTCCCAAATCACCCTATATTCCATGTCCTGATTTCAATTTCTTTATAGAACTTTCCATGTTTGAAATGATCACAGGACTAATTTATTCATTTAAAGCCTGTCTTTTCTAGCTGAAAAGTAAGCTCTTCAAAGGCAGGAATGTTACCCGTTCATTAACCAATGTCTCCTTGAAGCCCAGGATCGTGTCTTTGCTCCTAGCAGACACTATGTTGGTATGTGTGGAATTAATGAAAGGACAAGGAAGAAGGGAGGAAGGGAAAGGAAACCAAATGGAGCACCCACTACTTGACAGAAGCTATTGTTACCACATGGATTCACAGAGCTAGTGTGATCAAATATTTTAATTTGCTGAAAGAAGCCAGAAGTCCAGATATTTACCATATTTCACTGTTTCTAAAATATTTTTTCCACATTTCAACAACTCTGAAATCAGGATGTGTCTTAAGTTCCGTGAAATTAGGGATATGAAATTTTTCTGTTTTAAAAGGTCAAACACTGCTTGGTCAAGCAAAACACTGTTGTCTTGATTAACATATTCCCAATGGGAATCTTTGACTCAGAAGTTTTCTTATTCCACTTCCTCGTATCCCTCCATTCTCCATTTTTCTTTTTTATTCCCACCAGCGATGAAAGTGTTAAAACATGAACATTGGGCAGAGAGGCAATCATTATCATGGTAGCTTACTTAAGGGTAGTATTAAACAGAGAACCAAATAACATCTCATTCTTTGAAAGCATATAGTATGTGCCAAATGTTATATATTGCACCTATGCAGATGCTTGGTCTTTGACTTTGGTTCTAATCACGGGGAAAAGTTGAAGAAAAAAAAAGAAGAAGAAAGGGAAAATATCACCAAGCTACCTTTGTCTGGCATTCACATCTTTGAATAAACTAGGACTCTATTTACCAGCCAATCTATTTTTCCTTAAGGATTATATAAACTGTCTTTATAGCCTTTACCAGACGTTTAAAAAACTCATAAATGAAAAAAAAAATAGTCTATGCTAAGAAAGTGAGTAATTGGGAGAAAGAGTTAAAGTGTACGTTAGATATTGCAAGATTTAAGAATCTACTTGATTCTCATTTTATTTAGGACAAGGAAGCCCAAGAAATGTAATTTACTACCTTGCTTCTTGCCTCTTCATATTGAGGTCTTTTTTTAGTAGGAAATACTAGTTGAGCTCTAGCTGATGTATCGTGCTTTGAAAAGAAAAGCAAAATGACTGTTATTACCTTTTTAAATACAGGCAACAGCTTCATACCTCCACTTAATATGAAAGAATAAGCTGTTCTAACTGCCATTTTGATCTCATGATGTGTTTAATAAAAAGCATGTTACAGTAAATGGTAGTGTTTAGTTCATGTGTTGACATAAATCAATTTATAAACTCTGGGTTACATTTAATGAGTATTTTACATTTTGCAAATAGCACACTGAGAACAGTTCAAACGTTACCGCTTTTTATTTCATCGCATTAATGTCAACAATGAACTTTGATGTTCTGTGATGTTAAATCACCTATAAGGCCTTAACTCATCATAGAACCATCTAGAAACTCATTTATGTATAGAAGTTAGGCAAAGAAATCTGAGAATGATTTATTATCTGGGAACTTTTGCTTTCTAAAAAAAAGTGTACAAGAAAATAACAAGTAAAGATTAACATTAAGTGATTAATATATACATTTTAAACATAAATTTCTTTAGGAACTAAAATTTTTAAGGAATGACATTTTATGTTTTAGAGAAGAGTGCACCTTTCCAAATAATTTTAAGCAATATTTTTAATATAAATATGGAAGATGATATTGGATTAAGCATTTTAAGTTCATGAATTCATGTGTGCTCCCTAAATATGGTATCTAGACAATCAAAGGAGAATTTAGGGGATAAATGGGAACTATATTACATGGTAAAAAGAAAATTAGACAAGACTAAGACTTTACATAATTGATCATAGAATCTATATTTAATGTAGCATGAAGTTCAGATTATCCAATTTGAAGTATAACATGTCTGAACTGAGTCTACCTTTGCTATACCTTGGTGTGTGACCTTCAACAAGGCACTCACATCCCTCTGACTCAATCTTTCTCATCTAAAAAAGGAAGATAATACTATTGGATTTGCAGGGTTATTTTGAGGATAAATGAACTAAGAGTATTATCTATTGGTACTTGGTTAGCACACAGTAAAAAACTAATTGCTATGACTTGGTAATTTATTCAACAAGTACATACTGCCTTATTTTTGGAAGGATGAATAGAATACAGGCTTTTATTTTGAGGAGTTCAGGATTAAAGGGGATAAGATGTAAATAAATAATTATAACAAAACACATAGAAATATGGACAAGGTGAGGGGCCACAAAGGACACCAACCAGGCTTGAGTCATCAAAGCTGTTTGAGGAAGTGGATTTATACCAGAGTCTTAAAAGAAATGAAGAGTTTGTCAAATACCTAATGAAAGATGAGGACACTCATCGGGATCAAGGGGAGGTAGTGGGGGTAATTTCCAATGGGACACTATGTAGAGGCTTAAACTCATAAGCCCTATGTAAAAGGTGAATGATTCAGAAAGATAAGAGTCTCTTGAGGTCAATCACTCCCAGGCCCTATTATTAAGTAGTGTATTCCTTTTACAAAGTAGAATAGAAATCACTATTTCCTTTGTCAAGTTGGTATTCATCAAGCACCTACTATCTGGAGGCTATCATCTCAGAATACAGTGATGGGCAAATTGTATAGTAACCACCCTTGGGAACCTTAAAATATAATAGGGGAAAGTGGCAGTAATTTGATTCAAACAATTCTAACACGTCCAAAGAAGTGCTTGGTGCTAGAAGGATCTGACTTACATTGATATGACCTAGTTGAAATGCTGTAGAAGGGGTCATGGACCTGAGATCTGAAGTGTGAGTAGCTATCAGCTAGGCATGGACGGGAGTCTATCTGCTGATAGACTGAGGTATAGAGGCCCTTTTGAAGAAAGAACAGATGCTGTAGGAACTGTATAGAGGAGAAATTATGACAGAACATGTGGAAATAAACAAAGACCAACCAAATGAGACTAAGCAATGGCTATTTATTCCAAGCTTGCCATAGCAAGAGAGTTAGCTACTGTCATTGAAGTCTTGGCAGAGACTGAAAGGCAGGCACAGAGAAAACTTTATCGTGAAAAAAAGGGAAGGCTTCAGGGGTGCCCTCACTGGGTTTGATGACATAGGGAAGCTGGAGGCCGGTTAATTAGAAATGGGATATCCTATGTGATGGGTTAGGAATGTATATTTGGCTTTTTCAAGTTGGTCCTAAGTTTGGAGTAGGACAAAAATTAGGGAAATTAAGGCAGTTATTAATCAAGTCCTGGCCATTTGGGGCTGATTGTTGCAGGGGTTATTGTTCAGCTTTGTACTCTGGTAGCTATAGATGGCAATCCAATATTCTACAAGTCTGACTTATAGTTGGGCTGGTTACCATAGATAATGGATTAGTTTCCTGGGCTGATTACTAAAGGTTGTGGGTCATAGCTCTATTTTTGTATGTGATTTGGCCATTTGCTGTATATTAAGTCTCTTACATCCATGCTTTTTCCCAACTATAAATAAATCAAAACGAATATCATCTATGAACCAACTGAAGTAAATGAACATGATACAATTAGCCTTGCTTGAGTATGGAATTTTACTGATATTGAGCAACTCAAAAACAACTCAAAACTCAAAACATCAGGAAGCAAGGATATCCTTTGTGTCCTACTAGTTCTATATTGACAAGGTAGATCAAAAGTATAAGAACATATGGTACTTAGTACCCAGGAAGAGCCAAAAAGTTTAGAACAAAAATATTTTATTTCTTCTAATTATTCTTTTCTTCATAAATCAGTTTATTAATAAAAAATTATAGGAAAACTTTTAAAAATATAGTATACAAGGACCTGAGAAAAACATATACTTTCTCCTACCTTAAATTTAATCCAATAATTTATAAAGTTTACTGCCATACAGAGTGATAATTTCTGAAATATTGTGTGCATATTTTAAAGCATACAATTTTGTTCCACACTCATACTCCAGACCCAGCAACACAAAGATTTTCAAATTGTTGCTGAGTTCTAACACCTCTGGAATGAAAAAAATTAAACAGTAATTGTAGACATTTCTTTTGGAGGGATTTGTACTTCGAATTATCTCTTTCCCTGAGGGTAGGCTTTTGTAGATGTCTCTCCTTTAGCCTTCCTCCTACCTTTTCTCCTTAGGGCTCTTCCATACTTGTTTTCCAAGGTTGGGGAGGGGCTCTCTAATCTCTCAGCTGCGGAGTTACATTCATGAGGAACTATCTGTCCCATAAATGGCTTCTTTCAAAAACCTCTTTTCTAAAGAAAATTTGGGAGCTTCTACAAATGAAATCACTTACTGTTTTTTTATTTTTTTAAACACCTGAACGATTATGTTTGAAATGTTTAACAAGAACCTTACTTGGATTTTAGCCAGCTAAAATCTAAATTCCATCTAAAAAAATGAAATGATTAGCATGAAAGATTATGATGATAAAATCTTCAAATTTCAAAACTCATTCAAACATATCATCAAAGACAAAAATAGATTTTCTAACATTCATTGTGAGTTTTGTCTTATTGGGTGGTAATTGAAGAAATCCAGAGTTTTTTAAGACTGAGCTATTTGAAGTACACACTTGATAATGATGTTCTTGCTGTTTCTGTGGATGACACATCATCACTACCATGGGAAGAATGAGTTCCAGACCAACTCTCGGTTGGCACAAGCATAATTAGTTTTGACTTCCCCAAGGAACAAATTCTCAGCACCAGGTAGATGAATTAGCTCACACACTATTCTTTCCTAGACTCTAGAGAACGATTTTTCATTTTCTCCTGTTGGAAAGACTCCTGAAAGAAACATGTTTTGGGTGTTTTGTTTTGTTTTTTTGCTTGTTTTGTTTGGTTTGTTTCTTCTGAAGTAGTTTACAAAATTTACTTGAGGGCTACAAATAGGCATTAGACTAAGCTCCACCATGTAAATACTGTATTTTCAAAATACAATTGGCAATTTCTCCCTTCTCCTTCCTGCCCTTCAATATCACAGCAGTTAAATCTATATACCTTCATGTATCTTCACATCTGTTTTCTTCTCTTAAATCAAAGGTAGTTTCCCTTCTCTATTCAAAGACCAACTCTTTCCCGTGTGAGCAAGGTCCCACCACGTCTGTCATCTCAGGGACCTCACTTCATTACTAATCTCTAATTCATGCCTCTTCACCCTCTCCCTGAAGAGGATCCTTCCCATGAGCACTTAAAAATCAGTGTTTCCCATATATATTTAAAAAAAAAAAAAAAAAAAAAAAAAAACCAGTCCTGGACCTCTATCATTCCTACTCACCCTACTCTACTTCATAACCAAATTTTAGAAGGCATATTTCCATTCACTCAAAAACAAGTTGAATGGTTGCTTTGTACAAAGTACTATTTATTGTCTATTATGTGTCAGGTACTATGCAAGGCTCTCAGTGAGAAAAACTCACAACGACAACAGGAAATGATGGGAAATGGAATAAGGTGAATAGACGACAGCAGCTGATAGAGGATTTAAACTGCAGTTTAAGTAGGGTGGTCTAGTAAGTCCTCATTGAAACGGAAATTTCTAAAATTCTTATTTCTTTCTGTTTTGAGTTTTTGGTTTCCTTATGTTTTGCTGAATCACAGGGATTGAGGGTTCCGTTACGCATATTCCTCCCTTTATGACATAATATCATTAGTGGGCCCTGCTTCCACTGCTTGTGGTTTAATTTCATTTTATTTTCTTCTCAACTCCACTGAAAACAGATACTCTGATGTGTTTGGGATGTTTCCTTGGACATGTGTTTGTGTGTATAAATGGGGGGAAGGAGGGAGAGAATAGAAGGAGGGAGAAAGGGAGAATTAGTATATACAGCTCCTTTGTATACTTGTTTCAAATTTCCATCCCTGATTTTCTTCTGTGAGTTCTATCTATAAAATGTGTTAGAAATTATTGAATATGTAGACATATATGTACAGTTCAAAGAATAATATAATGAATATCCATGAATCTATTATTTGGTTTAAGAAATAGAGAATTAGTAGGAATCAGAAGTCCCTATACCTAAATTCTTCAATTCTCCTAAATTCTTCAATTTGTCCATTTTCCATGCAACAAGGGAACCATTACTCTGAGGTTTATACTAATAATTCCCTTACTTTTATGTATATACTTGGGCAAACATGTTTATACAGTATATTGTATATCTTTGCCTGTTTTTGAAATTTAAGTGGAAACAAGGATATTATTCTTGTATCACTTGCTTCTTTTGTGGTTTAAGTGTTTAAGGTAGTAAACTTCTCGTTATCAATATTTTTACTAGGTTCTGCCACATAAAATTCTTACTTTCATTTAGTTATAATGTATCTTAACTTCCCTTGTTTATAAGTATGTTTTAAAAATATCCAAATGTTTAGAATTTTTCTAATTTTGCTTTTTGATTTCTGTGGTCATTTATTTCTAAATTTTACTGAGATTAGAAAATAAGTGCTATGTGATATTAATCTTTTAAATTTTGGTGATGCTATCTTAATGACTAAACACAATTTTCAAAAGTTCCATGTATATTTGAAAATAATGAGCAAACTGGAACAATAAAGCAACTATTAATGGGCATAAAGAAATTGATAGTAATACAATAATAGAAGGGGACTTTAACACTCACATATATCGATAGATCATCCAAACAGAATATCAATAAGGAAACAATGTCTTGGAATGACCCATTAGACCAGATAAACATGACAGATATATACAGAACATTCTACCCCAAAACAACAGACTACACATTTTTTTCATGAGCACATGGAACAGTCTTGAGAATAGATCATATGTTAGGCCATAAAAAGCCTTAATAAATTTAAGACTGAAATCATGCCATGATCTTTTTCTATCCTAACAGTATGGAATTAGAAATAAATCACAAGAAAAAAAAGCTGGAAAAATACAAATATATGGAGACTAAACAACATGACACTCAACAACCAATGTGTCAATAGAGCAAAGAAGAAACTAAAAAATACAAGGAGATAAGTGAAAATGAAAAAGTCCCAAAATCTTTGGGACACAGCAAAAGCAGCTCTAAGAGGGAAGGATATAGTGATACAGGCCTACCTCAAGAAACAAGAAAAATCTCAAATAATCTAACCTCACACCTAAAGGAACTAGAAAATGAAGAAGAAACAAAGCCCAGGTGAGTAGAGGAAAGAAAATAATAAAGCTCAGAGCAGAAATAAATGACATAGAGACTTAAAAAATAGAGAAAAATCAATGAAAACAAGAGCTGGTTCTTTGAAAAAATAAAGTTAATAAACCCTTACACGGACTCATCAAGAAAAAAGAGAAACAAGAGAGAAGAACTAACGCCACAGAAATACCAACGACTATAAGAGAATACTATGAAAAACCATATGCCAACAAACTGGACAACCTAGAAGAAATTGATAAATCCCTAGAAACATACAATCTTCTAAAACTGAACAGAAAGAAATGCAAAATCTGAACAGACTGATTACAAATAAAGAAATTTAATCAGTAATTTAAAAACTACCAAAAAATAAAAGCCCAGGAACAGACGGATTCACCGGGGAATTTTATCAGACATTTACACAAGAGTCAATACCTATTCTTCTCAAACTATTCCATAAAAGTAGAAGAGGAAGGAAAGCTTCCACATATATTCTACAATGTCAACATTACTCTGATATCAAAACCAGACAAAGACACACCAACAAAAAACTACAGGCCAATCTCCCTGGTGAACATAGATACAAAAATCTTCAATAAGATATTAGCAAATCACATACAACAATACATTAAAAGATCATTCACCACAATCAGGAAGGATATATTGCTGGAATGCAAGGATGGATCAATATTCACAAATCAATGTCATACACATTAACAAAAGAAGGATAAAAATCATACCATTTCAATAAATGAAAAAACAAAAACAAAAAAAACACTTTTAACAAGATTCAATATCCATTCTTGATAAAAACTCTCAACAAAATGGGGTTAGACAGCAATAGCACTGCTAGGAATTTACCCAAGGGATACAGGATACATAGGGACACTTATACCCCAATGTTTATAGCACCACTTTCAACAATAGCCAAATTATGGAAAGAGCCTAAATGTCCATCAACTGACAAATGGATAAAGAAGATGTGGTTTATATATACAATGGACTACTACTTGGCAATGAGAAAGAATGAAATCTGGCCATTTGCAGCAACATGGATGGAACTGGAGAGTGTGATGCTAAGTGAAATAAGTCAGGCAGACAAAGACAGATACCCTATGTTTTCACTCATATGTGGATCCTGAGAAACTTAACAGAAGACCAGGGGAGAGGGGACAGGGAAAAAAAAAAAAAGGTACAGAGAGGGAAGGAGGCAAACCATAAGAGACTCTTAAATACTGAGAACAAACTAAGAGTTGATGGGGGTGGGGGAGAGGGGAAAGTGGGTGATGGGCATTGAGGAGGGCACCTGTTGGGATGAGCACTGGGTGTTGTATGGAAACCAATTTGACAATAAATCACATATTAAAAAATTAAAAAATAAAATGTTTATGTCTATGTTAGAAAAAAAATGGGGTTAGAAGGAATACCTCAACATAATAAAGGCCATACATGAAAACCCACAGTGAAGATCATCCTCAATGATGAAAACTGAGACAAAGATGTCTACTCTTGTTACTTTTATTCAACATATTACTAAAAGTCCTAGCCACAGCAGTAAGAAAAAGAAATAAGAGGCATCCATATTGGTACAGAAAAAAATGAAACTGTCACTATTTAGGCAGATGACGATCTATACATAGAAAATCCTATGTATAGGATCCTATGTATAGGCTCCACCAACAAACTAGTAGAACCGATAAACAAATTCAGCAAAGTGGCAAGATACAAAATTAATACCCAGAAATCAGAAGTGTTTCTATAGATTAACAAAATGGTAACAAAGAGAAATTAAAAACCCTACCATTTATAATTGTACCAAAAATAATAAAATATTTAAGAATAAACTATAGTCAAAGACATGCACTCCAAAAACTATAAAACACTTACGAAAGAAAGTGAAGGTGATAGTAAGAAATGGAAAGATATTCCATACTCATGGATTGGAAACAATATTGTCAAAATGTCATAAAAAACAGTATTGTACTGGTACAAAAATAGACACATAAATCAAGAGAACAGAATAGAGACTCCCAAAATAATTATACTGTCAACTAATCTATGACAAAGGAGGCAAGAATAAACAATAGGGAAAAGATAGTATTTTCAATAAAGTAGTATTACTATTATTTTATTATTTACCCACATATTTATCAATATCTTTACAATCTTTTTTTTCTCTTCATTCCAATATACTATTTGGGATTTTTTTTTTCATGCTTGAACATCTCATTTACAATTGCTTTAGTGAGAATCTTTTGGCTTTCATTGGTGCTATTAAGAAGTTGGTCACCTGGGTGGCACCTGGGTGGCTCAGTTGGTTAAGTGTCTGACTTCAGCTTAGGTCATGATCTCGTGGTTTGTGGGTTTGAGCCCTGCATCAGGCTCTGTGCTGACAGCTCAGAGCTGGGAGCCTGCTTCGGATTCTGTGTCTCCCTCTCTCTCTCTGCCCCTCACCTGCTCACACTGTCTCTCAAAAATAAACATATATTGAACAAAAAAATTTTTTTAAAAGTCATTCCTCAATGTAATTGCCATTCTTGTTAAGAACTTGCCTTATTTGTTTCAATTTTGTTCTAATTTTTTAGGAATAAATTTATTTTTATTTTTGTTACCTAAGTTTCACTCAACTTTGTGTCAGAGTTGATGACTTTTAACAAAATCTTCAACCAATGCCTGTTTAAATACAGCTGCTGCTTCATGTTATCTCATTCTGGATCTTCAATAAACTGTATATTAGACCTTGTTATTTTATCATCTTTAACTCTTAAGTTCTTACAGTTTTCTATCACCATTTCTACCTTGTTTTATGAACAATTTCTGCAAGCATAACTTCCAGTTTTCTCTAAATTTAACTAGCTCTTCATTATTTTACTTTACCAGTATGTTTTCTCAAATTTCTAGAATATTGTTTTTTTTCAAATTGTCTTTGCATTTTTACGTCTTCCTATCTTGCTTATATTTGCATACTTCTCAATTTCTTTGAACAGTCTAGGTAAATTTGTCTCTCATGATTTCAATATTTTATATTTGAGAGTCAGATATTCTTTGCTCTTTTTCATTGTTTTTCACTCAATGACTTATTTCCATGTGTTTTATGATTTTTGAATATAAACTGCTCATTTTCTTTAGAACGTCCTAAACTTTTGAAACCACATTCCTCTAAATAGATTTCACCTTTACTTTTGCAAATTGGCTTTCAACTAAACCAAAATGACGCTGAAGTGATTTTTAATCCTAACCTTTCACAGACCACACAGGTAGTATTAATTGAGGTTATAAACTTATTTGAGGGCTGCCTTCTGGGCATGAATACTCAAGGAGATTTTTTGTTATCCTTTTGATAGCACTTAAATCTGAAAAAAAGTGATTTTTTCACATCTTCTGCATAATTGGTTTATTTTTGATACTTAATATATTGTCCATTTAGGCCCTAGTTTTATGATGAGGTCTCCAGGTAGAATCCTAATCCCAGAAGCACCTCAAATCCTTATCATTTGTCTTTTTTCCTTTTCAGCTATCAGGGTAGAAATTCAAGATTCCTTGAGCTGAGCTGAAGTGCTTAGGGCAAAATTAATCCTTGGTGTTTAGTTATCTTACTGAATGTCTGCTTTTGATTTTTGGCTTAAAATTTTTCTGCATGCTAATTCTGCATGCTAATGTGTTTAAACTAAAACATTTAAAAATATTTTTTTATTCAGCATTTTTCCCACTGGGAAATTTATTCAGATAACTTATCCTGTCATATACTAGAAACTAAAAGTATTATTTTGATTTTTTTTCTTATTTGAGTTAGTCATACATTTTAAGGTCAATCCATGTTATCTCTCTCTTAAATGTCTTCTAACTGGAATGTTTTCCACAGTGGGATGGAACATCTGGATATCCATATGGGAAAAAAAAATGAATGTCTTTCATTATACACAAAAATTCACTAAAAATTGGCTATAGGTCTAGATGTAAAATCTAATAATATAAAGTTTCAAGAATATAGGATATTATCTGTTACCTTGGGGTACATTAAGATTTCTTAGGACACATAAAACACAAACTATAAAGTTGAAAAAAAATAGATTTAATTAAAATCAAGACCTTCTGCTATTTAAAGATACTTATAAGATATTAATGGCATTTTACCCTATTCATTCCTCCCCATGGAAATGAACTAAGTTACCTGGGTAGTTGATGACAACCATGGGTCATCATTTCTCACATAAGTGGTGCTAATTTTTCTGAAGTCCTAGCTCAGGTATTTGGTCCTTTTTTCTGTCTTTCAATTCTTCTCCCCAAGCAGGGCAGGTCCAAGAACTGAGTCCATTTGTGCTTTACAGATTCAAATGTGCCTTCAGATCAGAAAGAGAATTAGCAGGACCATTTGATCCTCACATTAGGCTTTGTCTTTATAATTCAGTTTTTATCAGTAATAAAGATGATATTTTGATCTTCCCTGTGCCTCAAAAATTATTTATTTTAGTTATTAAATTATTAGAGTGGGGCAGAGGATGCATTTGGGGAGCTTCCTTTAAAGATGCATATATATATAAGGGCGCCTGGGTGGCTCAGTCGGTTTAGGCGTCCGACTTCGGCTCAGGTCGTGATCTCGCAGTTGGTGGGTTCCAGCCTGCACTCTGTGCTGACAGCTCAGAGCCTGAAGCCTGCCTCAAATTCTGTGCCTCCTCCTCTCTCTGCCCCTCCCATGCTCATGCTCTGTCTCGCTCTCTCAATAAGTAAATGTAAAAAAAATTTTTTTAATAAAAATGCATATAATAGATTCTTAAACAGCAATTTAAAAGCATGAACTTGAGATACACACTAAAATAAATTTCAAAAATGCAAGTTTGAAAAGAAGGAAAGGGTTACAAAACATTACATTATGATACTATTATAAAGTTTTAAAGCATAAAACTACTGCTATAGATTTTTCGTACATAATCATGTTGTAAAATTATGAAACTATACATGATAATGATAAACATTAACTTCGTAGTGGTTGTTTCTTCTGGGAGAGGAAAATAGGAGTACCCAGGAACTTCCATTTCATCAAGAGTGGTCTATCTGTTCATTAACCGTGGTTCTGATCTATCAAGATTTGACCAAAAAAAAGTTGCTGCATACATGATTTCATATTCTTGTATGTTTAAAATATTTCAGAGTAAAAAATAAAGTAAAAAAAAAAAACATTAATAGTATCAACTAATTCCCTTGCTCAAAACTTTGCAATACCTGCTCATTCTACTCCTTATAAAATCTAACACCAATGTTCAACTGGGTAGAATAATCAGACATAGCAAATAGGATGGCAATATAATAAATACATTCTAGAATATCAGAGAAATACCTTACAAACCATCAGAGTCAACATTTTTCCTATCTAAATAATTACCTAAATCAGAATCTCCAGGCATATAGCCCCAGGAAACTGTTCTTTTTTGGTGGTGGTGTTGTTGTTGTTACTGATGTTTTGTTTTGCTTTGTTTTGTCTTTAATTCCCCTAGAAGTTTCTGATAATTTGCCAGGTTATAACTACTGATTTCTTCCATTTTACAGAAAAGAAAGCTGAAGCTGAAAGTAAGAAACGTACAGAGAAGAGGAGCAAAGCAAATTCATTCTTACTGAGCACCTGTAATGAATTGAATGCTGTATTAGGGTCCTGCATTTCATTAAACATACACTTCACCTAGCAACCATGAGAAGTAGATGTTTTAGCTTTACTTTTTTACTTTTGAAAATAATTATACTGAATTTTTAAAATATAGTGCATGCTGTTTATAAAAACTTTTTTAATGTAGAAAAATACAAATTAGAATAGTTTGTATTGATTATTTTCTATTCCCACCCTGGATAAACACTTAGAATTTTGAGTAAACACCTTTTTGCCCTGTGTTTATACATATACAAATTGTGTATATGTGTACATATATATGTATATGTAAATATACAAATTGTGTAAATAAATTTGTACAATTATTTTCACTTGGGATCAAATGATGAATGCAGTATTCTAACATTTTTTTGCTGAAAGAAAAATGTGTCAAATGTGTCCATAAACATCTATCATGGAATTAAATATAAGTATCTTTATCCTAGTGAATGAAAATTGGAAGTTTTGGTGATTTTTTTTGTTTTAAAATATATGATCATCACCTTTGTGCATCATCTATAATTCAAAGATCAACAGGTGTCAACTTTCATCTTAAAATCTATACATAATTGATTCAACTTATATTCCACAAATTGTGGATAATTTAGTGCCTCTCCAAGGATTTCTATATATTCAGAAGGGGTGCTTACTTTCATCATTACTGGTGGGTTGAGTTCCTGCTTCCACTGACTTGGTTTAATGATCATTTCATCACTCTGCTTATATTTTTTCTCTTTGGAGTCAAACTCATCTTCCTGAATATCTTCCAAAAATATCCTAACACACAAGTTGTCTTTGTGTGAAGCATCGAAGATTTGGGGAGATCAAAGGAAGTGTATCATAACGAGGCAAACAAGTCCACATATTACATTATGTTTTCATGTTGTTAAAAATGATCCTGCCATTTTAAACTCAGGTTCCAACTTCCCATCATGCCACTCCTTCAATTGTTTTGAGTTTTATCCCTCACCCTCATATTACTGTCGGTTCCTGTTGTTAACAGATGACTTTCTCATTGTGACCTTGCCCCTAACCTCAACTTGAAAAAATTATACTATTTTCTATCAGACAGTTCTTTTTCTTAAAGGATAGGGGATCACTGGGGCGCCTGGATAGCTCAGTCGGTTGGGCATCTGACTTCAGCTCCGGTCATGATCTCACAGTCTGTGAGTTCGAGCTCAGTGTTGGGCTCTGTGCTGACAGCTCAGAGCCTGGAGCCTGCTTGGGATTCTATGTCTCCCTCTGTCTCTGACCCTCCCCAGCTCGCTCACACTCTCTCTCAAAAGTAAGTAAACATTAAAAAATTTAAAAAAAAATAAAGAATAGGGGATTACTTTCAAAATTGGTAGGACTTTGTCCTTTGGGTTAATTTTCACCCTGATACCTATTTTATTTTGGCTCTTGAATACTTAACTTCTTAGGGAAATTTCTTAGGAATTTCTTGTATCAATTGTATTCATCTTTTGCATTTTGATACACATTACCAGACTACCATTCTGAAAATTTGAACCAAGCCTTGTAATATTTTTTCAGGTGAGCTTCAAAGAAGTAGATTCTATTGAACTAGCTACAAAGCTGATAATATAGTAGATGGGATATTCAAAATCAGCCTTTTCTCTTACTTTTACATTCATAAATATTATTGATATTTATGACCACCTTAGATATAAGGATTAATTAGGGTAACATGTAAATGTAGAAGACCTCAATGTATCTAAATACTAAATAAGAAATTACACATTTTCCACATCATTACTACGGGTGTTGTGACTGCACTAGAGTATTCCTATTTCTCTACTTTGGTCTCATAACGCATAACTTTACCATTCTTACGCCGCCTATCACATTGAAACAAAACAGTTCTAGACACATGGATAAAATCTACCACATACCCTATAAGCTTGTTTTGGTCCTTTCCTAAAATCTATACATTGTCCCATAACATCTTGAAGATACCTTTGCAAGGAAGTTACTTCACTTTTCTACACACTGGTTCTATATCAGTTCCTGCACAAAATTATTCATCTTGCATTTGAAAAATCAGTTGAAAACAGTACCTCATTAGTGGAAAGAGCTCCGTCTTTCTAGTTCAAACACATAAGGTTCAAGTTTTATTACTTTTAATGTTTTATTTATTTTTGAGACAGAGAGAGACAGAGCATGGGCAGGGAGGGGCAGAGAGAGAGTGAGACACAGAATCTGAAGCATGCTCCAGGCTCTGAGCTGTCAGCACAGGGCCCAACGCAAGGCTTGAACTCACAGACTGAGAGATTATGACCTGAGCTAAAGTCGGATGCTCAACCGACTGAACCACCCAGGCACCGCCATAAGGTTCAAGTTTTGAGTCTCTAACTTATTAGCTATGTACTATTGTGAAATTAACTAACTCTCTGAACCGGTTTCTTGGTCTGTAAAATAAGGTAATGGTATCAGTAAGATTTTTGTAAAGATTAGGCAACAATAGGTCAAAACCAATGTGCATGTCTTTGCCATTCAATACACATCAATTTCCTCTCTTATCTTACCCTTTATGTTTACTATTAACTGCTTCTTTTAACAATGAATAAGTCCATTAAACATGGAACAAAATACTTTTTAGGGAGTTAATAGTGTGATAGAGTAGAAATAGCATATGATTGAAGTCAAATACATCTAGGTTTGAATAGTGAGTCTGCCACTTCTTAGCTCTGTAACTTTGAATAAATTATTTAACCTTTTGTAAGTCTGCTTCTGACAGAGCTAATAAAACCTCACTCCTAAGGTTGTCATCAGGCTTTAACCTAAAATTTGCCCAGAGAAAACTATACAGAGTTGCCTACTTATTCCAATTGAATGGACGATGTAGATTCGCCTCTGTTGTGTTTAGAGTGGTTGTCAACTGAGACCTAAAAATATCAAATTACTATGGTCTAACAAAATATCAAGTCCATAAAATATGTACTTGCAATTTTCATGTGATTGTCTATGTATCTCAGGAACAAAAAACAAATTTTTTTATTTCACAGTAAAGACACTTCTATGCAGTTACAGATGAGCCAATAAATCAGGAACTAAGCAGTGACATCAACATTTTATTTTGGGGACCTGTCCTCTGACACATTGGTCAAAATATTATGCAATCCCTTACCTAAGATACTAAAGTAGTCAAGACAACTGATTTGCAACCTGATTAAAAACAGGAAAGAATAAAGTAAAATAAGATGTTTGAAAAGGAAATTGGTAGTATAAAGGTCTTTCCCCTTTTTGTTGAAATAAAGCAAATTATCTCTAGTGGTGCCACATACGGAGTTCTCATCACCATCTGCTCACTTGGGAGTCACATTCTCATGGGACTAACAGAACTTTGCTTTTCGTTTTTGTTAAGAGAGGCATAATCTATTAAATGAACAAGATTAAAAATGATTAGTATATAGGGAGCATACCTTCATTGCTGAGCTGTTTTAAGAGGGGATGTGTGCGTGTGTTTCATCTTTCTCCTGAACCTCCACTATCAAATACCATTCACTATGAAAACCAACAATGTCTTCGTCTCTGCCTTAGCCTTTGGGACTTGGTCTTGAATCCCCAAAGAGCCTATAAAGAGTGCCCGTTGTCTAGATGGATGGAGAGCAGGTGTGCAAGTGCTATTCTCATGGGTACTTTATTCTCCAGCTGAAAAGTGCTCAATCTGGTCTTGTGTCACTGGTGCAAACCCATAAAATCTGAGAGTGTAGGTTCCGTGTTCATGGAAAATGATTTAAGCCAAGCAATTAAGTCTGGAATGATGACAATAGCCTGGATCTCAAAATTGGTATGCTGTCAACGTTGAGGTCCTCACAAAGCTGATAGTCATTAATATCAACGATAGGTTTATGTTGACTAGTTCCTCCCTTGCAATGACAAACTAGTTAGGGCCTCAATGAAAACAACAAAGTGACCCTAGAAACAAGATCGTTAAAGCAGATGACAGGAAGAGCTAGTATTTATTTCTAAGCAGTAGTCAAAGAAAAACTGCCAAGAATTTTCAGAAATGAGTAGCTTGTTTTGCCTAATCTCAGACCACCTACTGAAACAATGTTTTTAATTGCTAAATTGTAGAATTTATTCTTATTTTTTGTTTCTTTAGTGAGGAATCCCAGACTTGCAGAAACCAGAAAATGACTAATGATATAATATTTGTGAAATATAACTTAATGATTTTACTTTGAGTGGATTTATATCTTATCAGATATACTAAGATTATTTGACTTTAAAATTTACATTCCTTGTTTGTGACTCAGAAAAGTTAAGTTGAACTACATAAATCCCTCCCTCTCTGAAGAATTTTTACCGTGAAGTACATCAGTACAGCCAGGCAGAAAATAAATGTAACTAGAAAACTGGAAAGCAATCCAAATACATTATTTTGTGACTTAATTTTTAGAACATTAACAGGTAAGAAAAAATCTTTTGAATAAGGAGTTGTTATGTTATATTAGGGTCCTAAGACAACCATCAAAAATTGAGTTAGCAGTAAAAACAATTTAGAAGGTTTTGAAAGATATCCAGAACCATGTGGAAGGCCAGAGAACAGGTCGCCCAAATCAAAGGGAGGCTGGGTGGCTGGAACTTCAGGCAAATCATGCCACACCACTAGGCCAACAGGATCACATGTTTGCCCCAAGGAGCACTGGATGCACAACTTGTCTCACTAGCACAACTCCTGCTGAGCTCTGGACATCACTCTTGCAACTCTCAACACTCTGGTTACTTCACTCCTAGAAACTGAAGTAGTGAAACTTCACTACTTCCAACACCACTGCCCCCAAAGGAATTTGCCATGGTCTCTGCATAGGGTGCTGAGAAAGTAAGTATGCAGTTTTTTGTTTTTTTTTTTTTGTTTTTTTTTTTGTTTTTTTTTTTTTTTAGATTCTATAGCAGGAGACAATGAACTCTTCTTTCCCCATAAAAACCAATACCCACTTCATCATCCTTGCACATATTAAGGTCATGGTTTTTTTTTAAACTTTAAGAATTACTCCTTTGTAACAAAATGCAACCATTGTTCATAGAAATCCAAGCATGCTTACCCTCTCAGCAAATGAAGCACCTCAATTTTGTTAGGTGGCACCCAATTCCAAGTTTGGAATTTGAGGGTGATGTCTATTCCTCCTCTAGTTCCATCAAGACACTGATTCAATATCATACCAACTATGGAAAAAATCATAAAGTTAATAACTATCCCAATATGTGCTTATATACAATAATGACACAGGAAAAAAATATAAAGGTATGCATATGCACACATACACATATATGTTGTGCATAAACTTAAGTGCACAGCCAGGCACATGAATATATAGATACATCTGCATATATGTATACATATAAACATACACATACAAACACAGAGGCAGTAATCTTTATTTCCACAGTTTGTCAGGGGTCTTAGCTGCATATATGAGTTCCCTTTTCTACTTTACATTCTAAGTTCCTTTAATTCTGATGTACATTTCAGTTGGCTGGGATCTAACCCTCTTGTACTATTCTTCAAAATTTATTAGCAGACATAGCAATAAAAGGAAGCATCCACAAAGATTTCCTGTGTCCACTCATAGCCCTCTTCATCCCCACTAAATAGCAGCAATCCCATCTTTCCCTAATAGTAAGGATCAATTACCCAACCAACATCCCAAATCTGCTTTTGTTTATTCAGCCAATGGTGTGAAAAATCCCCAAATGATAGCTGGCAGTTTTATTTTCCAATTCAGTAGAAACATGGTATGCCATTTGGTTAAAAGGAAAACAATAGAGCCAAGAATCTTGGGAACAGAAAACAAAAAATATTTTGCGAGTGGGGTGATAGGAGAAATTCCCCATGTCCACCTTTTTATTCTCTGACTCCTGGATCATGTCTACAAAAGAAATAGTATAATTATATTGGTCATTGGTTTAGAACATATACCGTTGCCCGCAGGACAGCATCCCAACCTCACAAAGCATTGTTCCCAGATGGTGAAATACAGGAGTCTTTCACAAAGCATTCAGCCATTTCATAAGGCCAGCTGCTTATAGGAAATGGAGTCTTTGTAAGAACAGCAGATTTACGGGCATCTGCTCTAGGCCTTGAATCTTTAATTATAAAATGAGGAGAATACATGTGGTATGAAATATGATAATGGTATATAAAGCATTAAGGAATCCACTGATAATAGTGCTGGAAACAAAGTCACATTTAGAATAAGTATCTTCAAAGGAGAACAAATTGGAATAAATGCTTCCACCCATGAAGAAAGCATTCCATTTTAATCAACCAGCCATCAGGTAACTAGCTAGTTGCCCTGAGAACACGGAAACTCCTGGTAGGTTGTACTGCTTGCGAAGGGAAAAGTCAACGATGGCAGTAGCTGAGTCAGTCTTAGTGAAAGCAAGTCATTTTGTCCATGCAAAGTCCATGCAAATAATTTACCCTTAAGAACATGACCCTTTTCATCAAGGCCCTCTTCTACTAGGAGACACAATAATAGAGGAGTTTCTTTGCATTTGGAGGCAAAGTCTATTACATGGAGGTATAAATACAATACTTTATCTTTGACCTGAAAGGCTATCACTTTTGATTAGGTCCAGAGCAAGAGAAGGAGTTCTACTTACTTAGTCCACACTGCCATGCCTGACGTCGTTCAACTCAGAATTTCTGCTACTCTGCCATGAACCCATTGGCACAGACTGAGAAATAAGACTGATGGACATCTATAGAACTTGTCAATAAGTGTGGGCTTTTTGGTGGACACTCACATGGGACATATTCTAGGAGTTTTACCTCTATATCTCTTCCTAAAAATTCAGGAGTCACAAACTTAAGATTTGTATGTATGCTTGATTTAGACCATCATCTCTCCTTTGTCTGAAAAAGAAAAATGATGGTTACCAGAGTGGGGGTGGTCAGGGGAATGGGTTAAATAGGTGATGGGGAACCAGGTATGGAAATGTTAAATCACTAAATTGTAAACCTGAAACTAATATTATACTGTATGTTACTAACTGGAATTTAAATTAAGACTTTAAAAAAAGAAAGAAGAAAAAAAAGATATTTTACTTTTTTTTTTTTTTTAACACTAGTCAAATATCCCTTCTTCATAATCTATTATGGTCACAATTCCATGGGCTCTAATGCATCCATGGTCCATTTCCCACTGGTGTCAGAATATCATGAAGATACATTTACAAAAAGTGAAATTAATTATTCCTTCTCAATTGTTTCATCATGGAGAATACCTCCATGAAATCATAAGTGAATAAGCTGAATAAGAACTGGCAAGGCAGCATATATAGGAAGGCATGAAGTAGTAAGTAACTGGTTTATGCAACTTATTTGTTTCTACAGGAAACTTTTTTTCCCTCCTCACTTTTACTTGTTGGTGAAGTACTGCTTAGAATGAGTTTATGTCTATGTAGATCATAGAGCATTCAGTTCATGTTGGGAACCTTAGATTGCATGTCCACTTAGTGTTGAACGTTTGCCAGATTAACACTGTTCAAAAGTAAATGGTTGCCACAGAATTTAAGGCTCTGCTCTGAAATCCTGGGCCCTCCACTACAATTTTTCTCCTAGTTCATGCCAAATGTTTCACATGGTCTTTTAATCGGACAGATACGGAGAACCACTGAAATTACTAGGTCGGGTGAGTGACAGAACTCCATTCATTAAAGCCTGAACCAACTGGAGCACTTTTTCTATGGGCCCAGTCAAAACTGGCTTTTTAGGCCAAAGGTAAATAGGTTATATTTATACCTCAGTGCAATATACCTTACTTCCAAAATGCAAAGAAACTCACTGATTGTATGACTTTCTTAGTAGCAACTTCTTAACTTTAAAAGGGACGTTTTTACATGCTCTAGTCATATAGATTAGGGGAACTATCTACAGGCAAACTAAAATCTACAGGTCAGATCTAGCATGACACCATTTTTTTTTCTTTAACAGACTGTGAGCACAGCTTGAAGGCCTAGTACTGTGAGCCACCGGTACCTACATAACACTTGGTTCTCTAGTGAATCTCTTGTAGACAGCATATAGTTGGATCATGTGGGTTTTTGTGTTTTTTTAATTTTTAAATGTTTTATTTTTGAGAAAGAGACAGAGCATGAGTGTGGGAAGGTGAGAGAGAGAGAGAGAGAGACAGAGAGAGAGAGAGAGAATGAGAATCTAAAGCAGGCTCCAGGCTCTGAGCTGTCAAGCACAGAACCTGACATGGAGCTTGAACTCATGAACTGAGAGATCATGACCTAAGTCGGATTCTCAACCGACTGAGCCACCCAGACACCCTGTATCATGTGTTTTTATACATTCTGCCAATTTCTGTGTTTTGATTGGGGAAGTTAATCCATTTATATGAATATAAATTATATATATGGAAAGATTGTCTGCACTGTCATCGTGCTATTTTTTTATATGCTTTATAGTTTTGTCCTTCATTTCTCACAATATTGTCTTTTGCAGGTAGTGGATTTTTTTGTAGTAAATGTTTTAATTTTTTCTCAATTCTTTTGGTGTATATTCTATAGCTATTTTCTTTGTGGTTACCATGGGGACTTCATTGAACATCCTAAAGTTAGGATAGTCTAATTTGAATTTTTACTGACTTAACTTCAGTAATACATAAGAAGTCTGCTTCTCAATAGCTCCATCCCACCTCTTTTGGTTGTTTAGGTCACAAAATTACATCATTATACATGGTGCACCCCATTACATAAAGTAATAATTTTTAAAAATGTATCCAGATGGGGGTGCCTGGGTGGTTCAGTAAGTTGAGCGTAGGACTTTGGCTCAGTTCATGATCTTGCTGTCCCTGAGTTTGAGCCCTGTGTCAGGCTCTGTGCTCAGAACTGTTCAGAGCCTGGAGCCTGCTTCAGATTCTGTGTCTCCCTCTCTCTCTGCCCCTCCCCCACTCACACTTTTTCTCTCTCAAAAATAATAAACATTAGAAAAAAGTTTAAAAAATGCATCAGGATCTTCAATTAAGAACTACATTAGGAAATACAAACCAAAGTTACAATAATACTAGCTTTTATAATTGCCAATGTATATTTGCCTTTATTAAAATCTGTATTCTCCATACAGTCTTGAGTCCTTGTCTCATGTCCTTTCATTTCACTTTGCAGGAATCCCTACAGCATTTCTTGCAGGGAAGGTCAGAGGGTCTTGAACTCCCTCAGCTTTTGTCCATCTGAGAAGGTCTTAATTTCTCATTCACTTTTGAAGGACAGTTTTGCTAGGTTTAGGATTCTTGGCTGATAGCCTGGTTTTTTTGTTTTGTTTTTAGCATTTTGAATATGTTGTCCCACTGTCGGCTGTTCTCCAAAGTTTCTGATGAGAAATCTGCTGATAATTTGTTGGATAATTTATATGTAATGACTCACCTGTCCTGCTGCTTTTAAGATTCTTTGTATTTGGCTTTTGAAATATGATTATGTGTCATGATGTGGGTATCTTAGCTCATCTTGGAGTTCATGGACCTTCTTGGATGTTTGTATGCATGTCTTTCATCAAATTTGGGGAGTTTTCATCCATTATTTCTCCAAATATTCTCTATGCCCTTCTTGCCTTCTTCTCCTTCTGGGACTCTCACAATGCATTTTTGGACTACTTGATGGTGTTCCACAGGTCCCTTAGGCTCTGTTGGCTTTTCTCAATCTTTTTTCTGTTTCTCAGTCTTGATAATTTCCAGTCCTATTTTCAAGCTGATGAATTCTTTTATCTGCTCAAATCTGTCTTTGAATCCCTGTAGCAAATTCTTTTATTTCAGTTATTGTACTTTTAAGCTTTTCAGAATTTTTTAGGTTTTCTGCCTCTTTGATAGTTCTATTTTGTTCACACATTATTTCGATTTTCTCTATATTGCTTTAGTTTTTTTCATGTATTTAAATATTTTTAATAGTCTTTTTCTAGTATATCTGCCATTAAGTCTTTTTCAGGGAGAGTTACTGTTGATTTTTTCCCTTTTGAGTGAGTTTTTGTTCCTATTTTTATGTATGCCTTGTGATTTTTTGTTTACCACTGGACATCTGAATGTAATAATTTGGTATCCTTGGAAATTAGATTCTCTCCTTTCCCCAGGGTTTGTTGGTTATTGTTTTTGTTTGTTTTTTTATTGTTGTTGCAGGGAATCTCCACACCAAGGACCAGCTGGAGGTATAAACTTAAGGTCTCTTCAAGTCTTTTCTGAGCCTTCCCCAGAGTATGTATGGTCACTTTTGAATTTTCCTTATATATGCAGTTATTTTTGAATGTTCTAATTCTTTATATCTGGCTCTTGAAAGGGACAAGAGTAAAAAATAGAGGGAAATTAAAAGAGTGCTGGCCTTTTAAGTCCCCAGGTAGTCACTTCAGCTGGAAGAGGTGGTGTAACAATAATTGATGCCTCTTTGTCTACACCTCTGTGATCAGAGACAGCAAACATCAGTCAGAGCATAGATCCCTATTTGGAGGATGGGATCCTTTTTACCCTTGTTGGATCCCAGACACTATATGCAATCTACTCCAGGACACGTGCACAGCTGCCAGCCATGTGGCTGATGGGTAGCTGCCACTGTGCTAAGAGTCAAAACTGACCAAAATTAACTACAACTTGCCATCCAAGTCTTCCCTTGGAAGTTGAAAGCTTTCAACAGACTCCAAAGTTCCAAAATAGTTACATCACACAGGTTCTGCCAGTGAGATTTTTGTCAAGGTGGGGAGACCAATTCCTGTGCTTTCTATTGTCATCTTCATCTGGTCACAGTTTTGTCAACCAACAAATTACAACTGCTTTTACATGTTTAAAATAGTACATGGAATTTCTGATAAGTGCTCACGTATGTGTTAACTCACCCTGAACCAAAAAAATGTTTTCTCTTATTTGTCCAGCACACTTTTAATTTATTTTCACAAATAGGCTCCAGGTATTTACTGATACAAATTACTATTCTTTGCAGTTCTTTTTCAGCTTCATTTATAATTTGTCTCCTTTAATTAATTGCCCCCCCCCTTTTTTTTTTTTTACAAGAGCTATACTAGGAAGTCATGGTAAGAAGACAGTCCACACCCTCGAGGAGTTTCTAGTTTGGCGGTATTGTAATTTTTTGATCCACTTAAATAAAATCCATACTTAATGATTGAAATATATTAGTCTAGAGCTGTGGTTTTTAATTGAGGAAGGTTTTGTACCTAGGAGATATTCGCGAAAGCCTGGGGATATTTTTGGTTGTCACAATTGGAGGATGTTAACTGCATCCAGTGGGAAAAAACCAGGGATGCTGCTAAATATCCAAAAATGCACATGGCAACTATTCTCTCCCTGACAACAAAGAGTTACCCAGCTGAATCAACAGTGCTGAATAAGAGATCTTGATATTATGATTGAAGCTGGCTATCTTCACTCCCCTTATCAAGAATATTTTACTGATTGCTTTTTTAAATTTTCACTCAAAATATATCTGAGGAAATCTGACTTATCTGATTTTTAATGACAAAAGTATGAATGAAAACTTTCCTAAACTATACTTTATGTGAGGCCCTCAGCAAATTTCCTCTCGTTAGATTCCATTGGATAGGAGTTAGTTTAAAAATAATCTATTCCACCACAACAATATGTTTGATTTCAGGTGACACAAACATATTTTAAACTCTTAAGGGCAGACTGCTAAATAACCTAATAATTAGTCTTCTGTTGAAACAAAACTTCTCCTGAAGAGCTAATAGTATTCACTTATTATTTGTAGAGCTTAGAGTTTTGCATTATTTTCTTACAGCCATATAGAACATCTACCTAGTGTGTTATTTAACTCACCTAAGTGAACAAAAATTATATTGTCGTTACTATTATTCTATCTCCATGTAAGGTGTTTAACACTATAAGTTAATTACCCTTGCACTTAGACTATACTCATCATCCTTACCATCTGACTTTCAAACTCCTACCTGTTTAATATTTTTGTAGATATGCACCAATCAGATATAAAGTTTCATTAAGCTGTTAGGTTCAAGTTATACACTTCTAAGTATTTTAAACCAGGTTTTAAGTCCTCATTTTTTCATAAGATCTGTTAAGTCTTATAATGAAAAAGATGATACTATTTCAACCTAAGGAATTTTTACATTAACTTCTAGTCCTATCCTTCTTAAAAGATTTATTTCCTCAAATAAATAAAGACAGACATTAAAAATATGATGCTCTTTGGGAAAACTTAGTGGTGAAAATGTGTTAATGTATTAATCGTTGCTCCAGGGGAAGGTGTAATTCACATTCTGAGAGAAGCAGCTGTGCCATGATAAATGTACTAGGGGTTATGCTTCTGGTTTTAGAGAGAACATAACACCTGATCGACATGTAGCAAAAGTTGATCACACCAAGTTTTGGAGTTTTTTTTTGTTTCACGCCATCCCCTAGAATATGGCTAGTAATATTATACTAAAGAGACTGATCATTATGCCCTTCACATAGCAGTGTTATTTCAGCTGGTATTAATTTTGTTGTCAAAGATACAGTTGTTGTAGGAAATATTTTGAATTTTTAGTACCATCTGGTGTGCGGAAGGAAGAAGTAGTGCTCTGAGCATTGGCATCAATCCACTCTCTAAATGGGTAATACTAGTGCTTTGAAAAAGGGGCTATCAAAAAGGGAGATGAGAGAATCATTAATTTCAACAGTTTTCATCCTTGTATTGCACTACAAATACGGCAGTATACCAATTAAAATTTGTATGTGTGCATGTTCAAAATCCTTCAGAATAGTTTATCGTTTGTATGTAACATCGACATTATTCATAGTTCATGTCCAGAAACTTAGATATCACAGTAACATATGTTGTCAAATGGTTGTCACCAATGAGAAAAGAAAGATGCGTCAAGGTTGGGCTACCCCTTGTTAAGGGAAGCAATAATCTGGTATTCAGAGTTAGATTGGTTTTCCCTTCCATCACTCTTTAGCATCAGATACTTTTTTTTTTTTGGTAATGTTTATTTTGAGAGAGACAGATATATTTTGTAATGTTTATTTTGTGTGCACACAAGCAGAGGAGAGGCAGAGAAAGAAGGAGAGAAAGAATCCCAAGCAGGCTCCACACTCTCAGTGCAAATCCTGATGCGGGGCTCAATCCCACGAACTGGGAGATCATGACCTGAGCCGAAATCAAGGGTCCGACATTTAACCGACTGAGCCACCCATGTGCCCCTATCATCAGATATCTTATTAACATATTCACTGAACTCCTATTTTCCTCCCAAATAGGTATAAACTAAAAACATGCAATTACTTATGACATAATTTCTTTTGCTTCAAAAAGTTGGGATCGTTTTTGTGTTTTTTCAGCACCTGAAAGTTTCCCAGAGATCAAAATATAGAAATAAGGTACTTGCTTAAAATACAAGTCTACATAGGGTACTAAAACATTATTGGAGACTCAAACATTTAATAAAATAAAGAAAATGTGCATACCAGAATCTTTACACAGAGAAGTATATGTAGTAGCAGGGATTCCTGACAGGACAGTTTGGGTACAGGGTGAGGAACACCATCATGGGACATGCTTATATAATAGATTCCTATTAAAGTGATTTTTATGATAAGTGTATCAGGTTTGGTTTATAGAGTGACATATGATTTGAGTCCTATCAAAAATTCATGGCTGAATCTTTAGTTTGAATGGTGGTGGCTTACTTCTGTCCATTCTTCATGCAACATTCATGCTGTTCTCCAAATAAATGGTGAAAATTTACCTACAGAGTATCTTTTTGAGCAAGCACAAAATGATTAGCTTCACAGAACACTTGTAGGTTTTGGGATAACCCTGGATTGGAAAGCTATTATGTGGATTGCTAAGTTATCATGCAAATCCCTCTAGGCTAAGGGGTACACCTGAGGCTTAAAGTGCTATGAAGTTTCAGAGGAAAGCAGACTTTTTATTCTGTTGGTCAAATGGGCTGAATTAAGGAAAAATCATAGAAGAACAGACATTTTAGCTAAACCTTGAGAAAGAAATAGTATTTCGATCATGAGAAGAGATCTCTAAGCAAAAGCAAAATAGGAGTTAAGACTCAAGAAAATTCAGAAGTGTTTTTGAAGCAGCTGCTAGACTAATGTTGTTGGGCTCTGAAGTCTTTATAGGAGAATAATGGGAAATCAATTCATACGAGTTGGATATAGACAGGACATGGAAGAGCTTGAGTAGTGACTTTTGACTATTTATTGGGAAACCTCGAAAACTTTTGAGACAGCAAATAGCAATATGGCTGCAAGTGGAAGGACAGATGCTGGCAAGGGATAGGGATAAAAGTGGGTAACTCGTAAAGTGGCTACTGTAATGATTTAAAGTTGCTGATGGTTAAAGAGTTGATAACTTGAATAAAAATAAATAAAAATGGAAATGCAGAGACAAATACAAGCAATACTTTGGAGGTAGTGGCAGTAAGGCTTAGCAACAGAGCAGATGTTAGAATTCTGGTGGGATGGGGGAAATCAAAGAATGATGGCAAGTCCACAGTGGTAACTAGAATAAAGCAACTAGGAAATGAAGTGGTCATGGAAAAATGTTGAGGTAGTGATAGGATGAGTAG
The DNA here is from genome assembly GCF_027475565.1 of Acinonyx jubatus. Lineage (NCBI taxonomy): Eukaryota > Metazoa > Chordata > Mammalia > Carnivora > Felidae > Acinonyx > Acinonyx jubatus. The sequence continues at coordinate 69,231,699 of NC_069387.1, forward strand.
AGTTTGGTACATATTAAGTTGGCTTTCATAGGATTTAACATCATTCCCTTCTTTGGAGCACATGATGATAGAGGGGCATCGTGGTGAAATAGTAACTACCATTATTGAGCAGCTATAGTTCATTACTTTTAACGTAAGATATTTTACAAATGCATCCTTCTAAACACCATAACAACTCTAGAATATAAAAGTCCACCAATCTCCATTTTAAGGTGATGAAATTAAAATTCTGGTAGGTTATACTATCTGATCAAGGTGATGTTAACTAATAAGAAGGAAATGTGGAATTTGAATCTATGTCTACCCAACTTTATTGTACATAAGAATTAAAATATGATGAGAAGAAGATAGTATTGGGAGACTACGGGAGGAAAATTTATTTAACTTTAGACAGGGGATTTTATCTCTAAACTGGAAAAAAGTAAGATAAGCAAGAGACTGAAAAATTCTCCTGAAAGACAGATTTGTTCTATACAGTTAAGATAGCACATGACAGTCATCTGATTGATGGCTAGTAAGTTGTTAAAGTTTTCCCGTAATTGTAGGACACACCTGATTTCAGAAACATTAAATTCTGAAATAGGCATCTTAGAATTGAAACTATAGTGTGTTAAACTATGTTTTATGAAACTATATTATGAGGTTGGCTATTATTTTAAAACTAATACCATTACTAGGAGGAAGATTCCTTCTATTCCTGGCTTTAATTTTTTTTTCTATTTTTGTTGTTTTTAAATAGGAAAGTAAATTGTTTTTAAATTGGATTAAATAATTGTGTTACAGCTTTTATATAAACATAGGTTTATCATTTTCCTTTACTTCCCCTATTCTGCCACCAGTTGCAGTCAGTCAATCTACATGGGTTCTCCATTTTACCTCCTAGATTACATCCGAAAGCTCTCCATTTGTCCATCTCCAATACTATTGTCCTACCCCATCTACTACTGGTCTTGAACACATTTTTTAGGTTTTAAAAGCCACTCTCTCCACTGCAGCCCTTGTGATTATTGAAAAGTGTAAATAACTCTCTTGCTTAAAACCCTTCAACAGAATCTCACAGCATTTTATATAAAGATAAAAATCCACAAAATGACCCAAATTAGGTCTGTGTGACCTAGGTTCTCCCAGGCAGACTGTGGATATGTCAAAGAGTAATGCTGCCTTCTGGGGCTGTCTTTTCTACTCAGGATCATGAAGGTTGGGCACATTCGTGGGTTGCAAAAAGGATATAATTACTGTCAATTTCACCTGGACTTTTGACACATCATTTTTTCTTTACTTCTTGAGATTGATGCCAGTTTTTGTCTTTAATGTATTCATCCATGGACATTTTAACTGAAACTCAAGGGAAAAGTGGGTTGACAGTTGGAGTTATGAACTAGCATTTTTTATTTTCCATACGAAGCTAGCAATGCTAATTGCTGTTTCAATGGTCTGAGGTAGTAGGTTTCAAAGGTCTTGGTTAAGCATGTGTTAAGTAGCAGTCAGAGACAAATAGTTGAGGTAACGGTTCCAGTGGAGCTAACTTCTTTCTCTCACCACATTTCTCTCTTTAGAGTCTGAGAGTGAGATTCAGACCCTCAGGGTTCACAGACTGGAGGGAATCCTATTCTAGAAACAAGTCGAAATAAAGGCTTTGCTCAGCTAAGATCTAACTGTGTTTTTCTATACATCAAACTCCAGAGCTTGATTATATAAGCAAGGATGTTATATATTCAAGTTATTATATATTTATTACACAGCCTACATCTAACTTGAACTCAAAACATGAAACCATCTCATTTTTTATTGGAGATATTTACAATCTGTCCAACCGAAGACCTTTGTTTCATGTTCACATTATTTTCTGAGGTTTAAAATCACTGGAACATAAAAATAAACTATGGTATAGGAATATACTGAAAAATGAAAAGGAAGGTGGCAGGAGAATGGGCCTGGAACAACCTGACCAAACTTGAACCTCATTTTGGACATCGACACAACCCCGAATGGAATGCGCCAGAAGATGACTAGTAAAACATGCAGTAAGTTAATTAGGCACTGGAGCACCTGGTGGCTCAGTCAGCTGAGCATCCAACTTCGGCTCAGGTCATAATCTCACAGTTCGTGAGTTTGGCCCCACGTCGGGCTCTGTGCTGACAGCTCAGAGCCTGGGTCCTGCTTTGGATTCTGTGTCTCCTTCTCTCTCTTTTCCCCTCCCCCAGTCACACTTTGTCTCAAAAATAAGCACTTAAAAAAATTAATTATGTACCAATCTCTCAAGAAAGAATGAGCATGGCTTTTCCTTAGAACACCCCTTCTTTGATCCAAACGCTTTCCATATACCAGGTATGTGCCCTTGGGTGAGTACAAGTACTGGAAATAAAGAGTAGTGTTCCAGAGGGTCCACTAGCAAAATATTTCCCTACCCAGATGGAAAAGAATTGGCTACTAATGACCCTGCATGATTTAAGGAAGGCCATGCAAATTTCCCCTCCTCCTGACCCCAAGTACACCAATTCAACCCTATCCTCCTTCCCCAACTTATTTGTGACTGATCTCAAATTCTAGAACTGAAGTTTCATTGAATCGGCCTTCTTTGCAAGGAAAATTCAATTTTTAAATTTGTAAACACCTCGGAAAAAACAAATTAGGTTGCTAACAACACAGTAGTATTGTGAGGGAGTTACGTATGTAGAAAAGGGTTTGGAATATGTGGGATACGTCCTTCTTTTTCCTCTCCGAAGTATTTTTCCTCAGCCTAAACTTTGAGCCCAATAGAGAATAAAATGTCCTTACATCCTTGGGATTCATCAGAGACTCTTAGAGAACAAACAAGGTGTAGGTGTATGGGGGGGATGGGAGAAGGGCATGCCTAAGAAGGAAGAGGAAAAATGTCAGAGCCTACACATTTGAATTTCTGCTATACGCCAAGCTAAATCACTTTGCCTTTTAATACCACAGAAGTAAGAGACACCTGTAGACAGTCCACAAAGAAGATCCTTGTAACAATATCTTAGGAAGCCTCAGACAGAACTCAGGAACAGAAAAATAAATAGAGGAGTTTAAGCACAGTTAGTTTCATGCAGGAACATCAACTCAGCAGGGACAAGACATGAAACAGACCTATGGTTCAAACATACCACTGAGTATCTAGACTATTTCCTGAAATGAGCGTCTTGGATATAAATAGCAAAGTAATACAAATATACATACTTTTTACTAACCTAACTTTAATGCTCCCTGGACTCTGCTTTAAAGTGAATCTGAAAATGCAATGCACTTGGTTGAGGAAGGGTTGCTTTTTGAACCTTAATGAACATTACGGCTAATGGAACTATGCCTTAAAATTCAATTTGGAGACAAAATCGTGAAAAGGAGTGTTTTCTTATTGATAATCTCTTCTGCTGTTATTTGTATTTTACATGTAGACAAATATTTCACAAGTTAAGAAAACATACAGCAACAGTTAATAACTTGGTTACCATTCTTAACCAGATTAAAAGGGATTTCATTTAACAAGTGCATCATTAGTTTATTTATGATAATGAGTGACTGTAATGTTCTCTTGGGTATTAGAAAATTTAGAAAATTTTCACATGATATAAAAAGATAATTTTAAAAGCTTGTATTTCACCACATAGAAATAAATATTTTAGCATTTTGATGTACTTTCTTCTACAATTTTTCCCGGGAGTTTGAGTGTAAAGCTGGTTTTCTGAAGATAGCTGTGATTTTCTTTTAGATGTGCCATCATCCTGATTTGACCAAGTAAATGTTCAAATAATCATAATCACTGAAAAGATATTTGATCAGGTTTAGGAATAATTGTTAAGTTTTAAGTGTAATAATATTATTAAAGTTATGTTTTAAAGATTAGAAAGTAGGGGTGCCTGGGTGGCTCAGTCGGTTAAGCGTCCGACTTCAGCTCAGGTCACAATCTCGCGGTCTGTGAGTTCGAGCCCTGAGTCGGGCTCTGGGCTGATGGCTCAGACCCTGGAGCCTGCTTCAGATTCTGTGTCTCCCTCTCTCTCTGCCCCTCCCCCGTTCATGCTCTGTCTCTCTCTGTCTCAAAAATAAATAAATAAATAGATTTCAAAAAAATAAATAAATAAAAATAAAGATTAGAAAGTAAATTTCAATAGTTGGAATGGTATGAGCTCTTGGATTCGCTTTACAATAATGCAGAGTGGGATGAAGTGATACAGTCTAGGAGTTAACAATTGAAGATAAATAAGGGATACATGGTCTTTCATATACCATTTTTTAATGAAAAGTTTAAAATATTTTAAGTTATAGTCTATGATTGCTGGTATGTTATATATCCATTTATCGACACCTTGAACTTCACTACCTATAACTTAACTTCTATACTCATTTATGTTTATGCCAGTTTTACTTGTTAAGAGCAGAAATAGGTTTGTAATGTCACTCAAACCATTATGGTTGGCTAAATTTTTTCCAAGGTCCAAGGTTTTTTGTTTGTTTGTTTTGTTTTGCTTTATTCTGCAATTAGGTTATTTATTCTAATAACATATGTCCTTTCTCTTTCTTCATTTATATGCATCTAATATTTTGTTGACATGTTTCTGGTCCCAGTTAATTTTTTGCCTCAGGTTTTAACTCCAATACTTACTTTTTCTTTTTGTTTTTGCTGGATAATTCTTGAGAATCCTTTTGTTGTTCTGGTTGTTGTTTAAATTCTCTGGCACTTTGTCTTTAGATTTTCTGCTTAAGAGACTTTTTTAAATAACCATGATTATTATTAAATTGAGGAGTAAAACTGACAACTGTTTTCTTTCATAAATTCCATGTTTAAAATTGTAGTTCTCATCTTGAACTTTTTATTTTTTACTAACAATATGTGATGGATTCACATGTATATACATACATGTATAAACATATGGACTTATTTTCTTTTAAACTCTGCAGAAATATGGTAGTTATGTAAACTCCTTTTAATTCTATTAGTAATAGAATTTAAGTACTGTAAAACATTCCTTAAACATTAACCTTGTTTCCATAAATTTGAAATCAAGAAATCAAAGGTTTAGACTAACTATCCTATATAAAATGAAAAATTCAATAGATTTTTATTTCCCTCGCCACACCCTACTCATTACTATTTTTGGATGATGTAATAAAGGGTGTGGTTTCAAAATGCTGTTATTAAATTATTTATAAAAGCAATCTTACCTTCTAGGTTGTTTTGATTTACAATTCATTTCTGTAGCATGCATAACAAAAATCTAGATAACATGTTTTATTAACTTTGATCCTTATCTGTAATTTTACATTATGACATATCTTTTATATGAAACATTACTGTTTATATTGTAAAGTATTATAAGACACAGAATTCCAATCTCACTTTGTATCCTTAATTTCTAAAACTATATTACTAATAGAATTTATTTTCTTCAAAAGATTCTATATGCAACTATGAGAGGGAACACTTCCCTACTCATTCTATGAGGCCAGAAATACTCAAATACCAAAACCAAAGACATTACAAGAAAAAAAAGCTACATAAAAAAATAAAAGAAATTTTAAAAAAAGCAGCAGACTAAATTGTAAACTTAAGAATTTTGCATTTAAGACAATGTAGCAAATGGAATCCAGAAATAAGTTTTATCAGATAACATACCATCACTAAGTAGGATTCATCTCAGAGATACAAGGTAGTTGTATCATTTGATAATAAATCAATGAAATTTACCATATTAACAACCTAGAGGGGAAAAGCATGTTTTCTCAGTAGATACAGAAAAACCATTTGTAAAAACTTAACAGTCATTCATGATAAAAAAGAGTAAACTAGGAATACAAGGGAACTTCCTCAACTTGATGAAGGCCATTCAACATAAACCTACAGCAACATATTTAATGATTTTCTACTGTAAAACAAGGAAGTTGGCTTTCATCCTTATATGGATTGGGAAGGTAGAAGTAAAACTATTTTTATTCATAAACGATATAATCATCTATGTGTAAAATCCTAAGGAACTCACAAAGAAACTAGAAATGAGAGTCTAGCAAGTTCATAGAATATAATTATGAGGTCAATTATCTCTCTTGATCTATAGTTTCAAAGCAATTCCAACCAAACTCCCAGAAAGTTGCATCTACAATAAATGGGTGAAGGATCCTGGGAAGATAGCATAGGAGGACGCTGGGCTCACGGCGCGTCCTGCTGATCACTTAGATTCCACCTACACCTGCCTAAATAACCCAGAAAACCGCCAGAAGACTAGCAGAACGCAGTCTCTGGAGCCAAGCGCAGACGAGAGGCCCTCGGAAGAGGGTAGGAAGGGCCGAGAGGCGGTGCGCGCTGCACGGACTGGCGGGAGGGAGCCGGGGCAGAGGGGTGGCCCGCCGGCCAAACAGAGCCCCCTGAGTCTGGCTGGCAAAAGCGGAGGGGCTGGAGGGAGTGTGTTCCGACAGCAAGCGGGACTTGACATCTGGAAGGTTATAAGCTAAAAGCTCTGCTCAGACAACAGGAGGGCTAGAGGACAACGGGAGGGAGAGTTGTTGGGCCCCGGATGACAGAGCTCAGCTTGGCGGGGAACAAAGGCGCTCACCAGCGCCATCTCCCTCACCCATCCCCCAGCCAAAATCCCAAAGGGCACAAGTTCCTGCCAGGGAACTTGCTTGCACCACGCAAACACCCAACGCTGTGCTTCTGCTGATCCATCCCTCCAGCGGGTCTGACTCCCTCCTGGTGCCGCAGGGCCCCTCCCGAAGCGGATCTCTGATGGAAAAGCAAGCTGAGCCTGCCCCTCCCGCCCCTGTGCACCCTGCCGATCCACCCCAACTAATATGCCAGATCCCTGGCACCACAAGCCTGACAGTGTGCAAGTAGCCCAGACGGGCCACGCCACCCCACAGTGAATCCCGCCCCTAGGAGAGGGGAAGAGAAGGTACACACCAGTCTGACTGTGGCCCCAGCGGTGTGCTGGGGGCAGACATCAGGTCTGACTGCGGCTCCGCCCACCAACTCAAGTTATTCAAGACAGCACAGGGGAAGTGCCCTGCAGTCTCACACCACTCCAAGGACTATCCAAAATGACGAACAGAAGAATTCCTCTCAGAAAAACGTCCAGGAAATAACAACAGCTAACGAACTGATCAAAAATGACTTAAACAATATAACAGAAAGTGAATTTAGAATAATAGTCATAAAATTAATCGCTGGGCTTGAAAACAGTATAAAGGACAGCAGAGAATCTCTTGCTACAGAGATCAAGGGACTAAGGAACAGCCAGGAGGAGCTAAAAAATGCTATCAACGAGTTGCAAAATAAAATGGAGACAACAACAGCTCGGATTAAAGAAGCAGAGGAGAGAATAGGTGAACTAGAAGATAAAATTATGGAAAAAGAAGAAGCTGAGAAAAAGAGAGATAAAAAAAATCCAGGAGTATGAGGGGAAAATTAGAAAACTAAGTGATGCACTAAAGAGAAATAATATACGCATAATTGGTATTCCAGAGGAGGAAGAGAGAGGGAAAGGTGCTGAAGGTGTACTTGAAGAAATAATAGCTGAGAACTTCCCGGATCTGGGGAAGGAAAAAGGCATTGAAATCCAAGAGGCACAGAGAACTCCCTTCAGACGGAACTTGAATCGATCTTCTGCACAACATATCATAGTGAAACTGTCAAAATACAAGGGTAAAGAGAAAATTCTGAAAGCAGCTAGAGATAAACGTGCTCTAACATATAAAGGGAGACCTGTAAGACTCGTGACCCATCTCTCTACTGAAACTTGGCAGGCCAGAAAGGAATGGCAGGAGATCTTCCATGTGATGAACAGAAAAAATATGCAGCCGAGAATCCTTTATCCAGCAAGTCTGTCATTTAGAATAGAAGGAGAGATAAAGGTCTTCCCAAATAAACAAAAACTGAAGGAATTCGTCACCACTAAACCAACCCTAAAAGAGATCCTAAGGGGGATCCTGTGAGACAAAGTACCAGAGACATCACTACAAGCATGAAACCTACAGACATCACAATGACTCTAAACCCGTATCTTTCTATAGTAACACTGAATGTAAATGGACTAAATGCACCAACCAAAAGATATAGGGTATCAGAATGGATAAAAAAACAAGACCCATCTATTTGCTGTCTACAAGAGACTCATTTTAGACCTGAGGACACCTTCAGATTGAGAGTGAGGGGATGGAGAACTATTTATCATCCCACTGGAAGTCAAAAGAAAGCTGCGTAGCCATACTTATATCAGACAAACTAGACTTTAAATTAAAGGCTGTAACAAGAGATGAAGAAGGGCATTATATAATAATCACGGGGTCTATCCATCAGGAAGAGCTAACAATTATAAATGTCTATGCGCCGAATAAGGAGCCCCCAAATATATAAAACAATTACTCACTAACATAAGCAACCTTATTGATTAGAATGTGGTCATTGCAGGGGACTTTAACACTCCACTTACAGAAATGGATAGACCATCTAGACACATGGTCAATAAAGAAACAAGGGCCCTGAATGATACATTGGATCATAAGGACTTGACAGATATATTTAGAACTCTGCATTCCAAAGCAACAGAATATACTTTCTTCTCGAGTGCACATGGAACATTCTCCAAGATAGATCACATACTGGGTCACAAAACAGCCCTTCATAAGTATACAAGAATTGAAATCATACCATGCATACTTTCAGACCACAATGCTATGAAGCTTGAAATCAACCATAGGAAAAAGTCTGGAAAACCTTCAAAAGCATGGAGGTTAAAGAACACCCTACTAAAGAATGAATGGGTCAACCAGGCAATTAGAGAAGAAATTAAAAAACATATGGAAACAAATGAAAATGAAAATACAATAATCCAAACGCTTTGGGATGCAGCAAATGCAGTCCTGAGAGGAAAATACATTGCAATCCAGGCCTATCTCAAGAAACAAGAAAAATCCCAAATACAAAATCTAACAGGACACCTAAAGGAAATAGAAGCAGAATAGCAAAGACAGCCTAAACCCAGCAGAAGAAGAGAAATAATAAAGATCAGAGCAGAAATAAACAATATAGAATATAAAAAAACTGTAGAGCAGATCAACGAAACCAAGAGTTGGTTATTTTTTTGACAAAATAAACAAAATTGATAAACCTCTAGCCAGGCTTCTCAAAAAAAAAAAAGGGGAGATGACCCAAATAGATAAAATCATGAATGAAAATGGAATTATTACAACCAGTCCCTCAGAGATACAAACAATTATCAGGGAATACTGTGAAAAATTATATGCCAACAAATTGGACAACCTGGAAGAAATGGACAATTTCCTAAACACCCACACGCTTCCAAAACTCAATCAGGAGGAAATAGAAAGCTTGAACAGACCCATAAGCAGCAAAGAAATTGAATCAGTCATCAAAAATCTCCCAACAAATAAGAGCCCAGGACCAGATGGCTTCCCAGAGGAGTTCTACCAGATGTTTAAAGCAGAGATAATACCCATCCTTCTCAAGTTATTCCAAAAAATAGAAAGGGAAAGAGAACTTCCAGACTCATTCTATGAAGCCAATATTACTTTGATTCCTAAACCAGACAGAGACCCAGCAAAAAAAGAGAACTACAGGCCAATATCCCTGATGAATATGGATGCAAAAATTCTCAATAAGATACTAGCAAATCGAATTCAACAGTATATAAAAAGAATCATTCACCATGATCAAGTGGGATTCATCCCTGGGATGCAGGGCTGGTTCAACATTCGCAAATCAATCCATGTGATACATCACATTAATAAAAGAAAAGATAAGAACCATATGATCCTGTCAATTGATGCAGAAAAGGCCTTTGACCAAATTCAGCAACCTTTCTTAATAAAAACCTCGAGAAAGTCGGGATAGAAGGAACATACTTAAAGATCATCAAAGCCATTTATGAAAAGCCCACAGCTAACATCATCCTCAATGGGGAAAAACTGAGAGCTTTTTCCCTGAGAACAGGAACACGACACGGATGTCCACTCTCACTGCTGTTATTTAACGTCGTGTTGGAAGCGCTAGCATCAGCAATCAGACAACAAAAGGAAATCAAAGGCATCCAAATTGGCAAAGATGAAGTGAAGCTTTCACTTTTTGCAGATGACATGATATTATACATGGAAAATCCGATAGACTCCACCAAAAGTCTGCTAGAACTGATACATGAAGTTAGCAAAGTTGCAGGATACAAAATCAATGTACAGAAATCAGTTGCATTCTTATACACTAACAATGAAGCAACAGGAAGACAAATAAAGAAACTGATCCCATTCACAATTGCACCAAGAAGCATAAAATACCTCGGAATAAAAACCAAAGATGTAAAAGATCTGTATGCTGAAAACTATAGAAATCTTATGAAGGAAATTGAAGAAGATATAAAGAAATGGAAAAACATTCCGTGCTCATGGATTGGAAGAATAAATATTGTCAAAATGTCAATACTACCCAAAGCTATCTACACATTCAATGCCATCCCAATCAAAATTGCACCAGCATTCTTCTCGAAACTAGAACAAGCAATCCTAAAATTCATATGGAACCACAAAAGGCCCCGAATAGCCAAAGTAATTTTGAAGAAGACCAAAGCAGGAGGCATCACAATCCCAGACTTTAGCCTCTACTACAAAGCTGTAATCATCAAGACAGCATGGTATTGGCACAAAAACAGACACATAGACCAATGGAATGGAATAGAAACTCCAGAACTAGACCCACAAACGTATGGCCAACTCATCTTTGACAAAGCAGGAAAGAACATCTAATGGAAAAAAGACAGTCTCTTTAACAAATGGTGCTGGGAGAACTGGACAGCAACATGCAGAAGATTGAAACTAGACCACTTTCTCACACCATTCACAAAAATAAACTCAAAATGGATAAAGGACCTGAATGTGAGACAGGAAACCATCAAAACCCTAGAGGAGAAAGCAGGAAAAGACCTCTCTGACCTCAGCCGTGGCCATTTCTTACTTGACACATCCCCAAAAGCAAGGGAATTACAAGCAAAAATGAACTACTGGGACGTTATGAAGATAAAAGTCTTCTGCACAGCAAAGGAAACAACCAACAAAACTAAAAGGCAACCAATGGAATGGGAAAAGATATTTGCAAATGACATATCGGACAAAGGGCTAGTATCCAAAATCTATAAAGAGCTCACCAAACTCCACACCTGAAAAACAAATAACCCAGAGAAGAAATGGGCAGAAAACATGAATAGACACTTCTCTAAAGAAGACATCCAGATGGCCAACAGGCACATGAAAAGATGCTCAACGTCTCTCCTCATCAGGGAAATACAAATCAAAACCACACTCAGATATCACCTCACACCAGTCAGAGTGGCCAAAATGAACAAATCAGGAGACTATAGATGCTGGAGAGGATGTGGAGAAACGGGAACCCTCTTGCACTGTTGGTGGGAATGCAAACTGGTGCAGCCGCTCTGGAAAACAGTGTGGAGTTTCCTCAAAAAACTAAAAATAGACCTACCCTATGACCCAGCAATAGCACTGCTAGGAATTTACCCAAGGGATACAGGAATACTGATGCATAGGGACACTTGTACCCCAATGTTTATAGCAGCACTCTCAACAATAGCCAAATTATGGAAAGAGCCTAAATGTCCATCAACTGATGAATGGATAAAGAAATTGTGGTTTATATACACAATGGAGTACTACGTGGCAATGAGAAAGAATGAAATATGGCACTTTGTAGCAACGTGGATGGAACTGGAGAGTGTGATGCTAAGTGAAATAAGCCATACAGAGAAAGACAGATACCATATGTTTTCACTCTTATGTGGATCCGGAGAAACTTAACAGAAACCCATGGGGGAGGGGAAGGAAAAAAAAAAAAAAAAAAAGGTTAGAGTGGGAGAGAGCCAAAGCATAACAGACTCTTAAAAACTGAGAACAAACTGAGGGTTGATGGAGGGTGGGAGGGAGGGGAGGGTGGGTGATGAGTATTGAGGAGGGCACCTTTTGGGATGAGCACTGGGTGTTGTATGGAAACCAATTTGACAATAAACTTCATATATTGAAAAAAATAAAAAATAAAAAATAAATAAATAAAATAAATGGGGAAGTGTGAGGAATAGTCCAAACAATCTAAAAAAGAAAAACAAAGTTGGAGAATGCATCCTTCCTGAGTTTAATATTTACTGTAAAGTTAGTAACTGAGATAACATGTGATTGGCAGGAGAATAGATGTACAAATTGGAACAATGATACACAAGTATTTGATAAATACACTTTCAATACATGTTCTAAGGTAATGAGGAAGGGATAGTCCTTTCATCAAATGATGCACAGACAATGGATATCAATGTGAATAAATGAAGAAAGGTAGAGATAGAGACAAGGGGAGGAGGAAATTTTTATCTTTACCTAACAACATACTAAACACTAAAATGGATCCTAAGTTTCAGTGGAAAAACTAAAAATATTAAGTTTCTAGAAAAAATTATGAGGAAATCTTAACTTTAGAGTAGGCAAAATTTTCTTAGATTATTAAAAGTATAAGACATAAGGAAGAAAATTGATAAATAGAACTTCATAAAAATTCACACCTTTTGCTCTTCAAATAGCACATTATGAAAGAGGCCAACTGGAAGAAAATGTTTTCAAAATATATAATAAAAGACCTATTCCAGAATTCATACAGAATCTCAAAACTCAGTAATACAAAGGCAAGCAACTCCATTCAAAAATTGCGTTTGAACAGACACTTTGCCAAAGATACATAAATGGCAAAATGAATGGGAAATAAACATATGAAAAGATGCTTAGTATTCTTAGTTATTAGGAAAATGCAAATTAAATACAATGTGAGATACCATTTCATGTGCACTAGAATAGCTGGAATGAAAAAGACTGACAATACCAAATGCTGACAAGGATAAGCATTCCAGGAACTCTCACACATTGCTGGGGGAAACACAAAACGGTATGTATATAGTCCATTCGGAAAACAGATTGGCAGTTTCTTATAACATTGGATATTCACCTACAATATGACCTGTTAATCCAACTCCTAGGTATTTGTCAAAGACAGATGAAAACCTATGCTTACACTAAAATAAACTCCAATGTTTCTAACAGGTTACTCATAATAGCCAAAATGAAAAATGTCTATCAACTCTTGGATAAACAAATCATGGTATATCCATAAAATCAAATAGTCAGCAATAAAGAACTGCTGATACACGCAACAATAAATCTCAAAACAATTGTAATAAATGGAAGTATATACTGTATGATTTTACTTACATCACATTCTAGTGACAGAAGTAGAGAAGTCGTTTCCAGAGCCAAGAACTGGGGGAAGGAGTTAACTACCAAGGGGCATAAGGGAACTTTACAGTGCTAGAAATGCTTTATATCATGACTGTGGCACTGGCTATATACCTGTATGTATTTGTCAAAATGTACTGAAATGTAGATTTTTTAAGTGTTTCATTTTATTGTATATGAGTTACAGCTCAATGAAACGGATTTTTTTTTCCACGAAGGCTTCTAACATAAAGACATTTTCAGACAAAAAAATAAATAAATCCTGCAAGTCACTATTACTCTAAATACATCAAACTTGAGTCACTTTACATCATCCCACAGCAACGGAGGCAAAACTAGGAGACAGGAATAAACAATTTATTAATCTTAATAAACTCAAGTATTTATTGCATAGCTATTATGTAACTGTAACATTGTGCAAGGTAATGGATATAATAATAATCATAGCATTGATCTTTATCTGCCTTAAATTTTGGTTGAAAGACAAAAACAAGTACTTTTTTACCATGAGGGTGAAGGATGAAAATATTTTGGAAGTGCATGGTCCGTATAGTGGACAGAGCTGGGATTTGACCTTAGCTCATTCTTCATTTTAGTAGGCAACTCAATATTTAGTCATCTGTTGGTTCAATTCAAATGCTCTTGACTGAGTGTGTGCTCTGTGCCTAGGACTGCCACTGTGTGGCTTAGAGGGATATGCCCCAGTAAGCACTCAGTTTTTGTAAATAATTCATCTTCTCTGAAATTTTTTGGAACCTGTTATTGAACATGGTCCCCCTTATATCTCCTTTCACAAGACAGAATTGGAGAGTGAAAATGGGGACAAGTCACAAGAATGTTTTACTCCTGGATGTAAACCTCTCTGTCTACCTTGGCTGTTCCTAGTCAACAGTTGTCCATTGTGATAATGTTCTATTCTGTTGACAGTATCCCCCAGTTCCCTCCTTTGGGGTGAGTATCAAGGGTATTTGCTGCCCCTGTCCTGCCTCAGACCCCTCCTGGGTCTCCGGCAGTGACCTGAGTGCTCCTCTTTGACCACTGTTCCCCATTCTCCCCATTTGCTCCCCGTTGCTGTGCAGGTGCCTTTCATCCACAGAGCATTTACTGTTGATCCTGACAACTTTTCTTTCCCCTCAAAGTATTAGTGCTTTCCCTTTTATAAAAAAAACTTTCATAGATTAATTGCTTCCTCTTTTGTTATAAGATTTCTTGGAACGTCAAATGTATTGAGGAGTACAAACTCCTTAACTCCCTTCCGCCCCAGGGAATGAAGAGTCCCAGCAGACTACAGGCTTCCTCCCTAATACACTGTCTGCTTTGACAATAAATAAATAAATAAATAAATAAATAAATAAATAAATAAATAACAAGTGGTTGAATGATGAGTCAGTAATTCTTTTAGAAGGGAAGACTCCAATATTTTAAAAAAATCCCTATTTTAGCCATCCATAAAGTGTTTTTTTCTTTACAAATGTGACAGTTTTACAACTACCCTTCTCTTCAAGTGAAATTCTCAGTCATGCAGTAGAGTTTTTATATATTTCTGACTATTGGTAGCTAAATACACACACACTTATCCACAATAGCTTCATACCGTTAGTTACAAACATAATCATAGATCTTTTATTTGTAAATTTCTTTGATCCTTACACATCTTATTAGCACAAAGTCCAATTTCCTACCCACTTGTCTAAAAATTCTAGGGACTATTGAAAGGGCTCACTCCATTTTATCTTTTCTTAGTGCCATGGGCTTTTTATTCTTCTAAATATCCCGAGAGATAGTACTTGTCCACTACTGTGAAGGAAGATTCCATTTCCTTGGTAATCTGGTAAAGGGTGCCCTACCCATGCATGAGCTTCTGTGGGTGCAGCTTTAGGCATTCATTTCTTTTACTTCAAGTTTCCCAGCAGCTACCACTGCATGAACCTAGAATCCTCATACATCATTTCTTTCTGGCAACCACATGCTTTCCACTGGGGCCACTCCTCATAGCCAGAGCTATTAGACATCTCCTTCAAAAGGACACTGCCCTCAGCAATCCCAAAGGGACTTCCTGTTCTCCTGCACACCTTGATATTGCTGGCAATTTTTCTTGTTAAAAAAGGAACCCACACACACTTCTGGTGGGACAATGCCTTCAATGGGAAAACTCATTGGTGACTGGGATGGCATTATATACTTATGTGTATAATGGACTTATATACACACTTATATATACATGTGTATATATAAGGGTGTGTTAGTTTGAGCTCCTCAATTAAAAAAAAAACCCTGCTAATTGAGTTAGCCACTGGTATATAATATATATAATATATACCCAGCCACTGGCATAGAAGACGGTTCTCTCTCAAGAACTGTAGGAAACCAAGCAAATAAGCAACCACAATCCTGTGTGGTAAGTACTGTTTCAGAGTTTTGCATGGAATACAGATACTGGGAACAACATTCACGAATAAATTTTACGATGGGGTAGCAAATTCAGTAGAACCTTGTCACTATTGGCAGTTTTTATTCCATAATTAGGCCATGGATGCATCGCTTGATTTCTTTCTTTTGTCTTGGATTCGTGATATACTGAGAGTTGTTTTGTCTTAGAAATAAAACTTAATAAAAAAAAACTAACAGCACATATATTCTAGTTTAATGCTTGCATCTGTATTTCTGGTATAGAGAAAAAGTATACATTAAAATCTCAACAAATAAAGATTTTATGAAGCTTAAATGGACACATTGCATTGTGGGTAGTGTTGGTATAGGGAATATATACATTGTAAAAGTTTTTTTGTAATTTTTTAATGTTTATTTTTGAGAGACAGAGAGAGACATGCACGCAGAGACAGAGACATACACACAGAGACACACACACACAGAGACACACACACACAGAGACACACACACACAGAGACACACACACACAGAGACACACACACACAGAGACACACACACACAGAGACACACACACACAGAGACACACACACACAGAGACAACGAGCAGGAGAGAGGCAGAGAGAGAGGGAGACACAGAGTTGGAAGCAGGCTCCAGGCTCTGAGCTGTCAGCACAGGGCCCAGTGCAGGCCTTGGGGCCACAAACTGTGAGACCATGACCTGAGCCGAAGTCGGTCGCTTATCCAACTGAGCCACCCAGCTGCTCCATCTATAAAAGGATTTTTATCTGAGTGTATTCAATTTAATTAAAACTTCTGGCACAATCAATTTGGTTGGTACACTCAACAAGATCATTCGTCAATACCTGAGCTGACCACACTTCAAACGCATGAATTGTTGGGGGCCCCTGGGTGGCTCAGTCAGTTAAGCATCCGATTTCAGCACAGGTCAAGATCTCTCGGGTTTGTGAGTCCGGGCCTGCGCCTGGGGTGAGCCCAACTTCTCCCCACCCCCACTCTCTGCCCCTCTGGGATTCTCTCTCTCCCTCTCTGTCCATCACTCGCGCCCTCTCTCAAAAAAAAAAAAAAAAAGAAAGAAAAAAAGGGGGGGCTCACAGCTTTGTAATAACCAGCCCTGAGAAGTAGCAAGCTTATTCTACTCTTTTTCATACTGGCATCTAATTCCATATAAAACACTGACAGTGGCAACTACAGCAGAAGATCCAAATTGTGTCAAACCCCCCCCACACACGGACATGCCAGTCGTTTAACCGTTTTCATTATTATTGTTCTAGTTTGACATGAAACTTTGACAGAAGTTAGAAATCTTGGTAGGTTTTAATTTTTTTTTTTAGTAATAAAGGAATTATTTTTAAAGGTTTTATCGATTCGGGACTTATTATGAATGTTTACATCAAAAGTGGAGAAGACAAAAAAGCTAAAAAACCTTCACAATTTATTAGTATATAAGGATTTTAATCTATTTTCTTGTAACCAAAAATTACTGGCCTATTTATTAGGTACTTCTGGGGACTTTATCAGCTGCTGAGCAAGACCAGAAACACCCTGGAAGTGGTTTAACTCTACTCTACTTGTGCGCAATTGTGTGTGAGTATTTCTGGAACACTATATAAACAGGTCTTTACATAAAACTTCAATGACTACATGTTCACTTAGCAGACTGTGAAACATTTTGAATGGAATAAATAACTTCATGAACTTCAGTGATTGCATGATGTCGTCTGCGGTGGGGTCAGGGAAGAGTTTGGAAAGAGATCAGGCTAATATTTACCTCTATAATCCGTAACCTAATGTCTGAGGTTAGTAACAATTTTCCAAACAGGAGAAGAAGATGCCCTATGTTGCCTATTGTGATTCTACTTGAAAACTTCAGCTTGATGGCTACCTCGTTTGCAAGCAGGAACATTGCTGGGGAAACAAGAAGTGTTCCAGTCACAAGCACTTATAAACCACTCAGGTCAGAATGGACGTGTGTAGGCAGTCTTGGGGGCATGTGTATGCACCTTGTTGGAAAAGGGGTTTTGGCAAGATGAGCAAGTGTTGGGCAACATGTTTATAGGATTTGCAACACAGCCTCCAGGAAAACACCGACAGCAATATTTACTCAACATTACTTTTCATTCTTTTAATGTTCTTTCTTCTAAGAAGTAAATACACGGCGTTTGGCATTTGTTTTGTTTGGTTTTAAAGTAACAGCTACCTTGTTAAACCTCAATTTTGACAGTGTGCGCTCGTACCTCAGGTTATACTAGTTCAGCTTCGTCAACTTGTAAATGGGAATAATTCAGAGAAACTCCCTGAAGTTAAAGCTCAAAGTGAAACCAACTTCCCAAAGTACCAGGAAATATTATTCAGAAAAAACAAAACTGCAACATTTGGTAAAACTTATATTTCCCATCTTCTTAAACCACATTTGTTTTATTAGTATTAAAAACTACAGTGGTGTGAGGTCTGCAGCTGATAGTGGTTTGGTTCAAACCAGAGTCAGGGGCAGCTGCAAAAATACAGAAACATCTCGTCTGCTGCCATGCGAAGATTCGAGCATAACTCCTAGCAAGCCAGCTTTATTCAGACTATCTCGGGTTTATCATGTAAGAATCAAAGTCACATGTCTCTGCATGAGCCATGTTAGCTGAAAACCCTCTAGCCTAATAAGTAGAGAAACGTAACCACAAGAACCATGAGGCTTTCTACATTTGAAGGACAAATGAGGGAGGCATTCTCTTCTTACAGAGCAGTTTCTATCCCAGAAGACTGCCCCATCCCATTCCTACAGCTCTTAATTGCCCCCTCACCTCCCTTCAAAGATTCTCCAACAAGAAATCGGTTAGGTAGTTGGTTCCAATAATACACGGCTCTCCTCCAAGAGAGTTACCGTCTGGTCTTTGGCCTGTAGTGCTAATTCATAATCCCTAGACTAGCTTTCAAATGCTTTTGAACCCATAAGCACAGCAAGAAATCCACTTTCATCCAGAGCCAGTATACATAGAAAACTGTAGCAAGAGCTTCTTGAAAAATATATACCTTTACTACATGTGATGCACTGATAGTTTCCATTT
This sequence comes from Acinonyx jubatus, assembly GCF_027475565.1. Lineage (NCBI taxonomy): Eukaryota > Metazoa > Chordata > Mammalia > Carnivora > Felidae > Acinonyx > Acinonyx jubatus. The sequence continues at coordinate 69,250,460 of NC_069387.1, forward strand.
TATATTGTTTAATTTTATGTGGTTTTTGCACACCACCAAATTGACTCATTACATACAAGTGCATCATGACCCACAGTTTATAAAATACTGCCAAAGTTCATTACTTTTCATGTCCAGCTGTGCATCAAAATCACCTGGGGAGTGTTCTCCAAATAAGCCAAGGCTGGCGAGGGGAGAATGGGGCGTGACTGCAGACAGTTTTAAAAGGCAGACAGTTTCTCCCAATAATTCGCTGTGTGACCTTAGATAGGTTACTTAACCTCTCAGAGTTTTAATTTCCTCACTTCCAAATGACGATAGAATCTTCCATACAGATTTGTTCTGGGTATGAGATGACATTTCTAGGACAATGCTTGGTTTTGGTATGGTGAGAACGCATTATTATTTTTAATAATCTTGTGACCATACTATTTTTATAGTTAAGTTGCATTACTGATATCTAATGGGGGTTTTTCACAACATGTCCTAATCTGCCTTACACGCTGTGCCTTTCCTAGAGCCAAAAGTGGATTAGAACTCAGCCACCTCATTAATACCTTGCTTGGCTACTAAATTGGAGGTGCCTCAACAAGGTAATAATGAGGTGACCAAGTCCTAACCTGATCTTGGCCCCCACTAAATGTATTAATAAGGTGACCAGGTTTTAACCTGTTCTCGGCCTCATGGATATATTGGTTTTCAAAGCAAGTGAGAACCTGTTTTTAAAAGGCTATTAAAAACATCAAATCATGAGCCTAGGTGTTTTTTTTTTTTTAAGAGAACATGAATAAGAGATACAAAGGAAAGAACTAGACAGAGTTCATTAGAAACTCCTAATATTAGTCTCTCACGTTGCCCTGTACCAATTTTCCTGAAGAACTAACATGGATTGCAATTCACGTTAGGTAAATATTTGGGCTTTTCCAGTGAATACTTTTCAATTTAACACAATATTCTATATCCATAGGTCCTAAATTGAATCCTGTAACAAAGATTTATCGAAAAGCCAACACTAACCACACTCAATTCAGAACTATGAGAACACTAAGAAAATGTGAAATGTAGTCCCTTCCCTCAAAGTGCTTGTAGTCCACTTGACAGAAGGAACTTACAAAGATGGGGATTAATAGAAACTTGGCTGCATAGTAAGACCACCAGATCGGGAGGCGATTGCCATTGAAAAGAGCGTGTTACTCACGTTCCCAAGCAGCGGGGAGGGCACACCCGTCAAGAAACCCCACACCAGGAAGCGTCCGTGAGGAGGCAGGGAGGTAGAGACACTGTGGGCGAGAGGCTTTATTGCAGTTCCTCCAGGAAGAAACAGGTGAGGCTGGGTAAGCAGGTTTAGGATTGACTAGTTTGAATAATGTTAGCATATTTAAGACATAGGCGCTCTCCGTAGCTGTCTGGTACCTGGCCCTGGGATGTAGGTAGATAGATAGACATCTATCTACCTACTTATCTATCTACCTAGCTACTATCTATCTACCTACTACTTTCAGAGTGTGAAAGCTCAACAAAGGAAGTGATTGGAGGGGTGGGCTCTGAATTGGTTGGTTTGTTTTTGAAAAGCACTCTTGCGGGGCAATTGTTTAACATTTCTAGGAACTGGCTACACCTGGGGGAGGTGGTCTCTCCAGTGTCAACAAAGCCCCAGATTTCAAAGCACCAGAATACATAAAGCAAAAGACATGCTTAATACAGAAACAACCCAAAACTTGGAAAATGTTAACAACATAATTTACCACTAACGTGTGTATCAAATGCCAAAAGAATTGAGGAATTTAGGGAGTTGTCAACTTTGACTATACATTGGAATCACCCAGAGGATTATAAAAGTACTGCTCGAGTCCCTATCTTAGACTCTGATTTAGTTTAGGGTGCAGCTGGGCATCAGGAGCTTTAAGAGCTTTCCAGGTGACTCTAATGTATAACCTAAGGTGACAACCACTAATTTAGAGCAAGTGTGACAGGACAGGTGGTGACAAGTGTATTTGGACCTTGAATGCTCCAAAGCTGGTCACTTTTGCCTCATCCTTTGCAGTAGAGAGGAGGGGAAAGAGAGAAGGAAAATAATAGAGAATGATGGATTGAACATGTATCAAGGAACCACTACATGGCAGGTCCATTTTAGGTACTTCAAATACATTATCTTTCTCCCTAAAAGCATAAAACAAAAATATAAAATTCTTTCATTTAACCGAAAGGAAACTGAAACTCAGAAAGGGTAAATGATTTGGGGTGCCTGAGTGACTCAGTGGATTAAGCGTCCAACTCTTGATTTTGGCTCAGGTCATGACCTCATGAACCATGAGATCAAGTCCCACATTGGGCTCTGCTCTTACAGCGTAGAGGATCCCTGCTTGGGATTTTCTTTCTCTTTCTCTGCCTCTCCCTCACTCTCTTACCCTCAAAATAAATAAACATTTCAAAAAAAAAGGGTAAATGATTTGCCTACAATCCACAGCTAATATGTTGATAAGTTCATATCTCTTCTCTTCCAAATTTGAATCTAGTTATTTTTTTAAAGATGAAATACTGCTTTCTCTCCAAGTAACCAATATTTTTCCTATTTGATAAACCAAACATTGTTTTTCTTTGTATCCAATTTTAAATACTTCTTGTCTTGCCCAAACAACAATTTATTATTATTACAGAGAAATCTTTGAACCTTGACATAAATGATAATCTTTCTTTTGTCTAGCATCTCAGTTTCCGTTAGGCTTTACCCCACTCTTATCCCATCTGGTTAGGGCTGGCCGGGGAGTGAAGGTAGGGGACATAGGATCGTGGTTTATCTAACCATGGCACTCTACTATTTGATCTATAACGATTAGGCTAAGGGATGGTCACATGACATAAGCTGAGTCAATCGGTGTGCTTGCACTGGGACTGCAAAGGTAGATGCTGGAGATAGTGTGTTTATTTCTTGAGGCTTGTAGGCTCTAAGCACAGAGGCCAGACCTTCCTTGAGATCCTAAGGCATGAGAGAATGAGGCCAACAGGAAGAGAGATGAAAAAACAAATAGATGTTTAGTAGATCCTAGAGCTGGATAAGCTGCTATTATTGTTTGAGCTTCTGGATTTAATCAGGCTTAAATGCAAACATCTCCACCCATGGGCTTAACGACTGTATGAGCCAATAAATTTCCTTTTTACTTAAGATGTTTTGAATTGCTTTTCTGTTATGTGCAACTGTTACTTGCACAATGAGATGTTTCCAGAAAAAACACATTATTTGGGGCACAGGCCTATTCAATTTGATGAAGGTACTCAGTGAATGAAATCAAGAACAGTTTGAACAAGGGTGTGCTTTTCTTCTTATATGGACAACTATTGCCTTGCAGTTTGCAGGTTTTCCAGATCAAAGTGTAATAGAAGACCGTACTGCAAGTTCAAAGTCAGTGATACATTATTTTGGAATGGTCCTTTAGGAAAGAAGACTGAGATCACAATGACAAATCAGCCAGTCAGTTAAAATTAATTATTAATCATCTGCTGTGTGTCAGGAAATGTGAATTTTATGGGGAGGCTCCAAAGATAAAGAGGACGTTTCAAGAAGCTCACTGCTTGTGGGGGAAATATGGACCCAAAAAAACCACTACTAAAAGGTAGCACTGGTAAGTTGCCAAATCTACAGCATGAAAATATGTTAGGGCTATGTACGTTCAAAGGAATGAGCAAGAGCTGTGAGATGGAAGTGGTCAGGAGCACTTTTTCTTTTTTTTTTTAAAAGACTGTGTAGGCTGACCTGTGCCTTGCAGAATTGGAGGATTTAGCAGAGAGATTATCTTTGCCTACAAAGAGAAAATTCCGTATAACATACTTGAGCTATATCTGAAGAATCTAATACTAGATTCTAGTAGTTTAAGAATCTAATACTAGACCAAAGGAAATAGAATCTAAGGTAGCATAAAAAACATCTCTACCTCTACCCCATACCATTATTTCCTGGTTTTTATTCTTTAAAATGGAAAAGAAAAACCCCAGCTTTATTAATGTTACATAATGATCAAGACAAGTCATAATCCTTGCCTGTTAGGGGTTTCAATCTATTTAGAAACTTCAGGAAAGTAGACAAATCATGTTTTGAGTAATACCTGTAGGAAAGGGAACCTAATTCAGATTAAAGGTCAAAGTAGAATGCTTGGAAAAAGCAGCATCTGAACTAAAACTTTAGGGGTGCTTCAGTGGCTCTGTTGGTTAAGCATCTGACTCCTGATTTTGGCTCAGGTCATGATCTCACAGCTCATGAGATCCAGCCCCATGTCGGGCTCTGTGCTGGTAAGCGTGAAGCCTGCTTTGGCTTCTTTCTCCTCCTTCCCCTTCCTTCCCCCCCACCCCTTGCCCTCTCTCTCTCTCTCAAAAACAAATAAACTTAAAAAAAGTAATAAACTAAAATTTTACTGAAAGTCAAGAAGTTAGCAAAGATTCTAAAATGAGAAAAAAAGTGTGACATATGTATTATATATCAAAAGAAGTTCAAAGAGGTGATAGCAACGTACCTGTAGGAGTAGAAGGAAGAGGTTTATACTCTGTGGATGAAAAAAAGGCAGAGAGCAGCTGTTTTCCAAGAACCTGGCCCTTTGGGGTCCCCTGACATACCTTCAGGGAATCTGTGAAGTCATATAATTTTTATAATAATGCTGGTATATTATTTGCCTACAAAAGCTCATTTTCTCATGAGTATACACTCGTAGTGGAGATTTCTACTGTATATTTGGCAGATCTGCATAAAAGAATAACCACTATGTTCCAAATAGCAAATCATTATGTTATAAAAATCATGCATGGATAAAAACACATATATTCAAGGTGCAAGATAGGCCAATGTAACAGAGTGCAAAAAAAAAATCATGAATATAGTGTCAGATTCTATATGGTAACTAATCTTTAAGAAACTTCCAGTTTTTGAATAGTATGATAGGATAGTCATAATTATCTAAAATGGCTATCAAAATACTCCTTCCTTTTCCAACTCTGTATGTGTGAGACCAGATTTTCTTCATATACTTCAACCAAAATAACACATCACAACAGATTGAATGAAGAAGCAGATATGACAATCTAGCTAACTTTTGTTAAGCCAGACCTTGCAAAGATGTTCAAAGTATAAAACAATTCTACTCTTACAAGTAATTTTTGTGTGTGTATGGCACGGGGTGGGGGGAGGGATATAAGAAAATGTTTATTACCTTTCCTTAAATTGAACATTTCAATCTTTTTTTAACTTCTACTATAGTAAATATAGATAGATATAACCCACTTAAGCTCTTTAGGGTCCTCATAATTTTTAAAAGTATAAAGAGATTCTGAGACCAAAAGTTTGAGAATGGTGGCCACAGAGCATGTCATAGGGATTCTGTTTCATATCTCCCCGAGATCTCTTCTTTTCATGACCCTGTGTGATTGACGCACTCAGTAAGCTCATCAATAAATGTTGAGTCAGTTCACTCCCACCCATTCACTGTTTCCAACTGCCCATTGTTGTAAGCCTGAATGAATAAATAGATGTAGCTTTCACATCACTACCAGCTTCTATTTGTCCTGAATCCTCATTTCCCATTGATAATGCGTCAGAAGTAATCGCTGCTATTATGACAATTTAGGAGAATCATGTAAGGATCAATAAACAAGATCAAATTCACAAATGCGTCTATATCTCCGCAGAGCACTCTGTTTTGCTAAAAACTGAAATTAACGGGGGAGACAGCACTGTTTCTCTGTGCTTTTGAGTGTTTTACATTATAAGAGGCAAGACCTTAAGAATTTAAAAACATTAGAATATTTAAAGGTAGCAAAAGTTATGACTTGTTCTCCAACTCTGAACCAAATACTTGTGGAAAAGATTATAATGAATAATCCCTTATCTTTGGGGTGGGGGTGGGGGGGGAATGCCTGATTTCTTTCTCTGCTTTGAAGCCTCTGATGATTTCTGGCTGTTTGCCCTACATTTTGATCTTTGGATAAGTATGCTGTCCTCGGGGCTCCTTCCCTTCTGAGGTCCACCAGGAATGTCTGTCTGAAGGCTTTGGCTGGGATTTTATATTTAACACTTGGCGGGTAAATGATGCTGGGAAAAGTGTAAGCATCCACCCACATGCAGGCTCTGTGACCCTCTGCAGAAAGATGGTTTGGATGTGGAATAGAGTGGCGCAGGGGCAAGAAGTGACATTTACAGCAAGGACTCAGAGCAGGCTCTGCCTCTCACCTCCCTCCCGGCCTGTGCTAGGAGGCCCCGGCTTCCGCTCAGTGGGCTGGTTCAAAGAAGGCATTAGACTGCCCTTTGGAAAGGGTACAGTCCTCTCCTTACAACTGAGTTGAGATGACCTCATTCTTTTCAGTTATAAATTTTGGCAATTCCCTGTTATCAGCCAAAGGACATCATTCTTTTTAAGTAACAGTCTAGCTTCTGCCAAATTTTGATTAAACAGACAAATAGTACTTTTTAAGGCATGCTCATTTCAGAGTGCATGAAAATCAAGCTTAGTAGCAAAAAAGGTTTGTTTGTTTGTCAAAATCCCCTTAAAGAGATGTATACGGTTATCTTCCAAAAATTCTCTTTTCCTGCTCCCTTTTATTGATAAACAATAGTATATTTGTATCAATGTTATATATTAATTTTGTATTTTTTCCAATCCTTTTTAAAATGTATTTTTAAAAATGCAATAAGGATTGTGAGTCAATCCTTTAATAGCTGAAAAAAAAAATTATGCACAATTATATATGAAATACATGAGTGCCCTCTCTTGTCCACTTCAAAGTAAAACAGTTTAGCAGTCAAAGAATTTTCTCTCTGTAGTGGCAGGAAACAAAATCAGCCACCTGTAATATAAGCTAAGTTTTTGTCTTCCTTCTTTGAAAATCAGATATATAAATGCATGCTGTATTTCATTAAGAAGAAACTGATTGGAAGAAAATGAATTTTAAAGTAAACACAACAGTTTTTATAAGACGCTAAACACAACAGTGGTACCAGTTTTAATTCTTATTTTTTAAGTCTTGGAGGGTATGTTGAATTCAGGTAAACCTGGCTTTGAAAATGAGTTTAATTTTCATTTTGACTGACATGATTGCACCGAAAACAAGTTAATTTCCCAGATGTTAAACCTATAAACAATCATATTCTGATTTTCACTATTTTTCTTTCACTTTTTTTTTTTTAACAACTGAAGGAAAAGCACAAATAAGCCTGTTGTTAGGAGCCAGTAATTTCTTATGTTGCTGCTCAGTAATGAAGCTACACAAGAAGACATTCTATGGTGCTATAAATTTTATTTCATTTTTTATTATTTTTTAGAGAGAGAGAAAAAGAGCATGAGCAAGGGAGGGGCAGAGGTAGGAAGAGAGAGAGAGACAGAGAGAGAATCGTAAGCAGGCTCCATGCTCACTACACGACCCTGGGATCGTGACCTGTGCCAAAATCAAGAGACAGACGCTCAACTGACCGAGCCACCTAGGTACCCCAATGTGCTATTAATGTTAAAGAATATTTACTTACTATTTCTATAGCTCTACTGTCTTCCCCAAAAAGTTAGTGAATTGGACGGAGTGTATATAGACAGGTCTTTGTGCCTGGTATGGAAGGCCGACTTGGGGGTAGAGATTTCTGGATAAAAGATTTCCAATCAGAAGAAATTCAATGACCAGGACTAACATTCTTTCTACACTCAGTGAGGGTGATGAGGAATGCTCTGCCATGGTCTCAGGAATCAAGCCATTGCAACTGCAGTTCCTGGAAAGTTATGAGTAAGTAAAGAATGTTGGGGCTTAGCTGCCTCCTAGATTCTCAGATGAAGTTGTTTTCACCGTAAATTCTTCACATCCTATGAAAAACATTCCCTGAAGGCATGAAGGGAAGTTGTATTTATGAGAGAGGTTTTTTGAATGAGCAACACAGGTTTGTAAATCTAAGAATCGAGACCCTCCCTTCTCAGCTCCCATCCACCCTCCATCCATGGTTTTACGCTCTGGTCAAGTGTGCTGGTGGCCAGATGAAGTATCAACGTGCTAGTTCCACTGCAAATGTTGTGAGGACTTCCAGCAGGTTATAGAAATGCTGCTGAGGATCAGATCTACCCACACTGCATTGAAGAAGAGACTCCCTCAGCAGCTGGCTGTAGTAGCTATTGGCAGAGTCCAGGATTACATGTTCCAAGGTGATCTGACATTCATTTCCTTCTAGAATATGCTGTTAGTGGTGACAGCTGAATAATTTCAACATTCTAACATTTGGAAAGAAGGCCTGCCAAGTATGGTAAGAACGAGATCACCAGTAGTAGGTGAGTAGTAGGTGAGCCTGCTACTGTGCCTTTATCAGGATAATCCATATAGGGACTGGGGTAATCTTCACAACTACTCTGTAAAGCAGAATCTATTATTATCACCATTTTACCCAAAGTGGCCAAGTAACTTCACCAGTGTACATGGCCAACTTTGCCGGATTGTACTAGGGTTTGATCTCAGCTGTCCAGCTCCAGGGTCTATGCCTACTTTATGCTAGCTCTTCTCACCACACTGAGATATTCTTTTTGGGGTGGTACAACCACAGCTGAGCATCATCTCTCTCTTCTGAGTTCTCATAACACCATCTTTTGTCTTCTTCTAACGCCAGACTTGCTGCTGGTGGTTTTATTGTTTCATCGATTTATGTTTTTTCTGTCCACTTAAATTGTAAGGTCATCAGGGCAGTATCCATATATTCTTCATTTTTGTAGGAAAGGGCACTTACAAAATGGGTGGTAATTCACAAAACAGCATTTTGAATAAAGCTATTAGACTCATAAACTCTCATCAATGTATTCATTCATTCCACTAATACTTATTAAGATCCAATTGTATGGCAGACCAGTTTCTAAGGGGTTACAGTGTTAAATCAAACTGCAGATGAGGTTTTATGATATAACGAATGGATTAACTGTTCCAAGATTTTAGTCACAAGTCTTCCATTAATGCACCTTTTTATTAATGGTTAATTATTAATAGAAAAGTAGTTTGCTAATCTACCTAACATTATTATTGACAGAGCAACTCAGAGATTGTCCATTGTATGTAAGAAGCTTCCTGGGGAGCATTTTAGTATAAAATTTAGAGGCATTATAGACAGAAAAACAAATCATTTCTACAGTAGCAATGGATCAACGGTGCAAATAATATAGAATTTTCTAATCTTTGGATATGGATAACCACTTGGAATGTGTTTCCAATAATATTATAAAAACCTGGCAGAAGGTATGCAGACATGGAGTTCTTAAGAAAAAATGAACCAGAATCTAGTTCTGTTTTATTCATCCAGTAGATCAACTATCTTCCACAATGAGTTCAATTTGACTTGGAAAGGTAAAATTTATCTAACATTATTCCTTTCTGGGTGGAGCTTTTTTGCCCCCCAAAGAATTTTCTTTAAGGTGCTGTCCAGACCTGATCCTGTTTATCAGATAATATTAAATCAAATAGTCTCAACTTGTTTTGACCCCTGATGGATGACATTTGGGAAATGACAGTCTGGGCTCCATGGGAAATTGCAGTTATGTTGAGTTGATTATGATTGTGTGTGGTACACACTTTCATTTTTTCTGCTTGGCCCATCTCAGTGGATAACTTCTAGCAAATCCAAATTTGCAAAACAAAATAATCTGACAACTTGTAAGGGTGGGAAAGGATGTTGGTTCATTTCCCTAAAGACTTATCTCATAGAAAAGCCATATATTATATGAAAAAGGAATATAATTCAACATTTCTCTGCCAGAAAAGGCAGCCAAAATTTTTATATTGTTCCAGGAAGAAAATGATCTTTATGCAATTTCCATTTACTCCTTCCTTACCAAGCCTAGAACTTTAGTCTTTTGGAGATAGCAATGGTATTGCAACATTTTCAGGAAGCGAAGCTTTAAAGTACAAAGAAATTTTATTGCACAACCCCCCAGCCTCCCTTCTTTTTCTCAGTGGAGACCCATTGTTGTCTTTAACTTCTCCGCTCTGAGTTCTGGCTTCCTGGTTACCTACATCCTCTGTTCCGGTCTTGTCTGACCCTTCACCACAACACTGTGGTGTTCACTGTAATAACAGGTGGGCCAAAATGAGCTCACGCTTATTAACATAGAGCATGTAACGTCATAGGAATTTTATTATAATTGAGCAATAATTCTTGTAGAGCTATTTTTTAAATGTATCTGTAGAGCAAATTATAATAGAGTATTTCCCCAAGGCTCATAACATTATCTGTTTTTAGGAATTCTTTTTCATGCTGGTACTTTAAACTAATGAGCTCAATAGTCTTGACAAGAGAAAAGATGAAAGAGGTAGAACTGTTTAAAAGTTATTCTTAGTCCAAATCTGGGCTTATCACTGTAGCAATGTGTCCCCTTAGTGCTACCCTAGGGCATCCAGCCAAAATAATCAGAGTGAAATAGATAGGAATCTAAATTGAAAACCAATAATCTGCTGAACACCTATTTCTCCATTATTTTATCCTACCCAATCCTCATTATATATTCAGGTACAGGTAGGATAAGCATTTAGTTCTCGCATTCAGTAGCTTACTGTGGATTATTTTCTTGTTTGTTCTGTCCTAGATAGGTTGCAAAAGGGGGTGGTTATCAGGATAGATCTTGGGGTGGAGAGGTGAAAAAGGAATGTTTATTTGTTCCTATATAGATATTAAAGTATGCTTTACACGTATCCTCTTACTCAATGCTTGTAACTAAGCTGTGAGTCGGTTAGTATTGCCTCCCATAAATGACCAAACTGAGTTTTCAAGACGACAGTGTATCCCAATCTACTGGTAATAGTTTTTTATCTGTTTAAATGCTACAATTCGAAGCAGAGATGTATGCAATGGAAACGGCTTTCTTCTCCATTCTTCCTTCTCTTCAGTCTCTCTTGCACACATGCAATGACACATGGGTGTGTGTGTACACACTTAGAAAATCATAGACCTGTCCCACAAGACTCAGGAAAGCCTACCATCCTGAAACAGAAATGCAGTTAAACTTCTCAATTTGTAACCCCTAACAGAGTAGTTTAACTATCAATGCGATTAACACTTAACTGCCCCTAAATGTTATTTCTTCACCCTCTCACCCCAGGTGTCGCCTCTTATCATTCCTCATGTTCCATGGAACCATCCCTACTCCTCTCACATCACCAGTTCTTAGAACATGTTGTCCCAGCCAAGTCTGATGATTTTCCTACGGACTCTAATAACAAGTCAAGTAGAGCAGGCCTGGCCTTGGGGAAATGACTTTTAACTCCCTCCATGCAGTGTAAGCCTGGTCGATGACAGAACAGAACATTTGCTTTCTTTCCTTTGTTCACTTTGTTATTTTTCCAGCAATCCAATGAACTCTTTCTTTCCTAATTCGTTTTCTGCTCAGCGGCTTATCAACGGTGTCTCTTTCAAACTGCATAGATCAAACAATGCTAGATCGTTGTCAAGAGACAAGAAAGTTAAATCATTGGGGAGAAGGTAAAAATAGCTCTGACTAAATCTCTACTGGGCTTTGGAGAAAACTATAATATGTTCGTTTTTCTTTCATATTGGCTGGCTGGCTTCATTCTTCATTTCTAGAATGACAGTAAAGTGCATTATTACTACTATTATTATCATCATCATCATCATCATCATCAACAGCATGGCAGTGTTTAGATAAAGCTGGGTAGCCCTAGTCAAACTTCTCCTCTCCTGGATGGAGACAAACAAAACATCATGTTGTGTCAGTATGGACAGTATGGATTTTTCTCCACCAAGATAGTCAGCTCAGTTCTATATAAATGTTATTAAACTCCACATTAAACAGCATGTTTGTGTGGGTACCAAGCCCAGAAGTGCTTGACAGCTAATGAATAAACATATACTTTATTTCTAGCAAGTCTTTTTTAAGGATACAGTGCCTGAATACTTTTGGCAAAAAGACACATTTATTTTGTTTAAAAAACACATATGCTCACATGGAAACGCAAGTAAATCAGGCAGTGTCACTCCAATTCTTGAGTATATAAATAAGTAAATGTCTGATTATTTTGCCTGAAGAATGTCAAAGGGACTAAATCCCAGTCAGTTCAGAGAAAATGCTGCTGCCACATTTCCTGCTCCGACCCCACCCACTCAAGGGCCTGGTGTCACTTACCCATCTCAGGCGCTCTCTGGAGCACGTATCTCTTTTTCAAAACACAAGGACTTGTGAACACAAAGTTCAAAGGGCTTTCCAGAGCACAGCCAAATTAGCCCTTATTTAGAAAGAGAAACATGGCTTTTTTAAAAGAAAAACCTAACAAAGACAGCAGGTATAACCTAATAATAGAGTTTAGAGCTGGAATTTTCGTCCCTTCTCTCTGTGTAAGTATTTTCATTCATATTTGTTGGCTTTCAATACTTTACTCCTTCTTGAAACACATATGTGCCTAAATTAAAGAGTTTACCTTCTTTTGGCATCATCATTAAAGAAAGGATTACTTGTTTTCTCTATCTCACTATTACTGAATTTATTAGCCACATTTCCCTAATTTCTCTGGGGGATCTTGGGTCGTTGATAGCCAAAGATGTTAATACAGAAAACTACTTACTCTAAATGTACAGCATGAAGTTCATACATTCAAATGGTGTATGGGGAACTAATAAAGCCAGAACAGCAAGTGTGATAGGAATATTACATCTATGTGGAATTTTCAAAGACCAAGACTACCAACCACATGATATTCTCTCCTGGTTTACCAAAATGAGAGGAACTCTTCTGGTAACAGTTACTTTTATGGATGGCTAAAACTTACATCACCCACCAAGTACAATGAAGCACTTAAGAGCTGGATCCCTGAGACGACGTGGACCTGCTCCGAAGGAAATCCAGGGCAGTCATGGCTGGTGACTGCTCCGTGGACAGTGTCACGGACACACCTTTGCATCGTCACCTGGGCACTGGAACTGTGATTAACAACCGGTCAGCCTGGGACTGAGAGCCTCTTAATAAACTCCGAGCTTCGGAACAAAGCTATCATTCTAAGGAGTAGTTTAGTGTGTTATAATGAACTGAAAGAAGGCAGAAAGTAAAGGCAGGGAGACACAGGCACTCTGCTGGAAAGCACAGTCATTAAAAATAATGAGCAGTCTTTCACTTCCTTCTTTTTATTAACTTTCTGTAAAGGACAACCCGACACTTTATTATTTAGCGCAGTCTCCACTTTTACTAATATCCGTTAGCAGATGGCTAAGAATTTTTCCACAACATGCTCCATAATACTTAGAACCACCCTGGAAAACACTCAGGGTCTTTTCCTTTCCCTTTTTTGTTTTGTACGTCTTAGAATTGGCTTTTCCAATAACTGCCTCTAAGCTAAACAAAACTTTGCCATCCCTCTCTACTTCTGAAATACACAACGGTAGAATTTTAGGGGGAGAGTTGAACACAGAGAGCAAGGACAAAGAAAAAGACTTCAAGCGCTCATCCTAAACTACTGTTCGGTCCAAATTTCTCCCTCCAATTGCCCCGGCGGTGCTAATTTATGTCTAGGAATCTGTAGGCATGGTGTCGACACTTAATTGCTGGCACCGTTTGCGTTAAGAATTCTGATAGGAGAAGAGAAGGCTGAATGAACCGGATGGTTGGTAAAAGGCCAGAATTTTAGTCTGGAAGAGATTTCTAGAATGAATTATGAAGCTAACTGCTCTGAGTTAGTACTTTGTTCCCTTGGAGAACTGCTGCATTAGTGCCACAAATAGCAGAACTGAACTCTGATCTCTTTCCCTTGTAGTTAATAACTTAAGCCAAGCTTTTGATCAAAGGGAAGGAAACACAACAGCTGAGACCCAGGGAAATTACTGGCTTGACCAGAAGTCCCTCTGACCTGTGGATCCAGGAGACCCAGGCCTCTATTAATCAAAGAGTGGGAGAGGAAGTGGTATTTGAACACCTATTAAGTGTCAGGCACGTGCCAGGTACTTTATTTATGCTATTTCATTTAGTCCTCACACTAACCCCAAGGAATTGGCATTTTATCCATGAGTGATATATACAAGAAAGGTTAGGATTCACGCATTCATTCATTCATCAAATATTTATTGCACAATAACTATGTTCTAGGCATCATGCTAGATGTTAGGGATACAATGATAAACTAGACGGACATAGCGCTTGCCTTCAGAGAGCTCACAGTTTAATGGAGATATTGCATGAGTAGTGAGAAGCCTGATTAGCATCACAGAAGGGGCAGCAGGTGCTTGAGCAGGTGTAGAAAATCGATGAATTACTCAACTGTTCAACAAAGGATTGTTGGAAGCCCGCAAGAAGCACTAACTTTGAAGTTTACCCCAAACTTTGGTCTTGCTCTTATGGAAATGTTCTACATCTGTGTTAATACATAGACATGTGACTATTGTAGTCTATGTAACTGAGGGACTAAATTTTTTATTTTATCTAACTTTAATTAATTTAAAATGTAATTCTAATAGAGATTGAGGCTTAGTAACTACCATCTTTGACGGCATAGTTATAGATGATTCTCATGGGGCCGAAAGTATTCTGAAACTTATCCCCCTGCCATTGCCTTTGGAGGGATTTGGTATGAATTGCTCTAGGAAGCCTAAGGAGTTTGTTTCTGCTGTAGTTATATACTGAGACCCCTTCAATCTGTAGGTGTCTTATATTTCTGGGGTGGTTCCAAGGAAGATATAAGGTAGCTCTAAGAAACCAGCTTCAATATTGACTCCGATTGGATTCAACTACAAATAGACCTGGATGAGTTCGTATATCAAAGTATTCTACTGGGTTTAGTCAATATAGAACTAATTCAGCATTGGGCCATTTCACACAACAGCAGAGTCCCAGGTTCCCCTGCAACCCCTCAAACACGGTGGGTCCCAAGCTCTGCTTTAGTCCCAGTTAGAGCAAGAGATGAAGAGGCAGATTAACCTCTGGTTATCTCAGTTGTGTAAAAGGGAAGAGGATTCAAGGTCTCCCCCAGGGTCAGAGCAGTAGTTGCAGGAAACACCGTATGTGTGCATGAAAACATAAACGCAGGCACGTATATACTCCCACGCAAGCACAGATACACACTTGCCTTCAGGTGTTGGTATCTCCAGCGGAGCTGGCGATATATATACCAGACACGGTAATTTCGTTAAGAGTTCTAATCAAGAATTGAAGTAAAGGAGAGGGTGATTTAAGCCTAAATAGAAGTGGAACTGAAAGTGTTTTAGATCCTTTTGCCAAAGCACCTAACTTATTATATGAGCTTGTTTTAGATTAAAAAGATACTATCTATCGAGCAATAAATAAAATTAGTCCTGTCGGATATTTAATTGTTTATGATAAAATTTACTTCTTTGCTGCTGACTTAAGTTCCCATAGTTGATCCGTCTTTTCGCCTCAGAGACATATTCTCTTAGCTCCAGAGTATTTTTTAAAATAACATGCAGTCAGGTATACTTCATATTGCCTCCTGGATGGAAAGAACTATTTTTCTTTCTCTCTGCTTTGAATCTACAGAATGCTACCTTCTTAGCCAGCCACTTGACCTCACACCGCCCAACTATGAGATGATGCTCTGCGCTTCTGACATGACTGCACCTTATTACTCACTTGGACCATTACTGACAGACTCCCGCCTACGGGCTTGCCATGCAATCTGGCAGCCACATCAAGAAACAACAGGAATCAGAGTCACAATTATCTCTTGCTTTATTCTTAAAGAAAGGAAAGGAGTCAGACCATTAAAAATATGATACGTATTGTATTTTAGTATGCTTGCTAGTTGCCAATTACCTGCTCAGAAATTGGGCTTATGCAAGCACTATTCAAAAGTAAATTGGCTTGGTGCATGACTGACCTCAGATCATTTCATGAGATAGTAGCAATAAAAGCTTCCATTTATTGAAAGCCAATAATGTGCTAAGATATTTATTACACACATTCATCATTATATTCAGTTTTCACAACCACCACTAAAATAGAAACAATTATTTCAGTTTTTCAAGGGAGGAAACACAGCATCTATGAGTCAATACAACTGGTGTAAGATCACACAGTTTGGAAGTCACAAACTCCTATCTAACTCCGTGCTATTCCATTTCACCATTCTCTCTTCCTGTGAGTAAGGTCCCTGGGAGGAGAGATGGAAACAGAAGGGGTGGAGGCACAGGGAAGAATGCCAAGTTATGTAATTTTTTTCAAGTTAGTAGAAAATGATAAAATGTTTGTCTTTCAATTTATGTCCTAGCACAATACTAGGCACAAATGAGGTACTTATTGAATGAGAGAACTTTTATTTTATTTTCTTTCAATGTTTATTCATTTTTGACAGGGAGGAGGGGCAGAGAGAGAGGTGGGGACAGAAGATCCGAAGCAGGCTGTGTACTGACAGCAGACAGCCCGATGCGGGGCTCAAACCCACGAACTGCGAGAGCACGACCTGGGCTGAAGTCAGATGCCTAACCCACTGAGCCACGCAGCCATCCCGGATGAGACAAATTTTTAAAAATCTGTTTTCAAATATTCATTTGAAATACAGTTTTGAGTGTGTATTACATGCAACCATTTTGTTAGGTACAAAGGCAAGAAAGAAAATGTCCTTACCTTTGAGGGCTTATGTTCTGGTAGAGAAAACAGTACAAGTAAGCACAGCAGTGAGCAATATACCAGGTGTTGCTGAAAGATGTGAAGAAAGTAGAACAGAGTGACTTGATCTGACGCCCCTCGGGGCTGTGAGGGGCAAGAGCGCTAATTCAGATTGAATGCTTGGGAATTACTCACTGGGGGGATGGCTTTTGAGCTAGGAGCTGAACGCCAGCAAAAAACCATCAGGATCCTCAGAGATCTTGATGTGCCAAGGAGAGTAGACCGACAAAAGGGAGTATCCTACTGCATGGACAGTAGGGGAGGGGAGGAATCAAAGATGCTGCCTAGAGTTTGGTTTCAGCAACTGGGTAAGACATTGGCCATTTCACCAACACCGGAAAACTTGGAGGAAGCAAATGGTGTGGGGGAAAACAAGAGTTCTATTTAATTTCCAGAAGACATTATTGTATTGCTTACTTTTACCAGGTAGACTGAATAAAATACCTTAATACTGGTGATTTTATATGGAGATTTTAGACATTTAGTGAACCCATCAGATATTTCCACTTGAAACAAAAAAAGGTTTTTTTTGTTTACGATTATTCTTTTATAAGTTCTATTTTGAAGTTTGTCAAAAGTTACAAATTGGAAACCAATTTGACAATAAATTTCATATATTGAAAAAAAAAGTTATAAATAAGTCATTGGGATGTAATGTACACCATTGTGTCTATAGTTAATAATACTATTTTGCACATTTAAAAGTTGCTAAGAGAGTAAATTTTAGAAGTCTGCTCAAGAAAAAATTTCAAAACTATGTAAAGCGATAGATGTTAACTAGACTTACTGCGGTGATCTTTCACAATATATAGAATATCTAATCATTATGTTGTACACCTGAAACGAATAAATTGTTACATGCCAATTATAACTCAATTAAAAAATTAGCTCTACTTTATCAATTTTAATTAAGGAAAACAGGTGGGGCATCTGGGTGGCTCAGTCCGTTAAGCATCCAACTTCAGCTCAGGTCATGATCTCACAGTCCATGAGTTCAAGCCCCACATAGGCTCTGGGTGGATAGCTCAGAACCCAGAGCCTGCTTCTGATTCTGTGTCTCCCTCTCTCTCTGCCCCTCCCCTGCTCACACTCTGTCTCTCTCAAAAATAAAATAAAACATTACAATTTTTTTTTAATAAAGGAAAACGGGAACCTTTGAAAACGTCATTTTCACTTTTTCAGACTGTCCAGAGTATTTTTAACTAGTCAATAGTATTCCTGAACATGTTTTTAAAAGAAAGTTTGTGTTCAATCAAAATTCAGTTTTTTATTGGAACTACTCAAAAAGGTACATAAAATTTTGTGAGAAAATTCTTTTTTCATGCACCTACATTCCTTTGACTCAAAGAAGATTACGAATTAGTAAAATTTTTCATTTCAAAGTACAACGATTTAAGGGGTGCCTGGGTGGCTCAGTCGGTTAAGCCTCCGACTTCGGCTCAGGTCATGATCTCACAGCTTGTGGATTCGTGCCCTACGTTGGGCTTTGTGCTGACAGCTCAGAGCCTGGAGGCTGCTTCGAATTCTGTGCCTCCCTCTCTCTCTGCCTCTCCCTGACTCATGCTCTATCTCTCTGTCTCTCAAAAATAAACATTAAGAAAAATTTTCATTTAAATACAGTGATTTATAAAGTCAGTTCTGGAAGACACAATATCATAGTTACATTATTATAATGCAATAATTGCAACCCAGCTGGCAAACGAGAATCATCTACCTGTTGTGGGGAAACAAGTCAAATCTCTTAACCCAGTCTTGGAAGAAAGTTCTTCCTTAGCAGTCAAATGTTGGGGTTGTGGGAAAGACATTCCAGGCCAACACAGTCACAGATGCTTGAATCTGGCGGGGGGAACACAATGTGCCACATGACTGGACAATTTAGTTTTCTCTAGGCATATCCACCCTAAAAGAAAAAGAAAAATCATGTGGAAGCCTTGGGATCTGATCTGTCTTGATGTTTTGTTGAGTTTTATCAAAGTACCTTTTATTTCCTACATTTAAAAGTATTTCAGAACATCAGAAATGAAAGCAGAATTTTAAAGGTGGACTGACTTTTCATGCCATTACTTATTCCTTTAAAACTATTTCAAAAACATTATTTGATAATTATAAACTTAATTATATACATATATGGAGGGATATTCATTTGTGTGTCAGCATTCTGATATTTGTATAAACAGAATAACTGGCAATTGGCTGAAATTTTTATTTTTTAATTAGATATTTCAGATTTATGCAATACTGTCCTCCATATCATTTTAATGTAAATGCCTTCTTATAACTTTTCACATACTTGGAGATTCTACAAGTAAAAAGCACATTCAGATACAAACTGAATTTGAATATAAAGTATACCTTAACTAATTTCTTGACCTAATGATTCAATCGCCCTAAGTTACTCGGAATAAGACTCTATTTAAAGATCATTATACAATCTAAATAATTTATTTAGATGTATTTATTTAAAGATAATTATAAAATCTATTTAAAGATAATTATAAAGTCTAAATAATTTAATGTGTGAAGCCTGTATGACTTGGTCAGTTTCTGCTGAGTAGCAATTATAATAATTAAAAATATATATTTGTTAACGTCAGTGGTCTAGATAAATTCTAATTTCCCCTTCTGTATTTAGATTTAGCCGGTGGCCATTGTGTATAGAGTTTGATGGTTTCTCATCGTTATCCTAATTGTGAAAGCAGTAGAGTATGCAAATTATCAGAAAAAAATCTCCTACTGATAAACTATGCAAATGAAACATCAGGTGAGTGGATACATTCTTCTGTGTCATTAATCAGTTGATTAAGCTCTCCTAAAATGCAAATGACATGGCTGACCCCACCTCTCAAGCCTCCAAAGAATCCTTTATGTTGCCAATAATGCAGCCAAGACAATAAATGCAAATTCCCCGTGTTTCCTTTTAAAAGCCTGGAGGCGTTTAGTTATCCTTGTGAAGGCCCAGTGCTATAGCCTATCTATAATACTATTTATAATAATAGCATTAGAATCCCAAGCAAAACTCAGGGTGAGTGCGCTGCTCAGTATGCAATGCGACAGTAGATGAGTTTTCCAGACAACAGTTTTGAGGAAGAAAACCTGTAGGAAAAGAAAAGGAAGGATTTCAAGCATTGTTTGTTTTCTTTTTTAACTTGGCTTTTCTACACTCCTTCTTCTAAGATGCCATTTGTACATACAAATCACTTCAGTTTATTTTTAAAACCCACACAGAGAGATATTGTTTTGTTGTGGTTACATCCTAGTCAGTAGAGACCCAAAGCCTCCCATCGTGAGAGGAAATGAAGCCTGGCTGGGTCTTTAAAAGGCCTCCGTGTACATGTGGCTCCTTTCATCTCAGGCCTGTAATTGCTGTGATTCAGCCCCGAGCTTATTTCCAAAGGTAGCCTACTGAGAAAATTCTCAGTATCCAACCCAAGATACATTAAAGAACGTTGGTCCCACAAATGAAGCAAAGGTTACATTTATGTTAACAAGCAAAAGGACAAAGTCACTCTCCTCCCTCGTCCAAAGCTCCTTCAGCTGTAACCAATAAGCTGCCCTTCTGAAGTCATCCTGCTTCTAGGAGAACCAAGGCACTTGGATAAAACACAATAAAATATCAAGGCAAATCAGATCCCAAGGCTTCCGAGTGAATTTTTTTTCAAGGTGCATAGACCTGGAGAATGTTGAGTTGTCCAGGCATGGGGTAGATTATGTTCTCTCGGTAGTTCCTGTTTGTGTGCCTGTGTTGGCCCAGAATGTCCTTCCCACAATCCTAACACCTGCCTGCTAAGGAAATGCTTTTCTTCCAAAACTCTGCTAAGAGTATCCTCAGATTTGATTCCCTTCTCCCAAAGGGGAGAGGATCATCTTCCTTCTTACCACCTCTGTAGCAAGCAATTGTGATGGTATGTCACCGTTTAGCAACCTGGCCTCCAGATTAGATTAGACCGTAAAGCCCCTGAGGCGGCAGCCTTCGCATCCTGTTTGTACCCTGTGTGCATGGCACGTGGTAGACCCGACTAGATATTTCATGACGTGAGGAAGCGTGGTCTGACCATGTGTCCAGATTTAGATTCCGAAAACTGGCCCACGCCCATGCTGATTCTAATGTCTTTTGATGATGATACATTTTCTGACAATACTGTCAGGTGAATACAAACTTGTGGACCCTGAATGGGGGCATTTAACCACTTCAGAACTGCAAATGCTCCTCAGAGAGAGAAAAGGAAACGAACAGCTAAAGAAAGCGAACAGAAACAGGAGGCAATAATATTGCCGGACAAAAACAAGTAATCGAAAAGTTTCATTTTTAGAATACTTGACAAGGCTAGCAGGTTCCCCCACTTTCCTTTATTCCTTTTTTGTGTACTGCACTTGCAGACTACCTAGAAAACAAAGTTTTGGGTTATTTGGGAGAGATTATTCCATCCTTCCTTGTACAAATATATTTTATGTACCTATGTGGTATATTGCTATTCTCGTACCGTGGTCTCTCTAATGCCTCTAATTGCCTGTAATTAAACATATTTAACAACCAGAAATAAAAATATAATATAAAGTCAATTGTTAAATCAAGATAAATTTTAAGGGTGCCTGGATGGCTCAGTCTGTTAAGCATCTGACTCTTGATTTTGGCTCAGGTCACAATCTCACTGTCCCTGAGAAGGAGCTCCACATCAGGCTCTGTGCTCACAGTGTGGAACCTGCTTGGGATTCTCTGTCTCTCCTCTCTTCTCTCTCCTCTCTCTCTGACCCTCCCCAGCTTGGGCGTTCTCTCTCAAAACAAATAAAAATTTTTTTAACATTTTTAATCTTTCTTATTTTCTAAATAAACCAAGATACAAATAACATAGAATTGCTTACAAAGTGATATGAGTCATTGTGCCCGTAGATCACCAAATCGTTCTAATAATTTAAAGTCATTTGTTGAATTTTAGGAATTATTGGTGTGCTCTTTTGCTTGATGTTACTGTTACTGGTTCAAAGATGCCCCTATCTGAACTGCACAACTGCACAATGGGGACGGTTTCTCCCCATTAAATTAGTAGTATTAGATGCCTGCTGGTACTTAATTGCTGCCTGCGAGAGGCTGGGCACTGAGCCTACATCCAGACACCTGACCCAACCAGCATCACTGTTATCCCCACCATCTGCCCTGTTATGTGCCTTGTCGCCCTCATCAACTTTGGGCCACTCCAGAGCAGGATATGAGTGACGTGGATGTTTCTGTCATTGGCCATCTCAGTCCACTCTGCAGCTGCTGAGAGTGACCCTCACCTGCAGGCACTGAACACCTGGGCTCAATATCCTAAATCATTTGCCATCTGGTATGGAAGGCCTGTGTTTCAATAATTGAATGGCCAGTATGTTTTCGGCAGTGCTTACCAGCTAACTGTCGGCCTGCCTAGAATGTTCTGGGCTCTATAGGTAATTAAATGATGAGAGTCTAATTTTCTTAAATTAGCCAAGTAATCATCTAGAGCCTGCATAATAATTTCTAGAAACTTGGCTTTGACACTTGTGAACACGAAATGAGAAGTTGAAAGACAACCACATACACTGTCTAATTTCCATGAATCAAATAAAAATGAGTACTTAGTACAACTCACGAGCTTATTTCATTTAATCTTTATATCATCTCTGTTTCGAGATATTATTATGATCATTTTATAGGCAGGAAAGTTGAAGCACAGAAAAGTTGCCCACGGACCCGTTCTCCGGAGTTGGAAAGACAGAATCAAAACCCTCATGATGTGTCTTCAGATGTGCTTTAAACCACTGTGCTCTACTGTCTTCCTAGTAAGTAAAGCCATTTTATGTAACTCATCAGCTGTGTGTGGTGAAATGCATAGAACTCTGGTTTGAATTCTGGTTTTGTCACTTACTGGCTGAACCTTTAGCAAAGTTATTTTATCACTGTAAACTTCAATATTCTCACCTCTAAACTGAAAAGCATAAAACCTTCCTTGAAATAGTTATAAGAATTAAATAATATAATAAATAACATAATTCCATTGTACCTAGAATATAACAAGCCTGTGATGAATATCAGTTCTGTGCTCTACATACCATGCCTCTCAGCCCTGTGAAGGCAATGGCTGTATCTGGTTCATTGTCACAATTATAGTGATAATCATTCTTTAACTACTCCATATGCAAACTTCATAAAGTGGCAGATAGTGTTCTTAATCTTTCACTTACATTGATTCATTTAATCTCAATTACCTCCAATACCCATGAGATGTTGTTATTATTATCATCATCCCATTATAAAGGTGAGGAAATGGGAGTAAGAAAATTAGGAAACTCGCTCCAAGTCACCCACAGAGAGTGAGTGGTAGGGCCTGGATTTTCCCACAGACAGCCTGGCTCCAGAGTCTGTGCTCTTAGCCACTATGTTCATTCTTAGCATTTACTAGGGTTTCAATAAATATTTGTAGAAAGAATGTATAATTCCTGAAGTTGCACAATTATTATTTCTCTTGTTAGCTTTAAGCCTTCCAATCCCTAAGTAACATGAATCCTACTGGTAGACTGCTATGATTTTTGACTTGAAGTCATGAATTTGTTTATTGGTCCCATAAGGATAACAGATTTTGATAGAAGAAGAGAGAGAAAATTATAAACAACAACAAATATGACCAAAAGAGACCCGTTTAAGAAGCTATATTAAAACACGAGACTCTAAATTTGGGTTCCAAATTTTGAGCAAATGGGTAAAATAAGATACAAATCAGAAAGTAATTCAATTGTCATTCATATTTTGGTCTGGATTATCTCAAGAATGAATCAAATTATTGTAAATAATTTTGAAAATCTTATGTGCATTTTACAAGAGGAAAATCTTCTTTGATTAAAAAAAAATATTTTTGATTACTTCACCTAGGTTGTCCTTCAATGTACTGGCAGTTTAGAATTCGTTCATATATCACTGTCCAAGTAAGCTGAGAACTATGAGACATAAATACTAACAAACCTAGTTCTTCCTAAATATAAAAACCCATTGTTTAGTATGGTTATTTAACCTCTGTTACTGCTTTTGAGGGTTTACACAAAAAAATGTAAGTCCAAAACAAACTTCTAAATATCTTCAATGATTTTTAAGGGATATAGCTTCTCTGGTTAGATTTATTTTCTCTCCTTAATTGATATTAGTGAAATCATTCCATGCATTGAATTTGCTACTAAATTTTCTCACATTTACTGTGTTGAAAAACCATAAATCTGACAAATGAGAATAGATTTTATATTATCCCTTATGGTGGTAAGAATCCTTTCAGACCTGAGAGGTTTTCTAGTTGGCCAAATATAATTTCTGAAGCTAACAGTCATCTCAAGGCCGTTTCAACCCGATGCTGCAGTATTGAGTATTCCACATGTGTCCAAATGTCAGACCATCCAAAATATGTTCTGTGGAAAAGGAAATCTGAAGACTAAGCCTTAACATACTAATAACCCGGAAGTTTGGCACACATCAGTTTTTGAAGCAAAA
The DNA here is from genome assembly GCF_027475565.1 of Acinonyx jubatus. Lineage (NCBI taxonomy): Eukaryota > Metazoa > Chordata > Mammalia > Carnivora > Felidae > Acinonyx > Acinonyx jubatus. The sequence goes on from NC_069387.1 coordinate 69,274,535, forward strand.
GTTCTTCCAGAGAGATGTAGGCAGTGCTCATTTCTTTAGGTCCAGTTTTTTTTTGTTTGTTTGTTTGTTTCTTTTTTTTAACATTTTTTCATTATTGAGAGACAGAGACAGACAGAGCATGAACATGGGATGGGCAGAGAGAGGAGGAGACACAAAATCTGAAGCAGGCTCCAGGCTCTGATCTGTCAGCACAGAGCCTGACATTGGGCTTGAACTCACAAACCGTGAGATCATGACCTGAGCCGAAGTCAGACGCTTTACCGACTGAGCCACCCAGGTGCCCATAGGTCCAGTTTTGAATTCTTGGGTGAAAACTAACCATTTGGACTTGTTTGGGAATTAAATGAGAAACCAAGTACAACCCATTTTGAGCTTTAGCAATGCTTTCAAGTAGAAAATTCAGAAGTCTTTTATTTTATGTTTATTTATTTTTGAGAGAATGAGAGAGAGAGAGCGAGAGAGAGCAGGGGAGGGGCAGAGAGAAGAGAGAGACACAGAACCCAAAATAGGCTCCAGGCTCTAAGCTGTCAGCACAAAGCCTGACGTGGGGTTTGAACCCATGAACTGAACCATGAGATCATGACCTGAGCTGAAGTCAGACGCGTAACCGACGGAGCCACCCAGGTGTCCCCAGAAGTCATTTAGAAAGACAAACTATATACTGGTATGATCAGGGGTTCTGGAGTCAGGCTAACCCAGATAAGTCTTGCCTCTATCTTTATTGAATCTCCTCTTAAATATCCTCACCTTTAATGGACTGTTGTAAAACTTAAATGAAGTAACACCTGTAAAGTGCTGAATACAGTGCCTGGCCAAAAAAAATCTCCACTAAACCTCCCATCTGCCAGCTGTTTGACATTACGCAATTCACATACTTCTCTATGCCTCAGTTTCAATTCTTATGTAAAAATAGGAAATATAATACAAATTTTAAGGGTTTGTTATAAGAATTGGAAACGTGAAATTTCTGACATTCATAAGGTACTTAATAAATGGTCATTATGCTTGGCATAAAGTAAGTCTCAATTCTGCAACATATATTGTGTATGTATATAGTTATGTGTAAATCTTACTCTACTATTTTTTTAAGTTTATTTATTTTGAGAGAGAGAGAGAGTGAGCATGAGCAGGGGAGGGGCAGAGAAAGAGAGGGGGAGGGAGGATCCCAAGCAGGCTCCCCACTACCATCACAGAGCTCCACTGGGGACTGAAGTCAGGAAGCCAGGAGATTGTGACCTGAGCTGAGATCAAGACTCAGATGCTCAACTGACTGAGCAACCAAGGTGCCCCTACTCTACTGTTTTTAAATGGCTAAAATGCAGCAGGGAGAAAAGAACTTGTACCTCTGCGATGTTGATGTGCATTTGAATGAGGAAAATAGTTAAATAAATCCTGTTATCTTAGCTTAAATTTGTTCAGATACAGTCAATCTATAGACCTAGGCTAGGAGCTGTTTTTGAAGGTCGGACATCCAAATGATTTCTTTGAAAGTATCTTCAAAAACTCCACATTATAGAAAAAGGCACAAACTCTGCCTTTTGGGTTCGGAGTTAGTCAAGCAGAATACTTTATAACTTGAAAAGTAATTTTCCAGGGTGCCTGGGTGGCTCAGTTGGTTAAGTGGCCGACTTCGGCTCAGGTCATGATCTCACGGTCCATGAGTTCAAGCCCCGTGTCCGGCTCTGGGCTGACAGCCTGGAGCCTGTTTCAGATTCTGTGCCTCCCTGTCTCTGACCCTCCCCCATTCATGCTCTGTCGCTCTCTGTCTCAAAAACAAATAAACGTTAAAAGAAAAAAAGAAAAGTAATCTTCCTATCTGTGTGTTCTGGATGTTCCTTTTGGTCCTTTTGAATTCCTTTCTTAATTTTTGTCCCTTTGAGCTATGGTCTGTATTGAAATGATTCATGATTTTTTTCCCAATAAGGAAGGACTTCTTAAAGTCTTTCTTGACTTTCCTTGGCTTTACTCCTGCTCAACACAATACTGTTTAGCAAGGAGCACCACCTGAGCATGAGAAACCATCTTTTAAAAGCTTGCTATTTTGTTAACTACTGTAGAAAAACACTAAAAATTTGGCTTATAAAAATAAAAGTGTTATCTATGTTCTTCCCACACTTAAGCAAATAAAACATATGTAAACTGCAAGCTGATGTCGTTTCATTGTCAGTCCCTATGTAGACACAAGATGGCTACACAGATCCAGATCCATCACCTTCATCTCAGAAGAGTGATGCCAATGTACAAAGTCCCCAGATCCAGTTGGATTGGGGCTTCATTGATGGGTTTGAGTCACTTACTCATCCCTGAACTCATGCCAGAGGAATGGCCTTTGTTGATTGGTTCTTGTGCATCCTATTGTCTTTCTAGTTCACGCCAAGTAAAAGCCAAACTTACTGAAAATGACCCAAGGGGCACCACACTCTGGTCTCCCAATTATGTCTCTGCCCTCACCTCCTATCTCTATCTCTGCTCTGCTCCAGCCAGTCTGGCCCTGCCACTGCTTCTCCAAAATCACAGGCCAGCTACTAGTGTCCCTAGGCCCGAATCATTCTTCCCTCAGATAGGCATGAGGCTCACTCCCTCTCCTCAAATTCCCTTCATTAAAACATTCCCTGGCCAGCCTAGCTCTGTCCTATCTGCTCCATAAACTCCCATTCCTTCTTCCCTGCTGGAATTTTCTCTATAGCCTTTATCACCACCTGAAACATCTATGTTATTTGTGATGTTTATTGTTGTTCCCATCACTGGAACATAAGGGCCGTGAGGTCAGGGGCATCAGATGTTTTGTTTCAGGAGTCTATGTCCCCAGCACCAGAATAGCGTTGAGCACATATGGATGTTCAGGAAATATCCACTGAATGAATGGATAATGTTCCACTTCTTTCATTCATGCCCCAGGCCTTAGTGTGGGAAATGTCCCCTGGCATTGCATGCCCTAGGAAAAGTGAGGCACTCCTATCCTGTACTTCATCAGCACTTTCTCCATCACTCTGGTCTCTACAACATAGATGCTGTTACCCTCCCTCACTTGTATTTCCCTAATGTCTAGCACAGAAGACATGCTCAATAGATACATAAAGTTGAATGAATAAAGAATGTTCTGAGTATGGCATTAACCGTGAATGCGCAGAAAAACTTCAGGAACTCTTATACCATACCAAATTGTCAGTTATCCCAGAGAGAACAGTAAATTCACATGAAAGTAAACTTTGTCAGTGTACTGTTTTGGCTACTGTATCATCCCACTTACGAGAAGTTAAGTATATGCCCTGATGAACCTATTCTAAATCAAACCAAAGACTTAAACTTTTTCTAGCCAATCACATTTTCTATTTTTCCTTCAACTCCCTTGCCCCAACGTGTGCACACACACACATACACACACACACACACACACACACACACCGAGACAGTGTATCATCTAATACAGCATATTACAGCAATATATTCATTAACACGAACATAGTAAGAGGAACTATTAAACTTCTAAGTCTCTGTGGCTTTCACGTAGTGTTCCGAGGAGTGGAATAAGAGGCAGAAGTCTGATCTAACACAAGGGGAAGTGGGAGGGAGGAGGGAAAGGCCCAGAGGTGATGCACCTATGTAGACTCCCACTTTGGCCGAGTAAACCAGGCAGGCCTCCAGCATGACTCACATTGAAGCCCCCTCAGAAGACTTGGCTAACATTACTTCCTGCCCCAGTCAGACTTGGCTCAAGAACTGGAACAGGCCAAAACATGCTAAAAAGTCCATTAGTAGATTCAACAGTCGGGAACTGGGGGAAGGGGAAGCGGAAATAAGGCAAGAACAGAAACCTTCTGTTAAAACAATATTAATTCCCCATTACTGTCATCTTTTATCAACAGAGCTCACATAGAAGGCTTGTGAAAGGTCTGAAATTCTAAAAAGGATTTTTTTTTTTGTGCTGGACACTCTTCCAGACCCAATATAAGGTCCAGAATAATGTTAAGTTTCTCACAATTATAAATCTGAAAGTGTCAGAACATCAAAACTTCCCAAAAAATAGAGTCCAAAATAATCTGACACAATTATTCTAGTCCACCAAGACTATATGTGAGTAGTCCGAAGATACCTTGTTTGGATATTGGACTACATTTTTAGAGAAAAAAATACATTGATAAATGTCAAATGAATTGAGACAGAAGACAGTTACTTATGGAATTGCACAGAGAAATAAATGTAGGTAGTTCAGAAAGTCAGCTTCCAATACTGTTTTTAAGACCTTCTAGGTAAACACTGACTTTAAAAATCGCAGTGCTACATCTCTTGGGTATTGTGGAACTTCTTGATTTTCTTGGATGATAATAATATTACAATACTGATACTATACATCAAAGAAGACATTCTGAGATACTGAAGATAACTCATTTAATCCTCATGACAGCTCTGTAATGAAGGCATGTTAACATTATCCCCATGTATACAGCTGAGCAAACAGAGGCACAGGGAATTTAAGTAGCTGCCCTCACACAGCAAGCAACCTAAAGAGCCAGGATTTAAACCCACACTGCCTGGCTTCTAAGATCACAACATCAACTATCTCACTGTGCATCTTCTGTGTGAATAACAGCCATTTTAGTAATCGCTGAATCCTTCTAGTCTATAGATTAAGAGATTCTCAAATTGGAAACCAATGATGCTGCTTAGGCATTCAAGGTATATCCTCCACCCTTTAAAAGGAGCTAAATCTCAGTAAGTTACTGCCTCCCAGAAGCATGTTGGGTCGTCTACATGTCCTTCTCAAATTCCCATTCTGTGATAATGAGCTACTTTTTGGCTGTTCTTGGCCTTGGCTCTTATTCATACTTCACACTATTACATTTGTTCTAGTTGGCTCTTGGATCTTCCTATCATATCAGAAAAAATGACTTTGCTTCACACTTCTACGTGACTTATCTCTCAGAATAGGATAAGGATCTGCTTTTCTCTGTCCTGCAGCTGGGATAAAACAATCTGGAGGCCTAGAATCAAACTGAATATTAACAATTCCATAAACAAATACACAATATGCTAGAGTGTCTTATAGACATATTTTCCCCCATGGGCCATGACCAAGATCATTTATATTTAGGAACATTCCAAATGAAGATTTTATAACAATTTCTCAAAATGACTAAACTCATCCTTAGGCTTCTCTCAAATCTTCTAAAAAAGTTACAATTCTGTACCTGGTGTTTGCAATATACAACGTGGCAAAAGCTATCCTTTGGCTATATAAGCTTTGTTGAACTGGAGACTAGAGATTTATCCAGATGCTACTGTCCTACATCATTCTAAACCAGTCAGTGGATTGTTGGGGAGATTAAGTAGCCACTGTTGTCAGCTTTCTTTATGTCCCAGCTATAAGTTTATGAGCAGCAGTACGAAGAGTTTCAGTAAGGGAGGGTGTATGTCTCACTCACTGGCCTCTATCCAGACTTAGCTGAAACTTAAAAGACAACTATGATTTTGATTTTGGAATTAACTCAACAAATATCTGTTAAATATAAATTGTAGGCTAAGTAGTATGATAGACTGTGGAGATATAAGAACCAAAAATAATAAATAATAGTAGTGGTTACTAATAAATATAGTAATGATTAAGCTCTGTGCTAAGTACTAAAAATTTATTTATTTCATTTGATCCTCATAACGTTATGATAATTCTATTGTGATGATCCTATTACCTCATTCTATAATGAGGAAACTGAAGCACAGGAAAGTAACTTGTCCAAAGTCACACAGCCAATAAGTGAAGGAGCTGTCTGGCTTCTAAGTTCAGTCTGAATCCAGGGTCCTCACTTTGACTACTCTATATACACATACGTTTATAGAATAGAGACCAAACAGATGTGCAAATAAACAATGTTAACACTGTTCCTGCTTTCCTTGGCCCATGAATTTAAAAATCCTTCTCTGGTAGACACTTATAGCTCTAGCGGTGTGCATGGGGCTAGAGGGCTCTCCTGCACAATGTCCAGAGCTCAGCCAAGCTAGTGTGGTAGCTCCACGCTAAGCAGTATTTTAGACATTGCTCCCAGGTTGTTAAAAGGCAGCAGAACGGATAGGAGTGTCTTATCCATGACTATGTGACCTTGAGTTTTTGTTATAACTTGTGTTGGCTGAGGTCACAGAGTGAAAGAAACAATGGCTGTTGTTTGTTGTTTACCTACTACTGCAGGTGCTACAGCATATTGTCACATAGTATTTCCCCTCCCACCAGTGTTGTACCATTGGAGCTTCACACTGGAGTGTCACCTAAGAGACTGGTGGCTATGGACTACCAGGCAATTCTGTCCTTCATTGGTAATGTTTTTATTTCTTTTCAGTTATTGGGGCTGTTGGCTAGTGAGTTAAAGCTTAGAATTATGGCCAGATAATAAAGAACCTTGCAGGCCAGGCTAAAAAGTTTAGAATCTATATTGTATATCATTTTTTTTCCAAATGCTTGACACCCTAACATGGTTTCTTCCTCAGGTCTAGCCACACATGTATACTAACATTTGGTAAAGTCTCTCTCCTTGACCAAACTTGAGTCAGATTCCTGAGTCTCCTTTGATTAGGTCCCAATCTTGGGTTCTCTCCTTGGCCTCCTTAGACCAATCTGAGCAAGAATCCTACTGGGTCAGTTTAATGATATCTTATCACTCTGGCCTACCTTCAGCAAGAATTCTGTACTGTCAGATTACAGAATCTCCTTAGCTTTGGTATTTCCTCTTAGTAATTCCATCCACTGCCCCCCACCCTGCACTTTGGTTATAAATCTCCACTTTTCTCTTTTGTATTCAGAGTTAAACCCAATCTCTCTTCCCTAGTGCAAAACTCCCATTATGGTAGCTTCTCTTGAAAAAAAGCATTTCCTACCATCTTTAACAAGTATCATGAAAAAATTTTCTTGAACACTTTTTAATGCTTTCCTTCTGTTTCATTAAAAAATACATATCTTTTGGAATCAACTGCTTTTTGTGAATATCTGATTAATCACAACAGATGTGCCATGTGTTTCTGCAGAATTTTAAACTTCATATCATTACCTTTTCAAGTGTTCACAGAACCCAAACGATACTGATTTTTAAAAATACAGAATTGTATCTAGTAAAGCTGCTTAGAATGTTTTTATAAATATATGCTCTGAACTCTGTCAAGTCCCAGAATTAAGCTCATAATTAAACTCATAAATTTAGTTAAGTCCCAGACTTTAAACTCTTAATGATTTTCAGTTGTCTTTGATAGAGAAATAATACTGGACAGTATAGAAAAAAATTGGTCTGTAAGTAAAGCCCAAGTCAAGTAAAAGAGCTGAGCATCTTTAATTTGAAAAAGACACAATAAATAAGTGACCAATAACCATTAGGGCTCAGATCAACTTGTAAACTTACTATTTTTCCTAAACAGAAAGTAGTTTAAAAATCTTTTTAATTGAAGAATTTTTCACATAATAAGGATATTGTTTTGAAAACTACATTTCAAACCAGAAAGGGAGACTTACTATAATTATATCAAAAATACTATTTCCTTTTACTAGAATGGATTTTCCCATTTTCTCACTTCCTGAAAATACACGTTGGTAACTAATAACTGGATGGACCACACCCAGAAAATGAAGAAGACCAGCTGAATTGTTAACATTCCACTTTCCTGCCTTAATCTCCTTAATCTGATGGTTCGGATCACTCTTACAAGGGTCCTAAACCACATTAAAATTTCTACCTGGGGGGCATTTCTAACTACTAATGAGATAAACAGGATGTGTTGGCTGTAATTCTAAAAGGCTTGCATAACTCAACTAGCAACTCTGGCAGTTACCTACCAAACTATTTTTAGACTTCAGGATCTTCCTCCTCCTGCTTTTTCTTCAAGAGCTTCAAGCATAGAAGCAGACTCATTCTATATAAATTCTACCGAAAACCTACTTTGAATGCTGGCATAAGGTTGACAGACCCCTCCTGCAAGGATATTATTTTATGGGTGATTCTAACTTTCACTATAGGAAGCTATGAGTTGACTTTCTCCAGGTAGGTAGAGGATGAAGAAGAAAAATTCCAAAAGATTTTGGTGTGTAAGTTCTGAAACTATGATGTAATTTCCTATAATGAAAAAAATTAAGCATTAAATATAAAGAATAATAAATAACCACCCATGTATTCACAACTGAAATTTATCAAAGTTGGCATTTTTGCCTTAATTTTTAAAAATATTTTTTAAATAAAGTATTTCAGATTGTTGAAGCTTACAGTGTACCCTTTCTAAGTTTACTTTCTTTCTATCCCAAATGTAACCACTATCTTAAAGTTGTAGCTTTCTATGCCCATAAATATTTTATACTTTCATCACAAATAATATATTCATTAACAATATGTTGTTGTATCTTTTGTATGGTTTTAAAAATTCTTGGGTGCCTGGGTAACTCAGTCTGTTAAGTGCCCAACTTTGGCTCAGGTCATGATCTCACAGTTCGTGGGTTCGAACCCCACATCGGGCTCTGTGCTGACAGCTCACAGCCTGGAGCCTGCTCCGGATTCTGTGTCTCCATCTCTGCCAATCCCTGCTCTCTCTATCTTGCTCTCTCAAAAAATAACCATTAAAAAAATTAAAAATTCTTTTCTGCAATATAATTTTTGTATACTTAAGATTATATGGCATATATACAATTTGCTTGGTATGTGTTTTTTTAACGTTTATTTATTTATTTTTGAGAGAGAGAGAGAGAGTGTGTGTGTAAGCAAAAGCAGTGGAGGGGCAGAGAGAGAGAGAGAAAGAGAAAGAGGAAGACACAGGATCCAAAGCAGGCTCCAGGCTCCGAGATGTCAGCACAGAGCCTGATGTGGGGCTCGAACCCACGAACCGTGAAGTCATGACCTGAGCTGAAGTCAGATGCTCAACCGACTGAACCACCCAGGTGCCCCTGGTTGGTATGTTTTTTAAGGTTCCATATTGTTTTTTACCCATTTTCTCCTGCTGATGGACATTTAAGTAGTTTCCAACTTTTTCCTATTATCATAATTCAACTTTGATGCTTTCACAACAAATGCAAACAATTTCACAGAACATCAACATCAAACATGGCCATTCTGTGGTGGTGATGGATCAGAACAAAAACTAGCAATGATTACTTTGTGATCATGCCTGAATATATACAAAGACCTGAATGCTGTTCAACAAAAATGACCCAACATCCCTCTCTAGCTAATATGACGGACAGCTTCTTCTTTACCAATTATGGCTTTAGATTCATTCTAGACTTCTCTCCTTCTAAATTAGATTTAATGCAATACTTGATTATCCCCTTATCCCACTCCTGTACAATTCAGAGCAAAGCCACACTTTGTAAGCCTTCTCTCGAACCACCTCACACAAGGTTAAATCCATAAGTTCTTTCTAGCCCCTCTCACTTGGGTGCCTTCCACTTCTCCATAGTGAGCATTACCCTTCATGCAACAAGAAATCCAAATTGTTCAAACTTAGGTATGGTCCTCGTGGCCTGTGGCTGGAAAGCAAGGACACTAATGAGCCTGAACATCTTTTCACACCTACGTTGGTCAGAATAACCATCAGAGGTGCGAGTTTATTTTGTCTCTAAGATAATTAGAGGGTCCAAAGCTGTCTATGGTCTCCTTTTGTTTTTTTTCTGCATTGTCTGTTTGTGCCCTTTGACCATTTGTTTTATTGCATTGTTTTTTTTTCATTTTGTTATATATTTATAGTCCTTCACATTTTTTAGATATAAAACCTTCACAGGTTGTACTGAAAATTTATGTTTTCATTTAGTCATCCTTATTGATTTTTTTAATGGTGTGTGATCTTTGTGACCCAAAAAATTCTTCCTTATATAAAGGTCAAGAATATATCCTACTTTCCTTCTATTTCTAATATTGAAGTTCTGCTTTTTCAAAGTTTGACTATTAATCTCTGAGAATTTATTTTGTGTATGGTGAGTGGTATTAATATGGTTTTATTTTTCCCAGAGTAACAAACTATTCTGATAAAATATATTGGACGGTCTTTCCTTTCCCCATCCCTATACCTGACATTTACCAAGCTTCTAAAGATGTGCGAATCTGGTTCTTGATTCTATCCTGTCCTAATGTTTAGTCTATTAATATACATTGATATACACTGTTTTCATCACCACTATGCCCTAGTCTTTTCCTTCAAAATACCTATAATTTGTAATTAAATGTGTTTTTTTGTGATGTCTAACTTTCTCAGAAGTCTATGTGTTCCACATGGTAGACTCAGCATTCTGCACCATGCCTAACACACAATAGAGACTCAATATATACTTGTTGAATGAATGAATAAATGAGTGGAAGAATAAATTAATGTTAGAATAGAGTCACAGTAATAAGTCAAATGATCTGACCTTTAGATCTCTGTGGCCTTCTGCGTGTCCAGTTCTCAACTCTTCTACTTTGGGCAGATTATTGGGGTTCAGTAAATGTCTTCTCGATTTATTGCTTCCTGTTCTTGCTGTTGCTCAGAAAGAAGAGTTCCCAGCTAGTTCTTATTGTTTTATTTTGATTTCATCCCTGTGTTTTATCAAACAGAGATACTTAAATTTTCATGCAGGTAAAGATTTTATTTTCTCTTTCATACTCTTCAAAGTTTCCCCCAATATTTGCAACAACTTTTTCCTTTATTATTATTATTTTTTTAATTTTTGAGAGAGAGAGAGAGCACACTGTGAGTGGGGGAGGGGCAGAAAGAGAAAGACAATCTTAAGCAGTGTGGAGCCTGATGCAGGGCTTGATTCCAAGACTGTGAGATCATGACCTGAGCCAAAATCAAGAGTCGGATGCTTAACCTATTGAGCCACCCAGGCACCCCTTCCTTTATTTCATAATAACAACCTTAATACTAAATGCTCATATAGTAAGTACTATGGGCCAGGGTCTACTCTATATATACTGTAAATATATCAGCTCATCTAATCTTCACAAATATCCCACGGGCATGTGCTCTTATCATAGCTGTCTATAGATGAAGGAACTAAGGCACAGAGAATTTCTTGCCTAAGGTAACTCAACTAAAGCATGCTTAAAACAGGATGTGAACCCAGGCAGTTTGGGTTTGGGTTTGGGGGAAGGAGAGAATTTAAAGTCTATATTTATGGCTTATTTTATGTAGACATTACTGATTCTATATTTTGAAATGTATGTCTAATCATATTACTTTCATAAAGGTAATTTATTAATTATGTAAGGGGGATATTCAGGGGTCTTGCTTCATTCCTAGAAACTGTGGAGCCGACCTCTTTAAGCCTGCACAGTTATATGGCTTAAAATCCTAAAGAAAGACCCGCCCTCTTTTAGAATCTCTATGTTAAAAAGTATCACACATACATATGCACAGATATACATTACATTTTCTTCTCTGAATTACCTATTTCCTCTGGAGTCAGATGTTCTCTAGTGTTAGACTGGCAAGCTTCTTTTTAGCTGGCAGGTGAAACCAAGAGAAGAGTCAGAACCACCACTAACCCCTCTAGCTAACTTGCCCTCCCCCTGCATAGCTTTTCATCTCTTTTAAAAGCCATTTGTTTAGCCTGCTTTTATGGTCTTTGTATGCATTAGAGTCGGGGCTGATGTTCGAAGATTTGGTTGCATTTAATAATTTAGAAGGTTTGGTTGCATTTAATAATTTTGTGTTTTCAAGCATGCAGTCCCATGATCAATTCATAGCCTTCCCTTTCCTCCCATCACTGTCCCAGAGGTATTGGAGGCTCTATCAGCAAGAGTGAGTTCCCACTGGTTTGTCCTTTAGAAAGGTTTAAATCTCACATCTATCTTTCAGTCGGGATTCTTCATAATCTCTGGACGACTGATATCCCTGTGCTGTTATGGACTTATTTTCTTCAGTGCATCTTTACTGTAATAAGGTTGAGGAGGGTGGTAAATTAAACGCATGTTCTCTGTCTGCCATCTTGAACTGGCAATCAGAATAGAAATAACTTATGAATTCTTGAGAAAGATTTCAAGTTTCCCTAGATGTGTCACTTGACTTTTACAAGTTTGAAAAAATTAATTTATAAATGAATACCCTGAACAAAATAGATCAACTGATTATAACTTAGCTAGAAGTATGCCAAAGATCACGAAGTAGGTAATATTTTGCAGGAAGTTATTGTGACTTCTCATTTGCTTGTAATACATTCTGCCACCTGCTTTCATTTGCTCGTTTCATTTTGGAATGAATTCTCCAGGGTAATGTGACTTTTTTTTGCCAGAAAAAATGAAACAAAGAACAAAACATTTTGCTAAAAATATACTAAGATAGTAATATATACTTAAAAAATCTGTCCATAGCATTTAATAGAGCTAGTTTGATCTATCAACCTCAACGCAAAATATGGGAAATAATTTTTTAATAAATTTTTTCTTGCTGATTATAGAAGTAGTTCATGTTCATTATAGAAAATTATGGAACACATACAGGCACAATGAATGAAATAAAAATAAACATATCTCCTAATCCTATCATTAGAATGAAGAATTAGTTTAATCTCTGCTTGGCCTGTGACTTCTCAGACTGTTTAATAATGATACCAAGAAATGTGTCAAACATTTTGCTTACCTGGTCTTCCTAATGATCAGTCAGTTAAGTTACTTTCTTAGCATCATGCAGCAAGCTGCCCTAATGAAGACTTTAGAATTACTTTTCTTTTTCAAAGGCATAAATTAGGCTCTAAAAGATTTGACGAATAATACTTTTTTTTATTCATACTCTCTCAGTCAAAATAGGGATTCTTTAGCCATTCGGTACTAACTCTAAAAGTCAGCAATTCCAAGCCTGGTTTGTCTGTATTTTTCCTTTTTTTGTTTGTGCAAGTAAGATTTGAAAAATGCATGTGGGTTTTGAAACTCCTGCTGCGCCAGCCACGATTTCCCATAAAAGGGGGAACATTTATTTGTGTATATGAAGTCCTGGACAGCAGTGCTTGGTCAGACGTGAGACAGATGTATGTGTGCACAGCTGTTTGTGTTTAAGGACAGAATACAGACATAAATAAGGTTAGATATCCTTGGTTTGATGCTAGAATATTTTCATACACCATATTCAAAGGAATATCTGTCATAACTGAAAACAAGGGGAAATTTATCAGAAACAGAGCACAGACCCTTTCCCCAGAGCCAGGATAAACAAAACCAATATGGGCCTATCAGGCTATGGTCTTGTAAAATAAACTTCATTGTACAAAAGAAAACCACCTTACTTATTCATAAAAATATTGTCAGATATTAAAGTCAGATAGTACTGTCCTCTATGAAATTAAAGAGTAGAGCAAGATTTTTCTGGCTTGTCTGTCAGTATCAAAATTGCCATTGTGTTTAAAGCAAATAACTCTAGAAAAGAATGCTTCGTGAGAGAGTACTGTTGCTGTTTTTGCCAGGAGACCTCCTTTCCTTAGCCAAACTTTTTCTTTACTGTGAAAAAGTTATATCGAAACAAAACTGCTGCTTCTATAGTATATTTCAGTGTAAAATGATTCCCAGAAAGATGTTTTTCTCTGCATGACACAAAAAGCACAGGATAAAAATGACAAATCTGAGATCTGAGGTCACAGATATTTTTAGAGAGATCTTAGAATTTGTTTTATGGCTATGATAACACAGAAGTTTGAGGAGTGCCTCGGAAAAAAGGCTAATGGGGAATATTGCTAATTCTTTTATTTATTTATTTATTTATTTATTTATTTAAATTCTAATTCTTTAGTCCAATCCAGTTAAGAGAAATCATTTATATTACATGCTAACTGGATAAAATAATTTATTGGTAAAGCAAAATTCACCCAAATGAATTTTTCTAATGCATGCTCTAAATAATACTCATTTTCATATTATAACTGCCAAGATTTTCACACCCCAAACCCTTTCCCTTTCCTCTCCCCAGGTCTTCCCTCCAAAAAAATCCCATTAAAAGTTCAGAGCAGGCCTTCAAAGTAACTGCACACTTTGTTTAGAAGGTACCCTTGTTTTGATGAAAATCCTAAAACAATTCCTTTAAAGGGTTTGTTTAAAAGAATCTGAGACACAGAGATATCCATAAGACTGAAATGCTATACTTTATTTACATAAGTTTGGACTTTGAAGAAGTGTTTTGTTTTGTTTTCTTGTCAACCCAATAAATCATATTGAAAATCATGGGTGACTTACAATGTTCAAGACCCAGAGAAGGCAACTTAGTCTGTCCTTTTAACCTCTACTCTGGTAACTCGGCCATTATTAGTTTAAGTCATATGATGAAAACAGAAGACTAAAAAATAGAATTTGCTGTTGCAATCTTTATCTGTGTGATTAAGGAATTCCACACTGTGTCTAAAAGTGGACACTTCCTAAAATTCTATGGGTCTTCAAAAATTGTAAAATCTCTTTGATATGTATATATAGCACTTGTGTAACAATTTTTAGAAGTACATATTTTGTGTCATCATATGTACAGAGAAATATAACAGGAAAACAATGGAAAGGAACAAAATTATGGAGCAGTGAAAAGTCCTTTTTCCCCCCATAAACTTGAATACATGAAGCAGTGTTAGAAAAAAGTTTATACCATAAAATAAAATGTGCTTTTTACTACCATAGATAAATGATAGCATCATCATTTGGAAGGGGAAAAATTACCCTAAAGACTTATATATTTCCAAGAGGAAGCTTTTAAATTATATTTTGTATGAACTTTCTTTAGAGTGTTCATTTTTTGATTTGATTATTTTATTCTCAATTTATTCTTTCTCAGAGTATCATGTTAATAATAAAGACTGAAAGCAGCTAGCAGAGATTTGCAAATTTACAAGGTAAAACACTATTTCAAGTCAAAGAAAAAAAAACAGCATGCAATCTTTGGTGATGCAAAGGTTTTCTCCTGATTAGTGCCACACCTACCAGCAGAACACCTACAACACTGGATGACAATGGCTTGTTTGCTTGTCTGTCCTTACTCTACTTCCTTTGTACTTGAGCCCCATGAAGCAAGATAAGACCATATCTTAAGTCATTCTTTTATTCCACACACTCGGACAATGTCAGTTTTGCAGGTGAAAGAGCCAGTTCTCCCACATGGAAATTAAGTAAAATATGTCACATTCCATCTGCTGATGTCACCAATCCCAAGTGTTCCATGTGGAGCTTCAACTCCTTAATATCACAGGAGCATCATCACTCCATCCTGCTTCCACAAACATGTGTCATAAATAGACCCTCTTTGGTCTGTGCCCCTATTATCCCATGCCAACACACACACACACACACACCATTTACTCTAAGATTCCTGAATCACCCAGCAGAGTTACTAGATTAAGTTCCGCCTTCTCCCCACTGGGTTTGAGCAGTCTCTCTGAAGCCCACCCATTGGTGTATTTAACTCTAGAGTCTTGTCAGCTGCCTCCTTTCCTGCCATGACCCACCAGTCTTGTTTATCTAGTTGCTGTGCCCACCTCATTTTATTATTTTTTAAAGCAATCTCTACCCATAATGTGGGGCTCGAACTCATGACCTCGAGATCATGAGTCACATGCTCTACTGATTAAGCCAGTCAGGCACCCCTCCACCTCATTTTAAATGAAATATCCCTAGAGTGGGAGAGAGCCAAAACATAAGAGACTGTTAAAAAACTGAGAACAAACTGAGGGTTGATGAGGGGTGGGAGGGAGGGGAGGGGGGGTGATGGGTATTGAGGAGGGCACCTTTTGGGATGAGCACTGGGTGTTGTATGGAAACCAATTTGACAATAAATTTCATATATTAAAAAATAAATAAATAAATAAATAAATAAATGAAATATCCCAAATATACAGAAAATTATGATATAATAAATATGTGTGTAATCACCACCAACCTTATTAATCCTCAATATTTTGCCACTTTCTTCAGATCTCTCTCTTCTTTAACGCATAGAATAGATATGGTTAAGCTTATCATGCCACCCACCTAGAACCTACTTCATACCCCCTCCCATGACATATGTAAAGGTCAACACTAATCCACATTTGGTGTGTATTATTCCCTTGCATGGCTTTGTACATTTACTACAAATGAATACATCTAAACATTGTATAGTACTGACTTACTTCTTATATATAAATATATATGTTTCATATTTTACATTTAACTCTACAAATTTTCTTTCAACATGATACGTTTGCAATTTATAGATGTTGGTTTTGAGTCATCTCTATGTTTGTACTCAGAAGTATATAAATAATTCAGAACCTAAAATGTCCTCTTTATAATGTTTATGCATTCTGGAAGGAATACATTCATTGTAAATATCTAAAATCTTTTTCTAAAGTATTGCATATAACTACAACAGCACTTCAAAAGTATGTCTTATTGCAAAACTGCCAAATTAAACTTTTAAAATTAAATGTTTGCCCATTTTACTAGTAGACAAGCAATTATTTTATAGGAAATTTCCTCAAGAATGAACAAATAAGTTGAGATACGACACTGAATGGCATATTCATTCCTTATTTGTAAGATACCAAGATTCTGGATAACTGCCAATATTCATCAGAATAATTTAGAAAAAAGAGTTTTCTTCAGCAAAAATAAAATTTTTAAGCAAACAGGAAAAAGAGAATTTAAAAAGATGCATGTGCATTTTGCTATTAATATTTAGGAGTGAAATACATTGACAATGTTAATTTTAATTATTGAAATGCTATCTGGTCCTCAAAAGCATATGATAATCTCTCCTCAATTTGTGTGAAACAGTATGTTTAATATTATATTTTTTTAAACCAGGAGCACACTGCTTAGATTTCCTAAATCAGTTGTAAAATATTTAACAATAAGAGAGAGCCTTGAATGAAAAAAATCCATGGATTCACATTTTTGTTCTTAAATTAGTGATGCAATGATAGTAAGGAACCAAACATAAGAAGGACATGGTGGACAGAGATTGAATATTGAATGAACTGTTTTATATGTTCCATTAATGTGCTGTCTGAAAGCTTACATGTTGTCGATTTTCAACAAATACTATTTGTTAACTAGGTTTAAAAGATTCCATTGACTTGTAAGATATTATTAGCATTGGCAATAACAATAAAAGCTGCATCTTATTGAGCTTCCAATATATTCCAGACACTCTATATAATGTACACAGTATACACATAGTATATTATACATAAAAAGATTACATTATATAATAAATATTTCATAATTTTCTTGATACTCCAGTAAGAAAGCTTTTTGTAGGATTTTTTGTTTGTTTGTGTTTTTTGTTTGCTTTGTTGTTGTTGTTGTTGTTGCTGCTGCTACATTTTATGGTATGGGAAACTGAAATTTAGAAAGGTGAAGAAAATTTTCCAAGGTCACCCAACTAATAAGTGGAAGATCCAAACCCAGATCTATATGATTGTAAAGTAAGGTTGCCAAATTTAACAAATACAGGTATAGAACAACCAGTTATTCTGAATTTCAGATAAACAGTGATTTTTTAGTATAAGTATGTCCCATGTAAGATTAGGGATGTAGATACACTAATTACTTATGGTTTATCTGAAATTCATATTTATCTGGAACTTTTGTGTTTTAACTGGCAATTCTACTCTGAAGTTGATCCAGTCTTAACTCTGTTATTGTGACTCTCAAGAACTAGGAAGTTTGCCCTGGATGAAGGAGACAGCCATTATTTTGCTTTTCTAGACAAGTGAAGATCAATTATAACTGTCTAGTTTCCCCTTCAGCATTACACCATAGTTCAGTGGTTCTCAAATTATAATAGCTGTAAATATCATCTAAAGTGCTTATTGAAATATGCATTCTCCACCGAGACTTTGGCTAAGCCTAGAAGTGTATATTTTTAACAAACACTCCAGATGTTTCTGATGTAGGCAGTCCTTGGCCTGTTCTTTAAGAAATAGTGAAATAGTTGGCCCACTCAAAAGAGATGTAATGTCATTGGAAAATGTGCTAGGAAAAGTAAAAATCATCTTAGTAGGCCATGTGGGTTTCCCTGTGAAGTCTGACTAAAATTATTAGAAATGCAATCTGGAAAAACATAAGCTGAGAAAAGATCCGATAGACCTCCATGTTGCCATGACACCTAATGGTCAAGGATATTTTTTTAAATGGGGCAACCAATTAAATCAATGCACATTTGATAGTCTCCTATTGTTCTTCTGGACACTGGCCATGGGAATTAAGGATGATGTCCTTGAACATGCTATAATATATCATATTTTAATAATTCTTTTTCTTCACTGCTAAGTAACTCCTTCACATGCAAAGCCTGTTCTAGCTATCAATGTTGGTCATTCAGGGCAGAGACAATTCAATCATTCTGACCTTTCAGATTTTGAATTACTTACTGATCTTTAGAACCATCATACAGATGAAGGAAATAAGAATCAATTTAAATAAATCAGTGTAACTAAATGTTTTTCTGCTAAATGCCTAAATGCTATAAAGGAGTTCAAATCCCAAGAAATCTTAGAAAGATATAATTAACTTACTTTGAGATTTCACCTCTCCACATTCTTTCAAATGTTGTCTGTAGACATTTTATTACCCACACTCTTTTTTTTTTTAAACTGAGTTGAATCCTCAGCAGCTTTTTTTTTCAAGTTTATTTATTTTTGAGACAGAGAGAGACAGAGCATGAACGGGGGAGGGGCAGAGAGAGAGGGAGACACAGAATCCGAAGCAGGCTCCAGGCTCTCAGCCATCAGCCCAGAGCTCGACGCGGGGCTGGACGCGGGGCTGGACGCGGGGCTGGACGCGGGGCTGCACGCGGGGCTGCACGCGGGGCTGCACGCGGGGCTGCACGCGGGGCTCGAACTCACAGACCAGGAGATCATGACCTGAGCTGAAGTCGGACGCTTAACCGACTGAGCCACCCAGGCGCCCCTTATTTCCAACGTTCTTAACCACTGCCATGTACTTCCTCGCTTTAAATGTACACGGTATTAAAAAAAAATCTTATCTCAGTAATTTCGTAACAATGAGAGCCAGAATTGGGAAAGTGGTATTATAAACATGGAGAGAAGAGAACAAATACTAAAAAAATTTTGATAGCAGAATCAATACAATGTGGTAGTTCATTAAATATGTAGGATGAGTATCATATCAATTTGTCTCTATTGTCATTATGATCATTTTATTATTAATTCTATCCTTCCAAGTAGTATGACATGCATGTTTTGGTTAGATGTTATTAGATGTGAAGGATTAATATTCTTTTTTCAACTAATTAGATAATGGCTGGTGATGGCTATTCTTTTAAATATTCACTTGTAGCCATAATCCCAGTGCCCCTGATTTATTGTTTTATCCCTCCTAGGAAGAGCTGAATGCCACCAGGAGACAATAGTTGACCAAGACTTCTAAATAAATGTTAATTTTATATGCTATCCAAATTATTTTCTCAAGCTATATATACTGAAAGACAATGTGAAATAGGTTTGAACCTGCAGTAAATCTTTTAGCCATGGATCCAGTAAACTGTCACAGTGAATCTCCAGAGACATTATTAGGTATGAATTATTTCCCAACTATATTAGACTCTGAAACCCTATTTTTCTGAGGATCCTGTCTTGGGTATGATATTCCATTAATGTACATGCACATACATACTCACTTAGAAGCACTTTATGCTGGGGTGCCTGGGTGGCTCAGTCAGTTAAGCGGACTTCAGCTCAGGTCATAATCTCACGGTTCATGAGTTAGAGCCCCTCACTGGGACTCTCTGCTGTCAGCACAGAGCCCGCTTCAGACCCTCTGCCTCCCTCTCTCTCTCCTCCCCTGCTTATGCCCCCCACCTCTCAAAATAAATAAATAAACATTTAAAAAAAGAAGTACTTTATGTTAACATGTTCTGAACTAATGGTGGGGAAAGGTTTCTCATTCCTCTGACATAACTTAAAGCAGGAACATCGTGTAGCCATTTTCTTCCTCCATGAAAACACTTTGTTATGTCATCAGTTTTTTTCTTGACAGCTGAGTTGCTGGGTAAATGAGATGGTGCTATTCTGTTCTTGCTAGGAATTATGTATTCCCACCAATAGATAGCATATGTAATTCCACCTACCTGATGAATTCTGGGTCCTTTTCCTTTTCCCATGAGTTCTTTAATAAGCTTATCGGTTTCTTCAAAACTGCCTGTTAAGATTTTGAATAGGATTGCACTGATTATTTTAGAGAAGATTGCCAGGTTAACAAAATTGACTCATCCATTTCATAAACATGGTCTTGTAATTTGTGACATTATCCCTCCATTTGTTTAAGTCATCTTTATTTCATAAAGTTTATTTTTCAGTTTAGAGTTACCATTTGGTTCTTTCTATGGTTTCCTTTTTTTTTTTCTTTTTTTTTTTTTTTTGCTCAATTTCCAGTTCTCCATTGAGACTTCCATCCATTGAAATCATGCTTCTTTGCTTCTTTGTTTGTTGTTGTTTACTTTATTGAGGGCAGTTATATCACTTGAAAAACCTTGTCCAGTGGTTCTAACATGCAGTTCGTCTTCACTCTAGTTTTTTTTTCCTCTTGAAAATTTCTTGGGAGGACTGGAAGGCTTAGTTGGTTAAAGGGCCAACTCTTGATATTGGCTCAGGTAGTGAACCCCCGGTGGTGAGACCAAGCCCCACATCAGTCTTCACACTGAGCGTGGGGCCTGCTTGGGATTCTCTCTTTCCCTCTCTCCCTCTCCTCCCTCTTTCTCTGTCCTCCCCTACTCGTTCATGCTCTCTCTCTCTCAAAACAAATAAATGAAATTGTGTTTCTTTTTCTTTTCTTTCTTTTTTTTAATATTTTGGATATTCTTGGATGTTATAGATTTTAATACATGAAATGTATATAATGTGTCTGGATAGTATACATTTTAAGTTGTGGAGATTCTGGATTCTGTTCTCTCTGATGAACATTGCTACTGGTTTAGCAAGTAATTTTCTCTACTAGGGTTGAATTTCAAACTCTTCTGGATTTCTGGAGTGGCTTCTCCAGTCTAGTTCAGGCCTTCTGCCTTTAGCTGGGCTGCTTTTAGTCTACTTCACATATGCATGGTTCAGGGGGCAGGGATTTGGGCAGACAGAATTTGGAGATTCCATTTTTGACTCTTACCCATGTGAGGTTTACCCACTCTCCCCTGGATCAGGTTTTGTGGATTCATGCTTCTAATTCAGCTGGCCAGGTCTGGGTCTTTCCACATGGATCCCCACCCCTCTGTCTGTATCCCCTGGATGGCACTTAGTCCTGGATAAGAGCTATAAAGAGGGGACTTTGCTTAAAGAGAGCTTCCTGTATTCCCTCCTCTGAGTGAACATGGAGTCTCCATCAGGTCTGTCTTCTGTTCACTGCCCAGTACCTTCAGGTAATTATGTTATGTGCTACCTCCAGATTTTATAATTACTTTCTATATTTTTTTTTTTCTGGTAGAGGCTTAGTCTGTCATTTCAAGAAATAGAACTCCCTACCTAAAAACTGATCTTCCAAACTACAAAGATATCATGGAATCTATGATTTCAACTTGGATTTGTTTGAAATACTGTCTTTACGCCACTAGAAACAACGCTTTTAATTGCTGGTGAGCCCAACATGACTAAACACTCTCAATTATTCTGTGTTGGTCATTTGTGAACATCTAGATTCCAAGAATTCTTTACGTGGTCGTTATACCATAGCCTTTCCTTGTCAGTATGGCCATTGACCTACAACCTCAAATAGCAAAGTTGGAAGTAATAAACTCCTGGTCATTGCTTTCAATAAAAACAAATAGGAGAGAAACTGGGCAGTTTTGACTCTAGTGAGATTTAAGAAATTCCACAGGATCTGTTTTCCCAAGCTAACCTTCATCCCTGTCCTTATTTTAGGTGTACAGCCTGCTGTTCCACATTTCTGCTTGGAACTAATTTTAATCACTCTCTTTTTATTGGGTGGGTTCATCAAATTACTCATTGCTATTTATTTTCTCAACTTTTAAAACTTCCCAATTGTATTTTTTTCTTTATTTATCTCTATCTTCCACGTTTACTTCACTTTTAGTGGACCATTCCCCACACCTGTAGCCTCCCCCTGATAAAGCTTTTTAATTGAGTAGTCTTTGTATTCTTCTTGCATTCTCAAATCTTTATACGTTTATGGCACGGACCTAATACAAGATCTATATTTCTCTCCTGCTTTTACATCATCCATTTTGTCCCTGCTAACTTAGAGTTCTTCTTGAAATTGTGTAAATATGTGCTTAGGATTTTGTTCTAATACCCCCACTCAGTGAGGCATCAGTAGTAATAAAACAGCAGGGACATGTCACAGGGAATTTTCTACATTCTACAACTTAATGACTAAAGGGAATCTTTATTTAATTAAAATTTTATATCTGTCTTATTTCCGCTCATACACAACAATGAATTTCTCAGGGCCCTTATTTGCATTTTCCATTTCCTTTACATTAATGATGTTTTGAATTCTTGGCTAGACCTCATCAGAAAAGTCATTTGCCCTTGAGTATGAGTAGCAAATGAAGTATACCTCTTAGACATACTTTACATTTCCCAAAAGCTTCAGAATAAAGCGGGTCACTGCCAAGGCCATCATCAGGGGTGTCCCAAATTCCACAGGTCTAGACATTTAATCAGAGAGGTCAGACAAGACACAAATAAACTGTCAATAATTATGTTTTTTAATGTTTTTTTTAACTGTAGGTTAAAAGAAAGATAATTTGCAGTTCTATACGGATACAAAATAGTTCTGCAGTCATACTCTGTGCGAGACACTGTTTGAGCACTTTACCAACATTAGCCCAACCATGGTGGGTTCTATTATTATCCTCATTCTGTTAAAGTTCAAAAACATGTATAATGTCATACATTATATGTATGACAGGAAGATTTGGCAGATCTGGGGTTTGATTCTCTGTGCTATCTTAGTATGTGTCATTTATGTCTTAATAGAGAAGAGTACTCTCCAAGAGAGGATCAAATCCAACAATAACTGAAATAGAGATGCCAAGATAAAATAAGATGCTCATAAAATCTTGGAATATATAAATATAAATGAGTGGTAATAAAGTGAATGGGAATGCATAATGTAAGTATCAAGTTACACCATATGAAATTGCCATTTTTGTGTATTGAAATGTCTGAATATCAACAATTTCAAATGGTTCAATCATACATTAACTCAAGATACTTGAAGTTGGTATTCAAAGAAAAAAATCTACTAGTAGGTTAGAATCTAAAGTATTAGCTGTTTTAGTAAGATCTGGGAATTAGTGAGATGGCAGATGTGAGGAAGTATGGGGAAGGAAACTGTGCTCAAGGTTTTATCTTAGTGAGGAGACACACAGCTGGGAACAAGAATGCGTTAGTGTAGCAGGCAGTGGGTTGGGATCTTATTTTTGTAGAAGAGTAGAGAAATATGTGTTTGATTACAAGCATCAGAAAAGGAGAGATGTTTCTGGGGAACTGACCTTCACTGAAGGCATGTAACCAGAGTCTGCAGAAAAGGCAGGTCAGGAAGGGTGGTGGGTGTTCAGGACCCCACCCTTTACAAAGCCCATTGGGAATGGCAAAAAGGAATTTCTCACACCTGGTCAGAGCTTCGCTCTCTGTGGGTGGTATCATCCACAGCTGTACATAATCTAAATATGCTAGTCTTTTATGAGCTGCCTCTGGTGGAACACAACAATGTAAAAATATTGTGACCTAAAGAAATTGCCCTACTTTGAACTCTAGGCAAACTTGTAAACACTGCTGACATTTCTTGATGTCAATTTGATTGTGTTTTCTAGCATTCTTTCTTAATTGGTTTTGACTGGACTGAGAGATACTGATGACTACAGTATTCTTAATAATTACATCTATAACTTTCCAAATTTTTTTAAAAAAACTAGAGCACACTAGTTTCACACTATTTCAACCGCTTGAGATAAAAATTTAAATATGACTTTAGTGCTTATGAGCATGAATAGTTAGAAGAGAATTTGAAGTAAAATCTGAAGAACTGGATTTGTCTCTAATGTCCATTTCATTTTGCTTATCTATTGAACAGAATGCTCCCTGAGCTATCATGATTTCCATGCTTGTGGTGTATTTGGTGTGCCCTTGAAGAACTGGGATTTCCTTTTTACTTTTGTACAGAATGAGGATATTTAATGGAAACAGCACATTTAGATCCAACTCTAAGGTTATTGAAGAGGGAAATGGAGAATTCAAACTTAAGGAAAATACTAATTTGAACACATTGTTTGATATGTTTATTTTAGCATGGTATATCAAATCTAGTGGAAAGAGGAGGAAATGTATTAATAAATTCTTATGTTAAAACAAAGTAAAAAAAGAGTTACTTGAATTGGAAGTAGTGATATAATTTATGACCTGGGAAAATCAGTTTTCTGTGGGATAAGTGAAATCAGTTGCACCCACCATAGGCTACATGTCCATGAGGATGCTTAAAAAAAAAAAAAATATATATAAAGTATACTAGAAAAAAATCATACCCACTGATGGGAGTGAAGTGTTCAACAATCAATTTCTACTAAAAATGGAGCAGGTTCAGAGAAGATAAATCATTCCATTAATGACAATGATTAAATATAGTTAACCCTTGAACAACATGAGAGTTGAGGCACCAACCCCAAAAATGGTCAAAGATCCAGATATAACTTTTGACCTGCCAAAAACTTAACTACTAATAGCCCATTATTGACTAGAAGCCTTACCAATAACATAAAGAGATGACTAACACATATTTTGTTGTTATATTATGTACTGTATCCTTATAATAAAGTAAGCTAGAGAGAAAAAATGGTAAGAAAATCATAAGAAAGAGAAAACATATTTATAGGACTGTACTGTATTATTGAAAAAAAAATCCACAAGTGGACCTATGCAGTTCAAACCCATGTTGTTCAAGGGTCAAACTTTGATATGTTTATGTGATAAATTACATCCTCCTTCCTATACTCTGGCTGTGATGTGAAAAATATTAAGAAGACAACAACAGAAAGAAAGAAAGAAAGAAAGGGGAAGAAAAAAAAAGAAAAAGAAGGAAAGAGAGAAGATAAAGCCCGTTAAACTAACACAGATGGAATTTTAGGTACTGGAATGTGTAGAAGGAGCTGACTTTAGACAAACTGAAGCCTGAATCTGCTGAGGAATGCTCTGGGTTTTTGGGAAATTGATCTTTGTTTTACCCAATATCTCAATAAACATTCTGGAATGTGCTAGAATTGTTTACATCAGCCACTTGCTTCTCATGAGCAAGGCAGTCTTTAGAACTACCAGATGTGAGGGAGATCAAGAAATAAAGCCTTCTGTAAGAATTACAAAAGGAGCTTCTCTGTCTTGTAGAATCCTCACTGTTTGTTAGTGATATTCATACTCCATATTCTTTGTTATTGAAAACATTTTGCATCTTCTTCTGTTGGCATTTCGCCATCAATAACACTATCACCTCATTTTAACAAAAGTGATAAAGTTTAGCAATTAATAGAATGGATACCTGAATTAACTTCTAAATTAGCAAGTGGGAAAAAAATTTTTAAATAGCAAAGTTAAAGATAGAGCAATATAAAAAGGGCAAAAATAAAATCATATACATTATGTGTGTCAGTGAGAAAGACCTTCCTCTGCCCCAGGGTCCTTCTAGCTATACTTAGAATCAAATTGACATGACATAGAGAAATAGGAGAAAATGAAATTTAATAGGTGAACGTACCAGGAAACCACACAGGCATGAGATTCCAAAGACAACGAGGAAACATGAAGTTTATATGGGCTAAGGAGAGGGGTAGGATCAGAGGATACAAAGGAGAGGAAGGCCATTAGCAGGAAGGTGAAAGGAGGTATTTGGGAAAAAAAAGCTTATCCTATTATGCAGATAAGTTCCTTAGGTAAAGGGGAGTCTCTGTTAATAGCTCTCTTCCTGGTACAGCTTCTCCTTTCTAATGTAAATTTAGGCAGTTGAGGGGGAGGCAGAGAGCTTTTCCTGCATGTGTTGGGTTTTGATTACTTTTAACTCAAAATAATCTTTATGCCAAAGTCGCACATTCTGGCCTGGCTCATCCTGCTCTCCTTCACCTGAAAAACTAAAAGTAATCAAGATTAATTTCTCTCTTTATAGTTTTTAAATTTTACGGATATGGATGAAAAATCAATTATTTTGCCACAAAGAAGCCTGGATGAAATCAAAACAGTAGAGATTTTACAGATAAATCATAAATTTACTAACCATAAATTAATAAGATATAAAAAGGTAATGGGGAAACTTCATTATATAGAACTACCTGGAAATTAAGAATTATCTTTCTAAAGAAACTTTAAATGACAAACTAAAAACTAAAATTTCAAAGCTATAGATAGTAAAAGGAGATATTATACCAAAAACAGGGTATAGCTAAAGTGGGAATACTTTCAAATTTAAAGAAGTTACACAGTATAAAATTAGAAAAAGACCAGCAAAATTAATCAAAAGAAAATAAATAAATAAAGTTAATAACAAAAGTTGGAAAAGGAGAAATCAAAAGCAAAATATTTAAGAAAGTATAGATAGGCCCAAAGTGCATTATTTGAGAAGGCAAATAAGAAAACAATTCCTAGCAAGATTAATTAAGGGAAAAACAAAGAAAGAAAAATGATACAAGTTTAGAAATGAGGAAAAGATATAAGTTATATATAATATAATATAAAAGTTGATAATATAAGAATTATAAAAGGAATGCCATCTACAATTCATGATAGGCATTTTCAAGACCCAGAGAAAATGGATTTCTTTGCAAAATATAGAAATTTACCCAAGAAGGAGTAGAATGCTTATATAAACTGATTACAAGAGAAGGGGTTTACAATGTGTGGTACATTCCTCATAGTACATACATCCATACGTGGTCGTTGTGTATTTTTTTCCCCTCTTGACTTTAGACTTGGCGATGAGACTTTCTTTAACTGATAATATATGGGTGAAAGGAGAATGTGGCAACCTGAGCCTGGTCCTTCAAAGGCTTCAGGTGTTTCTGCACTCTCTCTTTGCCTCTGACACAACCATAAAAAGGATATGCCCCTGCTAGCCATCTCTCTAAGAAGGATGTGAGAGACACATGATACAATGGTGCCCGCCAAGCCCACCAGAAATCAATGATCCCCAGCACGTGCACAGATGAATAAGGAAGATCAACTGAGATAAGCAGAGATGCCCCAGATGAAGCACAGACCTGTGAGAATAAAACACCACTGTTTCCATTTCTAAGTTTAGAGTTGGTTTGTTATGCAAACATTACTGAGTAAAAGTGAACACTTTTATCATAAAGGACACAAACAAAAGGTTTCACAGCTGATTTTCGCAAATCTTACATACAGATAATTTTAGGATAAATTGGGTCTTTCCTAGACCATAGTAAAAGAATGTAAAGCTTCTTAGTTCACTTTAACCACACATCTTAATACCAAAACCAGATACAGTAACAAAGAGGGAAAAAGAGACAGAGAAAGAAGAGGGGGAGTGAGGGAGAGACAGAGATAGAGAGGAAAAAAGGGGGAGAGAGAAAAAAAAACTATAAGCCAATCTTATTTTTTAATGCACAGCACAATTTATAAATATTAGTTTAAAAATCTGATTAGTAACTCAAAAAATTCACATTTCATGACCAAGATGGCTAAGGAATGTAACATTTGTTCAATTCTTTCTCTGTTGTCCTTCTGGCATAACAATTCTACATTTGTTAAGCTGACTGATGTTGCCCACAGCTTCTGATGCTCCGTTCTATTCATTTCAATCCTTTTAGTCTTTGTGTTTCAGTATGGGCAATATCTTTTGACCCATCCTCAACTTCACTAATGCTTTCTTTAGCTTGTTGAGTGTTCAAATGGGCCCTAACAAAGCCATTCTTCCTTTCTGTTACCATCTCTGTTATTTCTAGCATTTCCACTTGATTTTATTTTTATATATGTATCAAGCATACTTCAAAACCAATGTGATTATACTTTATATGTGTGTTAATTAGATCTTCTGTACCTTCTATACCCAATTAAGAAAGGTGAGTTAAAGTCTCCCACTAAGACTGCCAGTTTGCGTTATTCATCTTTTGAACCCATGTTATTGGTTGCATACAGGTTTATGATTATAATATCTTTCTACTGGAAGCTATCATTATGAAATGTTCTTAATCTCTAATAATGCTTTGTGCCTTAAAGACTACATTCTCTTGAGAAGTATAGACACACCAGCTTTCTTTTGGTTACTGTTTGTGTGATATAGTTACTTCCTGTCGTTTTCTTTTTAAACTTTCTGTGTACTTATATTTAAGAGGTCCCTTGTAAACTGCCTATAATTATCTTTTGGCTCTTTATCCAATCTGACAGTCTTTTTTTTTTCTTCTTTCTTTTTAAGTAATCTCTACATCCAACATGGGGCTCAAACTCATGACCCCAAGATCAAGAGTTGCATGCTTTACTAATTGAGCCAGCCAGGCACCCCATGACAATTTTATTCTTTAACTCAAACTATTTGGAGCCCTTACTGGTAGACAGATAGATCTTC
Source organism: Acinonyx jubatus (assembly GCF_027475565.1). NCBI lineage: Eukaryota > Metazoa > Chordata > Mammalia > Carnivora > Felidae > Acinonyx > Acinonyx jubatus. The sequence goes on from NC_069387.1 coordinate 69,303,007, forward strand.
AGGAAAGGCCTTGTTGCCCTACTGTAGGGAGTGTTATCAGCAGATTGTGTCCTGCTGTCAGCTCCTTTGGGGTCAGCCTTAACATAAGAGAAGCACTTCACCCAAGTCCTTTGGCTTTCTAGTGCCACATGCATCTGGTGACTGAGCAAGTTCTAAAGGCCTGGGCATTTCAATCCAACACTAGACAACTGTGCTCCAGTTGGCAGAGAATTTGTCATGCCTGAATTTCAGTCACCCTCTCCCCCTGCCCCATTCACCTACCTCTGGCTTCTCCTCTGTTGCTCAGCCATGGCCTATGATGGAAACATGACAGAAATCTGTTACATCTGATAGGGAAGAGTTTGTTATAAGAGGGCCAACAGGACTGATATGGAAATCCCAGTCCCCGACCAAAGACTCTCCTTCCGGTTCTTCTTACGCCACTTGCATGTGCGCACCCCAAATTCCTACTAATGCGGAAGTAAAAGACTGTAAATTGTTCCCTCTGCTTATGCTTGGGACTCACACCTCTGGAAAGTGATCTCCTCTGAGCCTGCTGGTATGAAATAAACCTCCTGCTTTCCAAGATCTTCAAGTGTCCCTTGGTTCTTCCACTGGGTGATCCAGACCAGGTTCCGTAACACATTAACCCTGACTGTCTGTTGGAGATTCAGCTCTGTTCTTCAGTGTTTCTAAGCCCTGTGCAAAGGAGCTCAACTCTGTCAAATATCTTATGAGGGAGGCCTGTGCAACGCTTTGAGACAGGTCTACATTTCCTAAGTACTACAATACTATAATACAGTTATTTTGCCTATAAAGCCTGAGGACCTGGCCCCTGGGCTCCTCTACACCCACAGCAGAGTTCAGCAAACATGTGGTGGCGGAAAAAAACCAGCGAATTTGAGTCCTTACGCCAGATCCCTAAACCAGTACAAGCTTTGTTGATTTCTATTTCGCCAGCAGAGATTCTTTCTGCTTAGGTAATCCCAAAGTTGGCCTATGCTCACACTCAGAATTGGCAAACTCCAATCAGGGAAAAAGAAAACAGCAAGAGATCATCAGCTCACTCAGGAAAGATCTTCCTCTTCAGAATTTTAGTTGTTCTCATAATCTGCACTTACACAGCCGTCTGCACACTTTAAAAATAGAATTTTAAAAGAATGATTCAACTTCTCTACCTCCTACAGTGGGAGTATTGGTTTGCTGTGACCTTCTACATCCTACTCAAAGTAGTCCCAGTCACTGATAAACCCTTCCCTTATTCTTCTCCTTCTTGATTTATTCTGCCGCCAAGTCCCATTGATTCTATTTTCCCAGGGTTGCTTGGATCTCATCCTTGTCCTCTTTCTTTCTGTGGCAACAACTTTAGTTTGGTCATTCTAAGATGGTCACCAGTTTCTCCTGCACACCTACCTAGACCCTGCTGTAGACTAACCACTGTTAAACACAGATCTAATGATTTGGGTTTCCAGATAGAATTTCTCCATGGCTTTTGCCACAGTTTAATCAAAAATTTTCCCCAAGGTATCTGCTTAGTGATTTCTATTGCTTATTCCTCTACATCTACATGCATATTCTATTCCCCTACATCTCCTTCTAGAAATCCTCCCCATTCTTCAAGCCACTGTTTATGCCGCCTCGCCCATAAAATCTTCATTTGTTCTCCAACAAGTTCTCCTGATTTTGCATTCTTTTAAATCTTCTGTTATATAGTTTTAACTTCTCTCCCGGTGCTTACTTCTTACTCCTTACTTGTGGTGCCATTCTACCTTATATTTGGGGATCTCCACTACTAAAACGAGGAATTTCAAGATCAGGGGCCTATGTGTACTATGTTGCATTAAAACACATTAATTAAACACATTTTGCACAGGGAAGAACAATCAACATTTGTAAAGGAATAAGAGAGTGACATGAGTGATCAAAAATAAGCTGGTACCTAATTGTATAGAGAGACTTTCTAATGTGGGAGTCTATTCTCCCCCCTTTTCACTTTGTTTTTCACCATATCTCTGCAATATTTGGGTAGGAGGTAGTCAGATTACCTGTAATGGATGCTTGGCGCAGGGTAAGGCTGGTTGTCTTTTCTCTTTTAGCTTGGTCACCTTCAAGCCATTGTTATAGAGAAACATGATTGGGACCACGTACAAAATGTTGCTCTAGGCAGCATAATATGTTTGTCTTAATTTACAAGTCAAACTTTAAAAATTCAGTATTTGTCTGCAAAGTGCTTTCAGCACCTCAGAGGAGTAACATAATCCAAATACAAAGTACCATTATGTTGTTATCTTCAGCTTCCCAGTTTATGAGGTCATGCTTATTACTCATGAAGTTGGATACTTTACATTTCTACAAATCCTTCCCAGAAATAGTCCCACCCTACATAAAACTGTTCAAAGTGAAGATCCTTAGTTTTAAAGTAAAAATAAATAAATGATGAAACTGGATAAAACAATCTGTTACACTCTACTTGGAACATAGAGCATCAATGAAAAACTTTATAAATGAAGCAGAGAAACATTTGTGCATCAGCTACACTCCTTTCTCTGTCGCCTACAGAGTATCCACTGTCATGTTCTATAAAACAGTGAGCTATGAGCTGCCAACAAGCACTTATCATTGCCAGTCATCAGTCCATGTGGACTTGGAGTTGGGGTAAATAAGCACAAGAGTCTCGAGCTTGAAATGATTAAGAACTGGAGAGAGATTGCAAACGGAGAGTTCTTTTCTATCCTTGCATATTCTGGTATAAGCTATTTTGGTGGTATCTATATAAGAAAAAACTACTTCATTCAGTAACTTGGTTTAAAAATAGACAAATTAATAGATAATAGAAGCTGTGCATCCTATATTTAATAATGTAAATCATGTAAATAAAACAAATATAGGGGCACTTGGGTGGCTCACTTAACCCTCGGTGGCTCAACTCGGTTAAGAGTCCGACTCCAGCTCAGGTCATGATCTCAGGGTTCGTGAGTTCGAGCCCCGCGTTGGGCTCTGTGCTGACAGCTCAGAGCCTGGAGTCTGCTTCAGATTGTGTGTCTTCCTCTCTCTCTGTCCTTCCCCCTCTCACGCTCTGCCCCCCCAAAATAAATAAATATATATATTAAAAAAACCAAATACATGTTCACTGATCTGCATAATTTAAAACCAAGTACCTTTATCTCTAAACTCCAGGATTAAATTGAAAAGCAGCTGAGGGTAAGCAGAAGGGTCAGGAGTGTGGACTCAGAAATAAGCCTGCCTGGGTTCACATTCCCAATTCAACAATGAACTATGTAGCCTTAAGCAAGTTAATTAGAATCGAGGTTGCTATGCATTGCTTACCTTGATTGGAGTGTGTGTGTGTATATATTTATATATATTTATATTTAACTGAACACTTAAGATCTATGGATTTTATTTTATATAAATTTTATCCGAATAAAAAAAATTAAAACTCAGCATTCCTGTAGGAAAGGAAAAATCACAGTAGTTACTACATGTTTGTTGTATGATTAAATAAGATAATGCATATAAGATGCTCCACAAATCATAACCAGTATCATTTGAATAAGTGATCAAAATTTTGCAAATAAATGTTCCTTTTTTTTATGCTTTAAACTAATGAGGAAACAGAGTCTCAGAAATGTGGACTACCTTGCCAAAGGCAAGCTTTAAGTCCTGATCTGTTAAATACCAAAGTTTTCTCCACTCTAAAAAAAAAAAAAAAAAAAAAAAAAAAAAATAGTATGGACTTTTTAAAGGAAGTTCAGCTGCAATGAACAGTTTAGATCCTCTTGTAACTTAACCCTGGGAAAAGAGCACAAATCATTCAAATGTTTTAGTGAGAAATAATTCTGTTCTCAGAAAATTCAAATGTGAAAGTTTGCAATAGAAAATCTTATACAAGGGTACACTAGGGAGGGAGAGTAACGTTATGGAAGATGGAAACCTCAGGCTTGCTTTCTGTTAGCTGCGGAGGGAATATTTTGTTGTTTCAAATATGTTTAGACTGGTAGTTTTCAGACTGACAGACTAATGTATGATACTACAAAACAGATAAAGAGGTAGGTCTTCCTTCAGCATGTGGTGAAATATACATAAACATGGATTTAGCTGCAAACATGTTGGTTATATGGTTTGAATACAAAGAAAACCACCATGAACTATACGGTTTGCCTATGTGAACCTATTTCCAAATGATACTTTGAAGGTTATGAAATATTCAGCTAAATTATTCCTGTATAAAGTATTTCTGTTAAAAGTGTTCCCAAATCTCTGCTAAATCACAGTTGAATTTAGTTCCACTTTTTAGCCATATGAATGTGATCTTGAGAATTAAGAAATATTTTTAAAAAGTTTTTTTAATGTTTATTTATTTATTTATTTGAGAGGGACAAAGCATGAGCAGGGGAGGAGAAGAGAGGGAGACACAGAATCCAAAGTAGGCTCCAGGCTCTGAGCTGTCAGCACAGAGCCCTACACGGGGCTCGAACACACAAACTGTGACATGATGACCTGAGCTAAAGTTGGATGCTTAACCGGCTGAGGCACTCAGGTTCCCCTAGAAAAAAATTAAAATAAATCATCAGTTTTGATTTTGTGGAAGTATTGTAAACTCATTCATATCTCATAATTCATTCTAATTTTTGAAATTCTGACACTTTAAAAAATGTAAAAAGCTTGACTATTCTTTTGGAACCTCATTTAAAATACTGAAGTGTATGGGTGCCTGGGTGGCTCAATTGGTTAAGCGACCAACTTCAGCTCAGGTCATGATCTCACAGTTCTGAGTTTGAGCCCCTCATGGGGTTGTCTGCTGTCAGCACAGAGTCTGCTTTGGATCCTGTCCCACCCCCCACCCCCGCCCCTCCCCTGCTTGTGCTCTGTGTCTCTCTCTCTCTCAAAAATAAATATCAGCATCTTTAAAATATTTAAGTGTCAGCATCTTCAATCACACTTCAGAAAGAAAAACAACCTGGGCACCTGGGTGTTCAGGCGGTTGAGCATCTGATTCTTAATTCTGTCTCATGTTATGGGATGTAGTCCTGTGTTGGGCTCAGTGCTGAGCGTGGAGGCTGCTTAAGATTCTCTTTCCCTCCCCCCGCCCCTCTTCTCAGCTTGCTTGTGCAGGCACACGCTCATGCATTCTCTCTGTCTCTCTTGGAAAGGAAAGAAAGGAAAGGAAAGAAAGGAAAGGAAAGGAAAGGAAAGGAGAGGAGAGGAGAGGGGAGGGGAGGGGAGGGGAGGGGAAGGGAGGGGAGGGGAGGGAGATGAGAGAAAGAAAGAAAGAAAGAAAGAAAGAAAGAAAGAAAGAAAAAGAAAAGAAAGAAGCCTGCACTAAGCGAGGTTGGTATACAAAGGCATCCTTAAAGAACTTTCAATTTAGCAAAGGGAAACAGAATTTATGCTGAAGTGACTATCATAGAAATCAGTACTTAAGGACATAATTTAACCCAAGAGCTGTGGGAGCCAAGCAACAAATATTTCTGAAAAGGCAACGTACTCTGCACAAAGTTCAAATTTGGAAAATCTTATATTTGATACAATAAGGATATAGATTTGACAGAGGGTAATTTAGTGAGAGGAACTAAAATAAGACACAAGAACACAAGAGCAGAGACTCGTGACTAGGAAAAAAACCAAGAAGATTAGTAGCAACTGGTCTAACTACATAGTTCAGGTAGTAGAGACATGGGAGATAAGTATTGGGATGGTTGCGACCAGATGGTGAAGGTCTAAGAATGCTAAAATACATTTTAGACTTTTAGTCCCCAGCTTGGGAAATCCTGGCCTTGTCTTTGTTCTAAGCAATGGTTCTCAAAGTGTGACCTAGGGAGCCTTAGGGGTCTCCATGAGACTTTCAAAGAGTCCACAGGTTAAAATCATTTTCATTACAATACTAAGACATTAATAGCCATTGTCACTGTCATTGTCTCACAAGTTCAGTGTGGAGTTTTCCACAATGTGTGACATCCCAAAAGACTGAATGCTGAAGCAGATGTAAGGATCAAGGTGTCTTCTCTTAAGCCAGACATTAAAGAGATGAAAACATAAATACATACCATTCTTCTCAATAACCACATTTTTGTTTTAGAGAATATAGTTATTTTTCATAAAAACATATTATTTATATTAACATATGGTTTATTACAGTTGGCAATAAATATTTTTTAAATTGTCACTTTTTACTCCTAATACTATATATATTTTTCTACATCTGTATATGTGTGTGTGTGTGTATCTCAGTATATATGTATGTGTATATATCAGTATATATAAACCCACCTAAACCAAAGCTGTTTGGGGTCTTCACTAGTTTTTAAGAGTTTAAAGAGATAAAACCAAAAGGTATGAAAACCATTGTTCTTAAGAGTAATTTGACCTTGACAGAGACTCAATCATGACCTCTAGTGGATACATCCAGCAATATTGTAAACTTGTGGGAATCTGATTTAATCACCAAAATAACAGGACATCATTTGCAATTCCATTGTCAGTTCTTCCAGAGACTTCTTCCTGTATCTGGGGTGCCAAATCCCGTTTCAGCTAGGGTCAGGGTCTCTCCCAAGATAGTCCTGGATTGCTGGCATGAAGCAGGCTTCAAAGGAAGTTCTTGGGCCCCTGTTAGGACTGCCAGCCATCGCTTGTGGTAGATCCTGTCTGCGTTCTATCAAGAGTCCCACGTTGTTCTTATGAACACTGCTGTTTAAGATTATTGTTTTAGTATATTTGTAGTGTACTTAGGTTTACAAAGAGGCATCATAAAATGGTCATTAAAACTCGCATGATATCAAACATTTCCACTCAGCTAGAATTTCAGTTGCCACAGATTTAAATGTTTTTCCACTAGTAGGTAACTTATTGTCAGGCAAAACTTGAGAAACTTGAAGTTTACCTGGCTTGTTGGGGGGGGGGGGGGGGCAAAAGTACCTGTGCTAAGACCTTAATTTCTCAAATACCACTCTGCTCTCATGGAACAGGAAAGTGGAGATTAAACCTGAGCTTCTAAGATTTTAATGTGCAAGGGAATCACCAGAGACCACAAAACCTAAAATATTTACTATCTGGCCATTTACAGAAAAAGTTTGCTGACTCCTGCTCAGTGCTCTTTAAATTTCAATAAATTAATCTTCCAGGGATCTTGTTAAAATGCAGATTCAGATTCAGTGGATCTGGGGTCAAGATTCTTATTTCTAATTAGCTCTTACGAGATGCTGCTGGCTTGCTGGTCACTTCAGAAAGGGGTTGAAATGCAGACCTCAGGCCCCACTGGAGCCCCACTAATTTGGAAGCTGCATTTCCCCAGGATCCGCAGATGATCTTCCTGCCCATCAATGATTACACCAGAAGCACTGAGATAGATGATTAAAAAAAAAAAAAAAAGCACGGCTTTTGACTCCAGACAAACCTGGGTTGGAATCTTACTCTTCCTTATTAGGTGTGGAAATGTCAGCATGCAATTCAAGCTCTCTGAACTACCTTTCTTCATCTTTAAAGTGGGGGCAAACATACTTTCTCCACCCACTTTGTAACTGTTATGAAAATCAAATGAGGCAACAAAAACAATTTATAAATAATAGCTAGCACATAACGAGAGTCTACTCCATGTAAGCCATTATGGTGAATAATTTACAAACAAATAGAGATTCTGAGAGGTGAAGAAACTTGTTCAAATTCACATAACAAGCTAGATAAGGGTAGAACCGGTATTCAGTCCCGGCCAGTAGGTACCTTGCTCTTACATACCTTACAATCATAATTGTGCCATCCCGAGGGTCTTCCAGCCCTATTCAAATGCCCATGTTGATGACTGCTATTATTTTTTTGCAAACATATCCCAAGACACTTCTTCATGCATAAGTGAAAGAAATATATAATCTTGGCCAATAGACAAAATGCTACAAACTATAATAAACACGTTGATCTTCCCCCAAAGTCAAAAGGCAGTGGAGCAAATAAAAAGTTGTCCTAACCCATGTTGGAACAACTTTGTTTAATTATGACCAAGCTTCCAGAAAACCAGAAACGGTCAACTCTTATGATGACTACATCATCTATTGAAGGAGATGGCAGTGTGCAAATACCTCAATTATATAGTCTCCTTGTCTTTAAAATCACCTTCGAGTATTATTCTCAGGACAGTTTTGGCAGCAAAACCTCCATCTGCTTATAATTTCCCTAGTGTTTTCATGGCTTTTTCAGTCCTTGCTGTTTTGCTCAGCAGGAAGTCAAATTGCATGAATCATTTTCACCAGGCAGTCCCCATCTCTGCAACTCACTTTCATTTTCCCTTCCTGCTCTTCCTAGAGGGTCACAGCCCTGGAAAGCTTTCTTTGAAAGAACACTTTATAAAAGATGCAACAGCATCCTCTACTGACAGTGGTTCAAAGTGTCAAAGGGGCACTGTAGTATTTGAACGTGGTTTGGATCATTCCTTCTTTAGTGCTTATTAGTACTTTTTATTTTCTTATTTTATGAGGTTTTTTAGTGAAAATGAAACATTGGTTTTTAATCTTTTAAACCACTTTACTGAAGTAGGAATAAATATGAAAAATTGTATATACTCAATGTATACACCTTGGTTAGTTTGCAGATAAGTATACATTCATTCAAGAGGCCATCACCACAGTCTACGCCATAAACATACCCCTGATACCCAAGTTTCCTTTTGTCCTATTTATTATTATTTATTATTATTTATTATTATTATTATTATATCATTGATACTTAACATAATATCTGCCCTCTTAGTAAATTTTTAAGTGCACAATATACTATTGGTAACTATAGGCTCTATGCTGCACAGTAATCTCTAGGACTCATTCATCTTTCATACCTAAATCTCTGTACCCTTTGACTACTACCTCCCTTCCTCCCCCTCCACCAGCCCTTGGCAAATACCAGTTTACTCTCTGCTTCTATGTCTATTTTTTTTATGTTTTTAAAATTTATTTTGAGAGAGAGAGACAGAGCACAAGCAAGTGGCAGTGGGGGGTGGGGGGAGGCACAGAGAGAGACGGAGAGGGAGAATCCCAAGCAAGCTTTGCACTAACAGTACAAAGCCCGATGTTGGGCTCAATCCAGTGAACTGTGAGATCATCACCCAAGCTGAAATCAAGAGCCTGACGCTTAACCGACTGAGCCACCCAGGTGCCCTGTATCTATTTTAGATTCCTCATATAAGTGACATCATGTTGTATTTGTTCTGTGTCTGACTTACATCACTTAACATAATGCCCTCCAGGTTTATCCATGTAAAAGAAGGATTTTCTTCTTTTTCAAGATTGAATAATATCCATTGTATTATATACCACATTTTCTTTATCCATTTATCTGTCACTGCACACTTAGGTTGCTTCTACATCTTAGCTATTGTGAATAATGTTGCAATGAACCAATTCACTGGTGAATTCCACCAAACATTTAAAGAAGAATTAATACCAATCCTTCTTACGCTCTTCCAAACAACAAGAAGAAACACTTCCAAACTCATTTTATGAAGTCATTATCACCCTGACATCAAAGCCAGAAAAGGACACCACAAAAAAAAAAAAAATCCGTGATGAACATGGATGCAGACTTCCTTAAGAAAATATTAGCAAACCAAATTCAGTAGTCCATTAAAAGGATCAAACACCATGATCAAGTGGGATTTATTCCCGGGATGCAAGAACAGTTCAATGTACACAAATAAGTGTGATACATCATATTAACAGAAAGGATAAAAATCACTTGATCATCTCAATAGACCCAGAAAAAGCATCTGGAAAAATTCAGCACACTTTCATGATGTAAACTCTTAAAAATTAGGTACAGAAGGAACTTATCTCAACACAATAAAATCCACATAGGACAACCCCCAACTAACATCATACTCAATGGTAAAACACTGATATATGGAACAAGGCAAGAATGCCCACTCTCATCACTTCCTTCCAGCATAGTACTGGATGTCTTAGCAATTGTCAAGAAAATAAAAGGTATCCAAATTGGAAAGGAAGAAGTAAAATTATCTCCATTTGAAAATGACATTTTTTTATATAGAAAATCCCTAAAGACGCCACCAAGAAACTGCTAGAATAAATGAATTCAGGAAACTTGTAGGATACAAAAGTCAACATAGAAAAATCAGCAGTGTTGCTATGCACCAACAACCAAATATCTGAAAAGGAAATGAATAAACTGCTTTTGAACAGTGAAATATAATGTATTTCAGCAGACTAGCATATCAGTTGTTTTGACAAGCATACAATTCTTCTCTCCAGAACCTTGTTCCAGCCTTGCTCCAGAACCTCCGAGCCTTGCATTATGACTCTTCCACTAAGTCTTATCACAAAATTCACGTATTTCCCCCCACGATTGTTACCTCCAACACTATCGCATCTGTCAGATCACATGGCCCGTGGCGAAGTTGCTTTCGCTCTGGGATCCATTCAGAGAGCTCAGACTAACACAGAACGTAGTATAAGGACCAAAGCAAAATCACATAGTACCTAGAGCATAATAAATATGTAAACAATGTTTCTTGAAAGAGAGAATAGTTGAATAAAGGACATGTTTTCGGGTTGGGAAATCTTAAGCATATTTCTGAAATGTAACTATAGTTTAGACATTTCCCAGACTTTCTTTTAAGGTGGGTAGAATAGAATCTCAATAAAATAGATCTCTGCCATTGTCAAATATATGTTTAACTCAATAAGAGAAAGTACTTATATAACCTTCTTTATAACAGTAGTAACAGAATAATATTGGAGCACTTTATGAAGAACATTTATATTCTGTTTACATATGATATGCATCCTCAGATGTAGCTGTAGAATAGCTCTCCTTGGAACTGACAAGATTGGCAAAAGGTATGTCCCACTAAAAATCCTCATTCAGATATTATGTATTTATTTTTAAATAAGCCTCCATACATTAAAAAATTTTTTTAATGTTTATTATTTTTTGAGGAAGAGAGACAGACAGGGGTGAGTGGGGGAGGGACTGAGAGAGAGGGAGACAGAATCAGAAGCAGGCTCCAGGTTCTGAGCTGTCAGCATGGAGCCTGACGTGGGGCTTGAAATCACGAACCACGAAATCACGACCTGAGCTGAAGTCAGACGCTTAACCAACCCTTAACCAACTGAGCCACCCAGGCGCCCCCAAGCCTCCATACATTTTAACTTTGGTAAAACTTTTTAGAGACACAGGCCTTTTATTCTGCCTAGTTGTGAAACTCTTATCTCTAGCCTCAAATTTTATTTACGAAAAAATTCAAAAGACTCAAGAAAATCATGCTAAGAAAAGAAATTTCACTATTTTGTGGATTATGATTTGGCATAAGATTAGAATCAGAAACAGAGCTCTCTCTACATTATTCAGAAAAACTACCTTTAGCAACCCTGAACAAAGACTGATAGTAAGTATGCCTGTATGATAATCGTTCTTTGTTTTGTTCCTCCTTGCTTCAGAAACTGATTTGGGTTTATCCAAGACCAAATAAAGTGTATCTGGTTGAAGCCAGGAAAAAGGGCCAAAATCATTCCACTAGTTGGTGTGTTGAAGATTCACTGATGTGATAGCAAGGCACTAGACTCCTCAGCTCACTCTACTGATACAGGATGCTTCCACAAGAGTTCCCACTGCTGTCTCTGGGCCTTCAGGGAGCGGTCACCAACATCACCATGTTATCAATCCGGATTCTGCACTGCCTCTGCTTCTTAGAGTCACTGACTTCTGACTAAATTCAGAGATAGTGCTTCTGATCGACAGAGTAAAGGTCATAACGACTGTGTTTTAAGTGCAAGAAAAATAAGACTGAAAATACTTTCAGTCTCTACACGGGGAAACATGGTCAACATGATAAGATGGGGCATTCACGGAGCCTGGAAAGAATGGCTTAGAGGCTACGCACCAAAATTAACGATGACTATCCGCCAGAGTCTATCTTTGTTCTAGATTCTGTGCCACTTTCCTTTTCAGTTACTTTCTCTCATATCTCACCCCCAATCCCAAGTCTAGGATTTGCCCTGCCTTCACTCCAAAGACACAATGCTTCATAGCTTTTGTTTTTGGGTTTGTTTTTGTTTTTAATGGCCCGTCTAATGAAAACAAAAGTGAAACAGAAGAAAACAAACAAAAAGTCTCTTGACTACTTACTTTATTAGAAGGTTTGGAAAAGCTGTTTATCAAACTATGCACTGTGTGATGGCAGGACTGTATCTACTTGCTCAACCATTCTTAGCTGAGTGTTCAGGCCAGAGTTAGTTTCTATAAATATATGCATAATGGCTTTGGGAAGTTTTTCTCTCCCTAATTAGACCACTAAGCTAGGCTCTGGAAGACTCAGTTCTTCCTGGCTAGCTACACCTTATTTGGAGAGAGCAGAGAGGTATTCCCATTATGTGGCAAATATGATAAATTGGTAGTAGTTACCCACAGAACTATACCAAGGAGAGTTTTGAGGATATATCTGGGCCGATTAGTAGAAACGTCTTGAATGGGTACCAAATGGAAAAGTCTGGTACTTTTCCTGGTATTTGCTATCTCTGGCATAGATATAGAGAGATTATCATTATTAAATATATTTTATTAGTTCAAAGCAAAATAGGGCTTCTTCAAAACACCCCTTTTATAAAATGATGGAAAGACAGAACCAAAAGGAAGAATGAATACTAAGTTATGGGATGGATAAAAGTCTCTAACAATGTGTTCATGCTAATGTAAAAGAAGTTGACTACTTTCTGGCTTGGCTGGCACTTTAACAGACATCATACTGACATAATCTTTTTCTGCCATCCAGGTAAGAAAGCTGCTGAGAAATCACTCAACATTACTTTCTAAGATGGTGTTATGATAGGTCATATTGTTGCATTCATTATGTGGTATGTTGAAAGGGAATAGAAATCAGTCAAGGGAAAAGAGCAGATGTAAAGGAAAAACCATAGAGTCTGAAGGGACAGAAATGGCAAGTGCTAAATGAGACCAGTATTGAGAGATCTAATGTACAAACTGGACTGTGGCTAATTACTTCCAAAGTGAGGGGTGGTGCCTAATTTAGAAGAGGTCAGGTATATAAGCAGTGGTGTTGAGTAGATGAAAGCATCAGAGTAAGTCAGATTGCCCAAGGAGATCTAACTGGAAACAACATATGAAAAAGCAAAAAGCCTTTCCACTATCCCTGAGGCCCTAGGTCTCCAAAGAAGCACACCCCCACCCACCTCCCTACACACATTTATATATGAGCTGTTTCTGAAGACAAAGGTACAGAGAGAGGCAGCCAACCACTGTTGCACAAACCCCTACAAACACACCCATTGTTGCAAGCCCTTTATCCTCAGATCAAAGCAACACCCAGGAGACTTAAAAAGCCAGTTCCTTTCCCACCTTTATTTTTCTTTTTCCCCTTTTGGGAACCAGATAATAAAGAACAAGACATAAAAACAGAAACAAAAACGAAAAACTGCTTTTGAATTTACAAAGCTAGCGTGCACATTCAGGGAGAGGCACAGACTCAGAAAAACCTGAGAAGACTTTAAATTTATACCCAGGTTGATCCTTGTTAAAGAAACAGCCTATATCAACCAAGACCAAAACAGAAAAAATAAATAACAAACCCTGGGTAAAGCAGAGAATATGACTACCAGAATTGCCACAAAATTCCAATGTCCAGTTTTCAACAAAAGAATCATAAGACATACAAAAAACACAGGATGGTATGGACCATTCAAAGGGGAAAAAAAATGAACCAATGAAACTGTCCCTGATAAAGACCAGATGGCAGACCTACTAGATAAGGACTTAAGAACAGTTGTCTTAAAAATGCTCAGATAACTAAAGGATGAGCATATACTCAAGAAAACAATATATTAAAAAATAAAAATATCAATAAAGATGAAATCTGAAAAGAAATTTTAAAAAATGCTAGAACTGAAATATATAATTTATGAAACAGAAAATTCAATGGCAGATTTGACTAGGCAGAAGAACCTATGAACTTGAAAATAGGACAATTAAAAGTATTAAGTCCAAACAACAAAGAAAAAAAGACTGAAAAAATGTGAACAGAGCCTAAGGGGCCTGTGGGACTCCATTAAGTGGACCAACAAATAGATTGTAGGAATCCCAGAAGGAGAAAAGACAAAGAGCCAGAGAAATAATGGCCAGAAAAATTCCCAATTTGATGAAAGACATTAATAAAAACATCTAAGGTCAATAAACTCCAAGACATATTAAAAGAGATCCACACTGACCCACATTATAATCAAACTGTTCAAAGCCAAAATCAAAGAGATAATATCAAAAGCAGCAAGAGATAAGCAATTCATAATGTACAAGAGTTCCTCAATAAGATTATGAGCAGATTCCTCATCTGAAACTTTGGAAGCTAGAGGCAATGGGCTGATATATTCAAAGTGTCAAAAGAAAAAAAAAACTTGTCAGCCAAGAATCTTATTATATGGCAAAACTGTCCTCCTAAAGCAAGGGAGATTAAGATATTCCCAGATAAATGAAAGCTGAGGGTGTGTGTTACCATTAGACCTGCCCTGCAAAAACCAAACCAAACCAAACAAACAAAAAACAACAAAAAGAAAAATGCTAGGGGCGCCTGGGTGGCTCAGTTGGTTGGGTGACCAACTTCAGCTCAGGTCATGATCTCACAGTTTGTGGGTTCGAGCCCCAGGTCGGGCTCTGTGCTGACAGCTCAGAGCCTGGAGCCTATTTCAGATTCTGTGTCTCCCTCTCTCTCTGCCCCTCCCCTGCTCAGCTCTGTGCCTCTCTGTCTCTCAATAATAAATAAACGTTAAACAAAAAAAAATTTTTAAACAGAAAAATGCTAAAGACTCCTGAAGGATGAAATGAAGAACACTTGCTAGTAACTCAAAGCCATAAGAAGAGATGAATATTTCAGTAAAGGTAAATAAATGATATATTATAAAAACTAGTATTATTATAACAATGGTTTGTAACTCCACTTATTTTCTACATGATTTAAGAGACTAACACGTTATAAAAATTAATTATCAGTTTATGTTTCAGGACACACAATGTATAAAGATGCACTTTTCTGACATCAATAACTGAAAGTAGTGGGAAAGAGCTATAAAAGAACAGGTTTTTGTATGTTATTTGAAGCTGGTATAAATTCAAATTAGAGTGTTATAACTTTAGGATGAAATTTTAAATGAAATTCTCATGGTAACTACAAAGAAAATAGTTATAGAATACCACGAAAGAAAATGAGAAAAGAATTAAAATGATTAAAGAAATCAACCAAACACAAAAGACAATAATAATACAGGAAATGAGGGACAAAAAAAGGGAAGAGGTATATATAAAAAATAGCAAATAAAAGAGGTCCTTATCAGTAATTAGTATAAAAGCAATGGGATTAAGCTGTCTAGTCAAAAGACTGAGCTTGGAAGAATAAATAAAAAACAAAGACAAAAACATGTTATTAGGGCTCTTCCTTGGCTCAGTCAGTTGAGTGTCTGACTCTTGATTTCGGCTCAGGTCACGATTCTAGGGTCATGGGAACAAGCCCCACATTGGGCTCTGTGCCGAGTGTGGCACAGAGGGGATTCTCTCTCTCTCTCTCTCTCTCTCTCTCTCCTCTGCCCTCTCCCCTTCTTGTGTTTTCCCTTCTCTCTAAAACAAAAACAAAAACAAAACAAAACAAAAAAACATGTTGTCATGTTGTCATCTCAACCACTATCTACAAGAGACTCACTTTAGCTCCAAAGACACCAATTGGGTGAAAGTGAAATGATGGAAAAAGATATTCATGCAAATAGTAATCAGAAAAGAATAGGAGAGGCTACACTAATATAAGACAAATTAAATTTTAAATCAAAAAAGTGTATGATACAAAGAATGACATAATATTATTAATAAGAGCTTCAACACAGTGAGATATAATAATTAGAAACATCAAGTGTGCCTGGGTGGCTCAGTTGGTTAAGCGTTCAACTTCAGTTCAGGCCATGACTTCACGGTTTGTGGGTTCGAGCCCTGCGGTGGGCTCTGTGCTGACAGCTCAGACCCTGAAGCCTGATTCAGATACTGCATCTCCTTCTCTTTCTTCCCCTCCTCCACTCACACTGTCTTGCTCTCTCTCTCTCAAAAGTAAATAAACATTAAAAAAATTTTTTAAAAACATTTATGCACGTAACAATAGACCATCAATATACATTAAGCATAAAATGACAAAATTGAAAGGAGAAACAAACATTTCTATATTAATAACTGCATATTTTAATAATCCACTCTCAATAATGGATAGAACAACCAGACAGAAGGTAATTAAATAAACAGAGGATTTAACACAATAAACCAACTAGACCTAACAGACACATGGAACATGCCATCCAACAACAGAATACACATTCTTCTCAAATGCCCATGGGACATTTTCCAGCAAGGACATAATAGGTGTTAGAAGGTAGATATACAGAGCTTCTTCTCTGACTACAATGAGATGGGGTTAAAAATCAGTAACAGAAATAAAACTGGAAAATACATACATTTGTGGAAATTAAACGATATACTCTTAAGTGATGAAGCACAGAAGAAATCACAAGGGAAATTAGAAAACAGTTTGAGACAAATGAAAGTGAAAGTACAACATAGCGAAAGTTATGGGACATAGCAAAAGTAGTGCTAAGAGAGAAATTTATAGCTGTAAATATTTACATTAAAAAAAGAGCTCAAATCAACGACCTAACTTTACAACTTATAAAACTATAAAAAGAACAAACTAAAATTAAAGCTAGCAAGTGGAAAGAGTTAATAAAGATTAGAGCAGCAATACACGAAACAGATAGTAGAAAAATGGGGGAAAAATCAGTAAAACCGAAAGTTGGTTCTTCAAAAATATCAGTGAAATTGAAAACCTTTATCTAAATTAAGAAAAAAAAGAAGAAAAAGACTCAAATTACTAAAATCAGAAATGAAACTGGAGACATTACTACAAATTCTATAGAAATAAAAAGAATTATAAGAGATAAATATGAACAACTCTGTGCCAACAAATTGGATAGCCTCGATGAAGTGAACAAATTCTCAGAAACACAAAACCTGATCAAGACAGAGTCACAAAGATATAGAAAACATAATTAGACTTATAACTAGTAAGTAGATTGATTGAATCAGTAATCAAAAACAACTCCACAAAGAAAAGTCCTGGATCTGAAGACTTCTCTTGTGAATTCCCCATACATTTAGTGAAAAATTAACGCCAATTCTTCTCAAACTTTTCCCAAAAAATTGAAGAAGGGAAAACAATTCTTGACTGCTAATTCCTCCTCTGAAGACAACACTTCTCTGATACTAAAGCTAGACAACAACACAACAAGAAAACTGTAGACCAATAGCCTTATGAACATTGATGCAGTCTATGCACTGGGAGAAAATATTTGCAAACCATGTATTTGATAAAGGACTAATATCCAGAATATGTGTGTGTGTGTGTGTGTGTGTGTGTGTGTGTGTGTGTGTATAATTCCCACAATTCAACAAAAAGCAAACATCCTAATTAAAATATGAACAAAGTACTTGAATAGACATTTCTTCAAAGAAGATATACCAATGACCAGTAATTGCATGAAAAAATATTCAAAATTACTCATCATTAGGGAAACGCAAATCAAAACCACAGTGAGATACCACCTTCTATTCATTACTATGGCTACTATCAAAAATAAATAAATGATGATGAACTTGTGGAGAAACTGGATCCCTTTTGTTCTATTGATGAGATTATAAAATGGTGCAACCGCTATGGAAAACAGTTTGCTTGTCCTTTCAAAAAAAATTAAACACAGAACTACTATATGATCCATCAGTTTCACTTCTGGGTATACACTCAAAAGAAATGAAAGCAGGGGCTCAAAGAAATATTTGTACACCCTTGTCCTTACCAGAATTATTCACAATAGCTAAAATATGTAAGTAACCTAAGTGTCCATTGACAGATGAACGGATAAGCACAATGTGGTATATTCATAAAATGAAATATTATTAGCCTTAAAAAGGGAAGGATATTCTGAACATATGTTACAACATGGATGAAACTTGTATAGGGAGTTATTATTTAATGGGTAGCATTTAAAAATTTTTATTTCTTCATTTTGAGAGCAAGCTTGCACATGTACGAGTCGGGGAGGGGCAGAGAGAAAGGGAGAGAGAGAAACCCAAGCAGGCTCCGTGCCGTCAGCACAGAACTCTACGTAGGGCTCAATCTCACAAACTGTGAGATTATGACTTGAACTGAAATCAAGAGTCCGATGGGGGCACCTGGGTGGCTCATTTGGTTAAGCTTCCGACTTCAGCTCAGGTCATGATCTCATGGTTCTTGAGTTTGAGCCCTGCATCAGGCTCTGTGCTAACAGCTCAGAACCTGGAGCCTGCTTCAGATTCTGTGTCTCCCTCTCTCTCTGCCCCTCCCTTGCTCACACACATTCTCTGTCTCTCAAAAATAAACATTAAAAAATTAAAAAAAAAAAAAGAGTCCAATGTTCAGCCACCCAGGCCACCCACGCACCCCCTGAGTAGCATTCCTGTTTTACCAAATAAAGAGCATTCTGAAGATGGATGGCAACAATAGTTGCACAAAAAATTAATGCACCAAACACCACTAAACTGTATTTTTTAACAAATGGTTAAGGTGGTAATTATTAAGTATTTTACCACAAAAAAAAATTTAAAGAAAAAAACCCCAACTTAAGTGCATGACCTAGTGCAATATTTTACAGATTAATAGTTTCAGCAACAAAATGAGAAAGGTACTATTACTATCTCAGATTTATAGCTGCAACCATGACATTTGGAAAGATTGAGTGATTTTTCTCAATGTCACAGAGCATACATAACCAAAGCTGGGGTTTAGGTCCCCCAGAGCCTGCCTTCTCTTCACTACATTACTTTCCAAGTTATCTCGTTTATTTTAAATGAGGGGGTGGAGCTAATTTAGTACTTTCTACTATTTAAAACATATTCACAAACAATAGCTCATTTGATCTCATAATCTATGTTAAGAGGGTAAACAGGGCAATTTTTCTTCTATCCCTTTTACAATTCCCAATACTGACGTTCAGATTGTGTGCTTTGCGATGAGACCCCAGAGCTAGAAAATGGCAGAGCATGTCAAGAAGTCACATCTTTTTAACTATGAAACACTGGGTATTAAACTATGAGAGGAGTGTATCTTTGCTTTGTTTGCTAATTTGAACACTTTCTGCATAACACACGTGGAAGAGTAAAGAGGTGATCTACTCTCTCACTGAATTGTGCTTTTTACTCACATTAAATACTGAATAGCTTTATTTATACAGCAAATAGTAACTGCCAACTAATGTACCAGACACAAATTACACATGTAAGTTTTTAGAGCTGAAAACACCTTAAAAGTTATTTATTTCAAACCCTTTATTTTACAGCTGAGGAAACAGACCTAATGTTTAATGTTACATTATTTATTAATATTAGAGTATGTTCTAGAAAGCTGGGGTGTCCCCAAGCTCTAACTCCCATCCCAAGTTTCCTCTGTTTATGGCATAAAGATTCTCCACAAATAATTATTGCATTAAAAAACAACTTCTTTATTTGTCCCTGGAAGCCAAAGAACATTTTATATTGTTAAGAATGTTCTCAGATCGACATAGTGAAAAGAATATATGCACATCTGTATGACAAAAATATAGATATGGCTATGATATGGTTAGAGGTGTCACTGTTAAGTTAAAATCAAAGACAGTTTGCCTGGAGCCTGGCAAGCCATTGCTCCACAAGCTCTTCAGAAAATTGCAGAGGAAAATCCGTTCGACACATTTTCTTTATTCCACTGGGGAATAGTTAAAAGTGACCAGCAGATGCCACTATTGTCAGTTGTAAATAATTTTTTACATTTCAAATAAAGGGGATGAGTAGCTACAGAAAGAAATGGGTTAAGTCACAAAATAATCATGTTATCTTAAAAAACTAAGTGATAAAGGTAATACATAATTGGATCTTTTGGCTTACCTTTAATTAGACACTTGGCAACTAAAAGACAAGAATGACTTAGAAAAACATTAAGGAAAACATTAAGTCTTCTATGTTTGAAAATAATGCTCGTGTTAACAATTAGAGGTTGAGGGGCGCCTGGGTGGCTCAGTCAGTTGAGCGGCCGACTTCGGCTCAGGTCACGATCTCGCAGTCCGTGAGTTCGAGCCCCGCATCGGGCTCTGTGCTGACAGATCGGAGCCTAGAGCCTGTTTCGGATTCTGTGTCTCCCTCTCTCTAACCCTTCCCCGTTCATGTTCTGTCTCTCTCTGTCTCAAAAATAAATAAACGTTAAAAAAAATTTTTTAAGAAAAAATTAGAGGTTGATGTGATGGACGACCAATGTTGGCTGATGGCTGTATCTAATAGCAAAGATATATCCTGATGAGTGACAGAGTAAAATTAAAAAAAAAAAAAAACAAAAAAAAAACTTCTTTGCTATTGTGGCATCATAAAAGAGTTTTGTATTTCTCAAACCTATACTCAGTTGTAAGTGAGTTCTTACTGTAAAACTTATTATTATGTTACTATCTTCTATTTTCATCAAGGTTTGTAGGTATTAAGTCTTTTTAAAATAATTTAAAACATTCCTTGAGAAAAAAATTCATGGTGGCTTTTGTTTACTTAAAAAAAATATTTTTAATGTTTATTTTTGAGAGAGAAAGACAGAGAGTGAGCAGGGAAGGGGCAGAGAGAGAGGGAGACACAGAGTCCAAAGCAGGCTCCAGGCTCTGAGCTGTCAGCACAGAGCCTGACATACGGCTCGAACTTGTGAACCATGAGATCATGGCCTGAGCCAAAGTCAGATGTTCAACTGACTGAGCCACCCAGGCGCCCCTATGTTTACTTTTAGGATGACCTCATAAATTCCACAGTGGAGCATGATTAAACTCTGTAAGAATACCAAATACCTTCCTGAACATATTCTTGGGATGCCTCTTCATCATTTTTTTTAAAACATTAATCTCACCAAATACCTATAGCTCATACAGATTTTTTTATGTATTTTCAGATGGAACTGAATTTCTGCATATTTTAATTTATTCACAATGAAATATCAAATCTATGCTGTATCTTCAACACTCTGAGAGTTGCTGGGAGGGATTCAGAAGAGAGCATAGCTTCTGTCCTTAGGCAAAAAATAAGGTGGAGCGAAAAGAAAGCCTTTGTGTTTGGACAGATCTACACTTGCTAAAAAGTTTCTGCCACCACATGACATGATCTGCAAAACAGCAATGTTTCACAAGGTTGTTGTAAAAACCAAATTAGAGGGGTGCCTCGGTGGCTGAGTCAGTTAAGCATCTCATCTTGGTTTTGGCTCAGGTCACGATCTCATGGTTTCATGAGGTTAAGCCACACATTGGGCTCTGCCCTTGCAGTACAGAGGTTGTTTAGGATTCTCTCTCTCCCTCTCTCTCTCTGCTCCTCCCACACTCGTGTTGTCTCTGTCTCTCTCAAATAAATAAATAAACTTAAACAACAACAACAAAAAGACTAAATTAGGGGTGCCTGGGTGGCTCCGTTGGTTGCGCATCCAACTTCAGCTCAGGTCATGATCTCACAGTTTGTGAATTCGAGCCCCACGTCAGGGTCCGTGCTTACAGCTCAGAGCCTGGAGCCTGCTTCGGATTCTGTGTCTCCACCTTCTCTGCCCCTCCCATGCTCATGGTGTGTGTGTGTGTGTGTGTGTGTGTGTGTGTGCGCGCGCGCGCGTGTGTGTGTCTCAAAAATAAACATTAAAAAAATTTTTAAAAAGACTAATTTAGATAAGGATGTAAAATGTCTCTCAATATCTGACACAAAATAGTAGTTAAATAAGTACTAATTTTTACTCAAATAAGTCTTGGAGAGCAGATAGGAGGAGTGGTCAAAGACCTAATCATAGACAAAGTAGCAAATAATAACAGAGATAAGGAAGAGAATAAATGCAAAATTTTAAACAAAATAATCCAGAGAGAATAGTCCAGGAAATTTTTATGGAGGAGGTCACACTGAGCTAATACTTGAGAGAAAATCAAGCATTTGAGGTGTAGAATAATGTGAGATAATTTAAGATACAGAGTGGGATACGCGAGAAGAACCAGTTAAGCGTGACATTCACTCCCATCATCATTCCTACCACTAGCAGATCCAAAATAAGTTGTGTGCTTTAAAGTCTGCTTAGAAATTAGGTGATGAAATTTTTGAATTTCCTAACTGTACTGTGGTTATGTTATAGACAATCTGTTTTCTTAACAAATTCATACTTAAATATTATGGACTAAAAATCAACCTACTCTCAACTTACTAAGATAAGTAATACATGTATATGCATGTAAATAATGTGTGCATTATGCACAAAAAATGTGTGCATATCTATATGCATACATAAAAAGAGAAAGGCAGACTGATGGAGGAAATGCGGCAAAATGTTAAAAATTAGTGAATACAGCTAAAGGACATATGGTAACTATTTGTGCTATTCGTGTATGTTGTAAGTTTTAAATTGTGTCAACATTTATAGATGAAGTTTAAAACTAGGAAGGTGAATTAAAGACATTCAGATAAATGAAAGCTGAATTTGTGCCAGCAGACTCAAACTGTAAAAAATTATGGAGAATGTTCTTCAAGCTGGGGAGAAATTATAATAGAAACATCTATAAGAAAAGATCTATAGGAAAGAATAAAGAGCAGGAAATAATAAATATGTGGATATGTATAAGGAATAATTTTATATCATCTTATTTATTTTGAAAGACACTTGGCTAAAACAAAAATTTATATAAAATGTATTTTGGGTTTATAACATATGAGGTAGATTGTGATAGGTTAAGGATACATCCTGGAATCCCTAAAGCAAACATTAAAAAAAGGGGGTGGGTAACATAAAAAGAGAAGTGAAATTGGATACAAAAATAATTAATTCAAAAGAAGGTAGAGAAGGGGTAATAATAGAAGAAAGAATGTACAAAACAATAGAACACAAATAAGACGGTAGACTTAAATCCAACTATATTAATAGTTGCATGAAATATAAATGGTTTTATATTCTTCAAGGAAAAAATAGTCAAGCTGGATTTAAAAATAGAAGCACAGAACAATTACAAGCGATTTGCAAAAGACATTTGAAATATAAAGATGTATTGTTTAAAAATAAGGGATGGCAAGATGTATCATGCAAATGCTATTTAAAAGAAAGCTGATGTAGTTATTTTACTACCAATGTAAACTTTAAGAGAAGGAGTATTACTAGAGATTATAGGAACATTTCATGACGATAAGAGTGTCAATTCATCAAAAAAGACATCACACTCATAAGCATATAGGTACCTAATAGCAGAGCTTCTAAATTCATGACAAAATATGGCAGAACTAAAGGGAGAAATAGACAAATCTACAATTATAGTTGAAGGATTTAACATTAATAATGGAATATCAATGTGAGCATATATTAACAGAATAATTAATAATTTTCAGTTAGAAAAATAATTGCTAGTACGATTAGAAAAAATCTCAATCAATACCATATTGACACTACAGCTTTAAAAACTGTATCTCTCAGGGCACCTAGGTGGCTCAGTCGGTTAAGCTTCCAACTTCAGCTCAGGTCGTGATATCACGGTTTGTGGGTTCAAGCCTCACATCGGGCTCGGTGCTGACAGCTCAGAGCCTGGAGCCTGCTTCAGATTCTGAGTCTCCTTCTCCCTCTGCTCCTCCCCTGCTTGCACTCTGTCTCTCCTTCTCTCAAAAATAAACATTAAAAAAATTTTTTTAATTGTATCTCTCAATAATTGATACTGCAATTAGAAAAAGAATAATAAAAATATAGGGAAATATTTGAACACTACAATAAACTAATAACATTATTTACTTACATAAATCTACATAAAATTACTGCAGAATACACATTATTTTCAAGTGCACATGGAACATGTACCAAGATAGATCATACACTAGATTGTTAAACAGATCACAGGATTTCATGGAACTCTCCCTTGTCAAATGCTATTCAGAAGTTAAAAGGAAAAAAAAACACACCTCAGAATATGTAATTGTGCTTGGCAATTAGGAATTCATTTGTGATTTTAGTTAAAGCAGTATCAATAAAATATTGAGGGTTGGAAGCCATGTTATAACGGGCCAATGCTGGAGTGAAAGGTGGAGATGAAGAGACCATGAGGATAACAGTTTCTCTCTGGAAGTTTCTCTCAGGATATAAGAGGAAGAACAGTGAGTAGTAGTGGGTGAAGGGGGAGACACATATTTTTGTTTTAAAATAGAGGGTATGTTGCTAAGTGAAATAAGTCAGAGAAAGACAAATACCATATGATTTCATGCATATGTGGAATCTAAGAAACAAAACAAAAAGAACAGACTAATAAATGCAAAGAACAAACTAGTGGTCCCCAGAGATGAGGGAGATTGGGGGGGGAGGGGTGGGCCAAATAGATGAAAAGGATTAAGAGGTAAAAACTTTCAGTTATAAAACAAATAAGCCACAGGGGGTGAAAAGTATAATGCAGGAAATATAATCAATAATACTATAATAACCTTGCATGGTAACTGGTGGTGATTGCACATATCATGGTGAGCACTGTGTCACGTTTGGAATTGTGTAAGTCAACTATACTTGTAAAATAAAACGTAAGTCAACTATACTTCAATAAAAAATGATACAAAATAAAGTGGAGAGAATTGAGCACTTTTTTTTTATTTGGATGATGAGAAGGAGCCAGTGGAGAGAGAAAGGAAAAAGGAGAAGACAGAAAAATCTGTGGGAAGAGGTTCTGGAGAATTCACAGTGAGAAGAAATCAAGAGCAGAGGTTGGGGAACTGGCCTTCATCATGAGCAGGGAAACCATTGCTCTTTAAGGAGTGGGGGAAAATGAATAAAATACATGTAGAGAATGCTTCATCTTAAATGATAAGCAAGAACAGGAAATTATTATACAGTACATATTAATATTTGCAAGTAATTTAAGGTAGAATCAAAAGCAAGCTTTGTGATAAGGGATTCTCAAATGTTTTAAATCACATTCACATAAAACTCCTTTTTTCCCTCATGTATGTTTTTCTTTCTTTCTTTCTTTCTTTCTTTCTTTCTTTCTTTCTTTCTTTCTTTCTTTTCTTTCTTTCTTTTCTCTCTCTTTCTTTCTTTCTTAATGAATTGGGGAGTGGGTTGGGGGATATGAGAAGATGGGAAAGATGGGGCAGAAGAGAGGCAAAGAGAATAAAAATAAGCAATTCTCAGAAAAAGAAACCTAATGGCAAAGTGTATGTAAAAGAATCCTCATCCAATCTAGTAATGAGATAAATATAAATATTCAAACAGTGAAATACTATGCTATATCCCAGCAGATTAGATTTTAAAAAATTCATTGGGGGCACCTGGGTGGCTCCCTTGGTTAAGTGTCGGACTTCGGCTCAGGTCATGATCTCCCGGTTTGTGAGTTCGAGCCCCTCGGAGGGCTCTGTGCTGTCAGTTCAGAACCTGGACCTGCTTCAGATTCTGTCTCCCTCTGTCTCTGTCCCTCCCCCACTCACGCTGTGTCCCTGTCTCTCAAAACATGAATAAACGTTAAAGAAAATAAAAAAAAAATTCATTTGTCATTCCTCAGTGATACTCTAAATGGATACTCAAAATACAAACTCAATGGATACTCTAAAATTTTTACACCTGGCCAGTGGTAATTTAAATTGATTTAACTGCTTTGGATAGTACTTTGACAATTTCCAGGAAGGCTGAAGATGGATGGGTAAAATGTATTCTTGTTTACAAGGACCTGCTCCCTCCCCCTGGGAGAGAATTCTAGGCCCTCACCCACTTGCCTGTGCCTGGCAATCTTGGCCCATGGGGAGAATATATTTCCCTGTCCCAGAGACTAGGATTTGGGTCATATGATTTAATTTGGCCAATTGAATGTGAATAGACATGGATATCCCTTGTATAAACAGAAGCTTTTAAAGGCATTGTAAGTTTTTGTCACTTCCTGCCCATAGTCCCTCTGCCACGAGTAGGGTATACACAGATAGGAGCCCTTTCCATCCCAACTGCAACAATTAAAATAAAAATTCTTGGAATTTCTGGAGTGGTTTTAGTGTTATAGACTTTTGGTGGAGGACTCATTTTTTTGCATGTAAGGAAAACGAAAACAAAATGCTAATGTATCACACAGATATGTTTATTATTTAAATGTTTGTAAGATTTTAATTATGAATGAAAACATTTCTAGAAAATGTTACACATTTTGTATTAATGATTGTAACTGGTTTAAGGCACATAGTGCAAAATACTTCATTTCTGATACAGAGATCCCTAAACGTTTATCTAACCACACTGGCACAAATAGCCTTAGTACCTTATATGGTACAATATATGTTTGGGAAAAAAGTGTTTGGGGAAAAAATAAATAATAATAAATGTTTGGGGGAAAAAAAACTTTGTGGGTAAAACTAGTATACTAACTATTTCCTGGCAAAAATCTATTAGTAGATTCATTTTTTGGTTTACAGAGAAGTTGCCATAGGAAAATACTATTTGTCTATGATTCTTTTAAAATCACATTATTATATAGTACACAAATTATTCACCTGAAAAAAATCTCTAAATACCTGAGAATTTACCCATGAATAGTTAATTTTTGTATACTATCTTTTATGTTTTGGCTTTGAAAACCTCAGATATAAAATAACTTGAACATCTCTAATAAAAATTTTGCATATGTAAACATAATTTTGTTTACCAAAATGGGATTTCCAAAATTTCAATTATTCTCATTTCTCTATTTGATTAATAAAATACGGTGTATAGTTTTTGAGAAACTAGATCTTTCAGAGTAAATATATACATATATAAGAGTTATTGAGACAGAATATAAACATTATAAAAACAACATATTGCTTTTGTATGTACAATCAAATTAGAGGTAGGTGTTTTAAGTAAAATTCTACTATATCATATCTTCTGCGTTATACCCACAAATTTTCATATTTGTATTTAACCCAAGCATATATTTTTAATATAAAAGTATACTGCATTTCCAGGATAATTTTTTTTATTTGAAGCACCATAACCCACAATTAAAAATTAAAGGAAATATAAAACAAGGTATCTAAGCTGTATCAGTAGAAAGTATAATGGCTATGTACTTTTTGATGTGACTATGGATTTGCTATTCACCTGACAGATTTAATAATGTTTATAGTTGTTTTAAATAAATTCATTTTCCTAATTTTTACTTGCTCCATTTTAACAAGTAGAATAAACATTTCATTGTACAATTCAGTACTGAGTAGATTTATATGTGCGATTATAGGTATAATATAACTGTAATCCATTCCAAGCTGTTTGTTAACAGCAACATCACCTTGGTATAATTCATTCAAATATCTGTATATTCTACCATAAATTATTGTGTCCTTTTAAAAAGATCCCGATTAGAATCATATATATGTTAAGCTTATTTTGAAGGCTTTGGAAAAATTAAGCAGTGATTTGATTCCCTGATGAGCACCCTGGAAAAAAAAAAAGAAAGAAAGAAAAGGAAAAGAAAAGGCACAGACATTTTGGATGTGGAAATCTCAGGAAGGGAAGAGTAAAGAAACGAGCACCGGTTATTCGCAGATATTCCAGAGAATATCTCCTCATACTTCCCATTTCTGAATGTTCATATTACTTGAATTGGGAGACCAGTAGTCATGTGAGGAATACACTTTCCACAGAACCCTCCACATCTCCCGTAGACTTTGGTTCCATCCTGAAAATAGGAAAAGGCAGAAATATAGGATAACCATACATGAGCTGGTATCTGTGCACACAGGCAGAAAGAGCAAATGCTTTGAATCATGGGGCTGAAATCATTTAGCCAAAGTTTCCTATAACAATTACATTTGAGGTCAAAGATCATACCGTTTCAGGCTTAGTTGAAATTTGTGGTCATGGGAACTGGATAATCTGAGATTCATATTAGCTACTTGATTATAATCCACACTAAAATTTAGACAATTCATCTCAAACTACATATTTTTTATCGAGGTGTCTATTTGCTTCAGCGAGCTCGTTAAAAACTCTCCCAGTTTGCTGTCTGATATTTACATGATTTTACATAAGCTTCACATAGGCTAAATAAAAAATATATTATACGAATTTGACCTTAACTGACAAGTCCTATTCTCCCCCATTAACCTTAAACATCTCACAGAAGTATTAAAAACGCAGTTTAAAGAAAAGTATAGAAGGGGAGAAGGTGATAAAATGGATAAAACTGGACTAAAAGCAGTAATTATAATTAGAAAAGGACTAAGAAGGGAGATTCCTCTCTTTTTTTCTTTTTTTTTTCCCACCTATTTTAAGAAAAGCAGAACCATTCACTGACAAACAGGTAGACAGAGGCTGGTGAGGGGGGTGTGATGCATGTTCTCTCTAGACTGCTTTCCATCTTTGACCAAAAGCCAAAAGACTGAAGACATTTTAATAGGATGAGGCAAAAAATAGTTTGAGCTCCTATATGAGTATATGGAGAAAATAAGGTTTTTTGTTTGTTTTGTTTTGTTTTTCATGTTAAAAGGGAGGGCAGAGAAGGAAACTTTGAGTTCCTAGAACATTTTGGGGTAAAGAATGTTTTGAGATCAGGGGTTTTTAAGTTGTCTTTTCTTTCAGAAGCTTTTTAACTGTCAAGAATGTAAGTAAGCAGAGAAGAAGAGAATGGCGGTAAAAATTCCCATTCATATACATACATTCTTATCCCCAGATTGTTTAAGTAAAAAGCTAATCTGGATAAAATGTCCTGGCAAGTAAAAAGAGGTTTGCATTTCATGCGTAAGTGTGGGTTCCACCCATCTCAGCTTCACACCAGGCCTCAGGTTTCAGGAAATGCTTTCATATGCAACATTTTTGATCAAGGTCGAAATTCTCAGTCGATTAAATAATTAAGCTTTACAATGGAACTTCAAAAGAAGCAAAAGGAATGACTGTACTAAATAGTCACACCTACTGGTGGTCTCTTTACAATACCAAAAAGATATCTAAAAGCTGGATAAATAAGGTGAAATATTTCATTGAGCTCTTTGCACTGAGACCTGCTCAGAATATACTTCAAGTAATTCATTTATTCCCATACTTTCTACCAAACGGGATTAGACCTAAATATGCCAAATCAAAATTTAAAAATAGCCATTTGTTCTAAAAGCCTACTTCTGACCCAAACGGCAGAAATGATAAAAATTTAAATTCTTTAGGTGTTCATTAAAACTCAGTTGCAAAGTCTTCAGAAATAGAATGTCTTAGTGTCTATGAATATTAGAAAATTGAGTTTCACTTACAAATAATATTGATACAAGTAGGAGTATAACAAAAGTAACTTCTATCAAAAGAAAGAAAAACCCTAAAATCAAATGGGCAGGGGCTGTCGATGGTGCTGACTTATGAGTAACACAGGTGAAAACACTTACAGATCCTGATTTACTGTAGATAGAGTCCTGCTATCTGAGACATGGTAACCGGAAGTAACAGGAACCATCTCATAAAGGGTATGTGCCAGGGCAGTGTATGAGCAAATTAAATGTGTTCTACATGTAATACGTGTGCTACAGTAAAAGCCAAGTACGATGTTATCTAGATAAAGGCAGAGGAAAATATGCATACACCCATAAAAATAGTCCTAATTCTTAGAGAAACTATAAAGAACAGATGTTAAACGAAAAATGGCTTTAACACCACCCCCATCACTGAATCAAAGCACTGAGGTAAATAAACCAAAAATATACTCCTCACTTTGAAATATTAAAACTACCACATCTTTAATAATTAAAGTATAGCTAACAGCACTACCTCTTTTTGAAGTACTGGCATATCAAGTCAGCAGCCCCAAACAAGCCAGATAAAATCTCTATGCCCTGGCATTTGATATTTCAGGTTCAAGGATCTGTAGCCTACACATGGATTTATATGCACGTAAAAACACATGTACATTAATAACAATGAACCCAGTTTCATTATTTCATAGATTAATATTATGCCCCATTATATGTAACATGCCTCATATATGCAATAACTCATTAGTCATTAACTTTATAACTCTAAAGTAGAGGTCCTTTAATTCCAGTTCACATCACAGTATTTCAGACAGGCATTTTGGTCCAGCAGGACTTACTTGTGATCTGTGGATGATGACAGAGGCATAACTCCCCTGAGCAAGCCACTTTGCTGTGCTGGATATCCTCATTCCAGTTCCTGCCAAGTTAATGCTGAACTGTCCCTACATTGTAAACAAAACAAAATAGGTGGAATTAATAAAATATTTAAGAATGCTCCTGGAGGCACGTCGGTGTCTTAGTTGGTTAGGCATTGGACTCTTGGTTTCAGCTCAGGTCATAATCTCACAGTTCTGAGTTCGAGCCTGGCGACAGGCTCCGTGCTGACAGTGGAGACTGCTTAGGATTCTCTCTCTCTCCCTCTCTTTCTCTATCTCTGTCTCAAAATCAATAAATAGACATTTAATAATATTATTAAAAGAAAAAAAGAATGCTCGGGACACCTGGGTGGCTCGGTCGGTTAAGCATCTGACTTTGGCTCGGGTAATGATCTCGCAGTCCAAGTCCGTGAGTTCGAGCCCCTTGTTGGGCTCTGGGCTGACAGCTCACTTGGAGACTGGAGCCTGCTTCAGATTCTGTGTCTCCCTCTCTCTCTGCCCCTCCTCTGCTTGCATTCTGTCTCTCTCTCTTAAAAATAAATAAACATTAAAAAAAAACTTAAAAAACCAGAATGTTCTTGGATAAAAGCACCTCAATTTGAATTACATAAGAAACACCTCAGATTATTTTTCAAGGGTCTTTCTTTAAAAAATGAAATAATATTGATATAATCTTACTCTAAAGGAAGTGAACCAGCTAAAGCTTTTTAAACATTGATTACAAACAAATCTCAATATGAGACATCTGAATCAATACCATATAATGTTATTTGTGCAAAAGTAATTCTGTCCAACCCTAGGACTCCACGGCTTGACAGCTAGAGCTCGTGTCCCTGTAGCAATAGGCAAGTCCTAAGAGATGGGGTGTTCACAGGGACTAATGCCAGACTTTCACATTTCTCCAATTTCTTTTTTTTTTTAATTTTTTTAATGTTTATTTATTTTTGAGAGAGAGAGAGAGAGAGAGAGAGAGAGAGAGAGAGAATGAGCGGGAAAGGGGCAGAGAGAGAGAGAGAGAGACACACACAGAATCCGAAGCAGGCTCCAGGCTCTGAGCTATCAGCAGAGAGCCCAACGTGGGGCTCAAACCACAAACCACGAGATCATGATCTGAGCCGAAGTCGGACTTATCCAACTGAGTCACCCAGGTACACCTCTTCAATTTCTATTCTTGACCTCTTCTTACTAACTTCTCTGATGAATTACACCTGTTTAATGTATTTTCTGGACTCTCCTGTTAATGTGACTTTCTCTGTTGCCATAAAAATGTTACTTCTTAACCCCCTACACAAAACTAGTCAGTGTAATATTATTGTCCCAGCTATTACATCCCTTTTTAAAGTGCCCTGAAGTGTATGATGCCACAGGATTTACACACATGGTCTGTGAGCCCCCTAGTGGCATTATGATCTAATTCTTTTCAAGACACAAGAACCATTTTCATGTCAAAATATTTCAGACTATCTTTGCTAAATATTAAACCTTAAATATCTGTTAATTGAGAAAATGTGTGACAAAACTGGATAAAATTTGGGCACATTTATGTCTTGCAGTACACAATTACACATTCAAAAGTAGAATTAATTAATGCTAATTAAGCTTATTGCCAATGTTCCATGTACACATAGATTCAGAGTGATCTTCTTAGATTACATCACTATATCCCATAGCCTAAGATGCATGAATCTTGAGCAAGACTGTGATAAAATATTAGGAGTTACATTATGTGATTGAAAATATTATCTTGTCATGAAGGCAAAGATGAAATAGATTTCAAATATAATTATAATGTGAATTATTACTATTGCTAAAACAATTATATATCAATTTAGTTTATTGCTAAGAAGTCTAAGCTATTTCTTAATTAAAATCAAAATAGAAATTCAAATACATTTATGATATAATTTTGATATATACAGAATTTCCCTGAAAGAGAACTAATGTTTAGATAAATTCCAAGGAAAATATATCACATATATCATTTGGTTATAAATTTAGAATATGACCTGTATGTTTCATTCCTGTATTCTCAGAGCCCAGAATATGGCTTAGTGTTTTTGAATGGATAAATTAAGTGCAACATTACAAATATTAAATTTTAGCATTACATACACATGAATACACAAATACACATATAAACTTTTCATATGCCATGATAATGAATGACATTAATACTAGACACATTGGTATTTTATATTGGCAAATACTAGACACATTTGGTATTTTATATTAGTAAATAACTAATTCTTAGTCAACCTGCTACAAGTTTGGCATTGAATATCTCCATCTCACATTAACTCATAAGTAGGCTTCTCACCAAACAAAACTCCTTAAAAATAGACGTATATTCTGTGATGTAGGTTTCCTGTGACAAGCCACTTACTGAGTGCCCCAGTAGGCCATTCGGTGTTTTCACAGCCTAACATTCTACACTTTCCTTAATTCTTTACCCTCCTGCTCAAGGTTGCTTGGAAGCATTCAAATGTATATACACTGAAAATGAAAGGAAAAAAATGACTGACTACTGACAGACTTAGGTGGTCATTGACACAATCAGTTGGTCTAGAAATATCTATTCCTCCATTTCTCCAGACTAATTTTCATGAGCTTTATTTATGTCTTTAGTAGGTAAAAACTTCCAGTTTTAAGATAAATTTTGGGAATATAATGGGCAGCATGGTGATTCCAGTTAACAACACTGTATTGTGTATTTGAAAGTTGCTAAGAGAGTAGATCTTAAAAGTTCTCATTCAAAGAGAAAAATGTGGTAACTATGTGAGGTGATAGATGTTAATTAAACTTACCATGGTGATCATTTTGCAATATATACATAACCAAATCATTATCTTGCACACCTTACACTAATGCAATATTCCATGATAATTATATTTTACTAAACAGGGGGAAAAATAAAATAGCATATGTATATAAATAAATGTAATGCATTGTAGAGAATTACAGGTGTATAAAAAAGGTACTGGTATGTTCTTATGGGACTTCAGAAGGAATAAATGATTGGATAAATTAATTATATTAGCTTCATATTTTTATTTAAGAGTAAAATGTATACCTCCTTAAACCTAACCTTTAACTTAAAAAATTAGTTCAATGTAGCTGCTAAAAATTTGTGTTTTAAAAGTAGTATGAGGTTTACCTCCTCTTCTACTCTCAACCTTTTTTAGAAGAGGCGGCCATAAGATGTAAAATTCTAATAGCAAAGTCACAAGTGGAAGGTGATTCAAATATCCAATAATTCAACAAATTGGAATGTCTTGAGTAATTAATTGACTGCATCAAAGGAAAAAGTAGTTGTGGATATAAGAGAAGAACTATGGAGGTAGACATAAGTTTAATGTTCTACTTCTTTTATTGATTGGTTGGTTCATGTGGTCTTATTACATCATTATTCTTTGATAATTCTAAAATGTGTTGTACATATTTTATCATGAAGGGATCTATAATCTGAGGCAACTGCAATAAAAATTCCATGGAGAATTTTTGTAGCTCTAGAGAACTGATTCTAAAATTTATATGAAAAGACAAATTAAAATAGTTAAATTAATTTTTAAAAAGAATAAACTTGAAGAACCCACACTACCTTATTTTGACACTTATTATAAAGCTATCATAACCAAGACACTGCTGTGTTGGAGAGATAGGTAGATCAATGGAACAGAATAGAGTTCAGAAATAGACCCACAAGTGGACCAAAAATAGGTCCACTTGATTTTTAACAAAGGTGTTAAGGTAATTAAGTAGAGAAAATATTGTCTTTTCAACAAATGGTGTTTGGACAAGTGGATGTCTACGTGCAAAATCCATTAGATTTTACACAATATTAATTCAAAATCAACCACAGGTCTAAGGGTAAAACTATAAAACTATACAAATTTTTGAAGGAAACATGGGAGAAAATCTTTGTCACTTGGAGTTAGTCAAGGAGTTCTTCAATATGAAACTAAATGCACAACCCATATAGGATAAAAGTAATAAATTTGACTTCATTAAAATTTAAAAATTTTGCTGTGTGAAAGATACTTGAAAGAAAAGCTATGGCTCAGATCAGGAAAAAATATTTGCAAATATCTTATGTAACAAGAGACTTGTATCCAGAATATGTAAAGAACTCTCAAAATTAAACAGTAGGAAATGAACAATCCAATTTTTAAAATGGGTAGAAGACTTGAAAAAAAACACTTCACCAAAGTGGATATGCAGATGACCAATAAGGACATGAAAAGTATTTAACATATTTAACTGTGAATCAAATGCAAATTAAAACCACAATGAGATTCCACAGAACATGATGGGGCAGAAAACAAAACTTGACAATACTAAGTGCTGACAGGGAAGCAAAGCGACTAGAACTTTAATCTTGGCTAGTGGGAATACAAAATAGTACAGTTACTCTTTAAAACAGTTTGGTAGTTTTTTATAAGGTAAACATACACATTCCCTATGACCTTACAATCCCATTAATCAGGTAATTATCCCAGAAAAATGAAAATGTATGTTCACACATACACCTGCACACAAATGTGCATATCAGCTCTATTCATAATCTCCCCAAACTATAACAATGGATGAGTGGACAAACTATAGGACCACTGTACAACTTGTATATGATAGAATAATTCAGAGCAATACAAAAGGAACAAATTACTGACACATGCAACAACACAGATGAATCACAAAGGCATTATGTTGAGTGAAGAGAGCCAATCTTAAAACATTATATACTGTATTTTCCATTTATGTGACATTTGTATGACATTCCAGCAAAGGCAAAACAATGGCAACAGAGAACAGTTCAGTGTTTACCAGAAGTTAGGTCCAAAGATTTGGAATTGCCCTATATGTTGATTATACTGATGGTAATGTGAATCTGTACATATGTTAAAACTGTATACTAAAAAAAAAAGGTAATTTTTCTCTATAACTTTTTTAAATGTGAATGGGTATAAAATTTATTTAAAGAATAAATTTTCCAAAAGGCTTGCAAAATAAACCCAACAATCTGTTGTATGTAAGAGACATACTTAAAATAAAGTGATCCATAAAAGCTAAAATTAAAAGGATGGGCAAAAAAATACCAGGAATCTGAACATTAGAAAAGAAGAAGGGTAATAATACTAAGGGACAAAGTAGAATTCAAGTCTTAAATCAGGAAAACATGACAAATAAATACTAAAAACCATAATCTACAATGAAGAAATAACCCATGAATATTATGAATTGAATAAACAGTAACTTTTATAAAATAAAACTATAGGAGATACAAGTAGAGATAGATAGATAGATAGATAGATAGATAGATAGATAGATAGATATATAGATAGATACCCCCAATAGGAAATTTTAATATACCACTTTTAGTAACAAGACAAATCAAGCAGGCAAAAATAAGGAGAGGGATAATCTAAACAATATAATCAAAAAGGTAGATCTTTGGATGCGTATCAAACTCTGTATCCTTATGGTAAAAAATACATGTTTGAAATATTTAATGACTGGTTCTGAATTCTCAAAATAGATGCTGGCCATGATCTACTTGCATTAGCTGAATGCAGTTATTTCTCTTGCTCTTGTGTCATCAATATTAATTATAAAACAGCTAAAGAGATACACATTAGGTTTTATCGTCCAATTTTTGTGGCTCTTTGAAAAGTATCAAAGGTTTTCCTTTACTTCACTTTTGATATATGTATTCTAAAGTCACATCACACTCCTTAACTTCATCTTATATTGCAATGTGGCAAAGTTTATTTTCCCTAAAGAGTGCCATATGTATCCATTCTCTTTTTAGAATTCATGTCCCAGAGTGCCCTGTCATATGCAAACACAGAGGATGTGGTTTTGATGAATCCCAAACAAAATAAGTTCTTTCTGTGACATCAAACATCTGGAGAGTATTCATGCAAATGTTGTATAACTTAACACAGAATCTGGTTTATATATTTGACAGAACACCTCTAAGAATACTGGACAGTTTGTATTTTTGGTAACATAAACCTCAGCCGGTTGAATTGTAGAGAATGAATATAGATAGGTAAAGTTCCTATTCACAGCACATACCTATCTATGCTCGCTAACATCTAATTTGGGAAATAAAACCTGGCATTCCAGAAATGCCTGGAGAACTACACGAGGGAGGCATCTCACCTTGATGAGTAGAGAGGAATATTTTATTACTGTACTGGTTCTGCCTCTGACTTTCTCAAGGACCTTGGACAGGTTATTAACATGGAGTTTCTGCTTCTCCTAACTATGAAATGGGATTGCCCAGTTTACAACTACATAACTTTCTCAAGATATTATAGGGGAGAAATGGGGTCACAGAGAAATTAAAGGGTTAGAAATTAATGGAAATAACTATAGTATCATTTAAAAACCTAACTGTGCTAACGCCTCTTATTCAGATATCAAGCTCAACAAGAAATATTCTGTTTATTGGGGTGTCATGGCTCATGGGTTCTAGCCCCACATCGAGCTCTGTGCTGACCACTCAGAGCCTGGAGCCTGCTTTGGATTCTGTGTCTCCCTCTCTCCGCCCCTCCCCCACTCATGCTGTTTCTCTCTCTCTCTCTCTCTCTCTCTCTCTCTCTTTCTCTCTCTCATAAAATAAACATTAAAAAAAAAAGAAATACTCTTTATAATAATTAGCTTTCTGTTAGATATTTCCCACTAGGAAAGTTAAGTGAGATGAAAGTGTGTTTAATGATTATTGATTTATTTTGAGAGAGAGAGAGAGTGGGTGTGTGTGTGTGTGAGATCATGAGAGGGGGAGGGGCAGAGAGAGCGGGAGAGATAGAATCCCAAGCATGTAAGATCTCACAAACCATGAGATCATGACGTAGGCTGAAATCAAGAGTTGGACACTTAACTGAATAAGCCACCTAGGCACTCTGAGATAAAAATTTTGATTCCACTTGACAGTTACATGATTTAATTGCTTATCAGCTCTCTTGTGAATTTAGTTTTTATTTCATCAACCCTGACCTTGCCCAATTTAACATGTAATAAAAAAGACTGGATTCCCAGAACTTGGCAACCTTTCCAAAGTAATGGCATCTGTGAGACCTTGTATCAGACTCTCCACATCTCTACGTGGCATTCTCAATTTGCTTCTTTCTAATAACATTAAGTATTTGACAAGACGATATAGCTTATAAGGAGGATGGGTTGTTGGACAAAGTTCATCAGTCTCGACATGGGTTGATCATTTGAGAATGAATAATCTCTATTTAATCTTTATTTAATAATCTCTAGTTAAAGGGAAGTGTTACTAAAAAATCTGTAGGAGTTTGGGCACTTGGTGGCTCAGTCGGTTGAGCCTCTGACTTCAGCTCAAGTCATGATCTCATGGTTTGTGGTTTCAAGCCCCGCATCAGGCTTTCTGCTGTCAGCTCACAGTCCACTTTAGATCTTCTGTTCCCCTCCCTCTCTGCCCGTCCCCCGCTCTCTCTCTCTCTCTTAAAAATAAACAAACATTAAAAAAAACCTTTAGGGGCGCCTGGGTGGCTCAGTCGGTTAAGCGTCCGACTTCAGCTCGGGTCACGATCTCGCGGTCCGTGAGTTCGAGCCCCGCGTGGGGCTCTGGGCTGATGGCTCAGAGCCTGGAGCCTGCTTCCCATTCTGTGTCCCCCTCTCTCTCTGCCCCTCCCCCGTTCATGCTCTGTCTCTCTCTGTCTCAAAAATAAATAAACGTTAAAAAAAATTAAAAAAAAACCAAAAACCTTTAAAAAATAAATAAAAAATAAATTTAAAAAAATCCATATGGATTAAAAAAAATTGCTGAGAATGCTAAAAGGTTTAGATTAGACTTGACTTTAGAACAGGTGTCTGAAGACTTAAAGTGTGACTTTAGAACAGGTGTCTGAAGACTTTAGAACACAGTGTCAGGCTTCATAAGGGGGAGTTCATCAAGGTAAGGACTGTCCTGGGAAAAGAACTGAATAGAAGCTGTGGGTCAGAGAGTCACATTCTGGGAAGTAGACCAATTATGTGATGGACTGATATGAATGAAGGAGAAAAGGAGAAGAATGGACATGCATGGAGCTAGCCAGCTTCAAAGATTGAATGAGAATATGAGCCCTCTCTGCCAAGTTATCTACCTTTAAAATATGACCAAGAGAGGAAGTGCTTCTGGAATGGCAACTTGAGGAGCCCTGTGCCCTCACTCTTCAACAAAATAACCATAACTCATAAAAATTATGAAATACAACAACCATTTAAGGTCTCTAGAAATTATCCTAAGGTTATACAACAAATGGGAAAATATTTATTCACAAAAAATCTACTATATCTGGGTAAGAAGAGGGAATGTCTATGACATTTGAACCATGACCTGCCCTTTACTCTTACCTCAGCAAGATGACAGTTTTAGTCTTGATAGGAACACAAGGCTCCATTTCTCCAGCATTCTGTTAAGGTTAAGTTTTCTCCCTGGGAGGGGAAAACTGCCAGCAATTCTCATTTCATGCAGTTCTGTGCTACAGAAGCTCTATTACAGATAAGAATAGCTAAGCTCCCATCCACCACTCAGTCCCTACTCATAAAACAGAAGATCTACCCCAGGCATGGTTGGCCAAGAACACAAGGCTCCAGTCATCCCCATTCAAAATCACTGGTAGGGCAGAGGTTCTATGCTGAGAAGGGCAAGCCAAGAAGAGCAGGGGTTACTGCTATGACTCAGGATCCTGCTTATTAAAAAGCAGGATTGTTACTCTGAGAAGTTGGGCCTATCCTTAGATCCACAGAACTAGTGCAGTTTTTTCCTTAGGATAGAGTCATGATGTTAAGGTCGGAGTGTTCCATAGCTTTTTCTAAGGAGTATGAGCTTATTTGAGAAAGAAATAGGAGAATTTCAAGACTAAAGATGCAACTGAAAACAAGATTTTAATGACACGCAGCTAAAAAGGGAGTGGTGATAGCTCAGTGAGAGCAACAAAGAAAATGGTAGATCAAATTGAAGTTTAACAGAGAGAACCAAGGAAAGAGACAGTTAAGAAGGGCTCCTCTTGAGGTCTGACTTGACCTATAATACTACCTTGGCCAGAGGGCTTGAATTTAGTTGGATTAGTCCATGGAGTAATTTACTCCTCCAAGATGTTATCTAGCAATTAATGGAGTCTAAGAGCTGAGTGTGATATCAATAGATTCAGACCAGTTTAAAAACGTAATGGATATTTGTATCCTTTGGATAAATTCCTAGTAGTGCAATTGCTGGGTCATAGGTTAGTTCTATTTTTAATTTTTTGAGGAACCTCCATACTGTTTTCCAGACTGGCTGCACCAGTTTGCATTCCCACCAATAGTGCAAAAGTGTTCCCCTTTCTCCGCATCCGTGCCAACATCTGTTGTTTCTGGAGCTGTTAATTTAGCCATTCTGACAGGTGTGAAGAGACTCTTAAATACAGAGAACAAAGTGGGGGTTTTGGGAGGGAGTAAGTAGGAGGAGAATGGGTTAAATGGGTGATAGGCATTAAGGAGGGCACTTCTGCGATGAGTCACTGGGTTCTACTCTTGAAGCCAAGGCTACACTGTATGTTAACTAACTCAAATTTAAATTTTAAAAAAGTTAATGCGCAAACTAGGAATAAAAATAAAAACTTGGGGCACCTGGGTGGCTCAGTTGGTTAAGCGTCTGACTTCGGTTCAGGTCATGATCTCACTGTCCGTGAGTTCGAGCCCTGTGTTGGGTTCTGTGTTGACAGCTCGGAGCCTGGAGCCTGCTTCGGATTCTGTGTTTCAGTCTCTCTGCCCCTCCCTGCCCACACTCTGTCTCTCTCAAAAATAAATAAATGTTAAAAAAAAAATTAAAAAAAAACTTCATGGAGAGTTGGGAAAGAGACAAAGAGATCTCAGCAAAAAACACTATCATTCCAGGAGGATTAGAGTGACTGTACATGTCCAAGGCTGTGCCATCCAAGGAGTGACATCAAAGACTGCACACTACAGAGAAAATAGATGTCACCAAAATAGTCCAGCCAAGGAGCTAAGCAAACAAACAAGCAAGCAAACAAGTTCTAGAGGAGAGGGGAGAGGAGATTTAGTGTCCATAGTTACTAAAATACATTCCCTAAAATGCTTGGTTTTCAAGAAAAAACTGAGATATGCAAAGAAATTGGAAAGGATGACTCATTCAGGGGGAAAAGGCAATAGAAACTGCCTTTGACAGGTTTCACATGTCTGGCTGAGCAGATAAAGACTTCAAAGCCACTATTATAAATATGTTCAAAGAACTAAAGAAAACCATGTTTTAAAGAAAGGTATGATAATAATGTCTCATCATATAGAGAATATCAATACAGAGACAGAAGTTACATTTAGATAAAGAGCAAAAGGACAATTCTGGAGTTAAAATGTACAATAACAAAAGAAATCACTATAGGGGCTCAAACAGTAGATTGAAGCAGGTAGAAAAAAGAATTAGCAAACTTGAGCAGGTATCAATAGTGATTACATAATCTGAAGAACAGAGAGAAAAAAAGCACTAAGAAAAATGAACAGAGCCTCAGAGAAACAAAGGGATACACCATTAAGTACACCAACATATGCATAATGCAAGTACCAGAAGGGAGGGAGAGATACAGGAGCAGAGAATATATTTGAATAAATAATGTCTGAAATTTCCAAATTTGGTGAAACCCATTAATCTATACATCCAAGAAACTCAATAGATTTCAAGTTTGGTATATACACAGAGATCCACATCCAAATATGTGACAGTAAAGATGAAAGTCAAAGACAAAGAGAAAATCTGAAAGCATCAAGAGATAAATAACCACATACATAAGAACCCTAATAAGATACATAGCTGACCTCCATGTTTTTATCTATAAGCTAGAAGACAGTCGGGTGACATATTTAAAGTGCTGAAAAATAAAAAGTGTAAGTTGAGAATTTTATAACAAGCAAATCAATCTTTCAAGAACGAAGGCCAAATGAAAACTTTCAAAATAAACAAAACAGAGAGGATTTGTCACTAGTAGACCTGTTTTATAAGACATGCTAAAGGAAGTTCGTCAAGCTGAAATCAAGTAACACCAGACATTAATACAAAACAACCAAAGAGTACTGGCAAAGGTAATTGGCTAGGTAATTATACAAGACATTATAATTGCATCTTTCTTTTCCTTTCTTCCCTTAACTTATTTTAAAACAATTTTATAAACCAATAAGTATATGATTATATTATTGACCTATAATATATATAAATGTAATATATTTGATAATAATAGCAAAAATGAGGCAGGTGGAAGCAAAGCTCTTTGAGAGTAAGGAAATAATAACACCAGCCAATAAATCAAATCCACAGGAAGAAAAGAAGAAAACTAGAAATGCTAAATAAAAAGGTTCACATAAAAAGCTCTATGAATATGTAATTCCTCTCATTACTTCTCTCATATTCTCTAAAAATCATAAAATTATAGAAAGTTATTATAAAAACGTAATGTGGATTTTTACATATGTAGGTCATGTAACAAATATAACACCAAAAGTGGGAAGAGGAAA
Source organism: Acinonyx jubatus (assembly GCF_027475565.1). NCBI lineage: Eukaryota > Metazoa > Chordata > Mammalia > Carnivora > Felidae > Acinonyx > Acinonyx jubatus. The sequence goes on from NC_069387.1 coordinate 69,344,679, forward strand.
TAGAGCATAAAAAGGAGTAATTTCCTATATTTCACTCAAAATTAGGTAGTGTAAATCTGAAGTCGATTCTGATAAGTTAAGATGTATATTGTAACCCCTTAAGCAGCAAGTAAGAAAACAATTCAAAAAATACAGTGAAAAAATTATTAAGGAAATTAAACGTTACACTCAAAAACATTCAATTAAAAAAAGAAAGTGGTAAAGAAGGAATAGAGGAACAAAAACAACTTCAGACATACAGAAAACAAAAAGTAAAATGGTACATCAATATCATCAAACAACTCAATTCAAAGGCAGAGATCCAATAAAGTGCTCTCTATAGAAGATACTCTTAAGATTCAAAGATATAAATAGGTTAAAAGTAAATGGGATAAAATTATACATCATGTACTGTCTATGAGCTGAGCGGCCATCTAATGTCAGATAAATTAGACCTTTAAAACAAACAAACAAAAAAATGCTGCTTCAGATAAAGAACATTTTATAATGACAAAAGTGTCAATATATCAGGAAATTATGACAATTATAATCATGATCATATATAAAAACCCCATGGTAAATGAATAAAATACCAAGTAAATGAAATAAGACTAAAGTGAGAAATAGACAATTCAACAATAATAGTTGCAAAATTTCAGTGACTAGAACAGCTAGGCAGAAGATAAACAAGGGAATGGAAAAGTTGAACAATACTTCAAACCAACAAGGCCTGAAAAACATGTATAGAATATTTCACCAACAACAGAATACACATTCTTTCCAACCACATATTGAACATTTTCCAGAATAGCCATATGTTATACCATAAAACAAGACTTAGTGCATTTAAGAGAATGAAGAATACAAAGAGTATTTTCCAATCACAATGGAAAGAACTGAGTAACAAAGGTAAATTTGGAAAACTCACAAATATGTGGGACTCAAACACTACATTTTTTTAGAGAGAGAGAGAGCACAAACAGTAGAGGGAGAGACAGAATCTTAAGCAGTCTCCATGACCAGCATGGAGCCCAATGTGGGGCTCAATTTCATGACCCTGAGATGACAATCTGACCACGAAATCAAGAGTCAGACACTTAACCGACTGAGCCACCCAGGAGTCCCTCAAACTACACTCTTACAGAACCAATAAGTCAAACAAGACCTCACAGGTGATAATGGAAAATACTTTAAGATGAATGGAAATAAATACACCACACACCAAAACTCAGAGGATGCAGCAAAATAAGTGCATAAAGGAAAATTTAAAGTTGTAAATGCCTACATCAAAAGAGAAAAAAGATATATCAATAACCTAACCTTCCACCTTAAGACACTGGAAAAAGAACAAATTAAATAAAGCAAACAGAAATAAAGAAATAGTAAAGAACAGACTAAAATCTGCTGAAATAAATAAAAAAGAGAAAATCAACAAAATCAGGTGTTGGTCTCTTTGTTCCTAGAAACATATAACCTACCAACACTAAAGCAAGAAGAAATAGAATATTTGAACAAACCAATTACCAGAAATAAAATGGAACCAATAATCAAAAAACTCCCAAAACCAAAAATTCAGGACCAGCTGCTTCACAGGTGAACTCTACCAAATATTCAAAGAATTAAACTTCTCAAACTATTCCTAAAAATACAAGAGGAAGGAAAACTTCCAAGTTTTGGTATCAGCCTGATACCAAAAAGACACCACAAAAAAGGAGAACTATAGGCCAATATCTCTCATGAACATAGATGCAAAAATATTCAACAAAATACTAGCAAACAGAATCCAACAATACATTTAAAAAATCATTCACCGGGATCATGTGTGATTTATTCCTGGGATGCAATTGTGGTTCAGTATTCAAAAAAACAATCAACATGATACATCATATCAACAAAGAAAGGATAAAAACCATATGATTATTTCAATAGATGCAGAAAAAGCATTTGACAAAGTACAATATCCATTCATAATAATAAAAAAAATCTGCAAAGTAAGTCTAAAGGGAACATACTTCAACATAATAAAGGCCTCATGTGAAAAATACATAGCCAACATTATATTCAATAGTCAAAAACTGAGAGCTTTTCCCCAAACACCAGGAACATGACAAGGATGTCCACTCTCACTACTTTTATTCAACATAGTACTGGATGTCCTAGTCATAGCAATCAGACAACAAAAAGAAATAACAGGCATCCAAATTGGTAAGGAAGAAGTAAAACTCTCACTATTCGCAGATGACATGAGACTATGTTCAGAAAACCCTAAAGACTCCACCAAAATACTACTAGAACTGATAAATGAGTTCAGTAAAGTCACAGGATACAAAATCAATGTATAGAAACCTGTTACATTCTTATATACTAATAATGAAGTAGCAAAAAGTGAAATTAAGAAAATAATCCCAATTGCATTTGCACCAAAAACAATAAAATATCTAGGAACAAAGAAGTAAAAGACCTCTACTCTGAAAACCAGAAAACACTGGAAGAAGAAGAAAACACTGGAAGAAGTTGAAGACAACACCAAAAAATGGAAAGATTCCATGCTCATGGGTTTGGAGAGCAGATATTGTTAAAATGTCTATACTACCCAAAGCAATCTACAGATTTAATGAAATCCCTATCGAAATGCCACCAGCATTTTTCATAAACATAGAACAAATAATTCTAAAATTTGTTGAATAACCAAAGCAATCTTAAAAAGGAGAAACAAAACTAGAGGTATTACAATTCCAGATTTCAAGTTATATTACTGGTACTGACACAAAAATAGGTCCATACATCAATGGAATAGAAGAGAAAACCCAGAAATAAACCCAAGATTATATGTTCAATTAATCTTTGACAGAGGAGGAATGAATAAGCAATGGGAAAAAGAATGTGTCTTCAACAAATGGTTCAGGGAAAACTGGACAGCTACATGCAAAAGAAGGAAATTGTACCATTTTCTTGCACTATACCAAAAATAAATTCAAAATGGATTAAGGACCTAAATGTGAGGCCTGAAACCATAAAAACCCTTTAAGAGTGCATAGGCAGTAGTTTCTCTCACATTGACTGTAGCAACATTTTTCTAGATATGTCTCCTGAGGCAAGAAAACAAAAGCAAAAATAAACTATTGGTATGACATCAAAATACAAAGTTTCTGCATAGCAAAGGAAACAATCAACAAAACTAAAAGGCTACTCAATGGGAGAAGGTATTTGCAAATGACGTATGTAACAACGGGTTAGTATCCAAAAAACTTATACAACTCAACACCAAACAAACAAAAAAAAACCAATAGTAAATAGCAAAAGGCATGAAAAAACATTTCTCCAAAGAAGACATACAGATGACCAACAGACACATGAAAAGATGCTCATCATCCCTCGTAATCAAGAAAATGCAAATAAAAACCACAATGACATATCATCTCATACTTAACAGAATGGCTAAAATCAACAACACAAGAAACAACAGGCATTGGCAAGGTTGTGGAGAAAAAGAGAGTACAGTTGGTAAAAAGGCAAACTGGTGCAGCCACTGTGGAAAACAGTATAGAGGTTCCTCAAAAAATTAAAAATAGAACTACCCTATGATATAGTAATCACACTACTGGGTATTTATCCCTAAATACAAAAACACTAATTCAAAAGATTCCATGCATCTCTATGTTTCTTGCAGCAGTATTTACAATAGCCAAATTATGGAAGCAGCCCAAGAGGTGAAATATATAATGGAATATTACACAGCCATAAAAAGAATGAAATCTTTTTATTTGCAACAACATGGGTGGATCCAGAGAGTATAATGCTCATTGAAATAGGTCAGAATGACAAATACCGTATGATTTCACTCATATGTGGAATTTAACAAAAGAGCAAAGAAAAAAAGAGAGAGAGAGACAAACGAAGAAACAGACTCTTAACTTTAGAGAACAAACTGATGGTTACCAGAGGAGAGGTGGGTAGGGGAATGATCATATGAAATAGGTGATAGGGATTAAGAGTACATTTATCATGATGAGCACTAACTAACGCATAGAATTGCTGAATCACTATACCGTACACCTGAAACATGATACTGTACGTTAACTATTAAATGTTAACTGGAATTAAAATTGTTAGAAAAGGAAAAATAAGAATTAATTATTTACAATCTCTCCCAAAAAAGTAGAAGTGGAGGGAATACTTCCCAATTCATTTTACAAGGCCAATATTTCCCTGATATCAAAACTGGATAAGGACCTCACAAGAAAAGAAAATGATTAGGCCAATATGCCTTATGAAAATAGATGAAAAATTCCCAACAAAGCAAATCAAATCTAGCAACATATAAAAAAATATATATACACCAAGGCCAAATGGGATTTCTCAGGAACATTCCCAGGAATGTTGTTTCAACATACAATAGTCAACCAGTGTGATATACCATATCACCACAATAATGGACAAGAGATACAGGATTGCCTCAATACATGCAGAAGTATTTCAAAAACAAACACTCTTTCATTATAAAACCACTTAAATTAGGAATAGAAGGGCACTTCCTCAACTTGATCCAAGGGGATCTGTAACACATCCACAGCTAACACACTTCATGATGGACTCAATGCTTTTCTCCTAAAATCAGGAACAAGACAAGTATGTCCACTCTCATCACTTTCATTTAATACTGCTCTGGAAGTTTTAGGCAGGGTGATGAGGCAAAATAAGAAATAAATGGCATCCAGATTGCCAAGGAAGAAGTAAAACTATATTTCTAGATGGCATTGCTGTGTATATAGAAAATTCCAAAGAATCCAAGAAAATAATTATTATAACTAAAAAGTGAATTCAGCAGGGTTGCAGGATACAAGACTAATTCATAAAAACCATAGGCAAAAATTCGTGATTTATTTGGGCCCCAGATCTTGGGGGTCTTTTAACTGGACAACTCTCCCTTGTCAAAAGCCTTCTTTAGCTTGAGCTGGAATCTTCTGCCCTATAACACATACTGACCTCACCCCTCTTTCATGGAGCTCTTCAAATATTTAAAGATAGTTACCATAGCTTCCCATTCTTTTCCTAGCTTCCTTTATTTTCCTTATGTGACATAATGTGAACTCTCCTTTTTTCCCCTGGTTGTTGCCTCCTACACTCCTAGACAGATTAAAAACTTACCTTTTCCAGACAGAGATTTAAAATCTTTTGGTGTTGATATTGTGTTTGGGTACTTTATGATTATACTGGGTGGTTTAGAAATTACTCCATAATCTATGTGAGTCATATTGAACTTGTGGTGGTTGAATAAAACACCTCGGTCTTTTTCATATGACATCACTATGTTCTATTTGCATTTCTGTACCTAAAGTTTAGAAATTTATTTTTTCTTATTCATTTGAGTCCATAGTTCTAGTGTCTTTTGATCTCCTTTAAGTGTCCTTTTATAATATAGAAAACGCCTTCTCTTTTTAACGTAAGTATACCTTCTCTGTCAGATGGTTAAAATAGTGAATGGGAAATTCCAAGACGAGAGGGCTATGGCAAACCATTAGCCACTTCTCTTGAAAATATCAATATTATAATTATTACCTCTTGTGCATGATTTCTGAATTAGTTATGAATCCGCCTAACAATGCTACATTAATCTAGCTTACATTTCTCCATCTTATCATAACACTGTTGTTCACATAGACTCTATAAAATCTCTTGTTAAGGGGTGCCTGGGTGGCTTAGTCAGTTGAGTGCCTGACTCTTGATTTCAGCTCAGGTCATGATTCCAGGGTCTTGGGATTGCCACAACAGGCCCTGTGCTTAAAGTGGAGCCTGCTTAAGATTCTCTCCCTCTATCTCTCTTTCTCTCTCTCTCTCCTTCTCCCCTCTCTATTCCTTTCTCCCCCGTTTTTTTATTAAAATTAAAAAAAAATTCTAAAAACGGGATAGTAAATTTCTTCTAGAAAGCATACTCTACACTGGAAATCACAGAGATGGCATAAAGGGTATGTGAAGAGAACTCTGGATATAAAAAATAAAATAAGAATAAAGTCATGGAAATATACTATTTCACAAATAATAGAAAGTTACTCTGGGTCTGGTACACACCCAGACAGCTAATATAGTCAATGTTAGCAGCAGTATAAGAAAGTCACAAGCTTGTGATCCAGTTTTTTACTTTGTTATATACTATACGTTCATTTCCACAGACTGGGTAGAAAGATTAAAAATGAAAATGCATCATGGAAGGAGAAATAGGCTCTGAATAATTTGAAAATCCTCGCTATTACACCTCTTAAGCAAACTTAAAATTGGCAAAGGTATTTTTCCTCCAAAATTTATCTATAAACTTTGAAATAAAATTCATATAGGAAATTCATATTTTCTATTTACTTATGTTTCTTGCAATATTATGGTCAAGAAAATTAAGAGAAAGAGTATCCTTTTTTTTTTTTTTTACAGTGAGGGAAAAATAAACAAACATGACATACCTGTGGACATCTGGCAGCACTATAGCAATCTCCAGCTGTGGCAAATGGCACTGCTTTTCCAAATATTGTCTGGGCAAAAAGAAGGTCTGTGGCTAAAAAATAAATGAACCTTTTTAGTATTGAGGGATTGTATACTTTCCAGTCTTCACTGCAAAGCATACTGTCATTATATTACATTCTTAAATATATTTATATAATTAATTCAAAGTTTTAAGCAAATATGCTACAAATTATACTACATAACATATATCAGGTTTTCAAGAAATAATTTTTATTTTATTTTAGTAATTTATTTTTTAATTTAATTTAATTTTTTTATTTACATCCAAGTTAGTTGGCATATAGCGCAACGATGATTTCAGGAGTAGATTCCTTAATGCTCCTTACCCATTTAGCCCATCCCCCCTCCCACAACCCCTCCACTAACCCTCTGTTCTCCATTTTTATGAGTCTTTTATATATCGTCCCCCTCCCTGTTTTTATGTTGTTTTTGCTTCCCTTTCCTTGTGTTCATCTGTTCTGCGTCTTAAGATCCTCATATGAGTGAAGTCATATGATATTTATCTTTCTCTAATTTCGCATAGCATAATACGCTCTGGTTCCATCCATGTAGTTGCAAATGGCAAGATTTCATATTTGAAACCATACACACACACACACACACACACACACACACACACACACACCACATCTTCTTTATCCATTCCTTCATCGATGGACATTTGGGCTCTTGCCATACTTTGGCTATTGCTGATAGTGCTGCTATAAACATGGGGGTGCATGTGTCCCTTCGAAACAGCACACCTGTATCCCTTGGGTAAATACCTAGTAGTACAATTGCTGGGTCAAAGGGTAGTTCTATTTTTAATTTTTTGAGGAACCTCCATACTGTTTTCCAGAGTGGCTGCACCAGTTTGCATTCCCACAAGAAGTGCAAAAGAGATCCTCTTTCTCCACATCCTTGCCATGTATAAATATACATTTTGTTGCCTGTTGTTGCCTGAGTTGTTAATGTTAGCCATTCTGACAGGTAACCTGGTATCTCATTGTGGTTTTGATTTGTATTTCCCTGATGATGAGTGATGTGGAGCATTTTTTCATGTATCAGTTGGCCATCTGGATGTCTTCTTTGGAGAAGTGTCTATTCATGTCTTTTGCTCATTTCTTCACCGGATTGTTTTTTGGGTGTTGAGTTTGATAAGGTCTTTATAGACTTTGGATCCTAACCCTTTATCTGATATGTCATTTGCAAACATCTTCTCCCATTCCATCAGTTGCCTTTTAGTTTTGCTGATTGTTTCCTTCGCTGCGCAGAAGCTTTTTATTTTGATGAGGTCCCAGTAGTTCATTTTTGCTTTTGTTTCCCTTGCCTCTGGAGACGTGTTGAGTAAGAAGTAAGAAAGTGGTCCAGGTTCATTTTTCTGCATGTTGCTTTCCAGGTTCCCAGCACCATTTGCTGGAGAGACTGTCTCTATTCCCTTGGATATTCTTTCCTGCTTTGTCAAAGATTAGTTGGCCATACATTTGTGGGTCCATTTCTGGGTTCTCTATTCTATTCCATGATCTGAGTGTCTGTTGTGCCAGTACCATACTGTCTTGATGATTATAGCTTTGCAATACAGCTTGAAGTCCATCAATAAATAATTTTTAAATAAAAAATGTGTATCTCAAAAATTACCCTAAAAATGGCAGGTACATGAGTAATTAATCAAAAAGTTTTAAAAACCAAAATGCCTTATTATATTTTACATAATAGTGAGTATCTAAAAGAAAGTGGTGTCAGGAGCAAATTACAGAAGAAAAAACATTAAAGCTTAACAAATTATGACAAAGCAACACATAAGTGCTTATAGACCACATATATTTATACATATATGTATCTATGCATATATATGTGTATATGTAAATAATGTATATATTACTGCATTGTATTATTATTTTCTTTGGAATCTTACATTTGCTAAAATTGTTAGCAAAACTTGTTTGGCAATAATGCTGGGGATTCTGCATGAAGTATCAAAAATAGAGTCATTGGATCAAAAACAGGTTGGAAGGAACCCTAAAATCATTCTTGAATCACTTAAATAATATTTCAATCAACAGTCTTCCAGTTAGTGGATGTCATCTCCACTAATGTTGTTTTAAATCACTTTACTTTTTTTTTAATTAAAAAAAATTTTTTAATGTGAAATTTATTGTCAAATTGGATTCCTTACAACACCCAGTGCTCATCCCAACAGGTGCCCTCCTCAGTACCCTCCCTCCCCTCCCTCCCACCCCCCATCAACCCTCAGTTTGTTCTCAGGTTTTAAGAGTCTCTTATGTTTTGGCTCCCTCACTCTCTAACCTTTTTCTTTTCCTTCCCCTCCCCCATGGTCTTCTGTTAAGTTTCTCAGGATCCACATACGAGTAAAAACATATGGTATCTGTCTTTCTCTGTGTGACTTATATCACTTTACTTTTCATGACTACTGCATTACTTTTCATGACTACTGCATGCCCCCTATGATGACACCAATCCCCTAAAGGCAATCCCCAAAGGGGGCATTGCTGGAAATACATCACCAATGGCAGTTTCCAAGACTAGGAGGCTTTCAGTTATGTTCCAGAGTCAGCTTGTGCCAAATCATGAGCACCAGTTGGGTATGTCTCTTCCTAACTCCATGTACAATGAGCTCAGGTTGGTAGCTTAAAGTTGGCATGGTGGAAATATATATAACTACAGACACTGGCAAATTCTACAAATCAGATGTTATTTCCTGGTTGTTAATTCCTGGTTGTTAAACATTTATCCTCACACCACGGCTTATGCTGGCACTTACGGGTTGGGCGGAGGCAGAGCAAATACAACTTTCAAATCAAACATGCTTTGCGACTATCTTCTCCATCATTACCCTCGTAACCCACAGATAGCTCCATCTCAACCTACCCAAACTAAATGCACTACCTTTTTCTCCAAACTTACTTCTTTTGCTATATTTCTCATCTCAATGAACTGTGTTACCATCCATTCTGTTATTCTGGAAATCTTTCTAAATATTGTATGCTGCTAATCCCCATATTCCTTCTGTTAGAAAATCCTAAAAAGTGTACTTCTTTAAAATTTCTTGAAGGCCCTCTCTCCTGAACCTAGTCCCTACTCTAAGCCCTCATCACTTTCTATCTGGATTATTATATTAGCTTCTTAACTATTTTCATGAATAAAATTTGTTCTCCTTCCAAGTGTCTTTCCTCCTGCTGAAACTTACACCCAATGGTTCTCATAACTTATAAAACTCGACTGTGTAGTTAGTATATACTGTTCTTCATGATCTGCTCTCTGGGAACTTCTCTAACAAGCTACCATCCCCCAACATCCATTCATTTTATGCTTGGAGAAAAATGGACTTTTTATTCTTTTTAAAAATTTTTAAATGTTTATTTATTTATTTTTTTGAGAGACAGAGAGACAGAGCACAAGCAGGGGGAGGCAGAGAGAGAGGGAGACACAGAATCCAAAGCAGGCTCCAGGCTCAGAGCTGTCAGCACAGAGCCCGATGCTATGAACCGTGAGATCATGACCCGAGCCAAGGTCAGATGCTTAACTGACTGAGCCACCCAGGTGCCTCTGGACTTTTTGTTCTTTAATGAAACCAAGATGATTCACATTTTCCAGGCTTTTGTTCCAGGCTGTTCCCTCCTCCTGAAACTCCTTTTCTCTGCTTTGGTTAATTCAAATTTATCTTCAAGATTTTCTCAAGATAGTTTCTTGAGGAAAGTTGAAGACTTTTCATTCAAACAATATTTATTCAGAACCTATGGTATATTGAATATTATTTTAATTACTCTAAGCACACATCATTAGAGGACATAGAGGCTGATGGAACCGGAGTCCTACCAGAGTGAGACAGGTAATCAAGTAAATACCACATTATGTTAGGGGTGATAATTGCTATAGACAAATTAAATCAATTAAAACAAGAGGAGAAAGGGAGTTTAGGAGTGCATGCTGGTCCAGGATGGCCTGATTGAAAAAGACAAAACTAAGCAGAAATCCAAAAGGAGGAGTAAACCATACAGGTAACTGTGCCACAACTGTTCCAGGCAAATAGAACAAAGTGCAAAGGCCTTGAGGTGAGAGTATGCTTGAAGTGTTCAAGAAACAGCAAAGAAACGAGTGTGTCTGCAACAGAGTATACAAGGAAAGAGTGTGGAAAGAGAGAGCAGAGAGGCGTGGAGGTGGAAATATCATGTTGAGTTTTGTTGACCATTGAAAGTATTTTTTATTTTCCTGAGTCAGATGGGAAATGTTTGGAGAGTTTCGATCAGAGTTCAAGGTTGTCAAAAAGATGAAATGGGGTAATGTATGAGATATGGCATGGCTTATGTTTCATAGGATCACTCTGGCTTCTCTGCTGAGAATCTAGGTCAGGAGGTGGGAGAGTCATGCAATACTGAAATAGCAATACTATAATTTTAGTAGGCATGATAACCCAGGTGAAAAAATGGTGTGGACTCAAACCAAGATGGCAGCAATGAGGTATGGAGAGAGTAATTTTTGATAGGTGTCTTAGCTCAGGATGCCCTAACAAACCACCATGAACTGGGTGGCTTAAACAACAGAAATGCACTTCTCTAAGATCTGGAGGCTGGGGGGTGTAGGTCAGTGAGCCCATAGGGTCAGGTTCCAGTGAGGGCCCTCTTTCTAGCTTGTATATGGTCACCCTTCTCACTGTGTCCTCATATGGCAGAGAGAGAGCTCTGGTGTCTTCTCTTTTTTTTAAAAGGGCATTAATCCCATCATAAGGGTCCTACCCTTATCTAAACCCGATTATCTCTCCATTACCAAATATCATCACATTGGGGATTAGGGCTTCATCACATGGATGTTGGGAGACATGATTCAGTCCATAGTAGCGTGTATGTTAGAGATTCATCTGACAGAATTTGATAATGGATTGCATGCAGGTGTGATAGAAAGGGAGAAGCTAAGATGTTGCCAGATTTTAGCTGGAGTAACTAGGAGACTATATGTGCCATTTACTGAAATGATAAAAATTTGAGATGGAAGGAGTGGATGTGGGAACAAATACTGAAGGCAAAGTTTTGCATACTTTGAGTTTGAGATGCCTATTAGGCATTCATGTGGATTTGCTGAGTCAAGAGATGAATATTAGAGTTTAGCATAACAGTCCAAATTGGAGATACATATTTGGGACCATCATTTGAAACCTATAAATAGAAAGAGATTCCCAAGGGGTGACTGTGTCCTAAAGCTTTTCAACATGCTGTAGAAGATGAAGAGTAGCCAGTCAAGGCAAGAAACAGTAAGAAAGACAGGAGAGAGTGACCAGGTCAGGCACAAAGTGATGAGAGCATGGGGACCTGGATAAAATGCTGCTGATAGATCAAGTGAGATGAAAACTAAATTTGTCACTGGATTTAGAGAAATGGAGATAGAACTGATGATGTAAGAGAGAAGGGAAAGTGTGCTGAGAAATGTTCTTGAGTAGGTACAATGTGATGAGCCTAGAGCACAAGAGAGAGCTACCTTAGGTGGGAGCAGGAATAGTTCATTCACAGTAAGCAGGAGAGAAGGAAGTCAGTAAGTAAAGGTTTGGGTAGGTTGCAGATGGCGTGGTTGTAGAAATCCTTTTCCAGTTGTTCTTACTTTCTCAGTGAGATAGGAAGCAAGATCATTAGCAATGAGTAGATAAAGTGGAAGTGTTAGAAATTTTAGAAATTTGCAGCAAGAGGAGAAGATGTTCGGCATTTAGGGGGTTGGGGGTGGGAATAAACTAGGGGACGACAACAAGATTACTTAGCAGCATGAAGGATTTTCATGAGCTTAGTAGCCATGCATTTAGGTGAGAGCAGTGAGAAGAGCAGTGGATGAGGTACTACACTCATGTTTCATGTTGCAAGTGCATCGGAGAGGAAATATTTAACTGAGACTGGTTTTTGACACCCAAATGTGAGGAAAGAAAAGAGAGACTAGGGAGTTGAAAATGTATGCATTCAACATTATATCCTTAGGACCCAGTCTAATGCCTGGCAAATGGCAGGATTGTTCAATAAAATCATGAATTATAACAACTTAATAAACAGCAAATAAGTTACCAAGTTCCCCTTATGTACTTAGCAATGCTACAACATACATTATTAATAACAACCAGTATTTACAGAGCATTTACTATATGTAAGGCACTTAATAGGTATGTTACAAGTATTATCTTTTAATCATCACCAGAAAGGAAAAAAGAAGGATAGAAAGAAGAAGAAAAAAATCTGAGAGTCAGTTTCTCACTATACAGATGAAGGAATTTAGGCTTAAAGAGATATGCCCAAAGTTAGGTAACTGGTAAATGGATGCAAAGAATTTACTCCCAGGCGTTCTAACTCCAGAATTGTAAACATAACAGTATAATGCTTCCCCACTGCAGTAACAGTGGGTGTTCAGTAAATGGTAGCTATTATTACTAACAATAGTTCATCATATGACTGTGATTTACAGATGATGTACTCATGCATCCTCTGTCTCAATGATTTTTTGTTTCTTTTTATAGTTTATAAACTATAAACTGGTTTTATAAACATAGTTTATAAAACTATGAAACTGGTGATTCAATTGCAATTTACAGTTTCTGTTTCTGAAATGAACTTCTTTGCCTTTTCTGGTAGGAATGCAACTTCCAGGATGGCAGGCTGCTTCATATACAGTGTGTATCAGGTTTTATAAATATGTTTTGATTTGGCTATACTCTGAATTACTTCCTAGAAAGGCAGCAGGTCCAGAATCTGGGATCTGTGGGTGGGACTTTATCTCTAAATGCCAGTTACTAACTGTATGAATTGAGACAAGTGACTTAACTTTATAAGTGCATCTTAATTTCATCACTTGCAACCATGTGATGCAATTCTGCCCTGACTAGTACAGAGTTATAAAAAAGATCAAAAGAGACAATTTATGAGAAAATACTTGACAAATTGTGAACTGAAACTGATGTTAATAATCACTCTAAGCCCTGCAAAAAGCTTATACACCTATGTTGAGGATATTAACTTCCTTGCCCTTAATGTAATTGAGGATTTTAAGACAAAGGGCTGTATCTTGGAAAGGCAACATCTTATCACTGTCATTACCACAACGTTTTTATTTAGGATCCCCATGGTCCATGTCACTGCTAAGAAATTATGTAGCTAATAACTTCTTTTAAAAATTTAGGTAATTGTTGCACAATGTGAGGCCGTTCTCTGTACTTTAGCTATCATATACACCAGCATATTGTTTGAATTTCATTCGCAACTAGAGGCTTTTCATTTTAGAGTTGCAGCACTTACTTTTAATTTGCATGGAACTGAGATCAATTCTTATTTTGCTGAAAACAGTGTGTCCAGCAGCCAGGTAGTCATTTTTACACTCACAATCTTGCCTCCTACTTCCATTAAAAGGACATTCGTATGGATTTTGTAGTCTGAAACAACATTAGAATAATTGTAGTATGCAGTAATTATCCCATCATGTAGATAAAGGTAAACTTTGGAAGTAGGAGAGTAAAAGATACACTTCTTCAATATTATAGTGTCAGTAAGCTAAATGAGAAAGATGTAAAAATCACCAAAGATTAACATCTGATTCTCAATGGGAAGTTCAAGCATGGTTTATGGAAAAATATTTCAGCTATAGTTCTCCTAGCTTTTATTATTGTTATTAATCTTCTTTCCTTTTCTAAGTTTATTTATTTCTTTTGAGAGAGAGAGAGAGAGAGAGAGAGAGAGAGAGAGAGCGCGCGCACAAGCTGAGCAAGGGCAGAGACAGAGGAAGGAGAATCCCAGTAGGTTCTGCACTGTCAGCATGGAGCGTGATGTGGGCTCAAACTTACAAACCATGAGATCACAACCGGAGCCAAAATCAAGACTTGGTCGCTTAACTGACTGAGCCACCCAGGCACCCCTTATTCATTTTATTTCTATTAAAATAAACATAGCTCTTAAACTCTTCTCTGTTGTCCCACGGCTCACCTTCTGTGAGCCCATGTTAATATTCAAGTCTTTATTAAACAGGCCTGGACAACATCTGGTTTAGGTCCTAACATGTTCACCTGCTCCTAAATTGTGAGCTACTTGCCCCACTTGTGAGCTATTCTAGTATCACTCTGAAAGCTGGAACTTCTAATTCTCTTGGTGGACCGTAAAAATGCACAGAGAAGCCAAAATCTCATACCTAACACCATACACTTCAGAAAAGTTGTCTTCTTCACCTTTAACCAATGATATATATTCCTTGGGGTTCTCCAAGTGCATGCCTGCGCAATAGATCTAGAGGGAAAATGCAAACATCTAGAAAAGGTTTCTCCAGTCAACGGCCGATGTTAAAATCAAATACAAACTGCTTTCAAAATACCTTTATTATTCTTCCCTTAATGTCAAGGTAATAGTCACCATCCATGGTAATGTTGTTTTTCACTTGGATTTCTTTGCAGCTGGTAAATGTTTTACCTTCAAGGACAAATGAATACGTATCAATAATGAACAAAGAACAAACTTAGCATGAATTTAGCTCAATCATACTAAAATTGTTATACTCTGAAAAAAATAGACATTCTGTTTTGTGGAACGCATGACTACTACAAATATTTACTTTCAAAATTGTTTCTAAATTTTTTCTGCTTATGGGACGCCTGGGTGGCTCAGTCGGTTAAGCGATCTGCTTCAGCTCAGATCATGATCTCACAGTGCATGGGTTCAAGCCCCGCGTCAGGCTGTGTGCTGACAGCTCAGAGCCTGGAGCCTGCTTTGGATTCTGTGTCTCCCTCTCTCTCTGCCCTTCCTCCACTCACACACACTCTCTCTCTCTCAAAAATAAATAAACATTAAAAAAAATTTAAATTTTTTCTGTTTATTTATTTTTGAGAGAGGGCAGGGAGGGACAGAGAGAGAGGGAAGGACAGAATCTAAAGCAGGCTCCAGGCTCTGAGCTGTCAGTGCAGAACCTGACGTGGGACTCAAACCCACAAACCATGAGATCATGACCTGAGCTGAAGTTGGACACTTAACCAACTGAGCCACCCAGCCACCCCTATTTTCAAATTTTAACTAAAACTTTCCAGGAACACCCAGGTACTAGGTAGATTTTTAAAGTCTATTACTTACAATCATTGACATAACACTTCTTTTGAGCATCTGGTTTTAAACGCTTTAAACATAAGTTACTGGACCGACCATTTATAGACACGCATTCTACTCTTCTCTCCATTTTCCCAGCTCCACAAGTCACTGAGCACTGTGAACAGGATACAGTGATAGATAATGTTAGATAATAAGGCCAGTAAACCCATATTTTCTCCTTTCAGACTAGGCCCCTTTGGAACAAACTGGTGATCCATAGTGGCTAGAACTATTGCAGATACAAAAATATCCTGGAGGCTGGACAATCACAGGTGAAAGTAATCCTTAGGCATGAGCCAGAATCTATTATTTCTCAGTTACTGTCTTCTTTTCATTTATTTTGTATAGTTATATCAACAGTATATTGTAAATACTTGATAAGCATTATTGATGATGGTTATTAAGACTATAAAGTTTTTTCTCATGGTTAGATGCTAAGATTACAAGGCAATATTCATTCACTTGCTTTCTATCAAATAGAGAATGGAATATAGTGCCAATGACTTTCATTACTCATACATCCGATCTATTTGCTTCTTCACTTAACCAATAAATATTTCTTAAGCATCTACTCAAAATGCAAACCACTGTGCCAAGTTCTCTGAGGAATAGCAATAAATTATTAGTCATGGTCCTTGCTTAGACCATGGCAGGCAAATATAGAAAGCAGGCAAGCATAGAAAAAGAGATATTTATAGAAGTAACTGATAGTGGTTTTTAGACAAAAGCGGTATGAGACAATCTAGTTAGCGGTGCAGATTACCAGGCATACTAAACCTAGAAAGTCTCATTCAAAAGGTTTTAAATTCATAATTATATACTGACCTTGCTCCATTTTCCAACTTTCCAAGTGGCCACATGCAAACAGCTCCTAAAATTGCATTTGTAAACCTGAGGGGAAGGCAGAACAGGGCATTCTCGATAGTCTATAGGCCAAAGCTGATGAAGCTTATATTTCTCAGTAGACCAGACTGCAATGCAGTATGTAATCCTTTGTCGGTAACTAAATCCGCAGTTACCTGCACACTGAAAAATATACAATTATAAGGAGAGAAAAAGATGCCCTTAATCTTAATTAGGGCCTATGTTTGCCAGGTGCTTAATATATACTGGACTATAATCTAATTTATTAGCCTCATTTATAGATGAGTAAACAAATGTTCAGAGACATTGGATAACATTTCCAGAGTTGTACCAATAAATGGAAAGGATGCAGATTCCAGCTAGACTGTCTATTTGTAGTGCCTGTGCTTTTTTGCTTTTGTTTTCCATTACATTGCTAACAGTTTAATTGGATGAAGCTTTATCTCCTGAAAGTCACAGCTTCAGAGAAATGGAACATATTATGGGTTCTTATCTAAAATAAAGAACATTTATTATCCTTAACTTACTAGTAATTATATATAAGTTAGCATACATTTATCTTAATATATATACTGTGATATATAATACCATTTGACTAAAACAGGTAAGTGATATTATTAAAGATGAAAAATAGGCAAATATATTTGTTTCCAGCAATAATGGAGTGACAAGAAATAAGTTGCCTTCTAACCTGAAGCAGCAGAAACGTCTGGACACAATGTATCAAACAATGGCTTTTAAGACACTGGACATTAGGCAATAAAGTATAGTGATACCCGGGAGATGGAAATAAAACAAGTGATCCCATAATTGCTCTAGCCCACTACTTTGAGAGTTTCCAGATCTTGGAACAAGAAAAGGAAACACAAGGGGACAGCACGGTTCTGACCAGTATACACATACATGTAAGGACACTAACCGAGGCCAAAGAATGAACAAACCAGAAGTCTTACCAGAAATTACTATATCTGGTACTCACATGAGACCAAATATACTGCCTGTTCCCTCCAGCTAGACTGGAAAATCTTATATACATGGGACAATAGGTAGAGTACTCAAAAGGGTCTCGCCACAGTAGAGGGGAATAATTAACCTTAGATTAAGCAATGTACTAGCCTGACCTAATAAATCTTAACAGCAAGGCAAAAAAGGATCAAATGGTTTCCAGACAGAGTAACTTCATTCCAGAAAGAAGCTCAAAATATATGCATATGAATAAATAAAATAGCCAACAGCCAAAAAGGTAAAATTCATAATGTCTAATATGCAATTTAAAAAATTAACTGGAATGCAAATAAGCAGGAAAATATAACCCATGAGGAGAAAATCCATCTATCAAAAGAGGTCAAGAGGGGGCAGTGAAAAGTAGGACCTCTAAAAATTCTCTCCTCCATAACAGCAATGAGAAAACTGGCAAAATTTGTCAGAATTAACTTTCCCAGAACTCTGGAAATTAACCAAAGGCTTGCAACAATCCAGGAAGCATTTATTTAATAAACAAGCCTAAATTTCAGGATGAAGAGGGAGCTTTGTGGTGTTTTGACTTACCCTACACCTATTTTCCCCTCTCTAGCTCCACAGTAGCCTTGAAAGTCCACAGCCCTGCAAACATGGTGAAAAGAGCAGCCTGGTAGCCACAAGAGAGGCACAACTGGGTTGGACATTTTTCAAATCCCCCTTTCCACATAATTGTCATAATTTGAATTGCTTGATGGCTTTCTAGAAGATCCCACCTGCAAGGCTTTCTTTCATTCTTTCTTCTTTCTTCCTTCCTTCTTTCCTTCCTTTCTTTTTCTTTTTTTCTTTCTTTCTCCCCTCCTTTCTTTTCTTTTATTCCCTTTTCTTTTCTTTTCCTTTAACTTCTTTCTTTCCTTCTTTGACTTGACCTGACTCAGTGCTAAAAGCCTTTTTCCCCTTAGGGACATTTATTGAACCCAATTAAAAGCCACTGTTTAACTTTGTAGCTCCCAGAACAGGGATAACAGTTGGAGCAAAAAATAAGCCAGATTAAAAAAAAAAAAGGTTAAGAGGAAAATCTGGGAAATGAGATGTCTGTAATGGCAGTGAAAAGCTCCAATATATTCATAGAAATCTAGAAAGCTGTGCACATGCATAGGGGTGAGTTCATGTCCCGGACTGCACACATGCTCAGGAAGCACCTGGGACAGGCCTACATTTTTACCTCTGGTTGACATCCAGGCCATGCACAAAAGCAAGACAGTAAGCTTAAGGACGAGTTGTCAATTATCTGGCTGAGTGTTAAAGGTTCCTACACAAACAGAGATTCTTGGCAAAGGCTGGAGATTGATTCCAGGTGTCTAAGGAAATCGCAACCCAATCATTAGCTCATAATTAAACTAATCAAGCAAAACTTCGGTGATTACATGTGACAAAGAGTACAGACTTTACAGTGAGTTTAAAAAAGAAGTCATTAAATAAGAAGACATCAACAACCATATGTGCTGGGGTGGAGGGAGAAAGAATAGAACTATAACAAGAAAAGAGATTGAATTAATAATAATAATAATGATAATAATAATAATAATAACGATAATAATAAACTTCACACAAAGGAAAGCCTAGGACCAGAGGCTTCACTGGTAAATTCCACCAAATGTTTAAAGAAGAATTAGCATTAAACTTTCCAAAACTCTTCCAAAAGAAAGAAGAGTAAGGGACACTTCCTAATTCATCCTATGAGGCCAGTATAGCCCTCATACCAAAACTAGACAGACAAAGATATGATGAAAAAAAAAAAAAAGGAAGAAAGAAAGAAAACTAGAGAGCAATATCTCTAATGAATGTAGACACAAAAGTCCTCAACAAAACATAAGCAAAACAGTTCCAAACACAGATAAAAAGGATTATACACCATGACCAAGTTTTGAATTTCCTCAAAAGTTAAACAGTGTTATCATAATACTCAGCAACTTTACTCCTAGGTATTTGCCCAAGAGAACTGAAAAGAAATGCTCTTAGCAGCATTATTCGGAATAGTCTAAAAGTGGCTCAACCCAAATGTCCATCAACTTATGAATAAACCAAATGTAGCAGAGGCCTAAAATGGAATATTATTCATGCATAAAAAGGAATGATGGCTGATATATACTACATCATGGATGATCCTTAAAATACCATGTTAAGTGAAAGAAGCCATATAAAAAAGACCACATATTGTCTGATTCAATTTATATGAAATGCCCAGAACAGGAATATCCATCAATGTAGAATACAGGTACGTGGTTGTCTGGAACCAGGGGGAAGAAGGCAATGAGGAATGACTACTATTGTATATGGAGTTTCTTCTTGGGGTGATAAAATGTTCTAGCAGTAGATCATGGTGATGGTTGCACAAACTTGAGAGCATAATAAAATTCCTTCAGTTGTAAGTGCACACACATAGACATTAGAATTAGCAGAGAAGGACATTAAAAAGTTATTAATAACTGTAGCATACTCAAAAAGTAGAGACAGGGAAAATCTAAAAAAGCTGAAATCAAACTTCTAAAGATAAAAATTATAGTCCCTGAGATTAAAAAAAAAAACTGCATGGGGATTAATGGCAGATCAGACATCACAGAAGATTTTAGTGGACTTGGAGATATCCATATCCAGATATCCAACTGGATTAATGTTCAATAATAAAAAGGGATAAACTATTGATACATAGTACAACTTGACTGAATCTCAAAATACTTAAAGTCATCAAAATCATGAGACAAAAAGTAGTTCGTATGGTACGATTCCATTTACACGAAACTCTAGAAAATGCAAAATAATATAGTGAGGGATCACTAACATGAAAACCACATTAGGTTATCTGTAGTTGGAAGGGAGAGGGGAAGGAATTATAAAGTCGCACAAGAAAAATTTGGGGGGTGATGGAGATGCTCTTCATTTTGAATATGGTAATGGTTCTATGGGTGTATACACTTCAAATATGTGTGATCTATTGTTTGTCAATTATACCTCAAGAAAGCTGTTTTTAAACAGCAGGCAATTCTGCAGGGCCAGTTTTCCTGGTGGTTGCTTTCACAGTCGGCCCCAATTGACACTTGAGAACTGAGCTAGAGTTGAACATACATGCTGCTATTACTCTCTCTGTACCATCCATCCGTGGTTCCATTGCTTAGATTGCTCTGAATACCACTATCTGGCCCCACAAATTTAGACCCAGTTTCAACCACATCAAGTGTTAGACTCAGTTGTTTTTAGACTCAGGAGCAAAACTTCTTAACTTTTTTTTTTGCCTTACCTGTGATGAGTCTCCTGTTACCACAATATACTTGCAGGAAGGGTTCCTGCATTTCTTGATTGAAAGAGGTCTGGTGGAAGGCTCACAGAAACTGTCATTCACTTGAATGTTTTGTGCATCAATGCACTTCACTTGCCGATGTGTCTCTTTTTTATGACATGACGTTGAACACTAGAGGTGCAATGACAAAATGGGGTTTTTTTCTGTCAGTCTTTTATGCAGTGTCTCTCAAAGTTTACTTCTCAATACTCACGTTCAGCCACTCTCCTGCCACCCACTGGTACTGCATGCAGTCCTGACGCCAACATTGCCGCTGAAAATCAGGCCGGGTGGATCCAGCACACATTTCTTCAGCCACCCGACCAACGCCTCTCAGCCGACAGTACACATCCCTTTGCTGAACTCCAGGACCACAGGTCACAGAGCACTACAAAGACGCCCGAGTGAGTTGAACAATTAGCGAGCAAATATCGAATTAGGTACAGATAGCAAAAGAGTGCCATGGCCTATTTTCTTGTTTCTTTGAAACATAGCCTGACATTACATCAGGCATTGGGTAGAATAGACATGCAATCAGTATTTTTAAGGCTGTCTGGGGTGAAGCATCTATACAAGTACGCAAGTAGATTTTTATATTGCGGTACCTACTCAAGCCTTATGGAAACCATGACAAAATACACGAGAATTTATACCAGACACTCCATCCCAGTTGAAAACTATTCTGACTTCAACATTCTTAATATCTATAAAACTCACTGCACAATGAAACTATTCTACTACATTGCTTTTAAACATCACTTAAATCCTGAGACTGTATGCATAATCTCCCTTAAAGGAACAATAATTTCCAAGATTGTGTGAAGCTCACCTTTATACTTGCACCATTACAGTTTGGGGATCCAAATATTTGCTAATCTGTTGATTCATGATTGTGTTTCAATGGACAAGTGTTTGGGGAAGCTGGTTGTACAAACTGTAAACTTAGACAATCTTGCCATAGCCTCTCAGGTTTCCTTTTTCTCATCTGTTCAAAGATTTTGTGTTATTTGTAAAATTTCATAGGATGTGTCCCTAGATTTATTGCTAACAACAGTTCTACCTGTGACCAGCAGCGTTGAGGACCTGAGGCTCAGAGATGGTAAGTCACTTGCCTGTGCTTCTGCCTCTATAAGGCAAGATGAGGGGCGCCTTGGTGGCTCTGTCAGTTAAGCGTCGGACCTCAAGCTCAGGTCATGATCTTACGGTTCGTGGGTTTAGCCCCACATTGGGCTCTGTGCTAACAGCTCAGAGCCTGCAGCCTGCTTTGGATTCTGTGTCTCCCTCTCTCTGCCCCTCCCCTGCTCACGCTCTCTCTCTCTCTCTCTCTCTCTCTCAAAAATAAATAAACATTAAAAAAACAATTTAGAAGGCAAGATGAAGTTCAGTTCTTTCTGACGCCTTACCCTAAGCTGTCCTTGCCTTTGGGCGATGGTGAAGGAGCTGGTAACCTTTCTGAGCCCTTGCAGTTCTAGAATGCCAGCTCATATTTACAACACAGCTTGACCACAACCAAGAGCTGTGGTGCCAACATTAATAAAGTATGGAGAACGCCCAGTGATACTGATAAAATTTGTGAGTTTGTTTCATATATATATATATATGAAATATATATATATATGAAATATATATGTGAAATATATATATGAAATATATATGTAAAAAATATATATGAAATATATATATGAAATATATATATATGAAATATATATATGAAATATATATATATGAAATATATATATGAAATATATATATATGAAATATATATATGAAATATATATATATATACATATATACACACACACACACACATACATACTCTGGGTTATTCCAGAAATGATTGGAAGTCCTATTGAGGAATATCTGGGGTTGCCCCACTGTTCCCACCTGTGATATTGTTAGGGTAAAAACTCAGGTCTTGCAAGGGCACCTGGGTGGCTCAGTCAGTTAAGCGTCCAACTCGGTTTCAGCTTAGGTCATGATCCCACCGTTTGTGAGTTCCAGCCCTACATCTGACTCTACGCTGATAGCGTGGAGCCTTCTTGGGATTTCGCTCTCCTTCTCTCTCTCTCCCCATCCTCAAGTCATGCTGTCTCTGTCTCTCTCAAATGAATAAGTAAAACTTAAAAAAAAAAAATAAGGTCCTTCACCAAACTTTATGTTTCTGTAGGAGTCTCAGAGTAACAAATTTCTTTTTCTGCAACAATAAATGTATATACCTGCAGAATATGGATTTACCATGAATGAAAAAATATTTATATCCCACAAAAGCTAAGAACTTGTAGACTTGAATTTCTCTTACAGACTGTTGCAGCATTTCTTTCTAAATGCACTTGAAAATTTAGTTTTCTTTCTTGTGTGTACAAGTAATAACCACTGACTTGAAAGAGAATTTATATATATGTTTTAACTTACGAAGAACAGTATACATATCTACATAGCTTACATTTACCTTCATTCTATGCTTAACCAGTTGAATTTTTTCCTCATTGAGTGCTTTCACAAAACCCAGCTCCTTTGTATGGAGAAAACAATAATTTAATGTGTGTTTGGTGCAGGGCACTATATTAAGCAGACTAAAATGTCTAGATGTAGTTTAGCTTATCTGAACCTCTTTTGAAAATGTTTAGCCTATAAAATAAGGCTCCTGCAAACATTTTTCCAGGGATAATTTCAGAAATATAAACTACATTTGGAAAACTTCCTGCCTCTAAACCTGAAAAAAAAAAATCCTGGAAAAAAAGAATTCACAAAACACAGCTTAGCAAGTTGTTCTATCAGACAATTATAATTTTCTGAAATTCAATAAGCCACAGTGGTTTATTGGTCCCTTGGTCATAGCAAAAAATCCACTGAAAAATCCACTATGACCATGGGTAACTACTATTGTGGACCTCTTCCCTAAAAGGAAAAAAAAAATGGTCTACTGCTTGAAAGAAAACAAGTAACTTTTTGTTTTTCACTTTTTTTAAGATAAGAATAGAAAAAAGCAATTTGATGCAATTTTAGATTTGAACAGAAAAGAGAATTTACATGAAATATTTCTTAACCCAATATCATCAATAACCCTAACTGAGAGATCCAACAAAAACTTTTCAAATCTTGTCTTAATCTCATGGACGCATTCAGCAGCAATGACCACTTTCTGTGGAGCCATTCTGGCTTCTGTGATTGAAATCCCCTTGGGCTCCAGGTACTCTATTCTTTTTAGATTGCTCCTTCTCAGAGTCCTTACCTGACTCTATTTTCTCAGTTCAGCCTTAAATATTAGCAGATTCCGGGATTCTGTTTATAACCTCTGAACTCTCTGAGCAATTTTTTCTATGCACCAATTTTTAAAATCTGTTCTCTCCAGCCTTGATCCTAATTCTGACCTCAACATGTGCATTTCCATGTATTTACAAGAATGTTTTACGTATTTACAAGAACTTTCCTGTGTTTTCTACCTAGATATGTCAAAGGCACCCCAAATTCAACATTTCCAAAGCAGAACCTTTGCCTGGTCAGTCTCCCCCACAGGGGTAGATGCTATGAAGATATGATTACTCACTCTTTAGTCAAGTGACTTACTAGAATGACCTCTCACGGCACACCTCTAACTCTAAAATATGTATCCTTACTTAACAGCTTCATAGAACTCCAGATTTATAAGCATGTTACATATTATCTTTTTTTAAAATCCAGATAACTAATGTGAAGTCAATGGGAGACTATAATTACAAGTATAACACAGATACTGAATGCACTAACTCACCAACGCAGCATTATTCAATTCAGACAGGAACAATCAGACGAACATCCGATTTATACATAATGTACTGTAACTGCACAGGCTGGCACTTGAAAGACTTGACAGTGGAACTGGAGAAGGTGAACTTTCACCAATCCACAGGTACTGTAGTCATTTCAGCAACTGCTAGAAATGCCAGAACGTGCATTGCAAAAGTAGGTTCACCAAGCTGCTATTTCATAAATTATTTAAAATTCAAATAGTGATGTCGTGTCTCTTGATGCATTATTTATCTTTTTTTTTTTCCAATAGACTCCACACCCACTGTGGAGCCCAGTGCAGAGCTTGAACTCATGACCCTGAGATCAAGACCTGAACTGAGATTGAGTAGGACGCTTAACCAACTGAGCCACCGAGGTGCCCCTATAATTTCTTTTTATTTTTTTTATTTTTTTTATTTTTATTTTTGGGACAGAGAGAGACAGAGCATGAATGGGGGAGGGGCAGAGAGAGAGGGAGACACAGAATCGGAAACAGGCTCCAGGTTCCGTGCCATCAGCCCAGAGCCTGACACGGGGCTCGAACTCACGGACCACGAGATCGCAACCTGGCTGAAGTCGGACGCTTAACCGACTGCGCCGCCCAGGCGCCCCCCTATAATTTCTTAATAACAGATTTAGGTTTTGATTTTACCATAGCTATTCTTAATTGTGGTCTATTTCAGGGTGTCAATAA
This sequence comes from Acinonyx jubatus, assembly GCF_027475565.1. Lineage (NCBI taxonomy): Eukaryota > Metazoa > Chordata > Mammalia > Carnivora > Felidae > Acinonyx > Acinonyx jubatus. The sequence continues at coordinate 69,369,877 of NC_069387.1, forward strand.
TGTAGCAGCAGTATTCTCAATAGTAGAACGTTTGGAGTTAGGAAAGATTCTAGGAATGTGTAACTTCCATTTCTCTTCGATTTTGAAATTCCTTTTACAGCAATAGTAAATGAATGACCATCAAACCTACCTATACTTTCATACCCTCAGTCTGGGTATATTCGCCATATCCTGAAAGCAGTCATTCCATTTTTGGGTGACTCTAAAGTTAACAAATACTCGCCCAGACTGAGCTGAAATAGTCGTCTTTAAACATTTACCGACCATCTGGAATCTGTCCTCCTTTCCAACACAGAACAAATGCATATTCACTTTCATGTGAGAAAGTATAAAGGGGTAAGTCCTAAAACTGTGGCAGCTATTTTATGACCAGTAGGAGCTGACCAATAAAATCACAGAAATGCCAATCCAGCACCTTGACCTTGTAAAGCTGCTGAGTCAAACTTAAAGTCAGTGACCTTCTGGTTTTGTTATGTAAACAAGGAATGTCTTTGAGTTGAAGTCACTCATCATTAGGACTTTTCTTAGTTGCAGTAGAATACAATGGAACTGACATAGAATGGTTGTAACCATTTGACTGTACTTCTCTGGGGATGTGGGAATTTGTCAAGACTTTTCTTACAGCGTGGGTCCTGGAATAGGCACTGCTCCAAAAATCTGACCAGGATCTGTGCCAAAGATTTGAACACTATCCATCACTACTGTGGCCTATTATGTTGCTAGTAATTTAGACAACTACATCATATTTAATATGTGATCAACTAAACTGTTTTTCCCCATAAACTGTAAAATCCATTATGTATCTTGTACTTAGACAACATACCTTTTTTTAACAAAAATAAGCTTGCAATGAATTCAGTACACATAGGAATTAGATTGCTATTGAATGTGCACTATGTGACACAGTGACAATCTACAATTGTTGACTGTAGGTGCCCTTGTAAGAGTGGCAATATATTGCTAAGGAAATATAACGATGACCTGGTATATAATGATGATAATGAAATAATTATGACTGCAACTATAGTAGGGAAAGCTCAAATAGACCTGTGTTCACATGCTTCCCCCCCACCCCCAACTTCCTTGCCTGCTGCAGATATAAGCAACTTAACTTCTATAGCTGTAGTTGACTCTTCACAGGGTCAGGAAGTGGCTGTCCCTTTTTGCTCCCTTCCTATTCCCAATTTTTCACTTTTCTTGCAGAGATAAAATTATTTCTGCCTCGAAAACTTTCTTGATACATGCCTTAAACCGGAGAGTTAGTCATCTGAGGCCACTCAAAGAAAGGCCATCTTAAGTATCAAGAAAGAGGAGAAAGGAAGAGAATGAACAGGCAGCATAGAAATGCAAAAACAGGATTGCTGGGACCAACCAGAAGAGATTGAGAAGCATAGTTCACTCAGTCCCAGAGCAAAAACACATCTTCCCTGTCCTGGGGCTCCAGCCTATCTTCACTGGTAGGAACATCGCTTGGCCGGGGAAGAGAGATGAAGAGGTTCTGGGCTCTTGATCAGAGGCTATCGGGACTTAATTAAGATCTACTATCTTTTAGGCTATAAGAGATATATATGTATACATCAGAAATTTTTGAAAATATGTAAATATGGATTTATGTATTTGGGAAATATGGAATTAGAGAAATACAAAATCACTTAAAATGTTAGCATTTAGCATATAGTTTCAAAAAAAAAAGTGTTTTCAGGGGCTTTGGGAGAGGGGCACCAGTCAATAGATGTGTGAGATTTCAGAACTTCTATCACCTTTGGTTCCAGCTCTGATCTTAAAATACTAGAAAGAAAATGATGGGTCTCAGAGAAAGGGAACCAGGCAAGTGGTTGATATCACGTGACTCTAGATTCAGTGGGTTGAGTGAGATCCCCTTTCCAAGTTGTCCAGCAGATTAGCCATGATCAAGAGGAGGCAAGAATTCTGGACTTTTTTTTTTTCTGAGCATAAAAGCTACATTTGGATGGTACTGTCCTAAGTAGATGCAGCATGAAACAATGAGGTCTCCAGCACCATGCCTTAAAAACTTGAATATACAAGCAAAGTTAGTATTCTCAAACAGGTAAAATTAAGTTTAAAACAAAACAGAACAGAACAAACAAAAGAACTCTTATGAACTCAAAAGAACTCTTCAGAAAGTGGAGGGAGATTTTTTTTTCCTTCCTAAATGATTCTAGTATTTACTTTGCTTCTAAAGGTATACATCTGGAGTGAGAGGACAAATGGCTCTGCACACCAATGCTTGTTTCTGTTTGGCAGCAGTTGCTAAAATGAATTACTAAATCCTTTCCTTGAAAAATGATATCAAATACCAAATGAAGAGAGTTACCTCAAAACTCGCTGGAGCACCTTTGTGGTCACAATTTGCTAAATGAGTCTTTCCACTTGAGGTATAATGTAAAATAGTAATAAAATGAAATTATTTTATAGTGAGTGATTATACTAAAGCAATGTTACAATTTATACAGTCGGAACAGAGTAGCAACCGGTGATTAGCTCGTAACTACTTCTGAAATTACACTTCTGTTGAATATATTATTACATGTAGCACAGTGACAGCCTGCAATTGTTAACTTCATGTGGGTACTTTTTATAGAATAAATCAAAAGCCAACGACTTCACAAATGGTCATTTGTTTCTGGCAGAGATTTGGGGACTGTGTGGGTGTATGAAGCTAATTTCTATGACAAGGAAAACCAATTCAAAGAGAAGAAAGCAGACTCTGTACAAAAGCATCTGTGTTTTTTTATAGTCTTTGAATATTCATATCTGTATCTTAGAAACCCCTTAAACACGTCCATTTAGTGAGTCTTATATAATTTCATACTTGGTGGTAAGCCAAGGCCAATTTGTTAGCACTGATGATTGATTTGTTGTTGTGGGGCTGGAGGTCAAGGGTCAGAAAGTGTCCCTCATGAATACCAACCACAGCAGCTGCACAGCAGAAGAATCCTGGGGATCAACAGGAATGCTGGTGGCCAAGAAGCCAAAGTCTGTCCCACTTCCACACCCATCCCCCAGTGGTTCCTGGCTGGTGTCAGAATTAGAAAGTCTCTGCCACATGCAGCGTTCAGTGCTGCGTTCAGTGACTTTACAGTGTTTCACCCTTTGGGGAAAACCACTTTGCCATTATTCTGGTGCATTATATCTTGGTGCAGATAAAGTAAGGCAAACCCTGATTTTTTTTTAAATGTTTATTTATATTTGAGAGAGAGAGAGAGAGAGAGAGCGTGCGCGCGCACGCGCGCGGGGGGGGGGGGGGGGGGGAGGGGCAGAGAAAGAAGGAGACAGAATCCAAAGCAGGCTCCAGGCTCTGAGCTGTGGGCATGGAGCTCAATGTGGGACTTGAACCCACCAACCATGAGATCATGACACGAGCCAAAGTCAGACGCTTAACCAACTGAGCTACCCAGGTGGCCCAGGCAAACCCTGATTTTAAGCAAAACATAACAACTATATAAATTCAGAGTTGGAAAGTCTTTTTTGCAACTAAATCACACTATTCAAGGTAAGATATTTAGCCCAATACTAAGGCTCTTAGTGAACAAGTTATCCATTGTCCCTAAGATTCAGTGGCCTGAGACAATGCTGAAAAGTAGGCATGGATTTTGCTGAGTCTTTCCAGGTGTGTTCACTCTAGCCTTCGACCAGCTCAGGCTACCTAGTTCTGACATGTTCCTAACTCTTAAAAGACTCCAATGATGCTCCTGTTTAGAACTTAGCAGTCCCTTCTCCAAAACGTAACCTTAGCTCAAAATCCAAGATTTTGGTGTGGAAACAAGGACGTTGTTATATATATCATCATCTATACTTGACTTAAAAAAATTTTTTTTAACGTTTATTTATTTTTGAGACAGAGAGAGACAGAGCATGAACGGGGGAGGGTCAGAGAGAGAGGGAGACACAGAATCTGAAACAGGCTCCAGGCTCTGAGCTGTCCGCACAGAGCCCGACGCGGGGCTCGAACTCACGGACCGCGAGATCATGACCTGAGCCGAAGTCAGCCGCTTAACCAACTGAGCCACCCAGGCGCCCCTATACTTGACTTTTAAACTACCTGGAATAATATGATCATCAATAGTCACAAAAATCAACGGACTAATTTGTTATTTAGATATAGACTTAGCAAGTGCGTTAACACTGTACATTAATTCAGAGCATAGTATAAAATCATGTTTAACAGAGTAAAACACATTTTAGTGGAGTAAAATTTTCAAGGTTATATCAACATAGGGATTTGAGATTTTCTTTATAAATGCAAGAATACATTTATAATTATAAAATACATCACTTACCTCCTTCCACCTATTGGCTTTCCATGAAGGGCATCTGACAGATCTACAAGCTTTGTGAGTTCGAGGTTTCCGTAGATGACTGCAATATGTTTCTTCTAATTTCCCTTGGAACTGGTCAATGCAAAGCACCTCACGGTACTTTAAACCTTTACCACAAGAAGCTGAGCACTAGAAAATAAACACGAATATACTTGATTCATTTTACTTGACTAATTTATCTTCAAAATATATAAAACGAAGCAATCAAAACATCATTGCTTTCTTGGATATTTCTAACTGGAGAGAATTTAAAATTTGTCCATCTGCCCTGGACCATCAATGGACATTGAAGTACATTGACGGACATGAGCTATCCATTAATTCCATAAGAAGTAGTGTCTACAGTATACCAAGCATTCTTCTGGTACGTAAATGGTTTAGATCCCCTAAGGTTAAAGAGTATCTGAAGCTAACTCTGGTTACCACACATGATCATTTAAATTTTGTATAGTCATCACTATTCTATTTTTAACCCTATATGTTTCCCACACTGCAAAGTATGCTTAGGATGTATAAAGAAAATGCAATGATTTCTCAATGCAGGGAACTGTGATTGAGAAAGGAGAAAACTTATTTTTTAGGTGCACTCCAGTTCAGGTTTGTTTTCTGCATCAATCTGGAAAAATATCTCTGTACAATCAACCCTCCAATATATTCAGTAAAAAGATAACTAAAATCTCTGTAAAGATATAAGTGAAACAATGACTTCATTTTTCAGCCAGTTTCCATTTAATGAGTGAGGCCAGAGCCATGTTGTGGAAAGAGCTTGGGCTCTTTGAAAGAGCTCTGCTTCTTACTACCAGGGTGACTCTGGGTGCATTTCATAACCTGTCCAAGACTGTTTCTTCATTTATAAAATGGGAATAATAACACCAATATTACAGGTTCATTATAAAGATGAGACAAAGAATATGAAAGGTCTGATCCAGTCCTGTTACATACAGTATGTCCTCAATAAATATTAGCTTCCTTTTCTACTGTTTTCCTTTACATGGTTTCAGGATGTTGGCAATTTTCAGCATAATATATGTACCAGAGAAAACTTAAGACACGGATTCCAGACAACTCCTATCATACCTCTGAGACAGCTGTTCACATATGGTTTCATTTAGAAACATACACTGAGTTCTGAGAATATTAGATAATATATTATATATTTTAACTATAGTTCAAAGACTGTGAGACTATCTAATACAGACTATTAGATGCTTAAAATATTTTAAGTTAAAAAAACAGTTGGGGTATAATTTATCATTTTATATGATCTGCAATACTATATCTCATTTGTGTAGGCAATTGATTTAATTCAGTGCCTTGATTATTAAGACTTATTATCATATCTGAAATGTCACTTACAGGTCACTTAGAACACACTTAATTCTGTGAAAATCCCTAAGGGAACTTCGTAACTTACAGTGAGTATGCATTCTTTCCTATTGACCTTCTCTCTTGGATCTAGCTATATACTCTGTTCTTTCTGACTTGGGTACTTCCCTGTTTCTTGACTTCACTATCTGTTTTTCAAAGAGTATGTTATCTTTTATACCAGAAACATTACATATTATTGAGCATGAAGCATATATCATCAGGAAGTATATATACATGTTCACACATGGAAAAATGTTTTTCTCCTGAGGTACATATTATTATTTCTAAGCTTTAGATCTTTAGAACAGAAGAGCATTCATTACTCTTCCTGTCAGCAAGCATTACTGTGGATAATTAAGATCAACACAATTGTTCTTATGGAAGATGTAAACATATTTGGTAACTTATTTGTCCTATTATTGAGTTTCTACTATATACCAAGAGTTGAAGACACAGATTCATTAAACACCTTTTGCTTTTGCCCTTTACTCTCAAAATATTTATAACCTAAATGACACATACCACCTATTAAATCAATTATACCAAAGTAGATCGACAGAATATTAAACCCAATAAAAATCAGAAAAAAACACAAGTCATAAAGACCATTAAAATAATGCAACAAAAATTATGGATTTAAGAAATTCTGAAAAGTAACCATTCCTTTTGGGATGTTTGATAAGTACTCAAGCAAGGAGAAGGTAATATTTAAAGTCGTTTTGAAGAAGTAAGCTTGTCGATGGACAAAGATGGATGGTCATATATTTGTTTAGTAAGTCTTCTCTGGGCATTGCCCATGTGTCTGTTTTGTAAAATTCTGAGTTTTAACAATGCCAAGAAATCCAAGAATCACACAGTAAATATGCAGCTGATTATTGATATTTCTGATAAAAATGACCATTCATTTATTAAACTATGTACCATAAGAGGGGATACTTAAGATTCTACTTTAGAATTCAGCGATGTATTTCCTCTACGAGCAATATCTATGAATGGAATGTAAACTCAGACATTGTAGTGCACTATCGAAGCCAAGATTATTCTTCACAAAACTGAATAGTGTCTCCTATTCTAACTCAAGATCGTCTTTCTCTTCATCATTATTCTAATCTTTAACCAAGACTATTATTAAACATAATTTAAACATTTTTTTGGCTCAAAAACTGACAATGGTTTCCTATTGCCTTCAATAGTAAATCAAAACTTATATTCTTTTTTGCTTTCTTGATCCATTAAATTTCAGTCAACATACCTTTCTGACCTTATATTGTTACTTTTCAACACACACCTTTGCTCTACTTAGGCATAATACAGTAACTTTCTCTTTAATGTGACATATTCACTCAACAAGAGTGCCTAATTCACATTATTTCCTTTTACCTCAATTAATCACTTCCTTTGATGCTTGCTAAATGTGATTTATCCTTAAAGCTCTAAGTCAATCCTATGTCTAAGGTAAATACATGTCAATCTTTCACTTCTCTAAATTCTTCTGAGTCTCACTCTGGTTTTAGCACTTCATCATTTTCTACTTTTGTCACATTCTTTATCTACCCAGACTTCTGGAGGTCAAGGACCTTTTAAAGATTACCCACATCACCCACAAAAAGGCACGTAGAGTAAATATAGGCTGATTAATTGATGTTGATCTTTGGTGTAAGCAATTCCTTTTGTTTTTCTGAAACTCTAAGGTAATTTATTAACACATTTTAAATTCCTTGGAATGTATTTATTGGTTTGTAAACACAAAGTTCTCTAGGAAAGACAGACATAAAGCACAAAGAATTGCAAAATAAATTATGCTTGGTTGCACTTTTAAAGTAGAGCTCTTTTTCCTCAAGATTTGAAGGGGAGTAAGTATATTATTCATCAAGGCTGATGAATTCTATATGACGATTTAAGTAGAAGAGATCATGTTATGCAAAGAATCATGTTTTAGCTGGAATGAGGTTTTCATAAAGTGAATAACTAGTGAAATGCTACCCTCTCTCTTGCAAACCACAATACATTCTGAGTTGCAAAGATACCACAAATTGGCCTACTTGATAGGAATACTCAAACATGACAATTCTTTTCTTTGGTACTCAGCAAATTTTTTTGTTTGTTTTTCTCTTTTATATTCCTGATACCATCCTACTCCCTTGAGATTTTACTAACACTGTGTATTTTCCTGCATTCTCATCAAAAGAATTCTTAAAAATCATCCCTATTGTTCTTAGTTAACATAGTGTTAAGTTCTGAGATATTTTCATAAATGCGGTGGGAGAGTAGAAATAGGATACAATCTACTTCAGAAGCGCTGACATTAAATACAAGTAACCTGAACTGCCTATTCCCATAAACTAGGTGAAGACAAATGTCTACTTAAGGCAAAAAGAAAATTTGAAACAAATATAGGATTTTCAAGCTCTAAAAATGAAATACAATCTCCAGAGTTGTGCAGGTTGGATGGCACTTTCAATTCCAAGGTGGAAAGTTGGAATTAATCATTTTAATATGACTCACTTTGTAACAAGTCTATTCTTGTTTTTAAAGTTGTACATAATTCCAGAATAAGATTATTTTTAATATTTGAGGTGTGGGTTATTATTTTGTTTGTAAAGATATCATAAAGGAGGGAATTGACAGTTTGTGACAGATGTTGATTCTAGACACTTAAATTGCTACACAAAATAAGGAAATGAAGTTTACTTAACTCCAGTTCTCAGAAATGGAAAACATCACCATCAGGTACATGAAATGGTGCTCAACATAACTAATAATCAGGGGAATACAAATTAAAAGTACAATGAAATATCACATCACTCTTATTGGGATGACCATAACCAAAAATATGAATAATTAATTCTGGTGATGACGTGGAGAAAGGAAACACTTGTGCACTGCTGGTGAGATTGTAAACTGGTACAGCCACTATGGAAAAATAGTATAGAGAATCCTCAAAAAATTAGAAATAGAACTACCATAAGATCCATTTCTTTTGAGAATTTATCCAAAGGAAATGAAAACACTAACTTCAAAAGATATCTTCACCCCTACATTCATAGCATTATTTACAAAAGCCAAGACATGGAAACAACCCAGGTCCATCAATGGATAAATGGATAAAGAAGTTATGGCAGGGGCACCTGGGTGGTTCAGTCAATTAAGCAATTTTGGCTCAGGTCATAATCTCATGGTTAGTGGAATTGAGTACCACATTGGGCTCTGCACTGATAATGCGGAGCCTGTTTGGGATTCTCTCTCTCTGAGCCTCCCTGACTCGCATGCTCTTTCTCAAAATAAATGAATAAACTTAAATTAAAAAAAAGAAGCTGTGGTACACATATATACAATGGAATATTATTCTGCCATAGAAAGTGAGAAAATCCTGTTATTTGCAACAACATAGGTGGACCTTGGGGGCATTATAAGTGAAATAACTCAGAGAAAGATACTGTATGATCTTACTTATATGTGGAGTCTTAAAAAAACAAAAACCAAAAAACTCAGAGATAAGATTTGTGGTTACCAGAGGTGGGGGACGATGAGAGGGAGGAATTGGAGCAAAGTGATCAAAGGTAGAGACTTCATAAGTACTAGAGATGTAACATACATCCTGATGACTATAGTTAACACTGTGATAATATATACAGGAAACTGTTGAGAATAAATTCTAAAAGACCACAAGGAATTATTTTTGCTTTTGTTACTGTGTCTATATGAGATGATGAATACTAACTAAACTCACAGCAGTGAACATTTCACAAGAGAAGTCAAATCATCATGCTGTACACCTTAAACTTCTGTATTGGTGCATGTCAATTATACCTCAATAAAACTGGAAAAATTGGATGAAGTGAATTTTTGCTGGATTTCTGGCTAGCACATCATCTGTCTCCTGACAGCAAGGTCCGTAGTTATCTGCCGAAAATGTGAACGCTCATAGCCATATGTCTGGGCGTCATATCTATCCACTTACTCATTGTATGGCAGGCATTAGCCCATTTCCTCAGACAACCCAGGAAAACCTACAACCAGGTAACAAAAGCATTCACACAATCATTTTGTTTTAGAAGAGCCAAACTCCCAGGAACGCAATCGTTGCACATTACAGATCTAAATCTGAATGCACTTTATTACAAACCAGAAATCACTTCCATTACATGTGACTGAAGAAGCATCAAACTACTATGTATAAAATGGTAGGATTTAAACACAATGATAGCAAAAAATATAATCAGGTATTAGAGTGTCTCTTGAAATAATTTGAGAGAATTTAGTTGTGTGTTCCTTAGCCTTAAAGTGCCAGTTCTAAAAATATCAACTAATTTCTCAATATAGGAACATGTATTATTTATCTTTGATCTTTTGCAAAACTGAACTGTGTTATGCTTCTGTAGCAAAGATAAAAATTTTTGATGGGAAATTTTGACCATAACTATTTGGCAGGAGACTTTTTAAATTTTTTGGTAATTATATGATAAATGTCCTTACAACACTATCACAAAACAAGATTGATCTATGAAATGACATAATAGGGAAATGAGTTTCAGATCAAGACAGACCATAAATTAGATATTTTGCGGAATAAAACACTTGTGTGTAAGTGTACATGCATATATGTTTTATCTATTCTTTTTGATTTTTAAGAAGCCTGTAGCATTCTTTAAGTAAAATGAGAAGGCTGTATCTGAACCCAGGAACAGCACGGTTTTTGAAATCTTCAGGAAGCCAGTAACATCTACATATCTAAGGGTAAAGCCCAATTTCAGTAAAATTTCAGATGAGTTTTATGCAACCACTCTGTAATTAGGGGAATGCCCTACATTGGTAGGACACTATTTTAAATAGAATTCCTCATTACAGAAGTAACACATTACTGTAGTTAGAATAAATAGCCAGACTATAGAATAGGCTTAAACAAACAAAAAAAGACAAAATATGCATGGTAAGAGTGGGGTGTTAGCTCTGTAAAATAGTACTGCTACTGTTCCTTTAATTCAATGCATATGTGCACTAAAGAGTAAGATACTAAATCTATCAACAGTGACCCTATTCACAGTATTTCCTGAAAGATTATACGTAGAGTTTCAAAATTAAATGGAGTTTGAAAATTCTTTTTAACCTGTTACAGACATTCTTTGATTATACAGCTTTAATAAGCCAAGACAGCATTTGGTCTTAAAAATAATCACTACTGAATATGAAATATTTCATATTCTATTGCATTGCTTCTGATTAATTTAAAGTTTGCAACTCCAGACATTTAAATTTTTTTTTAAGTCAGATTCATTTGCAAAAATGTTTTGAGTCCCAACTTAAGGGACAAAGAAATACATTATTAACAAACATATCCAGCAAACTTACATTGCATTCATGTCATTGTAATAATTATAACACTTTTTTAAATGTTTATTCATTTCAAGAGACATCGAGAGAGAGCGCTAAAGAATCCAAAGCAGGCTCCAGGCTCTGAGCCGTCAGCACAGAGCCTGACTGGGGGCTCAAACTCACTGACTGTGAGATCATGACCTGAGCTGAAGTCAGTGGTTTAACCAACCAAGCCACACAGGCACCCCGATAATTATAATTTTAATTTCTATTTCATGTTCTAAATTGTTATTTTAAATATACATATTGTTTATATTTATGTACATACACAATGAATTTATAGTTCTAAGCTAATATCTCAATTATATTTCAATATAATTAATATTGTCTAAATTATGACTTTGGACAAGTTTTGTGATTATTTTCACCTTCAAATATAAAACCTGAAACAAAGTTGCAATCAATAACTAATGCAAATACTTTACAGAAATTTTCACTTATACAATATTATTTTATACGTATAAAATATCAGAAAATCAGAAGGAAAAATCATCCCAGTGACAGATAACTATAGTACCCAATCATCTGATTAGTTTTCTTCAATAATAAGATTTGATGAACAATCATTACAAACATGCCAACATTAGTTATTGAACTCAGGTTTATTTTGCTGTAAGAGTAAATGTAAATTTTTAAATTTTTATTTAAATCCAAACGAGTTAACATATAGTGTAATAATGGTTTCAGGAGAATTTAGTGATTCCATCACTTACATATAACACCCAGTGCTCATCCCAACAAGTGCCCTTCTTAGTACCCATCACCCAGTAAGTGTAATTTTTATTCAAAATGTAAGCACTATCTATAGTTAAAAACAAAACAAAACAGGAAAAACTCTCAAGTTTAAATTTTGTAATTTATTTTCTTAGCTTTCTAATAGTATAGTTGTGTGTACTACGAAGGGGTAATGAACATTTCTGATTCTTCTATAAAATCTGTTTAGCAAGTAGAACTCATCTAAACAGTTCCTTGGGGCCATCATTGTAAGTTTACTTTTTCTTAATATCTTTATACAAATCACAACAACTAGGACATTACTTTTGTAAGATTGTATGGCACATTCCAAGATGAAAACCCCACTCTTGTCCTCTGGGAGCCTACATCCAGAGTCATGAGCACCTGCCTCCCTGGATGGAACAAACTAGAAAACTATTTAGTGTGGGTAGACCATAAAAAGTTTAAAAGGTCAGAAAAATGACGAAAGCATACCTTTCAAAAATATTGACTTTTAAGGCATTGCTATGGTAACATTTATAAAATTCTTAAAATCAAGTGTCAGCAGAATAGCAGGATTTACCATTTCAAGTTTCTACAAATGTTTTGTGCTAGTTGTGGGAGTTAACAGAAATAAAGCCAAGAAGTTTGCTTTTAAGTAGGGTTATAATGGTCTCAAAAGGACAGAGAACTCTCAGATGAGAAATAAAAAAAGATCTATGAATGCTTTGATAAGGAAAAGTCAGAGTTGAAATTAAAAGAACAATACCCGTTGAACATATTTACATCTATTTATCATATGTAATAAAAGTTGTGAAGCAAGAATGTTTTAAGGATTAATTTTAGTGAATTTAAGCTAATTTCAAAATTATCTTAATTAGATTAAAATGAATTCTTTGTGTTAAAATTTAAGTTGGGGTTTAATAGTTTTTACTATTGGGAAGTAGAGCGTAGAATAAAAGGGCATGGGATTTGGAATCGGACACCTACATTTGAGTGTCCATTGTCAGCTGAGCAACCTTGGGCTAGGTGCTTAACCTTGCTGATCTTGTTTTCTCACAATAAGGTGGCAATGATACCCACCTCAGGGTAGTTGTGAGATTAAAGGATAATATATGAATAACCTAAAACACTGCTTGACACAAGACTCAAAATGCATATTAAACTTCCATTCCCCTTTTTCTTCCTTTCCTAATCCTTAGGAAATACAAACTGGTGAAAATACAATCTATGGCATGGATTTCTCTATGAAACACTTGAATAGAACATGGAGGTTGTTCAAGGCACATACATTTAGAATTCATTCAGCGATGAGATAGAAGGATAATCACCCCAATGGAATTCCAATAAGATTCTATCTTGTTCTCCTCAAAAACAAACTCTGCTTACCTAGACACTGAAAAACACACCAGACATACCTTAAGTTATTGTCACAGTGGGCATGAGGTAGAGAAACAGGAAGGGAAGGCAAAAGACATCTGGTTAAAAAAATAAACAACCAGATTCAGTTAAAAATGGTGGTGTGACCATATGTATTCATTTCCCCTCCCTCAATCCCACAAAGTCAGAGTGAATCAAATAGATTTCAGTAACTTTGGAAGATCTAAAGAGGATAAAGGGAATGAAGAAGACCAATAAGAAGGAAGACAAACTCGTACCTTCAGGGCCAAGAGGCTCAGCACTGGATACACTCCTCATTGGCCAGATCAGAGGCTTCTCTGAAGAAATTAAATGGGGTAGGGGGTGGGGAGGGAGGCTCTTGAATTGGAGATGATTGATGAAAAAATAATGGAATTCCACACGTTGAACTCTTGAGCCTTACTTAGCCTCTCTGCCCATATTTCTCTTGCTCGCAGGTAGGGCATTAGAGGGTCCTTCTCTGAGAAACTGGGTCTCCAAGACAACAGACCTTCGAGAACTGACTGACAGGGAAACTCAGTCGTTAAACTCTATGCAAATGCAGAGTTTCCAATCAATTCTCTAGTGCCCTATTTTTAAATAATAAGGAGCTGCAGAAAATCATCAACTTTTGGAGGAAATCGTCAATAGGAAAACCAGAAAACCACTCCCACCCTCACCCTAAAGAAAGTGTATGAAGGTTAAAGAGATAATCAGGAATTGCCCCTCAAAAAAACTGTAATCAATATAAGAAAATAGATGTTGTATGGAAGAAATAAGAGTATGAATACTATGACCCCAAAGCAATTAGAATGCAAAGAAAAACCTTCTGATAATTAAAAACATAACTAAAATAACTCAAGAGAAGGTATAGATATTGACAGTTTCCCAGTGTGTGAAACCAAATGACAAAGATAGGAGAATAAAAAGAGAATTAGAGGATAAATCAAAGAATACCAACCTTCCACTAGAATGAGTTCAATAAAGAAAACCACTGCATAGAAATTATTTTAAAAAATATAACCAATTTTCTGATTACAAGTATCCTTAATGTAAGGGCCCACAAAATGGCTAGAAAACTGAATTTTAAACATATAAAGTCACCTCATCATGAAATATTAGAATGACAGGGATAAAGATACCAAAAGCCTGAGCAGCAAAAGTATAAAGATAAGGGCACAAAAAACAGATTAGATTTCAGAATCACTAGATCTCAATAAATAGGTCACAATGCTAGAAGATGCCTTACAAATTCTAAGGTAAATTTTATTTCACTCATGTGTAAGATCTAAGAAACAAAATAAAAAGATAAAACAAGACAAAGGAAAAAAAAAAAAAAACCCTGCACACCAGACTCTTAAATATACAGAACAAAATGGTGGTTGCCAAAGGCAGTGGGTGGGAAAATGGGTGAAAGAGAAAGGGGATTAAGAGGTACAAACTTCCAATTACAAAATACGGAAGCTACAAAAAGTACAGCACACTAATTTGAAAAGATATATGCACCTGTATGTTTACTGCAGCATTACTGACAATAGCCAAGATATGAAAGCAGCCTAAGTGTCCATCCATAGATGAATGGATCAAGACGTTGTGTGTATACACACTAGAATGTTACTCAGCTATAAAAATGAATGAGATATTGCTTTTGCAGCAACATGGATGAACCTGGAGGGTGTAACACTAAGTGCAAGAAGTCAGACAAATACCATATGATTTCACTCATATGTGGAATTTAGGAAACAACAACAAAAAAAAGGAGACAAAAAAACCCCCACTCAAATACAGAGCATTGGTGGCTGCCAGAAGGGAGGTGGGTGGGGGGATGGGTGAAATAGATAAAAAGGATTAAGAGTACACTTATTGTCATGAGCACTAATGTATGAAATTATTGAATTCTGTTGCACACCTGAAAATATAACACTGAATGTTAATTATACTTAAAAATTATGGAAAAAAATTGAGGGAAATTATTCTCAAACTAGAATTCTATAACCATTCAAATTATTAATCAAATATGAAGATTGATTAAAGCTTCACGTTTACAAGATGGAAAAGTGTTGTCTCATTTTTCTTTTTTTTTAAATTTTTTTAATGTTTATTTTTGACAGAGAGAGAGGGAGAGATAGAGAATGAGTGGGGCAGGGGCAGAGAGCAAGGGAGACACAGAATCCAAAGCAGGCTCCAGGCTCTGAGCTGTCAGCACAGAGCCCGATGCGGGGCTTGAACTCACAGACCGTGAGATCATGACCTGAGCTGAAGTCGGATGCTCAACTGACTGAGCCACCCAGGCGCCCCCTCATTTTTCTTAAGACATGGGTAAAAGTGTTTCAGAGAGTAACTTTCTAAAAAATTTTTAAATGTTTATTTTTGAGAGAGAGAGACACAGAGCGTGAGCGGGGGAGGCGCAGAGAGACAGGAATCCAAAGTAGCTCCAGGTCCTGAGCTGTCAGCAGAGCCCAACCTGGGGCTGGAACTCACAAACTGTCAGATCATGACCTGAGCCGAAGTCAGACTCTTAACTGACTGGGCCACCCAGGCGTCCCTAGAGAGAGCAAATTTTAAAAAGAAATATGTGATGCACGAAAAAGTCGTCAAAATTGAAGATGAGTGAAACGACTTTCACAGGATCAGAGACTGGTACGACAGGGTTAAGTCCAGATGGGAGGAGGAAGATTTTATTTTGGAGGGAGATCTCTGCAACAAGTCTAGGTAAAAGGAAATATCTGGGCATTTTAGAAAAAAAAAAATGTTCATGGAGATTTTACATACCTACCTGTTCAGGCACTTGAAAGAAAGAATAGTGATTGAACGTTAAAAATCTAAGCAAATTTTTAAGCAAAGCTATATTAACTCCAGGGAAAATAAAGAGTTCTGTAAGAAAGGAGTACTTCAAAGTACACTACAGTGTAGACACTGGCAGAAGGTGTAGTATTAACTGAAATTTATTTGGAAGATAGGCTTATAGGATTATAGAGTTATTGGTCATTTAAGAGAGTTAAAGTCTTGGGGAGCCTGGGTGGCTCAGTCAGTTGAACGTCCGACAGGTCATGATCTCACGGTTGACGATTTCGAGCCCCGCATCGGCTCTGTGCTGACAGCTCAGCGCCTGGAGCCTGCTTTGGATTCTGTATCTCCCTCTCTCTCTGCCCTTCCGCGCCACCCCCCACCCCCCGCCCATGCTGTGTCTCAGTCTCAAAAATAAACATTAAAAAAAAAAGTTTGAGAGTTAAAGTCTCAACCTCTATTAAATGAAGCCAATAGGTGATGTTTTTTGATGCATCAAGAGCAGAAAAAGCCTGTTAATTGGAAATATGGAAGAAAACAAATCAAAGGATTTAAAGATTATTTCTGGGGCAGGAAACACTGTACCAGGAGATAATTTTTAATCAACATTTTAGCGCCATATCTTAACTATGTACACGTCACATCAATAAGACTATTCAAAACTATATCAGTGATATTTGGCTCATTAATGGAGATTAAGGGCAAACTGGAGAGTTGTTTCTAAAGGTATGTTCTAGAGCTCTAGATCCACCCTGTTGGGGACACTAGTAGGTACTTTATAAATACATGGAAGGCATACTTCTTGATTTACTTGTGATATGAAGTTGAGAGAACTTATTTAAAAGTCAGATATGAGATTTAAATTAAAAAACTAAAAAAAACCCTCAGATATGAGAATTAAAGAGTAAATGAATTGAGGCTATTAGGGAAGAAATAAAAGTACATCTTGGCTTAAAAATATTTACTGCTAAGGAGAAAATGATTAAGACAATCATCACATGTGATACATATAGGTTTATACTGATGTAGGATTGGTATAAGAAAACTGGGGGACTACTAAAAACAAATTTGAGGGATACCTGGGTGGCTCAGTCAGTTAAGTGTCAAACTTGATTTCAGCTCGGGTTATGATCCAGGGTCATGGAGTCAAGCCCCACAGCAGGCTCCTCACTAAGCATGGAGCCTGCTTAATGTTCTCCTCGCTCTCTTCTCTCTCTCCTCTCTCCTTCCCTCCATCCCTCTGCCTCTCCCCTCACTCGTGCTAAAATAAAACAAGTCTGATGCAATACTGAATATATTGGGTGCAGCATTCACACCAAGGGGGGCATTATTCTTTACAGCTATTCCTTACAGTTGACCATTTTGCTAACAAATTCTAAATGCCAGATTTTGAGAGTAATAACAAAGGAGACCGGGATGGTTAAATAGATACATTTAACCAGGAGAACAGATGAATGGTTGTCTTCAAATATTTGTCCTGTGGAGGAGGAATTTAATACATTCTTACTTCAGTGTGCAGAAAGAATTACAGGTGAATTTTCATATATATCAGTCTCAGCTCAAAATGAAAACCAATCATACTTTTCCTGTGCTGTGTGGTATGGTCTCCAATTTAAAGATTCACTAGACATGAAAACTACGTATACTTCAGTTGAGAAAATTGTTGAATTTATGCTTCGTGTAGAAGGATAAAAAAATTGGAATTCTCTCCTAATTTTAAAGATGTGATACCAAAAAAAAAAAAAAAAAAGAGAGAGAGAAACCAGTGGTTTTCAAATATTTTAAGAATCACAATTTAACTCTTTAGATATGTATGTAATGGATTGATAAAAAGTCTATTATTTGCTCGAATGAGAAGATGCAAACTTCATACCTGAATTGTTGGGCATCTTATTACTGAGCATCTTTGATAAGAAGAATATGCCATTCTTTAGTTCTCAAGAATTATTAAATAAATCTGGTTTATATTGCCTTTTACTATGACATCAATTACCTGAATGAAATCCTGAAGTTATTCCCAGGTTTCAAAATATCAGTTTCTGAGAAAATAGGCTTCCAAAAAGAATCTGCTTTTTATTATAACCACAAGCTAAGATCTTTCTAATTTCTCTTTTAAGTTCTCTAGAGTTTTCCTGAGCATTAAAATATATATGAAAAAACATTTTCCCAATGTATAAGTGAGACTTACAAGTTTTCCCCATGTTTTGACTTAAAAACTATAAAATATTCTCATAGTTGGAAAGTGACAAAAATCTAAATATTTCAGAAAATGCAAAAAAATCTCCAAAGCTGTCAATATAAACCATAATCTTAACTGACCTACATTACTGTATCTAAATAAAGGGAATATCTTAATAAAATTGGATATTGGGATGATATTCATGCATAAATTATGCATAAATGACCTACATTACTGTATCTAAATAAAGAGAATACCTTAATAAAATTGGATATTGGGATGATTTTCATGCATAAATTTATGCATAAATTATTTTCTAGCAAAAATAGCTAGAATTCCTACCAAAATATGCCCACACATTAAAGATGTTGAATTATAAGAATACTAAACCTAAGAACGGAAGCACATTTATGTACTGAACGAGTGAATAAATACTATGTCGAGAAAAACTTGTGAGCAACTGTATATGAAGATCTTTTAAATATGCAATCTGTTTTATCTGAATGAGATAGAGTTGAATTTTGTTCTACAAAAATAACACAGAGGAAAGCTTCATGTAACAGAGCTCTTTCTTCAAGATTTTTGTTGTTTTGCTGCTGTGGGGTGCCCTGTGGATCAACAGAGATAAGGGCCTCTTCCTGGTTTCACCTGAAATTGAGAACTTGCCAATTTCAGCAGAGAGGCTGGTATGGAGGTGGGAGCCCATATGAGCTACTGTGTTTGAGCCTGTTCCCTGACACTTAAGAAATGCCGGGAGTGAGGACGGAGCCATGCCTGATTAATTTCCATATTACTAGACGTGAAAATCTTGCCAAAGCCCAGAAATCAACAGTAAAAAATTTCCATCAGATGGAAAAATGGGAACTCTCTCTGGTGGCAGAATAGGGAGTCATTTTTTATTAATGTGGGAGTATAAATTTCCTTTTATTCTTTCATTCTCCTAAAAATATATCATTTACACAATATAATTTGCATCTTAATTTACACTATAATTCTTACCCTATACTTAATGGTCTAATTAATCATACAAAATGATTTCTGGTTCTACCTATCAATTATATTTGGGTTTAGGATAAAATCTACTGTAACAGTACTGTACTGTAACTGTAAAATTGTTCTGACAATTTTAATAATTGCACCAAAGTTACGTTCCACGGAAATCTAAATGTTTGATACAATATTTTCATTTATGTATATTTTGGAACTAGTGTTGGAACTATAGTATTTGCTGTTAAATAAATTCCCATTAAAAGGAACATTTGTCCCAAAAATAAATGATAATCATCTCTACCTGTTGTAATGAGCATTGGGTATTGTATGTAAGTGATGAATCACTAAATTTTGTACTTGAAACTCATATTGTATACTAACTGGAATTTAAATAAAAACTTGAGGAAAAAACAAAAAAAATATAGCTCAAAAAAAAAAGGCATTTATATCTGCCCAACTTTTTAGCCTTCTCTAAAATTCTTACATGACTCATATTTTTATCAGCTCATAAAATGTTTAATTTATAATTCGCATAAAGGCTTATTTCATATTTAGTTTACATAATTATTAATATATTTAGATTTCAAATAATATTGAAAAGAGCCAAGTAAAACCAATATTTGTCATAAAAGAATTTCAACTTGCTTCAATAATATCTAGTTTGTTTTCATTGCTTTTTCTTATACTTGGTTTTTTCGTACTCCGTCATTAAAATCATTTCCAGATAGTAAGCGACAGCAGTACGTTTATCAGTATATTGATATATTAAATACTTGTGTGCTTTAATAAAATAAAAATGCTACAAAATGTCTACCTTCCAAGTCAAGACACAGGATATTAAGACTTCCAAAGCCTTCCATGTGTGTCTCACAACAGCACCCTTCCCTCCTTTTTTAGGGACAACTGCATCCCCTAGTGTTTATTAATTATATCCTTCCTTTCTACATAGTTTTAAAATTATGTCTGTTGTACCTGTAACGTTTCAAACTGGAAAGGAAAACCACTGTATTATGAAATATGAATTATAGTATACAAATTAGCCCTTACACAATTGTGGGAGGGGATGAGGAAGGAGAAGTCCAAAAAGGATCAGAAAAACTAACCAACAATATTTGGTATTATTAAGATGTCAGAGCTGGCAGGATGCTAGGCACTTCCAGCTACTAGAAGTACAAAGAGGTTTGGTGGAAAATTCCAAGGAAGGTTATTGGCTCTTGGGGCTAATGCTTCATGTGTAATGTGCATGTAAATTTCCTCCATATATTCTATAGTCTGGTAACTCACTTCCTTTTAGTGCTGAATAATATTCCATTGCCTGAATATACCACAATTTATCCACTCACCAACTAAAGGAAATTTTTGTTGCTTCCAATTTTTGGCAATTGTAAATAAAGCTACTGTAAACAAAGTATGCTTTTTTAGTCTTTACTAGCTGTAAGATGTAATATCTAATCTCCTGATCCATTCCTATTGTTCTCCACTGTAGCAAGTGCTCTGTAAATATCCCTAACACACAGTAACCACCACGTAAATATCTATTGAATGAATTAAATAGAAATTCCCAAAGATTCTAAATGGAAAAGGCTGATAATATCAAGTGTTGACAAGGATGCAGATAACTAGAATTCTCATTCAACCATCCTCAGAAAATATTTACTAAACCCAAGCATGTGCATACACTAAGATTCAACTCCCGTCTACATATCGAACAGGTCTGCATACATGTCGGCCAAAAACACAGGTGAGAAATGTTAACAGCATTATTTGTAAGTCTCAAATTTAAAACAACTCTAAATGCTTACCAGCTGGATAACCATATAAATCATATTCGTATGTCATACAATTGTATATTCATACTAGATTGCAATGACAAATCACAATTACAACATGAATCTCAATTTTGTGACTCTCAATTTATCCAAGTTCTATTCATGTAAGGTTCAAAGGCAGACAAACTTATCTATGATATTTCATGTCTGAATACAGGTTACCCTCGTGGGGGGGGGCAGTGACTACAATAGGGTATATGGGGAATTTCTAGGGAGTGGATATTGATTTGGGTGCTGACTACACAGGTGCATTCACTTTGGAAAATTCATCGAACTGGATCTTTAAAATTTTGCTGGATAGGGGTGCCTGGGTGGCTCAGTCGGTTAAGCATCTGACTTCGGCTCAGGTCATGATCATGCAGTCCCTGAGTTTGAGCCCCGTGTCAGGTTCTGTGCTGACAACTCAAGGCCTGGAGCTACTTTGGATTCTGTGTCTCCCTCTCTGCCCCTCCCCTGCTCTCACTCTCTCAAAAATAAATATTAAAAAAAATTAAAATTTTGCTGGATGTCACATTTCCATAAAAGTTTACTTAAAAAACCCTAGTCCAAATTGATTTCTCTTATACTAGAGTATAACTTGCTTTAGATCTTATTTCAGATTGTTCAATGTGTTATTAGCCTTATACAGTATTAGGGTTTTTAGCTCTTGAACTAAAAGAATTATTGGGTAAGTGATATTAAGCAAAATACATCAAGTATTTAGGTAATGGGCCTGAATGACAGCCACCTTACCTATTGTTCCATTTAACTCTAAAAACCGTTTTTTGGTAGTCACTGTTTTTATGCCAAGAAAATTAAATCTTGTTTCTTGACATGTTAACTTGCCATAGCACACGCAGTGAATTCATAGGAGTCTTGATCCAAACCTAGACATTCTACCACCACAATGGTACTCCATACCACAAGATCTAGGATAAACTTAATATGTAAATTGCAGAAGGCTTGAGATTAATGTCCTCTCTCCAAACTCTTCTGGTAAAAGAAAGTTTACATTTCTCTTGGTGAAGTCAAGAATATATTCCCTTATGTAAGACTAATACAAAACCAGCTTATGCACCATCAATCTGCAGTTTGTAACCCTAGGGCTCTCAAAGTAACTTCTCGACTGAGAAAACTTGATGGACTTTTCTCTTTATTCTCTGGACAATAAATTTCTTCACAGGATGTTCTCTTGTGTATCTTTTCCTTCCATCCTCCAAATGCCATCTCACCTTTTGACCAAAAATAGTCCCCTCAATACCTCTACTGGCTCTTCCCCACAACTTGAATGTTGTAACTATACATATGTAAATAACTGAATGGTCCCTAAATCATCACCCTTAAAAAGATCCCCCTCTTGGACTTCCCATCTCCAACCTGTCTTATTTTCAATGTGCTTATATTTTATGATGAGGATTGTCTGATAATCTTCCTAGAACACAGCTTTCACACCCACTCCGAAAAATTCAATGATTTAATATATTTACAGAATTTTTAAATTTTTAAAAATCTCAAACATGATCCCTATTGATCCTCCATGATAGAATCTCAAGTCGTATTTTTTTCAAGGTTTAAACACCATTTAGTTCACAGTGTAGTATTAGTTTCATGTGCACAATTTAGTAATTCAACACTTGCATACAACACCCAGGGCTCATCCCAAGTGCCCTCCTTAATCCCCATCACCTATTTAACCCATCTCCCCACCCACCCCCCCTCAGGTAACCATCAGTTTGTTCTGTGAGTCCATTTCTTGGTTTGCCTCTTTTCCCCCTACCCCACGTTAATGTTTCTTAAATTCCACATAGAAATGAAATCACATGGTATCGGTCTTTGATTGCCCAAGTCATATTTCCAACCCCCCTCTCTGAAATGAGCCACTGTTTCTGGTGTCTGGCATTGCTAAGGAATGGTCTCCTACCCAAGTTCTACCCGTCAAGGCCAATGCCTGCAACTGAAAGTATACTTCCTGACTTCCCCTAACAGGTTTCTGCCTTATTTGGGTGGTTTTTTTTTTGTTTTTTTTTTTTGCATGAACTGTGAGAGTCCCTTGAGAAGATATTATCTTTAGTTTTCTACAATTCCTAACCTAGTGCCTGATACAGACAGCCTTTTAATGATCTTGAATAGATAGAGGATTTTTTTTTTTTTTTGGCAGTTCAGTGGCACCCATTCCTTTCATAGTTACTTCCACAATCTGAGTTTCCCCGGGTCACTACTGCAAAATAAAAACCCAGGAAAATAAAAATTCAGGACAGTCTTAGAAGATCACTTTAGAACTTCGTTAACAACTGGTAGAACTTATATGGGCTACCAGAAACTTTGCAGTATTTCATCTCTCACAAATATATATCATGATGTAGGAGACTTAGTACAAAGCTCCCATTACAATATGATGTGATAAAGTACCTTCTTAAACACATCCTACTAGATTTAGGGTTGAGGCAAATAGGTGCAGGAGCTTAAGAATAATCTTGGGGATGGGAGAGGGAGTACAACCAGGAAGCAGATGGTTTCTATGGAAATAAAGGTAACTCCAATCTGCTGTAATTAGGAAGTTTTAGGGAGGTTACTAAACTTTAGATAGTCATAGATTTCTATGAGGCATGAAGTCTTTTACAAGTCTGAGGTGGCAAGGTGATTCAACAGAGCACCAACAAAATTTCTTACAATCTGTTTATATTTGTTTGCCAACCTGACATGTAACCTACTTTAGGTATCCTGATGGATCTCTCTGCCATTCTGCTTTGGGTACCACCTGCAGTTCATACCTGCCCACTCAAGATGATAAGTGGATTATATGTATAGACCCAACACTCAGTCATGACAAACCTTTGTTTTAGGCCCACAGAGTTTTGCTGGCTGTGTTTAAATTAGTAATTCATCTTTACGAGCCCCTTTGATAATCCATTACAAAAAGGCTTGTTCCAAATTTTTCTATAATGAGTGTAATACCTACTACTTTAAAAAACAGACCCATAATTTTTCCTTTAGACACCTAAGAATGGAAGAAAGAGCAATGGTTTTTGGAAGTTTCTTCTTCTTAGAACATTTTTAAACATTTGAAGTGTTTCTAGTATTATGTGATTTGTTACCATAAATATGTCAACTATCAAATTTTTCAAATGTATATTTTTAAAGTTTTCAAGCAAAATTTTCTGATCTGTTTAAATGGCATCCAAATCTTTTGAAGTTTGAGTTTTAACACTATTTAGTAAAGCAAAAATACAAAGTTACAAAACACCACAAGAATCATCCAATTAAAAATGGGCAGAGCACCTGAAGAGACATTCTTCCCAAGATGACCAACAGGCACATGAAACAATGTTCAATATCGCTTATCAGGGAAATCAAGTCAAAACCACAAGGAGATGTCACCTTACACTTATCTTTTTGATACAAGTCTTTTGGTAAGTGTTGGCTCAGGCATGGAGAAAAAGGAACCCTTGTAAACTGATGCAGCCACCGTAGAAAATAGTATGGAGGGTCCTTGAGAGATTAAAATAGAACCACCATAAGATCTGGTTATTCCACTATTGATATTTGTTCCCTCCAAAATGAAAATATTAATTCAAAAAGCTATATGCATCCTTATGTCTATTGAAGCATCTACAACAACCAATACATAGAAGCTACCTAAGTGTCCATTGATGGATAAAGATGTGGTACATACACACAATGGAGTATCACTCTGCCATAAAAAGGGTAAGATCTTGCCATTTGTGACAACATGGAGGGATCTA
The DNA here is from genome assembly GCF_027475565.1 of Acinonyx jubatus. Classification (NCBI taxonomy): domain Eukaryota; kingdom Metazoa; phylum Chordata; class Mammalia; order Carnivora; family Felidae; genus Acinonyx; species Acinonyx jubatus. Next base: position 69,394,577 of record NC_069387.1, read on the forward strand.
GAAGGTATCATGCTAAGCCAAAGAAGTCAAGGGCAAATGTTATCATACTTATATGTGGAATCTTAAAAGCAAAACTACTAAGCAGAAACAAACCCATAAATACAGAGGGCAAACCATGACTGCCTGAGGGGGAAGAGGCAAAATGGGTGAAAGGAAGTAGTGGGTATTGGCTTCCAATTATGGAATGAAGAAGTCCCTCAGATAAGCAATACAGTCAATAGCGTTATAATAGCACTGTATGTGACAGGTCATAGCCACACTTGTGGTGAGCACAGCACAGTATAGAGCTGTAGAATCATGGTAGTGTACTCCTGAACCAACACCCTGTGTCCACTCTACTGAAATAAAGCAAAATTACAAACTTGAAAAATATAGAATTCATTCTAGTACTTTTCAAGAGCTGAAAGACATTATAGAAAGTGAAAATTTGTTACAATTTTTTTTGTATAATCGGTAATTATACTTAAAGTCAGTTACTAATATACAACAGAAACACCCAGTGATAAACTTTTTTCTGTAAGAAGGTATGTATTTCCATGAAATAATTTTTTTAGCTATGGAAGCTACGGAAGTCACATATTGGGATAAACCAGAGTTTTGAACTTCTGTAACAGTGTGGAACCAAGATTTTCAAAATTAATGAAACACCATCCTACTTTTTTATTTTGAGCCAGCACAAGCAGGGAAGAGGCAGAGAGAGAGGGAGACAGAGAATCTCAAGAAGGCTCCATGCTGCCAAAGCAGAGCCCAGTGTGGGGCTGGAACCCACAAAGCCATAAGATCATGACCTGAGCTGAAACCAAGTCAGATGCTTAACTGAGCCAGCCAGTACTCCCTTAAAATTTTTTTTTTAATTCCAGTCTCATTAACAAAGTGTTACATTCATTTCAGGGATACAATAGAGTGATTCAACAATTCCATACTTCATCCAGTGCTCATCACAAGTGCACTCCTTAATCCCTATTATCCTACCCCTTTTTAAAAATGAAATTACTCCTGAGGCGCCTGGGTGGCTCAGTCAGTTAAGCATCCAACTTCGGCTCAGGTCATGATCTCCCAAGTCCGTGAGTTCAAGCCCCAAGTTGGGCTCTGTGCTGACAGCTCAGAGACTGGAGCCTGCTTCAGATTCTGTGTCTCCCTCTCTCTTTGCCCCTTCCCCACTCCCACTCTCAAAAAAAATAAACACAAAGAAAATATGCATTTAAAGAAATAAAAATGAGATTACTCTAACAGTTTTATAGATTTGTAATGTATTTGAGAAATGTTACCTATGATCAAAATAGAGAACAGTCTAGAAAATGTCAAAGAGACACTTTACAACATTAATGTCAAAACCTTTGTTGTTCCTGTGATTATATAGGAACCAAAATGGTTTTCTCAAACTACTGAAAGTTGACAAATACAATTAGGGTATCTAAATGCACTAATATTAACAATGCCTATATATCCCACATAAACAGAAATCAGAGTACAGAGATATTGTAGAGTACTGAGAGTATGTTCTTATAAAACATCTAAAAATCTATTTCCAGAGATTCTTAACCATTCCAACCATTATGTCTGGGAATACAGAATTATCAACACATGTCCATTTTAATATAGATGTGTAAAGAAAAACAGAATATCACCATTTCATGTTTTTTTTTAGGGTTAACATTCTAACTTCATTCAGTATAAAACACAAGTCTCTTATGATCTCATCAGTATATATCTACTTAAATTTTTTCTAGGTTTTCCATTTTAAACTTACAAGGCCCATTTGTGTCTCCAAGATTATCTTCATACCATCCTCTATCTTGGCGCATGCTCTCCCTTTTGGTGAGGCATGAAAGCCACCTACATCAAGGAGGCAGATGCCCAAATTATGCAAAAACAATTCTCACATAGGGACTTAGGACACCACACATTTCTTGCCAGGCTATAATGAAATATATCCTACTAGTTAGGCTTTCTAGAAAAATCTGTCAAAATTATGTTCTCAAGTACAATCCTCATCACTAATTATTGGATAATTACAGTGTATTAAGGTCCCAGTATTATGAGTCTGCAATATTATAAATCACATATAGTTACTGAAATGAAAGAGGAATCCAATTCTGCATTCTGACCATTTGTTTATGTAGTACATTCATCACTAAACTGAAAACTTCTTGTATGCAGGGATTGTGCCTGATTTATCTAGTGCCCAGTGTCTAACCTGTAGGGGATGCACATTACCTTGGTGACAGCCCATGATGTATAGTAGAAAGATATAGCAACAAATGGAAACAGTTTAATACTTCCTGATAAAGTATGTTCAACTATAACATGGAATAAAATAGGTTTCCAGCTTTTTACTACGGTTATGTAGATCTTTTCCAAATATAAGAAAATAAATTACTATAGTTTTACTGAATTCTCCACTCCACAAAGAATTGACAGTTTCTTGAACCATTTCCCAACACATTACCTTTCCCCTGGCTGCTGCTGGCCTTAGGGAGAGGCAGTAAGTTTCTTTCACCCAGAGTGAGAGCCCCAGTGGAAGAAGCCTCCCAATCCCTGCCCTGAGACCCTCAACGTTCTTTTGTTACAGGAGACTGTGAACTTGACAGTATAGATTTATTAGGTATATGCTGGTACCATATGCTCATTGCTAAAAGTGCTTCTCTTGGTTGCATTCTCTGTCACATTAGAGATTACAGATACAAGCCTCTGTATACATTTAAAAAAAGAAACACTTTGGGAGAAAGTCCTAGAATCTAGAAGATTCAAATATCAAGCTGTCTTTTTTTAATGAGTTGTCTCGGGAGTGCCTGGGTGGCTCAGTCGGTTGAGCGTCTGACTTCAGCTCAGGTCATGATCTCACAGCTCTGTGAGTTCGAGCCCCGCATTAGGCTCTGTGCTGAGAGTTTGGAGCCTGGAGCCTGCTTCCCATTCTGTGTCTCCTTCTCTCTCTGCCCCTAACCCACTCGCATTCTGCCTCTGTCTCTCTCAAAAATAAACATTAAAAAAAATTTTTTTTAATGAGTTGTCTCGTTTTTGGAGGAAAAAACAATTCTTAACAAAAAGACAAAAAATAAGTTCTTTAGTTCTGTTGGATCATTAACCCTAGAACACAATGGGATGCCTATTTTCTTACCAAACATGACTTCATTTTATGTAGAGAATAAAAGCATTCTAGGAAAATGAACCAGTTAAAAGAGATAATGGGAAAATAAGTTATTATGAATTTACTTAAAGGGCATTTGCTAGAACAGTTTGACTACATATGTAACATTAATAGACATGCAACAGAAGAGAAAAACAAAACTTTTACTCACCTTTTAAGGACCATCTTGGTCATGAGCACATCTATTTTTTACTAAATAATGTGACACCATAAATTTTTATTGTTTATAATATATAGAAATATAAAAACTTCTAGTATTTAAAATTGATAGCTTAACAATAGATCTTGTTTTTAAAATGCCAATGTTAGTTTCTAAAAGATTTAAAATATTAATAGCTTAAAACTCAAATTATTAACACCATGTACTATTCAACAATTAAATGTTTAATAAGAAATTAATATTTTGTTAGTTTAAGAAAAACAGCACCAAGAGAAAAGAGGCTTTCATTACAATACAGGATCTATTCAGAGACTTAAAACATTTCAGGTATTGATCCAAGTAGTAAAAATACAACATACATACAAATTATGCAAAGCACAAAGCCACAACACATGTCATTAATAAACAAGGGTTAAAATAGAATCATTTCACATGGACTAATCACAAAAATAGTCATTAAATTAACAGACATATGTTAAGATTTATTTCTTTAATCATGCTCATAAATTACAAGATTTTCCACAAGATGGAGCAAATCTAAATGTGTATTTACAACTTTCTTCCTAGTCACATTTAAATGATTTAACACTTTACAATTTTACTTTAAAATGAAACGTTTGAGATTTCATGTCATTCCTGTATGTATATGTATACATATACACACACATTTGTAATTTTCTAACCTAGTGTATATGATCTGCTGAAATTAAAGTTACCCTTGAAAGAACATTAACCTGATATGTTAATAAGAGGTATTCTGAAGTTTGGCTAATATGTAGCAACACAAAGAGGTAAAAGGTTATATCTAGTTCTAACAACAACAACAACAAAAACCATTTCAGATCCCTTAAACTCTTTTAATATAAAAGGCTAATTTAAGGAATAAAATTCTTCATATAATAAAAGAAATCCAGGCACTTTAATATGTGTGTACTTTATACCTATAAAAAGTGAATAAATAAGTTTGTAAAAACTCTGATATAAACATTGTGATTTTAAAATTTTCATCTTCAATTTCTGAGAAAAAGACACTACGATTCCTCACTAGTGCAGAGTGTGAATTATTCAGTGAGATCCTTTTGGAATAGACACGCAGTAATGAAGAACTGTGTACTTCTGTGTTACTTTTTTGTAACTGGGTATTTTCTTGGTTATTGGTTTTTGTGAGGCTGAAAAAGTTATCCATGCACACAACCTTACTGAACATTCAGGTTTCTCACTTACAATTTACATACAAAAAGAGCATGACACAAATATATCGGAATACAGTATTAGATGACTTCCAACACAATATATAAACATTGTGTGATACTGTATACCTTAGACTTACACAACGTTCTATGCCAATTGTATCTCAAAGCTGGAAAGAAATTGTGTAAATACGATACTGAGTATGTAGAGAAGGCTGACAAACCTCGTAGGAGGTTTTAAAATACTGAAGAATGAAAAACACTGAAAACTGACCCCAAATGAATATTTATAATTCTAATAGTCTATAACTTTCAGTATTTTATGCTAAATTTAAAAAGCATTATGTTTATTACATAGAGTAGGCATCAGCAAGCTTTTCCCAAAAGGGGCCAAACTAAATATTTCAGGCTTTAAGAGCCAGTCTCTATTACAATAACTGTAGTACCAAAAGCAGCCATGGGTAACACTTTGAAAACAAAAAAGTGTGGATGACTGTTCCTATAAAACTTATTTACAAAAATAGGCAATAGGCCAGATTTGATCTATGGGCCATAGTCTGCTGACCCCTCAAACAAAAAATATCACTGAAACAATTTTAGGTACTTCAGAAATAAATGCCATTACAATTTAACCCTCTAAGTGGTTAGGAGTCTGCTTTCCGAATTGGGACAAAACTCCAAGAAACAATCCATAGCCTTATTAAGAACTAGGCTTGTATTGTCAAAAAAATGAAGGACACCGTAACAGATCTAGTAAAGAGAAGGTGAATTTCCACTAAGATAGTTGACCTAAAAAAGATATCTTTTTATAGTGAGTTCCTATATTATTTCAAATCTCTCCAACTAGACTATAAAACTCCATAGGAGTAAGAAATCGGTCTTGATTTCTGTTACATTACCTGGATATAGATGGTCAATATTTTACTAAGTAAATATGTGAATGCCTTCTATGGCAAAATAGGTTTACGTTAGTTCCAACAAAGTGATGCAGCAGTTTAAGATCCTCCTATAATGTTAAACTTGCCTGTCGTTTTCCATCAGTCACACTGACTACAGAGAGGCATTTCAGCCTGAACTAGAACTTGACCTACTCTTCTAATAGGAATTGGAACTTTTGTTCATATCACATTGTACAGCTTTGACTTGGGGAAAGCAAACCAAGTGCAGACATCAGGGTTGGATCATAAAGCCAGAGTTATAATTATTTTCCAAGTAAAGAACTGTAGAGCTTTATAGAGACAGACTCACAACAGTTCTTCAGTTGGAAAAAGTATATTGTTCATGATTTAAAATATGAAAGGTGACCAAAATGTTCATTTCAACATATTTATATATTAATTATTCTTCAAAGCCTGGATATTTGAAATATACTTAAATAAACCAGTCATGAACAATACTTATGAATTTTGTCTATGGCTTCCAAAAAAAAATAAATTAAAACATCCCCAAAACGTAACTCCACACAGTGGAAGATTCATATAAATTACTATACAAGTATTTTTCTGTGATGTATGTAACAAACTTTAACAATTCACTTTAAATTTCTCTTTTAATATTTTCACATTTCCAAACAAAATACTAAGTTTAACAATGATAAAAAAAAAAAAGACAGTTTTAAAGAATGTTATTTGCTTTTGGATCAGTTACTAGACATTGACAGACAAAAGCCACGTACAGTTATACACTTAAACAAGACACAGCCTTAATTTGCCATTGTAACAAGCACAATGTTAACATTATTTACAAATGTATACAGTGAAACAATTATAATTAGAGGACAAGCCAAAGATGTACTGGAGGAAAATATGTCCATTAGAATAGTGCTATGGTTCAAAATTCACTTGTAAAAAAATAAATACATCTAAGATTATATACATTACATTACTTGAAACTGAATGGATTCTTCTTCCAAACTATCAAATTTAGTAACATAAGCCAAGATGGCCAGTGATCTGCTTAAAAAATAAGATAAGAGTGTGCACCACAATGTATAAAGAAATTAAGGTAAAAGGGTCACAGTAAAACACAACAAAATGGACAAAAATAAGAACACTATCGTACCGACTTCCATGGTCCCCGATGCCATGATACGTCACCAGGGCAAGCATGCACATGACACTGCACCACACTAGGTGGCTTGCTTAAGATCTCACAGTTTTGCTCTTGTGACATTTGGCCATTGGGAAACTGACATATTACGAATCTTGATTTTATTCCTCCTCCACATGTTTGTGTACACTAAAAATAAGAAAATTCAAAACTATGTGGTTTGAAAGACAGTATTATATTGCTTAATTCACTGTTTCATACCTAAGTCGTAATGCTAGAGTTTTCTTCCTGAGTAAAAAAGTGTTAGTTCTATAATTAAAAAACTAGACAAAATTTTCAGAATTATACCATAAGATGTTGCATTAAGATATCAAGGGTCTATAAGGTAGACAAGTCAAATAAAACTGATTTAATAATTAACTACATAATTTATGGTAGCCTATCAATAGATACCTGGCTAGCCATGAAAGCTAACAAGATCTAAATTTGTAAATAGGGAAAGATTTTCAGTATGTGTTACATGACAACAGCAGGGGGCAAAGAAGCCCATGTAATATGATTCTATTTGTGGAACCCACGCAAGAAGAAAAGTCTGGAAGGAAATGTATCAAAAAAGTTCTCATCTCTTCGTAATTTTTCATATCGTTTGAGTTTTTACAATGAGCATGCCTAAAGTCAGGAGTAAAAATATCATTTTCATTTTGGAAATGGTAAAAACTTTTTAAAATGTATTTGATATTGGCACCTGTTCAGAAATGTATCTTTAATCAATGATTTCCAAGTACTCTGGGGAAATATATACTAAAACCCATTAAAAATATTTGACTAGGTGGTTTATTTTGTTCATCTAAAGCCAATATAAGTCTTATTCTTTTTCATGCATAATATAGGTGGAATTAGTATTCATTACAATGGCTTTAAAAATTATTCTTCCTATCTCCAGTGTCTAGAAGAATGCCAGCACATGAAGTGCTTGATAACTGACCACCTTCTGCTCAGAAAATTCACTAAATGAATGGCTCAGTAATAAGACACAAGCATGGCCAACATAGCAGTCTAATTTTCTATCTTTAGATCAACCATATTTTCTAAGAAAACAATAATATACTCGTTTTAGAAAGGTATTAGTTTCAGACATATTGGCATGCATAGGAGATTCTGTTAAAAAATCTGGACTAGTTTCCTATTGCAAATGAGTGATTTAGTCTATTAGAAGAACTTGATTTTACTAAAAATAAATCTTTTTGTATAGTATAGTGAAGTTATATCATCCAACAGGAACAGGGTGAAGTACTCAACTTTCAGTCTTCAGAGATGTTATCATCTCTGCAAGTTTAGAAAATGGAACTTACTTCTCCCCAGCTTCCAAAGTTCCACCGCGGACAAGGTCCTGAATCGCAGCGCTTGGACTCCGGGGGCCTTGCGGCCGCATCGCAGTAACTGGCGCTTCGTCCGTTTTCATCCTGGCAGACCACGACTCTGTGCTGCACGCCGCCCGCACAGCTACTGGAGCACTGACAAGGAGGACACACACACACCGGAGACACCGCAGCGTCAAATTACACGGTGAAAAGGCATCGGCATTCTGACTCTCCATTCTAAAATCCCCATCACTGGGACAATCTCAATCGAGAAACTCTGCCAGAAACATGAGCGTACTTGGATTTGTCGATGAAAAGGTGCAACAGTAAAGCTGGCAAGAGCAAATTCACCCCGTTCCTGGGTGTGAAGTAAAAAGGAATTAAAGTTTTAAGATCTCACTAGGAAGGAATTAAAAAAAAAAAAAGAAAAAGATTAAGTCTCTCAGCTTTGATATTGCTATTTTTTTGTCTCCTAACTTTTATGTAAAAACAAAAGGCTATAATTGCCTTTTGTAGTTTCATGATTTTGTACCAGCTTACTGCACTCTTCACGTAATTTCTAGGTTTGATTTTTCTTCACAGTCTTAACCTATTAGAAGCTTCTTTTTATTATAATGCACTCCAACCAGATTGTTTTTAAGTGCATTCTTCTGTAATCATAATATCACATTAGTGTATAATTCAATAAGAACTCTGGGGATTTGTAATTTGCATCAAAAATCGCTTAATCCTTTTACGATTTAAACTATTGATCTTCAGATAAATTTAGCATTAAAAGTATTTGATGTCATTACATACCTATCTGTTAAAAGGCTATAACAAAATTACAGAATTAATATAACTCAATAGAGACGGCTTACTGATCCCCACGGTCCTGTTCTCCATTGATTTCCGCTGATGGACAGATGGACCCTCTGATTTTGATTATCTTCTGGTTTGTGAGTTAATGGAAAATTCCTGCCTGGAAAACGGCTTGGCTGCTCAGAGGAACTTGGAAAGTGACTGTACATGGGTGGGCAGGCTGCCAGGTTACATTCTCGTTCGATCAAAGGGCGAATTGCAGGGTCACAGTAATTCTCATTAATTGGCTGATGGTAGTTGATGCATAAAACTTGTCGAGTTGTTTTTCCATGGCCACAGGAAGCTGAACACTGATCACAAATTTAGCCACCATTTGTAACGTAGTAAATTATATTATACTAAATATTAATTTTTTTCTCCTAAAAATACTTACAGGTGACCAATTCCCAGTTTGCCACTCTCCACAAGGGTTAAAACAGACAGATATTTCAGCAGGTCGGGGTAAATGGGCACAATAGGATTCATCCGCTATTCCATCATAAGCATCACGACAGCTTACATAGCGGGCTTGATTACCTCGTCCACAAGACACAGAGCACTTAAAAAAATAAAAGGATTATACCAACAGGTTACATAGTAGCCCTCCCAAGTAGCTTTTGCTCCAATGTCTAAAACATGCTTCTTGGAAAAAAATTGTAAACCGAGTGAAGTAGAGTCAGAGCAATGAATCCCCCTGATTAGTTCAGATCATAAATTTCACCAACAAGATATCTGCAGTGAGAACAAGATACTACTTCTTGGGATACTGATTATTATTTGCTCAAAAAGATACAGAAAACATTTCATAAGACAGCTTATTTTAGGGGTGAATGGGTGGCTCAGTCAGTCAAGCATCCAACTTTGGCTCAGGTCATGATCTCAGTCTGTGAGTTCGAGCCCCACATGGGGCTCTTGCTGACAGCTCGGAGCCTGGAGCCAGATTCAGATTCTGTGTTGCCCTCTCTCTCTGCCCCTCCCCCACTCATATTCTGTCTCTCTCTCAAAAATAAACAAAAATTTAAAAGTCAGCTTACTTTAAGTAACTTTAAACACCTAACAGAGTCTAAATGATCCCATAAATTATTCAGAGAATACATGAAGCTTACAAATATAGCTTCTAAGTAAGATTAAAGCAAACCATATACTCCAAAGACATTAACGTTTTCAGTCTAGAAAAACATGAAAATGTGGATAGCTTAAATGAAGGCTGATAAAAAGCCTAATTTCACACCTGCTTCATATAAATATCATCATTCCCCTTTTGTGGATTAGAAAACAGACCCAGAAAACTTCCATTTCTTGCCCAGAGACACAGCACTCCCAAAAGATACAGCAGGATTTAGCCATTACATCATTTCAGAACCCCACGCCACCCATCAGACTACCTGAGAATGAACGCATAACATTCATTTGGCTAACCTAAAGGAACCATTTTGATGTATTATGGAGGCTTTTAGACAAACACTGTACTTCTTAAAGGATTTCACTTACTGGGGTCCAAGAACCATGTCGCCACTGAGCTATCTTTCCCATGGGAATAGCTGGCAATGAAGTGGCCCCAATTTTAGGAATAACTGGGCAAGGCATAACCGAACAGTCCTGTTCAAAAGAAAAATGCATCTCAAAATATCAGTAAGTTCATCACTCTAATTTATGTCAAATTCTATACTTCATTTCTTCTTCTGCATGTGTAATTTAAAAAGAGCTGAATTACAAGTTAGTGATGCAAAAGTTTTTATTTTTCAGAAGTACAAAGTACTGTCAAGGGCTCCCAGTGGGTAGTATAAATCTGAATTATAAAGTTTGGATCATCCTGTCTGATGGTTGAAAGGAAAGAAGCAAAACTAGCACTAAGCTGAAATATCCTGAATGAACATAGGACACTATTTTCAAGTAGTACAAAACACTTTAGAACTTCATATGCACAATAGACACTATCCGTGTGCATTTCAAAGGAAAATACCTAACAAATGAGTGATTCAGTGGCAGATCAAGTGTAAAAAAAGCTACAAAACTGGCAACACCAAAAAAGATAAATTCTCCAACACACAGGTACACAAACATGTTTTCAAGGGATAGAAGTAGGAAAAAAATATGTATGAAATAAGTTAAATACAGGAATCCTCCTGTAACAAGACTTTTTGTTTACTATCCGCGAAGAGGTGTCCTTTACCTGCCTATCACTTGGGCGACTAGCTCCGTGGCACGCTCTGTCATCTAAGACTGCGCTGAGTAGCTCATTGACACATTTAACAGCACGCATCTGATACCCTCGTCCACATGTGGCTGTGCACTGAAAGGATAGAAGCACTTATCAAACGCCATTGTTCAAAAGTTGTATACGTTTTCTTAATATGGTTAATATACTTCCAGATCTTATTAGTGCTTTACACCAGATTCCACACAAAATCAGCAAATGTAATCCATATATATCATTCCATTTAATATAGATAATAAAATATTGAAGTTAAAATGGACAACTGTCCTATCTTTAAAAAGTTATGTAGGGAGGGCTTAGTTGGTTAAACGTATGACTCCTGATTTCGGCTCAGGTCATAACCTCCTGGTTAATGAGTTCGAGCCTTGCATCAGACTCTGAGCTGACAGTGCAGAGCCTGCTTGGGATTCTCTCTCCCTCCTTCTCTCCCTCTTCCTCCCCAACTTGTGCTCTCTCTCAAAATAAACTTAAAAAAAAAAAATTCTTAAGTTATGTAAAGTAGTGCCTGGGTGGCTTAGTTGGTTAAGCATCCAACTCCTCATTTTGGCTCAGATCATAATCTTGTGGTCGTGAGGTGGGATGTTCTCTCTCAAAATAAACAAACCAAAAAAAAAAATAAATAAATAAAAGCTTTGTAAAAATTTCAATAGAGTCTTGATATGTTGGAGGCAGAGTTCATACAATTTAAGAGAACTAAATAATTTTCAAAATCTACCTGGTGTATGTATATATGGCTTTTAATACACTAAATTATCTTCAAAGAGATAATGAAAAATGATCAAGTTGAATGAAGAGGAGACAAGGTTTCCTATCCACGGTGACAACCTGCATGGGTTAATGGGCTGCCCATCTTCATCCAGCCTGACCACTGCTCATCCTGCAAATTCCTAGCTGTCTGTTTGGCAAAACTTCTGAACAACAAAACTTAACTCTATCTAAATGCAGTAAAGATAATTTAAGACACAGACAATGAAAATATTTAGAATTTAAACAAAGCTGAAGAATAAATTTGCAGCATTTTAGTGAACAAGTGAAATCAAAAGCAAAGCTGAACTATTTATCACAGCGAAATTGGCACTAAAAAAAATTGTTTAGATAACAGTTCACATTTTAAGGGTATTTTTCCAAGAAGCCAACCCAAATTTAGCTGCATCCATTGAAAGAGTAAAGACACCATAATTGTTCTGCTATTCTATAAAGATGAATTTAACCAGGAAAATCCTTCTCATATACTCACAGAACCCCACGGTCCGACTTGCCAGGAAGCACACGCGTGAAGCTCACACGGTCTTAGAGACTCAGGTTTGGTTCTTGGATTGCAGAGACTATCCCTCAAGTGGTCTTCATTCAGCTGACACCACACCTGCCGCTGTTTTGTTCCTTTTCCACATGTAACATGACACTGAAATACAAGTGATTATTTTCAATATTAGTTAACACAAATACCGAAAAAAAAAAAAAGATCAATTCACACATTGATATGTACTTGAAAGACCATTCTAAGGACAGTTTCCCTTCACTGCTTCAGAGATATTCAGCAAGTAACATCAGCCACCTCAATCCCACTGCAGCTGTCCATTTGTTCTAGAAAAAGGTACTAAACTTTAGGTTATGTAAATATCTCAGGGTACTGTCAACACTGGGACTTTCTTATGAAAATGGTTAGATATTCAACACTAATGTTACCGTTGCCAGATAGTATATGATTTAAATAATTTAAGAACCATTAATTTGTTATTGCCTTGATAATACATTTATAGAGCAAGAATAAGTTACTTTTGAGTTCTTTAAAGCCTTCGAGCACAAAGCTTTCCTGTAGAAAATTTTAACAGTTCTTAGCCTCATCTTTTTAATGTTACCTCACTCCACTCACTAGTAGCCCAACTGGGGCAGGAAAATTCATTGCAACTCTCTGTCGTCACGCGGGGAAGCTCTTGGCATTCTCTGTTAGCAAGACGGTGGCCAAAGTTATTTATACAATAAGATTCTCGAGACCTTTCCCCTCCTCCACAACTCCTAGAACACTGACAAAACAAAACGAAAACAGTGTGACCTATGGGAAGAATGAAGATTTTAACAAAAATATACTTTAATAATTAAATAAATAATAATAATTAAATAACAAATTTTTAATAAGAAAAGAGAGGCAACTTTTCTTAAGTAATACTGGTTATTTGTACCTGGGACCATTCTGAATAATGCCATCTTGTTAAGACACAATCACCATGGCAGGGTTCTCGTGTGGGAGGTTTAAGTTGGTCACCACAGTAGTGGTCATCTACTGGAACAGTCTGTCCTTTATGAATGGAATACTTCATGCAGTGAACATCTAAGGACCTATATCCTTGACCACAATGGGATGAGCATTCACTTTTGCCAATGATGTGCCACCTAGAAAAAAGGAGGTTATTTTACTTAGGGATGCTAATTAATGCAGTTTAAAAAAAATGGATTCAGGGGCGCCTGGGTGGCTCAGTCGGTTAGGCGTTTGATTTCAACTCAGGTCATGATTTCACAGTCTGTGAGTTTGAGCCCGCATCGGGCTCTGTGCTGACAGCTCAGAGACTGGAGCCTGTTTCGGATTCTGTGTCTCCCTCTCTCTCTGACCCTCCCCCATTCATGCTCTGTCTCTGTCTCAAAAATAAACATTAGAAAAAAATTTTTTAAAAAATGGATTCAGAGAAACTCTTGCATACATTTTTTAAAATTGTTAAGATTGATGAACAAGCCACCTGAAGATACCTGATATACCATTAATTTCGATGAAAAATTCTGAGATAAACCCAAACTTCCATTTTTATAGATGAGAAAATGAGGCCTAGGGATATGTGTTCACATGGTAGAAATGCTGAACTTTTGATAAAAATCATTTTCCCCACAAATAAAATCTAACTCTTTAAATATATAAAAATGGAGGTTGTCTGGTTAAAGCTGGAGATAGGGAGCCAGCACTATACCTGGTGACTTCATTCTGACTTTTGGTGGTGGTTTGGGAGGTAGGTCCAAGAAACCCCAAGATTTCCAAAAAAAAACCTTTGCAAACAACTGGTCTAGATCAAGATTACCCAATTACTTAGTGGCAGGTTTAAGACTGAATATATTTAACTCATCAGGTAGAATCTCACTATGCAATCACTCAAAATGATCAGGGAATATCTGGGAATCTGACTCTATCAGTAAGACAAAACCTTTAGAAGTTGGAAAACTACGTTTTTGTAAAGCATATCCCATTTCTCATTCATTCTTGTACTCTGTTTTTAGACAGGTCTGCAGAGAAAACTTTTTTTCTGCAAGTAAGAATCTGCTAGTTTTAGCTAAACTATCCCAATTATATATAGTCTAGCCATCTATCCAGCAATATGGGTGCACCAGTATAATGAAGCAAAGAGTTCACGGAGTTCAATTCCCAGTAGCATCTCAAGGATTACCTGGTGCTTCACTCCACGAGTGGATGAGATTTCTTCAAGCAGTTCTTTCCACTATGTCTTTAAACAACATATACAAAAATTACCATTCTTGCTTAACAAGAGGTTTTGGCCATCCCTGAATCTTAATGGTCACTCGCTAAACGGGGTTGTTCTTAGCTTTAAGGTAAGACCAATACGCCCCTCTCCCGCAAAAAGACAGGAAATTTAGAAGTGGAAACTCCCCTGCCCCATAATCTAGGATCACATTTCTTAATGTTTAATGGACAAAATATTGGGAAGATTGAGGAACCAATCTACTAATTCTTCAATCCTCAAACTTTAAAAGTTTATTGGCTCATGAGTTCACCACCATTCTACAAAATTTATTGTTTCAGATCTTCAAAGCACAGATTTTAAGATTAGAGTTTACTTATATATTTTATAAATTTGTTTCCATTTCCTAGATAGAAGTTTGAGGTATTCATCAAATACTATGAATAAACTGCCAAGTTCACTTGCCAAGTTTCACAATAAGTTATCGAGCCTGTAATTTTGTATTAGCTGGGACAAAGGATAGACATTAACATATATGGCCATTCAAGCAGGCACTGCACTAGATGCTTTAGATGCTTTACATCTTAGTTCACTTATGGATTTTAACCTGGTTACTTTACACATACACCAATTATATTACACATTTTTTTTTTACCTTAGTTCACAGTCTGTATTGCACCTTTCAGTCACAAACAATGGAAGTGGTAAGTGGTCACATCTCTGATCAGAAACCACCATATGATCACTCTTCCGAACGCAGGCAATTTTTCTTCTATGAAGACCTTGGCCATTGTCAAAGGAAAATTAGAAATCAAAGGAAAAATTCTCTTAAGCAGATGTTGTAGGATTATTTAATTCTGCTAATAGCCTAAAGGATTTAGCTAAGAAAGCAAAAAAAAAAAAAAAATCCAACAGGATAGACTAGCATTTTAGTCAGGAATGACTTTCTAGAGTAAGCAAGCTGAATCCTGGAAGACTGAAAGTTTGCTTAGTAAAGAGACTTAAGGAGGGCAGGCCACATGTGGAGGAGAAAGAAATGCATTAAAGATGGCTGGAGTGGTTGTTAGTAGAGAAATGAGTGGTCAGGGTTGGCAATGATGCTACGTAGTACATTGCTGTCCCCCATTATTTGCTTTCCTTTTCCCTAGAAGAAAATTGTACATCTCCACTTGCTACAATGTTACAACTGCCTTTGGGAGGAATATACTTCCTTGTTCATGGACACTGGCTTATGCCAACCAACTGCAAAAGTCTGTGACCTTTCCACTTGTAAGCAGAAGCGCTAAAAGCCATAATATGTTTCTGCCCAGCTCACTTTCCCTTTTCTCTCTGTCTCTAAAACAGCCTTCCACAGGTGGGGTGATCTTTCAGCCTGGAATCATGAATGAAAAGACATGGACAATAAAAAGACCACTGGTTGCCAAGTTTGAGGGGGCATGGAGGGATTTTTAGGGCACTCAAAGTATTCTTCATGATACTGTAATAGTGGCTACACACCATTAAAAATTTGTCAGAACCCATAATATGTACAACACATAGTGAACCCTAATGTAAACTATGGACTTTAAGTATGCATCAATTGTAACAAATGTGCCACATTAATTCAAGATGTTTATAGATGAACTGCAGGGAGGGAGGAGGTAAAAATTTGTGAATTTTCTATACTTTCTGCTCAATTTTTCTATAAACCCAAAACTGCCCTAAAAAGGTGGTCTTAAGTTAAAAATGACATGGATGTAGATACCAAGCTAAGAAGAGTCATAGCCAATTAGCAGCTAAAACACAGCATGAGCAAGAAATAAACTTTTGGTTTTCAAAGCCATTGGATTTGCTGGTTCGTTGTATGCAGTATAACCACAGAAAAGGCAAACTAGAAGAGATATAATGGGTCCGAGTAGACAGAACTTTACACTTTCTGCAATGCGGAGACAGGAAGACTTTCAGCAGTCAGTGACATGATCAAGTTTCTGTTTCATCAAAGTTCAACTGTATGCTTCCCGTTAGCTAAACATGAACACGCATGTTTATCTTTATTCCTTCCTAAATACCATCTGAAATAACCATAAGGAATTTTGAAAAGGCACTAACCTAAAAGAACAAAAAGATTAAAAAAAGAAACACAGTAGGCAAGAAAAGCAAATTTTAAGTATGAAAAGTAGATGGATACAACTAACAGAGCCAAGAAAGCTGAAACTTAAGCCTATGGAGGGGACAAATGAATAAAGAAACTAACCATTCATGCCAAAGAATAAAAGAAAGTCCCAGGAATTGAAAACACTAAGTTCCTCTGAAGAGGTGAATGTGTGAGGGGTAGGCCTGAAAAAAATGGAAAACTGATTGAAAAGTATTTACAATAGTTAGTATTTACAATAGTTAGACCCCCTACCCTTCTAGTTAAGAGTGGCACTGTCCATTAAAAACAGAATGTGAGCCATGTGTGTGATTTCACATTTTCTAGTAGTCACGTTAAATAAAGTAAAAAGACATAGGCGAAATGAAAATTTATGTTTAGCCTCAAATATCTAAAATATCATTTTATGAATATGAAAACTACAATATATTTTACAGCTTTTTCATACTGAGTTCTCAAAATCCATTGGCATTTCACACTTATATCACATTTCAATGGGTGAGCTACATTTGGCTGGTGGCTACCCTATTGGGTAGCAAAGCTCTAGAGAGGTGAACTTAAGGACACAGACATAGCTTAGGGAAGTTGGTGAAGCACTGTGCCCACAAAGGGGGAATTAAGTAAAAGTCTCCGTAGTGAATGAGGAGAACCAGGCCTACTGGAATCTTTCTTTCCATTTCCCTCCAGCATTGAGCCAAATTTATGGTTCCACAGTCTCCCTGCTGACCATTTGAAGATGAAAAGATTCCTCTCTTGAGAGGCTCTTTAGCCCCCCAAAAATCAACTGACAATGACATGTGGGGCTTCTCCCCAATGACACATGAAAGGGTCATTTTGTGATCCATTACTCTATAATGAGGTCTTACTTGACTTGTCTGACCAACACAGAACTTGTAGCATTTTAGCCTTAAATATCAACAGCAAAGTATCAGCAGACATTTCAGGAAATCCACTAACACAAAAGAGACCAAAATAATAACAAAGACTAAAATGAAACAGGTCAGAGAGAAAATTTAAAGACTATGATTAATATGGTCAGAGACACAGATATTACACATTTATGAAACAAAATCAAGAGGTTATGAGCAAAAACATTAACCACGTAAATTCAGATCAGTAGAGGAGGTTGAATGTCCAAAATATACACATTTCAGAAAAGTGGAGGAGAAAATTTAATGTGAGGAAATTATCAAAGAAACTATGCAGTAAAATTTCTCAAGTCAAAGAATCCATTTCCAAATGTGAATGCCATCCTAATGACCTAAGAAAATAGATGGAAAAAAAACACCAACATCAAGGCCAATTGTCCCTAAATTTCATACCACTAGAATTAGAGAGGAGCCACAAAATTACCACAGTGGAAAGTGTCACATAGAAACACAGGCAATCAGAAAAGATGACTGTCAAAATTCTAAAGGACAATCATCTAACTTACAATTTATCCCAAACTGATCAAATGTGAAAGTAGAATAATGCTACTTTCAGATAAGAAAGGTCTCAAAACAAAAACAAAACAAAAACAAAAAAACACCATAACACCACACCACCACCACAACAAAAAACAACTACCTTTGTTTCTCAAGAATATCCTGAGGAATATGTTCCACCAGTGGGGAAGTAAAAGAATTCATGGGATTTAGAAAACCAGAACTCCAACACAAAGTAAAAGAGAATCCCAGAAAAACAATGAAGCAGAAGTTCAAGAGGGTAGCCATGTATCAGGACTAAAAGCAACACAACCGAATTAGAGCAAGAGAAAAGAGGGCCACAATAACAGATGAAAAAGTACAGGAAAATTGAAACGGACAGATTAAGTAATGTACTTGAAAATATGAAGATGAAATTTATAGCTCTCACAAAGTCTGGGAACGGAGGACATTCCATACACAGAAAAGACTGAAGGAATTTCATTTTAGACAAACTAAAAAGTTACACATAAAGAGGGAATATCATCATAGTACACTATGTGGCAAATCAACTAATAGCTTTTCCCCTCTAGCACAACATTATTTAAGAGACCTCTGTGCAGTTCAGACTCCCAAACCATTTCATCAGGTCTTGTCGAACCTTCCATTTGGAGCTTGCTGTTCTTTACTTGGTATGTCCCTCCCCCGCCCCCCGCCATTTTAGAAGGTTCCTTCACTTACCTGATGTTTGTGCTTGTTCCTAGCTCCCCGTATCTACTGCCACAGCCCAGCATGCCTAGTGGGTGCTGCAATGCCATTCCCTGCTTCCCAAATCTCCATTCCCTTCTGTAAGGCAAATCTAGGGTCCCTCTGTCAAAATCAATGTCTCCGCCTGTGTTACTATTGTTCCTCCTTCCAGTGTTTATCCTAGTCAGTCTTGCACCATCTACAGCAGCCTCCCTCCAGAGACGCTGTCCTGACAAAAACATCTGTTCCCATGCAAGCATTCTGAGTACCACTATCCCAGCATCACAGGACCAAGTCTGTGATTTTTTTCCGAAGAGGACACCACCATTTCCTCGGTACCTTGAGGTCAGTTTGTTAGTGTGTCCCTCACATTCCCATCACCTCTATGGCTACTGCCTCTGGCAACCCACCTTATTTCAGCTCATTTCCATATGGTTCTAAGAACCCCCCCTCCTCTGAATCACTGCTCCCCTAAATTCTCAAACCTTTTCTCTAGGCCCTGTGAGAACTACTTTCCAGTGCATCAAATTTCCCTGCACCTTCAGGCTGAATCTCCTCACAGCCTGTTCCACCTTTCCTGTGGCTCTCTGTGCATACCTGTCACATTACATTCACTACTGTAAGCCAAGAAAATCTACTCGTGCTGGTTTCATCCACCAGAAGGTAAAACTTGAATGCAGGACTGGGGTCTTATTTTGAAACAAAGTAGTCCCTCAAATTTAACTGATTTTTAAAGTATTACACCATTAAGTATACACGATTACAGATTTCCCAAAGACCCCACTCTTCATTTTCTTTCCCTACCGTAAGTGCCCCTGGCTTTTCCATTTCAAACTATTCCTCTTTCAGGGATTCATGCCATCAGTACAAAATATATTTCCCTGTGTTCATGGAAGGAAGACAGAGGAATGGAAGAATGTCAGACCCCAAACACTGGAAGGAGACAGGTTATTAAGAGAGTGTATGGAGGGGAATAGAGGAGAGGGAAACCATATACAATACTACCCCTCATCTTTGGTTTTGCTCTCTGTACTTTCAGTCACCTGCAGTCAACTGTGGTCCAGAAGATGATCCACCTTCTAATGTACCTTGGCAAGGGTCAGTATAGCCTAATGCTGTCACAAAGCCTACAGCATTCACCTCACTTCCATCTCATCACAAAAGCATTTTATCACCTCACATCACCACAAGGAGGGGGAGTACAGTACAATAAAGTTTGCAACAACATTCACAGAACTTTTAAGTACAGGTAACCCTTGATCAATAGAGGCTTGAACTGTATGGCTCCATTCACTTATTTTTTTTTTTTGATAAATACACTACTGTACCATAAATGTATTTTCTCTTATGATTTTAACATTCTTTCCTTCAGCTTACTTTACTGTGAAACTACAGCATATAATACATGTAACATACAAAATACATGTTAATCAACTGCTTGTTATCAGTAAGGCTTCCAGTGAAGAGTAACCTATTAGTTAAAATTAGTAGTCAAGAGTTCTATATCAATTTTTAACCGCATGGGTGTTGGTACTCCTAATTCGTGTGTTGTTTAAGGGTCAAATGTATATTGTTGTAATTGTTCAATTTTATTACCAGTTAGTGTTAATCTCTTACTGTGCCTAATTTATAGATTAACCTTTATCATAGGTATGTATGTATAGGAAAAAAAACATAGCACCTAAGAGGTTAGATACCATCCTCAGTTTCAAGCATCTAGTGGAGGTCTTCTGGAATGTATCCTCCATCATAAGGCGGGGATGAATGTACAAGTTAGAGAAATTTCTTGTGACAGAGAAAGAATGAAAAAATGCAGTAAGAGAAAATGCCTGAAAAGGTAGAGATAGAAAAGGCTGTTAAGTATAAGAATGAGTGGGGAGAAAAGTCAGAGATAAAAGAAACCTTTGTGTGTCTTTTTGATGGTGTTGTGTGTGTGTGTGTGTGTGTGTGTGTGTGTGTGTGTAGACAGTTGGGGAATTCCAGAGGCAGACAGCCCCCAAAGTATCCCAAGTTATATCAGCATACACACATTTCTGCCTCCTTTACTTAATTCCAGGGTACCTTGACACATCTTGGTACAGTCTTGCCATGGTCCATGCGGATCCCAAGCGAACAGGTCGCTCTTCTCTTCCACAGGGATATTGAAGGAATATCGTACATCAGGGTTGTATAAATTACCCACACACAAAACCTCAAAAACACACAGGAGCATATAATTAATTCATAAAAATATATTCTTGAAAGACATCATTATTATATTTAATAAACGCAAAGCCCTTAACCATCAATTTACTAACGGGATTAAAACTAAGTCTTATTAAGGACCCCTGAGAATTTACCTGCAGAACAATTTCTTCCTCCAGCCGATCAGTACTATTAATTCTTTCAATTGAGCTGTTTGAACCACTGTATTCAAAAATAGCTCCTTGTATGTTGATTTCTTTTTTTGACATACTTACAACAAAATTCCCGTTTAAAAGAAAATTCCCCTGAGTGTCAGATAATGCTGTAAAAGAATAGCACCCATGAAATAGAAAAACAGTACAGTCAACAGCACAATATTTAAACTTTAAAATTCAAGTTCTTTTCTGAAATTAATGTAAATTCATTTGTAAAACAAATTTTATTTTACTGTAATATGTTATCTAATCCATACTTAAGGAAAAACTATAGCCTATCAGTTTAGGATATTAAATTCACCCTGAGAAGATCATCTTTCATGAGGCCTGCAGTTTTAGAGGGGACATAGACGAAGAGGGAAAACAGAAATCATAGACCCAGAAGACACATCAGCTCAATCAGTTTTGGTCATGGATGCTGAGGCAAGAAAGGACATCTAGACTGCTGCAGTGTTCCATTTATACTTGTCTTGGAAAAAATGCACAAAGCTATAAAATTCTAGGAGTCTATATTCTGAAAGGCCATCCAATGGCCATACTATTCTCTATATAAATGTCTGGATCTTTTTCATGGAGAGGCACTATGGCTACTGACACACGTACGTGACTGCTTTCCAGAATACTCCTATCTCCCCTTCTGTTCATGCCCCGTGTTCTCATTCCATTGAGGTCTTAATGTAAGCCTATCAAATACGTGTATGTGTATACTTATCCACTATATATTTGTATATACATAAAGTAGTATAGTATATACTCACAATTAGTTACTTTTAAAATCTAAACTGACCTGGTGTCCACAGTAGTAGGGTAGTAAGATGAACCAAATTTGCCTGAGAACAATGGGTTTATATTCATATGGTTCTACGTGATCTTGGACAAACCAGTTGCTTAGTTTCCTAACTGCACCAGGAATATTAATTCCTACTTCACAGTCTTTTGAATCAGGATCAAATATAGAAAATGTTTGTAGAAACGTGTAAGTTGTAAAGCACTGTCTTTTTTAATTTTCAAGAGGATGTCTAATATTTCAAGTGTTATGCTAATAAAAACTCCGTACTAATCAAGCACTATTTTGCTTCCTTTACTTATATACTTTTTAGTAGAACAATAAGCTTTCCAGAAAACATCTGTGTGGCCCTCCAGAGAACCTCACCCAAAGCACACAAGTTACCGAGGGCTAGACTTCTTAATGAATACAACACCCCTGGACAAAGCAATCTTGAAGAGATTATTGCCAAATAAATTTGGACTGTAGTCCATAGTATGGACTACAATGACTGTCTTCATATTTTCCTGAGTCCAATGAAAAACCAGTAAAGCTCTAGACATATCCCCTAAAATGCAAATTCCTCTAATGAGTTTGTACTTTATCCAAAGTGGATAGGTCCATTTACAGAACTTTCAGTCATATTATAATTAAGGGAAATAAAATTTACTGAGAAAAAAAAAACATATAAATTTTACTACTTTTGGTTACCAAAGCTGATTTTATAAATATGCTTCCAAATCCCTTCTAATAATTTCACCTATTTGCTCAAGTTAGACTTTGACAGTCCCATTAGTACCTCTCTTATAAAGTATATTGATACCTTATTGGTAAACATTTCTAGTTTTTAAACTTGGGCAGAACCTGTTGTCCATTCCTAGGAAGATACAAATATCTACATTTGGAACCTAAGAGCAGCATATTAAATACCTACAATATGGTTGCATATATATCTATGTACATGCACCTAGGTACTATTTTTGGCAAAGGAAAAGAAATGCAACAAAATGAAAAAGGAAAATATCAAAATATTTAGGTTTGATTTTCTTTGAAAATTTTTGTTTGCATTTTTTACAAAGGGGAAATCGATTGAACATAAAATTAATCATTTTATATATATTTTTTTACATTTATTTTTTTTTCAAAGAGTGAGACAGAGTGCAAGTGGAGGAGGGGCAGAGAGAGCAGGAGACACAGAATCTGAAGCAGGCTCCAGGCTCTGAGCAAGAGCTCAGCACAGAGCCCGATGCGGGGCTTGAACCCATGAACCGTGAGATCATGACCTGAACCGAAGTCGGACACTTAACCAACTGAGCCACCCAAGCACCTCTAAAATTAACCATTTTAAATTGAGTAATTCAATGGCATTATATTCACAATGTTATACAACTACCACCTCTAATTGTAAAATTTTTTCATTAACTCAAAAGGAAAATCTGCATCCATGAAGCACTTGTTCCCTTTGCATTTACTTTATAATGTCAATTTAAGTCCTGAGATAAGCTCTTCATTATAGATTCAGATTCCTACTTATAAGCAGTGATAACTTGGGCCAGTATTTCACATTATTGTGAAACAGATACTTTCAGTATCAGCTCTATACCATCACTTAATTCCAGCGTGGTGAGTTGAGGTAAGTCAATATTAAGGTATCTCCCAGACAGAAGGTAAAGGATTTGTAAAGCATTCTTTTCTTTGGGCCTAAGCGAAATTCTTTAAAGCCAAAAGCTAATTTCCAAAAATAAACAACAAAGTTTATACCCTGGAAGTAGTTGAAGGACAATATACTGTGACTATATTTATTAACATTTAAAAGTCTGAAATCAATTCTCAGTCTTGCTTTAACAGAAGTTTTTTTTTCAAGTCTCTAAGTACTTTTGATACGTGGTTAAAACATTCAATGAAACTCTTTAAAGAACATTTAACCCCAAAGAAGTCTATAATTTTAGATAAAAAGATTTTATATTCTAAATCTAACAGAAAACACTGTTGTGTAGAAATATCCTGAGTTTGGAATCTTTATATTCTAAATATACATGCAACTTTAACTGAATATAACCTTTGGTTATATAAAACGCTCTTATGGGGATAAAGCAAATTTTTCAGAATTTTGTTCTGTGTCTGTAACAGTAAGATCTAAGGAGCCTTATGGTGGCTCAGTCAAGTTAGTGTTTGACTCTTGATTTCAGCGCAGGTCACGATCCTCATGTTGTAGGATGGAGCGCCACTTTGGGTTTTGTGCTGAGCATGGCACCCGCTTATGATGGTCTCTTTCCCTTTGCCTCTCTCCCCCATTTGTGTGTGCACTCTAAAAAAGAAGATCTAGCATATAACTCAAGAGGAAAACATTCAGGGAGTCAGATGACTTGAGCCGAGTATGAACTGAAATGCCTGTTTGCTCAAGGGGCTCTTCTTGCCTTCCAAGAATTCACATCAACCGCAGACCTCCATGAAATTGCACACAAATCACATATTGGCTGCTATTTACTAGAAATGTTTACCAAGGTAATTGTCATCTTCTGGTTTTCCAGAATAGCTGTGCTGAAGAATATCAATGTTTGTTGCTCCTGCGGGAATCTTGACAACAACATTATAACCTGCAATATAATTTTATGCGTGTTAATTTTCACAAGCTGATGGCCCAGAGGCTATTACTGAGTGACTGAAAAATCTGAATAGTATAGTCAGACTTAATTTCATCTTCAAAAAATGATACAGTGTTTATTCTTTTTGAACTTTTTTTTTTTTTGTAGAAACCACAAGTTACTAAGGATTGAGAAAACACTGTTGTGTAGAAATATCCTGAATTTGGAATCTTAAAGTACACTTCCTAATTTTTCTTCTAAAATTCTGAATGTAGAATGAGAATGGAAATTAGGATTCTAGTTCCTGAGATATTTAGAACATATTCATTTTTAAATTTGATGAATACTTTTGGATTTTCTATTTTCTAATGGGAAAAAAATTGGGGTTTCAAATGCTATTCAAAAATCTGGAAGAGATGAAAATAGTTGCTCATTGCTCTATATTTACACAGAGATTCAGTGAACAGCAAAATAAAGTTAATAACATTTTTTAACCATTTAGTTTTTACTGTAAGCAGGAATTTCTGTAGCTACCTCCAAAATGTTACATTATTCTTAAAAGTCCACTAATACATCATGGCAGAAGTAAAACGTTTATTTTAAGGAAATTAAAATATTTCTACTTTATGAGACCAAATTTAACAATACTGGCACTGCTCAAAAGATGAGGAAATAGTGTATATTAAGAAGTGTTTTCCCTACACCATAAACATTGCTACTACATAGTTTTCCAAATACTCTCGGGTTTAGAGTGAGCCATTAATTTTGCTCTAGTGATTATTATAAGTGGTTCCTTTTCCTTATTAGTTTTTCTTTCTATTTAATACATGGATAAAAACTTGTGATTTTTCTCATATACTAACTTTGTTACATATAGAACAAAATTAGGAAGTCTTAAGAGATTAAATTTGGGGCATCTATCTGAGTGGCTCAGTTCATTTAGTGTTTGACTCTTGGTTTTGGCTCAGGTCATGATTTCACAGTTCAGGAGTTCGAGCCCAGCATCAGGCTTCCACTGGCAGTGCAAAGCCTACATGGGATTCTCTCTCCCCTCTCTCTGCCCCTGCCCCACATGTGCTTGCACATGCTCTCTCTCAAAATGAATAAAAAATAAAAATCAAAGATTAAGTTTGTAGCCCTGATAGATTACCTTGCATGTTTTTAGAGTACCTTTATCTATTTCCCTTTAGGGGATCAGATTTTAAAAATAAAGTGATAAATGGTCTGAAACTACATACACTACATGCATATTGGTTTTAAGCCAACAGCCTACCAGAAACATTTTTAATTAATTTTTTCAGTATAAAATATTCCTACTACCACCACTACTCAGGTCTTTGCAGTTATGTTTTTCAACAAAGCAATTTCTAGGTATTGCAAATGTGAAAGACAAAGGCTACCACCAGGGGGCAGAAATGTGACAAAGGCTACAACTGTACAAATGAATTTAACATCTTTTTCCATTTGCAAACTGATTAATTCATAATACAATTTTGGCAAGGCTATATATTTGATCCTAATGTGGTACATGTGGTTTTCTACAAAAAAAAATTGTTTTTCAGTGGATACAGACCAAACTGATAAATGTGCCATTTTTAACTGGATCAAATGTGTGTGGCTCCTATAAAATAATGGATCTTAACCACAAAAATAATGTCAAATCTAGTGATTGAGATTCATAAGCATCACCCGAGTGTAAAATGTACTATACTTTTCATACGGATAAAAACAAAGTGTTGGTTTTAAATTATACTGCTTTAATTGAAGCAATTCATACTAACTTAACTGTTTGAACACAATTTAAGGCTGATAAACTGTAAAAAATACATTTTTCATTTTGCAAAGAAAATTCTACAGAACTACATTTGCTACCGTAAAAAGGAAAAGATTGTCCTAGCAAAGTCTCAGAATAGAAAATATGATATATTCTCCTACTAATTTTAAAGAGAAGTGAAATTGATTATATTCCATTTTTATACCACATATGAGGGAAAATTAGAAAAATACATAGCTTACCATAATGAGCACTGTTGAAGACACCTGCCATTGTCTGGCATGAAGAATTATCCCCACCACACACTCCACATTTGTCTCTCCTGGCCTTGGAGTTTAACACATGATCACAGCCAGCTTGCTTCAAAATAACCATTACAACCAAGATTATAAAAATGACTCATTATAAGCATGATGCCTTACAAACTTTTCACAAGTACTCTTTCAATTAATAGGTGATTCGATACAATAGGATTTTTCAGAGGATCTATTGATTTTGTTATACATCAATATTTTCACACACCTTTTCACATGGTTGAAAAAAAAGGTTCAAAGGGTCATCCACATACCTCCTGCATCAAAATCACACGGGATGGCATTTTAAAAGGCAGATCCCAGATTTTCTGAATTAAAAATCCTTGGAGGTAAAAACTAGGAATCTGTGTTGTAACAAACATGGACAATAATTCTTATGTCCACCATCCATTTAAGCCACTTTTTAAAGAAATTAATTCAAAGAAACAAAAAAAATCTGATTTAAGGAGCACATTTAAAATAATTTCAACGGGATGTTTTTTGTGATTTTTTTTTTTAACTCAAAATCTTAGAACTCTGGGAATAGAGTACATTTGAAAATTTACTTCTCCAAAATTAATAACCAGAAAAATAAGTTTATGTAAAGAATGTGTTTATGTAAAGAATGAGTGATTTGATAAAGGTGAGAGTGAATGGTTTGATCCAGGGGTTAAGAACAAGCACAGTTCTCTATGCAGATACTGTCATCTGCAGACACTGCAACAACTCTTTGTTCTTTAGAATACTCCTAAAATTTAATGATCAAAAAAAATTTCATGAGGTTACTCAAATTTATACACAGAGTATTTCCCAAATTTTGACCAGATATTTTCTGAAAGTAATCTGCATCTATAAGTTCAGATAATCATTGTTTTTCCATTGTATAGGACTTCCTGCTAATTTAGATAAAACTCAGGCCACAGAGTACCCCTTTTCTAGCCTCCAGGTTATTTTTTCCTTTTCTTTGAACATCTCATCAGACCTTTGGGTGCAAAGCATTTTATCATCCAGGTAACTGGTAGGTAATAGATGTTTGGCTAACAGAAAATTAGTCCTCTCAAGTTCTGCCTTAACCCAAGGAATGAGTTCATATTACATTTGTAGTCTTTAGACCAAATTCACTATCCTAATTCTCAAACCCACTGTTTTTTAAGATCACCATCTGTAATGTATGTGCTTTAATTCAGGGTCTCATCTGCTTCTCACCCAGAATCTTAACCAGCTGACCTATCTCCAATCCTCTCCTAAACCACTGGATTATGAAGATTCTAACATGCAGATAGATCAAATCACATCTCTCACTCAACTCCAAATTCTTTCCAGGGACCTTCAGGACTTCAGACAAGAAGTGCATGTAATAGCCAATCCCTATGTCCAACCCTTACTTCCTCACCTTTACTACAACCTACTCATTCTCAATTAGCTCAAGCCTCACACCCTCCACAAGGGTTCTCTGAATCACTTACACCCTTTTCTCACACAACATCCCTTCCTCAAGATCCCTACGGCACCCTGTACATGATCCCAAAGTCCTGCATTTGAATTATTTACATGTCTCTCCCCTACTAACCTGGGACTATCTTTGAGTAGTAACTAGAACAGTATCCAGTATTTAGTAGATACTCAGTGAATGCCTGTTGGATGCACGTGGGAAGTGAAGGACAAGGATGAAAAGAGGGAGGGGGGAGTATCATCAACTAACCAACGGGGGAGGGGTCACCAGAGAGGGTCTCATTTCAAGTAGCAAAAAGGACTTTACAACCCTGTGTCCTAATATTTTCTATCTTTTGAAGAAGCCGATCTCATGCCTCATCTTGATTTCGCATACCTCAAGCAAAACAAAATCAGCAAACTTTTCAAAAAAAATTTTTAACATTCATTCATTTTTGAGAGACACAGAGAGAGAGAGTACAACCCGAGGAAAGGCAGAAGGAGGAGAGACAGAATCCAAAGCAGGCTCCAGGCTCTGAGCTGTCAGCACAGAGCCTGACGCAGGGCTTGAACTTACCAACCACAAGATCATGACCTGAGCTGAAGTCGGACACTTAACCTACTAAGCCACCCCAGCACCCCTTAGCAAGCTTATGTTAATGTTTTGTGAGTCACTCTGGATGACAGAGAATTCCTTAGTCATAGTCTCTTGACCATATTCCTAAAGATAGGGTGATATCACTAAAGGGCACTGCACTGGAATTCATGAGAATTCCAGAATTGTACTCTGATGCTACAGAAGTAATATCTGGTTACAGAAAAAGAAAAATATTCTCAAAGTCATTTTCAATATAAGTTACCTACCCGACACAGGCCTTGAACACAGATGTCATTAGTTTCAGTTCCACAAGGAGTACCATCGGCAACCCTATCCCTCAACTGGTAGAAGTTTGTGGTTCCAGCAACCCGACAATAGAGTTTACAGCGGTCTTTTATGGCAACTGTAAGAAAAAGTCAAATTTTTGGTGTACAATAATACAGCTGTGTGTTCCTAGGTCTCAAGAAATTTTTACGTCAAAAAAATATTCTAACTACTTACTCCCACTGTATTTTGGAAGCCACCTCACATTAGGGGAAAGACCATTGATGTTGAAATGTTTACCATCAAAATCAGAGCACTGCTTCTCTCGAAAGTCTTGCTTGCCTTTTGGACATGAATCAGTATTACATGATCGAAATTTCATCCTGCGGCCCACACAGTACTTTCCTCCGTTTCTTGGCCTAGTCAAATTCATTACATTTTAAAGCACATCAGTACAATATTCTTTCTGCCATTTACTTCTCAAACTGTTCCATTCTGTTCCGGGATCTGGAAAACTAATTATGTCCCACTAACACTTCCTGTTTAACAGAAGTATATTACATGGTTTTCAAGCAATTGTATGGCTAATGAACTGTAAAGACATTCATCTTAAGATGGACGCTGTGGTCTGGAGGGCAGCAATGATAGCTTATTCATGACTTAACTCACAAGGAACTAATTGATGGGAATTTGGTTTAAAATTGCAGAATAGGGTTTGTTCATTTGGGGGGTGAAAAACAAACATAGTGAACCAAAGATAATCCAGATTATACCATGTTAAAGAAATATCCAGGCATCACTGTTTTGTGTATACTACTTATCGCTCACTTCCACGAGTTTCATGCTATCTATATCCATCCATCTCTATTTCAACTTACACTGGAAAATAAAAATTTGTTTTGTCAGCATTTTGTAAATATGAAAACTTCCAGCATAATTTAGCTATTCTGGAATTCCAATGATCGAAGTCATTTCAGAGTATTGTCATCTCTGCATCAAAAATTCTTTATTGCTTACCAATTTATCATAACAACAGACACAGTACTTAAAAATCTTTATGGAATCTCTATGTTCTTTTAAAGATTTTGAGGAGGGGGAACATATGCTTCAGTACTTATTTGAGCTAAAGACACTGATGCATCTATGAAAAGCAGAGAAAGAAAATATGACATGTCAAATTACACAAAAGAGTAACAACTGGTCATGAAGGTACAGATTTTATCCAGAAGAGTCAACACACAGTTTAAAGGAGCCAGGATTTCAATGGAAACACAGTATTAAAATGCCCTTATATTACTGTCATTTCATTTTTACAACTATTCCTCAAATGTAATCTAAATCAGAAAAAAAGCTCTTAAATTCATATTCTAAAAGATTAAGCTGGTTAATATATATATTTACATAATATATAAATATTTATATATATTATATATATAATACATATAATTATATATATTAGTTATATTCATTAATTTTAAATAGTTATTAAATAATTATATGTATATTATTATTAAAATAAATAATATATATATATTTTAAAGGTTTGAGTCTACGAAGATATAAGGTAATGGGGCTCAAAGTATTCCAGAAGTTTTCTAAATCTCAGAAACTTACAGACTGACCTCCTCCAGTATAGAAGTGAATGAAACTGATGTTTACTTTCTGGTGCCTTGAGATAATCTTAATTTACAGTGACATAAAAAAGACATACTCGGGGCGATTACAGAGCCTGCTTGTGCTTTTGATTCCACCTCCACATGTTCTTGAACAAGAGCTGTAAGGTCCCCATGGTCCCCATTCACCATCTACAGGACGTGTTTCCATTTCTTTGTTTACACATAGCCCGTGGTGGCAATGCTTAAACAAACAAAAAAATACACAAAGAAATGATTCGTACATACCCAATTGCAGTATCACAGTAATTTAAATACCATAAATATCAGTGGAGAAAATGCACACAACTTAAAGATATTGATTCAGAAATGGGATTACATTTGACACTCAAATATTTTCTGAATATCTGCTGAGTAAGATCTGTAGAATGCAAAAAGAAGGAAATTTCCCTTGCCTTTAAAATGTTGAGTTTCACTGGGGGAGGGAATACTTGTATGGGGAAAACACAGTAAGATGAAAACTTTAAAGAAGTGACTATTAATACAATATAGATCTATGCTTCTGGTTTTTTATGCAAAGATACGTATCACTCTCCCACTTTTTTTAGCGGTTTACTTCATCTCATCCAAAGCCTCAATGATCACTTTCTTACTTTCAACAAGAAAATGGAAATGTACACGAGAAGCTGCTCACTATCCACTATTCCTTTTATCCACCTAAGGGCACCTGTGCTCAGTCCTCAACCTTCCCACCGGTTAGGGTACATGAAAAATCCATGATCCTAGTCAAAGTCAATCCCTCTGTGCACTTGATCTCAACTACTCTCATGGCTCCAAACATCACTCCAACAATTCTCCCCTCTCTCCTACAGCATCATTGTTCCAGTCTCTAATATATAAAAACTAACCAAGGGTGCCTGGGTGGCTCTGTCAGTTGAGTGACCCACTTCAACTCAGATCATAATTTCATGGTGCGTGAGTTTGAGCCCCGCCGCAGGATTGTGGCTGTCCGCCCAGAGCAAGTTTCTGTCCCCCTTTCTCTGCCCCTCTCCCACTTGTGCTCTCTCTCAAAAACAAAAACAAAAAAAAGCTAACCAAAAAGTGGGCCATGCACTGATGCCAGTCTGTGAACTAGTCACTGCAAGGAGTAGAGAAATTGAAAATAAATACTGAATTTAGAAACGTTTATAGGATTTGGGCAGTAATTTCATGTTTATCAATGTTAAAAGTGGGCTTATATTGGGGCACCTGGGTGGCTCAGTCGGTTAAGCAAAGGACTCCTGATTTCAGCTTGGGTCATGATCTCTCTCACGGTTGGTAAGATCAACACCCACATGGGGCTCTGTGCTGACAGCATGGAGCCTGCTTGGGATTCCCCCATCTCCCTCTCTGCCCCTTCCCTGCTCATGCTAGCATTTTCTCAAAAGTAAACGTCAAAATGGCTTATATTTGTTTCCGTTGTGGTACAATACCCAACACAAAATCACCATCTTAACCATTTTAAGTGTGTAATTCAGTAGCATTAAAATGCATTCATATTGTTGTGCAACCATCACTGCCATCCATCCACAGACTCTTCATCTTCCCAAACTGAAACTCTATAACTCTTAAAACACTAACTCCCCATTCGCTCTCCCCTCCCCCGCCCAGTCCCGGGAAACCACCATTCTACTTTCTGTTTCCATGAATTCGGCTACTCTATATATCTCATATAATTAAAATCATGCATCACTTGTCTTTCTGTGACCAGCTTATTTCACTTAGCATAAGGTCCTCAAAGTTCACCCACATTGTAGCATGTGTCATAACTTCCTTTTAAGGCTGAATAATATTCCATTGTATGTGTATATAACATTGTTTTTTCATTCATCCACTGATGGCCACTTGGGTTACACTTCCACGTCTTGGCTATACAGAATAAATGCTGATGGCCACAGGCCTGTACAGAGATCTCAAGGCTGTTTGTAGTTCTTTGGCATATATGCCCAGAGTGGTATTGCTGGATCAGATGATTCTATTTTTCTTTTTTTTTTAATTTTTTAACGTCTATTTCTTTTAATGTCTATTTTTGAGAGAGAGAGAGAGAGAGAGAGAGAGAGAGAGAGAGAGAGAGAGTGTGCAAGCAAGGGAGGGGCAGAGAGCAAGGGAGACACAGAATCTGAAGCAGGTTCCAGGTTCTCAGCCATCAGCACAGAGCCCAATGAGGGGCTCAAACCCACAAACCGTGAGATCATGACCTGAGCTAAAGTCGGACACTTAACTGACTGAGCCACCCAGGCATCTCTGTATTTTTAATTTGAAGATCTGCCACACTCTTTTCCATAGAATTGGCTTACATTTTGAAGGTTTTTGTCATTTTGAATTTTTTTCTAATCATTTCCATCATTTTGTACAAGTATTGATTTAAATTATCAGAAATTTTAAAAAAGACTGGTCCTTTACTAGAGCTAATTGGAGAAGTACTCCATTAGTTCATTCTCATTAATATACAAACATACATAATTACCCTCTTTAACAGAATTTTCCTTAGATCTCACTTTCCCCACCAGCTACTGCCTTGTTTCTCCTTGAAAAAGCCATCCATGACCATGGTCTCTCACTGCCTCTGCTCTCACAGCCCCACCCTCCATGAAGCAGCTCATGTGGACATCACCCAATGGCCAGTTCTCAGTCTCTGTCTTACTTGATTTAGCAGTATCATTTTTCCCCCTTCTTGGTTTCTAGGTCTCCACTTAATGCTGAACTTTTTGGGCTCACATTACCTTTATGCTTCCCTATCAACAACGATCACTCCCAGCTCAGATCCTTCTCCTCAACTCCAGGCTTGTGTATATAGCTGTTTACACATCTTCACTTTAACGTCTTACATTTCACACATCACACCAAAATTCAACTGCCAACCCCTTAAAATCTGCTGATACGATCTAAGTTGATCAGCCAAAAACAGTCAACCTCTTCTTTACAGTTCACATTTAATGTGTTAGCAAATGTTCTAGTTCCTTCAAAAGCAAATTGACTTTTAAGTATCAACCTGGTGCTCCCAGCTCTGGTGTGAGCCACTGTCATTTCTCATCTCTATCACTGCCATACCTCTCCAAGTAGATCTCCTCTGTTTCCAACTCTTGCTCTCTAGAGTTTAGTCTCAACAGCAATCATAATGATCCTTTTCAACTTACTTTAAAAATTAGCTCAAATCAGGGGACTCCTCTGCTCAAATCCGTCTTTTTGATTCTGAATAAATGCAAAGTTCTCACAATGGCCGACAGGGACCTACAAAATTCTCCTCCAGTTACTTCCTATATACCACCCTTCACCCCAGCCACAATGTCCTTCCTTACTCTTCCTTGAACCACTCCAATACTGCAGATTTAGGAGTTTAGCTGTTCTTTGCCTGGAGCTCAGTTCCCCACAATATTCTCCATAGCTAACTCCCTCATTTTAACATAGCTCATTAGGCAACTTCCCATAAAATTTGCTTTGACCACTACATTTTAAATTGCAGTCAGCCCTCTCCCACTACGAATGTAAGCTTCATGAAGGCAGCGATCTTTTCTGTTTGCTGATGTATCCTGAGCACCTAGAATAGTGCCTGACACATAGTGGGTCCTTGATAAATCTTTGTTGAATGAATGAATCCTATAACCAAGCTTATTAATTAGCAGGAAAAAAGCTTTGTGCCCTCCATTAAGATGATTCAAAATGATAAAGCCATTAAAAGCGAAAAAAAATCTCTGAATAGAATGTACTATGTTCATGTAAATTTGGGGAACATCTTCCAGAAACGTTTCAAATAATCCTTGAGCACTATTTCTGAAAAATCCAAGAAAAAGAATGTTGTATTGTTCACCATGTAAAAAAAAAAAAAAAGTCAAGTCATTGTCAGGTGAGTTCCACTATATGTTTATGCTAATAGTTTTACTACCACAAGTATTTAAAAGATAGTTTTACATGCAAGATAGTCACAAGATAAAGGGACTAAAAGAATATTGAGGCAAAAGATAGGACATTTATTTAGAATTTCCCTTGAAAAAAAGGTCCATTTATTATTGAATGTGGCTAATGCAAAGAGGCTCACTCTCTTCAATAAATGATAAAAGGGATTTTATATCTACATGATACACATGTTACCCCAAATGCATTTCTGCTTTTAATCTATACAAGTTTTAAAGTAGGTCCCAGTGTCTCAACACATTTACCTTGAATTCCAACAAATCCAGGCCCTTTACACTACACCTCATATTTGAACGGCTAAGTAGTACATGAAAACATGCTCAAGATGGAGAATAATCAGGATAATACAAATTAAAAACATAATAGTATTCCATTTTGCACCTAAAGTGTCTAAAATTTTGTTACAAGATTAACAAGATCATCAACTGGCAAGACGTGCAGCACAACTGGAACTTTCATACATCACTTGCGAGAGTCTCAAGTACCCATTTGGAAGATGGTTTGGCAGTTCCCTATGAAGTTACATACATGCACCTCCCCTATGACCCAGCAATTTCTAGATATTTGTTTACTTCAGAGAGATGCAAGCACATGCCCACAAGACTGGTATGAGGATGCTCATAGCAGCTTTATTCATAATGACCAAAACCTGGAAGTGACCCAATTGTCTATCAGCAGAAGAATGTATAAAAAAATTATGGTGCATTTATACAGCTGACTTACACTGCAGCATAAAGGAATGAAGTATCAATACACACAACATGGATGAAACTCCAACATCTTGAATAAAAAAAGCTTGACCCCTTTTCCCTCTGCCCACAGAAAGGGTGTGTGTGTGTATGCGCGTGCATGTACATACGCTATATAGTTCGATTTACATTAAAATCAGGAAGTATGTTCTCTCTCTCTCTGGAAAGAGGGAAACTCTACAGAGGCTAGACAACTTTACAGTGATGGAAATGTTCTCATCTGGATTGGGATATTGGCTAAGTGTCCATCTATATTTGTTAAGACTTACCAAATTGAACTTTTGATATCTGTGCATTTTACTCCTATATCTCAATTTTTTATCATGCTAATGCATTGACCGGATTTAGACTACTCAGTTATAAATGGTATATGTGATGCATGTAAATATATCCATCGTTATGTTAGCCACATGCCATCAAGCATGAAGTTTCATGGCATAGAGTAAACTTTAAAGTTTGCTAAGACACTTAAGGCCCAACCAGATTTGAATCTGGGGACTACCTTGGAGCAAGTCTTCTAATGAGCTAACAGCTGTTTCTAATTCAGCCTACAACAAGGTTTTTTTCTCTGCTCATCCTTAGATAATCAGTAACTCTCCCAAATGCCACTCTTGTCTCCCCCAAAAGCCAATTACCAGTACTGGTCACAAAAAGTGAGAAAAATAAAGTCTTTCATATTTTTGGTCTTCAAAATAACAATTTTAAATAAAGATAAAATTTTAAAGTTCAGTTCTAGCTCCAATCGACAAACTGAAGAAGTCCACTAGAATTTTGGTCCCAAGGTAATCTGAGTGCTAAACCATTTCAGAGGACTTCAGTTACTGCAAAAATTGCTCAAGTCCCTATAAAACTCTGTAATGCAGGCAACATTCACAGAAAACACATGCCTTTTGACAGAAGGCAAGGAGAAGGGCAATGGCTGGTGCAAACATTTCCATGAAGCCAAGAGCTGGTAAAGCAAAAGATCAGCTAGTGACCCGGTCCTTCAGTTTCTACTTGTGCCCAATGTGAAGTTAACAAAAGCGGCAGCACTAGCCAACCCCATTGCCAAGAAAGCGTTCATTTTGTGCTGAGGTAGCTCAGAGGAGGCGTCAACAGACTCAAGCTTATTCAGTGCAGGCGGCACTGGCTACCAAGGCCAATGGAACTTGCCTTCATCCTGAAGCACCAAGTACCACCTGACTTCATCCTCACATTGATGTTTGGTTATCAGGGTAAAACCTGTCTCTCAGCATCATGTTTGCAGATGTAAATTAGTTCATGCCTGATGTTATATGTTCAGGCGTTTACTTTAGGGATATGATGTACTTGAAGACATTTACAACCAATAAATATCCGAAGAAACCACTTAAAACTTTCCATTATACGTGGTTGAATTTTATAGGAGAAAATGTAAACAATGGTAACATCCCTGAATTTGGGGAAACTGCTGATCTATTAGGATCTTTATGTCTATACTCATTGTTAATAAGACTAATATACTTAGGTAACTATCTGTTCACATGGCAACATTGATTCACTAGCAGAGCAAGAGTTGACCAATCATGAAGAGCGCTGAAACGCAGAGCAATCACTTCCTTGGATAGTCTCTTGATACAAGACTCACCCTTCCAGGAAACCTACCATCCCAGGACCACAGTTTGTTCCATCTGCAAGGGGCATGTGCTGAGTGCGACAACCCTTGTGAACTCCTTCTGCACTCGTACACCAGAGACGTCTGCATTGCTTCTGCAAGATAACAAAAAGCAGACAAGAGTAAAATAACACTACAACCACCAGATCAATTCAGTGTAAACCATCAGTTTATACATTGATCTTACAGATTTCATGGTTTCAAGGTCAGAGCTGGAAATAATCAAGCCAAAAAAAAAAATTCACTAAGTTCTAATCATTGATTTGCCTCTGAACACATAAAATGGCAACATTCAGTTTTTAAGAACTTTTGGATTTTCATCATACACTGAACAATGGGAGAGAGAAATTAGAGTGGAAATATT
The DNA here is from genome assembly GCF_027475565.1 of Acinonyx jubatus. NCBI lineage: Eukaryota > Metazoa > Chordata > Mammalia > Carnivora > Felidae > Acinonyx > Acinonyx jubatus. Next base: position 69,431,708 of record NC_069387.1, read on the forward strand.
CAAAATTATGGGGGACATTTTTCTCTTTGCAAGACATTTTTCTAAAGGACTTTTTGTTGTTAAATGTTATTCACAAAGAGTTTCCAAAAGCCTCTTTTGATACGATAGAATGTATGAATAATGTGCATAGAAATACTGTATAATGTATACTGGTTTCCTACTTTGTGAATAGAATGCATACTTTCAAGTTGAACAAAGGGCTCTCAAGTTTTCCTAAGAAACAAAAATCCAGAGGTTCACAGGAGCTATACCCAAGATAATTCCCTTTTTCTGAATTTAAATTCAATATTTATTTAGTGGGTAGGTCAGGTAGAAAAGAAATGGATCTCCAAAAATTATGTTAAATCTCCCCTCCTCAATATGGATATTTAAAAGCTTAACTTTTTTTTTTGGGGGGGGGGGATGCAAGCTGGTGCAGCCACTCTGAAAAACAGTATGGAGGTTCCTCAAAAAACTAAAAATAGAACTACCCTATGACCCAGCAATTGCACTACTTGGCATGTATCCACGGGATACAGGTGTGCTGTTTCGAAGGGACACATGCCCCCATGTTTATAGCAGCACTATTAACAATAGCCAAAATAGCCAAAGTATGGAAAGAGCCCAAATATCCATCAAGGGATGAATGGATAAAGAAGGTGTGGGGTGTGTGTGTGTGTGTGTGTGTGTGTGTGTGTATACATACATACATACAATGGAGTATTACTTGGCAATCAAAAAGAATGAAATCTTGCCATCTGCAACTACGTGGATGGAAATGGAGGGTATTATGCTAAGTGAAATTAGAGAAAGACAAAAATCATATGACTTCACTCATATGAGGACTTTAAGAGACAAACCAGATGAACATAAGGGAAGGGAAACAAAAATAACATAAAAACCAGGGAGGGGGACAAAACAGAAGAGACCCATAAATATGGAGAACTGAGGGTTACTGGAGGGGTTGTGGGAGGGGGGATGGGCTAAATGGGTCAGGGGCACTAAGGAATCTACTCCTGAAATCATTGTTACACTATATGCTAACTAATGTGGATGTAAATTTTAAAAAATAAAAAATAAAATAAAATCAATAAAAATTAAGATAAATAAAAGCATATTAACTTTTTTAAATTATTTTTTTAAACGATATTACTATATGGAATATGTTTTGCCCATCGCTGCACCCATGGCTATATAACTTTCACTCATTCAATTCAACAAACACTTAGTTTGTGGCACCTAGTATGTGTCAGATCCTAAACTGACCACTGGAGATGCATATTTCCATGAGTGAATGAATCTGCATTCCTGGTCCAATGATCCTCACAATCTAGTAGTGGATCTAACCTATGAAAAATCCTCAAAGTTCTAAAGTAATTATTTAATGATAACAACAGGCCCTAGATTGTTTTGGATTCAAATCTGTGTAAATTAAAATGTAGTCTATTAAATTCCTGGGTCCTTTAATACAACCAGTTATCAAGACACTTCTGTCTTTAACACCCCCACCCCCCCAAAATAGTATTTGAAAATAAATATTTGAATGTTTTTAAAACCTGTTTTCTTTTTATTTATTTATTTATTTTTTAATTTTTTTTTTCAACATTTATTTTTGGGACAGAGAGAGACAGAGCATGAACGGGGGAGGGGCAGAGAGAGAGGGAGACACAGAATCGGAAACAGGCTCCAGGCTCTGAGCCATCAGCCCAGAGCCTGACGCGGGGCTCGAACTCACGGACCGCGAGATCGTGACCTGGCTGAAGTCGGACCCTCAACCAACTGCGCCACCCAGGCGCCCCTTAAAACCTGTTTTCTAAATGGGAATACCTGACATAGGATTTTGTGAGAGTTAATGTCTGAGCTGTCAGCACAGAGCCTGACACAGGGCTCAAACTCAAGAACCGCAAGATCGTGACCTGAGCTGAAGTCGGACACTTAACCGACTGAATCACCCAGGAGCCCCCGAGTTTCCCTGTTTTTAACCCCTTTCAGGCAAACAATCTATGTCTCTAAAAGTTAAAACTTCAAAGATACATTTAGTTCACCTTCTGTTCAAGAGAATAAAAGTACATTTTGAAATATGTTCTAACTTTAACTTTATGGTAGTTTAAAAAACAAAAGAAGGACCTAATTTTCTTACCAAGTAGGGACATACTTGTGATCCGGGGCCAAACATCAGTTCACACTGCTTGTTCACATCGTACATTAATCCAGGAAGTTGTGAAGACAGATCATATATTCTTCCATTTGGTTTGTCAAGGAGGCATTCCCCATGGCCAGTACTGTACCAAAGACCAAAAATATTGTGAATACAGGTGGATACATAATAGAAGATTCTTCATCACAGTCACTGCTCTACAGTTTCAGAAACAGTATGTTTTTTCATAATTTAAAAGTGAATACATATGAAAGTCGCAAAAAAAATCCGTTTCTCATTTGAGCCCCATAACTGCTTTGAAGGTGTAATTAAAAAAAAAGTTGTAAATTCATCAGAATATAATTTATGAAACCCATTTATGTAATCACACTATATTTTTGATCTATTTTGTTGTCCAATAATAATCCCTTCTATTAAATGCCTAAATTCTCAAAATTTTTATATTTTTTTAGTTTACTTTGAGAGAGCAAGAGAAACACACAGCAGGAGCTGGGGAGGGGCACAGAGAGAAGAGGAGAGAGAATCCCAAGCAGGCTCCATGCTGCCAGCCCAGAACCAGATGCCGGGCTCAAACCCAGAAAACCATGAAATCATGACCTGAGCTGAAACCAAGAGCTGGATGCTTAACCAGTTTTGCCACCCCAAGCACCCCCCCACCAAATTGTCAGTATGTTGTAGAAAAAAGTTTTTATATCATTTGAGAAAGTACATTTATAGTTCTCAACAACAAAACAGAGTTTCAGGAAGTGTTACGTTGTGTCCACTTCAAAGAGGCAGAGTTTGTGTTTTGGTATTGCTGCTTCCAGGATGCCTGCCTGGTTGTAGACAAGTTAACATGCCAGAGGCTAGGACTCCTCCTCTGCAGTAATAGTGACACTATCCACCTTGCAAATGGCTATTCAAGGATACATGTAAAGGACTTAGAAAGTGGCAAATAGGAGAAATATTTGTTGTTCACTTCTGGTTTGTAATGCAGTATTTAGCATATAGGAAACTGAAAATATTCAACCATCCCAACTGGATTAAAAACAATTCATTCCATTACCGTAATTTTAAGAAATTTAGCAATTTTTACTGGCTAGAAAGATGTTAAGTTTCATCCAAAAATGAACATGTAACTTAAGTCAGCTTGTGTGTGTGTGTGTGTGTGTGTGTGTGTGTGTTTTAACATTTCCATTGGAGAGAATCCCATTAGCACCATTCAAAAATAAACACATCCCCTGGTATTTTTAACCAATACCTCAGCTAGCCATTGAACAAAACTATATGCAATTATGTATACAACAGCAATTGTGTATTATGCTTTTAAATCAACTCCCCATACAAGGATAAAAAAACTGATCTTGGGATTTATGAACATATTACAAAGCATAGTTTCATTTATTTCCATAGTTCTCACAAAAGAGGTAACTAGCAACCACATATACTGGGGATTAGAATATATAAGGAAATGAATATTGCTTTTAAACAAAAAAAATTACTTAGAGCTTGGCCTTGCCTTTTGGTAACTTTCAGTAAGATAGAAACACCATTTGGATAAAAATGGGGAAGCAGAGAAACGTGCGAGATGGAGACGAGGCAAGAAAAATCGATCTGCCCCCTCTTCAGACCTAGGAAAATCCTCCAGAAGAATATGTAAGCATATAAACTACTCCACATCCCTCTGGCCACAGAGAGCTATTTGGAATACTCAGAGTTGGACCTCAGCTATTGTCTGTCCTTCTAAGGCACCTCAAAACTTGAACCACTTAAGCTCCTCTTGTATTACGCAGTACCTACTGAAAAAATTCAAACACATAAGAAAGCTGTGAATCTAAGTCTCCCCTTAAAAACAAGTTATCCTAACAGAGCTCCCAAATCTAGGTCTGACCTGCCCCCACCAAAATATTTTAGGAGTGAAATGTGTACATACAACTCTTTCCTTGTTTTTAAAAACCCAGTTGTACAAAGTAAACAAATTTAAGCCAAAACTGGACAGAAATTAAATCACTTTAAAATAACAAAGTTCAAAGTCTATAGTCTAATAAATGTTTCATTATTTAACTAAAGTAATATAACTTTAGACTTACTCTAGGAATTCAGTGATATATTTCTGACTACATTTTGACCAGGTCCAAGGACTTGTGTGGTAATTTAAAGTTGGAGCCATTACATGATATTGATGTTTAATCCCAGGTTCCTTACATTTAAAACTATCATCATGTGGAACGTTGAATCTAAAAATAAAAACAAAGAATATGAAAATATGTAACAGATCTTAGAAGATAAAATACAAAATTATACTCTTGATCTTTCCCATAAAACATTATAAAATCAGGGTTATTTTCATGTTTAGAAGCACAAGATCTCAAACACTACATTATAGCTTTTATCAGTAGCACTATTTGTTGATTTTGACACCAAATTGGAGTCTAAACAATAAAAATGTGGACTCTAGCTTACCTCATCACAAAACTGACAGAGCACTCACATAAGTACTTGCAGGTTTCAACATGCATAGTTGTAAGGCATGTGTGAAGATCAATTACATAAAGGTGTTACCAGTTTCTAGACCACGGACTATGACTACAGTATCAAAACTTCTTTAATCTCTCATTCCTTATCATTTTATAGTGTCTACATGTTTCGTATGAAACAGACTAAGGACTGTTTCTGGTCTATATTCACTAAGTGATTATTGACCGAATTCGAATAACAAAAACATTCCTCAAGGGCAGCCAAATCTTCCTAAGAGCAAATATATTAAATAATTAGCTGGTCAGCAACAGATCCTATGCCTTCATTTGAGGACCCAAGTATAAACTTGCATTTACAAGGAACATTGAAAGCACCTAATTCAGCTCTTTGCCTGCAGAGATTTGTACTTAAATACCAGTCTTTTAATTAAACTACTTACCCATACTCTAAAGACACCTAAAGAGTTTCTCAGGAAGAAAATAAAGGTCTAAGGTGGTATTCTCTGCAAGAGCAGTTTTTCATTAGTTAGTAGCCTTGGCGATCAGCTAATAGTGCTTTCCAGATGTTGCTGCAATGCATCTACACCCCTCAGGTAAGCTCCTGGTCCTATCCTCCACTTTAACAATTTGAGTGTGCACCCTGCTAATAATCATGAAACATAACCACACTGCAGGGGAACTAAAGAGGCATTAGTTTACTAAAAATGGTTTCCACTTGAAATTATCCCTGTTGAATATGCTAATGATGTAAGGTATGACCAGGAAAAGACAGTATATTAAAGAGGGCATTCTAGCCTCAAATCCCTACTAGCGGATGAACAAGAAATCCCAGGAGTGCTGGGGTGCACATTCGGAATCCCTTTCAGAGGATGAGTTTGTAGGGGTTTCTGACTTTCCATGGGAGCTCTGAGGTTATCTCATGGAATCATGGCCTCCATTCTTAGAGCACAGAACCCCAGCAGAACTTATAATAATGCAGGAATGGATAGAACCCCTAATTTTTAGAAAAACACACACACACACACACACACACACACACACACACACACACACAAACTACGGAGCTGGAAGAATGACTTAAAAATCTTTTAGTGATTAAGTAATTCCCACATACCACATTCTCTGCTGGGGCTCTGAGCTTTAAGAGCAAAAGTGAGTTGGTATTGTCATTATTATCAGGAGTTCCCCAGAACCAGAAGCCCCTGCAGGCCCTCCCATAAGATGGTAGAGGACAGTACCTGGTCATGTATGGGATAACAAGGGATAGAGGCCAGAAGTGCTGGTCATAGTAATCCAATACAGTAAATGAAATAAAAGAATTCCCAAGTGCTAGTTCTTTGCTTAGTCTGTTGATCAGTGCAGCCTGTCTGACCTAACAGATCACAAAAGAGCCAGAGTTAGCATTTCAGGGATGAAAATTATACTAACAATATTTTTTTTAAGACATAGAGCTGCTGGGGCGCCTGGGTGGCGCAGTCGGTTAAGCGTCCGACTTCAGCCAGGTCACGATCTCGTGGTCCGTGAGTTCAAGCCCCGCGTCAGGCTCTGGGCTGATGGCTCAGAGCCTGGAGCCTGTTTCCGATTCTGTGTCTCCCTCTCTCTCTGCCCCTCCCCCGTTCATGCTCTTTCTCTGTCCCAAAAAATAAAATAAAAAACGTTGAAAAAAAAAAAAAACACATAGAGCTGCTAATTACTCAACTGAAGATGGAATTTTAGGTCTTCTATGCAGTGATTACTAGAAAACCTATTACTGAGGTAGCAGAAGGTACTTACACATGGCCAAGTTCGTGGGCTATGGTAAAGGCAGCACTCAGTCCATTTTCTTCACTAATAGAGCAGCTCCGTAAAGGATCACACAGGGTACCTAATTCTGCTAAACCTGAAAAATTTCATAGTTGTATTTGAAAATGGGAAACATCAAATCATAAATAAAACATTTACTATGGGCATTACTACTTAGAAATGGATGCAAGGAAAAAAAAGGATGTAGAGTTGGCTGTTAATACCACATAAGGAAAGATGTGTTTTTTAACGTGAAGGAAAAAAAGAACAGAATGATTTATCTGCAGTTGAAATATTTTTTGCCAATTCCTGGATTTTGCTGAAGAATATTTTCTTCAAAATACGGGCAAACAAGTGTTTAAAAAAAAAGGAAGAGGAAAAAGTATTTGTTATACAAAGGATGAAGTTTTAGGCCCCACTAGTGTGGATACTAGAAAAGGCAATGAATGTTTAAATTGGTAATAGAACTAATACAGAAAATACACCATTATAATAAATTTTCATTTTAAAAACTTTTGAGGCAGCATACAATTAAGTATAATGAATGAATATATGTTAAGTGCATAGAATAGCACCTGGTATCTAATATATATTAAATAAAATAGGATTCATATATTAAGGGCACCCAATAATTTTGTATTTTAGCTAAAGAAGGTTTATTAAGATAGATTTACTCTTTAAGATAAAGGATATCATGTCATGCCAATGTGCAGTATGAACTGACTGAACAAAAAGAATTAGAGTTGATAGAATCCATGAAAAATAGTCTAGAAGAAATTGACATTAAGTGTTCCTTACAACAATACGTATTACATCAACCAAGTTGGCATTTTCCTTAATAGCATAGTTTTCACTACTACCATCCTCTATTATTTTCTTGTAAACTATCTGCTCTACTAGGTAAATTCCTTTCATAAGAAAGCAGAATTTTTCATATATAACCCGTTTCTTACTGGAAAGTTTGTACATTCATAAATTTCTTAATACAGACCTCTATTAACCACTGTGTTTTAACCCCATGTGCCTATATACTATTTCATTCATAAAACTTAAGAACATGGACATTTTCCTAGCACTTAAATTTCATACTAAGTGTGTGTGTGTGCGTGCACTTGTGCACTTTAAAAGAGATTAACCTGAGGAATCTAAAAATGCTGGAAAAATTCAGACTAACAAGTTCATTTGCCAATGCTTTTCTCTTTAATAAAAAAGAGTATTTGCTCTTTCTGAACCCACACCCAAAGTCATTGCTTGGGCAAAGCTCCCCACCAAAAGCTTTTTCTTGGTCAGAATCTAGGCCAAAAATGAGTAAGGGAAAAAATAGGATTTAAAGTCTGCTGTCCAAAGTATGAAAGAATGGTTTTCCTTAACTAGGACTTGATGCTTGTATGTGCCATTTTTTTAGTCAATTTTGGTCAATTTTACATTTCTCCTTTACTAAAAGTTAAAACTAACCATTTTAATTGAGTATCTTGCCATTCCCATGCCTCCATTAGTATTTTCAATCTGTTAAATCACTCCATTTCCATATATTCATTTTTAAGGCTGTGTAGGCATTTCAAACAAAATATGGACTCTTATCACCCAAACTTGGTTTCATGCTCAGAGATGGATATATTCTAAGCTAAACATTTTAATCACATAACAGATCTGTGGAAACATGTATTGTGTATGATTGAAGTCCATACTCAAGTATGCCCATAAACAGGCAAGAACAAACAAAATCAAAGTGAATATATAACATTATGGTTCGAAGCAGCTAACTGATGGTTGTGCCTACATTCACTCAAGCGGATATTCGGTTCTATGAAAGTGGTCAGAGGTAGGATAAAGTGGTATGGGCCCTAACCTCATACCCATTCCCTGTGTTTGGAAGTTCAAGAAGCTGCACAGAGTCCTCCAATCTAACCACCTTAAAGAATAAAACTCCTTTTTTAATTTTTTAATGTCTGTTTATTTTTGAGAGAGAGAGGGAGACACAGAATCTGAAGCAGTCCCCAGGCTCTGAGCTGTCAGCACAGAGCCCAACGTTGGGCTTGAACTAATGGATTGTGAGATCATGACCTGAGCTGAAGTCAGAAGCTTAAATCCTAGGTGCCCTAGAAGTAAAAATTATTTTACAACATACTTTGCAAAAAGCGCTCAGAGACTGGGGCAATGGCATCTACAAAATACAGCAGAAAAATCTCACAATTTTTCCACATATTTTATATGAGAAAATTAAATACTAATACTTGTGTTAATATAAGTTGTGTACCCGCAGGCAAATTACTTGTCCTCATCTATGAAACTGAAAGCTATTCTTAAAGATTTGTTGTGAAGATTGAATGAGTTAAATCACACAAAACCTCACAAGAGTGTATGATACATACACTCAAATATCAGCTATCATTATCATGACCCTTGATTTAAAGGATAATAAGAATACCTTCAGAGAATTAAGAACAAAGCTGGAGATAACACCATCCCAGATTTCAAACTATACTACAAAGCTACAGTAATCAAAACAGCATGGTACTAGAGTGCATGCACACGCGTGTGCACATGCACACACACACACACACACGAGTAGAAGAGGATAGCCAGAAATAAACCCACACTCTTATGGGCAATCTATAACAAAGGAGGCAAGAATGTAAAATGGGGCAAAGAGTCTCTTCAATAAATGGTATAAACTGAAAAGCTACATTCAAAAAGCCAAAGTGGTCCAGTTTCATAAACCATACACAAAAATAAATTCAAAACGGATCAAAGACATAAATGTGAGACTTGAAACCATAAAATTCCTAAATGAAAATACAGGCAGTAATCTCTTGGACATTAGCCTTAACATATTTATAGACATGTCTCCTCAGAGACAAAAGCAAAAATAAACTATTGAGACTACACCAAAATAAAAAGTTTTTGCACAGCAAAGAACTCCATCAGCAAAATGAAAAGGCAACCTACTGAATAAGATATTGGCAAATAATATATCCAATAGGGATTAATATCAAAGATATATAAAGAACTCAAAAAACAATCCAGGTAAAAAATGGGCAGAGGACCTGAACAGATATTTTTCCTAAGACGACACACAGATGGCCAACACATGAAATTATGTTCAGCATCACTATTAGGGAAATGCAAATCAAAACCATATGTGGTATCACCTCATACCAGTCAAAATGGCTAGTATCAAAAAGACAAGAAGTAACAAGCATTGAGAAGAATGTGGAGAAAAGGTAACACTCATGCACTGTTAGTAGAAAGGTAAAATGGTGCAACTGTGGAAAATATGGAGGTTCCTCCCAAAATTAATAGAAATATCACATGATCTAGTAATTCCATTACTAAGTATTTACCTAAACAAAAACACTAACCCAGGAAGATACATGCACTCCTATGCTTATTGCAGCATTATGTACAATAGCCAAGGTATGGAAGCAACTCAAGCGCCTATTAATGGACAAATGGATAAAGAAGCTGTAGTGTACATATACGATGGAATATTAGCCATAAAAAGAAAATGTTAAAAATTTGCAACAATATGGACGGACCTAGGAGGTATTATGCTAAGCAAAATAAGTCATTCAGAGAAAGACAAATACCATAATTTTTTCAAAGAACCAGCTCCTGGTTTCATTGATAGGTTCTACTATTTGAGTTTATATATCACTTATTTCTGCCCTAACCTTAATTATTTCCCCTCTACCACTGGCTCTATGCTCCATTTGTTATTCTTTTTCTAGCTCCTTTAGGACTAAGGTTAGGTTATTTAAGATTTTTCTAACCCAAACTACGATGAGGTATCACCTCACATCTGTTAGAATGGCTAAAATTAACACAGCAAACAGGTGTTAGCAAAGATGCAGATAAAGGGGAACCCTTTGCACTGTTGGTGGGAATGCAAACTGGTGCAGCCACTATGGAGAACAGTATGGAGGTTCCTCAAAAAGTTAAAAATAGAACTATGACCCAGCAATTGCACTACTAGGTATTTACGCCAAGGATACAATAACACAGATTCCAAGGAGTACATGTATCCAGATGTTTGTAGTGGCATCATCTACCATAGCCAAATTATGGAGAGAGCCTAAATATCTATTGACCAACGAATGGATAAAGTTGTGATTGGTGTTTGTGTGCATATATACATATGTACACATACAATGGAGTATTACTCAGCCATCACAAAGAATGAAATCTTGCCATTGGCAATGATGTGGATGGAGGTAGAGTGCTATAGACTAGGCAAAGTCAGTCAGAGAAAGACAAATACCATATGATCTCACTCACATGTGAAATTTAAATGAAACAAATGAACATGGCAGTGGAGGGAAGAAAACCAAGAAATACATTCTTAACTGTAGAGAATGGATGGTTACCGGAAGGGAAGCAGGCAGGGAGGGGTTAAATAGGTGATGGGGATTAGGGAGGGCACTTGCTGTGAGGAGCCTTGGGTGTTGTATGGAGTGTTGAATCATTAGATTCTACACCTGCAACTAATACTACACTGTGTATTAACTGGAATTTAAATGAGAACTTAGAAAATAATTTTTAAAACTTAAAATAAGCAGTAAGAAAATGACTAACACCAAAAAATAGGAAAATGGGTCTTATTTCATTTCTCAAAAGAAGTGCGAATGGCCAGTAGCTATGAAAAGATGTTCAAATTCAGTAATCGTGGAGCTGAAAATTACTACGATAATGAAATTACATTAAAATGGCAAAAATGATAATTCTCTAGATACCTTGTGTTGATAAGGACATAATCAAAAGCAATGTTTAGAATAAACTATTGATAAAGGTGAAAATTGGTACAACCATGTGAAGATATACCAAAGTTGAACATTAGCACATTTAATGACATAACAGTTCAATTGTAGAATATACACTAGATTTTAAAGTGAAATTCGTAATGAAAAACTGGAATTGGCCAAAATATCCACCAATAGCATGAAATATGTAAACTGAGGAGAAAATATTACACAGCAGTGAGAATTCATGAACTACAACCACTATGCTCAAAAAGCAAAATCGAACAATTTCTTTTATGAGCACACACATAGAGAACTGTTTTTCAAAAGATGAAAGTAACTGGGACATACAGAATTCATGGTATTCGCTACTAGCTGGAAGCACGCAAAAAGGATAGAGTAAGGACTTAGCACAGGCCATATGATAGTATTAAGTTTTGGCTCTTAAATCTGGTGGTAGATTTATGGCTGTTCGTTTTGTTTTTGTTTTTGTTTTGCTTTAAATCCGCATATAGTTTATATTTTGTGTGGATCAAATATTACATAACTAAACACTTCATGTCCAGCTTTGCACGACACTTGATATTTAGCAATGGGCACCATATTTGCTGTTCTTCTTTAAAATGTATTGAAGCAGAAGCTAATAACGACCATCATTACGACAATCAAAAGGATTACAATGTAAATTAAAGGAAAAGAAACATTTTAAACAATTCAGGAAATAATTATGTAAGTTGTATTTAATTTGCAAAATAACTTACCTAATGTGTCACATTTCTCCCTAGCTCCACAAATGTCTTCCCTTAAAACAAAAAATTTTGAAACATTTTCAGCAAAGTTTTTTGCAACAATTCAAAACAAAGATAAAGAAGTTTAAACTGTAATATGACCATTACCATCAACTGCCTTCCAAATCCGGGTCTTAAACTCTCAATAATTTAAACCCAAGGTATACACCTCTTGTATATATCAATAAGCAATAGAAGCTATAGAAGAGAGTCTGCTGTGAATAGTTGAAGCTTTAATCAAGTTCAGTAACAAGCTTTCTAATTACATTTTTCACCTCTGCCTTTACTTATGCAGTACATGTAATAGAGTTTACCCTTTCCTTGATGCTTGTGCATCACTATGAGCTGCAGTGATTATTCTCCACGACAAATAAGGACGTTTTCAGATATCACCAACTTGGTTTTGTTTTGTTTTTCCTTCTGCATTACTTAGTCCCTAACCCATCTGACAATTCTCTGGTCTTTCCTACAGGTCAGCTATTTTACATGGACTGAAGGTTTCATTTCAGGGTTCTAGAAAGCAGATTATGAGTCTGACCCCTAAATGGAAGAATTATTTCCTTCTGTCAACCAACCAGCCAATCCTAAAATCTAATTATTCTGGTAACCAGTGTTGCTGAAGCAAAGGCATGAATTAACAATGTAGAGTGGTGCTTGTAAAATGGATATTTTTTAATAGCATAAGTTGTTTTTAGTAAGTAAGCACATTAAGACCCTTGCAAATACAGTCTAGCAATTAAGATATGTATTGAGCATCAAAACAATAGGTTTTTTGTTTTTTTTCTTTTTAAAGTACAAGTAGCCAAAAAAGTAGGCAACCAGTTAAAATTCAAAAGCTCTTCCAAGTGATTGAAGTATCAAGTGGGGAAGGAACATAACCTGTTTTCAGTTCCATAACTATGTTTGTTTCCAAATATTTTTCCTAGTTCTGTCACTAATAAGGAAATTATTTTGTTTGGGTCAGTTCACTCCTCAGCAACCTAACATTGCTAATTTCCTAAGGAATCCATTTGCATTTTGGTCTGCAAGAACAATGTTTTCATTCAACAGTATCTTTTGCAAGACAAGTTCTTAGAGAACGCTTCCATGTATCGATAAAGAAGGTAACAAGAAATAGCAGTGATCACGCAGGACAGAAAGGTAAACCACTGTGGTGGGAAGGTTATTTCTAAAACTGTACCTAGTGATAAGAACAGCAGTGTCATGGTGAGAAGGGTGAGCATCATCAAGAACATTCTGAGTTTGCTGCCATAAACAAAAGTTACGTAATGTGGTAGCTGCATTGTAACTGATGACTGGTCCTTCCTGCACACAAAAAAATTTAAAAAAAAGTATTTAATAATACATTAAAACATCCATATCCTCTTTTCTCCAAGCTTGTCAGCATCCTCGTAGTTTATCAAATAGCATTTTCAGAAGCAGATAAAGTGACACCTGTCCTTCATATTTTTAAAAAAATATCTTAGCAATATTTAAAACATCAGGATCAAAACGGAATCTAGTGAGACCTTTTCCATGAAACCATCTAATATTTAGAATCAAAAAATTTGTAAAAACTGTTACAAATCCTTCAAGGGTAGGATTACAAAAGGGAATACTGAGTTGCTTTTAAATTATTATTTCCTTTTATTTCCATCACAAAGTAAGTTAATCACTCCCATTCAAGTTTTTGAATGTAAATTTTTAGAACTAGCTCATTTCTAGTAACAGTTTTGTGATCTGTATGTAAAGTCTACTACTATTAAGGATACTAACTTCAACCAGTTTCTTACCTGTTCATTATGAATTACAACTAATTTCACGATTACTATGTTGATAAGATTTCCAATACTTGAGTCCTTGTAGATTGCTGCAACCTACAAGGGAAAACAAAATGTTTCACATTCTACAAGGTTAATCCTACATCAGAGTTCATTTCTAGTTCTTGATAGAACTGCACTTTACTATTGACCTTTTAAGAGCTGTGGTATGAAAATATGTTCTTAGTGTTAGGATCTTATTACATATGCTTTCAGATTTTATAAGACAGCCCTTCATATGTCGTACATGTAAATTTTGATGTATTAACTGCTAAAAAATTATAGTATTTACTTTAGAAAGTGTAAGATCAGATACCTAAATGAGTTATTTCTTCTCAAAAGTAAACTGAATCCAGTCCTAGAACATCAATTGTCTGACCTACCTGCACAGTGTCATCTCCCAGGGACCTTTTCACAAATCCTGATGCCCAGGCCACATCTCTTACCAATTAAATCAGAATCTCTAGGGTTGAGACCCAGACATCAGTATACCTTCAAAATTTTCCCAGTATTTTTTTTAATGATTCCCATGTGAAACCAAGTTTGAGAAACAGCAACCTTAACCCTATTACTGAGATCGGTCCATGTATCAGCAGCATCTGTATCACCTGGAGCTGATCAGAAATGCAGAATCGCAGACCCCACCATGAACTAGTGAATCAAAATCTGCATTTTAACAAAATCAAGTAATTTGAGCACTCGGAACTTGGAAAATACCCTTGAGGATTCAGCAGGAATTTCACTTCATTCTGTGCCACACTCCCTAATTTACATACCATTATACTCCATAGAGAAGTTTTAACTAATATTTTCCAAAATGGCTGTATAGTTCCAATTCTGAATATGCTTAGAATTTTTAATGGTTAGCATTCCTGGAATCCACAGGGACTGATTCATCTAAAATCACATAAGAAACCCGACAAGAGGTCACAGGTCAATAGGCAGGTCACCACCTGGTCTTTAATTTTCCAAAACTGAAAAATGCAATTCTATGAGGCCCTCTACATGGGCTCAGTTTATGATTCTTGGTTAAGGTGCTAATTCACTAATTTATCTCTTCTTGTACCCATCATAGCGGTTTCTGCTGCAGTAGTGTCTTCCATGTTCAATGCCTCTTTCACTCCTTTCAAGACAATCCCCTCAGGACCTGGGCCACCTGTGCAATGAAAGTCATTTCCAAACATAGGTAGTAATCTCTTTGACAATGGCCTCAGTAACATTTTTCTTGATAGGTCTCCCTAGGCAAGGGAGAAAAAAGCAAGACTAAATGACTAAGACTACGCTAAAATAAAAAGCTTTTGCACAGCAAAGGGCATAATCATCAAAATTAGACAGAAACCTAATATTTACAAATAATATATCCATTGGGGATTAAGTATCAAAGATATATAAAGACCTTAAAAAACCATCTGATTAAAGTAGGGCAGAGGACCTCAAGAGACAGCTTTCCAAAGATGACATATACATGGCCAACAGACACATGAAAAGATGCTCAACATCACTAATCAGGGAAATGGAAACCCAAACCACATCACTTTGCATCTATCAGGAATAGCTAATATCAAAACGACAAGAAATATCAAGTGTTGGTGACGATATGGAGAAAAAGGAACCTTTGTGGACACAGTTGGTGTAAATGTAAACTCGTTGCAACCACTGTGGAAATCAGTATAGAGGTTTGTCAAACAAAAATAGAAATACTTTGCGATGCAGTTATTCCACTACTGGCTATTTACCCAAAGAAAACCCTAGTTCAAAAGGGTATGTGCACTTGTGTTTATTACAGCATTATTTACAAGAGCCAAGATATGGAAGCAATCTGTGTCCACTGATAGATGAATAAAGACATCATTTTATATATATATATTTATATATATATATGTGTGTGTGTGTGTGTAATAGTATTACTCAGGCATAAGGAGGAGATCGTGCCATTTGCAACGACATGGGAGGAACTTAGCGAGTATATTGCTAAGTGAAAGAAGTCAGGCAAAAGACACTTGTAAGTGGAATCTAAAAAGCGAAACCAAGCATTAATAAACCCATAAATACAGAGAACAAACAGGTGGTTGACAGAAGGGAAGAAATAGGCAAAATGAGTGAAAGGGTGGGAGGTACAGGCTTCCAATTATGGAATAAGTCAGGAGTATGAAAGGTACTGAATAGGGAATATGGTCAATGGCATTGCATGGTGAACTATGGTAGCTACACGTGAACACAGCATAACATGTACAGTTGTCAAATCACTGTCATATACTTGAAACTGATACAGCATTGTCAACTATACTTAAAAATTTCTGAAACCTGGATCACCATCTCCTGGACCACGACCCAGACCAAGATAGCAATTGCTTCAGGAGATACTACTTGTCCCATCCTTTTGATTAACATTCAACACTACACCTTGCTGTAATCCAGAGACAGGGAAGACATGGACCCTGATCTTGTGGACCTTAGAGTTTGCTGGAAGTACTAGTGGTGGAGTCCTCATTCCATCAGCCAAAGAGCTGTTGCAATATAATGAATCACCTACATGACTGCTCCAGTTTTTTTTTTTTTTGCTACATGGAATAATGACCAGAGCAAGAGCCAAAAACATTTTTGGAAATGCTGACACTGCAGGGTCACCGTGGACTTCAATACACTTTCCAGAACTTTATTGTTTTAGCTGTGCAGCCATAGGCATTTACAGGTTGGTTATTTCTACCTACAGTGGTGCCTTTGGCAGAAGTTGTGGTCTTCTGGCATTGAGAGTAAGTACGGGGACAAATCGTTGGCCATTTCAAGCAGGTCTGTTAGCCCCGCAGCACTGCTCACTTAAAAATGGGAGCTGTGGAAACTGGTAGCTGAATTGGTATTTTCCATGCAACTTAAGAAAGTACATACTTCCCATGGAAAACAAAGTATACCCACACTTCAGACTTATCCTTTGATTCAGTGAGTTTAACAGTGGATGCTTTTCTAAGTCCAATTACAAAAAGAACAATACACCTCAGATTTATGCTCAAAGACTCTCTTCCACTTAAAAATGAACAGTTGTGAAGACTTCTAGGTCACAAGAGACCATGCATTCTCCATACTTCACATAGGAAAGAGCTTAAGTACTATGAATTATCTACAGGACTAATTTCTTCACTCATTACTCGAAATAGGTGGACTACAAGTGGCAATCTGGAGGTTATGATTTTGTAGGTGATACTATATAATATTGAGTTTAAGAAACAGATGTTGCACCTTTATTGAAAAGTAGCCCATCTGCAAGATATGGTATATACACATAAATAGATGTATATACATATACATACACACAATGGAAGATTACTAAGCCATACAAAAGAATGAAATCTTGCCATTTGCAATGAATGGATGGAGCTACAAAGTATTATGTTAATCAGAATAAGTCAACCAAATACCAATACCCTATGATTTTAGGTGTGTGGATTTTAAGCAAACAAATGAGCAAAGGGGGGAAAAGAGGCAAACCAAGAAACAAACTCTTAATTACAGAGAACTGATGGTTACTTGAGGGGAGGTGGGGGGTGGTGGTGAAATTGATGATGGGGATTAAGGAGTACACTTGTGATGAACACAGAGCAATGTATAGAAATGTTGAATCACTATGTTGTACAAGTG
The DNA here is from genome assembly GCF_027475565.1 of Acinonyx jubatus. Lineage (NCBI taxonomy): Eukaryota > Metazoa > Chordata > Mammalia > Carnivora > Felidae > Acinonyx > Acinonyx jubatus. Next base: position 69,449,042 of record NC_069387.1, read on the forward strand.
AAACTAACATTATAATGCAGGTTAACTGAAATTTAAATGAAAACAAAAATATAACCTCATTCGTCCTCAGGTAAAACATACAAAAAACAGTTCAACTTAATTCTTTACACAATCTCCCCAAAAAACCCTCAGGTTGATACTTTGCTTTTATGCTAAAATGGTATCATTGAGTAATTAAGGCATCCTATTTAGTTGTATGCATTTCCTGTTTTATGTATAGACCTTCATAATGTGCTTACATTCAACGTATGTTCCTTTTACTTTATGTGTATATTTAAAGGTGTTACTGTATAAGTATTCAGTTAAACTGAATTATGAAGCAGGCAGATGACAAGGACCATTTAATTAGTCAGGGGCTTTTGTAATTGACATGTACAATGTGCTTCTCTTATTCCCAAACTACCACCCTCCTATTACATTGCCGAGATGGTAAGGTACCATGCTTGCTACTTTTTCATGACTACATTCATAGATTGGCTTTAGCTCTGACCACTGTATTTTCTAGAACATCAGAATTCTATCCCCTAAGTCCTTCTAATTAGCTCTTGGTATAAAACTTTCTTTCAGAACCCTGATGTGTTTCATGCCCTAGCCCTGACACTACCACTGCAGACACTTGACCATGGCCTCAGAGAAGTCCCTATGCAGCCAGGAGCCCTTGGTTTTAGTTCTAGCTCTATTGCTAGTTACAAGGAAGTTGGTCAATTCTGGAAATGGATCTCTTTTTTGTCTCCGTTCTTGCAACCATGTTGAGGCACCAAGCATCCCTGGTCACCATGCCATAGTGTATTCAATTAGTATTTACCAGATGCTATTGAGGGGAGGAGAGTAGAGGCCATTTGTGTTTTAAAGCACAAAAATCATCCTACGGTTTGAGGAATGTGGAGTAAAAAAGTTAAATAGCCTATTTGATACTTTTGTGAAGATACCTAACAAATCCACATTATCTAGGAGAGGAATTTCACACAAATGCTTCAACAGTTTTTTTTTTCCTTCTTCCCATAGAGCATGTCACATGACTAGTATCCCATTCCATAGACTACACAGTAGAAAAATGCTACATCAGCTTTCTTAGATAACCTTTTGTTCTACAGCACCATGTAATATTGATATATAACTATAATCATTACATATTAGAGTGCTGTATTTTAGAATTTTATTGACCTAATTAGAATGTATTGAATATTTTATTCTTTAAGTGTTTGTTCCCCTAGCATATCATGTTTATGTTTCTCTACAAGTCTCACAAAACAGTACTTCATGGATATTTATAAAAAAAAAAAGTAAAGAAATGATATAAATTCTGTTTAAATATTTTAAGAAAATTCTAAGCAAAATACACTTCGTGCAAATAATGAGGTTTTTGTCACCATTAACTGACCAACTATTTTGAAATAATTTGTATACACAGCTTCAGCAAATGTATATATGGCATGTTTAGAGGCTGCCTTTTTAAAAAATGATTTAGCCATTTTTAATGGAGATAATTGACATTATATATATAATCACATATATATATAATGAAATCACCACGATAAATCATCACATAGTTCTATTTTCTCTCGTGAGGAGAACTCAGATCTACTCCAAGCAATTTCAAACATACAATAGTCACCATATCAACTATTCACCATCCTGTGCATTACATCCCGAGGACTTGTAACTGTTTACCTTTTGATCGCTTTCACCTTCAAAGTCTTCTACACAAAACTGATTTTAACATAGTGAAGAGACTGTTTACAAAGATCACAAATCTTGTATGATCTTTTTGCTCGAAATTAGAAAATGATATTCCACAACAAAGTAAATATGCGCAAGGAACAAATTTATCCTTATTTACTACATGGAGTACTACCAGAACCAATAATGTAAGTCAACTATACTTCAGCTAAAAATAAATAATCTAAAAATTAAAAATAAGAAGACGGAGTTGAAGGAAAAGTGAACATAACGGTCCTACCTGAAGTATGAAAGTATATCATTGTTTTTATTTTAGTGTGGCTAAAAATTTCCTCTACCCTGAACATCAGTGAAATCAAAGGTATTAAGTCAGGGTAATCCAAGTGAGGCTTTTGGTTGATAAGTGTCTCCAACAGTAACTGTATTTTAATAAACAGGACTCATTCCTGATGATCACATGATGTGCCTTACATTTACATGATTAATTGTGTAAGAAAGTGAATGCTATCAAGTCAAACCTTTATAAACACAACAGAGTATAAAAGTCTCTGACCTACAGTATTTTCAAGGTTTATTAAATAAATCACTGAATATCAAAGTAAGTTTGTTAAGAAAATAATTGCTCTCATTACAAATTCTTTGGTTGTTTAGTTATATGTGAATGCCATTTTAGCCTAATACTGTCACCCAAATTCTCTACAGATAAAAGCTTTGGTATTGAAAATAGTTAAACATCTTTGGTCATTTAACACAAACTCTTATTTTATTGGATACACTAAACATAATTCCGTTCTTCCCAATTTTCATATTAATGCCAGAATCACTTTGAATAACAGATCACTAAGGTATCCGTACAGCACTATAGTGAATTAAATCACACAAATTTCTCCATCGCTGTACTCATTTTGTTGAATTGTTGAAAGCAAAGAAAAAGACAGCACAATTGTCTGTAAGGTTAAGGGCAGATAATCCTCTAAATGGTGTCCATAATCCATGTGCTCAGTGTTGAAGCATTAAGCTCTTTCTCCATTTTACATAGAGCCAACATACAAAAACTTTATCATTTTGAACTTTTCTTTAAATGGCTCACAAACTTCAAGTATAAATCACATTTTCTTGTCTTTTTCCTAAATTACTGTCACCAAGAACATTACCAATATCCTGTGTGTTTGAATAAATGTAGTTAATGTGCAAAATCTCGGTTTCCTTCCTCAATCGGAAACACATCTGCAGACACTTACATGGAGACTGCATTCCTCTTATCACTTCAGAACAATTTTGGAAATGGACTTCACGAGTGGAGATGAAACAAGTTGAACTACACTTGACTATTTCTGCAAGGTGTGCCCAACTGTTCCAGTTTGCTAGGACTAAGGGGTTTCCAGGGCCAGGAGTCTCAACCCTAGAACTAGAAAAGTCCCAGGCAAAATAAGAAGAGTCTGTCACTCTTGCTCCAAGATTCCATTCACATGGTTTACATCTGCAACTACAGCTATGACCACAGCTTTTCACTAATAACATATATACAGAACCATGAAGTCTGACTTTCCTGTATTCTTACCTGAACATTCTTTAGGTTTTTAAATTCCAGTTAGTTAACATACAGTATAAAACTAGTTTCAGGTGTACAGTATAGTGGTTCAACACTTCCATATTACACCTGGTGCTCATCACAAGTCCACTCTTTAATCCTGACCTGTTTTTCCCCGTCCTTACCTCCCCCCTCCCCTATCCAGTAACCATGCGTTTGTTGTCTACAGTTAACCTGTCTTGGTTTGCCTCTTTTTCCCCCCTCTCTTCCTTTGTTTCTTAAATTCCACATATCCTTTTAATGAAAAAGAATGGAGAAGCACTAAACGCAGGTAATTTGTCATCTGAACTTTGACCTTTGACAAAGCAAGCATATACAAAACCCAAACTACCTCAAAACAGAAACTGTCCTAAATTTTTCCTCCTACCTATCTACATTTGGAATGCTCCCCTCTTCCCTAACCCTGCTTCAGTCTATCTCCTTGTGAATGAAAGCTCAACACAACCAGCTGACTACATCTACAAACATCTCATCTTCAACTGCAATTGGCTCTCCTAGTGGGACTACGGGTCTAGGAAGTAACATGTGCATATATTGGGCTACTGTTTCAAGCAATCTGAGAAGCTGATTTACTTTCTATGAAGTCAGAAGAAGGTCTGTTTTGCCCTTTATCAACTGTGACTTTATGTCACAGGATCTTCTCCAAACAATGATTATATTGATTTTTATGTGAAATACAGGTACCAAAACATTTCTGAGTATGCCAGTATTGCCAAAGCTGTGTGGCTATTTCCTTCTTCTAGTCATTATTTCTACAGCATGGATATCAGAGTTACCCATAATTAAACAGGCTTCAAAATCTGTCACCTTTACAAAATCTAGTGTTTTCCTTGGGAATCTCTACCCTCCTTCCCACAATTTTCTTAATGACTATCTCCTTTACCCGCATAAATTTACTAAGTTTATCTTACACTGTTCCATATACTTGATACAATTTCCTACATTATCAACTGACATCTTCCATGCCTGTACTCTCATTAGAATCCCCTCATAATGAGCTTGCCAAACTCAGATGTAGATAGTTATACATCTAGATAATTACACTTTTCGTTACTTCAGATTCAGAAGTAAAAACATGTTATCAGTATAAATTTCCACGTATTGCTCTGTTTTCATTTTAAAAACTCAGGTCAACAAATGTCCTATTATACACAATCCAGAAATCACTTTGAGTCATCTATTACAATGTCATGCATTCTGAAAAAGAGTACTACTTTTTTTTAACATCAATTTATTATTGAGAGACTGAGCATGAGCATGGGAGGGGCAGAGAGGAGGAGACCCAGCATTCAAAGCAGGTTCCAGGCTCCGAGCTGTCAGCACAGAGCCCAACGTAGGGCTTGAACTCACAGACTGGGAGATCATGACCTGACCCAAAGCCAGACACTTAACCGACTGAGCCACCCAGGCACCCCCCAAAAAGTATTACTTTAATCACCTATTTATCTTTCATGAACTATTGAATGCCTACTTGGTACCAGATACTATACTTAGGCAACATGGGCCATTTATTCTTAGCACATATAAGAATTTAAGGTAAAATATTATATATAAGGAAAAAAACAGGGTCTTATCTTCAAATAACAATGTACTGAACTGGACATTTCTAGCCAAGAAAAATTTACAATAACCAATAGATGTATCCTGGCCATGTCTGTTCCATCAAGTAGATCTAAATTCCTTACATGTGAATAAAGGTACTTCCAGCCATGAGATATGTTCCGATAGCCTGAATCTGTATAAATAGGTGACTATATAACTCGTTAATTAAACCAGGGGACTCTTGAGCATGAAAGACGCTTTTAGTAATTACTCCAAAATAACAGGCCTAAATCCAGAAGAGTCCAGACAACAGATTTACGTATGTGTATGTATTTGGTATATATAAGATATAGAGTTCTACCACTGTAGAACTAGTCTAGGTCCTTCACTAGGTCTAGAATTCTGTTCCAGGATACTGCCACCACCCCTACTCAAAATAGATGTTAATATCAGGTCAAGAACTCTGATAGCTACTGTGATCTTACATTCCAAATTTGCTAAAGCAGCTCTCTAATAGCCTGTCCTTTAATCTCCATAAATACATTTATAATGTAAAGTGTCCTTTTGTCCCAATGAAAATGAAAACAATAGTCCCAAATCTTTGGAATGCAGTAAAAGTGGTCCTAAGAGGGAAGTTTATAGCAATACAGTTCTACCTTTCTACCAGAAGAAAAATCTTGAACCACCTACCTGTATACCACCTAAAGGAGCTAGAAAAATAAACAACCCAAAACCAGCAGAAAGGAAATGATAAAGATTAGAGTATAAATAAGTAATATATAAAACTAAAAAAATACAACAGATAAATGAAACCAGGAGCTGGTTCTTTGAAAAGATCAACAAAATTGATAAACTTCCAGCCAGACTCAAAAAAAAAAAAAAGTGCAGAAAAAGTCACAAATATCACAAATTAAAGAGTAACAAAATCAAAGAAACACAGACAACTGTAAGAGGAGATTATGAAAATTCATGCCAACAAATTGAACCAAGAAAAAATGAATTCCTAGAAACATAACCTACCAAAACTGAAGCAGGAAGAATAGAAATTTGAACAGATGGATTACCAGCAATGAAATTGAATCAGTAATCAAAAAACTCCCATTAAGTCTAGAACAGTTGGTTTCATAGGAAGATTCTGAACATTTACAGTTAACACCCATTCTCCTCAAACTATTCCAAAAAAAGGGGAAAAAATAAAGGAAATTCATTCTGTAAGGTCAGTATCATCCAGATATCAAAACCAGATAAAGACACCACACACACACACACACAGACACACACACAGAACTAGAGGCCAGTATCTCTGATGAAAACACATGTAAAAATCCTCAACAAAATACTAGCAAACTGAATCCCATGATACATTGAAAAACCATTCACCATGATCAAGTACGATTTATTCCTAGGATACAAGGTGGTTCAATATTTGTAAATAAATCAACATGATACATCACAATAAGGATAAAAACCATATCATTTCAACAGATACAGATAAATCATTTGACAAAGTACAACATCCATTCATAAAAACCCTCAACAAAGCAGGCTTAGAGAGAACATACCTCGACATAGTAAAGGCCCTATATAAATAACCACAGCTAACAACATTCAACAGGGAAAAACTGAGCTTTTGAACCAAAGATCAGGAACAAAACAAGGATGTCTACTCTCATGACTCCTATTCAACACAGAAGTAACTCCTAGCCACGGTAATTAGGCAAGTAACAAAATAATAGGCATCTAAATTGTTAAGAAATAAAACTTACACTAGTTGCAAATCTAGTGATACCATATGTAGAAAACCCTAATGATTCCAAAAAAAACTAGAGTAAGAGAATTCAATAAATTTGCAAGATTCAAAAATCCATGTACATAAATCTGTTGCATTTTTATACATGAATAAAGCAGGATAAATAGAAGAACACAATCACATTTATATCAGCACTAAAAATAATGAAGTATCCAGGAATAAACTTAATCCAAGAGGTGAAAGACCCTTATTCTGAAAACTATAAAACAGATTAAATAAGTTCAAGAAAATCTAAAGAAATGGAAAGACATTTTATACAGGTTGCAAGAACAAATCTTTTTAGAATGTCTATAGTACCCAAAGCAATCTACAGATTTAATACAATCCATATCAAAATACCACCAAGGATTTTTCACAGAGAGAGAACAATCCTAAAATTTCTATGAGACAGATAAAGACCCTGGTAGCCAAAGCCATCTTGAAGCAGACAAATAAAACTGGAGGTATCCTAATTCCAGACTTCAAGTTATATTAAAAAGCTGTAGTAATTAAAACAGTACTGTACTGGTATAAAAATAGACCTATAGATCAATAGATCCAAATACAGAACTCTGAAATACACCCATAGTTATATGGTCAATTATTCTTTAACAAAACAGGAAAGAACATCCAGTGGGAAAAAGACAGTCTCTTCAACCAATGGAGTTGGGAAAACTGGACAGCGACATGCAAAAGAATAAAACTGGATCCTTTCTCACACCATGTACAAAAATAAACTCAAAATGGATCAAAGACCTACACATAAGACACGAAACCATAAAAATCCTAGAAGAGAGCACAGGAAGCAATTTCTCTGACGTCAGTCTAACAGTTTTTTTTCACATAGGCCTCCTGCAGCAAGGGAAATAAAAGCAAAAGTAAACCATTGGGACATCAAAATAGAAAACTCTGCAGAGCAAGGGAAACCAACAACAAAACTAAAAAGCAACCTACAGAAAGGGAAAAAAGCTATTTGCAAATGGCATATCCATGTACGAGTATGGATGGATATATATCCAAAATACATAAAGAATTGATTCAACAGCCAAAAAAACCACATAATCCAATTTTAAAAATGGGCAGAAAACATGAACAGGAATTTCTCCAAAGACATACAGATGGCCAACAGACATGCTCAAAATTTCTCATCAGGGGAAATGCAAATCAAAACTACAAGGGGTTATCAACTCAGACCCATCAGGATGGCTAAAATAACATAAGAAACAAGTGTTGGTGAGGATGTGGAGAAAAAGGAACTCTCTTGCACCACTGGTGGAAAAGCAAACTGGTACAGCCACTATAGAAAAAAGTGTGGAACTTCCTCAAAAAGTAAAAACAGAACTGCCCTATGATCCAGTAATTGCCCTACTGGGTACTTACCCCCCAAAATACCTAAACACTAATTCAAAGTGACACATGCACCCCTATGTTTATTGCAGCATTATTTACAAAAGCCAAGTTATGGAAGCAGCCCAAGTGTCCACTGATAAATGAATGGATAAAGAGGTGGTGTGCATGTGTCTGACATACACACGTAATGGAATATTACTTAGCCACAAAAAATGAAGTCTTGCCATTTGAAACAACATGGATGGAGCTGGAGTATAATGCTAAGCAAATTAAGTCAGAAAGACAAATATGATCTTATTCACGTGTGGAATTTAACAATGAGCAAAGGTAAAAAAAAAAAAAAAGACAGACTCTTAACCATAGAGAAGTAAGGATTACCACCAGAAAAGGAGGTGGGTGAAATCGGTGATGGAGATTAAAGAGTACATTTATCATGATGAGCAACAAGTATAGAACTGTTGAATGTTCACCTGAAACTAATAGAACACTATGTTAACAATATATTAAGCTGGAATTAAAATTAAAAACCTTAAAAATAAAATATCATTTATTCCAATTTCTGACTTGACAAGTATAGCAATAGCAAAATAGTTTCCATTCCTTCTGTGCAGAAATAAGATTTAAAAATCAGATTGGGGGGTGGGGAGGCACACCTGGGTGGCTCAGTCATGGTTCTTGAGTTCAAGCCCCACATCGAGCTCTGTGCTGACTGCTCAGAGCCTGGAGCCTACTTCAGATTTTGTGTCTCCCTCTCGCTCTCTGTCCCTCCCCCACTCATGGCTCTATCTCTTAAAAAACGAATCAATGTTAAAAATATATATATAAATCAGAATCACGGAAAGCTCAGTGGGTCAATTGGTTAAGCCTCCAGCTCTGGATTTTGGCTCAGGTCATGATCTCACAGTTTATGAGTTTGAATCCCACATTAGGCTCTGCACTGATAGCACGGCACCTGCTTGGGATTCTCTCTCCCTCTCTCTGTACCCTTTCCCTGCGCACATGTGCTAGCAATCTCCTCCCCTCCCCCCAAAACAAATAAGCTTTAAAAAAATAATCAGATTCAAAGGGTGAAATATCAGGGCTACTAGAATCTTCCCTGCCACCAAAGGGTAGAAAATATAGGATACTGAAAATACTCGAATTATTCTTTAAGTGTTTTCAGAGACTTTCAAATCTTTTAACAAGTTCGAATAACTTTTCAGATAAATGTGAAGGAAACATTACACATCTTAGAAAGTTTAAAGGACAAGTTTACTTACAATTGACATTAGTGTTAGTACATAGTGCTGCAAATTCTGTCCATGATGATGAACCATTTTAGCGTCAGCTGTAACCATAACTTCCACATATCTTGGGTAGGATAAAAAACGTTTTTTCCTGGAATGTAATTGACTTCTTTCATCTTCCAATGATTTATTTTTTGAAGGGTACCCTAAAACCATTTCCTTCTTTACATTAAGATCTTCATTTGTGTTGCTGTAGTTTTGAAAGGGTAAAGTGGTTTTCTTTATTTGACTTTCTGGGGGGAGAAAAGAATATAATGCAGAGCCATTAAATTAGGTGGGACTAAAAATACTGCACAAAATAGGCAAAAATACACACACATCACCTTCCAACATGAAATAAAAGATAAAAAGAAATTTAACTCTGTGATGCAGCAGGTTATTACTATTCCCAGTAATAAAATGTTATTTTTCATAGATTGGCCCAACAGAAACCAAACTCCGAGTCTTTTTTTTTTTTTTTTTTTAACAGCTAGGACTGTTCAAAAGCATTTATTAACGGTAGAAAAATTTAAAACTGAGGAGTCCCCCTTTTTTTCCTCAGGTAAACTGGGTGCTCAAGCCAATGGCATTTCAACTCATTATAGATCAATCACATTTTGTATGATACAGAACAAAACCTTTTGTTAGATATCATGTAAAGATCACCAGACAGAAAAACCATGAAACATTGGTAACTCTTTGAATCCAGAAAAACTGTAGATCTGTATTTTATAATATTTGATTTATAAGATATCTGATTACTTTGTTTGGTTATGTTTAAATACAGAATTCAGGGGCACCTGGGTAGCTCAGTCAGTTGTGTCTGACTTCGGCCCAAGTCAAGATCTCACAGTTCGTGAGTTTGGACCCTACAGTGGGTTCGCTGGTGTTACTGCAGAGCCCCGTTCAATCCCCTGTGCCCCTCTCTCTACTCATTCCCTGCTTACCTTCTTTCAAAAATAAAACTTTTTAGGAATGAAAAAATACAGCAAATTATTCAATGTTAATCACAGATGCCATGTGTAAGTCCTTTATTCTTCTGTATTTTTTTCTGACAACTGTTTGCAAGTATTTAACAGAAAAGCGGACCAAAGGAATCAGGTAAGAAGAAATCCAAGGTCCCGGATACTTGATAAACCAAATACCAAAACTATTCAGACTCAGTTGTACTATAAGGATTAGACAGAGATATAAGAGTATGACAACAATAATTTCATTTTAAATAAGCAGTAATCTTATGGTTGTAAGTAATCAAAGTCCTTAAGCATGGTTTCCACATGTCAACTTTTTCTAATTCTTAAAACCATCCTGCCCTTTGATACTACTGTGCACTTAGGTTTTGAAATTTATCTCATTGGGAAGTTCTGAACTTGGCAAACCGTGTATAGCCCTAAAACTTTGTCCTACCATCTTTATCCGGGGGTGACTCCACCACTAAAATATCCACTTCGTAGACCCAGATGTAACTTAATATACCAATCTCAGAGTCAATAGGAAGTAAATATACTCTGACTTGTTCATCAGTTTAAAATAAACATTATACCTACTCTACATCAAGGAACATTTAGAAATTGCAGAGCAAACAGAACCTTATAAAGTTTATACTCTAGTAGGAAGAGACAAGAAGTAATACGTATTTAAGAATAAATTTCAGAATAACTAAGTGCTTCAGTAACAATTCAACTTCGAGACAAAAAGAAACTGATTCTGCCTACCCAAACGGCTTAAATTTAAAAAACAGCACCAAGTGTTACAGCAACCACTTTGGAAAAACCACTTGGCAATTTTCAAGTTTGACACATATGTACACCTCCCCTGTAGTTCTACTCATTTTATACCTATGCAAAGTATGTCAACAAAAAGACTTATGTAAGACCATGCATAGCAAGACTAGCACATATAGATCAATGGAACAGAACACAGAGGCCAGAAATAAACGCTGATGTATTTGGTCAAATGATCTTCAAGGGTGCCAAGACCACTCTATGGGTTAAAGAATGATATCCTTGACAAGAGGTGATGAGTAAACGGAATATCCACATGCAGAAGAATGAAATTAGAGCCTTAGCTTGTAAAACTCAACATCTTAAAGACCTAAAAGACCCCAAACTCTCCAAGTCCTGAGAAAGAACATGGAAGAAAAGCTTCATGATATTGGATTTCCCAAGGACTGCTTGGATGGGTAGGACACCATAGCACAGATGACTAAATAGACAAATGGGACTACATCAAATTTTTAAATTGCACCAAAGGACAGACACAACAGACTGAAAAGGAAGACTACTGAATGGGAGAAAGTATCTACAAATCTGTTTTCCTGAAGAGGAGAATTAGAAAGCCCATTTTGCATCTTTTTAAGGCCTTTAGTTCAAAATAATCTGTATGCTAAAGTGGCCTATCTTGGGTTAGTATATTCTACCACCCATCCCCGACCAGGTTTTCAAAAGATTAGACCATTCACACAGAGCTATTAGATCAGGACTTAGTAAACAGTCGTTATTATTTTTGTCATTACTAGTTATGAAGAAATAATGTGTTGACAGACACATGCCCTTCAAATTAACTTCAAAAAAAAATGTCTAACTGCCATGTCGTTTAGGAAAAATGGTCAGCTATTTTGTTGCTAGGTTTATAAAATTAGAGTTAAAATGCTCATCCACAGAGTTGTGCTGTGATGCTCAAATTCTTGAGGCAGGAGCAGTGGGTGATTCTGTTTGGCAATCTCAGGGCATTGTTACACAAGCATGCGTCAAGTGGAAAACAAAGTTGTTCATTCTCATTACTTTAGGAAAGTGATTCACAAGTGTTTAACAGCTCTTATAACAGACTCCGGTGTACCATAATCCCCTTGTTTTAAAAATATTTCTAAACCTCATGAGAAATGTAGCCTTAGTTTTGGGGTGATGGTGATATATAACAGCAGGTGCTTTATTTTTTGGGGGGGGGCGGGGTTGGATTTTATCTTTAATTATTTAAGACAAATGGCTCTCCAAAGCTATTCAGCTGTGTTTCCACTCTTCTTTAAGTCTCGATGTGCCAGGTTCTGGAGCTTTTGCTTAGATGCTTTCGGGAAACCTGAAGGGAAAGTATTGATTAGGCTCTTTCTGGCTGAGAGTCATATACTGGTGACCTATTCACCTATTTGGCTGGCAGCAAAGTCTTCCTTTTTTTCCACTAGGTTCACTACTGGCAGCAGAATCTTGCCTAGTGATACCGGATGGTCATAAGCACGGTGCACCATCTACTTGCAATTGTTGTTGGTAAGCCATCATGGAAGTAAAAGAACATCCTTGGATCTGTGTTTAAATTTTTTTTAATGGATCTCTTTATCAATACTTACTAGATAAAGCTCATGAGATTTTCTGTTTATTTGCTAGAATAAGTCATTCTGGGATATGCTCCTTGAACTCCATTAAATGTACTGTAATCTGATTTGAAATTATCATGGGAAATTTTTTCAACATTGTAGTATTAATGAGTATCAATTTAATAGATGCATGCTGTGAACCAGCGTTATAGGAACTTGATAGATTGCAATGGTTAGGACCATAGTAAGTACCATTCACTCAAACTTCCTATTTAAAAAAAGCATCAGAACTATGATGAAATGCAGGATGTAGTTTTCTTATTATATATTTGATTATTATTTATGGACTAAAAAAGGCAAGCTCCATTAACCCACTGACCTTTATTTTCTCCCCCAGATAATTACATTCTAATGGAAATACAGGAATGGTAGGGGATCATAAATACAACTCCCTGAACAAATGGGGAGATGTGTGTGTGTATACATTGTGTGTATATACAGATGTATACACATACGATGTCTTTTTTAATTTTTTTTTTTAACATTTATTTATTTTTGAGACAGAGAGAGACAGAGCATGAATGGGGGAGGGGCAGAGAGAGAGGGAGACACAGAATCGGAAGTAGGCTCCAGGCTCTGAGCCATCAGCCCAGAGCCCGACGCGGGGCTCGAACTCACAGACCAGGAGATCGTGACCTGAGCTGAAGTCAGACGCTCAACCAACTGAGCCACCCAGGCGCCCCATACGATGTCTTTTTAAAAGACTCCTACAACTCCACAAAAAATAGTCCTATTCAAATATGGGCAAAGGATGTGAATAGACATTTCACCAAAGGCAATATATAAATGGCCAAACAACCATGTGACAAGATGCTCATTACTAATTAGAAAAATTCAAATGAAAGCTACAGTGAGGTATCACTTCACACCCACTAGGATGGCTACTATAAAAAAACCTAAGTGTTGGTGAGAATGTGCAGACATTGCAATCCCTGCAAACTATTGGTGGGATTATAAAAATGGTGCAACCGCTACAGAAAATAAAGGTGTCTGAAAATTTTACAAATAGAACTACTCTAAGATCCAGCAAGTCTACTTCTGAGATGTTCAAAGAAAAAAATCAAAAGCAGGGTCTTCAAGAGGTATTTCTACACCCACATTCCATGCAGCATTGTTCACAATAGCCAAAAGATGGAAGCAACCCTAATGTCCATCAATGGATAAATGAAATGTGGTATATACATACTATGGATTATTCAGCCTTAAAAAGGAAATTTTTACATGCTAAAGAACCTTGACATTATGCTAAGAAGCCAGTCACAAAGAAAAGGCTGTATAATTTCACCTACATGTGTCTAAAATAATCAAATTCATACAAAGCTGAATGGGTAGTTACACAGGGCCAGTCAGTATCTCACTGAGAAATCTCCCCAAGAGTGTCCAGCTTGGATGCTAAGAAATCAACTATTTCCCTTGCTAGCAATAGTAGGTAAAATGGGAATATAATCCAATTAAGGAAGCACTGTGGTTTGAAGAAGTTAGACTGACAAGAGTTATTTAGAGTAGATGGCTCTATATAGGCTAAAATAATGAAACAAATGAGAACTCCAAACTGGAATGATTAAAGGCAACAACATAGCAATTAATAGAAAAAATAGAATAAAAGGGGAAAGAAGCTTCTGGAACAATACTACAAAATTGCACGTCTAAAGATTTAATTCTGGCTAAGTTAAAAAGGAAAAACTAGCCAGTATCAAGATCCTATGGACATTAACAAGTAATACAAGCAATTTGATGGAAACAAATTTAGAGCTGTTTTCTAGAACATTCTTGGAAAAACACAACTTATCAAATATGGCCTATGAAGAATTAAAAAGCCTAAATAACCACCTAACTTTTTAAAAGTTTGTCCAAATAAAAAAGTCTAAAAATTGAGTCCTAATCAATTTTCCCCCAAATAATCCAAGTTCCAAGAGCTTCACCACTAAATACTATTAAGTATTTAAAAAAAGAACAGTACTTTTTCAAATACTGTAAGATTTGCAAAAAAGAAAACAACTCCAAATTTGTTTCATAAGGTTCTTAGAAGATGACAGGAAAGAGGATTTTCATGATCTTAGTTAAAATTTCAAAAAAGGAAAGGATTCCTTAGGACACAAACAATACTAAACATTATAAACTATTCATTTGAATAAATTAAGACTGAACTTGTGTTCACTAAAAACACCATTATGGGAGAAGATAGTTGCAACATAAACAAATGGCTTATATATGGGTTATATAGTTAAACCATAATTGATAAAAACCAGTAAAATTAAGGGAGGCTTGAATACTTCACAATAGACAAAATCCAAAAATATATGAACATATGAAATGCTGCCAAAATATTGATTATCATGAAAAAGCCAATTCACAATGAGACATGACTATATACCTACCCAAAAGGCTAAAATGAAAAATACTGAGAAATCACAGAAATATAATGTGGAGCACCTGAATGTCTCATACTGCTAACAACACTGAAAATTGGCATATTCAGCTTAAGAAAATTTCAGTAGGGCAGAAGGAAATAATTCATAAAGCTTAATGCAAAAGGGATAGAATTTACTTTTAAATACAAAATGTAAGTGTGTATACATAGTTACTAAATATAAGCACATTAGAAGGGAGAAACACATACCCAGAACTTCCAGTTTTAAAGGGAGGAGGTAATTTCTAAGAAGAAAATCATCTTACGTAAGGAATTAGGGAAAAAAGAATTCAACCATCGATATAAAATACAATACCTAACAGACTGCTTACAATGAGTCAAGTGCATTTCTGGCAAATTTCATTATATTAACTCATTTAACAGTCCCAAAGGACATAAGTATTGTTGTTAATCCCGTATTACAGATGAAAATCTGCAACATGGAAACTGAAAAATTTATAACCACAGCTGATCATCAATTGAGCTGCAAATAAAAGGAACAAAACTAAATAGACTACTTATCATAACAGTGAACAGTTTAGATTTGCCTATCACAAACAAAAGTTTCATAGAATCAGGTTAATAAAATCCAGCCATATATTAAATAGCACATCTGGGATACAAATTCTGGGAATCTGGTTCCAGCATCAGTGGTTTTAACCATTAAAAGATACTGTTTGACAATGAAGGTTAAAGAGGGAAAAAAATAACCATAATTTAACAAACAGTATTAGAGATCCCAAAAATTTAATTTCTATAGCAAATGAAATGATAATGTTGTATACAACTTTGCCAAAATAATTGACAAGAAATAGGATTTCATACTTCCTCAAAACACAGCAGAATGAATGAATCTTTTCTCTGAGTTTTGGGATTTAAAAGTGATGGCTGCCTCAGGTGAGGGAAGGCAGGTGGACACAATGGGAGGGTATGAGCGGAAGTACATGGTTTTACACGGGTTGCTCACAGTCCTGCATTTCATGTTGATTCATATATTCATGATACATATTAAGGTTTTTTTTATGTTTCTTTTTGAGAAATAGTGATCAAACACAAGTGGGGGGTGGGAAGAAGGAGAGAGGAAGACACAGAATGTGAAGAAGGCTCCAGCCTCCAAGCTGTCAGCACAGAGCCTAACGTAGGACTCGAACTCAAACTCTGAGATCATGACCTGAGCCTAAGTTGGATGTTTAACCAACTGAGCCACCCACGTGCCCCTATTATATTAAGTTCTTAAATAATGTACTAAACTAACAGCTATTCAAGCAATAGGACAGCTCTCACTATCATATACTCTTGTTCTGGTAATGCTACCTAAAGCAGGACAAAATGAAATATACAATAGGAGTATTAGGAAGAAAGTTTTCATTGTTTTGATTTTGCAGATAAATGGCTTTTATAGCTAAAAAATCCAAGAGGCTCAATTTAAGAATTTTCAAACTAACATCCTCAACAGAGAAATAACTGAATGAAATGTTATACAACTGTTACTGAATTAGGTCTCTGTGTTTGATATGGAAGGATGGCCATGTGTTTTTTTTTTTATTTTTTATTTTTTTAACATTTATTTATTTTTTGAGACAGACAGAGCATGAACGGGGGAGGGGCAGAGAGAGAGGGAGACACAGAATCGGAAGCAGGCTCCAGGCTCTGAGCCATCAGCCCAGAGCCCGACGCGGGGCTGGAACTCACGGACCGCGAGATCGTGACCTGAGCCGAAGTCGGACGCTCAACCGACTGAGCCACCCAGGCGCCCCAGGCCATGTGTTCTTAAGTAAAAAATGTGTACGATCTTATTTTTGTAGAAACTTTCATAGAATACACAAGTACTTAGCCATAAAAATGTATATAATGAGCCAAAAAGTACTTAAGTATACAGCTCAAATTTTAACATAGGCTACATGGGATGGGTGTGATTCAAAGTGAATCAAACTATGTAATTAACATCTCAGTGTCCATTAAGTCATTACAATAAACTTGTTTTTTAATTGTAATTTTTAGTTACATTTCTAAAAACAGCATCTGTAACTTTCACAGGCTTAATGTCTAATATCATTACTTTTTGAACTTTCTAATTAAGCAGTGCAACAAATGATCAAGTGACCTTTCCAAATATCTTAAATGGGCATTGAAAGCTCATTTGTCAATTACATCATCTTTATGAAATGTTTGTCTTTATTTATGTTCCAAGTCAAATGCTAAAGTGATGTGCCATCCTTTATTAGTAACAAGCGTATTACAGCCCAAAACTAATTTAGAGCAAACCAAATCCATCAAATCAGGAACATCATGCAATGGATAATGTGCCCACTAGAACTTAAGATGTTTAATTACATCTGTAAATACAACACTTAACCATATAGTGTTTTATAGAATGCATGGAGATTGTTTCACAATTTTTTAGTAGTTTATATCATGGATTATTTTCAACAATGTAATTAGGAATCCATGATTCTACTTGAACATCCTCCTGGCACTTTATATTCAAAATATACTAAATTGAGTTTTCTATCCCTATTCCCAGCTTTACTTTCATTATGAGTAATAACCTATTACATGTAACTCACACTAAACAGTACACTACCATTGAGCTCTTCTTGTCCTTTTACCCTTTTTATCTGGTCCCCAAGTTGTATCATTTCTCTTTCACAACCTTTTTCGTATTGCTCCTATTGTCATTGTCCGTGTCTCTAAACTCATTCAAGTCCTTCTTAGAATATCAGCATTATGAATGCAAAATTAGACAAAGTCTCCAAAATGGCCCCATCATCTTCCATCCCGGTCCCTCTCACTCGTCCTTCATTCATGTCCAAACAAAGTTATTTTCAGGAACATCCCTGTTAGCTCAACAAGTTACCACTGATCCGCACTGCCCATAAGTCCAAGCCTTTCCCTATAGCCCACCACTAACACAATCGTCATACCACCACCAGCAAGCTATGTACTCTCCAAAGACTAAGAACACTGTGGGTAATGTGTTATGGCCTTTGTAAGCGCTCAACAAATGTTCATGGGAAGAAGGAAAAATTAGGACAAAGGATAGAAAATTGGGAAAGAGAAGAAAGGAACACACTTCGGGACACAAGGTTTAGGAAACTAGAAATTCAGGGTATGAGTTCTCCTAACTGATGTACAATAGCAATTCAAAGATGGAGAGATTACCTTTGGTTTTCCTGATAGCAAGTGAAATATTCACTCTGGTCTCTACATAAGTTAGAATGGACACAAAGGCTCTGTATTTGACCAAATGAACAAATTTTATACTTCTACAATAGCAGGAAATTGTTTTTGAAAATGAGCATAAAATCAGAACAAGCGTATTCTGGATCATCAACATTTCAAACCACTGGTAAAACAGTCAAAAGGGCTCCCAATTCAAAGAATTGTGTGTGCCTTGAAATAGTGATCTTATCAGATATTATAAAATCTAGCATACTTCCTCAGGATTTCAACTTTTCTGGGTGATCTGTCCTATTAGGCCACGCTATTGATGATGTTAATACTAGTGTGAATTATGAAAAAAGCACTTAATGAGTAATCACCATGTACTGGTACACTTCATATATGTTATCTCCTTTATTATTAATAGTTCTGTAAAGTAAATACTATTAGTATCCTCATCTTATAGGTGAATAAAGTGGTGAATGGGAAGATTAAACTACCCAGGTAACCTAGGTAATAAAATAGGATTTTAGTATTCAGTAACAGATTTAGAAAAATCTTCAGTCCCCCATGATGTCAGTTTTAGAAGTCTCTACCACCCTTACAGAATTATGACCTATAGCTTATAAAATTTATAAAGCTTTATTTCAAAGAGGTTCCCCAGTTAATTAGAACCCCCACCTACTACTAGCAGTAAATGTGCAATTATGGACTTGCCCGTGACTGGCTGAAACTTGAAACATAAACGAATTATTACATCACTAAGTCCTTGTTGTATCCCTGAATCAGTTTCTATTATAGTGCACATTTTAAAACAGACATGTGACACAGGTTACACACAATTTCAACAGCCACCAACTGAGTAAGTGGCATAACAAAGAAATGAATTCAGATTTCCTCAATATTCATTATTACATTTGAATTCCAGATCACATGACTCTTCAAAAGGTCACATGAGGTAATACATGTAGAATGTTAAGAATTTAGTAACTGGGGTCACAATGGAAAATGCTGTCTCCTACAAAACTAAAAGGAACTAGCTAGTCATATTCATGAAAATATAGGGTCTAGTCCTTCTTGAACTACAGAATCAGAGCTGAGCCAAGATTTGGTATACTGTCATTGATTTCTGTCGTGCACAGACCTGGGACAGACCCAGTACTGTCCTTTCACTAGGGAGGCCCTGAAAGAGAAAAAGAACACTGCAAATCCCCAAATCATTCCCATTAATCCTACATCCAGCAAGCAATTTTAGTTCCTTCTGCTACAAAGGCTGACAGGTCAAAGGGAACACAGGTCCAGCAGGTCAAGCATGAACTACCCTTTCCTCTCCTACATTCTCCAGAAGCCATCCCATGAGTTCACTCAAGATGTATAGGACAGGGCTCCCTAAAAAGCTGAATCAAGAATTCTTAAATAGATTAGGAGTTGAAAACAGGCACACATTCACTCCTAATTTCAAAACCTTTAGGACTGTTTTGGGTATAAAGAAATACAAGCTGGCTGTCCCTTTCAAGCTTCTGGCATCCCAACCTCTACACTTGAAGGGGATAAAAGATGAACTATGTAATCTTTGCATGTTACAAAGTCTTTTTTTCCACAACTTCAAATCTTGTCTTATCAGAAATTCTAAGCAAAGTAAGACAGATAAATTAGCCAACTGACAGTATAAAAATTTAGAGAGACAACTCTACATTGGCTAATGTGATACTCCAAACTCCTACTGTAAGGCTTCTTGGAGAGATGTTTGAAAATCTTACAAGTTAAATTTATACCCTAGTATCTGAAAATGCAGATGAAATAGAACATTTCATTCTTTAGAGAAAAATCATTTATTCAGAACTCATATGAACACTGATCTCTAGGGAGTTTATTTTACAATTCTACTTTATTAACGTTCCTACCTTCAGATCAGCCTTTGTGGCAATCCTTTTTTTTTTTTTTTTTTTTTAAATTTTTGAGAGCATGCACAAGGGATGGGGCAGAAAGACAGGGAGGAATAGAAGAATTCCAAGTAGGCTGCCCACTATCAACATGGAGCCCTATGTGGAACTCGAACTCCAGAACTGTGAGATCATGACCTGAGTTGAAATCAAGAATCAGATGCTCAACCAACCGAGCCACCCAGGTGCTCCCATGGCCATCCATTTCTAACCTATATCCATTTTATCATTTAACACATAACCTAAAACTGTTTTCCAAACTTTAGAGGAGTGCTCCCAAACTACAAGATTTCCCACATTATTGGACAGTCTGCCTCATGCCTGTGCAATCATTCCAAAAATACTTTGAGGTCATTTTAAGTATTAAGTATTCTAATACCTCTCAAAATGCAGTTACATAAGAGTGGGAATTTAAGCCTCTCTACTTGTTCTATCAAGTACTGATAGAATACTTTTTTTCCACACTATTAACTTGTTCATATTAATATTTTTAACATTTCCTATTAACTAGTTTGTCTTGAATGTTTTTTGGAAAAATTATGTTATAGCTCAAAAATCTAAAAGGTCATCTAACTTTGTGCTTTAACTCATTTTTGTCTACTGCTACTCTGGTCACTGTAAGTTATTCCTCCTAGATCTGTCGTTCCTGAAACAGGCCTCAAATGAAAATACTATTCTCATGTGAAAAATTCTAACTTTTGATATTTGCTTTAAAGAGTTTTTAAAAGAAATACTAAAGGTATTTTTCAAAGTACTTTTAATGTTTAAAAAAAACTTAGGTCTAATTAAAGGCAGTCACTGAATATAAAATGTTAAAATTTAAAACTCTAAATTTTAATGGTACTTAATGTCTTTATCATGGAATTAGTTTTTATTCATATTGCTTTTGTCAGTTTTTATTAAGTCTACTAATTTTGGTGTGAATATGTGGGAAAAACCTAGCTTTGAAATCACTGATAAACTGAATTCTTATTTTCAAATAGGTATCCTGTTATTTTACAGTACATATCAGGATTTACTGTATCACTTTTTAAAAGAATGTTTTTGTCAATCTTAACATCAGGATGTTAATCTAACATCAGGTACGTTTATGTATATGCAAAGAAATCTGTATACTGCAGACTAACACAATGAGGGAGTTTTATCCCTTCAGATTACTGGCTCTCTTCCAAGAAAGAAAAGCCCAAGAAAGCAGCCTTCTTGGGGTAGGTCCAAAGGTCTGGATATTCTCCACATGAAACAGTGTATCTGTCGCCTGACCTGGCAATGGGCCCAACTCGTACTCTAGCAGTAATGATCTTCACAAAGAGTGGAACACAGGCTGGGACCAGCCAAGAACATGGACCATGCTTGTGCAGTTTCCCCTGCATTTGTACTCATTTTGAGAGCAGCCCAAGCTCAGGTCTCCAGGTCTTTAAGTAGGGCAGCAATAGTGAATCAGATTCTAATTGCAAATAATTAAAGTCTTTACTTCCTTTTCATGAGGAATTATCACATGGGTAAGCAGTGGAGAGCCAAAGATTAAAATTTACCTCACTAAGCATTTGCAATTAAATTGTGTTTGGTAGACCAAAGGAAGACTATAAAATGAGCTATATGGCTGATTAGCGATCTAAAACAATAGATTTACATTTATTGCTCTCCACAAGTCTATGGAGTTATTTTCACTTCTTTCCTTTACCTAGTGAGTACACATGTAAGATTAACTAAACAAAAATGAGGATATCCTTCTACAGCTCACATACCATGGTCCATCACTTTAATCATTCCCTTCAGGACCTTATCTTCTTGCTCTTTCAATGTGGCAAGGGAAAATTTACAAACCAAACAGACTCATGAAAACATTCACAGAAACTCTAAAGACATTACGAAACCTAGTCTGGTAAAAACCTAAGGTGGACTTTCTATTTGAAAATCAATTATCTGAACAAAGGAGAAAGATACAGGGATCACCTTGGGATATGCAGAGGCAAACAGTTTTGCTAAAATTCAACATCCATTCACAATAAAAATTCTCAGGCTAGGAATGTAAGGGAACTTCCCTAAGTGGATAGGTAGTAAGAGAAGACTACAGACATTGCACACATTAGAAAAGGTTGAAAGTTTTCCTTGTAAAATTGATGAGGCAAGGATTTTCATTATTGCCATTTCTAGTCCATTTTGTTCTAGAACTCCTAGCCACTGCAATAAAGGGGGGGGGGGGGCGGGGAAGGCTGAAAGATTGGAAAATAAATAGCCATCCATATGATAGTTCATGTACAAATCCAAAAGCATCAACAGATAAACTATTACAATATATGAGCAAGGTTGCTGAATATTAAAAATTACCTGCATTTTCATGCAGAGAAAAAAATTTTTTTAAGTTATACCTTTTGCGATAAAAAAAATCACAATACCTCTACGAAGAGATGTAGAGGCTATTATGTGACCAACAAATTAATGGTGAAAATACCTTATTGATGGGTTAGAAGACACATTATAGAGATGTCATTTCATCAAATTGATCTCTCGAACACGAAAATCAAAATTTTTCCCTTTGCGGAAACCAACTCTGATTCTAAGATTTATGTGTAAATGCAAAGGATAAACAACAAAGACAATCTTGACAAAGTCAAGGGATGCTCCTCCACATTTCAGAACTTCAAGAGCTATAATATTTTTTTAAATATAGTATGGTAGTAGCACAATGAATGGACTAATCGAAGTCCAAAATAGATCCACATATAGAAACACTTTTCTGAATAAATGATGCATTTTTAAAATTCCTATGAAATATTTTCAGGGGCACCTGGGTGGCTCAGTCGGTTAAACGTCCGACTTTGGCTCAGGTCTGATCTCACTGTTCATGAGTTCGAGCCCCGCATCGGGCTCTGTGCTGCTAGCTCAGAGCCTGGAGCCTGCTTCAGATTCTGTGTCTCCCTCTCCCTCTCCCTCTCTCTCTGTGACCTCTCCTGCTCACACTCTGTCTCTGTCTCTCTCTCAAACATTAAAAAAAAATTTTTTTTTAATTTCTATGAAATATTTCCATCAACAAAATAAAGTTTTATTTACCATTGCTTTTGATAGTTTTAAATCTCCTATTTTGGGATTTTGACAAAACAATGTTTAAAACTGACAGATTGAGCTCTTTCATTCAAATAGGTTTTTTTTATTTAATGTTCTACCTCAAAGTTTAACATGTGACTTTTGTAATGATGGTTTTCACAACATAATTAGAACCCAACAAGGCCACGTAAAAAT
The DNA here is from genome assembly GCF_027475565.1 of Acinonyx jubatus. Classification (NCBI taxonomy): domain Eukaryota; kingdom Metazoa; phylum Chordata; class Mammalia; order Carnivora; family Felidae; genus Acinonyx; species Acinonyx jubatus. Next base: position 69,472,381 of record NC_069387.1, read on the forward strand.
AATTCATTTAAGTCTCTTCACAATACTTAAGTTTTGTTCATGCCAAGACTTTTGAACCCTTTCAGTTAACACATTTGAGGTCAGCAATCATCGCTACTTTGCAAATTCAATAATCAGTTCCAAATCTTCATATTCTTTTAATTCCTAACACCATTTAGCAAATTAATCTGTAGTATCTTTTTGAAAAGTTCACATGGCTTTGGGGCACACATTCCTGTCCTGTCTTCCTGACCTCTTAATTTTTCCTAGTTTAATCCTCACCTCTCCAAGTGCTAAACATTGGCATGCATCACCATTCAGTTCTTGGAATTTCTCTTCCATACTCTTATCTATTCCCTACGCAATTGCGGGCAGCCTTAAAACATAGGATACTCCTAAGTTATTCCAAGTCCAGACCTCCATACCAACCTTCCCATTCATCTTCTATTGCCTACTTTACTAGTCTCCCCCCAGATGTCTGACTGGGATCTCAAAGTCAAATTATGAACATAGGGGATGGGAGGCAAAAATAAGATAAAAATACAGGGAGACAAACCTTAAGAGACTCTTAAATACAGAGAACAGAGTTGCTGGTGGGGTGTTGTGTGGGAGGGATGGGCTAAGTGGGTGATGGACCTTAAGAAGGGTGCTTGTTGGAATGAGCACTGGGTGTTGTAAGTGATGTATCACTAAATTCTTTTCCCAAAGTCATTATTACACTATATGAAACCAACTTGGATTTACACATAAAATAAATCGGATGTTCCTTCCTAACCTGTGGTTCCCACAGCCTTACCCATTCTTGGTAAATGAAAACTCCATCCTTCATCTGCTCAGGCAAAATTAAACACACACACACATGTGCACGCACACACACATTTTAGGATAATCTGACCACTCCTGTCAACACTCAGCCCCTCACACCTGTCCAAAGTGCATATTGAACGTGGCTACTTCTAACTTCATGGCTACACCCTAAATTCAAGAGGTCAGCATTGCTCAACATAATGATTGCATTATCTTTCTTGCTTTGTCCCTTGTTCTGCTAGCTTTTCTCCATGTAACTATCTGAGTGATCCCTTTAAAATGCAGGCTGATCATGTCCCTCTTCTGTTCAAAATCCTACAGTGGCTTCTAAGGTTAGTCGTAGCCAAAATACCTAATGTGATTTATAATATCCTATGTGCTGGGGTGGATTCACCATGAACCTAAAGCCGCTTAAAACTTCTGGTCTCTCGCAAAAATCCCTTTTAAGGCCTTGAGAAGAATCCTAGAGATTTTGCATTCATAATTTTTCTATTTTTTCATAAAGCCCCTCATTTGTTTAGTGTTCAAGCCCCACAACCTGGATCCACCCACAACTACTCGACTTAGCCTCCCACAAACACTGTGACTTCATCTCCTACTACCCTCCCTCCTTCCCTATGCTTGTACAGGCTGGTTATGGGACATCTTAAACAGGCCTCAGCACCTTTGTAGTTTCCATGAAGGAGGTACTCAAATATTTTACAAATGAAGGAACAAATGAATAAACAAATCCATGTTGGGACAAGGTTGAGTGAGGCCTCAGCCTCCGGAGCTATTAATGTGGAACAAGAACAAGAACCTCCCCTTAGCAGTCGGCTCGTTTCTTCATTTACTCATTTGGAACATGGAAAACCAGTACAGGTCTTACCAATGCACTCATTTGCTCTCCTTCCTCCAGCCCACCATGAGGTAGGAAACAAAGGGCTATGTATTGACCCTACACCATATATTTTCTCTTTTCCAGATGAGTACTATGAATGGAGCCCTCTAGGGCTAGTAGTGGATATACTAAAAAGAAGTCAGAAATGTCTATTCGCCATTGCAAGATATTTTGAAGATCACAACATAAACTTTACCTTTGGCCTTTCAATTTGTACTCTTCCCATCCCCCAAATAAAATGCTGAGGAATGTGTGTCCCAAAAAGCCAAGTGAATAATCCCAATCTGCTATCATATATACATAATTACTGGATATAGAAGAGAAAGGAGTTAACCTAAAACTCTGAACAGTGTCACACTAAGAATATTACTGGTCCTTGTACATAGCCTGTATGTTAGTTACTAATATCTCAGTCCTCTATCCATTCCACCTCTCAGCACAAGTTTAGCTGTGAATCTATGGATGCCAAAAATATCCTATATTCTATATTTCTCATCAGTTTTGGGCACCTCATTTTGTAGTGCTCAAAGTTACCTGAATTTTTCCAACACCAATCACAACTGTCCACCTGTTGGTGAACTTTCTGGTTTTCCCTACCCAGCATCTGTTTATCTAACAGCCCCCGGCTTCAAATTGGGTGTCTATCCCCAAACTCCATCTATGATACAGTTGCATTGTCCTGACTCCACAAGTAGGGTGGCTGATTATAGCTCTGCTACCAGTAACAGCAACTGGGTGAGGCCAAGTCAGGTCAAACAAAATCAGACCCTATATACCAGGACCTCAGTTTGAACTATCGGGGGAGAGGACTCCCAACACCCACTGGATTGCTTTTAAGTTAAAGCCCAAATCCCTTGAAGTTTACTAATACCTTCACTAGTTTGCTCCTCCTTACCTCTCCAGCATCACATCATCTTGCCCCCTGATATCCTACACCTTAACTACTTTTAGTTACTTGAGTGGTTCAAGCACTGTCTCATCACCAGGCATTTGTACATACTGTTGCTTCCATCTGGAATACTTTTTATCCTCTCCCTTTCTCCTGACCAATTCCTGCTCATCTTTTGGGTCTCAGATAAGGAGTTATTTTTTCCTCAAAGAAGCCTTCTCAGACAACCCCATCTGAGCTATGGTCTTTCCAGGAGGCCCCAAATCACCTTCTGAATGAACCTTGTCTTACAGACCTGAACAGAAAGGTTATTTTGGTAATAATTCCTCACTTGTTTGCACAACAGTTACTGTATTATGTAACATAGTACTACTTGCTGTGAAGAATGTAAAAGATGGAATAAAATGCTATTTTTTTTTTTACTTTAAGGAACATAAAACCTTCAAGTTAATAAGTGAGATAGCAGAGATCTAAACATCCAAGGTAGTGTTAATTACATGCAGAACAATACAGCCCCTACATTGAGATATTTTATAGCTTGATATTCTAAAGACCACATTCTTAATCTTACAGAATTATAAGCAGGTACGTACATTAGCCACATGAAAATAAGGTGCTAATTATAAAATAGCAATTTTCAGTAAAGCAAGGGTCTAAGAATGTACAATTAGTCAGAGACCTAGAAACGAAGGACTCTAATCATTTTTTCAATCACATTTTCATCTGTATAAATGAAGAGTATCTTAAGTATTTAAATCAACTCCTATTTAAAGGTATTTTTAAAAATAAATCTGAAATGTTATGGAAGTGGAAGATTAAGGAGAGATTGCCTAAAGACTAAGTGACCAAATAGGAAACAAGCCAAAGGAAATCCAAGGTGTAGATCACAGAGGAGCAAGCACTGTGAGAAGGGTCAATGGAAATGTATTCCACTTCTGCAGCAGAGGCATACATTGCTGTCTAGTAAAAACTCATAAGGACTTTACCAAGTTGCGAAGTGACTAAAAACCTTACCTAGGAATTTCAAAGACAAGAAGTGCACCAACTTAAAACAAAGATGGCAAAGGCCTTAATGGCAGAACAGAAAAAACAGATGTGCAATCTATTTAAAGAAGGGTTAATAGTCTCAGACCCTCCTCAGCAGATTTAACAAACCCATGAACCAGCATAAGCAGACAGGAGTCAAAATAAATTTGAAATCCTAGCAACAAATGAGAAACTAATTTTACAAACTGAAAGGTAATCAGATTGTAACTGATTTAGTTTGACACCATTATGTTCAAGACACTGGCACATTTTACTCTTCAGTTAAAGGTTATGATTAGGATAGCTTCTCTTATACCTTAAAATTCATAATCTCTCCTATACATTTCCAAGGCAGCACAGAGAAGTCATCAAGGGAAAGAAACCTTACCTTCAAAATTAAGAATACATCATTTCTACCCACAATTTTTCCAGTATAGCATAAATATATAATCCTTGAATAAAGAGAAGATTTTTAGAAACCTTTTAGGGTTTATTTTTGAGAAAAAACACTTGGGGAAGGGGCAGAAAGAGGGAGACAGAAGATGGGAAGCTGGCTCTGTGCTATCAGCACTCAAACTTATGAGCTTATGAATGATGCGGGGCTCAAACTTATAAACCATGAGATCACCTGAGCTGAAGTCAGATGCTCGACCGCTACCCAGGTTCCCCTAGAAAAACTTAATTCTTAGGAGTGGACAGGTAGTTCTTCCTAAAGAACTATTATTACCACACATGAAATGTAAGATTAAAGTTACTTTCCATGTTCTGTTTTCAAAATGCACTTGATCAGATTAAACACACACTCTGGTTCCCTTTTCACATCATTCACCGGATGTGGGAATTAGCCACCTCGTTAGAAATACAAGATAAGAGGCACCTGGATGGCTTAGTTGGTTACATCAGCCTCATGATTTTGGCTCAGGTCATGATCTCACAGTCCTAACATCCAGCCCCACGTGGGGCTCCATGACGAGCATGGAGCCTGCTTAAGACTCTCTCCCGAGCTCCTGCTCTGTCAGAAGAGGAAAAAAAGAAAAGCAAGTAGTACTGGATAAGATTTTAGAGAAAACAGGACTTCAAAGCTCTGGGACACTGCCACAGACTTAACACAAAGCATCATATGCAGCAGATTGATCCTGGTTCTTGGGATACATTATTACCCATAAATTTCATTCTGTGAAGCAGAGCACCCAACTGGCAAAACAGGTCTTTTAAGAATGCTGTCCTCGTCGAACTGTCACAGCACTGCCAGGCTCTCCCCCTCACAGAAACCATCTGTAAAAGTTCACAATGATCACAGCTTATCGTTCTTCCGAGGGTCGGGAAGAGGACCATGAAGAGCATTCTGAGAGTTTTTCATAATCCATATTAGGCAGATGTAGTGCTGAGGATTCATAATCTCAAACATCTTAAAATTTCACAATTTAGGATCTTTGTTTCGGGGATAAAATTTAACATTACTGGGACAACTGAAGAATGACCACTGAAGAAACTATCCTAAAGGGCACAAATGTTAATTAACAAAGCAAAAAGGGTGATTTGAATGGTTTGGGCAGATGATGTTATTCAAATACCAGTATTTTCTAGATAATAGGACTTTCAAAAAGTAGCACTTGCTAAGTTTCCATTACAGTATGTGTTTGATTTAGAGTTTAAACAAAAAAAAAAGGCTTCTTTGGTGGGGAGGGGTACAAATGGAGAGTAAGGTGGAGGAGACTGGTGGTTTCTTTTCAAGTTTATCAGTTCAAAATATTGGCCGCGGTCAGGGACCCTGGAAATCTTTAAGATTCTGTAAACGGGTGGCTAACCAAACATGACAGTTTCTCCCCCACCCCCAATTGAAAAATCCTAGCTTTACGTTATAATACAAAAGATGTGGTAATACTGGTCTCAAGTTCCCTGTGCACCTTTTGCCAGAAGCACGTCCATCCCACTGCCCAATGGACACCTCAGTGTCCTACTGACACCTCACTTTACTCATTTCCTATAACTGCCTGGTCCCTATAACTATGAGGTACTCAAGTTAATAAAAAACTGGAGACTTGACCTGTACTGAAACAAATTCATTAGCCATTTATTACCTACTGTAGGTTAAGATCCAGAGAAGTAAATTCTCCAAGTCAGTAGGAGAGCCAGAAGTACAACTCTGTTACCAGACTCCTGGCTTCCTAAGTCAACTGTGGCCCTTGCCGACACTAAAGACATCATATTTCTTCAAACCAATGCTGATTAAGTCTTTAAAAGGGAAATAGCCTGTATACAAGTAAAATTTTACTTAAAAGAATTCTCATGCATTCATAGGATTATCCGCCTGGGTTATACACAGAACAATCTTTACCATCTCAAAGCTGAGGAAAAAGCTTTAAAGGAAATTATCTTCAATTTACTCTTTTATGTGCAATTCACTTGACGTCTAAATCCTCTGTTGACAACATAGCTCCTTTCAGTCCCCTGGGCTTGAGTCTCTCCTCATTCAAATCCAAAATTATTTCTTTTAAATATTAGAGAAAGAGAGAGAGAGAGACAGACAGACAGACAGAGACAGAGAGAGAGAGAGAGACACAGAGCATGAGCAGGGGAGGGGCAGAGAGAGGGGGAGACACAGAATCCGAAGTAGGCTCCAGGCTCTGAGCTGTCAGCGCAGAGCTCGATGCAGGGCCCGAACTCACCTACTGTGAGATCATGACCCGAACCGAAGTCGGTCACTCAACCAACTGATCCACCCAGGCGCCCCAGGCACACTGAAATTATTAAAAATCCTCTCACTACAAACCTCAGTATCTGTTTTACTTCCTGCCCAACGGAGGACCTCTCCACTACTATAGTAATAAACCCTTTTGCCCATGCTTTCCCCACACTCCTTCCTGCCTCCTGACCAACCCACATGCTTCATAGCTTGTCATGGGGTGGCATGTCCCCTTCTCTTGCGAATTGTAAAATTCTTTCAAAAGGTAGTTATTTCCAGGTCTGTCACCTTACCATACTTGATCTAAACTAATCTTGGGTGCTTTTTTTTTTTTTTTTTTAATACAAGTCCCCTCTACCATCAACCTTTTACTTTTGCTTTGAAAATGCCCAAAAATCCTTCACAATGAAGATTAGGTGCTTTAAGTATCACTTCCTTGGTAAAAACCCAGGAAGTTGCTGCTCAGCCCCTTGAGCTGCTTGTAATACAGCTCCTTGCCCACAGCAGCCTCGATTCAGTTTGTGATTTCTGTTCTTGTGTTCTTTTACCACCCCCAGGGCTTTGAGAACCTGAATGAAGAGAATCACTCAAGTTTTACCCAGTACATTCCTTGGCACATGTTAGGGACTCCAAGACTAAGGATAAGTTTAGAAAAAACTAGGAAAAACACAGAAACTTTGAAACTGGCCAACATCATCTAAAACCCATTCAAAGACCTTTCATTTTACTCATGTCAAGTCCCATTTAATAGAAGAAATGTTTTAAGCTCCTAAACTCCTGACACTGAGAGGAGAGGGGCAGAGTAACAAGGGAAAAGACTGCAGAGCTTACCAGGACCAGTTGCGCTCTGCCGTGGGTGACAAGGGGGATAAGCAAGAGCAGAACTGCATGTAAAAACCCAGAAGATATTTCATTCCCAACCTTTTCAGAGCCTCCCCCTTCTGAGGTTTTAGTTTTGTTAGGGTGGATGATGGTAGCATACAGAGGCTGTTTGCTCATTTTGTGGGGTTTTGGGGTGTTTTGCCATTTTGACTCAATTTTACTTAGACAATGTCGGAGGTCTACCTGGAGCCTGGCATCCACAATAGTTAGGTTTGGCAACCAAATGTAATTTGTATGGCCTCAAGGAGCCACTGTCAAACCTGATGTTGAAAACAACCATCAAGGCTTGAAAGCACTATGAATTGCAACACTTTAGGGCCAAAATGAATTAAGACCATCATAGAAATGTGGGGAAAAAATGACTTTCCCTTTTCCCCTTAACCTTTTTGGTTCATGTGCTCAATCTTTAGACCAACCCATTTGAAGAGGTCCTTCTGAATCAAGGTTCACCTGTGGAATAGAAGATCCTACAAGTATGTCTGAACAATAATGTGTGAATTGGGGAAGAAAAAGCCTTTGATAACATTTTACTAATTATGTTCACAAGTCTCCATTTTGCCTAACAAAATGATGATTAGCAGCTAATTATTTAGGCCATTAATTGATTGCTTTGTGATTAAAGATACGTAGGTTAGTTGTACTTAAATTACGTCCATTTTTAAGACTTGTAAAGGATACAGTCTTCGAGGTTTTAGTAGATAAATGTGGAAAAATTGTGATTAAAAAATGAAATTCCATAACTTTCTATTTAATTTTGTGTTTTTGTAATAAATGTGTAGTATAAAAAATTTTTAAACAAAAGACTGGCTTTTCTTGTTCCATTCTCTTTCTGATAATGAACACTGATTGTGAATGCAAAACCCTGCATATCATTATGTGAAACATTTATGCATTCAGAGTGTCTACTTGGTGGTTTTCTTCTTAAGAAGCTAAACAATTCATTAAACAAGCTGCTCCTGAATGGTAGATCAGAACAAGCATAAGCTGCCTTCTGTAGAATTCTATTGTGAAGCTGTACCCATTTGTGTTTTCTTTGAAGCCATAAAAATGAAACCCTTATGCTCATATTAAAAGCATAAGAAAGGCATCTATTATGTCAATAGATTTAAAACACGGCCTTAGACACAGTGAGAACCACTCCAAAATGGCACTCTTATAATAGCAAAGGTTAAGAAGTGCATTCCCAGAGAAAACCTTCAAAGGCCTACATATCATTATATCCCAAAACAGATGGCATTGCAGTGTTGGGACTATACTTTATGGACACCTACAATCTCAAATAAATCCTTTCTAATCCCAGTCCTTTGTCTAGATTTTGTACTTTGATGATAAGTGCAGGTGCCTTTCTCCGTTCTTCAGAGAATGACACAAGGATATGAAGATTCACGTACACACATGGACACAACTCTTAATAGGACTTCCATGCAATGCACTAATTTTACTAGCAACAGATTTATACTTTATAGATATGTATGATTTATATTTTACAGATACCTACTATTCCTAGATTCTAATCCATTATAATTCTTTGGTCTGAATTTTACAGAAACAAAAAAATATCACTCATTATTGGAAGCATAAACTCATAAAAACCACTTTGTAAAACAATATACGGAATTTTCTAATATCTGTGTATATATTTGGGAAAACCTCAAACACAGCAGATGGAGACAAGAAAATTCACAGCAGCATTGTTTATAATGACAAACTGCAAGTAACCCAAAAGTTTTATCTATAGGAAAATGGATATATGACCTGTAAGATACTGCACAGCAAGACTAAACCCCTGCTACACACACCAACATAAATCTCAAAATACTGAGTAAGAGTCAGAAAACTACACACAATGTTTCTTTTACAAAGTTGAAAGCATAGAAAATTGAACAACGGGTTATTACTTTGATTCTTCTTTAATTATCTAAAATCCTGCTGAGAAAAAGCATACTAGTAGTGTGACTAGTAAATGGATTAAAGTTTGATTATTAAATCTCATGCAGAATACTTTTTTGGATCTAAATTTATTTTACAAAATTGCCTACAAACTAATTTCTAATGGGTCCTTACAGGTCAAGAAAATTTGTTTGAAATATACTTCAGTATTTGAGGAACATATGTCAATTCTAACCTACAAGAATATTTAAATAGTGTAATTTTACCAAAAAAGTTTTATTCCACAGTTTACCTGAAACTTCACAAGGCTGGGGAGATTGCAGAAAATAGCTGCTCTTTAATTCCTGTCTGTATATAAGATGTGGCTTGTTATGATCATCTTCAGGTTCACTCCCATCTGCCTTCATTATAGGTTCTAAGAAATATTCACCATCATGCGCTTTAAATGTTCCCATCTGAAAAGAAAGAAAATAATTAACTTTGTCACTAGGAAGGGAAAGCATGCAGCGTCAGTTTTAAGTGAGCACACAGATGCAGGACATCCAGAAGTCCATTCATTCACTGTCATCCACTAAACATAACGTTTCCTTGCCATGATGACCCAATACATAAGAGCGTGAAGGGAACCAAGACTGGACAGCTTTCTAATAGGCAGTGTTGTGATGACCTGCATTCCAGTAAAAAGAATGGCATAGGCAATGTCCTCAGGATGGCCAAAAAAAAAAAAAAAAAAAAAAAAAAAAAAACGATCAACTTCTATAATAAGAGAGCCTGTTTAGCTTGGTTTATATAAGGCAGTGAGTTTTCTGGGGTCAGATAAGAGATCTTGAAGGTGATGCTAGCAATTTACAATTTGTAAGCCATGGAGAGCCACTAAAGAGTCTTCACGAAGATCTATCTTCTGAATTCCAGAAGCCACAAACTTGTTTTTCAACATCCCCACTTGGATAACTAGTAGCATTCTCAACCTAAACATGTCCAAATCAAAATTCCTCATTTTCAGTCCAAACCTGCCTTTTCAATGGTCCCTATTTCAGTAAATGGCAACAGTATTATTCCAAATGTTCAGGCCACAAGTCCTTAGAAGTCAAGGATGAGCTCTTATGCCTAAGGTAACATCCTACATTTAAGTCATCTGCAAATCCTGATAGCTCAGCCTTCAAGGTATAACTGAAATCCAACTGCTTCTGCCAAGTTTTACTAACACATCCATGATCTAACCTAATGTTTTGTTTCCTCTATACACCAACAGTCCTTTAGTTTAGGGTCTATGGAGGAGTCACAGTAATTTCTCTTTAAGTCTAGATCAATGTTCTTCAACAAACATGACCAAGTCATTCAGTAAAATCCAACGTCCTTACAATAATCTATGATGTCCTGCTGTGCTCACATCTTGCCTTTACTATGCCTCCAGGCACACAGGTAACTAATTCTGACTTCTAGCACTTCCACCCTGGCTCCTTCTAGAGCTCCACTCCTGGTGTCTCTGCGATTTCTCAAATATGACAAGATGTGTTCAGCTCACCTCAGGACCTATCCCCTTACTAAAACTTCTGCCTTCAAGCACTTTCATAATGGCTCCTCGAGCACTTGTTTCAGATTTCTGCTCCACATTCACCACCCCATATGTCAACCCACCTCCTAGATCTATCCCTCTTATCCCGTTTCATTTTTCTTCAATGTACGTATCAATACCTCTTATTTTTATTTGTCTGATACAATCCACTAAAACATAAGCTCTGTAAGAACAGAGCTTTTGCCCACACTTCTCTCTGCATGCCTCTCACGTCTGCCCCATACCAGATGTTGGGGTATATATAACATTAGTGAATAAGACTACAAGGGTCAACTATACTAAAAAAGACTAAGGTAGAAAGTTTAGCTTAGTAACTGTGTGTTATAGATGGTGGGGGGAAAATACTAGCAGTTATAAGAGGCTATAACATGAAGACAAAACCTCAATTGCAGTGACAGTAATGGCATGACAGTTGGGAGAGAATGATTACAAGATATCAATGCCTGAGAAAAGCAAAAAAAAAACAGAGGGGGGATTTATGATATAGAGGTTAACTGTTTGGTAAAATAGGGGTTACCGAAACAACTCCAGAAATGTTAAGATTCCAAAACAGACCCTTTATCTACCCAACAGAAAAAGAGGTCAATTACATCACAAAAAACTCATGTCTTTGATTTTACAGAGAAATTCCACCAAACCTTGAAAAAGCAGATAATTCCAGTGTTATTTGAAATTTTCCAAAACATAAAACATGTAAGTTCTTTTTAAGAAGGGAGTGTGATCTTAGAGCAAAACCTGATAAAGACAGCACCAAAACAGAAACACAGGACAAGCTCATATAGATTGAGATCAAAGTCCTAAATTTTACTAGCAAACCTAATTCAGCAACCTGCGAATACATGACAAAATGGAATTTCCTAGAAGAATGTAAGGATGGTGTAATACTGGGAATTTTCTTGTTTTTTGCAGTAGGCGCCATGACCAGCATGAAGCCCAACATGGAGCTTGAACTCAAGACCCTGAGATCAAGAGTGTGACTTTTGACTGAGCCACTCAGGCACCCCCAATACTGGGAATCTTAATTCGTTACAATCCCCTATGTGAATTTAAAAGAGATCACATGGCTTCTAAAAAAAATTTAACATTCTTCATTTTAAAAACACCCATAGAATATAAAACAAGTGCTTAAGATAAACTATCCCAGCCCAGAGATGATGTCACATATAAGATAGATTACATAAAAGATCAAGAATAGATTGCAAAGGGAGAGTTAAAATTATTCATAGATGCAATCAGCATGTACCTTAATAACTGAAAAGCTACTATAAGTGATTTCAGGGAGATAAAATACAGGTCTAACAAGTTTTCACATATATGAACAAACACCCATTAGATGATATTATGAAGAAATTATCCCATTTACAGATTAAATGCCCAGGAACTCAAATTTGTAAGATGTTAAATCACTACTAGAGAACTACAAATTAAATGGAACCAAGTGCCATGTCCCTGAGTAATAAGATTCCCCAGATGAATCTATAAATTTAACAAGACCCTAATTTTAATAACTATATTTAATATGTAAATGTCTGAAGTACATATGGAAAAATAAAGCAACCAAGAGAATTCTAGAGAACAGGGAGGTAGGACTAGGACTATTTAGATATTAAGATAGGATACAGCCACATTAAATTCTTCAATGCTAGCACATGATAAGCCCAAGGCTAATTAAGGAAGGCTAATTAATCCTACAGGATTCAAGACTTGTGCATAGACAACATCTCAAATCAGTAAAAATATTTAGGAGTATTGCAACATGTGGGCAGATATCCAGAATAATTTGGATACTTCCTACATAGAATTCAAAAGATCAGTGATGTAAGCTTTTGAAAAAAAACCATAACAGCACTAGAAAGTAACAAGAGAATGCCTTTATCACTTTGGAATAGGACAAGTCATTTTAATCCTGACTCAAAGCCTATAAAAAAGAAAGTATTAGGGGTACCACCCAGGTGGCTCAGTCAGTTAATTGTCAGGCTCTTGACTTCAGCTCAGGTCATGATCTGATCTCATGGTTCATGGGTTTAACCCCATACTGGGGCTCTGTGCTGATGGTGGAGAGCCTACTTAGGATTCTCTGTCCCTCTCCGATTTGTGTGCATGCACTCACTTTCTCTCAAACTAACATTTTTAAAAATGTTAAACTTCACTCAGGAAGAATATAGCGAGAAGCCATTTTCAACTAGGAAATTGGTAAAAATGTAAGTTTTTATAACATACTTCAAATGTGTCTGAAAAAACAGATACCTTCATACATTACTGTTAGAAGGTAGATTAGTGCAATCACAATACAAAGCAGTTTGGTGATATCTAACACCATTACAAATGCATTTGCTTTTGGAGGCAGCAATTCCCCTTCTGAGAATTTCTATTACCAATCTACATTTCCAAATATATGAAGTAACAAAGTTATTAACCATAGTATTGTTCTTAACAGCAAGATACAGGACCTAATTCCAAGACCACTGACATGTACGTAAACTATGGTACAGCCACACAATGGGATATTTTGTGGTTACAGGCAAAAAGTAAACATTGCATGTAGTGATATGAAAAGGCCTCCAATTATTTAAAGCAAAATACTACACCAAGATGTATAGTTCACAACCATTTGTGTAATAAAGAGAAACACTGAACGTTTGTTTGCCTGGGTGCTAGTAAAGAAACTAAGGATTAGAAATAGTACAGGTGAAGGTATATTACTTCTTTATAGGATACTGTTTGATCTCCTCAGAGCATTACATGTTATCTTCGTGCGTTTATTCTTTATAATTATTCTCCCTCACTAGACAAGAGGCTTCATGTAGGCAGAGACCTGAGCTCTGAATCTCCATGGTCTAATACAGTATCTGACAGAGTAGGCATAGCGCAGAGTATTTGTTCAACCATTAAAACTATGATTCCTTCAGCTTCTGTTAAGCTGAGGTAGAACAGAAATTAGGACACAGGCTGGAGCTAGAACATGGAGACTATTGCATGCAGGGAGGTTTTAATCAGGAAAGCCTTACCATAAACAAATGAGAAAAATTACATCCTTATGATCATGAACCTGTAACTAAAATTAGCATTTTCTTCAAGTGGGAACATAGGCAACAAATCCCAGTGATATTGCCGATGGCAAGCCGATTTTTCATCGTGTTCGAAGAGGTTTGCGATCTCACAATAGGTTGATACTCAATATTTAGTTATTAGATATTTAATGCATAAGTAAACACTTATATAGCTTTTTAATATCTTGATAACTATCTTTCAATATAGTTTTGTGCAGGGGCTTTAAAACATTCTGGGAAGGGTTCCATGGGCGAATTATTAAAGGGTTTGAAGAGAAGTGGGAAGAGGGACAAGAGTCAACGCAGTAACTCTGAAAGATCAGATCTTTGTGCAGTTAAGATCTTTACATCAGCAAGGGAAGAGTTGGTGGCAGTGGTAGGTAGTCAGCGGTAGGCAGTCAGCAAGGTGTGTGATGAGGGCTCGTATCCATTGGTAGTTAAGAGTGAAAAGCAGGCCTCAAATGGTCAGCTTTTATAGACCCCTTTCTCTAGTTTGGTGAGGTTAAATTGGAAGTAGGCATTGGTAATATTAATACCTAATTCCAATATATACCTATAGGATTTATTTCAACCTAACAGTAACTCTCAAGTTATATTATCCCCACTTTCTAGTAAGGACAAATGAGGAACAAAAGGTTAACTTATCCAAGTCTTATACCTAATAAGACGTAACCCAGATGGTTTGGCTTCACAGTTCATGCCTTAACCCATTACACAGTACTAGTTATGATAAACCAGTTTTGATAAACCCTACAAATTAGTTGACAAATACTTAATGAATACTTCTATGTGCCAGGCACAGTGCTAGGGGCCAGAGATGGAGGGGAACATGCAAATCCCTACCTTCCAAGAATTTACACTTCTATGGAAAAGACAATAATGCTATGCCTGGTGGTAGGAAAAACAAAGAAAATAAAGCTGGGAACTCTGGAAAGCAGTATGGAGGTTCCTCAAAAAGTTAAAGATAGAACTACCCTATGACCCAGCAATTGCATTACTAGGCATTTATCCACGGGATACAGGTGTGCTGTTTCGAAGGGACACATACACCCCCATGTTTATAGCAGCACTATCAACAATAGCCAAAGTATGGAAAGAGCCCAAATGTCCATTGATGGATGAATGGATAAAGATGTGGTATATGTATGTATGTGTGTGTGTACACACACAAAATGGAGTATTACTCAGTGATCAAAAAGAATGAAATCTTGCCATTTGCAACTACATGGATGTAACTAGAGGGTATTATGCTAAGTAAAATTAGAGAAAGACAAATATCATGACTTCACTCATATATGGAATTTAAGATACAAAACAGATGAACATAGGGAAGGGAAGCATAAATATAAAAACAGGGAGGGGGACTTAAGGGACTCAGATACAGAGAACTGAGAGTTGCTGGAGGGGCTGTAGGTAGGGGGATGGACTAAATGGACAAGGGGCAGTAAGGAAGAGCCTTAATGAGTTGGGATGAGCATTGGGTATTATACATAGGGGATGGATCCTGGAATCTACTCCTGAAATTATTGCACTATATGCTAACCTGGATGTAAATTAGAAATAAGTTAAAGAAAAAAAACAAAGGCAGGGAGACAATCAGTGGGGTAAGGATGCACTTCAGACTGAGGCTAAAACAAGGTAGCCTTGGAAAACCCTGGAAGGACACTCCAGAAAGAGCAGGGACTCAAAGGCCCAGAAATGGGGAAAAGCTTGGCAGGTCCAAGTGACAGAACAGGGAGGCTGAAGCCGTGCTAACAAAGGGCAAACTAGACAGCTGGACAGGCTGCACTTGTGCTTATCACATCTCAATACTCAAAAATATATTGGTCTAGGGGCGCCTGCATAGCTCAGTCAGTTGAGCATCTGACTTTGGCTCAGGTCATGATCTCATGGATCATGAGTTCAAGTCCTACGTTGGGCTCTGTGCTCACAGCTCAGAGCCTGGAGCCTGCTTCAGACTCCAACTCCATGCACGTGTGTGTGTGTGTGTGTGTGTGTGTGTCTGTCCCTCTCCTGCTCATGCACAGTCTCGCATATAAATTAAAATTTTAAAAATGGATTGGTCTGCATTTAAAATGTCATAATTTTTAAGGACACCGGGGTGGCTCAGTTGGTTAAGCATCAGACTATTGATTTTGGCTAAGGTCATAGTTCAGGAGATCAAGCTCCATGCTGATAGCCCAGAGCCTGCTCGGGATTCTCTCTCTCTCTCTCTCTCTGCCCCTCCCCACTAGCTCAGGAGCACACATTTGCACTCTCAAAATAAACATTTTAAACAATCTAAAAACTTGGCAATTTTCCACTTAAGCAAATCCTGTGAAGAACAAATTCAAAGATCAGTTACTGAATCACGGATAGGATAAGCACAGTCTTGATGAATGAGGCCTCATTTCCAGTTCTTAGTTATAAATATGTTAGAGAATAACTGAAGCTATTGCTTTAAATCTCATTGTAAATAACCTTTAAATCACAATTTTAAATAATCCCTTAAATAATCATTTAAATGATTATAGCAATTATAGTCATAAGTTTCTCTTCACACACAATTATTACTAGATCAACATGTCCTTAAAGATAAAGCCATTACTATGCTTACAGTTCCAAAAATCTAAAACGTTGCTTAAGATGTAGCAGATACTCAATACATATCCATAGAAATGAACATTTTTGTAAGAAACATGGTGAAGCACCTGGTTTTCTCCCCTTATTTTTTCCTCTAACATTAAGTTATGGTAGTTAGGGGACTTGTCATAAATTTACATGCTTTGGTTTTCTTTCAATGCTAACTGGTAAAATGTTTTGGCACTCAGTTACATAATAGGTTAGGATTACACTTTTTTAAACGCTTAAAAGATAATTGAGTTCTAGTATATTAATGTTCCAGTCTAAACAATGTAGCTATATATTAAGAATTCATCTATTTCTTGGATATTCTAGTGGTCTATACACTAGCATATTTAATTCTACTAATTCCTGTTTTCCAGCGATAACTACAGATCACTTATTTTCAATATATACCAAAATTTCAGCTCCCTGCGCATTCCCAGAAAAACTTCAACTATGCTTATCAGGAACAAAGACACTATTTTTGAAACGTGAATAAATGGGCCCATGGAAAAATTGCTTTCTGTCTTTTTAAAAAAGCATGCTGAAGAAGGGAAATGTGATAGCATCTTGGTAAAAGATACAAATAGACATGAGGTGGCTTATTACATATCTAAATGCATCTACAAAACTACTTTGAATGCCAAACTACTGGGGAAAGCTATACTGAAGCTCTACCTTGGAAATTTTTTAATTTTTTTGGATCAAAATCTGACAATGGGGTTTTTCTAGCATAATGTTCCAATAACACTGCACAGGGGTCAAGCTTGTATTCCCACGTGAAAAGTGAAAATAGCTCTATCCAGAGTCCATCAGAACTTCCTTTTAAGTTGTACCAGAACACTGTAGCCTGGTAAGAATATTGCTTTTATAACTCAAAGGCTTTTCTCCAACAAAAACCTTATGTTTTAGGAATACTTAAAGAATCATTTGTCCTCACAGTAACTCCTCTGTATTTATCAATGAGGAACTTAAGTATGTTACTCCCATCATGTTTTCTATAACCCACCCCACTGCAGGGGACTTTCTGTTCAAGTAAAAATACTAGAGCTTTGCCTAAAGGCTTGTAAGGAAGCTTTTAAACTTGGAAAGGAACCTGGTAAGAAGTTGGAAGACTTAAAACAGGTGGTTCATGGAATCCTATTTAGATCATGCCATATTTTTAGCAACCTGCCTGTCTGCAGAGGGGCATTGCAATTTGATTCATGAGAAATGCCAATCAAATTCCGAACACGTTCTTTTTATGACTATTAAAAGCAGCAAAACTAGTTTTCACTTGGGCAAGGGTTTCCCAGTTACTTGAGCAACGATCTTTTTACCAAGCTGTATTGAGAAGCATTAAGCAATTATGCATACAACTGGTTCCAATTTATTCTCATAGGTCAAAATTTTTATGTAGAGTATTTTTATATATGTAATTGTTTTTCCAAAATGTTCCTCCGTATTGTGCCATTTATACATACTTTTTTCCAGATACATGGCAAACACATGTACTGTAGCCACAACTAATAATGTACTCAGATTTCATTATATAGTAAAAACCAGAATATAAACTGGACACTTTTCCAAAGTCAGTTATAGTTATCACATTAGCATTGGCAAGTACAGAACATTCAAACATAAATTCCAATTGAGTAGGGCAATTAGAGCCTCTAAGAATTTTAGGAACCAATTGCTCTCAATGATTAAGAAAATTGAGTTTTAATTTTAGGGGTGGATCACTGGTAGTATTTTGGTCTTTGTGGTGGTAGTTTTTCATAAATTGGAGGAGAATCAGGCTAATGCTATTTATAAGAGAGCCGGAGGAGATGATCTGTGTTTGCACTTACAGAAACTTAAGCAAGTCACTTCATATTGGACTCTCCATTCCACAACTTGTAGAATAGAAATAATTCTACCTAATTTCCTGAGAAAGGCAGAATTGTTAAAACATCAGTGATTTTGAGATGAATTTTGAAATAGGATAAAAAATTCTCCACTAAAAACACAGATGTTGGGGCATCTGGGTGGCTCTGTCGATTAAGTGTCTGACCTCGATTCAGCTCATGGTCTCAGGGTTCAAGAGTTCCAACCCCACATGGGGCTCTCTGCTGTCAGCACAGAGACCACTTGGGATCCTCTGTCCCCCTCTCTGTCCCTGCCCACTCTCTCATAAAACAAACTGCACACGTACGCACACATTACAGCCACCCTTTTTCCCCTAGGCAGAGCATAATTATGTAAGATCATGAAGATTAACTCAGATTTTTATTTTGAGCTACTCCATTGGATGCAGGTTTTTCTCCGTTACATTTCCTCATAACACCACTGATCATGCCTAGGAAATAGCATCATACATACACACACTTCAAATATGAAGAATATCTAGTTGGCTCCAGTTGTCTAAAGTAGAAAATTCTAAGACTTTCAAGAGGAGTCCTTTCCTCTGGCAACATTCATTACTCCCCATTCCACAAGGCAACTCCAGATCTCCAGTATAAAAGTGGGAGGAGGCAATAAAGAGAAAATGCATTGCCAATACTTCCTCTGAAAAGAGACCACACTCACCAATCCTTGCCCTTGAGGATCAAGAGGACGACGCCAGACTCACCCACCCAAGCCTTATACAGCCAAATGACCCTGGTGCAAGTGGTGTCCCAGCAACAACAACAAGGAATAAATTCTGTAGTATTTCTTGTGGGCACTGAGGATTTGTGAAATTCTAGGAACTCACAAGGGTAGAGAAACAGTCAACATTTTGGGAGGTCTAGGGAGTTTTCAGGATAGCCTCTCTCAAATTCTAACTGGAATATCTGAAGACATAAAACCTAAAGGCATTATAACAATTAGAAACTTTAAGAAGTCATTCAGAATTGTTTTATAGATGTATAATGGAAATATCTTCATGACTGATTATGGAAATGTTTTAAGTCCATACTACTTGAAAATATATGTAACATCTAGGACACATGCCATATACCTGCCAGACCATCTGTCATATTTATAGCATGTTTCTTATAGTCTAGTTTACAAATAGCATGTAGTTTTCAATTATTTAGGAAAACATATCATTTTTTCATTTATGTCTCCTGGTATAGTTTTCCCTAAAGTTTACGATTTATTATAGTTTGTTCTACTTTAGTACAGCTGGACTTTTATCAGTAAGGGAAAAATCCAATATTTTGCTTTTCCTTAGGAGATATTCTTGGCATTCACAGATTTAACGTGAATGCCTTTGGCAACGGTCATAGATAATTAACATGTAGTAATTACCAAAACTCAATCTGCCGTCTGAAGTCAGCTAAGTTTTTTTTTTTTTTTTTTTTTTTTATGTACCAAACTGTCAGAGAAACCACGAGCCTGGACTAAAGAAGCCCCGATTGCTTTAGTTGTAACATAAACCATAGCCCCTCAATTACCTCAGCATTCCTAAAACCTGCCCCAACCCCCATCTCCACCCCCCAGACAGCATCCTCCCAGAATCTTAGATGTGGCCATGAAGCGATGGGCAAGACCCGCCCAGAGAACAGAACCAGGGGCCTTGGTGACTTGGCTGTCCAGAAAGAGGAATCCAAGAAGGTGATTAAAGAGCTTTCCTGCCAAGGTAGCAAGGCTCCACAATCCCTCCTCAGAAGTTGTCCAAAATGGCTATAAATCAGGTTTCTTTTTTTCCTGTAGGAAGTTTAAGATTAGGGTCACAGTCATGCTGCGTATTGGGTTGGGGATGAAGACCGTGCCCCCAACAGGTGGTCTCCTTGTAGATGAGAGAGGTAGGCTTGCTGTGCAGGAAGAAAAGGACAAGTGGATATTTGGCCAAAAGAAGGGCAGCCCGTGGCCAAGATTGGCGGTGACAACTAGCATATATTCTATCCTCCTCCTTGTCCTATCACTGCCCCTCATTTCCCAGCCCTTTTCATCTACATCAAGTCAGGCATTAGCACAATGTCAACGGTAGTGTGTCACTTTGGGACTAAGGCAGTCAAGAACCAGTAGGTCTTCATGCTATTACTGCGCTGATACAGCATTTATGTAGCTCATGAATATTTGAAGAAGTTTAACACTCTTGTACTGACATTACCACCGATATCTAACAGTGGCTAGTATGTAATAAACACCTTCTTGGATAGCTTAAGTATATTTTATGGAAAACAGGAAGTACAAGCAAAACAGAAATAAAGCCTCCTGTAACAAGAGTGCAATATAAACCCACATGAAAAACACAACTTCGTTATCTTTTAACCTATGCACAACTTTTTAAAGTATGTTCAAGTACTTCAACAAATTGCTAAAAATTTCCTTGCATTTAGGACTGATGTAATGAACTAGTGTAATTACTTTGCACATGTTAAAAGCTGCTTTAGCTCTTTCACCTGAGCATTTCTGTGTTCTCCATTGGGTGCTACAATCATCATCCCTGCACTGAAAGTCTACAGAAGAGTCAGTAGCTACAATTCGATATATGATACAGGAGGAGGAATCCAGTAGTGGAACAAAGGCAGGCCTGGTCAGCTTGGTCTAGAGAAAATCAGGGAAAAGGCTTAAAACTGATCTGAAGGATGATAAGTTTAAGAGAAAGAACATTCTAGACCAAGAGTAAATTCAAGTTCAACTATTATAAACCTATTCTAGAACCAAACACCTGTTTCTAGAATAATTATCTCTTCCTTGCCACCTATTCTGTCATTAGCTTTCTTGGTTAATGGTTACAGGATCATGCAGTCATTTAAGTCATCAAAATCATTTTGGTCTTTTAGGGTCCAAAATTCAAATGTGTCCCCTTATAAGGCTGTTCAACTTCAACACTAACATTTTGATGGTTTGTGAAGGGGGTTGTTCTATGCATTGGGAGAAGTTTTGCCATATCACTGTCCTCTGGCCACAAAATGCTAATAGCTTTCCCTATACCACCCTCCCCCACAACCTTAACAGCAAAAATGGTCTCCAAATATCACCAAAGGTCACACGAGAGAAAAATGCCCCCACTTACGTGACTAAGATAAAGCTTCTGAACAGCAAAGGAATCAATCAAGAAAACTAAAAGGCAACCAATGGAATGGGAGAAGAGATTTGCAAATGACATATCAGATGAAGGGTTAGTATCCAAAATCTATAAAGAACTCCCCAAACTTTACATCCGAACAAATAACCCAGTTGTTTGGATTATTGGGCAGTTATTGGATTATTGGAAATGGGCAGATGGGAATAAACATTTTTCCAAAGACATCCAAATGGCTAATGGACACATGAAAAGATGCTCATCAGGGAAATACAAATCAAAACTACATTGAGATACCATCTCACACCGCTCAGAGTAGCTAAAATTAACAACTCAGGAAAGAACAGATGTTGGCGAGGATGTGGAGAAACGGGAACCCTCTTGCACTGTTGGTGGGAATGCAAACTGGTGCAGCCACTCTGGAAAATGGTGCGGAGGTTCTCAAAAAATTAAAAACAAAATTACCCTACAACCCAGCAATAGCACTGCTCGAATTTATCCAAAGGATACAGGAGTGCTGATTCATGTTTTCACAGTGCTATCAATAGCAAAATTATGGAAAGAGCCCAAGAGTCCATCAACTGATGAAGGGATAAAGAAGATGTGGACACACACACACAAATACTACTTGCCAATGAAAATGAAATCTTGCCATTTCCAGCAACGTGGATGGAACTGGAGAATATTATGCTAAGTGAAAGAAGTCAGAGAAAGAAGTTTCTCAACTTCCACACAGGAGTGAAAACATAACAGAAGACCGTGAAGGAAAAGAAAAAAAATGTTACAAAGGGAAGCAAACCATAAGAGACTCTTAAATACAGAAAACAAACTGAGGGTGGAGGGATGAGCACTGGATGCTGTATCTAAGTGATGAATCATGGGAATCTACTCCCGAAGCCGAGACTACACTGTATACACTGTAAGCCAGCTAACTTGACAGTTTTATAAGAGTTAAAAGCAAGCCTGACCTCAGTTGAGAACTACTAGTCTACATTAGCATACCTCACACAGGCACCTACTCTTTCCCTTCATTGCTGCAACCACATTAAGTGGCTTTTCTTCCCCTCCCATAGACTGCAAGAGTGGTCCTTTCAGTGACTCCCTGCCATCCCTGGTACCCTGCACAGCGTTGCATAAGGAGAAGACCCTCCCAACACATCAAACCCCCCCACCACCACAGCTCAAGCCTCATGCTTTCACAAGTCCACGCTTTAATGTGATGTCTCCCTTAGCCTCATCTCCCAATCCACCCTATTTTCCAGCTGCACAGGGCCAGAAGCTGCCCTTGAATTTCCAGATCCACATGGAGTTATCCCTCTTAAAGTCCAGTGGAGAGGCCTTTTCCAGCACAGGTCTCCATGCTCTTACTCCTTTCTCCAAGTTCACACAGTACACGTCCTGCACTGCTCTCAACAGCATCAGACTTTGGGTTTGTGTGCCTGGTGGCAGTACAGGATGGCCCTGAACATGCGAAGCATAACTGGCCAAGGGTCCCAGCCACTAGCTTTTGAAATCCATCCTAGTTTGCAACCCAGCCATCTCTCAAGTGATGCTCCCATTCAGTAACTGAGTGTGGCAAGGATACTGAGGATATACCCCTCCTTAGGGGGCATGGGACTCCTCTTTCAGCCCAATTCGGCTTGAGGCAAGCTTCACCGAATCTTGCTTGGATTCCCCAGTAGCCTTGGATGCTTCTACCTAACATTCTCCTCTTCCATTTCAGAGTTCCTTATTTTCTCTAACATAGGCACTTCCCCTACACAAAATACTTAGTCACACAATCCCATCTTGTCACCCCTTCTTGGAGGACCAAAACTAACAGAATATTCACGTAAGAGATATAAGAAATTCTCCCTGATAGAGTACTTGATGGAGTATTGAATAACTGAGAAGTCCTTATGAATTTTATACATAGTGCTTGACACACCACAGAATGGTTATGAGAAACTTCAAATAAGTACACAGCACCACTGCAAGTTACTGTAGGAGAACACCGTAGAAGCCAGATGCAGGGTCTGGTTTTAGGACATCTGGAAACAGTTTCTTTCAACCAAGACGACTGCATTGCTTCAAATCCCACCAAGAAATAGTGAAGCTAACAGTCTAGGCAGTCAGGTTAGTCCCCGAGGGCCTTGGGAAGAAGGGAACCCACTGGGTAATAGAGGACTGGTCGTCCCAGGGGCTGTTAGGAAAAGCCTGGATGTAATTTACATGTGCCATCCTGACGAGTATACACCAAAAGTTCAGCTTAGTAAATACTGATCTCTACTTTGGCAAGGATGCTAACATTATAAGATAGAGAATAGGACCATAAGAGCAAAGCTTAGAGTTGAAAATAGGAGTATTAAGGCCTGGTAACTGTACATTCTGTGACAATTCATCAATGGACTAAATAAGTTACAGAAAAGCACAAGCGACGCACACATGAAAAAGACTTCTGGCAGACCCTGTGCTCCTGATTCTTGGGTCCCAAACAGTTAAAACTAAAGAGCACCTGGATGGCTCGCTCAGTTGAGCGGCTCTTGATTTTGCCTCAGGTCATTTTCCCAGGATCATGGGATCAAGCCTGCAGTCGAGCTCCATGGGGAGTGCAGAGCCTGCTTGGAAACCTGTCTCTGCCCTTCCCCTGCTCGTACCCTCCCACTCAAAATTAAAAAAAGCCACTAAGTACTAGCTCAGGCTCAGAGATTTAGTGAAAGACATAAATATGAAGACTTCTGAATAATGGGGAAAAAATTAACCACATACGAATTAAAGTTCGCCTGTTTGGGGTTAATCCAACACTAGCAGTCCACTAAATGGGATTCATGCTGAGGTGTCAATTTTTTGTAAGCAGCTCCATATAGAGAGATATTTTGGAAACACTTTGGTTTTCATCTCCTTCCTCAATAGTCACCGTAAAAAGGGTAGAGGCTACCTCAATTAAGAAGATGGAAGGAGAACCAGTCAACTAAACAAGATGTGGAAGGGAACTCCGCAGATTTCTTCACCCAGGAGGGTGACTGGAGGCCAAAGAAACAGATGGAAAGATGTGCATGTGCCAACTTCTCCACGGAGGACGAAGATCCTAGAGACAAAGGCATGTTAGTTTAAGGGGACTGCCAAAAGTGGAGTTTCAGCAGGTTAAGCAGGATTCAGGGAAGAGACCCGCCAAAAGGGATCCCTCCTCCTCCACACGCCCTTCACAAAGTTAGGGATGTAGCAGAATTCAGCAAAGGGAAGAACTAAGTCTGCCTTGAATTTCAAATACCATGGAGGACTTCAGACCCTTAGAGGAGTGTGGAAGATCAACAGCATCACCAAACCACGTTACATAGGGAAGGTACAGCAGCAGAAGCAAAGTGATAAGAGCTGCACAATGCAGTAGTCAGACACAGAATGAGGGCTACAGCCACAGCTCACAGGGATACATAGCAGCAGTGAGAGCCCAGGAGGGGAGTCCATTAGACTTGACTGAGCAGAGGCAGCCCCAAGTTCTCAGATCTCGAATTACACTGATGGTACAAGAGGCAAAACAACTAAGGCACAGAGGAACTAGAAGTCCATCTCTCCACCTTCCTCCCAAACAATGATATCAGAATGAACACTTTAAGGCCCTGTATGGGGTCCATTTTTGTCAGTCCATGTATGTTTGAGGCTAGCAATGTAAACATAATACACATTAGCAATAAAGTGAGGAAATCAGATACTCATTTCAAGATATTTGAGGAAAGTACAACATCCATTTATAATTAAAAGCAAACTTAAAGCAACAAAAACAAACCAGAAAAAGAACTTAAAACTAGCTCTAACAACAATCCTTCAGTAAATTTCAACCTCAGTGGTTAATGGACAAGTCAAAGCTAGATCACAGTCACATACAAAGAGCAGTCAGGAAGCAAGGAGGAGCAGGGCCAGAAGATTAGTATTAATTTCGCAGGCATTGGATCAAAGTTGATCTTTAAACAATTCAACTGGTCCAGGCTATGGGTACCACAATTTTATTCAAGTCTAAAGACTCATCTGAGACTATGAAGAACTGGTTATAGTGACAAGTGGACTATGGAACCTACCAGGAGTTCAGTTATTTGACACCATTAACCTAAAGGAAGTTAATGATGGAGTTGGGGTAGAAAGATCTATGGGTAGTACGTATATGGCTAATATAGGCTCCAGTGGAAATACCCAAAACCGACAAATGTCACTTCTCTTAGTAACTTGGACTTTTAGTAATTGGATCATGACCAATTAAAAGATTCTTAGCTGATATTTGCTCCATCACTCGAAGTTCTTGCTCTACCATGACTGATGTCCTCAATGCAGCCTTATAAAAATTAAAACACTTACATAGGTATACAGTTTTTAAAAAGTTAAAGTGAGAATATCAATACATTTTCAAAAGCAAAGTAAATATACTTAAGTCAGAACTTAGACAACTATATCCAAATTGGCATAGCTACAGGCGAGGATAACTCTAGTCAAGACCTAAAAACATTTCCAACTGTTTGATTTCAAAAAGGGGAAATTGTATAATAATTTGAACTACACCAGCATTATGAATCAACATGAACAGAAACATCACTCCTAATAATGTTTCCCATCTGGAATGTTTTTCCATGCCATGAAATACTAAATCAAGAAAACATTAACCATGACAAATTGTGGTAGTAAATCTAGAATTTTCCAGACCAGTTACACATTGAGAGGTTCTAGGAATATTTTTCTTTCCTTTGATATATAGGTGGCTGTGTAAATATTACTGTGTTTCTGCCATTCTGATGTTTCAAGCTTTCTATTTAGATACACCAGAAAAGGAAATTGTTCAAGACATTCCATGTAAACACAGGCCAAAGTAACATGAAAAAGAGCAAGTAGATCTTCCAAAATTTACTTAGTCAAGACCAATACTCACACCCAGGAAGACATCTTAGGTCAATTAACCTGAGAGGAAGCATTACATGTGAATGCTAGAATCCAGTAACTAAATTCCTAGTTGCTTCTTCTTGAACTTGTCTTTCATCAGAGTTAATGAAGTCGGTTTATTTTAACAGAACTATGGAAACCTGGAGTTTCAAAAACTTGGACAGGAAAGTGTTTGACCTATTTTCACTAACCCCTGATAATTCATTTTGATCATAGGTAGAACCACAGACATTGTGACTTTGTTACCAATAAAAGGATACCTTTGTATCCGTTATGGAGCTATCCAGTTTATACTTCTTGCCACTACAGTAGTGAATAGACCCCGCCCCAATAAGATTGCTGGGTTGATGAAGTATTTCTTATGAAACCATAAATTGTATTTGTAACATTTTGACTACTGTTAGTATTTAAAAAGGAAGCTAATTAACGCTTTACACATTTAAAGTTATGCTCAGAAAGGTCCTGCTGAAGAAGTTCATCGTTGGGAATGGAGGGGTTAGGGCCTCTGCCTTCAAGGGAGAGGAACACAAAGAACCCATTATTTTTATTTCCTCCCTCCACAATAAGGTTTTTTCTTTTACACAAAAATCTTACTCCCGTCACTCTAATGATCATTTCTCATTTACTGGCACCAGGTCTCTGTAGATACCTTATCAAATATGGTGCAATTTAGACACCGGCAGATTCCGCCTCTATGGCCACCCCCATACTAACAAAAAAAAAAAAAAAAAAAAAAGCCAACTTTTCGAGTTCTTTTCATTTTACATATATTCATTTTCATTTCCTTCTAATTTCAAGGAGATTTAAGTAAATTCAGGGGAGTCAGCTTCAGTAAGTGGTCTGGAGTTCGTGTCTGAGTGGTATCACCTGCCCTGTTAGAAGAGACATTTCACATGTGGCACAGGCCCCATAGGTCCACTCCCTGACTCACTAGCTCAACATCTGACACTTCAGGAGTTGCCCACCTTTGCGGAAAGGGTCAGTTTTTGCCCAGCAGGTAGAGACTACAGATCTTCCAAATGCCTCTCCCCCATGGCAGGAAGGGGTGGCCTCAGCTAGGGTTCATCTGGGTGTTAATCCCTCTGCTAACCCACTCTGACCTCTCAGGTCACCATCGATTCGGGGAAAACCCAATGACGACTGACTCTCTGAACACAGCCCTTACCTGGGTCCCCAGAGAAATACCAAGGGGCCAGAGGGCACTTACCAGGCCTCCACAGAGGCTGAAGACCGCCGTGTGATCCGCCCGAGCATTGACCTGGCCTCGATAGAAGCAGTGGCGTAGATCTGGGGCCACCACGCTGCGCTCCTCGGCCCCGCGCGCGGGGGCTCCCAGGTGCACCTCGGTGTAGCCAGCGGCCAGGAAGGCCGCGTCCGCGCTCAGGTTCAGCTGGAAGAGCTGCCCGTAGGCGCTGATTCGGTAGTGGGTCCTGAATGGCGGGGGCTCCAGGGCCTCCGAGCTGCGCTTCCTCCGGCTGAAGTGGTGGCTCTGAGGGAACACTTCGCCAAACTCATTGACCCGCGCGGGGGTCACCACTTCGTAGGAGGCCAGCGTCCTTACCAGGGCTTCTACAACCACAGAAATATGGCCCCTGAGCCCCCGCGCGTTACCAACGTCCCAACCCCAGACTTGAACCAAACGCCCCAGGTCCAGATACACCAGGGGCACGACAAATGCACACACGCTGGCGAGCGCGCGCGCACACGAACACACGTGCTCCGCTTTCCCACACCCCCGACTCGCTCCAACCTTCCCAAGCAAAGACCCTGACACGCCCGGCCCTGCACAACCCACTCCTTCTCCCATCCCTCTTTGCTTCCCAACAGCCCACTGGTGCCCTGCGGGCGCACGCGCCTCTCTGCCCCCAAGCGCCCCCACCGCGTGGACCCGGGAGGGACACGGTGCCCGGCGCGCACAATTCCTCGAAACCCGGGGCAGCCGCAACCTCTCAGGATGCTTGGGGCTGGCTGATCCGGAGTCCCGCGAGCCCCTGCAGGACCACGATCCTCACAACGGGGCTGGGCCACCCACCCCCCCTCGCCCCCACCCCGCTGCTGAAGGCGCCCGGCGGTGACCTTACCTTGCCTAGGGTGCAAGTGAATTTCCCAAGATCTGGTGATGAACAGCGAGAGCTGGTAGAGCAGCCCCGTCAGCCACTTGGCCACCCGCATGGTTCCACCCGGGGGATCCCAACCGGGGAGGCCAACCCGAGCCGCCGGCCGCCCAGCCCGGCTTCCCCGCGCTCCGCAGCCTCTCCTCCCTCTCGCCCGCCGTGCTCTGCGCCGGCCGCCGCGGCGCCTTCAGCAGCCTCCGGAGCAGCAGTCCCGGCCCCGGGCCGGACCGTCTCGCCACACCGCCAGCCTCCGCTCCCTGAGCCGCTGCTTCATCGCACTGCAGCCCCACAGCTCCCGGCTCGCTCTCGGCAGCCTCGCTCCGCTCCCTGAGCCCGCACTGCCCTCAGACGCCTTCTCCCTGGGTCCAGATCCACGCGAGGAAGCGAGCCGACCTAGCAGGAACGGTGCCAATATAGCCACCCCGGGCCGGGCGAACGCGGGGGAGAGCCCGCCTCCACGGGCAGGGCCGGGCCAATCAGCAGGAGGCGCGGCCGGTGCTCTCCCTCCCGCGTGCAGCCCGCCCCCAACTCCCAGCCGCGCCCGGAGTGCGGTCCCAGGGGGCTCCGGCGCCGGTAGGGCAACATGGTGTGGAGCCCGAGGGCCAGCTGGACAACGTCCCGGTACCTGTAACACCCAACACCGATGCAAGCTGTGCGGCCGAGGTCCAGAAAGGTGATAGGTGTGTGAGGGTTTTTAGTTCTTACAGTGAAATGAAAAGCATCAGTTGGAAAATTTCTGTTATTTAGGTTTCAGGGTAATTTTAGGCTTCTCAAGCAAGACAAAATAAGCTACAGCGGGAAGTTCCTGAAGGCAAGGGATTCTTCCAATGAAGCTTAATGACCTGCCTTGATTGGCAAGGCCCCTGTGTGCTCTGGGAATTTAAGAGCATTGTAGGTGCAAAGGGGAAGGCGAGGTTGCAATCAGCAAGCACTGCTGGGTGTGAATTTCTGGGAGTTGTCTAAGGAAATGCTAAATGAATCGCTCAGTCTCCACAGTTCCCGTAGTTGTCATTTTTTTCTTTTAATATTCATTTTTGTACTTAATTTTGTATAAAGAGCTCCTCAAATTACAGAAACGTCAAGCCCCACAAAACTCGTATCTGCCCCTGCCATTGTAGCTGCCTGTCATTTTATGAGACTTCCTGCTGGTAGTTTCACAATATTAATTGGCCCTCCCTGTATGATACCCAAATGACCCCATGTATCCCTACTCATTTTCCTCAACCATTACTGTAGTAGTGGATCCAGGTGTGTTGCCTCGTGTCTCAAATTCTATAAACCTCAGCAGCAGCAGAAAGAATTGTCATTTCAGAACTACTCTCTCATTTCTCAAATCCACCTGTTTGATCTGCAGATTCTTTATTGCTTCTTGCTGTAACCAGTATGAAAACGAAAGAGGAGGAAGTCGTCAGATTGTCTTGAAATCCAACCAAGGGGGAGAAAGAATGTGAGAGAAAAAGGGAAGGAATACATGGGTACATCTTCCCAAACACAAAGGAATATCCTTTCAGTTTAATTCCTGGCCGCCCTTCTTTCCTGAGCTCTCCACAACAAAAATTCTGTTGACTTTGAATTGACCTCTCCTGGCATGCCTCCTTACTTTTATATCATACACTTGGTCCATCTGTTGTTCACCGCTAATGTGAGCCAATCTTGTTTGAGGAAGGAGAGTTTAATTTTACTTTTACCAAGGAAAATACCCAGCTGGGTGATGGTAATTCTTACACAATCAATCCCCTTTCTTTTGTGCCTCTTCCTCCCAAATGTCATTTCATTCATCACAGAGTTACAGACATCTAATTTTTCCCCCTTAAGTTAAGCACACTGTTACTCTAAACAAAACAAACCCACCTGTCCTATTACCCACACCTGTCTATTTAGAGGTTACCTTCAGTACATTGTAATTTAGAGTCATTTTAATTACATTGCAGTTCTAAATGTATCTTTACATCAGGAGCCATGCCTTCCCTCATACAATAACAGAAAATAGAACTGCACCTGTTTCATTGGCTATCTGCTAATGAAGGCAAAATAAATATTTCATTTCCATCACTGAATTTTTGCCACTCAAAGTAGTTTTCTCAGTGGAGTATGTGATTTTCAGCCTGTTCTAATGTTTTGGAAATGTTATTTTAAGAATAGGCCTATTTTATCTTTTATTAAAGAAATGGGAAGTTGTTTGGGATGTTTATTCTATGCTATTATAATCTTTACCATATTCAGTAAAGAGCATTATTTCCCACATCTTCTAGAAGATAAATGTTACATTTCCATTCAGTATCTATGTAACTAAGCTGAGTTTCCTGAAATTCTTTCTGGCTTCAATGCCTTCTCATTATATTAGGCTCAACTGTTACGATATTCACATTGTCTCTCTTCCTTTCTCTGTCTCTGCCAATGAAAATGCCATGAGTAAACTAATCTATGCCATTTCAATCAATTTCCTCATATTGATCATTACAGCTACCACTTAGGGAATTGCTCTGACATAAGCATTATACAAGGGACTTTAGAAAAATTACCTCATTTAATTTATGCATTCTCCCCATGGAATTCAGAACTTACCCAGATCACATATCAAGTTAGACTCAAATATCTTTGGTTTCAAATTCCATACTTTTTATAAGAAAATTGTACTCTTTATACCAGCTCCAATCTGATGTGGTACAGTTGTAACCAGCAACAACTCAGAAAATGAAAGCCATAGTTATATTACATGTAATTGTATTTGATTCATAATTTTGACAATCATCATTATAACTATAAGCTATGTTATGAGGTTGGCACAGTGTAGAGAAAATATTTTCAATCTTCCAAAGCAGGAATAGGCTCACTATACTCAAGATAGACTTTGTTTTTATAGTCCTAATTCCACCATAACCAGCTGTTTAAAGTTCAACAATTTACCGAAACTCTATAAGCCAATTGTATTGGACAAAATGTGCTCAATGCATGTTCATGTGGATTACGATTTTTATTACAATATAATATGAGACTGATGTTCGTACCGAAAGGAACAACTGTTTGAATAGAGACTGCTTTTCTAATATTAGTAGGTAGGAAGTAGGGTGATCAATCCTTACAGTGTAACTGAGACTAGGGAGTTTCCTGAGATGCAAGACTTTCGGTGCTAAAACTTGGGGAGTCCTGGGCAAACTGGGATGAAATGGTCATTAAGTTCAGGATTTCTCAACTGAGGCAGTATTGACTTTGGGGGCCAGGCGAGTCTTTGTTATAGGGGGAGGGGAGCTGTCCTACTTGATATAGAATGTTTAGCAGCATCCCTGTCCTCTACTCACTCGGTGCCAGTAGTACCCCACCCCTGTTGTGACAACCAAAAATATTTCCGGACATTGGCAAATGTCCCCTGGGAGCAAAACTGGCCCTAGTTGAGAACCACTGGCCTAACGGGGGGATAAAATTGGAAAATGATAAATGCGAAGAAGTGGGTTTGGCAGGAGACCCCACAGATGCCCCTCCATTCTTAATTACAAATGGCCAATTGTAAGTAGAAACATTATATTGTAGCAGGTGTGGGAGATTATCCATCATTCTAGTTAAAACAGTACAAGCTATGGTCATTGTGTTAATTCTTAAAGCACTGTTATTTCCAGGTGTACAGAGAATCGATCTCTTCCGCCCAAGCAATTATTACACTCTGTTCAGATTGTAAGGGTTATGTGGGGAGGGGACTATCAACAGGCTCTTTGAGGCAGTATCCCCAGCACCAAATGTTGTGTCCTCTTAGAATAGAAAAAAAAGTAAATATTCATTATATAAACAAATAGTAATATTAACATTTATATAACCTGGAAGAATAGGCAAATTACCAATCTTACCATTTGCTTTTAATGAGGATATTTACACCACTTAAATTTAATATAACACTTAATATATTTATATTCAAGTCCATCATCTTGTTTTCTATTTGTCCTACTCTTTTTTATTTTCTGCCTTCTTTTGGATTAACTAAATGGATTAACTATCATCCCATTCAATCTGTGTTAGCTATAACTTTTTCCTTACTTAGGCAGTTACCCTAGAATTTATAGTCTACATCTTTAATATATCTCTGACTGGCTTCAAGTATAGTATGCAAATTCAATTTCATCCCTCCCAACCTTTGTGCTGTTGCTATCATCATACATTCAACTTTTGCATATGTTGCAATTCCCACTTTGCATTCATGCTATCTTTATTTAAACAGCTATTTCATCTGCTATCATTTTTGTTC
Organism: Acinonyx jubatus; assembly: GCF_027475565.1. Lineage (NCBI taxonomy): Eukaryota > Metazoa > Chordata > Mammalia > Carnivora > Felidae > Acinonyx > Acinonyx jubatus. Next base: position 69,504,875 of record NC_069387.1, read on the forward strand.
TGTCTGAAAGACTTTCTTTAACGTTTCTGATAGCACACACTCTACTTGTGATGAGTTCTTTTTTTTTCAAGTTTTTTTTTTAAGTTTATTTATTTTTGACAAAGACAGAGTGTGAGCCTGAGCTGGGGAGGGGCAGAGAGAGAGAGAGACACAGAATCCGAAGGAGGCTCCAGGCTCCAGGCTCCAAACTGTCAGCACAGAGCGCGATGCAGGGCTCGAACTCACAAACCAAGATCATGACCTCGGCCGAACTCAGACGCTTAACCAACAGAGCCACCCAGGCGCCTCTCAAGTTTATTTTTGAGGCCTGTTTTTTCCCGGGTATAGAATTCTAGGTTGGGAGGATTTGCCCCCCACCCCTTTTATTTCTCAAAAGCTGTTGATCAATTGTCTTCTTGCATTTTTTAATAACAAAAAAAAAGTCCTTATCCTCCATACATCAGGTATCTTTTTGTTGTATATGCTTTTAAGATTTTCTTCTGTATTGCTAGTTTCATTCAATTAATTTACAGTGTACCTTGATGTGATTTTTTTTCATGTTTCTTAGGCTTGGAGTCCATTGAGTTTTGGGAGACTATGAGTTTATTATTTTCATCAAATTTGTAAAATCTGTGGTTGTTACTTTGTCAAATATAATTTTTTGTTCCCTCTCTCTCTGTTCCTTCAAGGACTGCAGTTATGCATATATGAGAATGCACACAGTTGTCCCACAGCTCTCTGAAGCTCTGTCTGTTCTAAATTTTCCTCTTCCCTTCTGTGTTTCAAATGGATAATTTTTATTACTGTCTTCAAATTCACTAATATTTTCTTCTGCAATGTCTAATTTGTAATTAATCATATTCACTGACATTTTTACCTCTAAGACTTTAGTTTGGGCCTTTTTTTTGTATCTTGCATGCCTCAACTTAACTTTTTGAACATATAGAATACAGTTATAATCAACCTTTTGATATGTGTTCTAAAATATGGGTCAGTGCTTGGCCAATTTTGATTAATTGATTTTCCTCCTCAGTATTGGTCATGCTTTCCTGCTTCTTTTAAGCCTGATTATTTTAATGTTTTATTTTTATTTTTATTTTCATTTTGGAGAGAGAGAGAGACAGTACAAGCAGGGGAGGGACAGAGAGAGAGAGAGAGAGAGAGGGAGACAGAGTATGTGAAGCAGACTTCAGGCTCTGAGCTGTCAGCACAGAGCCCAATGTGGGGCTTGAACCCACAAACCACGAGATCATGACCTGAGCCGAAGTCAGACCCATAACTGACTGAGCCACCTAGATGCCCCAAGCCTGATAATTTTAGATTGGATGAATTTTACTTTTGTGGGTACTGGATATATTTGTGTTCCTACAAATCTTAAGTTTTGTTCTGAGATGCAGTTAGGTTTCCTGGAAATAGATCTTTCCATATCTTTCTTTTAAAATTTATTAAGCAAGAATGAAACAATGCTCAGTCTAAGCATACTTGTTTGCCACTACTAAAGCAAGAGCATTCTACATAGAATGTATGTACCTTACCTAATGCTCATATCTGAGATTTTCTAGTCCAGTTAGTGAGAACAGGCACTACTCCCATCCCTGTAAGAGCCAGTGGCAGTGGTACTTCTAATTCTGTTGGGTGCTTCTCTCCTAACTTTCTTGGACTTTTTTTCACCTGTGTGTGCACTAATTTTAAGACAGAACTCATTTCATATTGTATAGTGAGAAAATCAACCTAAAAAGTGAAACCTGGTGCATATATCAGGATGGTTAACGATCTCCTCCTGGAAATTTCTTTTAAAAGAAAGGAATGATAACTCCTGGATCATATACCAATTACCATAAACAAGTAAGATGGCAGCCATGTGAAGGAAGTAAAGAAAATATTCAGAAATGAGCAAGAAATCTCAGCAGGAAACACACAGCAATAACATAGGAAAAAAGAAGATGAGTGGCCACCCTGTTTTGTAAAAGCTGTAGTCCTTGTGTGAAACACCAAAGATTGGGTACATGAGCAGGTCCATGTCTTGTCTAGAGAAACAGAAGAAGTGGGCTATGCAAAAAATAACAAATAGGAGCCAGAGTTATAGGAAGCAGTCTGTCTCTGTGATAGCAGAGAAGAGAGCACCTAGTAGGCTACTCCATACCTCTCAGCCCAACAAATCCTGGTCTAAGAAAAGAAAGTTAATTCAAGGATGAAGGTGTTTTTTTTTTTCTTTTAAAAAGGATTGCACACAAGAAATTCAGTACACGCTAAGAAAGAAATTGGGAAAGAGCATCAGAATTTATCTACAGATGAAGAACACACACCAGAAGAATCTTGCTATGGAGCATATGAAAAGTATGACCAAATATTTTGTTACAGACTATAAAAAAAATGAAGAGATTACTTTTGAAGTCAGATCTACATCAGTGGTTTAGGACTCAGGGAATATACAGAAAGACAACAGGAAGAAATAAAAGGTGAGTTAGCAGAATTCAGAAAAGAAGTAGAGGAGGAAAAGCATCTTAACAAAACTGAAAAGAAAATAGAAAAGCATGAAGAAAATAGAAAATGTGTTTGTGATGGGGCAGGGAATATGGGGGAAAAAATGGGAAAATTGACCACACTGAAATGGAAATGAAGAAAGTAAAGAGAGAAAAGAAGGAAGGAAGGAAGAATAGAGGGGGAAGGAAGGAAGGAAGGAAGGAAGGAAGGAAGGAAGGAAGGAAGGAAGGAAGGAAAAAGAGAAGAAGGAAGGAAGAAGGGAGGGAGGATTTAGGAGAAAAAAATAAGTAGAAAAGATATGCATTAGAGATCCATATACACATATTTAGAGTAGCCTCTGAAGAAAAAAGAACCAGAAAAATAAACAGAACATATTTTACAGTTATAATTCAGGAGTGCCTCTGTTGAAATAAAAGACCCGAATCTATGTATTGGAAAGTAGGTTATATTCATATTTCTCCACTGCAACATTCAACATCAGAAGATAGTGGAAGGAAATTGTTAATAGATATACTCAAGGAAAGAAAATGTGAGGCAAGGGTTGTATCCAGCCAAGCTGTCTTTTAATTACATACTATAGACAAACAGTTTTGAATACACAAGAACTCAGAATATTTTTCTGGTGACCAAAATGCAGTCAACCAAGAATGGGTAAATGATCGCAAAATGAATTATATTGAACTTTGAATAATTTTAACCTAGAACTAAGACTGACATAAATGTTGAATAACGGAATGGAATGCAAATATTTATCTATTTTTTTAACGTTTATTTATTTTTGAGACAGAGAGAGACAGAGCATGAACGGGGGAGGGTCAGAGAGAGAGGGAGACACAGAATCTGAAACAGGCTCCAGGCTCTGAGCGGTCAGCACAGAGCCCGACGCGGGGCTCGAACTCAAGGACCGCGAGATCGTGACCTGAGCCGAAGTCGGCCGCTTAACCGACTGAGCCACCCAGGCGCCCCTGGAATGCAAATATTTAGAGTAAAATGAAAAAACAAAGCTATAAATAAGCGCAGTATAAATATATAACTACACAGCATAGCAATCACCTCATGTAGCAAATTGTGAATATTATAAGGAGATAGAGGAAAGAACAGTATAGTAGTAAGAGTTTTTAATTCACATCTATCATTTCATGACAGAGTAAAAGGGCAAGAACATAAGAAAATATAAGAAGACCTAAATAACGTAATTAATAAAAGAGTTCTGTCTTGAAAATATACCTTTTGGGGCACCTGGGTGGCTCAGTCAGTTAAGCATCTGACTTCAGCTCAGATCATGATCTTGCGGTTTGTGAGTTTAAGCCCCACATTGGGCCCTGTACTGACAGCTCAGAGCCTGGAGCCTGCTGCTTGGATTCTGTGTCTCCCTCTCTCTCTCTGCCCCTCCCCCACTAATGCTCTGTCTCTCTCTCAAAATTAAATAAACATGAAAAAAATTTTTTAAATATACCTTTTGTATAATTGTGTAACATTCATAAATTCCAAAAGATAAAAGTAGTTCAGACAACATTCTTTAATCACAGTTTAATAAAGCTAAAAAATAACAAAAGCAGAAAAATCAATGTTTATTATAGAGGAAGTTTTAGAAGACTTGGGTCAAATAGAAAACAAACATATATTGAAAAATTGGTTTAGAAAATCAGCAATAATAAAAAACTATATATCTGAACATATGGGATAGACATAGAACAGGACTCAAAATTTATAACCTTAAAATTTAAGATCACTTTGAAAAAATGAAAAATTAATTCAGCAAATAACTCAAATACTGATAAAAATTAAAAGAAAGCAGAATAAAGGAATTAATGAAGATACTGATAGAAATGAAAGAGTTACAAAACACACGATAAGCCTTCAAATTATACTAAAGACAATGTGTTTAACTGACTTTGGTGGGAAAATCTGTCACAAGAGAAGGAAGATTCAAAACCCACTTGAGAAGTTAGCCTGTAATATGTGAAGCTTAAAATTAAAAAGGTACTCATATTAATCTAGGGACAAATTTTTTTGATTTGCTTTTTGTCATGGCTAAATTTCTGAGAAAAAGAACTAGACATCTTATTCTCAGTTTATATAACTGAAAGGAATAAAACATTAATAGTAACTTTTATAACAGTACCATAAAGTAATGAAAGTAAATAATAATAAGGGGTGCCTGGGTGGCTCAGTCGGTTAAGCGTCCCACTTTGGTTCTGGTCATGATCTCATGATTCATGAGTTCAAGTCCTGTGTTGGGCTCTGCTGTCAGTGTGGAGCCTACTTCAGATCCTCTGTTTCCCTCCTTTGCTCCTACCCCCCTCATGTGTGTGCTCTCTCTCTCTCTCAAAATAAATAAACATAAAAAAACATTTAAAAAAAATAACTAATAAAAGCTGTATGTGGAAAGATACACCACAGTAGCTGTGATGGTATCCTTGGATGGTAGATCATAACTAATGTCTATTCTCTATGTTCCTCTACAACAAGCACATATACCTTAAGTAATATAATTAAAATGTAATTTCCTATCTTACAACATACTAAAAATCACTTCCAGATGGATTGCAGGTCTAAATGTGAAGGATAAAGCAATTGAGCTTCTAACTTTCATTAGAAGAATACGTGTCAGCCAAAAATGATAAACTGGATTGTAATAAGATTAAGAATGTCTCTTCGGGGCGCCTGGGTGGCTCAGTCGGTTAAGCATCCGACTTTGGCTCAGGTCATGATCTCGCAGTCCAAGTCCGTGTGTTCGAGTCCACATCAGGCTCTGTGCTGACAGCTCAGAGCCTGGAGCCTGTTTCAGATTCTGTGTCTCCCTGTCTCTCTGACCCTCCCCCGTTCATGCTCTCTCTGTCTAAAAAAATAAATAAACATTAAAAAAAAATTTTTTTAAAGAACTTCTGTTCATCAAGAGATAGTAGCATTAGAAGCCCAAAGAATGTGGAAGAAATGATTTGCAATTCATATACATGACAAAGGACTAGCTCCTAAATATATAGGTAAGGATCATCTTGGAATTATGGTAAAATCAAGAACTTTTCAAGGCACAATTAAGAGAGTGGAAAGTACGGGGAAAATTATTTGTAATACATTTATCTGAAAAAAAAATTGTATCCAGAACGCATTAGAAAAACCTCCATCAAATCAGAAAAAGACAGATGACCAAACAGAAAAATAGTGAAAAGACTTAGAAATACATTTGATAAAAGAGAATATCAAAATAGTCAACATAGGAAATGTGTTCAACATTCCATGTCATTAAGGAAATGCAAAAAAACCACAATGAGATGCTATCACATACTGGTAAAAATAAGTAAATTTAAAGATAGAAACAAACTAAAAGAAAATATCAAATGGTGACAAGGACTTGGTACAACTGGACCTCTCAGACACTGCTGATGGGGGTACAAATTGCTACAATCACTTTGGAAACTACAGAATATATAAATACTGTATAACTCCTTAGTATATCCCCACAATTAATGCATCCATAAGTTTGTAAAGAGACATGAACAAGAATGTTCACAAAAGCACTATTTTTGTAATAGTCAAAAACTAGAAACTACCCAAAAGCCAATCAATAGTACAATAGATCAATGAATTGTGCCAGATGTACACAATGGAATTCTTTGTACAGAATTCCATTGTACAGAATGCAAATGTACAATCTTACACATACATTCAACAACACAAATAAATCTCACAAAAAATATTGTTTATAGAAAGACCCAGATCCCTCCTACCCCCGAAAAAGAGTACAGAGCGCATAATTCAATATATATGCAATATATGAAAGCAGGCAAAACTATTCAATGTCATTAGAAGTCAAGATAGTGCCTAACCCTGGTGGGGGGAGAAAACAAAGATTGGAATAAAGATGAAGGGACTTCTAAGATGCTGGTAAAATTCTGTTTTTCGATCTGGGTTCTAGCTGCACAGGTGGGTTTGGTTTGTGAAAGTTCATATATCTGCATTCATAATGTGAATTTTCATATCATAATGCTATGTATAATTTTTCTGTGTATATGTGTATGTATAATGCTATATTAAACATTTTTAATTAAAATATTTACCATGGAAAAAACCTATTTAATATGTAGAAAAACTCTGAAATAACTTTAAATAATTAAATATTAAAACAATCTTTTGGAGTAAATATTTAATTCCAGACACAATTTAATCCAATAACCAGAACCCATAACTAGAATCTCATGAGCCAAAAATACCAGGAAAATTCTGAAACAATAAATATCTCCCATGGCTATTTTCTGCCACTTAACCACATATTCAATTTTTCTTTTTAAAATAAGAAAGGAGGGGTGTCTGGGTGGCTTAGTCGGGTAGGCATCCGACTTCAGCTCAGGTCATGATCTCACGGTTCGTGGGTTCAAGCCCCGCGTTGGGCTCTGTACTGACAGCTCTGAGCCTGGAGCCTGCTTCGGATTCTGTGTCTCCCTCTCTCTCTGCTCCTCCCCCACTCGTGCTCTGTCTCTCTGTCTCTCTCTCTCTCTCTCTCTCTCTCTCTCTCAAAAATAAATAAACATTAAATTAAAAAAAAATAAGAAAGGAAAGAAAGCGTTATGTATTTTCCTCCAAAGAACATATTTGTACTTAATTAAAATACATTGCTAACTATGATATTTAGCTCATAAGTTAGAAGAGGGAGGGAGGGCGGAAGGAAGGAAAGAAATTTAATATATTTGTTTTGATTTTAAGAGATTCATGAATAATTCTTTGGTCTTCTTTTAAACTATGTAGTGCTAAGTTTACCCAGGAGAATGTAGAATTCTGATGAATTCAATCATCATTTTACATCTTATTTGCAACTTTTTGACCTCTTATAATCTACTGCCTGTTAAGGTCATAACCTGTTGGTTGTTATAAATATTACAGGATTTCCTGATAGAAGTATTTTTCTGTCACGTTCTTTCTGAATAGAATTAACTTTCTATTCAGATTAATGTTAATATTCCATGAAAATGAAATATAATTGGAGGAGTCAACTGCTTTAAAAAAAATACGTTTTTCTAAACACTGACACAATTCTATCTGTTTAAAAGATATTTATATTGGAATAAACTGATGTGTCTTGATTATGAAAATTGGTCTTTTGGTCAAATACTCGAAAACAAGTTCTTGATAGTTTATGGGCTAAAATCCATATTAATAAAATGCTTCTTTCTAGACAAAGTAATAACTAATATATTTTTAATTTCATTTTATTAATGAGACAAAATTCTAGAAATCTATTAGGGATAAAAAGAAGGTCAAAAGAATTATTACCACTAACTTTTTTTAATTCTACACTAAAGCAAATATATACTATATTTAGGGGGAAAAAAACTTTCTTTTAAGGAGGTGTTAAATTGAAAATAGACAATGTGGCATTTGACCAGTAGAATTTTTTGCCAGGAAGAAAAATGGCAGATCAGAGGATCCCGTCTTGAATTTACTCCAGTGACATGATTGACTGCCAAATAAAGTGGAATACTACCAATATGAGGTGAAAATAAGGCAAGGAGCCTTTGGCAAGCCAATGAAGGAAAGAATGGCACCATTCCAAGGGCAAAAGAAGAAAGAAGTGCTCTCTCCAACGTCCAGCTTGAATTACAAAATTCTAGAAGCAATGGGAGGAGCTAATAATACAGCCTTGTTCTAGCTGGGGAGGTGCCTGGAAATCCATGAGACTAACATCATGATGATTGAATGGTTTAAATATAAGACTAGTGGTGTTTGCAAAGAGCCAAGTAAATGTGAGCACTCAGGAGAATATGACACCAAGCAAAAATTCATCTAGGATTTTTCATTTCAATATATATTACCACATTTTTCAAAAAACATAACCATTTATTTTCCAAGACTACAAACCGGTTGGAATGATGCTCAAGGACATTGCCACATCAAAGAACAACTATGTCAAATCTCTTCGTCTTGAGGTCTCAATGTGTTTTCTTACCCATGAACTGCAAAGACTGAACTGGATAACTTCAGTAATCATTTAAAAGCCTAACATTTTATTTGTTTGTAATTTTATAATTTAGGTTTTTTCTTTGTTTTGTCTTTTAAGTAGGCTCCATGCCCAACATGGGGCTTGAACTCACAACCCTGAGATCTAGTCACATGCTCTACTGAGCCAGTCAGGTGCTCTTGTAATTTTATAATTTATAATTTGAAATTTTGTAATTTATAATTTATAATCTTGGATTAAGATACCCAAGATACACCAGATAATGGAAGAGGTAGTGGGCTGAAGAAGGTCAATATGAATATTGGAACTTCATTGTAGAGGGAAGGTAGCAAAAATGGATGTTGCACTTTGGGATATTATATAGGAACTTGAGAAATTCCTCATTCCTTAATGAAACAAGATAAGATGGGAGTCAAAAGCTGAAATAAATATTTTAGCATCCAAAGGACGTCAGTGAAGTGCAGATGAATTACACGTAGTCAACCAAGTTCCATAAACAGGGTAGAGAGAAAAGTATACATTGCATTTGAGATGTTCCTTAGAAACAAAATTTATGTGCACTCACTACCTTAGTTTCATCTTTTTACCCTGCACACAAATATGGAAAGAATTCCTTTATTATTAAGGTGATAAAAATTGGATGAACTCTTAACAGAAACACAAAGTCTTCATTACTTCATATATGCACACAAGCAAACTGAGACAAAAATATATTTCATGTCAAAGTGTGTACTTTTTACAGAAAACTAAAGTAAGACATGCACTTTATAAAATAAGTATAATTCTATGTGGTTTTTCAATTGTTTATTTTTTCCTAATTTTATTTAAAAGTATAGAAAAATGGTTGGAAAAATGTACATTTCAGAGCCCAATTATAAGCCATATAAACAAAATACTTTACCTATTTTATTGCCACGTAGTTCTTAACTCGTTGCCCAATTTGCATACTTGCTCCCAATTGAATAGTGAATATATTCAAAACTTAAAATACCTCAAGACCTCCATTGAGGATCTTAAAAATTTTTGCTAATCCTTACAAGAGAAATTCTAAAAGAAAATTTCAATCTGTTTTAAGAAAAAGCAATGAGCCCTGTCACATAAGCATAATAAAAACAAATGTCGTTTTATTGAATTAATATTACATATTCTTACTTTTGGAACTATAAGCATAATCTATTATCTACATATCTATCTATCACATAATTTGCTTGACCAAAATTATTCAATGCATATGATTAAAAGATAAAACTTCATATCAGCCTGACATAGCTAATTAAGCAAACTTTCAGGAATTACTTTGAAAATATATCTGCCTAAGGAATGCCTTACACAATCTTTCTTCACTCACATAGTTTTAGAGAAATACACATGCGTGATATTCTAAGTTTCTCTTCCCTATGAGAAAATTCTGAGAATACCCAAAAGTTGTTGAGTATCCAAATCAGAAACATTGCTGAAATGCAAACAATATATTATCATCTCTTAACATCATCCTTTCTCCATTCCAAGGGATGACGGAAACAAATTCTAACAAGCACATTGAGCTCTCACCATATGGACTTGAAACTTTGAAAATACCTAGATCCTCATTTCCTTGAATACATATAAAATAAGAAATGTAGGCTAATTATTTATAGTTGACAATAGTTTTCCAGGATCTGTATCATAACTTACAGCACTGAAATATTTATTAATAATTCTTATTAGCTCTTTGTCTCATTTAAGGTAAGCTACAGGGATGGTAGGAGAAGCAGGGTGGGGAGCCTGAGCTATGTGTGAAATCATCATGGAAACCACATCTATGACCAATCAGTGAGAATTGGTAATCATGATTCTGCAATCATTATTACAAAGCCCTACATGTGAACTTATTTAAATCCCGCTTCTACAGGATTAGTTTATTACAACTGGGATTGGAAACGAGCTTTAGGGTGGTTCATTTTAAGATACTGTCTTAAAGAATCAGGATGGAAAGTTGAAATATGAGTCAACATTCGATTATTTAAGAGCCAAAGTTTCCAGAAGAACAGGTGTAGTCAACTAAGAAGGGGGAGGGTCAAATAAAATGAGGAGTGATAAGTATCTACTGGATTTCACAAAAAGAAAAGAGGAAATCATTGATGTCCTTGATGGAGCTGTTGGTGTGAAACTGGAGTCAAACAAAAGTGGAACAGAGGCTGATGAGGTGCAGGTAGTGAGCTCAGACATGCTTTCAAGTCACTTCATTATGGAGAGAGAGTGGTCTCTGAAAGAGATGTGATTGAAGAAGGGCTTGTAATTTCTAAACGTTTTAAGGGCAAAAGTGTCTTTAGTGTGTTTAAAACCTGATGAGATGGGGGTACCTGGATGGCTCAGTTGGTTAAGAGTCTGACTCTTAGTTCAGCTCAGGTCATGATCTCATGGTTCATGGGCTAGAACTTGTGTTGAGCTCTGAGCTGACAGTGCAGAGCTTGCTTGGGATTCTCCCTCTCTCTGCCCCTCCCCCACTCATGCTCACTGTCTCTCTCAAAATAAACTTAAAACAAAACAAAACAAAAAACCTCATGGGATGAAGCCAGTAGAGAGCTGGCAGTTAAGATTGAGACAACAAAAAGGAGCAAGGATGGGATCCCGGGAAGTGGTGGGTGGATTGGTCTTGGGAATAAAGAGATATCCAGCTGATAAAAGGGTGGCTTATAATCAAATGAATATTTCACTGTGCTGGCAGGAAGTTGAGGGAATCCCACTTTCAGACTCCTATTTTCCCTGGGATGCTGGTAACTAAGTTATCTTCAAAAAAGGAAGGGCAGGAGAGGGCGTAAGAGTTTTGGGGTAAGTTGAGAAGGCTTGAAACATCCTTTGGTCCTGATGAGGTCACAGAGGGAGATGTGGAGGGGAATGTTAAAGGATGGCCTGGAAGTATTGAGTCTCCACCTAAGGTCGGAGAAGGCTGAAGTGGTACTAAACTCCTGTTTTGGCCATTTTCTTCAGCAGAACCCTGCCACCCAATAGAAAAGATACTGAGAAAAATAAAATGGCCTAGGGATTCCTGAGATTGTGCCACTTAATGGAGATTTCATAACTTTTGCCGGCCTTTAGGATCAATTCAATTACATGAATACTGAAACTTCCAAGGGGACCCAAGATTTCTCATATTTCTAGGTAATGACACTGTAAGCCTACTGAGGGCAGTGATCATGTCTTTTTACATGGTGTCCCAAGGACCTAACAGGGCCAAGCATATATCAAACTTAATACATTTTCACAAATACATATTGAAATCAATGCTAAATGGATGGATTTCTTCATCCACTGTGAAAATAAAACACTGCCCACTTGTCTTCAGGACCAAAAGAAATCAGTGTAAAGTCTAAGTATAATGTAAAAGGAAGATAGATTACTTACTGGCAAATTGCATGTGGAAAGACATGTATGTACTTTGAATTTGTTACTTTTTCACAGGAATGTGTATTTAAAAGAGACCTAAGTACACCTACTAAAAGTAAGTAGTTGCTTACTTGATACATTAACTACAATGATCTCTGGTAGTAGCCAGATGACAGAGGACTGAACTCAGGAAATGATACAAATTTCACAGTCTTAATTGGTGGTCGATGGTCTTCATCATAAAATAAATGATAAGGGGCGCCTGAGTGGCTCAGTTGGTTAAGCATCCAACTCTTGATCTCGGCTCAGATCGTGATCTCACAGTTCCTGAGATCAAGCCCCAAGTCTGTCTCTGCTCTGACGGTGCAGAGCCTGCTTGGGATTCTCTCTCTCCCTCTCTCTCTGCCCCTTCCTTGCTTGCACACGTGCATGCTCACTCTCCCTCTCTCTCAAAATAAATAAACATTTTTTAAAACACAAGAAATGATAGTAGTTATTTATTATCAAAAATAACATTCTAGGATGCTTATTATGTGCCATGTTCTGGATTCAGCACTTAGATGAATTTTCTAATCCTCATAACAACCCTTAGAGGCAGGTACTACTGACATCCCCTTTTTGCACATAAGAGAATGATTCTTAAATAGATGGAATAGGGCGCCTGGGTGGCTCAGTCAGTTAAGTGTCCGACTTCAGCTCAGGTCATGATCTCACGGTCCGTGAGTTCAAGCCCCGTGTTGGGCTCTGGGCTGATGGCTCAGAGCCTGGAGCCTGCTTCGGATTCTGTGTCTCCCTCTCTCTCTGCCCCTCCCCCATTCATGCTCTGTCTCTCTCTGTCTCAAAAATAAATAAAACGTTAAAAAATTAAAAAAAAATAGATGGAATAACTTGCTTGTGATTATAGATTGGGTAAATGGCAGAGCCAATATAGATCCAGCTCTCTCTGTCACCAGATCCATACTCTTTTGCATGCTGTCTGCCCATCCAGTGCAACTCCTTCATTTGTCAAATGTAGAAACCAAGGCCCAGGGAATAAGGTGAGTATTCCAGCTTCAGATCCTCTGCCCCCTCTCTCTGCCCCTTCACCACTTGCGCTCTCTCAAAAACAAATAAACATCTTTTTAATGTTAAAAAAAGGGGGCACCTGGGTGGCTCAGTTGATTAAGCATCTGACTTTGGCTCAGGGTCCAAGAGTTCAAGCCCCACATTGGTCTCTGTGCTGACAGCTCAGAGCCTGGAGCCTGCTTCAGATTCTGTCTTCCTCTCTCTCTGCCCCTCCTCTGCTTCCATCCTCTGTCTCTCTCTCAAAAGTAAATATTTTTTAAAATGTTAAAAAAATGTTTCAAAAAAAGCGCCATGTCTACAGTCTAAAGGATACATCATCACAGGACTTACTGATAGGTTTTCCAACTGTTCCAGAAGCCATCACCCCTACCAGTCTATGGAAGATAAGAATAGAGATTTATTAGACGTTCCTCCTAGTGGAGTTTGTAGGATGAATCTTCAGTGATAGAGGGCAAAGAGAAATCTTTAGACAGATTGGTGGGGAGGCATTTTCATAGAGAAAGTCTACTGGCATCTCATTCCCCAACTAGATGCTTCATAAGCTGCATAAACTCCTTGGCACATCCGAGCCTAATACAAGAAGGATGAGAGTCCCGGGGGGAAGCCAAGGAATTCCTAGAGTTTGGAATGCAGAATCTACCAATCTGAGTCTTGCCTGGAGCAGCCCGGAAGCAGTGCAAGGCTGCAGTTGCCTTTGTCTGCTAAGTGAATAGAAAGAAGAGGGCAGTCATGGAGGTGACCAGCTTGCACTTCCAGAATTTGGCAGGACTTGGATGCATGAGTTCTGGTGGACCAAACGAAGGCCATTGAAGGAAGCCAGATTCCAGCCTAACAGAGTTGTCTACCTCAGTCCTGCCTAAGAAAGTTGTCTGATGGAAGAAGAAGACGCAGCAGAAAAAGACTGTTTCGGGTCCACCTGCAGCTCAGAAGTGAGGTGAGAGGCCAAACAATGAAGTGTGTGGGGTCGGCGTGTGCTCAGGCATAGAGGAAGTGAAATCAACAGGGCAGCCGTGACTGTGATGTTATGAAGTGTCAGCTGAGCAGTGGCCTTGGATGAATCACAGAGTTAATTAGGAACTATAGAAACAACCTCTTGCAGCTGCAGGAGAATACTCTAAAAGTCACAAGAAGCACATGTAAGTCACTCCACCAGGGAAAGGGGTTCAGATTTTAGTTGCGGCTACTTACCACCCTATATCCCAGCCCAGGAGGAATTGCATGTCAAGGGCTATAGACACTTAATAAATGTCTATTGAATAAATAATGAACACACTGTCGTCTCTAGTAGATCTCATTATCAGTTCTTGGAACTGATCTGGCATGTCTGGCAATTCTCACTATATTCCTAATTATTTTTTCAAATTTTTTCATACAATAGACATCTCTGTCTTCCTCAGCTAAACATGCCTCTTCTCCCTTCCTCTAGTAAATGCAACGTCTTCTTTTGTGAAACTGGCCTCCCCTGCTTAAACTTTTTGACATCAGTGAGGCTGCCAGTCCCAGGCACGTGAACCAGGCTCACCATTCAAAGGTCCCATTGTTTTAGCAACAGGGATTGTGTAAAGGATTGGCACAAGACTCAAAACTGGTAAATCAGCATTATTGCATAGAAGCGTTATATACAGAAGCAGGGAGAGAGAGAGAGAGAGAGGCTGTCTTTCCTCAGAGTCATGAAGCTATCATGTTTACAATGTTATAGCTGCTGCTACCAGCCATGTTCACTCTCACATGGAGAAAGCCAGTTTGAAGGACAGAATGAAGGCGAGCAAAGATAAGCTGAGGGGCGTGTGTACGTGTGTGTGCATGCGTGTGAGGGTGTGTGTGAAAGAGAGAGACTGACAGAGAGGAGCAGAGAAAAAAATAAAAGTTTTATAAAGAAGGTAGTAATTACATTTTTCATTTAAAAATTTACATTTAAAAATTTTCTTCATTAACATTTTCACATTGTTTAAACAAAAATTATTTTCGTAAATTGGAAGAAAACACAAACACACCTAATAGAGCACATAATGGGAAAACAAATGACAATGTTTATCATCCTTTAGCTTGCCTTTATCATCCACCAGGCTTGCCTTTTTTAGGCTGTTTATTTCAACGCTGTCACCATGTGTGACCCTAATGAAGACTCTAGCTTCATAGTCCCCATGCTAGGAGCTGTATTGTTTTCTGCAACACTCCGGAGTCCCCCATAAATATTTAAAGCATGCCAAGCTTGTTATCTACAAAGGAGGTTCTGGGCAAGAAGTAAGCTCTAAAACTCCCCCTAGAACATTAAAATGGGATAAGAGAGTCATTATCAAATTATAAGGCTCTGTAAAATTCAGGCTGACTTCTCCTTGTGTTAGAAGTTGTTCTTCATTTTTCTCATCTACATTTCTTTGTATATCCTGTTTCTGACTAGATGGTCTTGTTTAATGTTTCTAAAGGAGATCACCACACTGATTCTTAAAATCAAAGAATTTAAAGCAGGGGTGGGGGAAACTCATGGTTGAAAACTAAGCAAAGTATAGAATGTTAAAGAAAAGCAAATCAAAACTGTCATGAAACACCAACAGATTTGAAAGTTGAATTATTCAAGGCGGCAAATTTTCTGGATTCCAGCTCTATGCTGCAAGAATTGGAAACAGATAACAGAGGCATTATTATATTTTTCACTGCCAGCCTTCTGCTGCCACCACAAAGCACCCCAGTCTCTGTCCCTGTTGCCAGTCGGCAAGAACCTTGCATGGAAAATAACAAGCAGAGTCCCTGGTTTTGTTTTTCAGTGATAGACACACCTGTAGATTTCTACAAAGAAGATAGTGCATCTAAAGTTGTACCTAATCCATTTGTGTAATAATGTACCAGGTGAGACTTGCTTTTATCACTTTTTTCCACAGTTAGGCACAATTGCAAATATAAAGACTGGATATATTAAGGCAGACAAGTTTTGGATATGCGTAAAATTCCCATTATTTCTCTCCACCTTATAATCTTTACATTGACATTGCCTACAGTTATGCTAATATCACATAAATGATAGACTCTCTCCAACTTTTTTTTTTGTTTATTTATTTATTTTGAGAGAGGTGGGAGGAGCAGAGAGAGAGAACCTGAAGAAGGCTCTGCACTACCAGGGCAGAGCCCGGATGCGGGCTCAAACTCAGAACCGTGAGATCATGACCTGAGCAGAGATCAAGAGTCAGTCAGGAGCTTAACCAACTGAGCCACCCAGGCGCCCCTCTCCAACTTTTGAAATGAGTGGTAGGTGAAATGAGGCATCCCTCTTCATTACAAAGTCTAATACCTCCTAACTCCATACATGTTTTTAATCATTAAGAGATCAGCAAAAAGTTGAATTAACTCTTTTTTCAAGGAATGCCCCCCCTTCTTTTTTTATTTTCTTCCACTCATTTCAAAAGTATGTATCCATCGGATTTATTTCTTACACGAAGGCAGTACTAGTCTCTGTGTGATGTGAAGAGTTCTGAGGAAAAGCCCTGCCCACATACTTATTTTTACTCTCCTCAGACTGGTTTGTATCAAATGCCACATCTCTCAAAAGCTCCAGTCATGCTGCCGGGAAATTCCTGAAAGAGAGCATGAAAGGAAAAAAAGCTGAAGTGGGCCAGTCACTGCCAAGGAAGGGGAATATTATGGCAACACCCAGCAAAGGAATAACTATTAGAGTATCTTCTTTGTAGAAATCTAAAGGTGAGGTTTTCTTCAAAGTCAAATGATATAACATGAGAAAGCAGTACAGAGCCTGACATACAGAGATTTTGTACAAGTATCTCCTTCCTTCCTCTCTTCCTTGCCAGTTTTCCTTACAACACAGAACAAGACTGATGTGAGATGCCACTAAGACCCCAAAAGATGCATAAATGTCTCTCCTTTCAGCAACAGACTGTAGTTAAGCTAACTTGGTAGATACCACACTTGCGGCAGACTTATTCTAGACAATGCATGTCTAATAAAATAAGTTTGGAAGGACTAAAAGTTCCCACTCTATCTCTCTGCTAAAATTACATACAGATGCTGCTTAGTGCCTGTATTAACTTGTAACTGTGAACAAATTATAAGGTTTTAAGATCACAGAAAGGTTTTTGAAGTTGAAAATAACCACCATTACAGACAAAATAACCTGTCACTTCTTTTAGAGTTCAGGAAAATAAAATGTTGGTAAGAAAATAAAACATTCTGGCTTCGTGCCAGAACCTAACATTACACTCTCTCATATACTTCTAAAGGGCTTATCTTAAGTGTCAGCAAATGGCTGTTTGTTTAAATCCATCTCCCTTAAAAATATTTAAGGTCTTTTTGATGGACAATACAGAGTGTCTGTTGTATATAAGATTGTATGTTAACTTTGTTCTAAACGAATAGCATCCAAACTTTTATTTCATCTGAATCAAACTCATATTAATTGTAAGACTCATCCACAAATCAACGAAAGAAAAATATTTGCTATATTTAATGAAAAAGGTGACAACTATCTACATTTTAATTCTACAATGTGATTGTCTTTCTCCTGGTTTTTATTATTGAAACAAGCAACATGCCAAACTGGAATCTTATGTATGATAACTTAAAATTTCTCTCTGCAGATACTGTATCTTATAATAGTTTTAAGAAATATGTAAGTTCACAAAAGAAGGCCTAATTCTGTAGTTCTGAAAGTAATCACTTAATCATAAAGAATAAGTAACTGACATGAAATTTAAAGGAGGTTGCTTTCACCAACAGTCCGATTAATCAGAAAATATGTGGTATTAGCTCTCAAAGGGAAGAAAACTAGTTCTCTTGAGATTTCTCAACTGCATCTGTATCCTATAGAAGTCTAAAAATCATTGAAATATATTGCCCCAAGGTTCAACCCAAAATTTTTCTTTGAAGGGCACACCGAGGGTAAATTTTTGAGCCTAATTATTATGCCACTTCAAATACACTCTTTCAGCTGGATCAGTGGAACAGAGCCATCCACACGCAGGTTCAGCATCGCAAACGTCTACCCTTCTGACCCTTCCTGAGTTCCTCTTCCTGCATGCCACACTTCCCTGGCTTTTATTTTCCTTCTTCCATCTTTCCAGTTCTCAAAGAGAAAAACTAATGTGAAAGAAACTGAACCATGGTACCAGGTGCTTAGGTGTGTAGGTAAGCAAAGAGAACCTAGCATACATAGAGCTTAAACTCTCCATATTGTTTGCTTCAAATAATGACCACCAGGAAAATGATTTTTTACTTTCAGCAGCAATGTAAGGCCTAATATGATATGCCAAAATTCCAGAAAGTTCAAAGTCTGAGAGTACCTTCTGAAGCATGGCATTGATAGACACGTCACACCATTTAGCATGAGGATCATCATTTAATTTTGTGTTAACAGATCTAATGCTTTTGGTTATTTTGGGGTTGTATTAATTGGCCTAAAGGTCAGGAGACCTAGGCTCTCTGGTACCGGTAGAACTCTGTGTATGTAACCTTGAGCAAGTCATGTAAATGACCTATTGCTAACCAATTGTTCCCTCACTTGTAAAATGAGGAAGTTGGACCAAATCAGTTTCTAACCTAGGGGTCAAAAATCCCTTCAGTGCCATGAAGTTGCTAAAAAGGATCAGATAAATCAAATGTATAATTGAATAAATATTGTTATCGCACTAATACATGTAATATATGTCTTCAAATGTGTGCAGATATAATCTGCAAATATAAATATAATGTCTTCAAATGTGTGCAGATACTATTGCTGTTAGTAAAATATAAGTTCATTTAAATGGCTTATTAAATTCAGGGATGCCTGTGTGACTCAGTTGGTTAAGCGTCCGATTCTTTGTTTGTTTGTTTTTTTAACATTTATTTATTTTTGAGACAGAGAGAGACAGAGCATGAACGGGGGAGGGTCAGAGAGAGAGGGAGACACAGAATCTGAAACAGGCTCCAGGCTCTGAGCGGTCAGCACAGAGCCCGACGCGGGGCTCAAACTCACATACCAGGAGATCGTGACCTGAGCCAAAGTCGGACGCTTAACTGACTGAGCCACCCAGGCGCCCCTAAGCCTCCGATTCTTGATCTCCGCTCAGGTCATGATCTCACAGTCATGGGATAGCATCCCGTGTTGGGCTCCAGAGCTGAGCATGGAGCCTGCTTGGGATTCTCTCTCCTTCTCTCTCTGTGCCTCCCCTGCTCACACAGTCTCTCTCTCTCTCTCAAAATAAATAAAAGAAAAGGCTTATATAAATTTAGAAAAGCATTTAGTTACTTTGCATTTTTATTAATCATCCAATAGTAAAATTACAACTGGTATTATGTGAGCAGTCCCCCTAAAAATGTTTGCTGAAATCTGAGATTATTGCCACCTCTGAAATTCTAAAAATCCTTGGAACAAATTCCATGCAAAATTCAGAGGCTGCTCTTTAGAAGGGCTATAGAAATTTTAAAATAGAGCTAATGGGCATCTTTTTGTCCTGTGGCCCATTTTCTGCCTCAGTAGCCAAGGGTGACCATTACTGTACATAAGAGTATGGATTCTAACCAGTATGCCTTCAGATTCTAACCTAAGCTAGGAGTACCAAAGACCTTGAAACAGGTCTATTCTTCTTTCTCAGAATTACCCATGGAGATAGTCTAGCATGCAACAACTACAATGTTCTTTGAATGCAAAGCTTGGGCTATGAAATTCTCTGTTAGAAAACAGTCTTGGGACTTCACATGAGAAATTTGTAACAATTCCTTTAGAATAAAAAAAAAAGGTAGTATTGGGGAAATAATATACTTCTATAAAGTTACTCCCAAAAAGACAGGAAAAGCTATTTTTTGTATCCATTGTGATGCTTTAGACATGATAGATTTTCTTTTCTCTTTTTTTTCTTTCATTAGTCTTCTATTAAAATATATATACCCCAAACTGCAAGTGGGCTACAGTTATTATCAGATTATCTACTGATTAATTACCAAGATAATTGATAATTCTTTCTTTCGTTGATTCATCCATTGTCTTTATCTCTATTTTCTACATATCTTCACAATCCCTTCAGTGGAGTTTTCTCAGGTTTCCATACCTTCCAAATCTCAGAGCTCTGGATCCCTCTCAGCAGCATTCAGAATGCTAATGTTTACCTTCTATCTGCATTGTGATTTCTTCCAGGTAGAGTTTATGTTATCCCAATGAAAGCACCCCTTTCCCATCCTTGACTGATTCCAGTCTACTCCCTAATCAAGTCCATTCTACTCTGCTATCCGAATTGTTTTTCTAGAATAGATTTACTTAGCACCCAAGTTTTCAAAGAAAAAAATCTTAAATTACTTCCCATTATTTCATTTAATTTTAATTTTTTAATTTTTTTTTTGAGAGAGAGAGTGATTGGGAGAGGGGCAGAGGGAGAGATGGGGACAGAGGATCTGAAGCAGGTTCTGTACTGACAGCAGAGAGCCAGATGTGGGGTTCGAACTCACAAACCGTGAGATCATAACCTGAGTCGAAGTCAGATGCTTAACCAACTGAGATACCCAGGAACCCCACTTCCCATTATTTTAAAGAGAAAGTCTACCGTCCTCAACATAGCCTACAAAGTTTCACAACCTGCATGTGAACTTGACTTTTTAGCCTCATCTCCAACCAGCTGAATCTTGCTATTACTTGAATGCACCATGATTTTTTTTGTAATTCATTGTCTTTGGTTCTGTTACTTATTGTATTTAGAATATTCTGTCTCCAAAGCATCCTCATCCCTGTATCCTGTGCTGTAAAGCTTTTATTTATTATTTAAGATCCAGATTAAACACTCCTCCTATATTTAGCTTTCTCTTACTCCTTTTTCCATAGAGGAATTGATTGAATCCTCTGTGAGACATTAACTGAACATCTGTGTGTGACACCATACTAGATACTGGGGGTACAAATGTTCATGACAATACAAGTTTGTACCCTCAGTGATCAGACTTGTAAAGCAGACTGTAAAAAAATAAATGTTACTGTTGTCAGTTCTATGACAAAAATATGTACCCAGTGCAGTTGACCACAAACAAGAGAATGGTCAGTTCTCTCAGAGAGGAGGGGGAATAGATCAAGACAGTCACCATAGAGGAGATCATTTTTGAGCTGAATCTTGAAAGCTCAGATCACTTGAAAGTGTAGATCACTAGATCTACAACAGGGGATAAATAATGATCAAGAAAGTGGGGAGAATCTATTCACTGATTTAATTACTCATTCAACCATCATTTACTGAGTGACCATGATATGTCAGGCACTGCACTAGGTACTAAAAACATAAAGATAAAATATATTATTTATTTTATAAAAGGCAACCAAGTAAATAAACAATTATATTATAAAGGATATAGTAGACAGCCTCTAAAGTAGACCCTTGTGATAAGAATGACTCCAACTTCATTTTTGATATTTGACTCCTGACAGCTTTCATGCCTTAACCTTCCCCTTTCCCTTTTGCTCCATATCAGGGAAAGAATATAAGAAGCCATGCATGATTCATGGAAAAGTTCATACCACCTTAAATCCGTTCCTGTGGGAAGCCTCAATGATGTCCCACCTTCCACCCCAATAAAAACCAAAGCCACTGGCTTCTCTCTTCTCTCAAGACATTCCAGACTGGCTTTTGTGCCTGTCCTACTTTCTTCAGAAAGACCTATTGTGTGAGTAATAAATATTTATACACCATCTTGGTGCATGTGTGGTATCATCTGTCTTAACATGTGAACCGATTAACAGTGGGGATTTAGTCCTCCACGGGGCAACCACAAAATGCCCTCAGTGATCCCAGCCTCCTGCTTATGTTCTTGTATAATCTGCTCCATTTGGATGTGGGCTGAGCCTGACAAATAGAATATACCAAAAATGATGTGTCTTATCACTTTTAAGTAATAGGAGTAAAGTAATCCTGTGCATTTAGATTGCAAAGACCCTGGTTTGTCTCTTGCTCATGCTGTATTGTCTTCCTCCCTCTGATGGAAACCAGCTACCATGTTGTGAGGTACCCTATGAAGTCCATATAATAAGGAACTGAAGGAGGCCTGTGGTCAATAGCTAATGAGGAACTGAGGACCTTAGGATATCAGCCTTTATGAAATGGAACCTGCCAACAGCAATGTCAGTGAGGTTTGAAGTGGACCCTCTTGCAATTGAACCTTCATATGAGACCACTGCTTTGATCAGCAACCTTGTAAAAGTCCCTGAAATAAAGGACCTAGTTAAGCCATGCATGGATTTCCGACCTACAGAAGGTGTAATATAATAAATGTTTATTGTGTTAAGGCACTAGCTTTTAGGGTAACTTGTTAAACATCAATAATAACTAATATAATGGAGTATGGAAGTGATGATAATATACAAAGACAGTATGATACTTTGGGGTGGTAGTGAGGCATGAGTGGCTAACCCAATTTGAATGTCACAGTAAAGCATGGAGACATGAAAGACATGAGAAGTTTGATGAATTCATGAAATGTGGGTACTTAAAAGAACTCCAATGTGGCTGAACTAGAAAGTTTGAGGATGGTTTTGTCTCTGGCTGAGCCCGGAAAGATATACTAAAGCAGGCTATGAGAGTGCCTTGTAAGGCCATGTTAAATGACAAAAAGAAGCCATGAAGGAATTCTAAACAGCACAACAACATGATCATATTTATGTAACCTGAGCTTGTGCTGTTTTCACCCTCAGATTCAGACACGTCTGGACAGGTTTTGAGGGCTGGTGGCCCAGGCCCTCAGTAATCTGTTTTCATGGGTAGTCAAGAAATATCCTGGGAAATAAGTCAATCTCTAAGAAGCAAGAGTTCCTAGGACTCAGAGTCAGTGATAGAAGAGAGGTGGTTTGAAACATAGCAGTGTGGTATCAGTCACTCTGATTATCCTTCATTCCAGCCCCTAAGGATTGATGCCTGAGCCACAAGAAGAAAGAACTACAGTCACCAGCAAGAAACTAAAAGGACTAGTTCACAAGATTCCCATGAGACTCAGATCCCAAGACAGCACCATCAAATCAACAGCAGTGTAGTCAGTAGATTTGGCAGGAAGAAAGGTACTGGCTGCTTTGCAAGGACATTGGCATCTTAACTATTGGACACCAGCATTGGCATCGGTGCCCTGGTAAAGACTCCAGACCTTCCAGAAGGCATTATTCTCTTGTTGCTTCCGGAGGAAGAACAAGAGAGAAGAAAAATAGTGGACCAAAAAAAATGCCCCAACCCCACAAAACTACTTTAGAACACACATGAAACATCACTGACCTCCAGGTTCCCATATCTGGAGAAGAATTTGAGAAATCTAGAATTTCCTTGATCAGGGGACGGTAAAAAATAAATAATCAATTAAGTTTTATTAAACTTCATTCTTTGAGCAGTTTAGATTTACAGAAAAACTGAGCAGATAGAACAGATGTCCCACATGCTGACCCCCTGCAGTTTCCCCAATTATTAACATCTTACATTAGCATGGTACATTTGTTTGCAATTAATGAAGCAATATTGATATGTGATTATTAACAACTATAGGTTATGCAGATATCCTTAGTATTTACCTAGAGCCCCTTTTCTTCTCTAGGATTCCATCCAGGAAACTACATTACATTTAGCTGTCGTGTCTCCTTTTAGGCTCCTCTTGGCTGTGACATTTCCTCAAACTTCCCTTATTTTCAATGACCTTGAAAATTTTAAGGAGGACTAGCCAGGGAGATTGTAGGATTCCCTTTCATTTGTAATTCTCTGGGGTTTTTCTTATGATTAGACTGGGCTATGAGTTTTGGGGAGGAAAAATATTATTTAGATATTGAAATTGTGCCCATTTTTGTCTCCATATTGCTTTGGCCTGGGAAATGCAAAATTAATTACATTTGCATTTTGGAAAAATCACTATTGTAGAGGAAATAGGGAGTGGGGGCAATAAACTAAGTAGCATGACCGGCTTAAAGACTACTTCAATGATTTGAATAAGATATAATAAAGATCTGAGCTAAGGCAACTGTGTTATAAAGAGTAGAAGGAAAAGATACAAGATATGTTAAGAACTTAGAAATGGCAGAACTCTATAACCAACAATATATGAATGGCAGGAATCTGCAAAAGTGACTGAGAAGAGATGGTTCAAAATGTGGAATAAGAACCAGAAAGAGTAGGTTTCCAAGGCCAAAGAGGAAAAAAAATCTCAGGAATGCTGTAGTCCAATAAATGAGGACCAACATGATCTTTGGACTTGGAAATTAATAGGGTTAGTAGTCAGGGGCAGCAGCATGATTAGGAGGTCTGGAAGGTGAATTGGATGAAAAGAAATAAAAAATAGTGAATGCCAATATTTCTGATTCTAATTATAAAGAAAAGGAGAATAATCAGGGTAGAATCATCCTCTTGAGAATTAGGATGTTTAATGATGTATAAAACACGTGCACATATTTGTAGGCCATACAATATAGAAGAAACCAGTAGTTAAAAAAAAAAGGTTGAAAACATGGCAAAATGAAAAACTGGTCTGAGAGCAGATGAAAAGATGAGATCATTAATGATAATAAGGTACACAGAGTGAGTATTCACCTATCTATTCCAGGCACTGGGGTAGAGCTTTGGTGCATTATTTGCATTAACCTTAACAACACTCCTACGTGGTTAGGTGTTGCGATTATCCTCATTTTATGGATGAAGAAACTAAAGCATAGAGCAGGGTGAGTCAAGATTTGAACCCAGGCAGATCAACTCTACTTGCTTAATCACTGCTATATATTGCTTCTCCAAAGCGTGGGTGGTAGCCTGAAACAGCAGAAGAGGCATCTGTGAGATGGAGGGAAAACAACAAGTGTGGGTGGCTCAGGGTGGTTGCATAATAAATATTTGTAGGATGAATGGAAAAATAACAGAGTGAAGATATAGATATGTAGCTATAGGGGCAGGAAGTTGATGGAGGGCACTCTTTACAGTACTGATTACATCACCATCTATGAATGTGCAACACTTTGTACATGAACAGTATAGCACTTGTTTCACTACATTACAATTCTATATTTCACCTCTGCCTCCTCACTTACCTAAATCCCACTTCCTCAGCAAGGAGAGAGTCTACGGCTGACCTGTCCCTTGGATTTCTTACGCCAGAACTGGGAAAGGCTTCAGAAGGTGTCCAAGGCAAGGAAGGAGGACAACTCAATGAAAATCAAAGGTCCTCACATAGATGGAAGCAGCAGAAGCAGGTTTGGAATCCAAGAGGGTAGAGCCAAGGATTTGAAATCCTGGGAGTTGAGAACCAGAGAGAGGCCTGGGAAAATGACCTCAACAGGTGTCACATTCTGAGTCTGACTTTCAGCTGCCAGTCATCGTGATGGATTGGCCATGCTGGCAAGTTAAAAGGGTTGTGAGAAGTCACAAACTCCAGGTAGTGAACATCTTAGGGGCAGGGGATTTGTCTTTTTTTAACCTACAGCTAAGTTCCTAGCATTTGACACAATGTCCAGTACAAAGAATGTGTTAAAAACATTGAATCCGTAGGAAATCTATGGATTTACACTAAAATCTTTAGAGTGATTCATGACTATATACATTATAACATCTGAATGTGAACTTGAGAATTATGTTATAATGTCATTGGTTTATGTCCCTGGTTTATCATTGGATGTTTATTACTGACACATAGAATATATAGTCCTATTTAAGATGATAAATGATTACCCTTCAGAGGGAACAATAATAGAAACATGATTCATAAATTTATTGATCATTCTTTCTAATTACAGACAGTCATACCATCCCCAAACATTTTTACTGAATACATGTGCAACCCAGCTGCCTCTTCTAGTCTTCAGGTTTCCCCAAGAGTATCAGTTAAATTTGATCAGGGAAATAGAAACACTATAAATAATTGTAATAAGTAATTTATCATAGGGATTAGGCCTTATGAAATTTTGGGAGCCAATGAAAAAGTTTATAGAAGACCATTGGTAGTGGGACTGAAGTCACTAGAGGTAAAGGTTCTGGAGGTCTGAGCATGAAGAGGGGATTTCTGAGGACAAACTGGTACCTGAAAGGACAAAATGAAAGCCATGAATAAAAACTAGACCCCACATCTGTCTCTCACCTCTCCGAATTTGAGATATAGGTGGCCTGAAGAAGGGGCCCATCCCCATTATCCACAGAGCTGCACATCTGCCTAGCCCAGGACTCTAAAGAAGCTGAAGGAAGATATGGGGGAAGCTGGAGACCCCAACAAACCGGGCCATCATAATAGCCACAGCACATACAAGCTTCACCGATGTCTGGAAGTCTTCACCAAGGTTCAGCTCATAGTTACTGCTGCTTTCCTTATGCCTCCCAAATCTCACATAAATTTTTCCTTGGTCGATTGTAACCTAGAACCATACAGAGAAGGATATTCTGGGAAATGTTTTAGATTAGCTAAATTGATACAATATAAAACATCCATACTAAGTAACACATGCTCTGCAAATTCACGTTTGCCCCTCACTTGGGAATTTCCCCTGCTGCAAACCTGCGCAGATTATTACCAGATTGTTGGCTAAGTATTCATACCATCTTGTTCCCACTTGAAGGTAGTCACAGCTAAGTCCCTGCTGAAACTTTGGATACCTGGAGCAGCAGAAGTATGACACAGCACTAGGAGTGGTGAGGCCAACAGACCTTTTACTTCCAGCCACCAAGGAAACACTAGATGCCAAATGTCACCTTCAGTTCCCAGAATAGAAACCCACAGTACTAGAGAAAGGAGGAAGATTTCAAATTTCTACCTCCACATAGCTCCACATCCAGCTTCCATACCTGCCTTTGCCTCCTCTTCACTCAAAGCCACCAAGGGAAAATGACAGTGAGAACACACATTCCCTCAGGGAGAAAATATCCCCTTGCACCTGTCAAGTGTGGTTTGGCTGCAATGGCCCAGACAACCAAATAAATAACAGTGGTCAACCTAGCACATTTCCAAAACCAGCTAAATTAGGCTTAAATAACACCCTTTGTGGGATGCCAAAAATGAAGTCAAGTTAGTGTTGTGCAATGTGTAGCCTGGTTGTTTTGTTAGCTTTTCCTATAGTACGATGAAGCAATCAAGTCTGACTTTTTTCTGCTATGTCGAGTCTCATGACCATCTCACAGCAATGCTCTCTCTCTCTCTCTCTCACACACACACACACACCTTCCAAGAATAATCAATGCTTTTAGATATTCGGCAACTTGAAACCAGACTTGGTTGGGGGGACAAGAGATTCTGTGTCTTCAGGGTTGAATGATCCTGCTAAAAATTTCCAAATACCTATTACTAAATAGAAGCTCTAGCATCTCATCTGAAGCATTTGCTTTCAAATTCATGATTGTGTCATGATTTTCTCCAAGAACTTTAGGTCAGTATTTGTCCTACATTTATGTAACTTAATCTCCACTTCTGTGATTCCCACAACCTCCACCACCAAATCAAAGTCTCTTCCACCAGTCAATTGACAATTCCACCTCTCAACAGAGAAAACTGTGAGCAAGTTTTAAAGAATCCTTCTGTAGTTGAAAAAAATTAACAAGTTCAACCAGTCATTTCATTGCCTATACAATGCACCTCCCCACAGATTCATTAGCATCTCTGAATTTCAGTTTGTGAAGCTGGGATAATACCTTTCTTAGAAGGGTATTTAAAAAAGTAAATGACATTTAATATAATATTCTCTTGACACACACTTAGTGTATATTAAGTGATCAGTAAATAGAAGCTACCATTATTGCATTTCATCTGTTACTTATATCAGGAAAAAAAATTATTCTTTCCATATTGAGCCCACATGTGAAAGAAAAAAATTCATCTATATAGGCAGTGGGAAATGGAGTGAAAGAGGCAGAGAGGTATTGAGTGAAGAAAAGTTCACTGAAGCAAAACAGACACTCTCATAAAATTAACTGTTGCAAAATCTCATTCATCTTCCAATTTTGAATCTACCAACAGATATGCTTGAAAAGTCTGTATGATGTCAAGTAAACCAAGATCAACTGCCCTTGACCTTTATGCTTACTATAAAAACAATACTAAAGCTTTTGAGGACAGTTGAGTTCTAACAATTTTCCAAGGTTTTGGGTAAGAACAGATGGTTGTGTACTATCTAATTTTTCACCTCCTTCTAAGCTGCTAAATCATAACATATGTTTATTATGCTTAAATGCACAAAGTTGAAACAAAGTCAGTTTTTTCCTGGCATTTCATATGCTTCAAATGTTTTTTATTGTTTTCCTAAATAAGGCTATTTAGGTCCTATGGGGTAAAATTGCTGTATTTACATGTTTTTCTAATTTAGCAAATTAATACAAATAATAAATCATTTAACTCATTACTAATGAATTCCCTAATGTGCCCATTGCTCACTGAATAATTACTGAGATCACACTGTGTGTCAAGTATTGGTCTAGACTCTGGCAAAAGAGAAACAAATCTCAGTTTCTGATTCTAACAGGTTTATTAAATCTACTACTAGGGTAGACATATATTTTTTCAATCACTACACAATGTGATCAGAGGTAAATACAAAATACTGTATGGTAAAGGAAAGGAAGTCATAAATATTCTGTAAGGAATAGAAAGAAAGAAATTAGAAAATAATGGTATTATCGAGGTGATATTTTAATTGAGTATTAAAAGTGTGGCTCAGACAGACATAGTCAAAGAGGATTTTCAGCAGAGAAAGTAGCATGGGCAGTGTCAGGGAGAGCTGAAAGACCATGAGACATGCTGATTTAAGGCAAATGATGCCCCAGGGTGGAAACATTAGCAGCAGAAGCAAACAAATACAGCAGGTAAATTTGGAAAGGCATTGGAAGAATTTGGACTTTGTCCTGTCAGAACAGAAAATCTTTTAAGGATTTATTTTCAAAATACTGACTTTGCTAAATATTCAAAAAGTGAAAATCAAATAAAATGTATAGAACTGATATTTTCCTGTGTATTTTTCTTCTTGAACATTAACCTAGGCACCACAGTATTATACTAGGTTTCCAACCAGTTTGGAATCTATTAAAAAGATCTGTTAATGAACTATGTAATAAAGGTACAAAGTAAAGAAATGTTAGCTGATGTAAGTCTGGAAGTAAGCTCAGAAATAGAACACTGCTTCCAGTTGAAGTTTCTCTCACTCTGCCACTATACTGTTGAAAGATTTATACTTAAATGATTCAGGAGTTTTTTCCTTCCAGCTTGCCCATCATTAGTAATTGTAAGCTATCTATAAAATAATGTTTTTAATGATTCAGTCCTATAAAAACACAAATGAATCTTTAAAAATATATAAGAGCACGGGTGCCTGGGTGGCTTAGTCGGTTAAGCATCCAACTTCAGCTCAGGTCATGATCTCATGGTTCGTGGGTTCTAGCCCCATGTTGGGCTCTGCGCTGACAGCTCAGAGCCAGGAGCCTGCTTCGGATTCTGTGTCTCCTTCTCTCTCTGCACCTGCTCGTGCTCTGTCTCTCTCTGTCTCCCCAAAATGAATAAACATTAAAAAAAATTTAGGTAAAAATAATAAAAATTTTAAAATGTATAAGAAAAATATATTTCTGCATTGAGAGGACATCGGCATAGAAAAGGTGGAAGAAATAAAGACGTGATTTCAAAGAGGCCAGACACTGATTTATTAGAACACAGTAGAAGAAATTTTGTATGTGAAGCTTTACATTGTGATGCAATGTCTTTGAATAAATAACAAATAATCCCAAGTAACATTTAAACCACCCCAGAAGCTAACATTCTCAAAAAAGAAGAAAGAACGTTGATAGAAGGAATACAGGTCTAAGGTAGATTGATATTCAGAATGTCACCAGGTCAGGGAGGAAAAGGACACAGAAGAGATCATGAACTTTTGAAACTCCAATGTCAGAATTTCTAAGAGTTAAAATAAGAATAATCTTTTATTAATTTTAGTTTTATAGTAAAAATCAAATCTATTTCAATTTATAACCATTTACATCCATTGGTTCCCATTAATTGACATAGATATGTTGTGCATAGTTGTTATTAAGCTGTACATTCCAATTTTATTTAAAAAAAATTTATGTTTATTTTTTGAGAGAGAGAGAGAGAGAACAGGAGACAGGCAGAGAGAGGGAGACACAGAATCTGAAGCAGGCTCTAGGCTCTGAGCTGTCACCACAGAGCTGGACGTGGGCCTCAAACTCACAAACCATGAGGTCATGACCTGAGCTGAAGTTGGATGCTTAACCAACTCAGTCACCCAGGCGCCCCTCATATTTGTATTTTTATTCACTATTTCTCCATATACTTATATTCAGGCACAGTCATTTCTAATTACTATAATGTGTTCTACTTAGTATCTCTAATTGGACCAACAGTATGAGAAGGAATTTCTACCATCTCCAAATCAAAAATTACTGCCATTCATAATCAAATAGAATTGCATTTAAAAGTACACTAGACCAGGAATTAAGAGACCATATTTTAGGCCCAACTGTACTATTTGTATCCCAAGTAGCTTGCTATGAACTATTTTACCTCCCTCAGACTTCGTTTTCCCAATTGCAAAATGAAATGTTTCTAAGGAAGATACGGATATTTTCCAGGCTCCAGATGTAGATCATTCATTCTTTGATTCATTGATTCATTCATTTATTCACTTGTTTATTTATCCATTCAACTGATATTTACTAGGTATCCTGTCTGTGTCAGGTGCTGGAGATATAGTCCCTTGGGGTACAGCAGTGGATAAGACCATTAGAAGTCCCTACTCTCCTGGAATTTATATATTCATGATAGGAGATAAATAATATACCAAAAAGTATATGAGATAATTTCAGATAGTTATAAATGCTGGTAGTATGGTTGAGAATATTTGATGAGAAACAAGGATTTGGTTTGGTAGATATGTACAAATGGATGCAAAATGCAGAATGTGCTTTGACCCATAGTCCTTCATATTTGAGTGATATTTCTTGTAATTAAATTACACACTGGCACAAATAGCAAAAATAAGATGCTTATAGACACCTCATATATTGTTCTTAACAGATTAGTTGTCCAATTTAGGCAAAAATCCCTTTTAAAATATAACCTGGAACATATAAACAGAATATCAACATGAAGGTAAAAAGATATCAAAATGAAAGGGAAATGAGAAAAGGGTCATTCAGTTGTCCCTTCTTGGGAGACCGAGACAGATCAGAAGGTGGGTAATATTTGCCATGTCCAGAAGGGTAACACAAAAGCAGAATCAAGAAGACTGTGAATCCCAGTTTTCCTTACAGGATTTCCCCTGGATTATGGACATCTAGGTTTCAACTGTTTTCTTTCATTAAATGACAAAAGCTTGGATACACAACTCACAGCTAAAGAAGGCTCCACCTCACACCTGGCCTGCCTGTGTAGATGCTGGAGACTTCCAATTCAAACTGACAAGAAAGAGAAGAAATAGCTGACATAGGCTATGGACAATAGACTGCTTCCTCCCAAGACCACGAACCTAGACTTCATACTTTAAACACGAAACCCTTTCTCCTATGTTTCTTTTATTCTCAAACTGGCCTGGAAAGATAACAACCTCACCTCATCTCTCAGGCCATTGCTAAGGTGGGATGGGAGGGTGGGCACAGGGAGGGGGGAAACTCTGGAATTAGAACAACCTTTTATTCCATGCTAGGAGAAAAATCTAACAGTGCCTCTAACTTTTCACATGCAAAATAAGAGATCTCATTAGTTGACTCCCATGAATTGACAATGTTGAGTTAGAAAAAAACCTACCAAGGAGGCTTTCATGATTCAGGATACACTCCTTTCGGCAGGTCCCTGCTACCCTGGTTAGGGATAACTGTAAATGAGGCTAAGAGAGGAACTTCTTAATTCCTTAAATTGCAGAATCTGCTGCTAGAGCAATAGCTGCCCCATAAAAATCCTTAGACTCTGGCCAAAGCCCTTGTTACTAGAATAGCCTTTGATTATCTTTTAGCTGAAAAATGAGGAGTCTGCTGTGGCTAACACCACCTGCTGTATCCAGATTAACACTTCTGGAGAGGCTGAAAATCAGTTGTGTAAAATCACTAAGGAAGCCACTTGGCTCGAAAGGGTGACTTCCTTCAATGGGGTCTTTCTTTGATTGGTTTGGGTCTTGGGGAATATGGCTCTAAAGTGCATTAAAAACTTTGGGAATTATCCCACTTGTAGTTATCATCATAAGCTCCCTTGTGTGTTGTAGCCTCTCAAAAGCTTTCAGTGCAGCCACTAATTACCAAGCTGATGATCTTCCTAAAAAGTACCACACGATATGGAGTAGATTTGTAAAAGAATAGACAAACAGTCAAGTTATGGGTGATGGAGGATGTCTACTTCATTTGTTCACATAGGACATTTGTAAAATAAACTCCCAGAATTCCAGAAGGGAGTGGATGAAGATCTTCCCTTTACACAGACATAACATCAAATATAAAAAGCTTTTTTTTTTAATAGGCCAAATTGTATCTTCTTTAAAACATGGATCACATGGACCCAGAATGCTACTCACACCAGCTTATGGCAGAACAGGTACTGCCTCATCAAGGGGCTCTGGGCAGTGTAGTAAAATGGGCAGAATCAGTTGGCCTTAGCCAGACTATGTAACTGCAGAAAAAAATCTGCCCAATTTTATTATTTTTAAGTATTTATTTATTTATTTATTTATTTATTTATTATTTATTTAGAGAGCGCACAAGTGGGGGCCAGGGGGTGCAGAATTCCAAGCAGGCTTCGCGCTGTCAGCACCAAGCCCAATGCAGGTCTTGAACTTACAAACCGTGGGATCATGACCTGTGCCGAGATGAAGAGTCAGACGCTTAACCAACTGAGCCACCCAAACTCCTCCAAATCCACCCAATTTTAAAAAGTAACAAAATACTCTGAGAAAGTACTTCAAGGTCAGTGCTAAAGATATTACCATTACTTATTTAGATTTACAATTTCTCTTTCACAATACAGAATTAAAGTATACATGTTGAAACCATTTTAGATAATATTGATTTATTTGTGCAGAAAATTTTTTATTTCAAAACAATACCCATTTTTCGATCTGTTTCAAAGTAGTAAATGATGACCCACTTGACAGGGAAGAAATGGCAAAGTAATTTTTGAAACAATTATTTGGTAATTATAAATCCTCTGAAAAAAAATTTCTTTTAAGATAAAATCTTCTGGTTATACTAGGTATCCTGAGATATAAAAGGAAAACTTATGCCAATTTTTTAAAAATATGACATAAGTGTCACCCTGGCTATGTCATAGCAAACGCAGAGCATTGTTCTGTGTGCCATTGTCCATATGGTCCCATGACAGCTTGGGTACAATTGTGTCTTAACCGTCAAGCTTTAAAACAGGGCATTTGTGAGCAAGTCATTTCTCTTTCCTTTTAGTCTTTTGCTCTTTGCTTCAGGTACACAGGCTCAGCTGTCACAGTGGCGGGGAAAACTTTCACACTGGCTGTGCTACTACCAAAGATGGTGAAGTGCCACGCAGCTACAGAAATATTGTGAATGTACTATGATCATTCCTCCTTGGATCCAGAATCGATTTGTACTTTAGTTTTTAGATTAAATACGGGACATGGACTTACTCAGTGGACACTATTCACTTTTGCTTCCAGTTTGAAAGAATGCATTTTGCTCTAAGTTGTCCTAAGATATCCCAAACTGATGTCAATGGTCATAATTCTGTGCATGGCAATAATCCTCAATATGTCGGAGTGAGAGGCTACAGTGTATTCTTCCCAATTTGGAAGTGAAATGAGTTAATAAGATGTCTTTCTAATCTTAAAATAACATCCTGTTTTCTTGGCATGCTTCCACGACAATAGCAGAGACCCGCCCTCTACCACTGTACTAAATCTGCAGAGCAAACACACACTTAAATTATTTCTAAAATATGAGAAAAATAAAATTTATTTTAACTCTTGGGGTATAATCAAATATTAGTTGGTAGTTGACAACAGTGCACCTTTATTTATTGCTATCTCTTCTAATCTACCCCCCACTTCTCCATGATCTTTTTCTGAATTATTGTAAACAAAATGCCCACAAGAATCTAATACTAGCTCAGTTTATCTCAGTCATTAACACTTCTTAAAAACAGCATTGTTGCTCTTAACTGATAGGCATTCTTATTACACTTAACTTTGTTGCTGTTGGTCAATAAATAAGAGCTGGTAACATCTTACAAATGCTTTATGTCCTTAAAATATTTATGTTAAGTTTCTGAACACAAAAGCACCGATAGAGAATGAAAGAAGAATGAGTAAGCCCATGTGCTTGAGTAAAGAATGTCAGCTTGCTACTTTGACACCTGCTATGGAAATGTTGTGAAGGCTAATGGGAGAGCAGCCCACACATGTCACTAATCTGGAGTGGGAGACAACTAGGTTCACCCTGTCTAGCCCTTATAACTTTGATTTTGTTGTTTGTGCTCCTTCTGCTGGTTTATATATTGACAGAAATGGAGCTGTTTGGTGCTAATTTAATAGCACATTCGTTTTTAAAAAATCAAAGTATGGGGGAGCAAGGAGTGTGAGAATAACATATATATGTAATATATATGTACAATATATAATCACAATGTTTTGTGATTCAACAGGTAAAAAAAATTTTGACTCTACAAATAAAATGCACATTTGTCTCTGAATATCCCATTAATGAAGGTAGTCTGGGTTTCAGCCTTCAATCTTCATTAATTCTCAACCTTATACTCTACGTGGGGGGTAGCTTCTCTTTTTATGATTTCAGTTGCATCAACAGATGTGTGATCCCCAAATCTATAGTTTTAACACAGTCTTTTCACTTGAGCTCCAGACCTATAAATGTTTGAAATCACCCATGTCTAAATTACTTAACATCTCCAAATCTGAATGAATCCTTCCTCCATGTGATTTTCTCCCAGTGTACTCTGTTCAGTGAAAGTCATCACCATGACCCACTAATCAAGAGGAGATATCATCAATTCTGGTAAAATAATTCTTTCCCTATTTTGATCTCGAGACGGACTATCTCACTAGACAACTCCTGAAATGCATGCACTATTGTAGCTCTAGATCCCAGGATAGTATGAGGTAGAGGCTCATGGTACACTTTCAAAAATATTTCTTCAACAGATCAATGAAACCAGAAGCTGGTTCTTTGAAAGAATTAACAAAATTGATAAACCACTAGCCAGTTTGATCAAAAAGAAAGAGGAAAGGACCCAAATAAATAAAATCAATAATGAAAGAGGAGAGATCACAACCAACAAAACAGAAATAAAAACAATAATAAGAGAATATTATGAACAATTATACGCCAACAAAATGGGCGATCAGGAAGAAATGAACAAATTCCTAGAAACATATACACTACCAAAACTGAAACAGGAGGAAACAGAAAATTTGAAGAGACCCATAACCAGTACGGAAATCGAATTAGTAATCAAAAATGTCCCAAAAAACAAGAGTCCAGGACCAGATGGCTTTCCAGGGGAATTCTACCAAACATTTAAGGAAGAGTTAACACCTATTCTCTTGAAGCTGTTCCAAAAAATAGAAACGGAAGGAAAACTTCCAAACTCTTTCTATGAAGCCAGCATTAACTTGATTCCAAAACCAGAGACCCCACTAAAAAGAAGAACTATAGACCAATTTCCCTGATGAACATGGATGCAAAAATCCTCAACAAGATATTAGCCAACCGGCTCCAACAATACATTAAAAAAATTATTCACCACGACCAAGTGGGATTTATACCTGGGAGGAAGGGCTGGTTCAATATCTGCAAAACAATTAACGTGTTTCATCATATCAATAAAGAAAGGACAAGAACCATATGATCCTCTCAATACATGCAGAGAAAGCATTTGACAAAATACAGCATCCTTTCTTGATAAGAACCCTCAAGAAAGTAAGGATACAAGGATCATACCTCGAGATCAAAAAAGCCATATATGAACGACCCAACGCTAATATCATCCTCAATGGGGAAAAGCTGAGAGCTTTCCCCCTCAGGTCAGGAACAAGACAGGGGTGTCCGCTCTCGCCACTGTTATTCAACATAGTATTGGAAGTCTTAGCCTCTGCAATCAGACAACACAAAGAAATAAAAGGCATCCAAATCGACCAGGAGGAGGTCAAACTTTCACTCTTTACAGGTGACATGATACTCTACATGGAAAACCCAAAAGACTGCTATTCCACCAAAAAACTGCTAGAACTGGTTCATGAATTCAGCAAGGTTTCAGGATATAGAATCAATGCACAGAAATTGGTTGCATTCCTCTACACCGACAATGAAGCAACAGAAAGAGAAATCAAGGAATTGATCCCATTTACAGTTGCACCAAAAACCATAAAATACCTAGGAATAAGTCTAACCAAAGAGGTGAACATTCTATACGCTGAAAACTATAGAAAGCTTATGAAAGAAATTGAAGAAGACACACACACAAAAAATGGAAAAAGATTCCATGCTCCTGGATAGGAAGAACAAATATTGTTAAAATGTCAATACTACCCAAAGCAATCTACAATTCAATGCACTCCCTATCAAAATAACACCAGCATTCTTCACAGAGCTAGAACAAATAATCCTAAAATTTGTATGGAACCAGAAAAGACCCCGAATAGCCAAAGCAATCTGGAAAAAGAAAACCAAAGCAGGAGGCATCACAATCCCAGACTTCAAGCTATACTACAAAGCTGTAACCATCAAGACAGTATGGTGCTGACACAAGAACAGATACTCAGATCAATGGAACAGAACAGAGAACCCAGAAATGGACCCACAAACGTATGG
The DNA here is from genome assembly GCF_027475565.1 of Acinonyx jubatus. Classification (NCBI taxonomy): domain Eukaryota; kingdom Metazoa; phylum Chordata; class Mammalia; order Carnivora; family Felidae; genus Acinonyx; species Acinonyx jubatus. Next base: position 69,541,457 of record NC_069387.1, read on the forward strand.
CCAACTAATCTTTGACAAAGCAGGAAAGAATACCCAAGGGAATAAAGACAGTCTCTTCAGCAAGTGGTGCAGGGAAAACTGGACAGCGACATGCAGAAGAATGAACCTGGACCACTTTCTTACACCATACACCAAAATAAACTCAAAATGGGTGAAAGACCTCAATGTAAGACAGGGAGCCATCAAAATCCTCCAGGAGAAAGCAGGCAAAAACCTCTTTGACCTTGGCCGCAGCAACTTCTTACTCAACACGTCTCTGAAGGCAAGGGAAACAAAAGCAAAAATGAACTACTGGGACCTCATCAAAATAAAAAGCTTCTGCACAGTGAAGGAAACAATCAGCAAAATTAAAAGGCAACCGACAGAATGGGAGAAGATATTTGCAAATGACATATCAGATAAAGGGTTAGTATCCAAAATCTATAAAGAACTTATCAAACTCAACACCCCAAAAAACAAATAACCCAGTGAGGATACGGGCAAAAGACATGAATAGACACTTCTCCAAAGAAGACATCCAGATGGCCAACTGACACATGAAAAAATGCTCCACATCACTCATCATCAGGGAGATACAAATCAAAACCACAATGAGATACCACCTCACACCTGTCAGAATGGCTAAAATCAACAACTCAGACAACAACAGATGTTGGCAAGGATGCAGAGAAAGAGGATCTCTTTTGCATTGTTGGTGGCAAGCTGTAGGGAGGTTCCTCAAAAAACTAAAAATAGAACTACCCTACGACCCCGCAATTGCACTACTAGGCATTTATCCACGGATACAGGTATTCTGTTTTGAAGGGGCACATGCACCCCCATGTTTATAGCAGCACTATCAACAGTAGCCAAAGTATGGAAAGAGCCCAAATGTCCATCAATGGATGAATGGATAAAGGAGGTGTGGTATATATATATATATATACAATGGAGTATTACTCGGCAATCAAAAAGAATGAAATCTTGCCATTTGCAACTAGATGGCTGGAACTGGAGGGTATTATGCTAAGTGAAATAAGGAAAGACAAAAATCATATGACTTCACTCATATGAGGACTTTAAGAGACAAAACAGATGAACATAATGGAAGGGAAACAAAAATAATATTAAAACAGGGAGGGGGACGAAACAGAAGAGACTCATAAATATGGAGAACAAACAGAGGGTTACTGGAGGGGTTGTGGGAGGAGGGATGGGCTAAATGGGTAAGGGGCACTAAGGAATCTACTCCTGAAATCATTATTACACTATATGCCAACTAATTTGGATGTAAATTTTTAAAAATAAAAAATAAAATTAAAAAAATTTCTTCACTCCTTCATCACCTGGTCAATCAAATACAATGTACTTATAGATCTAATATGAATTTTTAACATTTCATATATGATTCATTTATCTCTCATACCCATGAGTCCATATTTCTGATACTTGCCGTGTCATAAAATGACATTGATCTAATCTAGAATAAATATTTCTACACTCTACTATAAGCCAGAGATGTATTTTACCAGAATGTTCCTTTCGCCATGGATTTCAGCTTCTTCTGGTTTCTCTGGTTGAGCAAAAATTACTAGAGATTTCAAGGGAAAAATGGTGATAGACAGAAGAGGGTGTTTGGACATGCTTACTTTATTTTTCCAGCTTCGTAAAGTCAGAATTATCTATGTTCAATGGAGTTTTAGATCTTCCAGTTGGCCTACAATCTTGAGAAGACAGAAAAAAACAGCAGTTAATGCCAACAAACTTGGTTCCTAAGCTACTAAACTTTTATTTACCTTGTTAGAGTGGTCTCTTCATGTGTTATCTATTTCTTCAACACTCAAAATGTAGGTAGTATGCACCTCATGTGAGCATTAATGTAATTCTAGACTTGCTAATTTTACATTTTCATCAAACTTTCATTGTCCATAAGCTATTGAGCCTATCTCCAGTCGTAGCCAATGACCTTTCTCTTTGGACTGTCTTTGGCCTTTAACTTTGGTGGTGATTGGGAAGCACCAGGGAAGAATTATGTGAGTGATAATAGATCAACCTCATATTCCTTATATTTAGTCCCAAAAGAAAGTGATATTTACACATACTTCAAATAGATAAACTGGTCCCCAGGCCTACAAGAGGTAAGGGTAACCTGATTACATGTATTAATTTATTGTTACTCAAAGAGTGATCTATGGACAGCTATACTGACATAACTGGGAGCTTTTAGAAATGCAGAATCAAAAGAAAGAAAGAAAGAAAGAAAGAAAGAAAGAAAGAAAGAAAGAAAGAAAGAAAGAAAGAAAGAAAGAAAGAAAGGAAGGAAGGAAGGAAGGAAGGAAGGAAGGAAGGAAGGAAGGAAGGAAGGAAGGAAGGAGAAGAAAAAAGAAAAAAATAAATGCAGAATCTAGGGGTTCCAACACAGACACACTGTGTTATAATACAATTTGTATTTTAACAAGATCCCTCAGTGATTCTACCATGTTTTGAAGTTTGAGAAACACTACATTAAATTCTGTTAATCAAAAAAAATTATCAGGTTGAAGATTGATCAATCATGAGGTATTTTTTAAAAAATAAACAGTCTATCTCAGTATAGTTTAGGGGAAAGGAAGCCAATCTTAAAGTAGTTGCATTGACAAAGCCACCCTCACTGGACTTCATCCTACCTAAGCACTTCTCTGAAAGGAATCTATACTTGTCATTCAACCTGTCCAAAAGAGGTGGAATAATGAGGAATCATAAGCCCATTTATGACCAGAAGACACTTATGTACCAGATAAAGGCACCCTGTAGCAATGGTTAAGGCTCATAAATTCTCTACTCACTCTATATGGTTATTTTTATTTTAGAAAAATTCCTATTTCAGTTCCTTTATCCCTATGGATTAAGGAGAGTCTCATTTGATAATCTAATGAAACTCCATTCCAATTCTGATTTCCTTTATCAGTTTGAATAAATCATATATGGCTCTTTCTGCACATAGGACTTGTCGCCTTGGCTATATAACAGGTTAGGAAAAACTCAAGCCTATAACATTTTATGATATTCAGGCTTTCAGTGGCTTGGTTTCTCGTTCTCTTGTTCTTCCTTCTTACATTGTCTTCCTTTTTTCCTTCCTTTTTCATCTTTTTTACCCTTCCTTCCTTCCTTCCTTCCTTCCTTCCTTCCTTCCTTCCTTCCTTCCTTCCTTCCTTCTTTCCTTCCTTCCTTCCTTCCTTCCTATTACTTCTAAACCATTAATATATATCCCATAAATACCTCTTTGTTGGAACCATTGTGCCATCTACATACTTAGGAAGTATAATATAAAAAATTCCCTTGTGCATTCTTCTAAACTGGCAACTAGTATCCTAAGAAAGCATGACTGCAATTTTCCCTGTATCCTGATGAGATGAATCGGGATTAAGGAATGCCAAAGGGTTAGTTTCAAGGGGTAAAATACCCATTAGCCAAAATCATTGTAGGAGTTTCAAATAGGGCAAATCTTTGTGTTGGACCCAGTGTCCATTCATAAGTAACAGTAGACCTCTCTTTTGATGATCTAATGGTGGAAATTCCCTGCATCCTGGCCAGCAGTGAGGAAATGTTGCTTCAAGCAATATTACTGATGCCTTTCAATTACACCACATAAGACTGCCTATGTAAAGAAGTAGTTCAAATAACCAAAAAGTGTGTGTGTGTGTGTGTGTGTGTGTGTGTGTGTGTGTGTGTAGAGGGGGGTGGTAATGTGTCTTGAGAATAAGCAGTATATAACAGAAAGAACATTAAACTACAAGTTGGAGATTCAGAGATCTAGTCCCAGGCTCTGCCACTATGTAGCAATAATAGGTGAGTTACTTCATGTTCATGTCTTGGACCGTCATTTCTTCCACTATAAAATGAGAATATTGGATTATATGATCATTACTGTCCCTTCCAACTCAGACATCTTTGTTCTATAAATAGTCATGAAAATGACTTCAAAGAAAAAAATAAAAGTGGAGTTTAAATGAAATAAATGAATACAAAAATGAGGAACATAAAGGAGAATGAGGTGAGGAATGGGGTAAAATAGTTTCAAACTGCTTGATTGAGTAACAATCCAACTGCTCTTTGGAACAAATGAGATGGATTTAAGGGACAAATTTCTGCCCCAGGCTTGAAGTCTATGAGTATTCTAAGGGAGGCAGTATTTTCCCACTGGCAGATCAGAACCTTCTCTAGTAACTAGGCTGAATTTCAGTGTGACCCTGGAACTCCAGGCTCCAGGAATATAAAGTGTATGACTTCAGGAGATGATGTGGACACCTAGGAGACCTCACTAGAGAGGCAAGAGTTCTCTGGTCTGTTTCACAGAAGCTGAGTGGGAGCAAATCCACAAGCATATTTATTTGTCTTTTCTCATACCTTCTACATGAATGAGGGGAGCCAAGAAAGCAGAAAGTATCAGCAAGAGCTCTGTTACTCCAAACTAGATTGCTTAGTTTGATGGAAAGATTAAGTTTTTAATTTTATAATCTCATTCTTTGAGTCTCCGAAGAATGAGAACCGAATGGGAAGGATATCCCTCCTCCCTTTTTACTCTTTCAGTGTAATTATTTTAGAAAAATTATTTTGCAGTGCTGATTTTAAAACTTTCCCACTTAACTGCTCTTTCATTTCTAGGAGAGCCTGAGCAACTCCCAAAGTTCAAAGATCACAGTTCTTTATAAGGCAGCTCAGTATAACATGACTGTGTTCACACAAAGCAATGAACTACAGTATTTCATGCTCTTTCAGAGTGGTAACTATTGGCAGGGAAAACCATTGGTAATCCTTTCCACAGCTGCAAAAAAGCCTCTGTGTATCATATCACTAGAGCTAATGAATGAAAATGCACACTACTTTAACAAATCTACAAATCTACTCAAAAATTCAAGATGACCAAAGTTTCACATGATAACATTAAGTGATCTTATTTACAGAAAGTGCATATTAAATTGGTTTGCAACCTTGCATGAAATATGCACTAAATTTAACCAATTTCATATGACAGTAGTTTATTTGGCTAGGATTCACAGTAGTACTATGTATTGCCAGGAAGATTGCAGTTTAATAAGCAGGAAAAAATGGACCTCATAAATGTTTGTGGAGGACTGGAATGTTCTACACTAAGGCTAAATTTCAGTAATGTATTATTTAAAAATTATAACAACACTTTGGAATTTGAAGTGTCTGATGTACTGTGTACCATAAAACTATAAACAAATACCCTCTGTTTTGAGACAAACCAAGTAGATTGAGCCTGTCCATTGCCATCCGGAGGAGTTAAAAATCAACAAACTGGGAACATTTCTTCAGAGTAGGCATTAAAAGGAAACCATTCTGTTATAGGTGTTTTGTATTTCTGAATGCAAATTATCAGCCAAAACCTAACAGCAAAAGAATTAGGGAAATTTTTCAAGTGGCTAAGAGATCCTCAACTGTAATTCAAACTTAGTAAATGTGCTGGAGGGGGAGGGGTCAGTGTTTCAGGTAGTGGCATAACACAGGTTTTCTTGATGTAGGGCAGGAAATAGAGCATCTCTAAGCACGTCCCATTACTTAAATGCAGGAAAGTACTGGCTGGAACAGCTGAGTTTTTTCAAAGCTTTTACCCTTCAGTTAGTCTGGATAAAGTAACTTGTTCTAAAGTTAATTGCAGCCTTCTTTTAAATATAGTGTGAGGGGTCTCCAATTTATGATTCTCTTTTTCATTTATTGCAAAGATAAAAGTGGTGTGTGTCTCTGTGTGTGTGTGTGTGTGTGTGTGCATGTGTTTCAGTTGAAAGGCTTTTATAAGTTCATGTCCTGAGAGTCTACTCTTGGTCTTCTTAGCAGAGATATATTTTTGTTTTATTGATATGTTTCTGGGTAATTCTCCATTCTTTCTTCATCTTAGTGTGTGTTTTAGGCATTTTCAGTATTTTAAGCAATCTTCAACAGAACTTAAACAGAAAAGATGGGATAATCTGCCCAACAATTTTATAGTCTAATAAAAATGTTTTTATAAAAAGGCATTAAGAGCCCATTACTGTCATTTTGCAAGGCCAGTGAAAGATAGAGATGCAAATGTTATGGTTCTTACCTCCCAGGAGGCCTACAATTAAATTAATGTACAAGATAAATATTATATATATAATTATATAATTATATTGGGGAGGAAATAAACATTTCTTAGGAGAGGAAAGTCAAATTAATATTTTTAGCATCAAGTTCGATTTCATTTCAAAGAGAAAGCAGATTTTGCTTTTGCTTGGTGTGGAACAATAGGAATATCCATCCATATTGTTTTATTTTATAACCATTTCAAGTTACAAGTAAGGTAAATAAACTTAATTTATTTTAAATTTTATAATTTGATCAGTTTTGACATAAGCATACACCTGTGAACCTTCACTACAATCAAGAAGAAGAACATTTCCATCACCTCCTGAAGTTTCCGTTTGCTTCTTTCTGATACATCCCTCTCTCCATTCTGTCCCAAGGCAAGCATTGATTTTTCTGTCTCTGCAGATGACTTTGCGTTTTTAGGACTTTATATGAACAGCCTCAGAGAGTATGTACTGTACTTGTCCAGCTTTTTTCACTCAGCCTAATAATTTCATAATTCACCAATGTGGTTGTATGTTTTCGTATGTTCTTCTTATTGCCCCTCCCCCTCTCACTTGTGCATGCATGTTCTGTCAAAAAAATAATAATAAAATAAAATATTAGACTCCAATATGTTGGTTGTCGTATCTCATTGTGGTTTTAACTTGCATTGCTGTGATGACTAACAACTTTTTTTATTGTTTAATTTATTTTTTAATTTACACCTAAGTTAGTTAGCATATAGTGCAACAATGATTTCAGGAGTAGATTCCTTAGTGCCCCTTACCCATTTAGCCCATCCCCCCTCCCACAACCCCTCCAGTAACCCTCAGTCTGTTCTCCATATTTAAGAGTCTCTTCTGTTTCATCCCCCTCCCTGTTTTTATATTATTTTTGCTTCCCTTCCCTTATGTTCATCTGTTTTGTCTCTTAAAGTCCTCATATGAATGAAGTCATATGATTTTTGTCTTTCTCTGTCTAATTTCACTTAGCATAATACCCTCCAGTTCCATCCATGTAGTTGCAAATGGCAAGATTTCATTCTTTTTGATTGCCGAGTAATACTCCATTGTATATATATACAACACCTTCTTTATCCATTCATCCATCGATGGACATTTGGGATCTTTCCATACTTTGGCTACTGTTTATAGCGCTGCTATAAACATGGGGGTGCATGTGCCCCTTCAAAACAGAATACCTGTATCCCTTGGACAAATACCTAGTAGTTCAATTGCTGGGTTGTAGGGTAGTTCTATTTTTGGTTTTTTGAAGAACCTCCATACTGTTTTTCCAGAGTGGCTTCACCAGCTTGCATTCCCACCAGCAGTGCAAAAAGAGATCCTCTTTCTCCGCATCCTTGCCAACATCTGTTGTTGTCTGAGTTGTTAATTTTAGCCATTCTGACAGGTGTGAGGTGGTATCTCATTGTGGTTTTGATTTGTATCTCCCTGATGATGAGTGATGTGGAGCATTTTTTCATGTGTCAGTTGGCCATCTGGATGTCTTCTTTGGAGAAGTGTCTATTCATGTCTTTTGCCTGTATCCTCACTGGGTTATTTGTTTTTTGGGGTGTTGAGTTTGATAAGTTCTTTATAGATTTTGGATACTAACCCTTTATCTGATATGTCATTTGCAAATATCTTCTCCCATTCTGTCGGTTGCCTTTTAATTTTTCTGATTGTTTCCTTCACTGTGCAGAAGCTTTTTATTTTGATGAGGTCCCAGTAGTTCATTTTTGCTTTTGTTTCCCTTGCCTTCAGAGACGTGTTGAGTAAGAAGTTGCTGCGGCCAAGGTCAAAGAGGTTTTTGCCTGCTTTCTCCTGGAGGATTTTGATGGCTCCCTGTCTTACATTGAGGTCTTTCACCCATTTTGAGTTTATTTTGGTGTATGGTGTAAGAAAGTGGTCCAGGTTCATTCTTCTGCATGTCGCTGTCCAGTTTTCCCTGCACCACTTGCTGAAGAGACTGTCTTTATTCCCTTGGGTATTCTTTCCTGCTTTGTCAAAGATTAGTTGGCCATACGTTTGTGGGTCCATTTCTGGGTTCTCTGTTCTGTTCCATTGATCTGAGTATCTGTTCTTGTGTCAGCACCATACTGTCTTGATGGTTACAGCTTTGTAGTATAGCTTGAAGTCTGGGATTGTGATGCCTCCTGCTTTGGTTTTCTTTTTCCAGATTGCTTTGGCTATTCGGGGTCTTTTCTGGTTCCATACAAATTTTAGGATTATTTGTTCTAGCTCTGTGAAGAATGCTGGTGTTATTTTGATAGGGAGTGCATTGAATTGTAGATTGCTTTGGGTAGTATTGACATTTTAACAATATTTGTTCTTCCTATCCAGGAGCATGGAATCTTTTTCCATTTTTTGTGTGTGTGTCTTCTTCAATTTCTTTCATAAGCTTTCTATAGTTTTCAGCGTATAGAATGTTCACCTCTTTGGTTAGACTTATTCCTAGGTATTTTATGGTTTTTGGTGCAACTGTAAATGGGATCAATTCCTTGATTTCTCTTTCTGTTGCTTCATTGTCGGTGTAGAGGAATGCAACCAATTTCTGTGCATTGATTCTATATCCTGAAACCTTGCTGAATTCATGAACCAGTTCTAGCAGTTTTTTGGTGGAATAGCAGTCTTTTGGGTTTTCCATGTAGAGTATCATGTCACCTGTAAAGAGTGAAAGTTTGACCTCCTCCTGGTCGATTTGGATGTCTTTTATTTCTTTGTGTTGTCTGATTGCAGAGGCTAAGACTTCCAATACTATGTTGAATAACAGTGGCGAGAGCGGACATCCCTGTCTTGTTCCTGACCTGAGGGGGAAAGCTCTCAGCTTTTCCCCATTGAGGATGATATTAGCGTTGGGTCGTTCATATATGGCTTTTTTGATCTCGAGGTATGATCCCTGTATCCTTACTTTCTTGAGGGTTCTTATCAAGAAAGGATGCTGTATTTTGTCAAATGCTTTCTCTGCATGTATTGAGAGGATCATATGGTTCTTGTCCTTTCTTTATTGATATGATGAAACACGTTAATTGTTTTGCAGATATTGAACCAGCCCTTCCTCCCAGGTATAAATCCCACTTGGTCGTGGTGAATAATTTTTTTAATGTATTGTTGGAGCCGGTTGGCTAATATCTTGTTGAGGATTTTTGCATCCATGTTCATCAGGCAAATTGATCTACAGTTCTCCTTTCGTGTTCTTGTGTTCTAATTACGAAAGGTTTGTCTAACCATATTTTCTATGTTTTCCTCTAGAAATTTTACCATCTTAGATTTCATTTTTAGACTGTTTTTGAAGTAATGCTTATGTATGATATAAAGTAAGGTTGATTCTTTTTTATTATTTTTTTCCCCTTCCGACAATCCAGCACCATTTGTTGAAAGGACTTTCCCCATTGAATTGCCTTGGTATCTTTGTCATAAATCCACTGATTGTAGGGGTGCCTGGGTGGCTCAGTTGGTTAAGTGTCTGACTCTTGATATCAGCTCAGGTCATGATATCAAAGTCTGTGAGGTGGGATTCTCTCTCCCTCCCTCCTCCCCTTGCACTCTCTCTCAAAATAAATAAATAAACTTAAAATTAAAAGAAATTAAAGAAATTCACCAATTGTATTTGTATCTCTCTATTTCTAGACACTTTGTTTAGTTCTACTGATCTGTATGTCCATTTTACCACCAATAGCAAACTATAATTCAATAGTAAGTCTTGAAATTTAGTAGGGTAAATCATCCAACTTTGTGCTTTTATTTATTATTATTGCTCTGTTTATATTAGATCCTTTGCATTTCCATGGAAGCTTTAAGAAAATTTGTCAATTTCTACTAAATAGCACGCTGAAATTTTGATGGGGATTGCATTGATTCTACTGATCAATTTGGGAATCTTTAAGAATACTGGCCATCTTAAGAATATTGGGTTTTCACTATATCTCTCCATTTGTGTAGCATTTCTTTAATTCCTCAGAAATGTTTGCAGTTTTCAGTGTAGATGTCTTAGATATTTTCTCGTACATTTATTCCAAGATATTTTATGTTTTTGTTTTTTGTTTTTTTTGCAGGAGGTGGTGCTACTCAGAATAGATTTTTAAAATTTTGTTTTTCAATTGTTTGCTGCAAGTATATAAGAATACAGTTGACTTTTGTAGATGAACCTTGTATTCTGTGACATTGCTAAATTCATTTGTTACTTCTAGAAAACATTTTGTACATTTTCTTGGATTTTCTACAAAAGTAATCAAAGCATCTGCAAATACAGTTTTACATTTTATGTTATGCTTTTTATGCTTTTTATTTCTTTATTCTTCCTTGTTTTCAATGGTTAGCACCTTTTTTCAATATTGAATAAAAGTGGTAAAGGCAAGTAATATTGGTTTGCTCCTTGTGCCAGGAAAAACAATTCAATCTTTCACCATTAAATATAATCTAGCTGTAGGCATTTTTGTTGATACTCTTCATTCATTTGAGAAAGCTCCTTACCATTCCTAGTTTGCTGAGACTAACATGAATATATGTTGAATATTTTCAAAGGCTTCTTTTGCACATATTAAAAGGATCATATATTTTTCCTTTTTTCATATGGTGAATTTTAGGGATTGATTTTTTTAATGTTAGTCAAACTTGCATTCATGAAATAAGTTCTATTTGATTGTAATGTCTTGTTCAATGTTTTTAAGTATTGCTGGATTTAATTTCCTAACATTTTGTTGAGGATTTTTGTGTGTCTATTCATGAAAGACTTACTTTCTCCACAGTTTTATCTTTTCCAGAATGTCATATAGTTGGAATCATACAGTATGTAATCTTTTCAGATTGAGTTCTTTCACTTAGTAATATGTGTTGATGTTTCCTCCATGTTTTTCATGGCTTGATAGGTGATTTCTTTTTAGCACTACATAATATTCACCTGCTGATGTACAGTTTATCCATTCACCTGCTGAAGAACATCTTGTTTTCAAGTTTTCGCAATTATGAGTAAAGATGCTATAAACATCCACATGTTTATTTTGTGTGCATAAGTTTCAACTACTTTAAGTAAATACCAAAGAGTACAACTGCTGGATTGTATGGTAAGAATATGTTTAGTACTATAAGAAAATGCCATCTTACAAAGTAGGACCATTTTGCATTCCCATCAGAAATGAGTGATCCTGTTGCTCTACATTCTTGTCGGCATTTGTGGCATCTGTGTGTTGGAAGTTCACCATTCTAATAGATGCATAGTAGTATCTCATTCTTGTTTTAATTTGCAATTCTTAAATGACATATGATGTTGAAGATCCTTTCATATGCTTACTTGCCATCCATATATCTTCTTTGGTAATATTTAGTCAGCTCTCTTGCCCATTTTTAAATTGGGTTGTTTGTTTTCTTATTGTTGAGTTTTAAGAATTCTTTGTATATTTTGGATAATGTTACTGTCTTTATCAGATTTGTCTTTTGCAAATCTTCTCTTAGTCTGTGGACTGTTTTATAACTCTCTTGATAATTGTCTTCTGAAGAGCTGAAGTTTTAATTTTAATGAAGTCCAACTTATCAGTTATTTCTTTCATGAATCATCTCTTTGGTGCTGTATCTAAGAAGCCATCACCGTACCCACAGAAGATTTTCTTCTGTGTTATGTTCTACAAAATTTATAGTTTTGTATTTTACATTTATATTTATGATATATTTTGAATTAATTTTTGTGAGGGTACAAAGTCTGTGTCTAGATTCATTTTTTTCTATGTGGATGTCCAGTTGTTCCAGCTCATCGTTGAAAAGACGACCTTTGCTCTATTTGATTGCCTTTTCTCCTTTGCCAAATATCAGTTGGCTATATTGATGGTGATCTATGTGTTCTCTCTTCAGTTCCATTAATCTACTTGTTTACCCTTTTGCATTTACTGTCCTATCTTGGTTATTATAGCATCATAGTAAGTGTTGAAGTTGGACAGAATAAGTCCTGCAGCTTTGTTCTTATCCTTCAATATTGAATTGGATATTCTGATATTTTTGCCTTTATATATAAATTTTAGAATCAATTTGTATATATCCACACAATAGCTTGCTGGTATTTTTATTGGGTATATGTTGAATGTCTAAATCAAATTGGCCAGAACTGACATCTTGACAATGTTTGGTCTTCCTTTCCATAAACATGGAATATCTCTCCATTTATTTGATTGTTTGATATCTTTCATTAGACTTTTGTAGATTTTCTCATATAGATATTGTACGTATTTTGCTAGATTTATACTTAAATAATTCATTTGGGAGGACATTAATGTAAATGTAATGTGTTTTTAAGCTCAAATTCCACTTGTTAATTGCTGGTATATAGGAAAGTAATTGACTTTTGTACATCAACCTTGTATACTACAACTTTGCAATAATTGTTCATTAGTTCCAAAAGTTTTTTGTTTGTCTGTTTTTTGTCAATTCTTTTGGATTTTCTACATAGATGATCATGTCATCTGCAAACAAAAACAGTTTTATTTATTCCTTTCCAATCTGAATATTTTTATTTCTTTTTTGTATCTTATTATATTAAGTAGGAGTTCCAATATGATATGGAAATACGATATGGTATTAGGGGAAATTCATGCTTTGTTCCTGATCTTGGCTTTGAGTATCTCACTATTAAGTGTAGTATTAGCTTTAGGTTTTTCATAGATATTCTTCTTCAAGTAGAGGAAGTTCCATTCTATTTCTATTTTGCTAATAATGTTTATCATGAACGATTGTTGGATTTTTGCTAAATATTTTTTCTACATCTATTCAAATAATTATGTGATTTTACCTTTTAATCTGTTGTTATGATGGATTAAATTAATGTATTTTTGAATGTTGAAACATCCTTGAATACCTGGGATAAATCCCACATGGTTGTGGCATATAATCCTTTTTACATATATTGTTTCATTTAATATGCTACTATGTTATTGAGGATTTTGGGACCTATGTTTGTGAGAGATATTGGTCTGTAGTTTTATTCTTTTGTAATATCATTGTCTGTTTTGGTATTAGGGTAATTCTGGCCTCAAAGAATGAGTTAGGAAGTACTCTCTCTGCTTCTCTCCTCTGAAAGAGATTATAGAGAACTAGCATAATTTCATCCTCAAATGTTTAGTAGAATTCACTAGTGTACCTATCTGGGCCTGGTGCTTTCTCTTTTGGAAGGCTATTAAGTATTGATTTGATTTATTTAATGGATATAGGCCTATTCAAAAGGACAGCCTTGCTGAAGAAAGTATTCTTGGCTGCATATTTTTCCCATCTGGCACATTGAATATATCATATCATTCCCTTCTGGCCTGCCAAGTTTCTGTGGACAGGTCTGCTGCTAACCTTATGTGTTAGGATAAGGACCTTTTGTCCCTTGCTGCTTTCAGAATCCTCTTTTTATCTTTATATTTTGCAAGTTTCACTATATGTATTGGTGTTGATCTGTTTTCATTGATTTTCAGGGGCGTGCTCTGTGCCTTTTGGACTTGAATGCCTTTTTCCTTCCCCAAATCAGGGAATTTGCAAATTCTGATTAATTTGCAAGGTTAATTTCTGCAAATAACCTTCTTCTTCTTTTTCCCCTTCTTCTTATTCTGGGACTCATTGAATTTTATGGAATCACTGAGTTCTTTAAGTCTATAGTCATGACCTAATAATTTTCTTTCCCTTTTTTTGAGATTATTATTTTCCATAATTTTATCTTCTATATCATCTATTCATTCCTCTGCTTCTTCCATCCTTGTTGTGATTACATCCTATCAGTTTTGCATCTCAGTAATAGCATATTTTATTTCAGCCTCACTAGTTTTAGGTCTTTTATCTCTGCAGCAAGGATTTCTCTGGTGTGTCCTATGCTTTTTTCAAGCCCAGCTAGTATTATTATGACTGTTGTCCTAAATTCTTGTTCAGATATATTACTTATATATGTTTTGAGTAAATCCCTGGCTGTGATTTCTTCTTAATCTTCCTTTTGGGGAGAATTCCTCCAACTTGTCGTTTTGTCTAAATTTCTGTCTTTTGCATGTTATGAAAGCTTGTTATGTTTCCTGCTCTTGAGAGTCATGCTATATTAAGAAGGGGTCATACACTGTCCAGGGTCTGCTACTTCAGGAAGTGTTTCTGGTGTATGCTGTGTGCACTCTGCTGTTGTGTTTTGGCTGCTCTTTCCCATAGGTAGGTTCTCCGTGCTTGCATTTGGGAAGAGTTTGGAGCTTTAATTAGGTGTGCTCTGATTTGTCTTTTAAAATAAGCCTGGTTAAAAAAAAATTTTTAAACACCTGAGCCAAAAAAAGAAAAAAGGAAAAAGGAACAACAACAACACCCAAACAGACAGACAAAAAACTATAAGCCTGATTCCAAGGGAAAAAGAAAAAAGGAAAAAGAAAGAAAGAAAGAAAGAAAGAAAGAAAGAAAGAAAGAAAGAAAGAAAGAGAAGGAAGGAGGAAGTCTGGTGTATTTCCATCAGAACAGAAGCTGAAACTTTGGAGAACTCTAAGATCAGTAGACTTGGTGCGTTCAGGGTGCCTGTGTTGGTCCTCTTGGGGAGAGGCCCAATGCACTGGCCCAGTGTGCTGGCTCACAGTCAGACATGCCCTAGTAAAGATGCCCCTGCAGGGCACAGGGGGACAGGGTTTGGTGTGAGTGGCTCCAGCCTCCAATGGGGACATTGAAGGCCAACTGTCCTGGTGGGTTGGGGGAAGATGGCATCACCCCACTCTCTAATCCCTGGAGAGGGGGGCTCATGCCCATCACTATTCAGGAAGCTCTCACAAAAAAGCGAACAATCTCCCCTCTTGTGTCCCAGGCTTCCATCAGATCCCTGCCCTCAGCTTGTCTGTGCCTGAGCCATCGGTACACCCAACCCCACAGTTCTGTGTTTTATCTCTGGTGGGCAGCTGGGATTCAAAATTCCATATCTTAAAGGACCTGGCAAGGCATGGACCACCTCCTCTCCTCTGGAGGAGAGACTTGCTGTGCTGGTCTGGTGCCATTTTGTCCCAGAAAAGCAGTAGCATGGCCAAATAGGTGCTTGGAGTTTGTGGTAGAGCACAACAAAAAGCTGTGACCAGGTTATCTGCCCTCTGTGTGCATGTCTGTCCCTTCCTGTTAAATAGCTGCTCAATGGTGCCTTCCAGATCTTTTATCCTTGGAGAGACAATATGCCCTCTTCCAAATTCACTCCAGGAAGGGGAACCTTGTCTCCAAGTGCAACCCAGGGAATCCCTACACCATCCTGTCCACTGTCCACTCTTCCACCCTCCTCCCCAGAAGTATTCCCACCCACCTGGTTCAACTCCAGCAAATGGTGCCAACTTCTAAAACCTCAGAATTTGAGTTCTACTGTTTGTAAAAACTTGCAATAGTCAGTTCCTCTTGATTCCTCAGTCAGTGGTTTCAGTTGAGTGTTTTTTTGTGTATGAACCCAATGCACTGCTCTCTCTCTCCCCTTCTCTCCATTTTCTGTCCTCTCTCTACAAAGAGGGCTCCTTCCCCTCCACAGCACCATGGCTTTTCTCTCCCCCAATTAACATCTCTGCACTTTGTACCTGCCACATTCTCTCCCTCTAATTGTTCAGATTGTTCTCTTAATCTTCAAATCGATTTCCTTGGTGCTCAAAATGATTTGATGTTGATCTAGTTGCATTCAGGGACAAGGCAAGTCCAGGGTCCCCATACTTCTCCACCATCTTAACTCTCCTGTCTCAATATAGGCCTATTCAGATTGTATGTTTCTTCTTTTGTAAATTTCAGAAGATTGTGTCTTTCAAAAAATTGGTCTGTTTCATCTAGGTTATTGAATTTGTGGTCTTAGAGCTGTTCAAAGTACCCCTTCTTATCCTTTTAATGTCCTTGCGCACTGTAGTGATGTCCTTTCTTTGACTTTGGTATTAGTAACTGGTGTCCTCTCTCCTTTTTCTTAGTTTGGCAAGAGGTTTATCAATTTTATCAATCTTTCTTAAAGAACCAACTTTTGGTTTCATTGATTTTTTTTTCTATTGATTTTCTGTTTTCAATGTCATCAATTTCTTCTCTAATTCTTATTTCTTCTCTACTTACTTTTTGCTCTTCTTTTTCTAGTTTCCTAAGGTGGAAATTTAGATTACTGATATTAGATCTTTTTTCTTTTCTAACATATGCATTTAATGCTACAAATTTCCCACTGGGCACTGCTTTCACTGTATCCCACAAATTTTTATAGGTTGTGCTTTCATTTCAAAGTAGTCCAAAATATTTTTTTTATTTCTCTTAAGATTTCTTCTTTGATTCATGTGTTATTTAGTAGTGTGCTGTTTAATCTCCATGTATTTGGGGATTCAACTCTTTTTGATTTCTTTGTTAACTTCATTGAGCAGAAATTGCATGATTTTTATTCTTTGAAATTTGTAAAGTATTTTTCAGGGCCCACAATATGGTCTATCTTGGCAAGTGTTTCGTGTGAGCTTGAAAAGAAAAAAGAATGTATATTCTGCTGTTGTTGGATTAAGTAGTCTACAGATGTCAGTAATATTCAGTTGATTGATTGCATTGTGAAATCAACTATGTTCTTGGTAATTTTCCGCTTGGTGGGCATGTCCATTTCTGATAGAGAGGTGTTAAAGACTCCAACTATAATAGTGGATTCATCTATTTCTCCTTGCAGTTCCATCAGTTTTTGCCTAATGAATTTTGATGCTATGTTGTTAAGCACATACATACCAAGGACTGTTATGTCTTCTTGGAGACTTGATCTCTTAATTCTTATGTAATTCCCCTTTTTATCCCTGATAACCTTCTTGCTTTGAAGTGGGCTCTGTCTGAAATTAATTTAGTGATTCCTACTTTTCTTTGACTGATGTTAACATGGTATATTTTTCTTTATTCTTTACTTTTTTATTCCCTTCTTTACTTTTAATCTATATGTATCTTTATTTAGAGAGGGTTTCTTACAGACAACATATATCTAGGTTGTGTTATTTGATCCACTCTGACAATCTCTTTCAGAGATGTCTTAATTGGTACCTTTAGACAATTGATGTATAAAGTGATTATTGGAAAATTCTAAATTTTTATTCATCTCAAGTATATTTTTCTTTCCTTATAAAACATATGTATAATAGCTTCTTAAAGTCTTTGTCTAACAATTCCAATATCTTAGCATCTGCTAATTATTTTCCCTTGATAATTGTCCACATTTTCTTTATTAAGTGCTGAATAATTTCTAAATGTATATTGGACATTGTGAATGTTATGTAGACTTTAGTTCTTGTTATCATCCTCTGGAGCATACTGATTTTATTTAGCAAGCAATCAACATAGTTAGGTTCATACTATAAATTCTGTCTTGCTTTTTTATTTAGCAAGCAATCAACATAGTTAGGTTCATAGTATAAATTCTGTCAGTTCAATTTTTAAAACACATTCTCTGTTTGAGCTATCCACAATAATAAGTGATTCTGAGACACTTGCAAGTTTATACACAAAATTAAGTGATCCTCTTTTCTGGTTCTCTTTGCTCTGAGAATCTCTCCTCAGTCTCCAGTCTCAAGAGGCTCCCCTGCTGCTTTCTCTACTAGTAGATATGGGCTTTTTTTTTTAATTTTTAAATGTTTATTTATTTTGACAGAGGGAGAAGGAAAGAGTACAAGTGGGGGGAGGGGCACAGAGAAAGGGGGAGAGAGGGGATCGCAAGCAGGCTCTGCACTGTCAGTACAGAGCCCAATGCGGGACTCAGTCTCTTGAACCATGAGATTATGACCTGAGCCGATATCAAGAGTCAGACCTTCAACTGACTGAGCCACCCAGGTGCCCAGGTAGAGATGGCCTTTCTATTGAAGTTTTAGTCTTTCATGTATCCACTGTTGACATGCTTTTCTGTGAATTGGGCCCACCCTTAGGGCAAAACATAAGAGGAAAAAAAGGAAAATACACACACACACACACACACACACACACAATATGCAATTAGTGAGACATATGGGCTATAGTCAGCCTACACCACCATGCTAGGCCCTTACTATTTAAATCAGTGTTTCTCAAACTGTGAGTTTGACCACTTGTGGGTCATATAATCAATTCAGTGGATTGTTGCCTCACATTTTAAAAATTAAGTGTATTAGGGACTAGACTAGATTATATCAGATGGAATCACATGTAATAAAAGTAACTTATTTTATAAAATTTTTAGTATTTAGTATACTAATGTAAAAGTTTTAAGCTACAGGGCCCTGACATGCTACCTGGTCTCTCTCTTTCCACAATCCCATTTTCTCTTTTCTACTATCCCCATCATCACATTCCTATTTCTTTTCTTTTTCTTTTTTTTTTTTTTTTTTTTTTTAGTTTATGTATTTATTTTGAGGGGGGGGCAGAGGGAGTGGGGGAGAGAGAGAATCCCAAGCAGACTCTGTACTGTCAGCACAGTACCCAACACAGGACTCAATCCCACGAACTGTGAGATCATGACCTGAGCTGAAATCAAGGGTAGTTGCTTAACCAAATGAGCCACTCAGGTGACCCTATTTATTTCTTATACAGGACAGTGTTGATTTTCCTTATTCAACTTCCTATTTTCAAATTCTTACCCCAGAGCTGATAGTACATAAACATTAAGACCCATTCCATACCATCTATCATTCTACTTCCCTTAGCTAGAAAAGGTATTTTTCCTTTGTATTTAGGGTCATATCAAATTTGGAGTCTTGATATGCTATTGGAAGTCCTATTTTGACCCCTACACTTGGGAAAGGAGTAGAGCAAGGCCCTATTGGTCTCATGTCCAAGTATCCCCCAGGAGTGAAGGCAGGAGATATGAGAGCGGTGTTTTTCTCACATCAAATGCCTCTAGCAACTTATTGGATAGCCGATATCTAAGTGGATCAGAGAAACATATACGCATACATTCTTGTTTCCTATTATAAATGTTGTTGCAAACATGCTTATTTTTAGTAGAAATGCTACTCACCTATTTCTGATATGGCATTAACAATCAGATGGAAACTGCACAGCACAGCTTCCCATTCCATGCACAAAGCAGAGATCATTAACTGAATAGCTCCTTTTAACCCACTTCATCCACTCTCAGAATTTTTCTCAACACAACCCTAAGGCAGCCACCACCAAGTAATCCATATTGAAACAGGAGATGAATTATATTTGCCCTTTCTCTTTTTGGTCATGGCAAAAATTTTCCCAGATAGTTGTGTTTTTACCAGTTTTTACAAATAAATTTGCATTCCTATAAGCTGACTGAAAAAGCAATGTCCATTCTCATTCTTTCAAGTTTCTCTAGGCACCATTTTCAGCCATAGAAAGAATTAAATAAACATATGTAGCTAGAGAAAATGTACATTTAAACAAACACAAAGATTCTTTTTAAAGAACTAATATTTCTTTCTAGTCTGATTCTTTTTTTTAAAAAAGGTACAGATCTGGAAGCAATTTAGTAAATTTACTGCATGTAAATTTTAATTAACTTTAGACAGAAATCATTTGTTTTCTTGAAGTGAGGTAGATAAACTCAAGCACAAGGAGATCAGGTTCAAATCTTAATCCCAAAGTTAAGTGGGGCAGAAAGAGACCCAACATGCAATGCCAACTATAAATATATACTAGGCTGCTTGAATTGTTGTTACTGTCTACAATGCTACATGACTATTTTGCAGTAATAAAATCTTACACATTTACGGCTTTGACTTACACAGAGATTTTATGAATATGATTATTTTAATTCAGTCTGTTCAGCATATTTTTATAAGAGGAATTAGAAGTTATATACCACAAGCACCAAGTCTGAAAATGTAATATGAAATTCAATCAAAGTTTGTTAATATAAGTATTAGTGAAAGTCCTTAATTAAAAATAATACTGCTCATGGAGTAAAATGGATGAACTAAAGCATATTATGCTTGAAAAAATAAAACAACAGTGCTCTGGAATGCCTCACTCTATTCAGACTCTCTTCTGGGAGGATATTCTGCTCACAGCTTTTGCTGAGTGAACAGTAGATCCTATGCTTCACCTCCCTACCTATAGATGACTAGATAGGAGTCAACAATTAAATCTAAGGTAATATAGGATGAAGTCTATCAGAAGTCTATATTATGACTTGGTATAAAGAGTCTACACAGAAAGGAACCTGGGTGGCTCAGTCAGTTAAGCATCAGATTTAGGCTCAGGTCATGATCTCCCAGTTCGTGGGATCGAACCCATTCGGCTCTGTGCTGACAGTGCAGAGTCAGCTTGGGATTCTCTCTCTCTCTCTCTCTCTCTCTCTCTCTCTCTCTCTCTCTTTCTCTTTCTATCTGCCTGTCCCTCCCCAACTCATGCATGCACTCTTTCCTCAAAATAAATAAATAAGAATTTTTTTAAAGACTCTACATAGAAAGAAGATAGCCAAACCAATCAAATTCATCTTGGAAAGCTAAAAATAATAGACATGGAAGAAAATGCCAGGTGGTGATGAGCTGTGCAGCTCAAAGTTCAGGTGGACCCAAGGGTTAGAACAACCATTTTGAACCATGAGTAAGATAGGTAACGAAAGGTAAATTTTGGGAGAGAGAGAGAACACACAAAGCATAGAGAAAAGCAGATAATTGAGCAGAACCTAAAATAAAAGAGTAGATGCATCCCTCTGCCCATCAGGGAGTCTGAGATTGTTGACTTTTTTTCTGAGAACTTCTCTCAAGGATGAGGTTTTAAAAACACCCTGTCCTGGTCAGCAGATAAGATTCAAGGCATTTGTCACCATTGGGGACTATGATAACCGTATCAGTCTGGGTATTCAACATCCAGTACTCCAAGGAGATAGCCACAGCCACCCATGGGGACATCATCCTGGCCAAGCTTTTCATTGTCCCTTTTCTATATTTTCATAATTATCTGTATCATAAATATAGAATTTGGCTAAGAGGAAATCAAAAGTAAAACTCCTTTTTCCTGATCTGGGCCCCAATGTCCTCATGCCCCCTTAGACATTGCCTCATCAGATACACATTTCCCCACTCACCCTTTTTGGTCAGCCCAAATGTATAATTAAATCTCTTCCATCTTAACTCTTACAGCACCACACCTTCCTGTAGCCAAGACTTTTTACCTTCCCTTCTCAGCCAAAGCATTTTGAAAGCCTACAGGTGTATCTATATTTCACATTTCTCATATTAGTAAATGAATATGTAAGCTGATGACTGCCAAATCTTAACCTCTACTCCACATATCCCTCTGAGCTACTTAACATATATTTCTTACTCTCTACTAAACACTTCCATTTGGATGTCTCACAAGCACTGTGACTCTACATGTCCAAAAGTGGATTACTTATCTTTATTTCCAAATCTTTGTTCTCACATCCCCTATCTTACTTAACACCAACTTACCTACTCAGTCACTCAATTCGGAAATCTAGGAGTCATCCTAAATGACCACTTAATTACACACTTTTGCTTGCTAAATTTGGTCAACTATACCATATTAACTTCTCCCTTTCCATACCTTGTTCTCCACCTGCTACAGTCTTCATTAATGCCCTCATGGCCTCTCATCTGACAAGTACAATGTTTTCTAACTGGGAATCCCCCTGGTTCCTGTTTTATTCCTTTCTAACCCATCCTTGAAACAGCCTTTAGGGTAATCCCTATTTGTCACTTTTCTACTTCAAATGATTCAATGGTTCTCATTTGCATGACCTGGATAGGCTGTCTTCCTAACTCTTATGACTTTCATTTTTTATTTTCAACATGCAGTTCACATCAAAGAAACTTAACATTACTCAAAACAACCCTTATTGTTCCCTCTGCTAGAATTTGCTTTCCAATTTTATCTTCTATACATCATCTAAGACTTAACCTAAAAGTTATCTCCTCACTGATGCTTTTCCTCATTCTTTTCACCTCTCTCTCCTTTCTTGTCTTAACTAACACTTAATAAATTATAATCATGATTATAACTCTGAACACGTTGTGCTGTAATTAGTTACTATTTATTTATCTCATACAAAAGACTTACAGTACCTTGAAGATTTATCTTTACTTAGTTGATGCCTGGTATATAAGTGGAATTCAATAAATAAGTGTTAAATGAATCGATCTTTCAATTTGCACTATTTTTATCTAAGGTTGATATTGATACTGTGTTATGGATTGAATTGCGTCCCCCTAAAATTCATATATTGAAGTTCTAACCCCCAGTACTTCAGGATGTGACCTCATTGGAGACTTGATCTTTACAAAGAGTTAAGAGTTAAGGAGTAATCAAGTTAAAATGAGGTCATAAGATTGGCCCGAATCCAAAATTCCACTGGTGTCCTCATAAAAAGAGGAAATTTGGTTATAGAAATGCAGGTAGAGGGAAGATGATTTAAAGAGATTAGGGAGAAGACAGCCATCTGCTAGCTGTTCCAGGAGAGAGGCCTGGAACAGCTCTTCCCCTCACAGTCCTCCAAAGGAACCAACACTGCTCACACCTAGATTTTGGACTTCCAGGCTCCAGAACTGTGACACAATTAACCTCTGTTGTTTAAGCCACTTAGTTTGTGGTACTTGGTTTTGGTGGTCCTAGGAAACTAATACACATTGCAGTTCAGCAATCAGTTTTAAATATTTTTAATGTTTATTATTTATTTTTGAGAGAGAGACAGAGACAGAGACAGAGTATGAGCAGGGGAGGGGCCAAGAGAGGGAGACACAGGATCTGAAGCAGGCTCCAGGCTCTGAACTGTTGGCACAGAGTCCAACCAGGGGCTCAAACTCACAGATGATCACCTGAGCCAAAGTCGGACGCTTAACCCACTGAGCCACCCAGGTGCCTCAGCAATCATCTTTTACACAAGTTTGTTTGCTTGTTTTTTAATTTGATATTTTCATTAAATCTTTACTTAAATCCCTTACATGGACTCTGGGCAACTTCCACTGGGCCATTCATTATTAAATATCTTTCTCTGAATATCTTTCCAATTCAGTAAAATACAACTACATGTGTTCTCTTGTTACAGTTCTCCTATAAAACTTCCAGTGGATCTTGGATATACTTCATTAAATTTAAATTCATAATTATGTTACCTGAGGCTCACTTTGCATTTTCTCTGGCTCTCCTACTTTTTTCACTATATATTACTTTCCTCTTAGATATTTCCTCTCTAGTTAAGTTAATCAATTGCTATATCCTATATAACTTCTCTTCTCTGGACTTTCAAACTTCATAATTCATTCATTTTCAGACACTAATTGAGAACCTATAGAGTTCATCAAATTTGTCCCAAGTGCTGAGGGCAGTAAAAGTATAGAGCCATCAAATACAGCCCTGGGCCATAAGAAGCATGTAATCCAGCATAAGAGACAAAATAAGTATAGATTTTAATATCATGACACGTTTGTCCAAAGATGTTTGCAATCCCCAAATACCAGCATACAATCTCATCAGTGATTTCATAGCTAAAATGGATGATACAACAACACAAGCACTGCAGGACTGTTTTGACAATTAAATGAAATAAGGGATCACAGAAACCAGCACTGTTGCATAAAGGTGTATACATTCTGCGTTTTGTCTAGACTTTCTTCCTGTCTCTGACTCACATCCACACACTAGCTTTGAAGCACTCATAATTCAAAATGATATCTCAGCAAAATATTATGTGTCACGGATTTTTAAGTCTCCTTGAAAATCCTCAGATGCCATGAGTTTACCCAACACAAATGGATACCATTTTAATAGGAAGAGTTCAGACAAAGGAGAAATCACATCTACCAGACACCTGGTTAAACACATTAAATAGCTTATTTTTACAGGAATTTCAGAACTTTTAATATTTGAATGTGAAATGTGAATATTTAACAAGGGTCATAGTATTATAGACTTTCCCAATTTATATGATCACAAAGACCCTTTTTCATGGAAGATAACTGACTGATGGGATATTACTGTTCATACAGCTCATCTATGGAATTCTTGTGAGCAAAACAAACTTTAAACTACTGAGAACAAAACCTTCACAATATTTTTCAATTCTATCCTATTATTTTCTCTTATTAACTCCCCTTTTAATTATCATCACCTAGGTTGTAACCTGCCCTTCATTTCCACAACTTCACATTTCTTGTTCATGATGTTCAACTGGCTTGGCATGCCCTTTCCTCTTCTCCCCACCTGCTCAACCTTTCCCAGTATGCAACAAACTATATCTCATCACTTCATCACTCAATACACTGGAAAACACACACTTTTTTTTTCTCTGAAGACCTCCTCTAATCTCCCGAATTATTTCTTATTTCTTCCTCTCTACCCTAATTGAACTTTGAACCTATCTACATTCTAGTACATTTCATGGGTAGAAAATTATGGGTTTGTGGGCTATTTTCCTTACTAGTTTGTAACCTTCCCAGAGGCAAAAACTGAATCTAATTCCTCTTCCAATAGCTACCACTCAGCCCAGTTGCTGGCCCACATCGTATCGTCTCAATCCACACTAACTGAATGAAAGAATAGCATAGTTAAAGTCAAACAGTACATATATATAGAATTAGGCTTTGACTGCGAATGACTGGCATCTGATCCAACGGGCAAGGGATATTAGAAAAGTTGTAAATGTCACACCAAATAGCTGGTGATGGAAGGCAGACTGAAAAGAGAAAGAAGCAATGAAAGGGCTGATGAAATGAGAGAATTAAGGGAAGTCAAGGATTTGTGGATCAGTGAGTATTCAAAGCAGGTGCAGTAGGTCTCAATATCAAAAAAGATAAGGCACTTGGGGTCAGAAACATTATTTTTAGAATTTAAGATTTAGAGGTGAAGGTAGGAATGCAACAGACCTGTGTAAAGTTTTGGAGAAGCCTCAGAAGCTAATCAGTGTGAAATATAGAAGAGGCAAATTCCAGCTGAATCCAAACAAGTTTTTTAGGCTTTGTGCAGCTAGATGGGGAAAATGGACATGGAAGTCACTGGAGTTGGCGAGATTTCAACATAAGAAAAGATGGGATATAATCTGTGAATATGAGTAGATTGGAAAAATACATTGTGATCTAAATGCTTAAATCATTATTTAAGGAGAGATGGTCCTAGAAATCAATAGATGGTGTTACTAATAATAGCAAGTCTATAATATAAGGAAATGGTATAAACCTCAAAAAAGGAGAAGTGTTCTGTGACTTTACTGAATTCATTTATCAGTTCTAGTAGTTTTTTGGTGGAGTCGTTAGGTTTTCTATACATAGTATCATGTCATCTGCAAACAGTGAAAGTTTTACTTCTTCCTTATGGATGTAGATGCCTCTTATTTCTTTTTGTTGTCTGATTGCTGTCACTATGTTGAATAAAAGTGTTTTTATTGATGGTGACAAGGAGAATGCTGTTTTCTTTTTCAGGCCTAATGAATTAGATGGAAAGAGAACATAATTCAATTTGAGGACTTTCTCATTCAAGGGGACAAGAAGCTTAAGTAGTGAAGCTTCTTTGATGAGGTGAGAAAAAAGGCAGTGGAAAGAACATGTGCAAAGGCACACAGTAAAATATTAGCAGGTTTGTGCGAGGGACAATGGTAGATTTACTTAGAATAAGTTGAAAATAATTCATTATTCTGTATCAGAGCAAAAGAATCACGGGTTAACATTTTTTGCCTGTAAAAGTATGGTGCAGAATATCAGTGAAAATATTCACTGGTTAATAATATTTGTTTATAAGTTACTTAAATTTTTACATTTTAAAGCTGAAGTATTGGATCCCTTGAAATATCTGATCTTATCAAAAATCCATTATAAAAAGCATTTATCATTAAAAATAGAAATATCATATGATCCAAAAAAATCCACTACTGGATATTTACCCAGAGAAAACAAAAACACTAATTCGAAAAGATGTATGTACCTTTATGTTTACTGCAGCATTATTTACAATAGCTGAGATACAGAAGCAAACCCAAATGCCCATCCATAGATGAATGGATAGGGTGGATGTGGTACACACACACACACACACACACACACACACACACACACTGGAATATTACACAACTGTTAAAAAGGATAAGATTTGGGCCATTTGTGACAACATGGACTGACCTAGAGGGTATTATACTAAGTGAAATAAGTCAGACTGAGGAAGACAAATACCATATGATTTCACTTGTATGTGGAATCTAATTTTTTTAATGTTTATGTTTGAGAGAGAGAGAGAGAGCATGCATGAGTAGAGGAGGAACAGAGAAAGGTGGAGACAGAATCCAAAGCAGGCTCCAGGCTCTGAATGGTCAGCACAGAGCCCAATGTAAAGCTCAAATTCACCAGTGGTGAGATCATGACCTGGGACAAAGTCGGATGCTTAACTGACTGAGCCACCCAGGAACCCCTCATGTGTGGAATCTAAAGAACAAAACGAATGAACAAATGAAAAGTAGAATCAGACCTATTAATACAGAAAACAAACTGATGGTTGTCAGAGGGAAGGGGCTGGGACATTGGGCAAAATGGGTGAAGTGGAGTGGGAGGTACAGGCTTCCAGTTATGGAATGAGTAAGTTATGGGAATAAAAACACAGCATAGGAAATACAGTCAATAATATTATAATAGTGTTGTATGGTGACAGATGGTAGCTACATTTGTGGTGAATGTAGTATAATTTATAGAGAGGTTGAATCACTATGTTGTGTACCTGAAATTAATGTAACAATTTGTGTCAACTCTACTCAAATAAAAAAAATTAAAGAGTATTTATCATAATTTATCATAAATTCAGGAGGGATATTGACAAATTGGGAAATGTTCCTGGCAAATGTAATTAGGGTTGAGAAGATCCAGGAATCCATCTAATATGAAAAGTGTTTTTGAAGTATGGCTGCTTAATGTAGAAAAGAAAAGTCTTAAGAGGGGCATAATATATATCTCCACATATTTAAAGAATTTTTCTGGAAGAGAGATAGAATTCTGTAGGTTCCCACAAGGTAGAACAAGAATTAGTTGTGGTAGCCTCACTCCTATAGGCAAATTGTGGCTTGATATAAAGAAAACCTTTTTTATAATAACAGTCAATAATAAACTGTCTTGTGAGGTACCTGGCTCCATGAAAATACAATTTTCTAACAAAAATGCCAAAATGAGTATTATATTAACATTTATGATTCCTGCACTGGAAGATGTTTGGATTAGATGACTGCTAAGGTCCTTTCAGATTCAAGTTCTAGGCTCAAAAGTCATGCGTGTTCAGAAATTTGCTTCACATTTTAATAAAATTAAATTAAATCAAGTATTTTTAAGGAGTAAAAATCATATTTTATAATCTCTGTTTTATTTCAGGGAAATGGTTAAGAGGATTGAAATATCAATAAGTTTTTTTAAAAAGATACCTGGTTTTTAAAACGATGGTTTTTAAAAAACCATTCCCAGTTTCTAAAAGAATCAAAAATACTAGTGACTGAGGTTTAGCAAGTGGATTTGGGGAAAACCAACTCATGATTGACTTAGGAGAATTTAGGGAGGGTTGACTAATGTTTTCATACTTGATGTCTAGACAAGAAGCTTAAGTCACACCTGTGACTCCCCAAGCCTCTGAGAAATCATGTGTGGGGAGACAGTTTTGTACGAAGAATTAAAAAAAAAAACCTCATCGCCCACAATGCCCACAACTATGACTCTGGACACGGGGACGCTGAGAGCCATCATTGTGTTGGCATCCCAAGTGCTATTTACATATGACTCCAGCAGATCTTCCAAGGAGCTTTGGCCTTTGTGCCAGTACAGAATGTATATTCCAGAAGTAGCTCAGGGAGGGGTAATTGTGGGAAGGAAAAAAAACTGTGAACCATCTGTTAGTTTCCACTCCATAAAATCTCACCACCCTTCTTCATAAATCAATTCCAGGGCGCCGCTTCCCTTCTCCGCAGCCACTCCTCAGCATTTGAGGGCACGTCACTCTCCCAGTTTAACATTTGAGAAGGACGGATACTCCAGCAGTAATACTGAGTGTATTTACTGTGTGTTAAGCTAAAATGCAATAACGTCCTTTGAACTTATCTCATTGGGTGCACACTGATTTATTCGTTTACTGGAAAACTGTTCATTCCAGGTTTGCCACAATATGGAAGCTAACAAAATAATCCCTTTGGTAATTAAATATGTTGGTAGTACTCTTTAAACTTTGATTTTTAGCAGTTCAACAGTTTCTTAACATCAAAGAAATTGTACTCGTTCTCCTCAATATATAACACAAAAGCTGAGCCCTCTAGTTAACAAAACACTTAAGGGGTCTGAACTCTACCTAATACTCCACCTCCCCAGAGCCCTGTCTTTGAATGGCCCATTAGTTCCAGAGTCAACTCTGTGACTTAATAGATGAGAGAGACATGGACATAACAAAATCAACACAAGGCAGAAATCGAGAATATACACAAAGGAAAGATTAAAACCTATCAGGAGTATTTGGACAGGCATTACAGGAGAAGTGGCATTAGTACCGTACATTGAAAGACGAGCAGGGTTTTGACAGAAAATTTGAAAACGGTGGAAAGAAAGTAAATGAAGGAAGAACTGGAGCTTAGAAGCGGAAGCGTGTCACAAAAGGCAGACTCTTGGGTTTTGGTGTCCTAACAGGTCTCTATTTCTCCCTCACTCTAGAATCATTATTTGGCTGGGAACGTTGTGGCACTGCACAGAGTAGGTTCACGGGCCTTACCTCCACGCTACATAAGCTTACTATCCGGAGAGAAAGGTGAGACAAGTATGTTAAATACGGACCATGTTAATACAAATGGACAAGCATTTATTACTGAACTGCAAGAGTCATTCAGAGGTAATTACTTGAAGCTCCCCACTTTGCTTTGTTTATTCTTCTTTTGTCATTTCTACTCTCATAGTGGCTGAAATCTCCCCAAATTGATGAATCCACAAGAATAAAAGACAAAATAGATCACAAACCACTCTGGAGCTTGTTGCTCTCTTTTTTTAAAAATTTTTTTTTTAACATTTATTTATTTTTGAGACAGAGAGAGAGAGAGCATGAACAGGGGAGGGTCAGAGGAAGAGGGAGACATGGAATCTGAAACAGGCTCCAGGCTCTGAGCTGTCAGCACAGAGCCCGACACGGGGCTTGAACCCACAGACTGCAAGATCATGACCTGAGCCAAAGTCAGATGTTTAACCGACTGAGCCACCCAGGCGCCCCTACTCTCTTATAAAATGAAAAGTTTGGATGAGAAGGTCACATATGTCCTTTCAAGTTATAATATGGATTCTATATGTATAAATGTAGTCAGCACATATTATTTTGCTCTCTCATTCTTTCTCCTTTCTGATCTCTCTCTCACATACATACACAATAAAAATGACACATACATTTTTAACAACAGTAATTTTAAAAACTACTTAATTCTTAGGCTAGTCTGACATTTTTACCCAGTAGTCTGACATTTTTATCCAGAGGCATCTTGCCTCTAAATGAATATTCTTATAGTATGTTTACATAAATGGTCTTCTTTTTTTTTTTTTTTTGAAATTTATTGTCAAATTGGTTTCCATACAACACCAGTGCTCATCCCAAAAGGTGCCCTCCTCAATACCCATCACCCACCCTCCCCTCCCTCCCACCCCCCCATCAGCCTTCAGTTTGTTCTCAGTTTTTAAGAGTTTCTTATGCTTTGGCTCTCTCCCACTCTAACCTCTTTTTTTTTTTCCTTTCCTTCCCCCATGGGTTTCTGTTAAGTTTCTCAGGATCCACATAAGAGTGAAACTATATGGTATGTGTCTTTCTCTGTATGGCTTATTTCACTTAGCATCACACTCTCCAGTTCCATCCACGTTGCTACAAAGGGCCATATTTCATTCTTTCTCATTGCCACGTACTACCCCATTGTGCATATAAACAACAATTTCTTTATCCATTCATCAGTTGATGGACATTTAGACTCTTTCCATAATTTGGCTATTGTTGGGAGTGCTGCTATAAACATTGGGGTACCAGTGCCCCTTACATAGATGGTCTTCTGATTAACATAAAAATATGTCCTGTCTGTATCATTGTACACATACGATATGGCTATAAAGAGTTTATAATAGGGGCCCTTGGGTGGCTCAGTCAGTTAAGCATCTGACTTCAGCTCAGGTCATGATCTTACAGTTTGTGAGTTCAAGCCCCATGTTGGGCTCTGTGCTGACAGTTCAGAGCCTGGAGCCTGCTTTGGATTCTGTGTCTCCCTCTCTCTCTTCCCCTTCCCTGCTCACACACTCTCTCTCTCTCTCTCTTTCTCAAAAATAAATAAACATTAAAAAATTTAAAAAACAGTTTATAATATAAAATGATTAATATCAAACATGGGCCAATGTAACTATTAAACCTGGAAAGAATATCAGAGACTGCCCTGAGAAAGTAAAGTCTGATAGGTTAGTTATTTCGGTAGCCTTCCTAAGACTCATGAGAACTCTCCTTGCCTCCAGGTTTCAGGTTCAGAGCAATGGTTAGGTCAAGTCCAAGGACTTCATTCTACTGGACACTGACCACCAGAACACGTCCTCAAAAATGAGGTAAATCCTCACCTCTCTAGAAGAAGTTCATTTGTGATGATCCTGAAAGTCCACAAGGGACTTGGAACCTTTTAGGACCCAGACAGACCACTTCCACTCATAACTATACTAGTCCAAATACTCATTCTCCTGGTAGATTAGACCCCATGCATTCACAAAAAAATTCTGTTACATGCTCTTTGTTAATGCTGAATGTTTGAAAGGAAGGTGAGAGCTGAACTAAGCAGAAGTGTGTGGCTATGCTGATCTAGAGGATTCATCTAATTTTAGCTGAATTAGAAAAGTCCCGAAAGGTTGAATAATCAGGTAAACAATCCATACAAACTGAATTCTGAATAATTTTGTGTTTCATATGTATAAGAACATTTATGTCCTCTCAAACATGTTAAGTGTTATTAACTTATCAAAATTATTTGGATAATATCATAATGGAAATAATAAATAAATAAGTTGATCTAAGTAATAGCAGTCGACTAAACTTAAGTTGCACAAGAAAACACAGGATAATCTGTTTATAGAAAATATCATTCAAAAAAAAAAGAAAATATCATTCATAAATTTCAGAAAAGCCTTATTTGGTAATGTCTGTGCCACTATAGAAAAGAAGAGATCATAGGAAAATCTTCATTCAGTAAATCTCAGTAATCAAAATACTTGCAGATATCTCAAGTTTTCTGAATCTGGGGGTTTTAACAAACTTTGCCGTACATTCTGACGTCTTGCACAGTGGTAATAATATACATTCCTGGGAGAGGAATTTAAAATGCACTACAGCAAAACAAAGAAAGCCTTTCTAATCAAACAAACCACACTATAAACACACTCTTGAAATTAAGCTAAGTAAATTTTATAGAATTGTTGGATTAAACTAGCCTTTAATTATACCAGGACCAATAGTTCTGCAATGATTACATTATGGGTTGTCAGCATTTCCTTTTAACTCCTTATATTTAGTAATTAATAACCATTAGGAAATTTTACTTTCAGCTAAGGCTTGCTATGGAATGGCCATAATTTATTATGAAAGCAGTAACAACCACCTCAACTAAAACACAGAGAGCCAAGCAGATTTTTCTAGGAATTCAGCCTTTATACCTTTTTTCAACAGTATCCAGTTCAGATTTGTATTGGATAACCGTAGGTTGTTAGCACTTGATACAGGTTGTGCTCATGTGTTATTCCTATAAAGTCAAGTTTAAAATAACTTCAGAAATAAGATTTTTCTAAGTTTCCTTTAACATTTTGTATACAGAAATGGCAAGTTAGCCATAGAGTGAAAATGTATTACATATACAGTAATTATAGAGAAAATAGATGATCAATTTCTTATTTCAAAGTCACAACCAATGCACTGTTTATTTGATGAAGACATTAGCTTTGAAGCTTTTGTTTGAAAAACAACAGCACAATCATTTGAAGAAGTCCACACGCTATTTGGAACAGATTACCATAATTTTTAAAGCAGAACCAATTTTAAACTTTAAATGACAGAATTCTTTCAAACTATTGTGGCTTTCTATGAAATCGATTTTTTAATTATTACACATTCTCCCAGGGAACAATTAAAGTATTAACTACATGTTTTAAACTGCTGTAATAAGGATTCGATTAAACATTGAATAATAAAAGAATGCAACTATGTCCAAAGGCAAGAGAAATTATTTTCAGCTCCTCTCCTTTAATGCCACCACAACAGAGAGTGTCTTACATACGGTACACTATTAAGTACTGCCCTACAGAAGTATCAACCGTCTTACAATCATATTTATACTCTCCTACAGTAACATTAAGATAGCAACTTAAATATCTCAATCTTAAAATTGTGTAGTTAAATTTTAAACATGGCTGCCCTACTGTGTGAAACTATATAATTAATTCAGAAAACTGATTGAATTGCCCCAAATCATTCGCTGTATGCCCCCAGTCTCTGGAAATGAGATACAGAGTTTGTGTTCTCTTCCCAAAGTTTGTCCAGTGTTTCTTGATCATGTAGTTCAATTTCTTTGCAATTTGGGGGATTAATTAAAGATGGTAAAGAGAAAGCCCCAGGGAGATATTGTAAAATATCCCATGCTAAAAAGATTATGTGGTTTAGGCTTGACAAATGTGAAGTGACATCTGCTGGGCCCTTTTGTAGAAACAGATAAAGGAACTGGTTCATCAAGAAAAAAAAAGAATCCTTACCAGGAACCAGTGAGAGGAACACCGTCTAAAAAGAAGCAGGGCTGAGCAAAGGATTCACACATATTGCTCTCAGGAGATGAAAGGGAGTGGTTTTTAATTCATTTTATGTAGACCATAGATAAGAAATCTTCTAGATCAAAGCCTAGCAACATAATGGAAACTAGCTGAATACAACTAAGTCTGAAAACATCTGTCAAGGGTTTAATGTGCAAAAATGAAATACTGTGGTTGTACTAGATGATCTTTAAAGATTCTTTCAGCTCTATTGTATGATACTATATTATGAAACAAGAACTAAAAGGACCTGTATCCCTTGATGCTGGTACTTTATGACGGTGGAAAAAAAGTGTGCCCTGCCTAACCATGAAAACTGGGTTATGGCAAACAGTTGGAGTACAGACACTTTAAATTATACAAGAACTTCCAATGCTATATCATTTTCAGGCAAGATTTCCTAAGTTTTAATGTTTAAATGTTGTAACTATTGGGGAAACATTCACTATTGTAATGTTAATTGACTCATTGAATATATTAAACTTTGTTGCCTAAATTTCCACGACTAGGCTCCTATCTTTGTAATATGTTCCTTACTGTATTGCACTAGTCTTCTTACTTGTAGCAGGGAATTCCTTACATGTAGCAAGGAATTCCTGTTAGTGGCATTACCTTGTAGCAAGGAATTCCTGTTAGTGGCATTACCCACAAGACAATAAACTGGTAACTTTATTTTGTGAAGACTCATTTGAATAGTCTCCCATAGTAATGAAAATGTCAGTCCACAGGCCCCATTATTCTAGTCAAAGGATAAATCAAGAGATAGATCTTCCTTATTCTGTGGCTAATCATGTACATTTTGTCCCTTAGGTATATAAATGTTCACCTAGCAGTGTCATGGTCTGAAGCATATAATTAAAAGCCTTTTGGTTTTGAGGGATTTTTTAAAAAGCTATCCTACTCAAGTGTGTAACAAATTAGTCACCTGAGAAAACCTGGTCTGCAAGGAGGCATCCCAGGATACTTTTACAACTACAGGATCCTGGAACTATGCTAGGGAGGAACTGGAGCCTTAGAGAGGGATATATTGGACCCTTAGACTTGCTGCTTAAAAGGGCTTAAATGCTGCAACCTGGGGACAGCACGGAGACTAGCATTTATGGCAAATGAAGGACACAGAAAGTATTACAAACTCAGAAGCCTGTAGATGCTAGACGGGTGTATTATGTGAGTGATGGGCATTTGAAGCCTTCCTCATCTAGCAGGAAGCAGAGCCTCCTGGTTATTTTTGTTTTGTGGTAGTGCTTCCACCTAGAATTGCCAGGTTTTCTGATTTTTTTTTCAGAAAATCCAGAAATTTTCATGTGAAAACCCTGTTTTTAAATGAAGCCAATCAACTTAAGATTTTTTTTAAACACTAGGAAGGCCATCCAAAGCAATTATACAGAGGTAGATTGAGCTCAGAGTGTCTTGTATGCGATCTCTAGTGTAAATCACATTTTGGTTACACATGGACTGTCTGCACAACTAGACCGTGATCCCTGAATATCCGAAAAAATGTCCAGTACCATAGCAGGTACTTAACATGGAGTTTCAATTCACACAAAAGTATGTCGATATATAATGTTGACACCACTGAACAGTTCACTTTTAGGGAAACTGTAACAGAGTGTTTGGCAGAAAGAATCCTCTGGTCTCCTGATTTCCAGAGCCCACAAGGGCCTATGTTTTACTT
Source organism: Acinonyx jubatus (assembly GCF_027475565.1). Lineage (NCBI taxonomy): Eukaryota > Metazoa > Chordata > Mammalia > Carnivora > Felidae > Acinonyx > Acinonyx jubatus. The sequence continues at coordinate 69,575,893 of NC_069387.1, forward strand.
GCTTTCACGGAGTCTTAGGCCTAGGTTCAAGTGTGCTCCCCAGCCAAAGTGTTCTCACCCCATCTCTGGGGGAAATTAGGGAGTCTCAGTGGGATGGAACGGTGTGGAGTAGAAAGCCACCTGCATTGGGTGAGTCATTCCTTAACTTTTACTGGATTAAAATTTAAATAAAAATTCTTTTCCACATGCTATTCCAGCAATCTATATAGTCCATGCTATAAGTCTGATATCAATTGTTAAGATCACCTCACCTTTTCTCAGCAGAGAAAGGAGGGAAAATACCTAGAGGACATCTTGCCCGGCTCCACAGGAGGCAAAGCCTAAACCAACAATTATTAGAAATCTTTTGGGTGCACCTGTGTGGCTCAGTTAGTTAAGTGTCCAACTCTTGACTCTGGCTCAGATCATGTTCTCACGGTTTGTGAGATCGAGCTCGGTATCGGGTTCTGCGCTGACAGTGTGGAGCCTGCTTGGGATTCTCTGTCTCCCCCCCGCCTCCTTCTCACCTGCTCTCTGTCTCTCTCTCTCTCAAAATAAATAAATAAACATTAAAAAAATAAATTTTTTGTTTTCTGGCTTCCTGGAAACGGACTCCACCTTTTAATATGTAAATATATTGATCAAGTTTTCAAATGTATTTCATATTAAATAAGTAAGAATGTTGGTAAAGACTACTCCTCATTAAAAGTTTTGGCACACTGAGAGTTTCCTGTTAGAATAGGCTACATTAAAATAAAAAATCCATTAACTTGCAGTATGATGATATTTTTGATCATCTGGGAAGTCTGTCCTTGGCCTTTTGGTTTGTTGTTGTTGTTGTTGCTGTTTTTACCTATCATACTATGTACTCTCCCTAAGTAATATTCTTAAACTCCTGTGGCTTCAGTTATTATCTATATGCTCATGCCAAATATTTAAGCCTCTGTCCTATAGACCATCCTACCTACTAGATCACTTTAACACACACATATTCACATGGTTCACTTTTGTTCATTCTTCAGAATGCAGTTTAGTAGCACTTTCTTTGTTGAACCTTCTCTGACTTTCTAAGACTAACTGTGATACCTTCCCTGTGGTTTCTGTTTTCTCCTTTATTCATTCCTATCACAGAATTTCCCCCAGTCATGTATTCATTAAATCAATAAATAATTATTAAATGCTAGCTTCTTAGAAATATAAAGGTAAGCAGATACAGACAAATGCTGTGCAAAGTAGCAGTCTGATGTAGAAAACAGATAAATAAGCACCACGAAAAAGAAAAATTACAGTAAGAATAACCACTACAAAAGAGAGGCACATTGTGCTTTGAGAGAATAAAATATGGGTATCTGAATTAGGGAAGTTACGGATTAGAATTTGATAAGTACAAGTATGAGTTAACTGGACAAAAAAGGAAGAAATAGGATTCTTAGTAGAGGGACAAATATGTTATGTTCTTAATGGGTGCCATCTTGCTTGCTAGTCTCTCCCATTATACTGGAGACTACTTGGGAATAGAGACAGTATCTTATTCACCATTATATTGCCAATGTTTATAAAAGTGCCTGGCATATAGTAGATGCTAAATAAATATTTGTTAGTTCTAAGCCAACATCAATATCCAAGTGGATTCTGGATAATGAGTGAGTCCCTCAAACAGATTTCTACAATAGTACTCTAGGCCAAATGGAAGTGTGATCTACAAATGACCTCCTGAGCTCCAACCCAGATCTACTGAATCAGAATTTCTGTAGGTTAAGTATTAAGATATGTATTTTTAGAAGCACTCCCCCCCCAAATGGTGTTAAGTATGCTGTTTTTTGGTACTCGTTAATCTAAGCCAAGAAAATGGCCATATCAGGCATCTCATTTATATCAGGACCTTCACCAATAGCTAAGAATCCAGACAAAAGGCTTAATTCCTTGCAAAGGTTGGGCAGGATGTCAACACAGTCCCAACCATGTGGATTCATAACAGAGTACCATTATCAAACAATGAAATGACAAGCCATGACCCCATTCATTTATAACATGCATTTATTGAGGACATGTAATATAATATCCCAGGCTCAGTGCTGAATGATTTATATGAACTATGTGCTCTTAAACCTCACAATAACCCTATACCATAGCATTTTGTTATCCCCAAATAGCAGATAAACAAATGGGCACAGAAATATTCATTAACTTGCCCACGATCATACAATTAATAAGGAAGAGTGTTATATAAAGTCAGGCAATCAGCTGCAATCCAGTAGCTGAAAACAGAATCTTCAACTATAAATTCAGCTTTGTATGGCAAAGCAGGAACCAACAAAATAGGAGACCATCCTGAGTCAGTAGATTCTCCTGGATGTACTTGTATCACCAGAGGGGAACCCACACTAGTTCAACCTGCAGAATCAAGGAAGGTGTAACAACATTTAGAGTGCCTGGTTTTTTGAACCCTTACACGATAGCCCATGAACAGTTCTCTCTTTAGAGATACCACTCTCTAACTGTCTTACGCTGACTGTCAATGATCTCCATGTGGCAAGCATCCAAATGCTGGCTCCTCAGGCTCCTTACTATTGAACAGTTCCCTGAAGCAGGAAATCAGCTCCATTTGTCCTCTCTCTTCACTCCCCAACCCCCACCAAAGGAAGGCTGTCTGCAGCCTCTTGTAGCTGAGGCTCTTGCTCCAGGGGAGAGATCAGCAACACAGGCCAAGACCTGCTCTTTTCTGTGAGCAATTTGTTGCCAGACCAATAACTGAGAGTGAGAGTCTCATGCCCCCAGTAGCTCTACGTCTCTTTTTAATTCTCCCTTTCCCCGCTCAGGTATTCTAGAGACAAATCAACAAAACTATCAATGAGCCGATTTACGACTGGGAGAAAATGTTCCAGGCTCCTCTTCTTGCTAAATCCTTAACCTTGAACACTCCTTGACACTGAGGACTGGAAATAGCCCCTTCCTCTCAGCCTCCCTTCATGGACACTACTCTCCCCAAAAGACTAACTCTTGTTTTCTCTTTGGCCCATTTTTACTTTATCTGCTGGAAGAGGAGGTGAAAGTGGTTATTGATGATAGGGTCAGCTATCTAATTTAGTAAGATCTGCAGGAAGGTGGCTAACCCCAACTTCTGGAAGCTCCTTGAATATAGGTTATAGGAGTTTTAGGATTTTTTCTTCTTAGCTTTTGATAGGAAAAATTCAAGAAAAACAGGAAAAATCTCATTTGACATCCTGTTATAGAGTTTATCTTATGGAGCACCTGGGTGGCTCAGTCAGTTAAGCATCCTACTTCGGCTCAGGTCATGATCTCTCAGTTCAAGAGTCTGAGCCCCGCATCAGATTCTCTGTTGTCAGCACCAACCAAACCTGCTTCAGATCCTCTGTACTCCCCACTCTTTGCCCCTCCTCTGCTTGTGTGTGCTCGCTGGCTCACTCTCTTCCTCCCTCTCAAAAAGAAACATTAAAAAAAAAAAAAAGAGTGTATCTTGTGAGGGGTGCCTGGGTGGCTCAGTTGATTAAGTGTCCAACTCTTGATTCCGTCTCAGGTCATGATCTCATGGTTCATGAGTTCGAGCCCCACGTTGGGCTCCATGCTGACAGTGAGGAGCCTACTTGGGATTCTCTGTCTTCCTCTCCCTCTGCCCCTCCCCCACTCACGCTCTGTCTCTCTCTCTAAATAAACAAACATTTTTTAAAAATAAAAAATAAATTATAAAAAAAGATGGAGCGCCTGGGTGGCTCAGTCAGTTGGGCGTCCGACTTTGGCTCAGGTCATGATCTCACAGTCTGTGGGTTTGAGCCCTGCGTCGGGCTCTGTGCTGACAGCTCGGAACCTGAAGCCTGCTTCGGATTCTGTGTCTCCCTCTCTCTCTGCTCTTCCCCCACTCATGCTGTCTCTCTCTCTCTCTCTCAAAAATAAAATAAAACATTAAAAGAAAAGCATTTTCTTGTGACAAATGCTTCTATGTCTTACTATATTCCATTCTTTATCATTGCATGGGAGTCTAGAATTTTATGGTGGTAAACTGTATAAATTGGTATTTTATATTCCCATCTTTATTTTCTCTTCATTTCTTAAATGCCAACCTAACTATGACAATAGATATGTGTTATTGGGGAAAAGCTATACTAAATCTGCTATGGCCAGTGAAGAACTCCAATTCACACCTGCCATGAGTTTAAATAATAGGCCACATGCTTGGGTTATCTTCACTCTTAATGAACATCAAGGAAGAAAAAAAGCTGTAATGAAATCAAATCAAAATAAATAAGAACAAAGTCACTGGAAATATGGTCTGGAACAGCTCTCTTTAGGTGGAATACCTTGGCTTAAGAAAATTGCCTCCCCCAAGCTCACTTCTCCTTCACAGGCCAGTCCATATCCAGTGATTAATTAGTATGGGACACAAACCCCTTGCTTGAACTCAGGATAATTTAGAAGCCCTCCCTGGATCCTCCCCAAGGGTTGGCTGAGGGCTTCATTTGGACCACATCACAGCTCAACTTTTTTCTCTGTTCTAATCCTTTTGTCACATTCCTTCTTCAGTGTTGATCCCAAGAGTACTCTCTAATAAATATCCCACATATTAATCTCTTCTGAGTTCCTGGGGAATCCAAACTGAGATATGGGTAGAATGAGAAAATTTTGTTAAGTTTCATGGGTTCTTTTGTTTAAATTCTTGAGAAAATATTATTTAAGGAAACATTTTAGAACTAAGACAACAATTTTGACATTAGCTTTAGGATCTGAAGAATATTTGGCTTAGATTTAAATAATCAAAAGGAATTCTGGGAAATGGAACAATTAGATTAGTCTTAATGATAGTGTTCTGTATGATTTATATAATCCGTTGTGGGTTTTTTTATGTTATTTGTGTGATTTTTAAAAAGACATTATATGGATCTATTCCATCAAGTAAATTAGAGGATTATTTATTGATGGAAAAATCAGAAGAACATCTAATGCTGGCTGAGAAGTAAGAGCAGACCTGGTAAACAGTTGCAGCTTTATTCTGAAGTCAAGATCCATAATAAAAAAACCATTGGAAGATCACTATCTTTCTCTTCAATTTAATCAAACACACAGAAAAATATGCAAATACATTGGAATGGCTTCTTCTAACAATATTTTGCAGGAGATATGTAGGAAGTAAACTAGGCTGTATTTAAGCACATTTCTACTTATCCATCATAAGCTTTTATTAACTGGACAGGTAGATCCTTTGCTATTTCAGTGGCACAGTGAAAACAAATATTTCTAAGTAAAGGCATTGGTATAACAGCTTATATAGATTAAATTTTTGAGGATACATTATAAATTTGTCATTATATCATAGAGCAATTTTATCCACTATCCCAAGAATTACCTGGCCTATTTGTTTACTTCCAGTCTTTTACAATTTTACAAATAGACATAGTTGTACACACATAATTGTGTGTACTTCTTGGATTTATATTTAATTGGAATCGTAGGAAAAGCTGATAATTAAACAACTTAAATAGAATTTCCTGACATAGTTTAGGTTTATTCTTACATCCTGGCAGTTTGAATGGCCTTTGGTCAGATGGCATTTTCCTCAGGCACTGCCTAGAAATACTCTATTTGAAAGGAATTGAATCTATCTACTAATTGTGTCATTTAAATTTATTTCTTGATTTTTGGAAACAGTTTTCCAAATTTTTTAAAATTACTGTGCCCTTCATAGCTCCTAGAAATACAAAAATAATCTCTTATGAAATGTGAAATTCTAATTACAATATATATTTTTAAATGCAAAAAAATCATGCCCCTAAAATTATGACTACATTATCAATTTAATATTAATTTTTTAAAAAAATATGCTTATTTATTTTTGAAAGAGAAAAGGAGTGTGAGCAGGGGAGGGGCAGAGAGAGAGGGAGACACAGAATCCGAAGCAGGCTCCAGGCTCTGAGCTGTCAGCACAGAGCCCAACGAAGAGCTTGAACTCATGAACCGTGAGATCATGACCTGAGCTAAAATCGGACCCTTAACTGACTGAGCCATCAGGTGCCCCTCAATTCAATATTCATTTTAATACCTAACTGTGCATTCATTCTTCTAATTAAAATAATTTGATTAAAATATTTTATAAAAAATATAATCTTATACATTCGTTTAGAGCAGTAAAGCCATGGCTTTATTAAAATATGATAAATAGATTGAACTCTACTTGCACTATTTCCATATTTTTAGTATTTGTAAATGTTTAATTTCAAATGAAATTGAAGAATTGATTATTTAATTTAAAGATAGATAATACCTGGGCACCTGAGTGGCTCAGTCAGTTAAGCATCCAACTCTTGATTTCAGCTTAGGTCATGATCTCATGGTTGTGACATCAAGCCCCACCTCATGCTCTGTGCTGTTAGCACAGAGCCCACTTGGGATTCTCTCCCCCCTCCCTCTGCCCCCATCTCTATGCCTTTCCCTTGCTCACGCTCACTCTCACTCTCACGCAAACTCTCTCTCTCTTTCCAAAAAAAAAAAAAAAAAGGTAGATAATACCAAAACAGTAACAAGAAGGAACCCAAAGTGGAGTTAAGTTTACCAAATACTTTTATTACAACATCTGATATACCATCCCTTAAAAGAGAAGAGAACTAGTGTATCATGGAAAAAATATGGGTTTCACTACCAAACAGCTCTCTAATGTGGGCAATTTGCCTAAATTCTAAACCTCAAATCCATTAAATAGGGGTAGTAGCTTACAGTGTGATGGTGAGATTTATAGAGGTAATATAAATGAAACATTTAGCACATATAAAATCCCTGGTACATAGTTAAGATTTTTAAAAATTTAACCAGGGGCGCCTGGGTGGCGCAGTCGGTTAGGCGTCCGACTTCAGCCAGGTCATGATCTCGCGGTCCGTGAGTTCGAGCCCCGCGTCAGACTCTGGGCTGATGGCTCAGAGCCTGGAGCCTGTTTCCAATTCTGTGTCTCCCTCTCTCTCTGCCCCTCCCCCGTTCATGCTCTGTCTCTCTCTGTCCCAAAAATAAATATAAACGTTGAAGAAAAAAAAAATTAAAAAAAAAATTTAACCATTGTTAATATTTCCATTCAAAACACCTCAATTCCTGTTTCTATTGTTAGCTATAAGTCCTAGGGAAGTCTTCAAAGTTATCTGACTTACATTTTCCTCATGAGTAATATGGGGCATTTATAAAACTTGAATGGCCTTCTGTTCAGGTTTATTTTGAAGATTAAGTGAGATAGTATATGTGAAAGTGAAATGTTAATCATAATGATCCTAAGTGTACACATGTGGAAACTGGAAGCTAAAGGCTGGAAGCAAACTGTCCAAGGTCACATTGCCTGCAAATAGTTGACCCAGGATTTGAAATCACACCTTCAGCTCCTGAACCCAGGATTCAGTTCATTTTATCACACAGCTGCCTCTCATAAAGTTTTTAAGAACTTTCTTAGCAGAGGCCAGTGTTAGTCCCAAAGCCTGGGATAGAATTCAGCCAAAAAAAGAAGTGAAGGAGCCCCAGCTGCCAGAGTGAAAGGGCACAGGAGTGCAGGGTTAGGATAGTTAATATGCCAACCATTCCTTTTCTAATAATAGTCCTCCCAGTCTACTGAATTCAATGCTCTGAAATCAATCTTTGGCTTTCCCTTCCTCACCCACCGTTGTGTTTCCAAATGCCAACGTTACTTTCTTTCTTTTTTTTTTTTTTTAAGTTTTTATTCATTTATTTTAAGATAGGGAAGAGAGTGCCAGTGGGGGAGAGGCAAAGAGAGAGGAAGAGAGAGAATCCCAAGCAGGCTCCGTGCTGACAGCAGAGTCCGCCACAGGGCTTGAACCCACAAACCAAGGGATCATGACCTGAGCTGAAGTCAGACACTTAACCCACTGAGCCACCCAGGGACCCCCACCATTACTTTCTTTAAAATGATTCCATTATCCACACTCCTTCCCATTCTCACTGCTACCACTCCTGCATACCGTCCATTGCACTCTCTGTCTGGATCCAGGAAACAGACTAGGGCTTGTCTCTCCTCCCTTGGCCAAGGCACCCTTAGCACTATTGCGAGATGAATCTTACAGAAATATCACTTTTAAGATTCAAGAGAGCTGAAATTATCCGGTGGTGTGCAGGAGCTGGCTCCCACCAGCTACCAAGAGCACATTACGAGCCTGTCTCTTCTCAACTCTGAATCCCCTGATGTCATGTTGATAACTTGAAATTGGCTCTGATAGGTGTATTTATATTATAGATACCAGTGAATGCTATGAATCAGGACTTATTTTTCCCCCTAGAGAGCCAGTTATTTGGGACTTAACAGCACAAATTATATCTGACATATTCACTCCTTTATAAGTACTATATATGGTGTCTGGCATAAAGTAGTGCCCAATATAGATCTGCTAAAGAAATTAAGTCACTCTCCTCCTCAAAAACCTATACATGTTGTTTGCCACAGCTCATAGTCTAACTCTGCAGCCTAACTTTCTAGACCTCCCTAATTTAGTCCTTCCCTGTGAAGCGAAATTGTTTTCACTGGGGCACCTGGGTGGCTCAGTCAGTTAAGAGTCCGATTCTTTTTTTTTTTAATTATTTTTTAATGTTTATTTATTTTTGAGAGAGACAGAGACAGAATGCGAGTGGGTTAGGGGCAGAGCGAAAGGGAGACACAAAAGCCGAAGCAGGCTCCAGGCTCCGAGCTGCCAGCACAGAGCCGGATGCAGGGCTCAAATTCACAAGCGGTGAGATCATGACCTGAGCCAAAGTCAACGCTCAACTGATGGAGCCACCCTGGTGCCCCTAAGAGTCCAATTCTTGGTTTTGGTTCAGGTCATGATCTCACGGTACATGAGAGAGCCCTGCGTCAGGCTCTGCACTAATAGCATGAAACATCCTTTGGACTCTCTCTCTCCCTCTCTCTGCCTCTCCCCTAAATAAGCATCTAAAAAAATTGTTTTCACTCTTTCATAAGATCCTTTCCACTTAGCCTGGTACAGCCGTCATGGGCATGACCTATGATTAGGCTGTGCCTCTGCTTATGCTTTTCCACCTAGAAAGCCTCTCTCTCTCCTTCTACTATTAGTTCTTTATGGCCCAGATCAAATTCCACATCCTCCCTCAGACGTTCCATCATTCTAAAATCTCCTCACCTCTATGTCGTAAGTTATTCATTTGGCATTTAATTCCTTTGTATTCTTTCATTCCTACTAGTTTTGTTTTGGAAGATATATCACAAATCTCTTAAAAGCAATGTCTATTTTTTTTTAATTTGTGTTCCCCCAAATCAGGTATTTTGCAGTAGAACCCTAAAAGGTCATTTAGCCCAGTGTTTTCCAAAATACTTTTCTGTGATCTGGTATTGTTTTGATTCAAAACACTTTTCTCAGATAAATTCTGGACTGTTGCTTTTGAGGCAGCTGCTGTCCATCCAAGCCCACAGTTCTCAGTGTGAGAACGCTTGAGCCCCCTTCATGCAGTCCTCATTGACCAGTCACGCCAGCTGGAGCCACAACCATGGGGCAATCATTGCTCAGGGTTTCTCAGTCTTCCCAGAACATTTCAAATATATTTTTTTCTATTTTGCTCGACATTCCTATGTGAAATAATATTTTTACATTAATCTGTGAAAAATAAGAAAGTATAGGAAAAGCTATGAATGGAAAGCTACAGAAAGATCTACTTCGTGGTATATAATAAAATTTAGATTCCCAAATTGACAGTTGTTCATGGAAATAATTATATACAGGAATGCTATAAAATAAGGTTTTATGTTACAAATTTATACATTTTAATAATATTTCTATTCTCTGTGTGTACATATGTGTGTAGAAGTGTCTTTTCATGATAAGAACTTTCTTATTTTGCAATTAAGTCCTTCTGACTTTTTTTGGTGTTAAAATGGTCATTTTTTTACAAAATGATGAGGGTAGTAGAATATAGTTGTTAATGGCTTAACCTGCAAAATTGTCAAGGTGATAATTCAATAATTTTTCTCCTATACTCACCCTCACCAAAACCTTAAATACATGTGTGTATTTGTATATACATACGTATTTGCATATGTATGTGTATATTTGTGTGTGCAGTAAAGATTAACTTAGTCCTAGTTTGTCCAAACACTACACATTCCAAAGGTTCTCCTTTGGCTCCCGGGAAATAACCTGTAAACCCTGGGAATATCCTGCCTAACCAAACAATTTTGTATACCTGGGCCTTGGGCCATGCCAGATACTGTCTACTAAAAATGTGATTTATGGTAAATGCCTATTTTCATTTGCTTGGGACCCTCAGCCATTCTGTATGAGTTTGACTTCTAGAACTGACTAGAAACTGACTACCTAATTAGGTCAGTCACAGGAGCATGCCATGGCTATTTGACTAACCCCCGATACCAACCCAGACATGAAGGATCCAGTGTGCTTCCTGGTTGGCCACATGTGTTGTCACATGTCATTGTTGGGAGCATTAAGCACTGCCTACTGTCTGTGCAACTTAAATGGGAGATGCATAATGGAAAGCTTGAGTCTTGTCTCTTCGAGTCTCCACCCTATGCACCTTTTTCTGCTGATGATTGAATCTGAGGTCTGTGAAGCCTTCTAGTAAATCACATCTATGAGTGGTGTTGCAGATCCCCAATACAACATCTATGTGTATGTATGTAAGTGTATACACACATTTCACTGGTTGTGAAATTCAAAAGGTTGTTAAACACCGATCTCAGTTCATTCTCCTGCATCCTCACCTTCATACACCCTTGACTCTACCCTACCTCACCCAATTCATGTTCTGTTTCCTCATCTCCATTTATAAATAAGGAAACATATCAATATAATATTTAACTTTACATAATGATTATATTTATAATAGTTTTAAATATACTTAACATTTGTTGTATCCATACTAAGAGCCAGGCACTATCCTAAACACTTTCCTTACTTTAACTCATTTAGCCTCCACAAAAATTCTAGGAGGTAGGAACCAAAATTCCCATTTATGAGTGAGAACTCTCTGAAGTGTTGGATAATAGATTTCCAGAGGTCACCATCAAGTAAAGATTAGGGTCAGCATTTGAGTTGGTTATTCTAACTGTAGACCCCAATCCTTAACAAGTATGATATAGTGTCTCAGTGAATGAGTGAATTAATCACCTACTAATCTCTGAAGTATTTAAAGGAGGAGTTAACCTTTAAACTGTTGAGGTAGTTATATGCATATTACCATAATTATTTACTTTGGAAATAACACAGTAGCTATTTTAACTTATTTTTTTTTATCATTTTCCCTATTGATTTACCATTTCCCTGTAAAAGGAACCTAGATATTAATGATTCATTGGCAATATCAAACTTAATCATAATCTCCTGTCCCCTTCAATATAAATCAAAGGTTAAATATGCATATTTTACTTCTGTCATAACTCTCTACCTATCTTGAAACAATCCTTCTGAATTGTGATCCAAATAACAACCTTCCACTCATTTCACCTAAAGTCAATAGAAAATTCTGTGATAAATTGTCCAAATATTTTTTCAGAAACTGTGAGCAAAATAGACAGTTTTATTTTCACAATATCTTTTTAAAAATATAAAGACAAGCAAAAGTGATCCCATAAAAGTATATAAAGTATTAAATGAGTAAACTGTCCTGTCCTTCTATTTCTTACCCACTTAGATAAATTTAAAAAATGGAATGATAGAAATCACTCAATTAACCCTAAAGAAAATAAGAAGGGAAAATAAAACACAAAGAAAATTTTTTAAAGATTTAAGCTAAATATAACAAACTACCTTAATGTAGAAGAACTAAATACCTCAATTAAAACTCAAAGATTATTAGAATAAATAACAATTATATGTTCACAAGACACACATCAAGACATAAAGGCCCCAAACTTTTTTTTTTGTTTTAAGTAGACAGAGACATAAGAGGCAAACTTTAACTATAAGAAGACAATATACTCATCTATCTACACTTTTAAGGCTATTTCATATGGAATAAACTTTAAGGCAGAAGAATTACTAAAGATAAAGAAAAACATTTCATTAGAAGTGTCAATCCACCAGGAAGATGTAAAATTCAAATTTGTAGGCACAGAGTTATATAGCCTTAAATGTATAAAGCAAGGGGCGCCTGGGTGGCTCAGTCAGTTAAGCGTCCGACTTCGGCTCAGGTCATGATCTCATGGTCCATGAGTTCGAGCCCTGCGTCGGGCTCTGTGCTGACAGCTCAGAGCCTGGAGTCTGCTTCAGATTCTGTGTCTCTCTCTCTCTCTGCCCCTCCCCTGCTCACGCATTGTCTCTCTCTGTCCCTCAAAAATAAATAAATGTAAAAAAAAATTATATGTATAAAGCAAAATTTGGAAAAAACTAAAATTCGATAAGCACACAAATACGTAATTAGGATGGAAGATTTTAACACACTGCTCTCAGCAATTGACAGAACAAGAACATACACACAGCGTGGACAGAACACAATTATCAACATTGACCTAATCGACATGTGTAAAACCCTGCACCCTAAACTTCAAGATACACATTATTTTTAAGTATACATAAATCATTTACCAAAACTGACAATATGCTAAAGAACAAAGCAAATCTCAACAAATACTAAGTTCATAGAAGTTCTATACTACAGTAGGATTAAGCTAGAAATCATTATCAAAACTATCATCTTTAAAAGCCAGAAATAGGGGCGCCTGGGTGGCTCAGTCGGTTAAGCGTCCGACTTCGGCTCAGGTCACGATCTCATGGCTTGTGAGTTCAAGCCCCGCATCGGGCTCTGTGCGGATGGCTCAGAGCCTGGAGCCTGCTTCAGATTCTGTGTCTCCCTCTCTCTGACCCTCCCCCGTTCTTGCTCTGTCTCTCTCTGTCTCAAAAATAAATAAACGTTAAAATATTTTAAAAAAATAAATAAAAGCCACAAATATTTTGAAACTTAAGAAAACACTTTTTAAATAGTTCATGGGTTAAAGAAAAAGATAGAAATTTAAAAATATTTTAAGCTAATAATGAAAATATGGTATATCAAAATTTGTGGGATGCAAGTAGAACTGTGGTTAAAGAAAAATGTATGTCTTTAAATGCTGGTATAAAAAAAAGGAATAAAAACTGAAATAGATTATTTAGGTATTTATTTTAGGAAATTAGGAAAAGAATAACAAATTAAATTCAAAGAAAGTAGAAGAAAGGAAATACTAAAGAAGAGAAATCAATGAAATACAAACAAACTTATAATAGAAAAAAATCAACGAAGCCAAAAGCATGTTCTTTGAAAAGACTAATAAAATTTATAAATCTCTGATAAGACGGACCCAGAAAAAAGTTAAAAAAAAACCACACCTACAAATTATCAATATCAGGAATGATTTATAGCTCCTATTTGAAGATAATAAAAATTACTGAAAAAATTTATGACTATTAATTTGAAATTTTAAGTGAAATTGACACATTTCTAGAGAAAAACAACTTAGAAACACAGAAAAAAAAGGAAATTTGAATAGTCCTCTTTTTTTAAATATACATTTCTGTATCTATTAAATGAATTGAAGAATAATAAAAATCCTCCCACGAAGAGAAATCTAGTCAAAAGTAGCAATTGGTGAATTTTAGCAAACATTTAAGAATCAGTATTAATCTTCCCCAAACTCTTCCCCAGAATGGGAAGTAGGAAATACTTCCCAGTTGGATGAGATTTGATAAGAAAAAACAAAAATGGAAGGAGATTTTTTAAAATAGTTGGATTACATCATCAATAAACTTTAGACACAAATATAACTTTGTAACTCCTAGAAATTCTTTTTATCCTGTCCTGATTTTGAACTTTAAACAGAGTTCAAAGAAGAAGCTTATTCTTTGTGTAACTTCATTTGCACTAATAAGATAAAGGAATTCATGTATTCAATAAGTATTTATTGTTCACCTCTCTTCTCCCTTTTTTACCTTCTCTCCTGGCAATGGGCTTTTCCCCACTACATACAAACACGTTCAATTGCCTCTTTTCCTCAAAACTGTAATTTCCTTTGCTACTCTACTGCCTTCCTTAACCATTCAAACTAAACCAATCCTTTAACCATTCAGGATAAAAAATTAATCCTGACCTATTTAATTTCTCACTTCCCATTTTGTCTATCAGCCTCAACAGTGTGATTTTCAACCATACTATTACACACAAACTGCTTTTAGAAAGGTCACCGATGAATTCCAAATTGCCAAATGCAGTATAATCTTCCCAGCCTTTATTTTACTGGACCTTTCTGCTGCATTAATACTGTTAACACGCACTGATTCTCTAAATTACTCCCTTGACAACCTGGACAATAATCTCTTCTGGCTTTCTAATCATTAAGTTTCTGCCTCTTTGGATCCATCCTCTGATCATTTCACATCTTTCCTTCATGGACCCAAGGGGTGTCCAGACTGAAATACAGTTTCAAAACAAACTTTCAGAAAAATTTAAAGGAATGCAAATTTACTGCTTATGTATATGAGGTAGAACTGCTTGAATATATTGCTAAATAGACACTCTACAAGTTTTTAACATAGGCAATATTTTTATTTAGCAAAATAATTTGCATATCTAGAATTGCTGTGTTAAACCTTTGAAGAAACATTTTCCGTTGTAAGTTGGTTGAATATCATCCACTATGTTACTGCAAATTTGCTTATTAACAAACATTTACAGTCCAAATATAAATTTAATATATGCTAGTACATTATCAGATATTCTGATTTAATTAATTTGCTTTAATCTGAATTAATTAAAATTAGGGGCGCCTGGGTGGCTCAATCTGTTGAGTGCCCGAGTTCCGCTTGGGTCATGATCTCACAGTTTGTGAGTTCAAGCCAGTGTCAGGCTCTGTGCTGACAGCTTGGAGCCTGAAGCCTGCTTTGGATTCGGTGTCTCCCTCTCTCTCTGCCCCTCCCCTTCTCCCTCTCTCTCTCTCTCTCTCAAAAATAAATAAACATGAAAAATATTTTTTTAATTGCTTCCAACACCACCTTCCACTGAAAGATTTTTTTAAACGTTTATTTATTTATTTTTGAAAGAAAGAGAGAGCATACATGTGCTTGTGAACGGGGGAGGGCAGAGAGCCAAGGAAATAGAGAATCCCAAGCAGGATCTCAGTTGTGAGGGCAGAGGCCAGATGTGGGGCACATCCCACAAACTGTGAGATCATGACCTGAGCCGAAATCAAGAGTCAGAAGCTTAACCAACTGAGTTCCCGGGTGCCCCTGAAACATTTTAAATTATTTGAAATGCATAATGAGTTGTATCACAATCCTTAAAATAAAAAACAATAATCAAAAGAGGAAATACCTATAAGTTTAATTTCCATTTGCTTATCTTTTGAAAATTTAGGATCTCCTTTTTTCCTTTCAAGGTTAATCGGAACTTTCAGAGTTTAGAAGGTAAGTGACAAGGTTAATAAGCTATATGTTATTTTCTCTCAAACCCTTCAGAGTTAAACGAGCTAATCACCAGGGCATCAACATCATACACAACACAGAACCTGGGATATGTTCTTCATGGAAGGACTTCACAGTTAGCCCTTTCAACAAGTGAAATAAGAACGTGATTATCATCTCTACCTAATAGCCTAAGGCCCTTCCCTGATAATCGCTTTGCCCTAAATTAAACTACAGATGAATATGCAAGTCAGTAACTATAATTATGTAGAGTTCTTTTTTTTAAGATTTTTTTATGTTTATTTTTGAGAGAAAGAGAGAGAGAGAGAGAAAGTGGGAGCAGAAAAAGAGCAGAGAGAGGGAGACACAGACTCCGAAGCAGGCTGCAGGCTCGGAGCTGTCAGCACAGAGCCTGATGCGGGGCTTGAACTCACAGGCCATGAGACCATGACCTGGGCTGAAATCGGACACCTAACCCACTGAGCCACCCAGGTGACCCAGAAAGTACAGAGTTCTTATTGAGATGGTTGAAAATCATGCCATTTCTAAGTACTAGGAAAGTATTTAAGTCAGCTTGCCTTTTGAGGGAAAAAAAAAAAAAGTTGAGTTTTTGCATTTGTCAAACACTTGTCTTGGATCAGAACAGGTGCTCTTCACCTTGCCGTAAACTGCTACTGAATTTGAAAGTCCAAATATGTCCTCAGATTCAGAATCAAATGTTATATGAAAATAACCATCTGTAAACTTAATATATAGATTCTAGTCAATTCCCTGAAAGCAGAATTTATAATCAAGATGGGAAATTTTTTTAAATGGTAAAATATATGTTGAATTCACACAAACAAATCATTTCAGCTATTTGTCTACAGACTACGATCTCACATGAACAGTCACTGGCTCATCTCCTAATTTATAGCCTACTGATTAATAAGCTAGTTCATCACAAAATTGGAGAAATCAACCATGAAAAATTGGGATATTTATTTAAAATTTCCAAATATTTCTAAAAATATTTTAAAGACATTTTTTGACAAAAGATTATACTCCTTATTCTTCAGTTTATCTCCACAGCTTAGGTAATCCTCTCATCAAATAAATATGAGTCATTACGGAATGAAAATCTTCTAAGTAGTGAAAAAGAACTTGGTAAATGAGGAAGAACTTGTGTGGAAAGGTTATTCTACTCGGAAAGGTATAGCTCAGGCTTTTAAATAAATGTTCGTGTTTTAAAGAATATGAAATTATTAAATTGAAATAGACTCTGTAGCTCCTTCGTTGTATTTCAGTTTAGGTAAAATTCATTCACCAGACATGTGGCCATTCTTGTCAATTCTCTCTTCCCGTATAAAATGTCCAGCTGCCCTTTGGGTCACTCTGAAGGGATCTGTGAAAGGCAAATATGTGCATTGGCATGTAACCCGATCCTAAGGAGGAGCTCACTAATTTCTATTCAGATAACTCTACATAGAATCAAACATATTGTAAAAATTCTGGTGCCTTCTTTGAAAGGGCCTGCATATTCATAGTATAAAGACAGAATAAAGGATGCCATAATAGTGCCTATAGTGTCTGATGGAGGTAAATTTGAGCATTTACAAGAGGTGTTTGGACTGTCTGTTTCCCATTAATGATACAACAAAGCACAAATGGCAGCTTCTGCCTCTGCTCCCCACCCACCTCAGTTCACCCCTGTCAATCTCAACCACAACAGATTGTTCTAACTGACACGAACAGAAGTACTCCACCATGAAACCCTATCTTTTGACAACAGCTTTCCTAGTAGGACCAGGGTAAGATGAATGAGGCAGGAAAGAAAATTGAATCAGAGTATCATCTTACTAAGCCTAGTCTTGCCTTACTTCCACCCAGGTTTGTTCTCGGATCCCCAGCACAGAAGAGAATGGGCTAAATTTGTCTGGGGTTCTTTTTCATATCCTTTCAACTCGCACAGCCTCCTCCCTCCCCAACTTCCCGGTCACAGCTCCATAACCCTCTCCAAGGAAAATCTCTGTTTCCTATTAAAATGGACTTTCTCAGTTCTCAACTGCCAACAAACTTGAGTTCTTCTGAAGTGGCTAAACAGAAGTAAGAACCATAATAAATTAATCCATTCTAATGAAGGTAGATAGAAAAGCCTGAAACCACCCTCCACCCTACCCCCAAATGAATACATTCTGGCAAATATTTAAAATAGTAAGATATTTTCTGGCCAAACAAAAAGGAAGAAAAAAATTGGGAATTAGGTGAGACCTAATCTTCTCCTCCCTTTTTCTCCTCTTATAACATATCTTATTTGTTAACTCCAAAGGCACACATGCTGTCATTGAAAAAATCAAGTACCAGAGTTTGAGACCCTCTGTGCAACTTCCTAGGTACATTTCCTAGAACAAGTCATTACACTCCCTAAGCCTTATACTCATTGATTGTAAATTAAGTTCATAAAAATATCGAACTCATAAAATTGTTGTGTGGATCAGACTGGCTTCTATAGAAATCTGAAAAGCACTATGAAAACGAAAACTTTGCTTTTGCTATGTAATAGTCCTGTCACAAACCCCACCAATTCCATTGTGTGACTCTAACTTACTAGTCATGATGCTATTTTTTTCTAGCTTTTTTTAAAAAAATTTCTTTTATGTTTTTATTTTATTTTTGAGAGAGAGAGACAGAGAGAGACAGAGCATGAGCAGGGGAGGGGCAGAGAGAGAGGGAGACACAGAACCTGAAACAGGCTCCAGGCTCTGAGCCGTCAGCACAGAGCCTGACACAGGGCTCGAACCCAAGAACCATGAGATCATGAACTGAGCTGAAGTCGGAAGCTTAACTGACTGAGCCACCCAGGCGCCCCATCTAGCTTTAAGCAATAAACAATCAGATTCTTCACTGTCACATTTTAAAATTTATTATTTTGGCTCACTACAACTGGTAACATTTCTTTTTTTAAGTTTATTTATTTATTTTGAGAGAGAGAGCATGCACAAGTGGGGGAGGGGAAAAGAGAGAGGAAGAGAGAATCTTAAGGAGGCTCCACACTATCGGTGCTAAGCCTGACTCGGGACTTGATCTCACCAACCGTGAGATCATGACCTGAGCTGAAATCAAGACCAGATGCCTAATTGACTAAACCACCCAGTCACCCTAATAACATTTTTCTAATGAACTATATGTGGTACATTCTTTATAATAAATAACCAGGCAAGAATAACTAAAAGCAAGACATTGGTATGCAGCCAAACTGTCATTAAAGCTGGGTTTGGCTTGTGGGAAGAGAAGATGGTTGAATTTCCAGACAGCCCAGGAGCAGAAATATATTGCCCATGTGTCAGGTAGGAAGCAATTAAAGCTTAGTGATATAACTAAGCATAGCTGTGGGAAACAAGGAAGAAGTGAAACAGATCCACCAATTTCCAGGAAAGCTATTACAAAAGAGGAGGTTAACATAAAAGAAACAGTTAGAGAGTCATGAGTGAAAAGGTACAATCATAAGCAGCAACCAAATCTCTAAGTAGTGAAAATAGTGGTCCATGGTTAAGATCTTGACACGTGGCTGTTATGAAAAGACAGACGGTCACAAGTTGACCTATACAGCAACACCCGCTGACAAAGTATAAGTATACATTTTATTCTAAAGTTTCCAAGAATCTTTTTCTCACTTAATATTAATCTGAATTTCTTTGGCAGTAACAAAGTACACTGACAGGTAAGCCCAAGGTCACACGGTCCTAGGAATACCCAAGAAACAGATTTCTTACAACTATTTGTGATGTTTCTAAAAGAGATGAAAATAACTTTATCTCTTTCAAACATCTCTCTTCTTTGGAACATATTCTTCACATTAATTTGAACATCTGTAATCATGCTATATATTGGCTTCTATCTTTAAAAAAATCTATTATCAGAAAAATGTTGTTCCATTTAAATGTCAAAATAGATGAAAATTTATTTTTGAAATAGGATATCCTGTACTATTCCTTATTTCCATGATAAGATCACTTATCTTGAAGGGTCATGAACTCTTTTTGTAAGAAAATAGTTCATGTGGATTCATGTCATCATCTGTGACCCATTATCTCTCTGAAAACATGCTATAAATGGAATAATAGACTGACAACATGGGATAAAAGGGACCATTTCAACTACTTTAAAAGAGTGTAAAGTATAGGGTTAGATTAATGAAAAATGTGTATGTGAATGAGTTTCTAATAGCCTTTTTAAATAAAAATTAGTTCATTGTTTAAATAATGTAAGTTTTATGATATCTTCTTCCCAACAACTTCAAGGTTAAAAATTATTGGCTTTTCTTTTTTTTTAATTTTTTTATAAGTTTATTTATTTTGAGAGAAAGAGTGAGAGTGAGGGAGCAGGGGAGGGGCAGAGAGAAAGGGAGAGAGAGAATCCCAAGTAGGAATCCACAGGTTCCACACTGTCAGCACAGAGCCTGATGCGGGGCTCAAACCCACAACCCATGAGATCATGACCTGAGCCAACACCAAGAGCTGGATACCTAACCGACTGAGCCACCCAGGCACCCCTTGATTTTCTTCTTATTTCAGACTTCACATAGATCCTGCTTTTAACTGAGACCCAAGTATCTCTTCTGTGTTTATTTTTGCTCTTTGAGCTGCAAATACCATTGTACTTATCATGGAAAATGGTCATCTTCTTCAACTGTAGAATTTTGGATTACTGGTTCAAGATTCCATTAACAAGCTAATAATTTATCAAAAATAGTGATTTTCTCCCTTAAGTAAAAAATACATCTCTTCAGATCTTGAAAATACATAATAAATTTACAGATGTTTCAGGGAGAGAATGGAGCTGACCCAGAGGATGAAAATGTAGAATATGTGTGACATGTTCTGTGAGATATGGATATGATGAATATTATGGCACAGTTTTTTTAAATAGGATTAACCAATAAAATCAGTCATGATACCAAACAGAGTAAATATGCATTATTCAAGAATTCCCAGGATATGAGAACAGTGGAAATGAGGCCAGAGAAAAAGAATGTTAGGAGGTAGTAAACCTCTTATCCTCTTATGAGGTACAAGTTTAAAAATATATCTAAGGCCAAAGAGGAGAGAAAAATCATAAATTACAATTACACTATATTTGTTAAAATATAGCATATTTGAGATATGTCCTTTCCTTTGTGATGCCAATATAGAAAATTGTCAATAAAATGCAGCAGAGTAGATCAGATGCAGAAATTCCTAAACACATTTTAATAGTTGTTATTTCACAAAGATGTTATTATAGGTAATTTGTTTCTCTTTATTTTTCCAAGTTTTTTCCTAAAGTTTCCAAATGATTTTTCATAGCATATACGCCTTTTTAAGTGTAAGAGTAGAGCGATGTCTAGGGCAAAATGTTGGTAGTATACGACTTATGTTTTACAAATTGGTGCCCTTTCTAAACTTGTTTTGATATATAAATTTGAGAGCCAATGTAACATTTTTCTGTGACTATTAGATATACCACTGAAAATGACTATATAAGATGGTCAATTTAGCATTTATTCATTCTGGGGTGCCTGGGTGGCTCAGTTGGTTAAGTATCCCACTTCAATTCAGGTCATGAATGAACTCACAGTCTGTGAGTTTGAGCCCCAGGTCGGGGTCTGTGCTGACAGCTCAGAGCCTGGAGCCTGTTTTAGATTCTGTGTCTCCTCTCTGTCTCTCTCTGCCCCTCCTCCGCTCACCACTATGTCTGTCTCTCTCTCTCTCAAAAATAAATAAACATTAAAAAAACATTTATTCAGTTTATTCAGTAGACGTTCACTGAGCAGCTACTATGTGCCAAGTATTAGTCTATGTGCTGGGATGCAAAAGTGAACAAATCAATAGAGATTATATATAAGTGGCAGGAAAGAGCTTCTGAATAAGTGAGCAAGTTAAGTGTAGACAAGTGCTATGGAGAAAAGTAAATAGAATGACTTAATATAAAAAAGTATTTCATAGTAAAGAATAAAGACACAATAGGGGTGCCTGGGTGGCTCAGTCAGTTAAGCATCTGACTTTGGCTCAGATCATGATCTCACGGTTCATGATTCAAGCCCCACGTCGGAATCTGTGCTGACAGCTCAGAGCCTGGAGCCTGCTTCAGATTCTGTCTCCCTCTCTCTCTCTCTCTCTCTGCCCCTCCCCCCCTCACACTCTGTCTCTCTCTCACAAATAAATAAACACTAAAAAAAATTTTTTTTAAGGATAAAGACACAATAAATAAACATATGCATATAAACTACCCTGCTACATGAAGCAGATGAAGCAAATGGGGAAAGTATTTAAGAAACAAAGTTGGAGGGTAGCCTGGGTGGCTCAGTCGGTTAAGAATCCGACTTCAGCTCAGGTCATGATATCACGGTTTGTGAGTTCGAGCCCTGTGTCAGGCTCTGTGCTGACAGCTCGGAGCCTGGACCCTGCTTCAGATTCTTTGTCTCCCTCTCTCTTTGCCCCTCCCCTGCTCACACTCTGTCTCTCTCCCTCTCAAAAATAAATAAACATTAAAAAAATTTTTAATAAAAAGAAACAAAGTTTGAGAACTGGCTAACAAAATGGAAAAAAATACTTCGCATAATACACACATATAGCCTCTAATAGAGTCCAGATATATTAATAATCTGAACAAAATCTCAAATATCTGAAAACATGAAGCATATAGGTCTAGATATATTAATAATCTGAAATCGTATATAGATTGGTTGTGGGAAAAGTTCTTCTTTCATGTACTTTTTCAATAATACACATTTGTACAGAAGGATAACTATACTAGGATATAGTTTACAATAGCAAAAATTTAGAAATAACTTAAACATCCATAGATAGGGGCATGGATAAAACATGGTACATATTTGAGACGCGTGGGTGGCTCAGTCGGTTAAGCATCTGACTTCGGCTCAGGTCATGATCTTGTGGTTCGTGGATTAAAGCCCTGTGTCAGGCTCTGTGCTAACAGCTCAGAACCTGGAGCCTGCTTCAGATTCTGTGTCTCCTTCTTTCTCTGTCTCCTCTGTCTCCCCTCCCCTGCTTGCACTCTGTCCCTCTCTCTGTCTCTCAAAAATAAATAAACATTTAAAAAAATGTTTTAATGTGGTACATATTTAAGATGAATGCTATAATAAAAAATATATATCTTTAACTGCAACAATACACTTTATCTCAAAAACATTTTGAATAAAAAGAAGCCAAGTTGCAAAATGACCAGAATAGCTTGTTAACATTTTGTGGTGTATGTACACACACACACACACACACACACACACACACACTGTCATATAATTTCTATAGATGTATATCTAGACAGAGGCAAAAGTTCCTTAGAAGTACTAAAAGAGTAACAAACTAAACATGGTGGTGACCTCTAGGGAATGTAAGGTAAGCCAAAATTGGGAGCAGAAGTCAAATGGGATTTTAGGTTTATCTGTAACAGCCTACATTTCAATTTAAATAGACTATATATTCAAATGTGTGGTGGGCTGAAAATGTCCCCCAAAGATAGCAGAACCTATAAACTGCACCTTATAAGACAAAGACTTTGCAGATATGATTAAATTAAGGATTTAATGAGAAGATTATCCTGGATTATCTGGATGAGTCCTAAAAGTAACCACTAGTATTCTTTTTTTTTTTAATTTTTTTTAACGTTTATTAATTTTTGAGACAGAGAGAGACAGAGCATGAATGGGGGAGGGGCAGAGAGACAGGGACACAGAATCGGAAGCAGGCTCCAGGTTCCGAGCCATCAGCCCAGAGCCTGATGCGGGCTCGAACTCACGGACCGCGAGATCGTGACCTGAGCTGAAGTCGGACGCTCAACCGACTGAGCCACCCAGGTGCCCCAATAATCACTAGTATTCTTATGAGAGAGGTTGAGGGAAATTTGACACAGATACACAG
This sequence comes from Acinonyx jubatus, assembly GCF_027475565.1. Classification (NCBI taxonomy): domain Eukaryota; kingdom Metazoa; phylum Chordata; class Mammalia; order Carnivora; family Felidae; genus Acinonyx; species Acinonyx jubatus. The sequence goes on from NC_069387.1 coordinate 69,599,159, forward strand.
AGGAGAAAGCAATGTGAAGATGGAACAGACAGGGATTTGAAGATGCTGCCCTTGAAGACTGGAGTGATGCAGCCTCAGACCAAGGGTTGCCAGCAGCCACCAGAAACTGGAAGTCAAGAAATGGATTCTTCCCAAGAGTGTCTCTGCCAACACCATGGCCTGATGAAACCCTTCTCTGACTTAGACACTCTAGGTTATAGGAGAGGATAAATTTCTGTTGTGTTAAGTCACCCAGTTTGTGGCAATTTGTTATCACAGCCACAGGAAACTAATACTATATGCTGCCTATATAATCTTTTTCAAGAATACATACAGGGAAGGGGCACCTGGGAGGCTCAGTGGGCTGAGAATTTGACTTCTGCTCAGGTCATGATCTCATACTTTGTGAGTTCAAGCCCCATGGTAGGCTCTGCGCTGACAGCTTAGAGCCTGAAGCCTGGTTTGGATTCTGTATCTCTCTCTCTGTCCCTACCCCTGCTTGTGTGTGTTCTCTCTCTCTCCCTTTCTCTCTCTCTGTTTCTGTCAAAAATAAATAAATAGACATTTAAAAATAAATAATACACATAGGGAAAAGACTTGATAGCTGTTAGTTCTGAGTTATGGGTTATGGGCAATTATTAATTTCTTATTTTTCTGAATTTTTCAAATTTAATATAAAGGATAAGGACAACAATAAATATCAGGACAAGGAGAATGAAAAGGAAAGACATCCTGAGAAATTGTTTGAGAATCAGGGCGTTTATGCAGCTTTACTTTTAGAGCTAAAATTTTTCAATTAGGGTATTGACTATATAGCATGTTAGTTTAAAGATTCTATACTTCTCTAAAATGGACTATCACTAAAGCGAATGGCCATTCCCTTTAAATTAATTTGGTTCATATACATTTTCAAAGCCTTTGGTGTACCTTGAAGAAAATGTAGGTTCTGTTGAATACTCTTGGGTCTCTGGGGCCTCGGGATTAGCATTCCACCATTAACTCAGTTTGGCCTAGGGGCTTCCATATCAAAGCCAAGTCTTTAGTCTCTAACACAGAACCTGGGGCTTGGACTAGGCAAATAAGCACAAAGACATGACCAGTGATTGTCCATATTTAGTTTATATTAATAGTCTTAAAAACGGCTTAAGCTTCTCTGAGTCTACACTGCCTATATGGGTGCCTACTGCCATCCCTTGGTGTGCAGTACATTACTCTCATTGATGTTTTGAAAGTAATCAATTTTCATAATGATGCAAAAATGTCCCAAGACTGCCTGATAAGGAGGCAAGCTTTCCATTCCCACATCTATTCTCAAACAGTCATTTCTCCTGTAACAAGGAAAGCTGTAATTTTCATCCCTCTTGAATCCCACTATGGTATATTGCGTCAGGAAATACCCTAGCATAAGTAATCACCCCAGAATACCTAAACTAATTAGGGGAAGTAGTCCCATTTCCATCTCATTAAGAAATACATTAACAATAAAGTTTATTTTTCTATTTACCACCCATTAATCATTTGTATATTCATAATAATCATGATGGTAATTTAATTCAGAAATGTTTTATAGTTAAAGCTGTATGGTTACAGGAATTAAAATGCTGAATCCCAATTTACATACATATTTTTATGGCAAATAGGTGTGAGAGGAAGCTTGTCTTAGTTTACATCCGTAAGCAAGGAGCCTGGAGTAAAAGTGATGACTTTAATGAGGAGCCCAAACCCAGGTCATCTGGACTAGTGAAAAAGCGAGGCAGGGAAGAGTAAAGACAAATTTAAAGGAGGGACAGATTTGTTGTGCCCAGTACGAAGGAGACACAAGACTTGGGAAGAAAGTTATCTAACCCACAACTTTGGCCATATCAAAGGAAAGGCTTATGTGGACTGGCAGAGATATGTGTTGAGTCCTCCCAGTGCCAAGAGGCCTTTTAGCCATTCACCTCAATTTTCTGTTACTTACAGATACAAATCTCTCTGCTTTGTCTTTCTTGTTTTATGTGTTTGCTATTCTAAAAAGAAACTGTAGGAAAGGAAACTCTTGTTTTAGTTTCACTCTTGCAAAACAATTCATCCTCCTGACTTTACATTTTGATACCACAACCAAACTTCTCTGTCTTTAAAAGAATAAACAAACCAAATTTATAGCCTTTTAGATGTTTAATTTAAGGATTTTGGAACACCAACTGTTTTACTAATCCTAAATTCTCCATTCAAATATCCAAACATCTTGAATTATGAAGGGAATTTTCAACAGGAAAACAAATAATTATATTACCTTTGGTCTGGGCATCTGATCAAGGGGTTTCCTGTCCCATTTGGGCAGAATTTTCTATTTAGATTACCAGTCAGATAGATGACCTATTATCTTTTTAATCAAGCTAACAACTCTTTAATCACGAATATAGTGAAATCAAAAGAAATATAGGAACATACATTTTATAGGTGGGAAAGATGAAGGTCACGACGCAGTAGAGTTAAATGCTCTTAATGAAAAGGTTCTTGTTTCTTTAACAAAATAAGAAAGTAAATTGAAAACCACACTAAAATTCATTTCAAGTATAACTTTCAGGCCTATAGCAGTATGGCGCCAGTCTATAATTTAATTCACAACCTATATTAGATATAAAGATCCTTAAATACTCTCATATGTTTATTAAATGACACATCCCTATGTTTCTTTGGCTGTACTGATTCTACTTTTTTTTTTTCCTGAGGTACTACATCTGGGGAATTTTATATGCAACATCAGATTACAGAAGTCATGTCTCTCTAGCAGTCCTAGTTAGAATACAAGTACTCTTTTAGTTTTTACATTGCTAGACCAAGACAATAACTGTAAGAAGGTTCTTCCCCTCTTGAAGATTGTCCCTAGCCCTAAAGAAGCTGAACTGGGAATTTGAGACAGGAATGGCCTGCAGGTAGATAGGATGGTGGAATGAGGCTAGTTTGGGTGCTTCTTAAAATGTTTCAACACTCCAGTGTCAAGAGATAAGCCAAGAGTCTGTTTCCCTACCTCTTAGCCCTTAACTAATTCTTCATGCCAAGGATCCTGTGGCCTGGTTTTCTTTGAAAGGTCGTTTAAAAATCTAGAGATGAAATGTTTTCTTTTCTAGATGAAATGCTTTAAATTGTTATTTAAAGAAATATTGTTATTATCCAAGTAAAATAATCATTCAGGTAATTCTTAACTTTGAAAAGGAATTAAATTATTAAGACAAAAGCTCCCTCTTTTTTGTTGAAAAGCTGAACAATTTTCTACTGTGTTTCCTTTTAAGTGAGGCCTCCCAATAATGTCTAACCCTCAATAATAAAACTCTGGGGTGGACCCATCAGCTCTGAGTACATCATTATTTTTCAGGATGATTGGTGATTAACAAATGCATTATATCATCAACTTGCATTTCTTAAGTGCCCAAATGAACATAATGTTATGCTCCATGCCGTATGAGGCAAGTTAAATAGACACAATTCCTACCCTCTAGGAGGAAATTATTCATATTTATCAGATAGCAGCATGATGTAATCCATGGAGCATTGAATGGGAGAAGATTTTATTCTTAAGAGTATCACTAACTGATACATATCCTTTAGATACTCTCTAGAAATGCCAAATCAAGAATTGGATTTTTTGCCTATGTATTCAGATAATGACTCTTAGTCTCTCCGTTATATCACAAAGGGATAACCTAGCCACCATAAAATAAATTGTAGGGAAATTTCTATTTCATCCAGTTAATTAAGCTGGTTCTAGCAGAGATTCCCAAAGAGTAGCAAACTTATGATTACCTAAAAAGAATTTTAGGTGGTATATGAAAGAACATTTTAATAGTAATATATTTATAATAATGTATATTAGAAGTGATTGCTCCCTAAATTTTGATTAAAAAATTCCATTTAGATACATGTATTTAATTTTATATTTTTAAAAATATATTAACTAGCACGCAGATATCACAACAGTAATGAAGGTAGAAAGGAATAAAATGAAGTTTTGGAAATATTAAGTTAGAGTATGAGTTTAGCATAAAAATATAAAGATACATTTATATTTTCATAAATATAAAATATCAAAACAGTCTGGTTGGTTTTTCACATATATTTGTTTGTTTGAAGTTGTGATGCCATGCTTTTTTGTTTTTTGGTTTTTGTAGAATCATGACAATTAAAATACTATGTAAAAGACTATACACACACCAAGAAAATCTATCAAAACTATTAATCAAGGGGTGCCTGGGTGGCTAAGTCGGCTGAGGGTCCGACTTCAGCTCAGGTCATGATCTCACGGTTCGTGAGTTCAAGCCCTGCGTCAGGCTCGGTGCTGACAGCTCAGAGCCTGGAGTCTGCTTCGGATTCTGTGTCTCCCTCTCTCTCTACCCCTCCCCTGCTCATGCTCTGTGTCTCCCTCTCTCTCAAAAATAAATAAAACATAATTTTTTTAAAAAACTATTAATTAATTCAAACAAAACAGAAACTATTCCAGTTATAGTAATATAAAATATAATAAAATACTTAGGAATAAATTCGACAAAAGAAGTGGGAGATTTGTATACTGAAAATTAAGACTAGAAAACATCATGATACAAATTAAGGACCAGGGATTGGAAGAGTTAATATTGTTAAGATGTAGTACTTCCCAAAATGATCTACAGATTCATTGCAATTCTTAGGAAAATCCCAGCTGGTTCTATTGAATAAGTGGATGAGTGATTCTAGAATTGAGGAGTGCTGGGGTGGCTCTGTCAGTTAAGTTCAGGTCAGGTCATAATCTCATGGTTTGTAAGTTTGAGCCCCACATCAGGCTTTGCGCTGACAGTGAGAGCTTGTTTGGGATTCTCTCTCTCTCTCTCTCTCTCTCTCTCTCTCTCTCTCCATCTCTCTCTGCTCCTCCCCCACTCTCTTTCAAAATAAACTTTAAATTTCATGGAAATGTAAGAGACCCAATATAGTCCAAACAGTCTTGGAAAAGAAGAACTAAGTTGGAGAAGTCATACTTCCTGATTTTAAAACATTTACAAGTCTATATTAATCAAGACAGCATGGTACTGACATGAGGATACACATATAGGTCATTGGAATAAAATTGAAAGTACAGAAATAAACACTTATCACTGACAGAGTTTTGGCAGTCATTTCAAAAAATCATGCTGGGACAACTGGATGTTCATATGCAAAAGAATTCAACTTGAATGCCTATTTCATAGCATATTAAAACATTAAAAAATTATCAAAGAAACAAATGTAAGCACCAAAAATATAAACCTATTAAAATTTTTTCATTTATTTATTTTTGAGAGAGACAGTGTGGGCAGGAGAGGGGCAGAGAGAGAGAGAGAGATACAGAATCCAAAGCAGGCTCCAGGATCTGAGTTGTCAGCACAGAACCTGATGCGGGGTTTGAACTGATGAACTGTGAGGCAAAATAAAGAGTTGGACATTCACCCAGGCACCCCCATCTACAAGTTTTCGTGTGGACATATGCTTTCAGTTTTCTTGGGTATGTACTTAGGAGTGGAATTGCTGGGTTATATGGGAAACTCTATATTTAACTTTTTAAGGAACTGCCAAACCATTTCTAAAGTGGTTATACCTTTTTATATTCCCATCAGCAATTTATGACAGTTCAATTTCTCTACATCTTTGCAAACACTGGTTATAGCCATTTTTTTTTATAACCATCCTAGCAGGTATGCAGTGGCATCTCATTGTGGTTTTGATTTGTATTTCTGTCATGACTGATGATGTTGATCATCTTTACATGTTCCTGTTGTCCTTTATATATCTTCTTCTATATCTTCTGTTCATTCATTTGCCCATTTTTACTGGATAATTTGTCTATTTATTATTGAGTTGTAAAGATTCATTATATTTAGATTCAAGTCTCTCATCCAATATATGACTTATAAATATTTCCTTCCATTCTGTGTTAACTTCCTTGATAGTTTTCTTAGAGTGCACAAATTTATAACTTTGATCAAGTCAAGTTTATCTATTTTTTCTTTTATTGCTTGTGCTTTTGGCATCATATCTAAGAAACCAATGCCTAATCCAAGGTCACTAAGATTTATGTTTGTGTTTTGTTCTAATAGTTTTATATTTTGGGGGGTGCCTAGGTGGCTCAGTCAGTTGAGTGTCTGACTTTGGCTCAGGTCATGATCTCACGGTCATGATCTCACAGTTTGTGGGATCGAGCCCCATGTCAGGCTGTGTGCTGACAACATGGAGCCTGCTTGGGATTCTCTCTCTCTCTCTCTCTCTCTCTCTCTCTCTCTCTCTCTCCCCCCCTTCACATTCTCTCAAAATAAATAAAGCATTAAAAACTTATACATGAATGTTTACAGCAGCATTATTCATAACCAAAAAGTGGGAAAAAAAACCAATGTCCATCAACTAAGGAATGGATAAACAAAAATGGTATATTCATACAATGGAATATTATCCATCTATAAAAAGAAATAAAGCACTGAAATATGTCACAACATGGAAACATGTTGAAATCACAAAAAACATTATGCTAAGTGAAAGAAGCCAGGCACAAAAGTCAATATATCAAATGCTCAGAAAAGGCAAATCCATAGAGACAGAAAGTAGATTAGTCATTGCCATGGACTGGAGTGAGGAAGAAATTGGGAGTGATGGCTAGGGGATACAGGGTTTCTTTGGGGATGACGATGACAATATTCCAGAATTTGACAGTGGCAATGATTGTATAATTTTGTGAATATACTTAAACCCCTGAATTGTATATTTTAAAACAGCAGACTTTGTCTCAATTTAAAAAGTATATAATATAAATTTTTGAAATATACTTTTTGAAAATTGCCTGGAGTATATGTAAAGGAGATTTCTTTACTAATCCCAGAACATGTACTGGAGAACAGGGATCTTTAGGACACTTTTCCAATAACAAAAGAGCTAGTGGGCACCATTTCTCTCCTGCTCTCCCAGCCTAGATAGCCTGACTCCTATAGGAAACAGCACAAACACCCTCCACCTACCATGCTAACACTGGGTGCCACCCTGCATTCTCCTACAGATCCACCCATCCAACCCACCCAATTTAGCAGGAGTCCCTCCAAAGCAGTTTCTGCTGTGTTCCATCCTGCAAGCAGCCCCGACAGGGACCAGCTCCACTCCAAAGTGACTCCTGCCCTGGGGAGACGGGAAGATAACCACACACATGAGTAGACTCTCAATCCCAGCAGCTGAACACTGTAACTAGCAGTGCAGGGAGAGTCCCCTGCCAATCAGTATAACTGCACTCTGGCAGGCATCTGGCCTGACTACTGGTCCTGTCCACTAACAAAAACCTCTCAGGGGATAAAATAGGGAGAACACCCTGAAGGTTGGTACCACTGTAGCCCCAGTAAATGGGCTGAGGGTAGGCATCTGGTCTTACTGCTGAAACTGCCCAACTACAAGCCAGTGACAGCCCCAGACTATCCTCCTAAGAGAACAAGGACCAAACCCAGATCACAACAGGCAAAGTGGGCCACTGCGGCCAATTGGACAAAGGCAAATGAGGCTCAGCCACAACAGTAGGGTACATGCAACACACATAGGAGACACCTCTAAAGTACCTGGCTCTGGTGAACAAAGGCCATTGTTCTACAGGGCACCACAAGACCTCTTCTTCAAAAGGCTACTACTTTCAAGAGCAGGAGATGTAGCTGATTTTCCTAACACATAGAAACAAAGAGTTAGACAAAACGAAGAGACAAAGGAATATGTCCCAAATGAAAGAATAGAACAAAACTGCAGCAAAAGAGCTAAATGAAACGGAGATAAGCAAGACGCCTCACAAAAAATTCAAAGCAGTAGTCATAAAGACACTTATCACTTGAGAAAAGAGTGGAGGATCTCAGTGAGAGCTCCCACAAAGAGATAGAAAATGTAAAAAAGATGAACATAAGGGAAGGGAAGCAAAAATAATATAAAGACAGAGAGGGAGACAAACCATAAGAGACTCTTAAATACAGAGAACAAACTGAGGGTTGCTGGCAGGGTGTTGGGTAGGGGGATGGGCTAAATGGGTGAGGAGCATTAAGGAGGACACTTGTTGGGATGGGCACTGGGGTGTTATATGTAAGTGATGAATCACTAAACTCTATTCCTGAAATTAAAAGAATAAATAAATAAATAAATAAATAAATAAATAAATAAATGGCTACTTTGAAAAATATTTAAAAATAACTACAAAAGTTATGTTTACCACAGATGAGGCACAGAATAGGAACTCTGATTTAAAAAATAAGTGTCTCATGTAGATGTTTGTGTAATTAAAATTTATTAAAATTTAAAAAAAATTTTAAAAACCCACAAAAAACAGTTGTCTTAGGGAATGAAATTGGAGAGGAGTTGAGACCAGACTTCTGCTTTTCATTATAAGCCTTTTGGTTCCAATTGATTTTTGAAGCTAGATTTCTCTATAAATTTAATAAAATGTCTTTAAATTTAAGTAAAAATATATAAAGATTTAAAGTTAGAGTAAAAATAAATGAATAAATTATAGATAATTTGGAAAATAGAGAAAATTATGTGTAAAAATATTTTCATCGCTCATATGCAACTAATAATGTTAATTTTCTCCTTTTTCCTCTTCAGTTTTAAAAACAAAGTTGTGAAAAAAATAAAAACATAATTGAGATCATGGTAAAAAAAACACAAGAAAATGTAAAAAAAGAAGGGAATCAATGAGACAAAGAATTCAATAACTGAAATTAAAAATGCACTGGAGGGATACCCTTTATCTGATATGTCATTTGCAAATATCTTCTCCCATTCCATGGGTTGCCTTTTAGTTTTGTTGATTGTAAATCAAAACCACAATGAGATACCACCTCACACCTGTCAGAACGGCTAAAATTAACAACTTGGGAAACAACAGATGTTGGCAAGCATGCAGAGAAAGGGGAACACTTTTGCACTGTTGATGGGAATGCAAGCTGGTGCAGCCGCTCTGGAAAACAATATGGAGGTTCCTCAAAAAATTAAAAACAGAATTACCCTATGACCACCACTAGGTATTTATGCAAAGAATACAAAAATGATGATTCGAAGGGGCACATGCGCCTCAATGTTTATAGCAGCACTATCAATGATAGCCAAATTATGGAAAGAGCCCAAATGTCCATCGATTGATGAATGGATTAAGAAGATGTGGTATACATATATAATGGAATATTACTTGATCAAAAAGAATGAAATCTTGCCATATTGCAACAGTGTAGATGGAACTAGAGTGTATTATGCTGAGTGAAATAAGTCAGGGAAAGAAAAATATCATATGATTTCACTCATTTGTGGAATTTAAGAAATAAAAGAGATGAACATAGGAGAGGGGAAGGAAAAATAAAATAAAAGCAGAGATAATGGAAACCAGAAAAGACTTAAAAAATTTTTTATTTTAGAGAGACAGAGAGAGGAGAGGGGCAGAAGGAAAGAGAAAGAATCCTAAGCAGGCTCCATGCTCAGTGTGGAGCCAGACATGGGGCTTAATCCCATGACCCTAGGATCATGACCTGAGTCAAAATCAAGAGTCGGACGCTCAACTGACTGAACCACCCAGGTGCCCCAAGAGGCTCTTAAATACAGAAAACAAATTGGGGTTTGCTGGAGAAGAGGTGGGTGGGGGGATAGGCCAAATGTGATGGGCATTAAGGAGGGTACTTGTTGGGATGATGACTGGGTGTTATATATAAGTTATGAATCATTGGATTTTCTCCTGAAACCAATACTACACTGTATGTTAACTAACTTGAATTTAAAGAAATAAATTTAAAAAATAAAATAAATGGCCAGAGGGAATCAATAATAGATTAGAGGAAGCAGAATAATAGATCAGTGAGCTGGAAGACACAGTAGTGGAAAGCAACCAAGCTGAATGGAAAAAAAAGAATAATAAAAAATGAGAATAGGTTAACGGAACTCAAGAACATCAGCAAGCATAATTACATTCCCATTATAGGGATCCCGGATGAAGAAGAGAGAGGGGAATAGAAAATTTATTTGAAGAAATAATAACTGAAAACGTCCCTAATCTGGGTAAAGAAACAGAGATCCAGGTCCAGGAAGCAAAGAGGCCCCAACAAAATTAACCCAATGAGGTCTACACCAAGACACATAATAATTAAAATGCCAAAAAGTAGAGGTAGAGTTTTAAAAGCGGCAAGAGGAAAGAAAATCACTGCATATAAGGGAAACCCCATAAGGCTACCAGCTGATTTTTTCAGCAGAAACTGCAGGCCAGAAGGGAGGGGCATGATAGAGTCAAAGTACTGGAAGGAAAAAAAAACTTGCAACCAAGATTACTCTACTCAGCAACCCTGTCATTCAGAATGGACAGATAGAGTTTCCCAGACAAACAAGTTAAAGGAGTTCACCACCACTAAACCAGCCTTACAAGAAACATTGAAGGGAGTGGGAAGAAAAGGCCATATCAGGAACAAGAAAATTATGAAAGGAAAACATTTCACAGGTAAATATAAGCAGAATATAAGCAGAATATCTACTCTATTAGAGTGGATAAACTTTGGATAAGTAAATATAAATATGATTCATGTTTACAAGAGGGAGGTACAGGGTATTTTGGTTACCTGGAAGAGGGCATTCTAACTTAGTCCTGGGTTTCAGGGAAGGCCTTACTGTGAGGTATGTTTAAAGTGAGATCATGAAGAGCAGGGGTTATGCAGGGAAAGTACGTTTCAGGAAAGGTGAAAACAGTATAATTAGTAATATAGAGGCAAAGTATGGTTTGTCATTTTTGAATTTGAGTGTGACTGCAACCATATATATGATAAAGAGTAATATCCTTAGTATGTGAAGAATTCTTATAAATCAAAAAGTAAAAGTTGAACATAACAGTGGGAGTAGGTAGTTTACCAAAAAAAAAAAAAAAAAAAAAGACATCTATATATGCAATATTTTACAAGTTCATTCTCCTTGGTAATTAAAGAATGCAATTTAGAAAGTGAAAAAATACTTAAAAACTGTTTTGCCTGTTATACTGACAATGCTCTAAAATAACTAGCATGTATCATTGGCAAGGGGCACTGTGGGCAGTAACGCATACTGGTTAAGAGATTGGGCTAGAAGCCAGATTGCCTAGATCTAAAACCCACCTCTCACTTACCACCTGTATGATCATTGGCAAATTATTTAATTTCTCTAAGTCTTAGATCCTATATCTATAAATCAGGACTAATACAAACTCATAAGGTTATTATGAGGTTAGGATTAAATGACAGATGTCAAGTGATTGGAGCAGCACCGGGTACATAGTGAGTGCCCAATAAATGCTATTTTTATTTCCTAACACCGCCCGGTGATTTTATATGCCACTGTGCTGATATACTAAATCATAATAAATACTTGGGCTTATTTCCTATTGACTTGTGTACATCCGTACGCTACATACCTAATTACATAATACACATTAATTGCTGAAGTTAGTTAGTTGTTGAAGTCTGATATTAACTTAAAAAAAATAAGATAAAGTCTCTGGTCCTTGTTCTTCTTTTGAAAAATTTCCTGGCTATTTTTGCATGATTTTTTCATAAATGTACTTTAAAATCCCTTTTTAATCTTCAAGTTCCTAAGCACACTTCAAAAGCAATTGAATTGTACTTAGCTACAGATGAGTGTGCACATAAATGACATCCTGATAATACCGAGTCTTCCTATCCATGCATAGGCTATTTCCTTTCATTTCTTTTATTCTTTTATCCTCCCACATAAATAAATATAACCATAGTAGAATTTTGTAATTTTATTCACATAGGCCATGCAAGAGACAAAATGTATGTGTATGTATGCACATGTATGTGTTTGTGTCTGTGTGTATATGTATGTATTCACATGTATGTATTCACATGTATTCACACACACACAATGAATTTATAAAACAAATTCCATATGAAATTCTGAAAATATATATTTCAATAATGTAGGAATAAACATATCACTTCCAAAAATGTCTCCATTAAAGAGGGAAATGATTTATTTCAAATAGAATGATGAGTGTGTTAGCTAAAAACTAATCTTAACACTTTATAAACTATGTATATTAATAACCTGTAAGTATAAAATGCCAAGAAATTACTTGTTTTTTAAGTAAAAATAATTGCCTGCCAAACTGACAAAATTATCATATATATTCACACACACAAACACACCCAACTTTGTATTTCCTAACTGAGCTTATGAGGAGTTCACAGATGCTATGCGCAGCTTATAGTCATGGCATTTGGATTTCTCCTTGAAAGAATAATCAATATGTATAGGGTGAATGGACACTGTTTAAGATGTTTCTTTACAAGATGAATGTTCGTCATTAATCATTTCCCTCCCCAGAAAGAGACCTTCTGATCTCTTGTTAGAGAGAAAACAAAAAGGCAGCTTCGTGGTTCTGGCACATGGACTGACACAGGCTCCACAGAAATAGTCTGAGGCCAGGGCCATACTGCCCAACTTCTGTTCTATGATATAACAAATCCAATGCTTGGCTCTAGAAAGTCCATTTAGTAAAAATGGGGGATCCAGTGAAGTGTAACACAAATCAATAGCAAAAACCCCAAAAAGTACATCTGAAACCATACTGTAGATGAACCAGAGACACACTTACCATGAAGCTATAGAAGCTGTGGGTCCTCTCACGTGCACAGGCCACCTCCAAAACCCCAGGACGGACCCTATCAACGTGATCACATGGTCATTTGTTTTAGGGTTGTAAAGATAGTTTGCACTCTGATTCTTAAAGAAGTATTCCTCCCATATTAAATAACCCTCAGGCCCCACACAACCTCAGGCCACTCCTGCTCTTCACTTTTCTAAATCTCTCTTTTTTTTTTTTAAGTTTATTTATGTAAGTAATCTCTATACCCAATGCGGGGCTCAAACTCACAACCCTGAGATCAAGAGTTGCATGCTCTTCTGACTGAGCCAGACAGGTGGCCCCTAAATTTATCCTTTTTATATTTTACTGTTTTGGAGATTTTTTTCCCACTAAGTGTAAAGGAAATGCATTCTCTTGGCTTTGTCAGCACATTGCTCTTAAATGTCTACATCCTGTTACCCTAGTAAGCCAAAGGAAGATGAAGAGAAGGACGAATAAATTCCAACTTATTTAAACTTCTAATTTAAAAGAGAAAAGAAGGCTAATTTTATTGCACAGAATGTTAATAGCCAAGAGATAATACTTGTGTACTACAAAACACATATAGATACTATAAACTCTATGGAAGAAGAGACCAAGAAAGTCCTCTTTGTATCATCATTCCCCCCCACCCACCCACTGCCCCCCTGTATTAAAACACATCTGCTTCCAGAAGCAAAGAAAGGAAAGGAGTGGGCAGTACATGCCTCAGACTGTCCCCAAAGTTTTGTTTTGGCTACATTTTCATAGCAGAACTGATGAGAAAAATGCTAAGATTAATGAGGAAACATAACTATTTAATAAATGACATCTGCTTGAAAGTCACCTTAGAGAATTCAATCTTTTCAAGTAGAGGGCACTAAAAAAACTCTAAGCTTCCTTCACAAAGTAAAGTATATATTGAGCAGAGTGTTTCCAGGGTTGGGGGAAGGCAGAGAGCATAGCATATTTCTCATATCTTGCAAATGCAGGTGCAAAAAGGGAGAAAATTGTGGAAACAAGTGATATAATTAATGAAGCAAAAGATCACCAAACGAAATATTCTTTTTTTTTTTTAAGTTACATCCAAATTAGTTAGCATATAGTGCAACAATGATTTCAGGGGTAGATTCCTTAGTGCCCCTTACCCATTTAGCCCATCCCTCCTCCCACAATCCCCCCAGTAACCCTCAGTTTGTTCTCCATATTTATGAGTCTCTTCTGTTTTGTCCCCTTCCCTGGTTTTATATTATTTTTGTTTCCATTCCCTTCTGTTCATCTGTTTTGTCTCCTAAAGTCCTCATATGAGTGAAGTCATAGGATTTTTGTCTTTCTCTGACTAATTTCACTTAGCAATAATACCCTCCAGTTCCATCCACGTAGTTGCAAATGGCAAGATTTCATTCTTTTTGATTGCTGAGTAATACTCCATTGTATATATCTACCACACCTTCTTTATCCATTCATCCATCGATGGACATTTGGGCTCTTTCCATACTTTGGCTATTGTTGATAGTGCTGCTATAAACATGGGGGTGCATGTGTCCCTTTGAAACAGCACACCTGTATCCCATGGATAAATGCCTAGTAGTGCAAATGCTGGGTCATAGGGTAGTTCTATTTTTAGTTTTTTGAGGAACCTCCATACTGTTTTCCAGAATGGCTGCACCAGCTTGCATTGCCACCAACAACGCAAAAAAGATCCTCTTTCTCTGCATCCTCACCAACATCTGTTGTTGCCTGAGTTGTTCATGTTAGCCATTCTGACAGATGTAATGTGGTATCTCATTGTGGTTTTGATTTGTATTTCCCTGATGATGAGTGATGTGGAGCATTTTTTCATGTGTCGGTTGGCCACCTGGGTGTCTTCTTTGGAGAAGTGTCTATTCATGTCTTTTGCCCATTTCTTCACTCGATTATTTGTTTTTTGGGTGTTGAGTTTGATTAGTTCTCTATAGACTTTGAATACTAACCCTTTATCTGATATGTCATTTGCAAATATCTTCTCCCATTCCGTTGGTTGTCTTTTAGTTTTGCTGATTCTTTCCTTTGTTGTGCAGAAACTTTTTATTTTGATGAGGTCCCAGTAGTTCATTTTTGCTTTTGTTTCCCTTGCCTCCAGAGTTGTGCTGAGTAAGAAGTTGCTGCGGCCAAGGTCAAAGAGGTTTTTGCCTACTTTTTCCTCGAGGATTTTGATGGCTTCCTGTCTTACATTTAGGTCTTTCACCCATTTTGAGTTTATTTTTGTGTATGGTGTAAAAAAGTGGTCCAGGTTCATTCGTCTGCATGTCTCTGTCCAGTTTTCCCAGCACCACTTGCTGAAGAGACTATCTTTATTCCCTTGGAAATTCTTTCCTGATTTGTCAAAGATTAGCTGGCCATACGTTTGTGGGTCCATTTCTGGGTTCTCTATTCTGTTCCATTGATCTGAGTATCTGTTCTTGTGCCAGTACCATACTGTCTTGATGATTACAGCTTTGTAGTATAGCTTGAAGTCTGGGATTGTGATGCCTCCTGCTTTGGCTTTCTTTTTCAAGATTGCTTTGGCTATTCGGGGTCTTTTCTGGCTCCATACAAATTTAAGGATTATTTGTTGTAACTCTGTGAAGAAGTTATTTTGATAGGGATTGCACTGAATATGTAGGTTGCTTTGGGTAGTATTGACATTTTAACAACATTTGTTGTTCAAATGGAATATTCTTGAATTGATATTCTCTTTAAAATTACATAGCACATAAATTTCTAAACATTTTTTCTTCAATTTAAATTTATTCATGTGCAACATGCAAATATCAAAGAAATGCAGTATCTAACCTTGTTATATTCAGTATTTATTGAAAAGATTTATTCTGCCACATGTTTATGCATTCCCATTCTCTTTGAGCTAGCACAACTAGCCCCAACTTTTTGTTATATGATGTTCATCAGGATTTCTAGTTCATCCAATTTGTTTCAGTCAAGTTCCCTCGTCTCTTTATTTCAGCCACACTCAAAGCAATAATGTAGGAGTAGAGAAATACCATTTTACTAAGGAGATTTATTTTAATCTCTGATAATTTTGAGCAATTCATGTTCTTTACACTTGACCCAGTTTGGTTAATAGACAATTAGAAGTTATGACTAATGTTACATACTCTTATGACTTACTTATTTTTTCTATGCCTTATTCCAATGTATTTCAATTGTAAAACTGACCAAATGCATATTAGGTTGTAATATATAACACGTTGTGATTTATATATTAAAAATTTCAATGGCTGGTATTCTCCAGTGACTAATCAAAGTAATTAAATATTTCAATCTTTGTTTTCAGAGCTTCCTTAACCTGAAATAACTCACATATGGTGGTAGAGAATCCTTAATGCCCTTCAAAAGTCCTCCTCTTCTTTCATAATTAAAGAACTTCTCACATTTTAGTCAGATTCATGGATGCCTCGTCTCCCTTGTAGCTTAAGTGGCATATGACTGAATTCTAGTTAGTAACATGTAAGCAAAACTTTTCTTTAAAATTGCTGCCCTCCATGGGGTGCCTGGGTGACACAGTCGATTAAGCATCCGACTTCAGCTCAGGTCATGGATCTCACAGTTCATGGGTTCGAGCCCCACATCGGGCTCTAAGCTGACAGCTGGGAGCCTGGAACCTGCTTTGGATTCTGTTACTCCCTCTCTCTGTGCCCCTCCCCTGCTCGTGCTCCATCTCTCTCTCCCAAAAAATAAATAAAAACTTTTTTTTAAAAAAGCATTTAAAAAAGCTGGCCCCCACAAAATAGCTGGCCTACACCATTTGCTTCTTTCTAGTTTCATTTTTTCCCTTCCTCTCTTTTAAAATGTGGATGGAGCAACCAATTTGGACCATGAGTAGACCTTGTGAATAGAAATCTATGTATTACAGGGGCACCTGGGTGGCTCAGTCGGTTGAGCGTCCAACTTCGGCTCAGGTCATGATCTCGGTTGGTGAGTTTGAGCCCCTTGTCGGGCTCTGTGCTGACAGCTCAGAGCCTGGAGCCTGCTTCAGATTCTGTGTCTACCTCTCTCTCTCTCTGCCCCTCCTCTGCTCATGCTCTGTCTCTCCCTCTCAAAAATGAATAAACTTTAAAAAAATTTAAAGAAATCTATGTATTATAGAACAAGATAGAAGGAATCCAGTTCTTGAGGACTTTGTGGAACAGATCTCCCCTGCGGCATTGCACTGTCCATTTTGGAATTTTACCTGAGATGTAAATAAATTGTTCTTTTGTTGGAACAATTGTTATTTTGGGTTTCTGTTACTGGCAACTGAGCATTATTGTGTCTAATACATGATATGGCACCAGCTAATTTCCTTGGACTTCAGTGCTAAATACTACAATGCCTCTCTAGCATGAACATCCTATTAAAAAGTCTCTGTATAGAAAAACATTTTTATATACCATTTACAAGCTTTATAATGGCAATGCATCGCTATTTATGTCTGATACCAAATAATGCATATCTGAATTTACTAGCGCTACCAACAGAAAAAGCAGAAAACATACTGAATGGGAAAAATACCTTGGAACTCTTCTAGGAAGTCAAACACTGAACATGACATTCCAATCAGGTATAAGTTTTTATAACCTGTTTGTTATCAATTGGCCAATAATTCACCTCCAGCATAACTTTTGTGGAAAGAAACCAGATAAGAGCCTGGTGGGAAACTTCAGATACCCTTGACTGAATGATACTTTGAGAAAATAAAGAATACTAAGGGAATTTTTCATATAAGAATCCAAACTCCAGATATGTTAGACTTCCTAACATGATAAGAATGCTACCAATATGAGTAAATGAAACAATCATGTCCAAAAGATGTACAAAAAATAAGGAGTATGGTTAGTTCAACCATTCATTCATTTATCCAATGAACATTTCTTAAACCATCTTCTTTGTATTATTTTCCATGTTGATTTCTTCATACCCATAAATAAGCTAACTCTCTGCCAGAGATTTTCTTTTTGTAAAGAGAAGCAATTGCTTCATCATTGTACTGGAAATTATTATAGCTTGCACTCTTAAATTTATAACTAAAAACAAATCAGCTTTTAGCAAGAGCTGCTGAAGACCTTGAGCCTAAGGTAATAATGTAGTGAGACTAATTAAACCATTCTGATTCGTTTATTGAATGAAAAGTTTAATAATTAGACTATCATTTAATAATTGTGGATAACTTAATGTGTTAATTCACTTAACAAGTATGTTGATATGTGGGCACATTCTTCTGATTTACTACTCAATGTTATATTTTATTAAATTACAAAGGCTGTGCATTGAGGGAAAAAAAGTATTACTTCCCTCACACATAATGTGCAAGTTATAGAATGACTGACCAGGGTATGTCACCAGAACTTAGACTGAAACAAAAAAGGATGGAGGCTACAGGGGCAGAATGAGGAATTCAACTATAAGAGAGTAAATTTGAAGGCTGTGACTAAAGAAGATCTAAGTAGGCAAAGATTCAAGTTAAGAAAATTAACAAAGGCAGGCTTCAGTTGGCAAGTACCTTGAACCCTGATTAGAAATCAGGTAGGTCAGCCATCTGGGAAGATTTGAAAGACTGAAACCAAAGATTAAAGATTCTGGGCAACACAACAGCAGAAACGCCAGCCAACTGTGCTTAGCAGCAAGATCTCAGATCCCCACTAGAATGCTTGGAGCAATGGGCATAAGTAATCAACAGTATAAATGGCGTGTATTATTGAGTTGAGGAGTCTGTGAGCTAGAGCCCCCTATATGTTCAGCCCAGGGGTAGAATTTGTCTCATAGCAAGAGTATGGTATGAAACTTCAGAAACCCTTGACTGAATACCTTCAGAGAATAAAGAATAATAAGGCAATTTTTGATACAGGCATTCAAACTCCAGATATGTTAGACTCCCTTGAGCTGATTTATCAGCATGGTAGAGTTTTATCCACACAAGACCATAAGAGTTGCCAAATTGGGATCCCTTAAAATCAAGAAGCGGGACAAGCTAGTGCAGACCCTGATACAACTTCGGTAGAATTAAGTAATACTGATAGTCTTGCATCTTCCCAGGGGTAATGTATAATTTATATTGTTATTGGGAACCTGAAATTAGACATTTGATTTCGAATGTGAGAATGTGGAGGTTTGCCCTTTAGGCCCTAGGTCTGATAACCAAACCCTGAGAGGGAAAACTCAAGCAAGAAGTTTAATCCTTTTGAATCAAAACAGCCACTGTGAATGCTGCTATGAGAAAAAAGTAATTGGGATACAGAAATAGGCAGTGTCTTGAGCTCCCTACACAAACACAGAGAGAGAGGTGGGGGGGGGGGTGCCCTCAGGTCTTTTATGGACACCAAGCCACACGTTTATACCAAAATCTGTATGTTTATCTTGTTATAGGAATGTTGTCTACCTTAGTTGTCACAGAAATTTCTATCTAACCCAAAGTTTTCCTTCTCCTGAAATTCCATCATCTTTAAGACAAAATAGAATCCTAGTTTTTTATTTAGATTGATAAAGAGGCAGAGGTTGGGTTGTTTTTCAATCCACATATAGTTAAATAAGTGAACTTTAATTAGTGATGTATGTGTGATTATCAGCAGATAAATTTCAACTCGTTCTGCTATAGTCAGCATGGGAAAATAGTAAAGTTTGAATGAACAGTAGATAAAGAGATAATACTATGTGAAAATCAAAGAACAAGATTTCTAAAAGAAAAAAAGAAAGAGAAGAAGAAATCTAAAGTAAAGGGGTAAAATTACAAATGGGCTTTTGGACAAGCTGTAAGTACTCCAGGCAATGAAGGATGATTGAAGACTTGAATTAAAAACAGATTCAACCAACAAGAAACATATTTTGTAAGGAAGGACAGATGTAATGGCTTGAGGGGAAGAAAGGAAGTAAGCAGTGGAGCAGGGAACATGAAAGAGTGACTCAGCTGTGCAGTCACAGAAAGGTGATCAAGAGAATATGAAGTTTTAAAGTATAAAACGAATAGAGACTGACTTTACAAGTCAAGCAGGAAATTTCGAATTAATTTCAGGGTTCAATTTGACATAGTCGAATGGTAGCTGATACATAATTAACCCTCTCCTATTCTTAAAATTCTTGAGGTGGGAAGAGGGAAAGTTTCCAGGAAATGAACAGGGAGAAACTCAAAGAAATTAACAGCTGTCTACACAGAAAGCCCCAGTAGGAAAAGATTTCAAGCATGAGACAACTCATCAATCACCTAATTTAGTACCATCAGTATGCAAAGTACTGTGCTATATATAGATAAATAGCCTTGGTTCTACCTCTTACAATATCATCTCATGCAAGTTCTTGACTTCTTTGAGCAAAAGGGTCTTCATCTATAAAGTGAGGATAACAACACATATTTGACATAATATTATCAGGACTAAATTCAATAAATTGTGGTAAATTGCTATGTAAATGATACTTATTATTGAAAAAATAAGAGCAAACATTTATTTTAGAGTATTTTAGAAGAGGAAATTACTTAGAGCAGTTGTCTTATGCCCCAAGGGAAATAGTGAGAGTGCAGGGAGTCACCCAAGGCAATCCAGCTAGAGAATCCATGATTCTGATACGCTTGGCTATACTGCCTTAGTCCCTGATTTCAGGGAATTTGCAATCTCATTTAGGGGAAAACATGTGGAATGTTGAATAAGCAACAAAAAGACATTATCATAAAGGAACCCATGATCCCATATTAGATGAGTTTTACAGATAGGGAGGTTTTGCTGGAATGTTCCTAGAACACCTCCTAGAAGAGAAAAAGACTTGAGTCATGCTGATGAGGATGACTGGAATTGGATCATCAGAATAAGGAATAAGAATAGAAGAAAACAGCAAAATAATGAGGCTAAAAATATAAAGCACAGATATTCAGAGTACTGAGTCATTTATGTTAGAGAAAGATCTAAAAAATGTCATAGAAATTTTAAACCCTCCTTACATTTCATTGAAGAAGAAAATGGCTGCAAATGATGATGCCATTCCAACTTAGAGAATATAACTCTCAAAACAACTTATTGTTTACTATTTGAGGAATGGTTAAAATAAATGACTACGTGATATACTCACCAGAGACAAAAAACCAATAAAAGAAAACATAAGCCAAAATAAACACAACAGTAATTTTTTAAAGAAAGTATTTTATATTTAGACAATATGATTAGGAAATAACCTAGTTTAAAAATACTACTCCCTGATTTTTATGCTTATTGAAATAAGGTTTAATAAAATAAGATTTAAGGTTTAATAAAATTATACTCAGTTTCAAAAATGCCTATTTTCATTGTCTTTGAAAGAAGTTAGGAAAGGAAAATTTTAATCTTAAGAATTTTTAATGCTATTTGAAAAACTGTTAGACCTTATCACAACCTGGTCTTCCTAAGTGTAAAGAACTGCATTGAATCATTTCTACTTATTTTGTGGGAACTTTGAAAATACTAAATTGAAATTTAAAGTGGAAACACAAATGTAAATATGTAAGAATCAAATATGTATATATGTTATGTATGTATATATGTATATAAATATGTAAGATCAAATATGTGAGGATCAAATAAGAAAAGAGCTTACTGATACAGCACTACTATAAATGTATAATTATAGCTGTACATAAAATATTAGAAATAGAGAATTGATAAGTCTTTAATCAGTTACCTACCAGGTTATGAGCTCCTCCAGGGCAGGAACTATATCTATTCTTCTTATCACCATGTATTCCATGCTTAGAATAGTGTTGTCTGCCATGTAAATAAATTGCTGATTGAATGGATGCAGCAATAAATGAGCACGGCAACTTTCTGCCTCCAGGAAGACTTCCATCTAGAAGGAATAAATTTAGCTATAGTCCTTAATAGAGAATTACATCAATATTATTGTGTTCCATTCTTCATTTATTGATTCATAAGAATTATTGAGTGCCCACTATGTGCCAGACATTGTGTCAGATGCTGAGGATACAATGATAAAAACCAACCAACCAACCAACCAACCAATAATATCCCTGCCCTTATGGATCTCAAAGTATGACAGGAAAGATATTAGTCTAATAATCGGTGAAATAAATTTATATAGCTACAATTGAGATAAATGCAAAGGAATGCATTTGATATACTTACAAAATTATTATGCATAACTGTTTAAGCCAGATGTTATAAAGATTCTCAGACAGAACATATATTTTGGTTATTAAAGAAAATAACTTTTTGAAGAGACAGCTGAGTCCAGAAATATATTACATAAATTTATATTGTTGGCTTATCCACACAAGTTTATTAAATTAAATTAACTACACAGGAATGCAAGCTGGTGCAGCCATTCTGGAAAACAGTATAGAGGTTCCTCAAAAAACTAAAAATAGAACTACCCTATGACCCAGCATTTGCACTACTAGGCATTTATCCATGGGATACAGGTGTGCTGTTTCGAAGGGACACCCCAATGTTTACAGCAGCACTATCAACAATAGCCAAAGTATGGAAAGAGCCCAAATGTCCATCGATGGATGAATGGATAAAGAAGGTGTGGTATATATGTATACAATGGAGTATTACTCAGCAATCAAAAAGGATGAAATCTTGCCATTTGCAACTACATGGATGGAACTGGAGGGTATTATGCTAAGTAAAATTAGTCAGTCAGAGAAAGACAAAAATCCTATGACTTCACTCATATGAGGACTTTAAGAGACAAAACAGATGAACAGAAGGGAAGGGAAACAAAAATAATATAAAACCAGGGAAGGGGACAAAACAGAAGAGACTCATAAATATGGAGAACAAACTGAGGGTTACTGGAGGGGTTGTGGGAGGAGGGATGGGCTAAATGGGTAAGGGGCACTAAGGAATCTACTCCTGAAATCATTGTTGCACTATATGCTAACTATTTTGGATGCAAATTTAAAAACATAAAAAATAAAACAAGTTAATAAGAAAAATTAACTACAGAATGATTCACATGTACAATTATTTGTTTTCAGGGGAAATTTCCTTTCTCTTCATCCTTCAGTTTGTTGGTTGCCTTTAAAGTCACCAGTATTTGAAATGTCTCTTCATGCTATCAAAATGAATATTTCCTTTTTTAAAAATTTATTTTTAATTTACTTTTAATTTTTCTGTGTCTGACATGTCCTTGCAGATGAATATGTCTATTTCCTTCCACAGTGAAACAGCATTTTGTGAAATTTAATTCCTGATTTACTTTGAAAAGCCTCCTTCCTGCAGTCATAGATTAATATACAATATTCCATCCTTGGGTTGTTTTTGTATACCCTCAATACTGTCAAATATCAATTTACTTAACTAGATTCTCTAACCAAGGCAAGGAGGGGAATGAGAAATTATCCTCTGAGCCATCGGTATATGAAATCAAAGCCTCCTCAATGGGCAACATGAGTCTTGCTGTAGCCTCACTTCAGGAAATAATTAAAATCCGCAGTTCCCTAAAATTAATTAATTAATTAATTTAAAAAAATCCTCAGTTCCCTCTAACATTGCTTCACTTCTTTTTAATTTTTACATTTTAACCCCTTCCCCCATTTCTCACTATCTTGCCACCCTTTGCCTCTGGCAACCACCAGTTTTCTGTATCTATGAGCTTGATTTTTTTTTCTTTTTGATTCCACATATAAAAGAGATCATATAGTTTTTGTCTTTCTAACTTACTTCACTTAGCATAATGCCCTCGAGGCCCATCAATGTTGTTGCAAATGGCAAGATTTCATTATTTTTTTATGACTAATATTTCATTTTATGTATATACCAGTCTTTATCTACCCATCTATTGGTGGACACAGGCTGTTTCCATTTCTTGGTTATTGTAAATAATGCTGCAGTAAACATAAGGGTGCATATATCTTTTCAAATTAGTGTTTTCGTTTTCTTCAGATAAATACCCAAAAATCAGATTGCTGAATCATGTGGTAGTTCTATTTTTAATTTTTTTGGGAAACTCAACATTCTCATAAAGAGTGCACAAGGGTTCCCTTTTCTCCACATCCTAGCCAACACTTGTTGTTTCCTGTCTTTTTCATGATAGTCTTTCTAACATATGTAAAGTAATATTCATTGTAGTTTTGATTTGCATTTCCCTGAATGATGTTGAGCATCTTTTCATGTACCTCTTGGCAATCTGTATGTCTTTTTTGGTAAAAAGAGGTCTATTCACATCTTCATTTTTAAAATCGCATTTTTTTGCTATTGAGCTTATGAGCTCTTTATGTATTTTAGATATTAGCCTGTTATCAGATACATTAGCCTGTTATCAGTTACATTATTTGCAAATATTTTCTCCTATTTAGTCGGTTGCCTTTTCATTTTGTTGATGGTTTCCATTGCTGTGCAGAAGCTTTGAGTATGATGTACTTCCACTGATTTATTTTTGCTTTTGTTGCTTTTGCTTTTGGGGTCAGATTCAAAATATCAGTAAGACTGTCAAGGAGCTTACCACCTATGTTTTCTTTTGGTTTTATGGTTTCAGGTCTTTAATCCACTTTCAGTTAACTTTAGGATATATTGTAAGGTAGGGTTGAGTTTCATTCTTTTGCATGTGGGAGTCAAGCTTTCCCAACATCATGTATGGAAGAGATTTTCTTTTCCCCATTTTTGTCATAAATTAATTGACCATATATGCATGGGTTTATTTCTGGGCTCTCTATTCTGTTCCATCAATCTGTATGTCTGTTTTTATGACAATACCTTATTGTCTTTATTACTGTAGCTTTGTAATATAGTTTGAAATCAGGGAGTATGATGCTTTCAGCTTTGTTCTTTCTCAAGATCACTTTAGCTATTCAGTTTTTTGTGGTTCCATATAGATTTTAGGATTATTTATTCTGTTTCTTTGAAAAATAACAGACATTAGAATTTTTATATTGATTGCATTGAATCTGTAGATTGCTTTGGGTAGTATGGACATAATGCTGATTCTTCTAATCCATGAGCATAATACATCTTTCCACTTATCTGAGTCTTCTTCCATTTATTTCATTAACATTTTGTAGTTCTCAATATATGGGTCCTTCCTGTCCTTGGTGAAATTTATTCCTAGGTATTTTATTCTTTTTAATGTAGTTGCAAAGAGGATTATTTCTCTTTGTGATAAGTTATTATTAGTAGATAGAAACATAACAGGTTTTTTGCATATTTTGTATCCTGCAATTTTACTATTTTATCAGTTGTAACAGTTTTTTGATGGAGGCTTTAGGGTTTTCTATGTATAATATCATGTCATCTGTAAATAGTGCAAGTTTTACTTCTTCCTCACCAATTTAAATAGCTTTTATTTCTTTTGTTGTCTGTTGTGGCTAGGACTTCCAGTACTGTTTTGAATAAAAGTGATGAGAGGAAACATCCTTGTCTTGTTCCTTCTTAGAGAAGTTTTCAGCTTTTCACCATTGAGCATAGTTAACTGTGGTTTTCTCATATATGGCCTTTATATTTTGAGGCACACTACCTCCATACCCACATTGTTGAGAGTTTTCATCAAAAATATTGAATTTTGTCAAATGCTCTTTCAGCATCTTTTAAATGATAGGCTTTTTATCCCTCATTTGATTAATGGTGTACCACGTTAACTGATTTGTGAATGTTGAACTATCCTTGCATCCCTAGAATGAATCCCACTTGATCATGGGGTATAATCCTTTTAATGTATTGTTGAATTTGTTTTGCTAATATTTTGTTGAGGATTTTTACATCTATGTTCATCAGGGATATTGGCCTATAATGTTGTTTTCTTGTGGCATCCTTGTCTGGTTTTGGTATTAAGAATACAAAATTGCCTTTCCTTAACATGTTTTGGCTTGAATTCCTCCTAATCTGATCGTAACTTCTGCTTTCTGTTTACAGAGAGCCTTTTGTTTACAGTTGTGCCTTTGTACACAACTCTATATCCAACCATTAAATACATGTTTTAGGTAAGCCTGTTGCATCCAGCATAAAGGCATAAATGCAATTTACTTTCTGGAAAAAAAAACAACAAAAAAAACTTTTCTGGAATTACACCCTATAAATGTATTGATATGACATATATTTAGTCTCCTTTCTATCACAGACTTTTTTAATTGACAGTTTGTAGCAAAAGCCAAGATGGAGTTAGACATGGAAGATTTACTAAGCCTAATGACTGTGAAAGAAAAAGGCAAGAGGAAGCAGAAGTAGGTCAGAAAAAACATTCAGACCATGCCACAAGTCTAAAATGTGAGAAAGAGAGGGGAAAGCAAGGACAGATGGATAGGAAGAGCCTCAGACTATAGTGCACCTCTGAAACATTGTGGCTAGTTCTAAGGGGATGCTCTAAACAAACTTCGAAACTTAAGAAAGTATCTCATTGAGCAGAAATGGCCAGCATCTAATACTCAGGCCATGCTAAGTCATTTGGCTGGAGGTGCAAAAGAGAACATGTCCTTAGCTCCAATGCTGCAGCACATCCTAAAGGTGTTACAGCTTGCGGCTATAGGTTAACTGCATACCTGCTGCACTCTTGAATGAATATCTGAGTCAAAGAGCTCCATGACTGCCACACAGATTTTATAATTTTATTCAAGTATAGTCTACATACAGTGAAATGTACCAATCTTAAGTGCACACAGTCTGACAAGTTTTAACAAATTTACAAATCCATTTACCCCATTCCAAACAAGATACAGAATATTTCCTTCACATGGAAAAGATCCTTCAAGCCCTTGGATCCAACCCCCTCTGATTCTGAACCCTGCTGCTCACTCCCCCTGCCAACATACTCAGAGGCAACCACTGTCCTGATGTTTATTACTATAGTTTATTTTGCCTGCTTTGAACTTCATATGAATGGAATCACAGCACATTCTCTTTTGTTTCTGGCTTCTCTCATGCAAAACAATGTTTTTGATATTTATAAATTTAGTGTATTTAAAAATTTTTATTCCGTTGTATGAATATACCATTTCTTTATCCACTTTTCTTTTATAGACATGGGTTGTTTCCAGTTATTATTATAAATAAAGTTACTGTGAACATTTTTGTATAACATTTTGTAATTTTTTGTGGACATGTTTTCATCAATCTTTGATATATACTTAGGAGTGGGATTGGTGAGTCATACAATAGAGTATGTTTAAATTTATGAGAACTGTCAGTTTTCCAAAGCATTTGTATCATTTTTCACACAAACAGCTGGTTGTGTTTTGACTGGCAATTAATTTAATCTACATACCAATTTGGGGTGAGCTGACATCTTAACAATATTGAGATTTCCAGTCAATGAATATCATTCCTCTCTCCATCTTCTTAGGTTCTTTTTTTTTAATCCCAAAAATGTTTCATTGTTAATGGCATAGAAGTTATGTAAGCTCTATTAAGTATATTTGTAAATATTTCATGTTTTTATAGTTGTAAATAGTATTGTTTAAAATTTTTCATTGTCCAATTATTCATTACTATTACACAGAAACAAATTTGACTTTTGTACATTGACCTTATGGTCTGTGAACTGGATAAAACTATTTATTAGTTGTAGCTGTTTGTATTGTTCTCTTGGTAGATAACTTGGTATTTTCTATGTACACTATTATATTGTCTTCCAAAAGAAATAATGCAAACTTAATGCATTCAATTTCTTTTCTTTGCTTTACTGCTGGACCTGGCTAGGACCTCTAGTATGTAACAAAATTGGTGAGTACAGATATCATTTCCTTTCTTCTGATCTTAGGAGAAACTGTTTAATATTTCACCAGTAAGTTTTCTCTTCAGTATGGATCACACATTCTTGCTTCATTGAAAGCCTTCTTTTAAAAACTCCATTCCCAACATTACGTATGAAGGACCAGTGTTGGTCTATTTCTCAAACAGTACAAGTTCTTTCTTCATTTGACTGTTGGAAAGAAAGGCTGTTTATTTGGATTCTTCCTAGGTTTTGAGTTGATCTGAGGCTGGCCCACAGCTTCAGTTAGGTTGAGTTTATCCACACTCAGATATGGAAACTCATGGTTTTCTGCTTAGCTAGGAAGAATTCATTCATCCCAGTACTCAGTCCATCAAGCCTTCCAGGAATCCAAGATTCTTTTTCAATTCCATAGAAAAGTATATTCTTAAATTCTGTCTTAGATGTTCTTGTGACCACAAATTTGAAGGTCTTTTGTTATCCTTTTACATCTTAACCATTGTGTTTTATGATTTTCCTTGCATGCAGGCATGTGTGCTTAAATTTTCAAATATTTGTAAGAGTTCAATTTTATTCTCCTTATATTTTCTGTCCCTTACTGTATTTTTCTCATCATCTACTTTTTTTGGTACTTGTTTCAATTTCATCTTCATTTCTTTGATGGTTTGTTTTTGGCTTCTGCATCTTTCTTGAAATCTGCTATCTCAGATTTCCTCTCCTCCTCCTTTTGTTTAGTATTTCCTATGTTTTTTTTGTTTCTTCTTCCATTTCTTTTTTGGTAACTTCCTTCGTAGAAACAATTGCTTTAACACAGAAAAGTGTGTGCCACAACTTTTATCCTCTTTATGGCTACCTTTGTGTGATCTGCTGATAAATTTTGTACCTCTCTTCCACATGTTTATCTTAGAGTAACTTTTGTCAGGGCGCCTGGGTGGCGCAGTCGGTTAAGCGTCCGACTTCAGCCAGGTCACGATCTCGCGGTCCGTGAGTTTGAGCCCCACATCGCGCTCTGGGCTGATGGCTCAGAGCCTGGAGCCTGTTTCCGATTCTGTGTCTCCCTCTCTCTCTGCCCCTCGCCCGTTCATGCTCTGTCTCTCTCTGTCCCAAAAATAAATAAACATTGAAAAGAGTACCTTTTGTTGAGGTTGTGCCCAGTGTCCTTCATTATTCATTATTGAATGAGTTCAATTTTCCTGGCCCAGTTATTTGATAGAGATACTAGGTTAGAACACAGAAACCAAGTAATCTTTCATGATTTATAACTCAGATTCTCTCTTCTGCTTTTCACAAATGCAACACATCATTGTTTGCAATGCTTTGTTTAGCCCCAAACCAAGTTCAGCAGGGTTTTTGTCACCAGCCTTGCTTACTCAATTTCTCATACCCTTCCTAACAAGAGATAGAACTTTTTGTCTTTAGGGCAGGCCCCTCACCTTCAGAAAAAAAATTTATTTTTTAAATGTGTGTGCTTTTGAGGTCTACTGTTATTGAACCCATCTGCCACTTTTTTTCACTTCTTACCATGCAACTTTTTTTCAGGTCTCAGGGGCCCTTGGTAGCTCTTACATGTACTTTAAGTTTGTTTATTATATTGTTTGTAAGCTTTAAAAATGTTGATTTCCCTATTGCTTTTATATGATCTTCAGGAGGAAAAGCTCACTTGTACAACCACATTCATATTATAAGTGACCAGAGACCTAAGTTTAACTCATATCTCATAAGACTTATTGTTTTGTCTACTCTCTTGGATGACATTAAACACAATTGTAAAATCAATAACCAAGGACTTAAAATATTAAGTTCTCTAATTTGTCTTATTAAATACATGTAGAATATTTGTCAACAACTCCTACTAAGGGAGATTTTATTCAGCTGCAATTACTAGAGCAATTCACCTGATTATCAAAATACTTTGATTTCTCACCTAGAAAGTGAATGCATGATAAAATAAGCATTCTAACACTTCAGAAATAGGCAGAGAAAAACGTAGGAGAGCCTCCAGCTTTTCTTAGAGCATTAAGACATGAAGAAGAATACCTAGCAGAGTTGGATGACCTGGGACAGGGTTAGAAGTACAAAGATATATTTCACTGTGAAATTAGAGTAGGCATTGAAGTTGAAGGCTGGCTCCTAGTGAGTTTCCTTCTGGGAACACTAAGCAACCATCAGTACAAAGGTCACAGAAGTATCTTATGAAACCAACGACTTATGACTTTTTGTGGCTATGGAACTGATCAAGTCAGTTGTCAAATGCAGAGTGAGAGCACAGGGGCATGATCCAAAAAGAGAAGGAAAAGGAAAAGGAAAAAAATAAGAGTATTCATATTTATAGACATAAATATTTTCTAATATTTTTTCTTTTTTTAATATAGCCTTAAAATGCAGGATAATTAAAGATAATGAGGAATTTTCCCTTCTCCCTCTTCCCGAACTCCATCTGGCTCTACATACTGTAGTTTTCTCCAAACTTTTTCCCTCATATGTAGAAAATGACATCTGTACCATCTCCTCAGTAGACTGAGGAGAATTTAGGAGTAGGAATTAGTGAAAAACATGTTATTACCTTTTTTATATAAATATGATCAGAAAATGAAATAACTACAGCTACAGTAGAAGAAGATACTATAACTATACTAACTGTAACTACAGTAGGAGAAGATACTAAATATTGAGTTAACATAAAGTTTCAAAACAAAGTATTTTCAAAACATTAATAAGAAATTTGAGTTGCTTCTTTGACCAGAGCTTTTCAGTAGTGGATTCTGTGTGTGAAATGGCTACACACACTTCAAAGTTTATGATTAAAAATTAATAAGTAAAGTGTTTGTGACAATGTCTAGAAAATAGTAAATTTTGAATCTCTTTTTTACAATCATACAAAGTTTACAGCACTTGAAATTATGTTTGAAGAAGCTAACAACTCTTCCTATTGTTTAAAAAAATCAATGTTGAAAATTTTTCATGATAATGTAAATGATTCTTGTATTTTCATCAAATTTCTCTTATCAAGTATATCAAACTAACCACAAAGCTCTAATTTGTGGGGCACACACTAGAGCAATCATCTTGCTTACTTAGTTTGGATGTTACACTTGGTTTTATTATTTTAGTGATTATTATAGATATTATACCACACAATTCTAACTTACAGAAGACCAAAGTTAATCAACATATTTACCCTTTTTTACAGATAACACAACCTTAGATCATTAACTCCTTTAAGTTCCCTCCCAGGCTCTATGTTTTAATTTATCATTCTTTTGTAACCCAGCAGATATTACAGACATTATCATTTTACGAAGTCAATGTTTATAGATTTACATATATATTTACATATATATTTACATATTTACCACTTTTCCTGTTCATCATTCATTTTCCCCACTTTAGGTTTTTTTATTTGGGATCATTTACCCTCTGCCTGAAGCATTTTTTTGTTATTGTTTCTTTGTGGGTTTCTTTGTTTTAGAATTTCCTTGAGTGAGTCAGTACTCACTTGCAAACTTTCTCAGTTATTTTAATATATTCCATCAATTCTCTGGAGACTTAGCTATCACTCCAGTCATTTCTTGAGAATAATCTTTCCCTGGATGCTTGTAAGATTCTTCTTTTTATTATTGATGCTCTGCATATTCACTATGATGTATCTCAATGTGGGCTTCTTTTTACTTACACTGCTTGGGATTCACTGGACTTCTTAAATCCTTATTTTAGTGTCTTACTAGTTTCAGAAAATTCCCAGCTGTTATCTATTAAAATGTTGCCTCTACCTTATTCCTTTTCCTTTCCTTCAGATTCCAATTAAATGATCTGAAATCTCCTCTGTCCTCCATGTCTCACCTCTGTATTTTTTTAATCTCACATGTGCTCCATTCTGGATTTCTTCTGAACTATTTTTTAGTTTACTAGTTTGCTTTTCAATTTTGTGTGATGTCATTAAACTCATATAATGAGTTTTAAGTTTTGATTATTAAAGTTTTCACTTCTAGAAAGTCTATTGGTCCTTTTTCAAATATGCTTGTTTTGTTTGTTTTTATTTAAAGTATTTCTTTTTAATTAATTTCCACACCCAATGTGGGGCTCGAACTCACAACCCTGAGATCAAGAGCCACATGCTCTACAGACTGAAACAGTCAGGTGCCCCTATGCTAAATTGTTTTAGCTTCTTGTTTTCTGTACATTTTTAAGCTTGTCTCTTACTCTTTTAAAAAGAGTAAACATGACATCTGTATCTAGAATTATGAAGTCTTGCAGGTCTATTTATATTATCTTTTGTTTCTGCAGGCTCTCAATTATGATGCCTTGCTTTTTTTCTGTGATGTTCATGTATTTGAACATTTACTCAAAACCTAGGATAAGGTGACTTCAAAAGAACACCTGTGTTGGCTTCTATGACCTGACTGGAGTCACTGTCATTTAATTTCAAACCAAGTTGATGGTTTAAGGGTCTCTGGACTCTATTAGAAAAAGGTTCCAGTTTTCAGCTCTGGCTCCATGTTTTATCTTTCTCAAGTTTCTTAATTGCACTCAATCTCCGAGTCCTCATCCACAAAACGAAGATAACAACAGTACTTATTCTACAGGTATGTTCTAGTAAGTTGTAAAATGCTTAGCACATAGTGCTCAGTGATTAACAGCTATTATCATTATGTCACTTAAAGTGAGTCTTCTCCCAATCTGCCCCAATATCATAAAGTTTTAGAAATATACAAGTCAATAAGAGATAGGCACGAATTAACTATCCACTAGTTAAGTACAGTGGAGAATGGAGACATGTTGCATCACCATGGGCCTTGAAACTAAAGAGCTAAGTTAAACTCTCTTTGCCACTTAGAGTAAACTACCCAACCTCTTCAAGCTCTAGACACTTCATTTGTGAAATGAAGAATAGTTATACCCTTGAGAGCTTTTTCTGAGCAGTAAATGAAATTCTACAATGCATTTAATATTTAAATAAAAGGTAGACATTTTCTAGGTAGTAATGACAAAGATGAAATTATTAAAATGATTTTGGCAATTCTATAAAAGTGGAAAAGCAATCTAATGAGACCTAATTCTACTAAATTTTCTGTGAGGGTAAAAAAAACTATTTTAGAACTTTCCTGAAATTATATATATCACAATATATATATTTGCCAAATAAATTTACTAAAGTATATTTGTGGTATTCATTCAGGATTTTTAACCTATTATGTTATAACACTGATGGGTCCCTAAGGTACAGAGATGAATGCCTTTGAATAATTAATAGATAGAGGAGTCAGATATTTAATCAAATTAGTATGAGTAATGAGATAGTACAGACATATACAAGTGTTATGACAACACAGATTTAATAGACAAGATATTTAAACTAAGCAAGAAGAGACACTGTCAACAGGAATGGGAGGCTGAGATGCATAACATAGAAAATATTACTATTTGGAAAAGAGCAAACAGCGAAAATAAAAAGTATGTTGGAGCGTCTGGGTGGCTCAGTTGGTTAAGCATCCGACTCTTGATTTTGGCTCAGGTCATGATCTCACACTTTGTGGGTTTGAGCCCAGCATCTGGCTCTGCAATGACAACATGGAGCCTGCTTCGGATTCTGTGTCTCCCTCTCTCTCTCTGCCCTTCCCTGCTTGTGCTGCCTCTCTCTCTCTCCCTCTCTCTCTCTCTCTCTCTTTCTCAAAAATAAGTAAATAAACTCAAAAACAAACAAACAAAAAAGATGTTTTATGGAACAGGTGGAAGACGAGACTTGAAAGATAATTTAAAGCCATACTATGCAGGTATATATATGCTATGTTTAGGGATTTGGACTTTTATAACATAGATACTGGGAAGCCACTGAAATGCTAAATGGCCACAACACAATGACAGGATCAGATTTCTCCGTTTACAAGGGTACAGGATGGACTGGTTAGAATGAAGAATAGAGGCAGCCAGCTAGAAAATTATCACAATAATCAAAACTAGAGACAAGATGTATAAGAAAAACACAATCATCAAATGCTTCACGATGATATTAAAATTTCTCTTTCAATGCCTTGGGAGAATGCTCCTTGAATTCAGAATAACTGCTTCTCAATTTTTCTAAAATCACTTCTAAATAGGTAAAGTGCATTGTTATTATTCACATATCATAAAAATTTATTAGATTTACCTTAAGATATTTATTGAAAAAATGCAACGTAAATGAATTTTCTTTTGAAAATCAGGTGCAAAAGAAATCCATTTACTAAACCCTAAAAAACATATAAAGGTTGTTTGTTTGTTTTTTATAGAAATAGCCTTCATCTTCTTTTTTTTTTAAAAGAACACTAATCCTTTATGACTAGGGGTGGGGGTGGAAACAATAATCAGCTAAGATTAAAACACTATTGTAATGAAAAGTTCAGAATCTTGACCTAACTAGTCTAAGAGAATGTCACTAAGACTCATCAGAAAAGGATGACTTGGAATAAAAGCATAAAGAATTGAATCCCTAACCCTCCCCACTCCCCACTCCCATCCTGCTGCTTGAACGTGCTCAGTAAAGGAGTGACCAGTTCTTTGATCTCTTCTCTTTAAAAACAACTAAATAGCTCTTGTTTTGACTCCGTAATTAAATTTTTTCCTTGTAACAGGGATTTCATTTCTATATTGGTGACTGAGTTGGGTTTTAAGGAAACTGATAATGAAAAAGACATTTTAATATATCTTCTATTTTATAATATTTTCCAGTATATCTAAATTTAAATAATTTCATGGATGTCCTGACTTCTTTCCATGAGTAAAATTTTTCTTTAATCAGACAGGGTCTATGTACACAGGCCGAGTAAATTAGCTCCCGCCTCACAGCGCCTGAGAAAATGAATTGCTTAAGAAGATTAGAGTCATTTTCTTTACTTAAAGATATTCCTGACAACCCACACTGAAATTACACAAGATTAACTCCATTAACACCATTTCCCATTCTTTAAAGTAGTAGCTTTCCAGAAAGCAGCATTTAGACTGAATAGTTCAAAGCATATTTTAAGAAGAGATCTCAAAATGCTTAGAAATGCTAATATAAGTATCATGTAAGGATTCAGAATGAGGTGCTGAGAGGTCAAGTAACATATTATTGGCCGTATAGTGAGCCATACGTGAAATGGAAAGACACTGCTTGTTTTTTTCCTTGCCATTTAGTCCACATATTCTTTTTGCAGATGACATTTCAAATCAAATATCTTAAAGGATATAACACTGTTAATCCCTCAAAGGCACAGATATTATCTGACTTATTTTGTCTTTCCCCACAGTATCTTACAGAGTGCCTTTAACTTAGGGACACTCAAATATCTGTTCGTTATTATGTCAGGCATTTGGCATTGCTTGGTAGCCTATCAAAAATAGGTAAAGCAGAAGGGCTTAGGAAAAATAGACTAAATACCATAAGACATCAAGCTATCTCTAAGAACCTTTCTGAATCTGAAAGCAAAATCCATATCACAGGCACTAAACTTTAAACTATTTATATTAACTGTCATTAGTGCCATTAAAACATATAATGCATATTTCTCTCTGGCAGTATGTTGGCATAAGCCACCAGAAGAACCATTCTGAAAATAATGCAACTATAATCCATCAATTCTCTTACCTTACCTTCTCTAAACTGTACGTATTCGTCAAGGTTTTTAACTGTAAAATTAATACACAAATACATTCCTATTTAAAAACCCAAACACTTCAGAGGTAAATAGAGAAAAAAATGAAAAGTCCTATTTTCCTTACTCCAGCATCTTCCTGCAGCCTCTTCTCCTATCCCTATGTTATGTTAAAACTCTGTACTGTTAACCTGGGGCTTCACTTTCTTTTTGGTCTCCTAAGGTAGTTCCCAGGTGGGAAATATTGAAAACACTGACCTAGATAATTCTTAAAGATCTTAATTTGAATGAATTGCTGAATTCCCAGATTGAGAAAGTGTTTTTTGCTTACAAAAAAATACGTAAATCTAAAAGTGTGCTGAATTATACTTACTTTATGCAAAGACAGAGTCAGATCAGATCTCAAGGGGGAAGTCATTAACCAATCTACCGTAAAACTTTCATCAGCACGGTAATGTAACATTAACTATCATAACACTAGCTGGCACTGAGAATTTACTAGATGCTAGACACTGTCGTTAGTGTTTCAGAAGATTTTCTAAAAAAAGCAGCAACTCTCTCACCATGCTTTTTCAACAATACTACTATTGTGCCAGGTACCATCTAAAATAACCTCCTATATGACCTATGATAATTTTGTCTATCATTGTGATACGAGTCCCAAAGTATTCTGGAAAATAACCCAAAATGATTTGGGAATTTCCTGAAGGATCTGCTTTACTTTTATTTTAGTCTCAGAATCTCAAAAGAAATCTTGTTTCTCTCAAGACATGCTCCAGTACGTCTATTAATCAGGAGCAAGTAATACTGAATCAGTGGGAATGAAAGTCATTAACAAAAAAACATGTTTTCAGAAGGCAAATATTAGGTAGATAAAAAACAGTACCGATCCATGAAGCATAATCAAGTTTAACCACACACTATCTTGTTTGACCTTAACTAGGTCAGTAAATCACTCAGATATATTCCCATCTTCTTTTTTTAATTGTTTGTTTTCGTTTATTCTATTTTTTGAGACAGAGAGCAGGGGAGGGGCAGAGAGAGAAGGAGAGCGAGAATCCCAAGCAGGCTCGACACTGTCAGTGCAGAGCCTGATGTGGGGCTTGAACTCATGAACCATGAGATCATGACCTGAGCCAAAGTTGGATGCTTAACCGACTGAACCACCCAGGCGCCCCTATCCTCATCTTTAAAATCAGGGAAAATACCACCTACCTGAAGGTTGGATCTATGGATTAAAATGAGAAAAGTGAATGTGCTGGCACAACAAACCCTCAATAAATGTTACTTGAATCAGAAGCTGCATACGACTTGCAGTTCAGGGTAAGCCACAAAAACCTCAATTTGTTTCACCTCAGTAATCCTGATGCACTATTGCTCAGTTTCAAGAGCAACCTAGAAAAGTAAAACTAATTCAAAGATTATTCTTCTGAAGGACTGAAATGCTCAGAACTGCAAAAACCTAGGTGACTGGTCAGCATATGGTCCAAAGTACATTCAAGGCCTTAAATGGAAAAAAAAGTCACATGTCAAATATTACAGGCATATAAAATAATTTTCTACATGAACAGTATCTGAATACATTTTATTGTGACTTGAAATAAGTTCAGTGATTCTTTCTTTACATATGGCCAAAGTATTAAATAAATAAATAAAATAAATAAGGAAGATATCTAAAATTACAGTGCCATCTACAGGCAAAGAAAATAATATCAATGATGGCACATCTTAATGCTTTCATATTTTCTAATTGCAATTCAACATATAAGACACCTAGAGTGTCACAATTTGCATAATTCATTTTCTGATTACATTTGTGGGATATAATTTATCATGAGATGAAACATTTTTTCTAAATTTTTTACTACTTAATATAGCATTTTATTTTCAATGAATATTAAAATGATAGGAGCGCCTGGGTGGCTCAGTCAGTTGAGCATCCGGCTCTTGGTTTCAGCTCAGGTCATGATCCCAACCTCGTGGGATCAAGCTCTTGTGTGGAGCCCACTTAGAATTCTCTCTCTCTCTCTCTCTCTCTCTCTCTCCCTCTGCCCCTCTCCCTTGTTCCCACTCTTTCTAAAATAAAATTTTTAAAAATTAATTAATTAAAAAAACAATGGTACTACAACCTCCAATTTTTGTGTTCTGAGATCTGTTTATTATTAAAATATATAATGACAACAGCACCTGGGTGGCTCTCTCGGTTAGGCATCCAACTTCAGCTCAGGTTGTGACCTCATGGTTCATGAGTTCAAACCCCACATCCGGCTTTGCGCTGACAGCATGGAGTCTGCTTGGGATTCTCTCTCTCTGCCCCTCACCCACTCTCTCAAAATAAATAAACTTAAAAAAAAAAAATACTGAAAACACACCCTGTTTAAAAAGATAATATATGTAATGACAAAAAAGACACTTATTTTCATGTTTTTCTCTTCCTTTCCAAACTTGAATCTGTGGATACTTATTTAACAATAACTAAGTACCAGGTATTTTTCCAAGGTGCTTTACATATATGAACTTGGTATGGACTCACTTTACATATATGAACATATATGAACTCACAATAATCCTATGAGGGAGGTATACTACCATTCTCGTTTTATAGATGTTGAAACCAAAGCACACAAAGCTTAAACAACTTGTCCAAGGCCACATGCTACCTGGCAGAGCCAAGGTTCAAACTGGGGGAGTTTGTCCCCAGTAACTGTGCTTTTAGTTGCTATGCTAAAGTGCCTCTCTTTGAAAGAGCTGCATTCAGTGTTTATACTGCATTTGTAATGTCTATCTTCTGGTTTTGAGGGGCAACATTTTTTTCACATACCTAAAACCTTTATCATCATTTAAAATAATTTTTAATAACTACATGTTTTGCCATCAAGTTGATACATCTCATTTTATTTCGTTATCTAATGCTGGACTTTCAAACTATAATTTCTTTCACTCTGTATAAAAATGTTATAATGAGCAAGTTTTGTGTTGCATGTAACTTTTTTCCTTCTTTTGAATTTTATTTCCTTATGCTACTATACCCAAAATAGTTTCACTGACTTAAGTATATAAAAGTGCCAAATGCTGACATACAATGCTCTATACTGCTTTTTAAATGTCACCATATTATACTACCAACAATGAAAGGATGCTAGACCTTCAAAATCAATATATACCACCACCACCCCAAATTTAACTGATGTATATAAGTGGTTAAGGATGGTTTACGACGTGGGATAGTTAAATATTTCAGTTTTCAAATAGGCAAAATGTTTTCTTCCTCTAGCAACATAAAAGGTGGAGACAATTCTATCACTTGTTGCTTATGAGGTTGTGCTGTCCTGATTCTTTAGTAAGTCTCAAAAAGAGTCAACAACATACCCAAAGTGACTTGTAAGTGTCAGAGCTGGAGTCTGAGCCCAGATCTGTCTGACTCTAAAATTTGTTTTTGATGACAGAGAAAAGAATCACAGAAAGTCAAGAGGGTCAATGTATATCGAGATAAGGAAATTGTATGAAAAATTTTATTTCAATCTTCACCGAAGATTATTTATCTCATAAAGAGGTAAATTACCCCGGGGTAGCTACCATAATATAAATTATATTTCCCTAATGTATTATTCTGATAAATGATTTCAAAAATGGAGAATGACAATTATAATTAACAAAATGCTTCATTTATCTTTCTCTCTAATCATACGCTTTCATTAAAATCTAGTTTCATCTACATTCTAAGCAAGTAGAGGATATCAACATTACTCCAAACATGTTTTTTTTTTACATGTTACCTTGCAGTATTATATGCTCTGAATAGTCCAGAAAGATTGTAAACTTTATAGCACAGAATAAAGGCCACTGAAACATTAGATCATAGAAGGAACATAAGCTTTGCAGTCTTAAATTCAAATGCTGCCACTTACTAGCTCTATGTCCTCTGGAACATCAGCATCAAATTCCTAGTTCCTCAGGATGTTTTGTAATTACAGGAGATAACAATTATAAAGCTCCTGGTAAATGGTAGATGCTCCAGAAATTTTAGCTCCCTCTCTTCTAAAGAATGACAGATATGATTAGATCAAGGCTAATGGTTCTAAAAGTCATGCTTCATTATCTCTCTCAGACAGACCGTAGCATAACACGAAGCATCAAGATCAAAAGAGATCAAAAGAGATAAAGTTGCTTCATCAATGTGGGAACCTTCCATTTTGACATCAGTATCATGTTCTTCCTTTAGTTGGTATGAGACATTGTGGGGACATTTCAATATCTGTCTATAGCATCCTGGAACATTCAGTTTCAGAGTAGGTACTTTAAACCTACATGTCTGCAGTCCATCTCTGCTAAGTATTTCCTGGTACCACTGCCCTACTTTGTTCTTCGGGTATTGAATATTGTATCCAAGCACTGGAAGAACCACCTGTGTAGAAGGGAAAAAATACAGATGAAACAGCCTTCAGAAAAATACATGATCATTGTAACACTGAGATTTGGTATATGAAATAATCCTTGAGATATGATCATTATGTCTCAGGATATAAACCTCACAATCAGCCTAAAACATGCTACTGACCACCACACCACTTTGATTATTTTAAATGCTGCCAGGCAGAGAGCTAACTAAAATCAAGAAGGAAAGGTAACCAACTCAAGTCAGATACTACTAGACAAACTATTGTTAATGCAGAAGAGAGGAAACAAGAAGTTCTGGTACATTTAATTAGCCGACAAAGACTTAACCTCAACGTAGTCATTCAATCCTAAAAGCGTATTGTTTCTATAACACAAAGATGAATCCCTACTGTTCAATAATATAACTGGTATTTTGGCTCATGATGTTACATTCTTCTTATTTAAAAACATGAAAGCGAACCACCAGCAGCATATACAGCTGCTTATGCCTTTTGTAAGGCTCTCCTCCTTTGCGGGTGATTTCTAGACATTTTTCTTGAACTACTGGTACCAAACGGTTAGTCAGAAAAAGGAACAAGGTAAAAAATTCAAATGCACACAACATGAATGGATTTCAAATTAATTATGCTAATTGAAAGAAGCTAGACACAAAAGGCCATATACTATAAGATTCCATTTGACATTGTTTCAAAGGCAAAACTATAGGGACAGAAAATGCTCCTGCCAGGGACTAGGGGTACGGGGTGACTAAAAAGGGGCACAGGGAAATTTTAGGGAGAGATGAAAATGTTACTTTATCTTGATTTCTGTGGTGGTCATTAAGCCTGTATGTGTTTATCGAAACTCTTAGAATTGGAAACTGAGAAGAGTGAATTTTATTGTATATAATTGCACCTGAATTAAAAAGTAGTTTAAAAAAAAAGGAAGGTAGAGAAGAAAACTAATCAACATTTTGTCTTTTGGACACAATATCTCAATATCTACATTTAGACCAAAGTGATGCCAATTCTTAAGCATATTTACCTGATGTATTGCATATGTGTTAGCTGATTCCTCTTCTTCAGTTACTAGATGAACCTATTTTTTAAAAACATGACAAAAATATGGATGATTCATTCCCTCAATTTTCCCTGTTATGTATAATTCGACTCCCATGCTGAATATACATGTACCCAAACAAGAGTATGTTCACAATTTGTTTCTAGACTGCATAAAAATTAGAACGCTTCCTGCTTTAACCAAGTCAAATTGGAACACGTAGAGAATGGAGGTAGCTTAACACTCTGAGGTGATAATTTCACTTTATCACCAACTTTTCCTGACTTACAAAGTTGCTACGCTGAATCAAAACTCCACTCTCTGAAACCACCACACCCCCGCCACCTCTGTCCCCAACAAATATCATAATACTCTCCGAGAAGTGGTGTTTCTCAAAACGTGTTTCACAGAACAGTAATAGGAAGCAGGGGAAAAAAAAGAGGTATGTGGTAAGTCTGAGAAATGCTGCTATAGGACACTACAGAATAGGTCATTCTGATTTCTCTAACATATGAAACTCAGGTATAAAGGCAGCTGTCATCACTAAACAAGGATGAACAGGACCCCCACCTTCCAAAGCATTTATCACATAATGTAGTGTCCAGATCCCCTCTAACTCTGCTGGCTTTCCCTTCAAGTCTGCCTACTCTAATCAATAGATTAGATGCTTCCCTTTTCTGTTTTTCATTTTGGGTTTGTATGTTTGCTTATTGGTAAGTTTTTTAATTGCTGCACTCAAAAATGGATATAAAACTCTAGATGTGATCTGACCAAATCCATGGGATGAGGGTCTCTCCCGCATCATCACTTCCAGCTTTTTGTCTTTCACAAACTCATAAGCCTATGAAAATACCAGAAAATGTGGTCAAGTAGAGAAGACCATGTTTTGTGTTTGGAGAACTCCCTCCAGATTGATATCAATCAATTTTTTGATTAACAAACATACTTTTGGTGTATGGTTACTCCCCAACTATGAATTCACCTAATTTTTTAATTAATTCACCTAACACATTTCTCTATCTTGTTCACAAAAAATTATAAGAAAATCTACCTTGTGACTTGAAATAAAGGTATATCTGTACCTGTCTAATAATCCTATCAAGAAGGAATCACAATAGTGTCCTATAGTTTCCTACAATTTTTAACTGTAGATGCACAACATGATATGCCCCATATACCATTTATTAGAAACTTGATTGTCTTTTTCTTTTCATATGTTACCATTTTGGATCTGTAAGTCTTGCTTTGTCTTTTCTTAGTACGTACTAATAGAGTATAAATGATTGGTCTTACAATATATAAAGACTTTTAGTTTTTTGCTAATAGAAGGAAACTTAGCAAGACATGAGGAAGAAAATGTTCTCCTTTCTCTTACAGCTTCAAAAGAAAAGCAGATACACTTCTGATCCTGCAACTCTCCTTACAAAATGTTACGTTGAACAAAGTCTTATAAGACATGTATTTCAGAGATTATTACCATATCTTGTCAAAGTAACCTTTAATATCTGAAAATCTGAATTAGTAACGGCTAACTTACTAAATAATGCATAGCACAGGTAATATTTAAAAGAACATGTTTCCTGGAATATGTGAAAAAAAACATGATTTTTCAGTATTTATAAAAAGGAGATCAGTGATAGCTCTTCCTCCACTCACATGAGGTAAAGTAAAGCCTATAATGCTGTATTTCTTTTTACACAGTTTCAGATGTTGTCTCAGTTAAATGACCATTCTTAGTGATTTATGCTCCCAGTAATCCCTTTCTTGACTAAATATTTATAAGCCACCCACCCATTCAATGAAACAGTGAAGCAGACATCTGTTGCTCTGGCTTATTCAGCCTTTACTCTCTCTTTTCCAGTAGTAGCATCCTCATTACCAGGTCGCAAATGTGATTTTTATGGGGTGGTTCCAGGAAGGATCCTTTGGAACATAGGCTTAGCCAATGACATACTCCAGGACACAATAATTGGTTTGGGTCTGGATATGGGACCCAAGCCTGGTCACTCCTAGCCAGAGAGACCTAATCCCATGGCTTTTATTCCATGGGGGAAAAAAGTCCTCTTCTCTACAAGGTGGTTTTTTGTTTGTTTGTTTTTGCAGTCACATTAATCTGGGTTTTTGTTTGTTTGTTTTTTTAATATAATTTATTGTCAAGTTAGCTAACATACAGAGTATACAGTGTACTCTTGGCTTTGGGAGTAGATTCCCATGATTCATCACTTACACACAAGAGATAAGCTTAGAGATGCTCATGACCATCTTGCCACTAAAAGAATGAGCCAGACTCAGAATGGCTCTAACATAAGAAAGCAGAGCTGAAAGATGAAGAAAAGAAGATAGAAATTATTTAAGAGACTGCTTAACCTCTGGATAGAGCTGCGCCTGAATCAGCGCCTTGGTTATGAGGGCCAATGAATTCCTGTCTGCTTTGCCTTAACTTAGTTTGAGGTGGATCTCCATTACTTAAAACAAAAACAAAAACAAACTAAAACCTTAAGTCATACATCCAGACTGTGCCATTAATTTAGATAAAGTTTCCTTTACATAGAGTTCAGAGTCTATCTTTCTATTTTTCTTCCTTTTTGAAAAACTGGCCCATGTTCTCTCTAGATGCAGACACCTTTTCTATATTCCATGATTTCTCTGCTAGGGACCAATTCAGGCTAGGGTCTTTTTAATTCTGCTACCTATGTCACTTAATCTGTCTCCTCTCCAATCTGGGTCTCGATTTTCATTTCTACAAAATGGGAGTTAGGAAAGAGAGTCTCTAAAACCCTTTTCTCATCTAGAACTCAATGATTTTATGATGTTATATATGAAATTACTACTCAAAATACCTTCACTAACTTTTATAACGTATTTCTGAGA
Source organism: Acinonyx jubatus (assembly GCF_027475565.1). Classification (NCBI taxonomy): domain Eukaryota; kingdom Metazoa; phylum Chordata; class Mammalia; order Carnivora; family Felidae; genus Acinonyx; species Acinonyx jubatus. Next base: position 69,642,320 of record NC_069387.1, read on the forward strand.
CTAACTTGAGATAATGTTATTTTTGCATTTTAATTTATTCTTTGCATTATATATAAAATAAATTTCTTTACTTGATTTATATAAATCAGTTTCATTATTTTAACTGTTCAAGCCCAAGATAAAAATACTAGTTGGACAGAGAAGAAATTGAAAGAGAAACTTTCCATTGTAAAAATTTTATAAAATTTATATTATAATTTTTATAATTTATATTTATATATATTTATAATTTATAAAGCAAGTTGTAAATGGCAATTATATAAAATCACATTTATATAAAATACATCCAAACATTATACACCCTATATACCATCATTATAAAAACTGTATTTTTTCCTTTTCATATTTTAAGTTCCGAGCTCCTAAGCCCTGCCTTTGCTTTTATTCATGTTAGCTAATAGAATAAAAATACACTTTTCTATAGATATTTATGTGAAAGCATAGAAAAAGGTCTAGAAGAACATATATGAAAAAAACAGAGGTTGATTTCCTGGACGCACAGTAAGAGTGGTGGCAAGATGACAGCTTTGTATGTAAAGTTTCAATTTTTCACTTTTAATGGCACTATTTTGTGCATTACTTTTTTTTAACGTAATTTTTTTAACGTGTTCTTTAAAGGAAGGTTTACTACGTTTGTACCTTTTACTTAATACCAGTGACTATTTTTATCTTTCTGTTTACAGATAGGTGTTAAGCCTCAGTCAACAGCATAGAAGCAGAAGATAAGCAAATAAATACAAGCGAAAAAAATAAAATGTGTGTTTAGTGCTAAATGATTTCTAAAAACGAGCTTCTCTAATATTCCAAGTGTAGTAACAACTCTGAAAACTTTGATAAAAGGATACTTACTTTATTATTTGGGAAATGTTCATCGTCAACATCTTCACCCAAACAGACCAAATCACCCTCTACTACTCTTGACCCATAGGTTCCAAGTCTGTAGGATACTGCCTCATTCCAAATTTTACTGCTATATGCATGAACGTAGAATATGCGCATAGAATGGGGAAAAGAGAACCACGCCTGGATACAACCCTCCTCCGTCATGCCAAAGCGATGCAGTGACTCCAACAATGCTCTCTCTCGAACTTTGAATTCAGGCATCAATGAAAGTGTGCCTTTAGCATCCTCTGAAATAAAGAGAAAATCAGTGAGTCAACCACTTTCCTTTAAAGGCCAGTTATAAGTACCTTTATTATGTCCTCTAAATGAGAGGCAATGAACTGTGTCATCTTATAAACTTGAATATGAAGATGATGCTTATTACCAACTATAAACCTAGCTATACCTGAAGAGTTTGTTTGTTTAATAAAGATCATTAGTCACATAGTCCATTCTCCATTCATTTTCCCTGCTTTAAAAAAAATAGCAAAAAGCACATTAGTAATACCTACTTCAGAATGGAGATAAACTAACTGGAAATTATTCAGAGGACCTCTTTTAAAAAAGGCATGAAATAAACCTGTGAGCCTATAGATTTTTAAAGAGCTATTATGAACACTTATATAGAATATTTGGAATAAGAAAGGTTGGATCCTTCATGTATGCTAACAGGCCTTGCTAATGGGGTGCTTTCTAAAATTAAATTGATGGACTCTACTGCAAAGAGGCTTATTCAGGTAGGAATCCTCATTTTAGTAAATGTGCCACATGTTGCTCATGCACACTGAACTGTATGAATCATTGCCGTAAGGACATTATGTTCTCTGGACTCTAAATAATACAAACACATACGTCATTTCGAGAGTGAAACTCCATGTAGATTGACTCTAGAACCCATACTCATAACCACTTTTCTTTAGTGCTTCTCATTAAACATTCTGCATTATAAACCATCACATTGGGCTAAAGTGTCAAAATTGACAGGGCTGAATGGCGACTAAGCCCAAATCAATGCACAAAGTTTTGGATACAACAAATAATACTTTTATGTAGTTGGTTTTTCAGTCTCCCCGAGTTGTAGCATATACTTCCATCAGTACCAGTTTAGAATTTGGAATTCTTATCTCCTCTGAGGGTACAGGCCAAGAAAAACTAAGAAGCTATTTCTCCCCTTACTCCTACCCCCAGGCAAGAGTTAAAACAGACAAGAGTTCTGGATATTCGGCCCAAACTAAAGTGTCTTGGGCATGTAATAAAATTATTAAATATATAACATACTATAATCTATTTCCTATCACATTTATGTTGCAGTGAATGCCCGCCTAATGACATACATTTATATTATAGATTTGCATGACTATGTATGGGGTAAAGAAACTTTTAAATACCAGTTTGAAGAAAATATTTCTTTGCTCTGTTTACAGGATCATCCAAATCTTCTGGTGTAAGAAATAATTTTACAGCCTCCACCTTTAAAAATCAAGCAAGCAAACATAGTAAATGAAAATGACAAATTACTTTTTTAAAAAGTGTTTATTTATTTTTGAGAGAGAAAGCACGAGCAGGGAGGGGCAGAGAGAGGGAGAGAGAGAATCACAAACAGGCTCCATGCTGTCAGCACAGAACCGGATGCTGGGCTCAAACTCACAAATTGTGAGATCATGACCTGAGCCAAAATCAAGAGTCAGATGCTTAATTGACTGAGCCACCCAGGTGGTCGCAAATCACTTTTTTAAAAAAGATACAAATTCTCTAGCATCATTAAAAAAAAAAAAAAAATAGGCACTTAACCAATGATATTTGGTGCTGCAATTTTATCTTCAAGCTTTCAAAAATTAAACAGTGTTAAATTGGTAAATAAATCTGTACCAAGCAACTTTACACACAGGTTTAAAATATTCTGAACTGGGGCACCTGGGTGGCTCAGTTGGTTGAACATCTGACCTCGGCTCAGGTCATGATCACGCAGTTCATGGGTTTGAGCCCCATGTCAGGCTCTATGCTGACATCTCAGAGCCTGGAGCCTGCTTTGGATTCTGTGTCTCCCTCTCTCTCTACTCCTCTCCCATTCATGCTCTGTCTCTCAAAAATAAATAAAAGTTAAAAAAAATTAAAACAAAATATTCTCAACTGGAAAAAGTGCCTCCCATCACTTCCATATTCTACTTCTGTCATTCCTTATCTCTATCATTGAGTTATGACTGCATGTATGAACTAATGACATAAAACTCAGACCTGACCAACATAGACAACAAAAACAGGGGAGGTAATAAGCATAGGAAAATGGTGAACCACTAATTTTATTCCTGTTCTCAAGTTTTGGAATGCTTTGGTCTTTAAAATAATTGCTAAAATCTTTTTTTTATTGCCAATATTAGTATTTTCTTTTGAAAACTAAATAGATTAAAAGATGTTCCTTTTTTTTAATGCTATCTGTGAGGTCCTGTATATTATTATTATTATTATTATTATTATTATTATTATACTGTCTCCAGCATGGTGATTCATAAGTATATGTTTTAGAGTAGGAAAGGATCTTAAAATAGATCATTCAACCTAAAATCCCAGTCTTATTTTACAGTATTCATTCATCCATTCAAACAAATATATGTTAAGAAGCTAATTCATTCAAATAAATATTACTAAGCATCTGTGATGTGCTAGGCACTATGCAGAGTACCAGGGATGGAATGTTGAGCAAGAGAGACATAGTGTTTGTTTACTGGAAAAGATTAAATAAACATTAACAGTAAAATATAATAAAACCTAAGATGGGAAATCCAAGAGGCTTTGAAGTCACAAGATAAGAATAATTCAATTTTTCTTGGGAATGGGATGAGAATTTAAATTGAGATGCGAAGAATATAAAGGTTGGGGAGAAAATGTTTCCAAGGAAAGAAAATATGGCTTTCTAGCATGGGGCCAGCCTTGAAGTTGGCCCCCGCTGATCTCCATTCCCTGGTACTCATGCCTCGTGCAGTCCTCTTCTGTACTTACTAGGGTGGATCTGCGTGCCCAGTGAGTAAAACAGAGCAAAAGTGACGATGTCACTTCTAAGATTATATTATAAAAGACACTTTGATTTATGTTGTGGTCTCTCTCTCTCTCATGCATTTGTGCTCCTGAACTCCTCTCTCATAGGGAAGTCATGCCATGAGTAGTCCCATGATGGGAAACTAATGCTTCCTGCCAAAAGCAGAGTGTGCTTGGAAGGAGATCCTCTGTGCCTCATCAAGTCATCAAAGACTATAACCCTGGCTGACAGTGTGACTGCACACCATGAGACACCCTGATGCTGCAACACCCAGCTCGGCTGCTCCCAGATGCCTGACCCTCAGAGACAGTGAGATAATAAATGCTCGTCATTATAGACCATGCAGTTTGTGAGTAGTTTGTTTGTTACACAGCAACAATTGACAGCTAAAGCTCTAGCAAAGTTAAAAAAAAAATGAGAAGCACAGAATATGAAGTTTAAAAGAGGGGACAGCTTTTGTTTAAATGCTATAAGAAATGTGAATTTTGCATCATCGGATGCCATATTTCTGGAATTATAGGGTGTTACGTTTCCTCCAAATCCTCCATTCACTTCATTAAGAATTTGGTGAGTGCTCATCAATTCTCTGTTAAGTCTCAAGTATTAAACACAGGGACATCACATAAAATTCACTTTATTACAGTGTGATACTCAGACTACAATAGCTGCTAATAAATGTTCAATAATGTAGCATATGGTGTATGTATGTGTGTACATATGCATTCACATGCTGGGTTAACAAAGCAAAGGGCTGGGTTACATAGTAAGTATAACTAACAAAACAAATCAGAGCAGAGTGGTTTTTTTTAATCCATACCATTTCACTCTTCAGCAAAGCCAATCCAATCTGGTCAGTGTGAACTTTCCTTCCCATCCCAAATCTCTGCGGTCCATAGTAATTTACAAACCCTTTATTCTACGAATACAAGAAAATCAATCATTAAAAGCACATTATTATGTGAGCACTGGGTGTTGTATGTAAGCGATAAACCACGGGAATCTACCCCCAAAACCAAGAGCGCACTGTATACAATGTTAGCCAATTTGACAATAAATTATATTAAAAAAATTAAAAACTAAAATAAAAAAAAAAGCATATTGTTATGGACTGCATGCCTGTATATCCCCCAAAATTCATACGTTGAAATCCTAACCTCCAATGTGATGGTATTTGGAGGTGGGGACTCTGGGAGGTAATCAGAGCTCTCATGAATGGGATCAGTGCCCTTCTAAGAAAAGACCTTGGAGCTAGCTCACTCTATTTCCACCATGTGAGAATACAACACAAAGACAAGGCTGGCACCCTGATCTCAGGCTTCCAGCCTCCAGCATGATACAAAATATATTTTTGTGATTTAAAAGTCACCCAGTCTATGGGTCTTTGTCATAGGCCCAAAGTGACTACAACAAATTAATAGAATTATTGTGTCAGATATCTAATCAAGTTTCCTCCTCATATTTATTTTAATAAAAGAATACTGTAATCAGCAATATACACATGGGAACCAAATGGTCTGAGATAGGCTATACAATTAAAGAAAAGAAAGAAGAAAAACAAACAATTAAAAGTTGGAAAATAAGGCCAGCAAAAAAAGCCTTAAAAAAATAGGTCAGCTTTCCATTCATATTACTGAAGGGTATTCTAGGATGCAGGACTTTCAATGCTAAAATTGGGGAAGTTCTGGGAAAACTGGGATGAACTGGTTACTGAGTGTGATCTTTGCTCTAAAGCTCTTTCTGATTCTGAGATGCTCCTGTTGTCTGGAGATGCTGGGAATAAGCAATACATTTACTTCAAACCCAGCAAGTCTTAGTTCCTTTATACAGAACAATTCATTTTTTAATTATCTCAGTTTCTAAAGACCTGAGTCAAGAGAATGACATGGCATCACTTCCCCAAGAACAGAAAATTGTAAATTACTCTGCAACCTTAAAGACAATAATAGTCAGTGGTTAAACATGCTCTCACAAGGAAAACATCAGGGCCCAGATGGTTTCTTGAAAGATAAGAGTCTTCCACACTCACTTTATGAGAGGAGATCATATTTATTCATTCAGCAATTATTACTTCAAATTTGGAAAAATAATATCAAATAATATCCTCGAATAACCAGAAGAGTTTTAAATACCCCTTCAAATTACTTAGGGCTGGATATAACAAAAGGTTTCTAGTGGTCAAAGTTATAACCGTCTAAAACAAAACTTCAAAGACTTCTTATTTTCAGAACTAAAGGAAAGTTGGCTAAAGCTAAAACCATTTCTAATGGGTATTTTATAACTAGCAGTTGTGCATCCATAAGTTCCAAATGAAAGACAGGCAATAAATGCTATCAGACTTCAGAGAAATTTTCTCCCCTTTTTAAGGGATATTATTTTGGTAGCAGTTTTTCAGGACAGAGAAAAGAATTTTAGATACAGAAGTAAGGGAAAAACAACCATATAAGGGGTATACAATCAAAGAGTGTCTATGCACAGGTAAATGTGCTGAATTTTAAAAATCTTTATTAGAAGTCATTTTCCTGACTATAAGGCATAATAACTGATTAAAAACCTGGCTTTTTGTTTGTTTTTCTTTGGAGAGGAGTAAAACTGTGTAAAAAGGTCTTTGTGGTCAGAATCTTATATCAGTGTTTCTCAATGTTAGCTGTAGAGTAAAATCAGCTAGGGAGTTTTTAAAAAGATATTAATAAACTAAGCTGCATTCCCAAATGTTCTTATTTAATTGGTTTGGGGGTAGAGATTGACTACTGAGATTGCATACAAGCATCCCAGATTGAGGATTACTGGTCTAGATCAGAACTTGTCAAACTACTAATGGCCTATAAGTCAAATGTGGCCCTACACCTATTTTTGTAAATAAAGTTTTATTGGAACACAACCATGCTCATTCATTTATGTATTGTCTATGGCTGCTTCCACACAATGGCAGTATAGTGGTTGCAAAAGAGACCATATGCCTAGCCCTCTACAGAGAAAGTTTGCTAACCATACTCTAGATGATCAGACTGAAGGCTATGGTATGTTTAGATGCCTGGCAAATGTCACTTATATGTTTATGTTAAATAGCTTTTTATTGCAAGACATAATAAAATGTATGTGATTTACTACATTGAAAAAATCATAATTAGACTAAAAAGAAAAAGATTGTATATAATTCTGATAAGTAATGTAACTATTTACCAAAGATTTCTGAAAAAAATTACTGAACAAATTTCCAAAAAAAAATAATCCTTTTGCCTAAAATACTACTCTATATGGCATGTGCTAAACATACAAATAACAACAAAAAAACCTACCTCTGTTCTTATATAGATAGCTTCCCCCTCCCCACACACTCTGGATAACACTATATGTTACATTTTTAAAAATCACATTAGAGCTGTTTTTTAATACAAAAATATACTACCAAGAAAATTAAAAATAAGCCAAATGTCCCTGTCATTTTTTAAATAATTACATACACACATTTAAAAAAAGGTACAAAAGAAAAAGTTTTTCTTCCTGCCTCAGTGTAAAGAGGACTATAAACATTTTCCTATAACATTATTTTAAAATTGAGTTTTCTTACCTTAACATTTTCTATTGCCTCTAAAATTCTGTCTTTCAGGTTTGCAGAGTCATTTATCTGGTTTTTTAAATTTCTGATGACAATATCAAAGTGATTTCCTTTGAGCTGACCAAGTCTAAGGGAATCATCTATAGATCGAATATTAAACACATTCATTCTTTTCTTTTCAATTTCTTTTTCAATATTTTTCAACCTATAAACGATAAATCATATAGACTCAGTTAAATCTTACATTTAAAAATTAATGCAAGTTTAAATGACAGTTGCCAGACAACCACTTATACCAGAACACCTAAAAATTCAAAAGTTAATGTTATTTCAACGAATGTGCACTAAAAAACCCATTATTATAGGATCATATTAACAGAGTTGTTTTATGATCTGAAACACATACTGCTAATGCTATTATCACTTTATCTGTGCCTTCTGACTTCTCCTTAATTTAACTGGTAAAAACCTCTTAACTGTTCTAGTCTTCCTGTCCTCAGACTTTGTTCCTTTTCTCCTCAGTCTCTCTTCCTCCAACATTACTAAGAAAAACCAGTAGCACCAGAGGATTTTACTAAAATTCTGCTCTGAACACTTTTTCTTTAATATTTATTTATTTTTGAGAGTGGGGGAGGGGCAGAGAGAGAGGGAGACACAGACTCCAAAGCAGGCTCCAGGTTCTGAGCAGTCAGCACAGAGCCCGATGTGGAGCTCAAACTCATGAACCATGAGACCACGACCTGAGCAGAAATCAGATCTTCAAACAAATGAGCCACCCAGGCGCCCCTGCTCTGAACATTTTCTTACTCAAACTTTCAATTCTTCCCCAAGTCTAAAGAATAGATTCCAATTATTAGCATACCTTTAAAGACTCTGTAAGAAAGCATTTTCTTTACATTCATATTTTCTGTCATACTTATAGGAACTATCTGTTTTATCAGGTAGGTAGTTAACTTACTGCTCGTCCAAATACATCTTCAAGTTTTTTGCATCTGCTAAAATCTTACTATTACCTGAAGGGTAATTAAAATCCTATACCCATTAGCCAAATCAAAGGGCTCTCTCCTCCTAGGAATTAATAATATTTTGTCTTTAGTAGTTGAAAACCAGTTTCTAACATCTAAATATCTTTGAAAGCTAAAGTCTTTCTCTCTTACTACACTGTACTTAAAAAAAAAATTTGTTTTATGTTTATTTATTTTTGAGAGAGAGACAGAGACAGAGCATGGGTCAGGGAGGGACAGAAAGAGGGAAACAGAACTTGAAGCAAGCTCCAGGATGCTGAATCACTATGCTGTGTATCTGACACTAATGTAATATTTTGTGTCAAGTATACTAAAAAAAAAAAAAAAAAAAAAAAAAGAAAAGAAAAAAAAGAGGTTACTGTGGCTATTCTGAGTAGTGGAATTATTAGTGACTTTTAACTTCATTCTTACATTCTTCTATTTTCTGAATCTACTATAATAAATATGTATTTATTTTACAATTAAAAAAATATTTTTAAAATTTGAGAAAGCTGAAAGGAGGTTAATTTGAATACTTTACTCTTCATTTAATGAGGATTTATTTTATTTTATTTATTTATTTTTTTTAACGTTTATTTATTTTTGAGACACACAGAGACAGAGCATGAACGGGGGTGGGTCAGAGAGAGGGAGACACATAATCTGAAACAGGCTCCAGGCTCTGAGCTGTCAGCACAGAGCCCGACGCAGGGCTCAAACTCACAGACCGTGAGATTGTGACCTGAGCCCAAGTCGGCCGCTCAACGGACTGAGCCACCCAGGCGCCCCGAGGATTTATTTTAAATGTAAGGAACCATGACGATAAAAGCATAAAAAGTATTATAGTAATTAAAAATACATACATTTGTAACACACTGTCCTGAATATAAATGCATATTCAAATATGGTACAGGGTATTTTTTAAACCTTTAATTTTATGTCATCTCTATACCCAACACAGGGCTTGAACTTACAACCCTGAGATCAAGAGTCACAGGCTATACCGACTGTGCCAGCCAGGCGCTGGTACAGGATTTTCAGAAACAATTCAGATCATTTAAAATCTTCCACTTCTCAAAGTGTCTGTCTTAAAACAACCTATATTTGTAGTATAAATTTAATGTTTATTTATTTTTGAGAGAGAGACAGAAAGAGAGAGAGAGTCCGAGTAGGGGAGGAACAGAGAGAGAGGGAGACACAGAATTGGAAGCAGGCTCCAGGCTCTGAGCTGTCAGAACAGAGCCCAACACGGGGCTCGAACCCACAAACTGGGAGATCATAATCTGAGCCGAAGTCAGACGCTTAACCAACTGAGCCACTCAGGTGCCCCTTCAGTGTAAATTTAAGACCTAATGCTATTTAGATGATAATTATATTATTAAAGAATGTGCTGTTCAGTAAGCTTTCAATCAATTAATTACTATTGGAGCACCTGGGTGGCTCAGTCGGTTGAGCGTCGGACTTCAGCTCAGGTCATGATCTCGCAGTTCGTGAGTTCAAGCCCCGCGTCGGGCTCTGTGCTGACAGCTCAGAGCCTGGAGCCTGCTTCCGATTCTGTGTCTCCCTCTCTCTGCCCCTTCCCCGCTCATACTCTGTCTCTCTCTGTCTCTCAAAGATGAATAAACGTTAAAAAAAAAATTTTTTTTTAATTACTACTGATAGTGAGGTTAATATGTTCCTAGTGTTCTGATTTTTTAAATCTTACATTTATCTATCTGATGCAATAAGATAGAAAAGTTCTATCTTATAAAGTAATGTCATATTACCTCTCTGGAGTCACTTTTCTAACAACCATTGCTTGATAGGTGACAGCTTTCTTGTCTTTAAGGCCTGCATAACTAAAATCTGAAGGAATCACACCAAGTTTCATAGCTAAAAAACCAACTGCTTCAAACATTTCCAGATTTTCTTTCCGTAGCGTAAAGGCTGAAACAAAGAAAAACCCAAGATTACACACACACACACACACACCAGCTGTGATACATCAATTACATTCTTAGTAGACAAACAGGTTAATATAATGAATCAAATTATTTATTTAAGTAGGTATAAGTATTTTTTAGTCAAGATACAAAATCAGTGTCTTAGATTACAACTGTCATTTAAAAAATACTAATTGGCTCAGCAAAGGCTTACAGAAAAAAACATCTAAATTCCTTAATTGGGCATTCATATCTGGCCACAATCTCCCTGTTCAGTCTCCACATGTGCCACTTCCATTCATGTATCTTATACAACCCAGAGACTATCTCAAAATTCCTGGATGGACTAGATCCTTCCACAGCTTTGTACTTGTGCACATTTGAATCCCTCTGTTTCAATGTGTTCCTCCCATTTACTTGCAATGCTTGTATGCACTCCTCATGATCCAACAACAGCAGCAGTTCTCTCTCAAATTCTTTCCACCTTCCCCACACTGAATGCTCCTAAGCAGGGATCGTGTTGGTTTTCTCAATCGTTAACACCCACAGCCTAACACACAGTAAGTATGCAGATAATTGTCAAGTGAATGAATAAATAAACTCCACAACGTGTTGATTACATAATCTGGCATGTCTCCACAAGTTGTCATTATGGATATCATGACACTTGCCATTATAATTTATCTCTTTATGTTTGTCCGCCCCACAAATTGGTAGTTCCAGGACAGCAAACCAGTAGATAGAAGGGTGCTTGCCTTGTGGTAGGTGCTTAAAATGTCTACCAGATGACACGGTGGGAGTAAGATTATGGAGGTAGGGAGAAGGAACAAGCCCAGTACCAGCTAACACCAAAGAAGTTCCCCCATATGCTGGCCTACATAACCCACCAGCATTGATAGCAACAAAATACCACAACCCACAAGTCACCATATTTACATATAAGATACATCAAACTATTGCCCTCTTCCCTCAAGTCATGAAATGGAAACACAGGGTTTTTTGCAAAATAATTTATATTTTGTTCAGTTGTCATAATTGTCATCGGCAGCTACAAGGGTCTCTGTGAATAATGAGTACTCTAGGAAAAATGAACATTAAACATAAACATGATTCAGGAAGTAGAAGGATGTGAACTCTATCTATCTATCTATCTATAAATATATAAAATAGCTAAATAAGAGCTTATAATATCCACACTTTAGAATATCATGCAGTTGTTTAAAAGAATGGGGAAGACCTGTTATTTATATCTCATAATGAATAATCTCTAAAAACATGAAAATAGCAGGTTTCAAAAATATGCATAGTGCATATAATTTATGTAAAAGTTTTAAAAATCGACAATGCAATATTGTATATTTTCAATGTTTTAATTTTTATAAGAAAAATATTTTTGCTTGCACATTTAAGAATTGTTAAAGTATAAACAGATATAATTTCTGAAGAATATTCAGGCACTATCCATTACTTTCTAGATATTTTTTACCACTAGGGCCATTATTTTTTATATGATCATACAGCTTCCTAGATTTCTCCAAATTTTCTATTATAGCAGTGATAAGTTAAATTTACTATGACTTCTGTTATTCTTAAAGAACTGATAAAAGAAGTAAAAGAAAGGAAAGAATCATACACGTCAATTCTGTGTCTAAGTTACAATCTGTTCTTTACACTTTCACGTTATCTTAACCAAATGGATTCGAATATAAACATCTTAGTCCAAGACTGCTGTTTATATCACTTGTTTCAAATAAAATGAAATGAAAAGCCCATATTTAAAATGTAGAGGAATTATAACCTCAAAATATCTCAGCTTTTGTCATGATAGGATTTAATTATACAGTTTAAATAAAATGATTTAGGAAGATGTGCTAGGCTAAGGATACAATGGTCAATAAAAAAAAAAAAAAAAATGGTCCCTGTCTTGGAAGCATTTAGTCTTAAGAGGCCTAAAATAATTTGAGGAAGAAGTGCCTCTGGAGGTTTAAAGAATGAACAGAAGCATGGTAAGCAGCCAAAGCAATAAGAAAGATAGAAATATCAAATATTTCTGTTTTTGTAAGATTTATGGGACCTTATTATTTCATAGGGTCTATAATGTTCTCCCTTTCCCAAGTACATACCTGTGTGAAGCTAAGTTTTGTTCTTTTGATTCATTCAAAACAAGAAATTCCAACAGACTGAATGCAAGAACAGATATGAGAATCCAGCTGACTTCTATGAAATCAGGCATTAGAAAGATTTGCAGAACTGTAAAACAATGCTTCTTGTCACTAATTTATAGTTGAAATATGTTTTTTTCATTAAAATTCTTATCATTTTAATAGTAATAGATTATTTTAAACAACTTCATACATTAAATTTTTTTTTTTAATTGAAGTATAGTTGACAAACAATATTACTTTAGTTTCAGGTATACAACATGGTGGTCCAACGATTTTTCTGTTTTAATAGGTTAGATATCAATAGGTAATAAACACACAAACGGAAGTTGTTTGTGGTCTCCGATAACTTATAAGAGCTATCCCCTTCAGGTGTCCTAGAACCAAAATGTCTGAGAGTCAATTAGGAACATTTTGAAAAAATACAGGTAGCCCCTCAAGTATATCAAATTTGTGGAACTAGACAGAAGTCACTAAAATATTTTTTAAGTATTTTTTAACGTTTATTTATTTTTAAGAAAGAGAGAGAGAGAGACAGAATGTGAGCAGGGAAAAGGCAGAAAGAGAGGGAGACACAGAATCTAGAGCAGGCTCCAGGCTTCCAGCTGTCAGCACAGAGCCCGACGCGGGGCTCAAACTCATGAACCCTGAGATCATGACCTGAGCTGACATCAGACACTTAACCAACTGAGCCACCCAGGCACCCAAGTCACTAAAATACCTGAAGAGTAAAAGAAATGCAAAATTCGGTCAAGTGTTGCAGCAGCAGGGCTAGGTGTCACAAACTTTTCAAAGTAGGCCAGGAAACTGTATTCCAAAAAAGGCCAAGAAACAAATCCTTAAAAGTTTTGAAGTTTATGTATTTGGTAACTAGGGTTTAAGGTGTCAAATCTACCCCTGACAATGTGGGTATGTCACTCACTAGCTGTTAAGCAAGCTCAGCCATGTAGGAAGGAACCTCCAAATTGTCTGAAATTATATAATTTTTGTGGATTAGCCGTAGAGCATAAGCACTTTTTATTTCATTTGTGAGGATTTAGAACTTAGAATAGGAATATTAAGGAGAATCAAACCCAAAATTTTAGTGTTTGTATAAATGAATCTGTGTCTTACATACTTGGAATGTTTAAGAGAACGAGACTCCCATATATTCCAATTACAAATATCTAATTGATTTAAATTTGTCTTTTTACATTGAAATCTCATTAAGTTAGTAACTAATAAGGAAACAACACAGGAAAACTTAAAGATCACCAAATTTATAAGTTTAATTTATAACATTTTCTTAAATACTTGGAAAAAGTGAAGTGTTTAAAAAGAAAACCAACTATGCTAAATTTTAAAATTCGCGTTTAGAGGGGCACCTGGGTGGCTCAGTCAGTTAAGTGTCCAACTTTGGCCCAGGTCATGATCTCGCGGTTCGTGGGTTTGAGCCCTGTGTCCGGCTCTGTACTGACAGCTCAGAGACTGGAGCCTGCTTTGGATTCTGTGTCTCCCCCTCTCTCTGTTCCTCCCTGGCTTGCACTCTGTTCCTCTTTCTCTCTCTCAAAAAAAAAAGAAAGATTAAAAAAATTAAAATAAAATAAAATTCACTTTTAGAGAATTCCACTTGTTAGAATAATTGGTACTAGATTCGACCTCCCACTGTAAACAAATAGAAAGCTGGACAAAACACAAGAAACACCCGTTTTTAGACACCAGAGAACAGGCAGCATAGAATTATGATCCAAAAAGAAAAGGAAAACAAAGTAAGTGAGTCCTAAAATACTGTTTGTTTGTGTGTTTGTTTGTTTGTTTTTGGCAGAGATATTTACTTGACCACAGCACATGGAGGAGGGATCCAGGGAGAACACAGTGGTTGTACTGAATTAAAAGGGTGGAGGTTAGAGTTCAGGAAGGCTGAGTGGGCTGGAATTCACAGGGCAGAGTTCTAGATAAGAGGAAGCTATGTGTGCACAAAGAGTTCCAGAAATCTGCATAGGTGATCCCTTGAGGTGTTTGCTTTTTAGTAATCTGCACATACCTAGGATTAATTGCTATATACTATTTATCTAATGTTGCATAACAGGTCACTGCAAACCTCAGTGGCTTACAGTGTTCATTTATTTCTCATGGCGCCTGTGGGTCAGAGATTCAAGAGCAGCTTGGTTTGGTGGTTTGAGTTCATGCTCTCTCAAGAGGCTGCAGTTAGATGTGGCTGGGAATATAGTTATTCAAAAGCCTGACAGGAGCTGAAGGATCCATTTCCAAGGGGACTCACCTACATGGCTGGCAAGTTGTATTGGCAGTTGGCTACAGCCCTCAGCCCTCCAGTGAGCCATATGTATATCTTCACAGTATAGTAGCCGGCTTACCCTACAATGAGCAATCCAAGAAACATGGGCAAAAAGTATAATGCTACCTATGATCTAGCCTTAGAAGACACATACAGCATCACTTGTGTCATATTCTACTGGCCGCAAAAGCCACTCTGTGTGAGTACCAGGAGAAGAGCATTAAGAATCTTGGGGTTGAGAACTACGATCCACCTTTTGGCTCGAATACTTTTAGTACGACCACACAAACCCCCAATTCAAAACATACTCATTCCTTCCCAAGGCCTCCAACACTCATACGATTAAAACAGTTCAAATTCTAGCATTTTTTTTTTTTATCTAAATCAGGCCCAGCTATAGATAAGGTTCCTTGAATACATATCAAATCAGAATCCTCAAATACAATTTCTCTTAATATGAAGGCTCTGAAGGACCGTGACACAAAGAGACAAATCTGCTTTTCACACACCTTGAAATGTTGAAACACACATAGGACAAGTGCTATATACTCTTTATTCAAACTGGGGGGGGGGGGGGGGTCAGGGGGGGATAGATATACCTACAAGTTACTCTTACACAGCAGTTCTGAATCCAGCCAGGTGTATGTTGTTGTTCCTTTATTAGCATTCAGTCCTCCCAGTATCTGGGAATAATTACTATAGCTCTAGAGTCCACTTTTGGGTGTCAATTTTGCCCTCCAAGTGAAACTTCCTCTTCCGTAAAAGTTACCTATTTATAATGCAGTAGTTTTCTTAGCCCAATTCCTGCCTTTGAAAGTCTGGCAGTACTGGGGTGCCTAGGCGGCTCAGTCAGTTAAGTGCCAAACTTCGGCTCAGGTCATGATCTTGCAGTCCATGAGTTCGAGCCCTGTGTCAGGCTCTGTGCAGGCAGCTCAGAGCCTGGAGCCTCTTTGGATTCTGTGTCTCCCTCTCTCTCTGCCCCTCCCCAGCTCATGCTTTGTCTGTCTCTCTCAAAAATAAACAAACATTAAATAATAATAATAATAAATAAATACAAAATAAAAGTTTGGTAGTACAAAGGCCTCTGTTTATTTTGTACTGTCTTTGACCTTTTCAAAAACTATGTGGGTTCACTCTATTAGACAAGGATACACTCAAATTTTGTGAAGACCAGATGTTTTCAACTTAGGGCTTCTACTGAAGATACTGAGGGAAAATGTCCCCTAAATCCTTAGGGGTATTACTGTTTAACACAGGGAATCCTTGAGTCATGCCCTTCAAGTCCCCAAAGGGCCTTTGCCTGTCTGAATCATTCTGAGACACTGGTAGAGGTTTGTGCAAAAATTTTAAAAAAGGATTTCACAGTTCACACCCTAGATTTCCTAGCTAGAACATGCTAGAAGATACTGAGGGAAAATGTCCCCTAAATCCTTAGGGGTATTACTGTTTAACACAGGGGATCCTTGAGTCATGCCCTTCAAGTCCCCAGAGGGCCTTTGCCTGTCTGAATCATTCTGAGACACTGGTAGAGGTTTGTGCAAAAATTTTAAAAAAGGATTTCACAGTTCACACCCTAGATTTCCTTGCTAGAACATGTCCTGACCTTGCCATGATTTTCTCTTTGTCTGGAAGCCATTTCTTAATTTAAACATAATGTGCCATCTTAAGAAACTGGGGATTTTTTTTTTGAAGAAAAAAATGATTTTGAACCCAGTGAGTTCTAGCTCCTTTATATCTAGCAGTTTTTCCTTTAGAATTTTACTACAAGCAGTAGAAAAGAAGCCTTCAACACTTTGCCTACAAATCTCTTTAGCTACAGTGCTCCTCTTTAGAAACATTTCTACTTTCCATTTTACTGCCTACAACAAGGTTGCCAAACTTTCTGTCACTACATAACAAGTATTCCTTTCTTCCAGGTTCTAATAATACTGTCCCTTCCTTTAAACTGTCCCTGCCCTTTCACGAAGATGGCACCGAAGGCGAAGAAGGAAGCCCCTGCCCCGCCCAAAGCCGAAGCCAAAGCAAAGGCTTTGAAGGCCAAGAAAGCAGTGCTGAAAGGCGTCCACAGTCATAAAAAAAAGAAGATCCGTACGTCACCTACATTCTGACGGCCCAAGACACTGCGTCTCCGAAGACAGCCCAAATATCCTCGAAAGAGCGCCCCCAGGTGAAACAAGCTTGACCACTATGCCATCATCAAGTTCCCCCTGACTACAGAGTCGGCCATGAAGAAAATAGAAGACAACACACTCTTGTGTTCATTGTGGATGTCAAGGCCAACAAGCACCAGATCAAACAGGCCGTGAAGAAACTCTATGACATTGATGTGGCCAAGGTCAACACTCTGATCAGGCCCGATGGAGAAAAGAAAGCATATGTTCGACTGGCTCCTGACTATGATGCTTTGGATGTTGCCAACAAAATTGGGATCATCTAAACTGAGTCCAGCTGGCTAAATCTAAATATAAATTTTTTCAACATAAAAAATAAATAAATAAATAAACTGTCCTTGATAGCTTCCCTGAGGCAACTTCAAACATCTGCCTGCCAACAGGTCCAAAGACATTGCTACCACAAGTTTTAGGCTTTTGTTATAGAAGCAACTCATTTCTGGTACCAAAATATGTTATTTAATGCTGCACAATAAATCACCCCAAATTTTAGTGACATACAATAATAAGCATTTCCTATCTGTTATGGACTGAATATCTGCATCACCACAACCACCCCCAATCCTCAAATTCCTATGTCAAAGTACTAGTCCCAGTGTGGCTGAATTTGGAGATGGGACCTGTAAGAAAGCAATTAACATTAAATTATGTCATAAGGGTGGGGCCCTGATTCAATAGGATTAGTGTCCCTATAAGAAGAGATATCAGAGAGCTCCCTTCCTCTCTCTTAATTTCTCTCTCCATGTGTGCACAAAGAAGAGGTCATGTGGGCACATAGTAAAAAGATGGCTGTCTACAACCCAACAGGACAACCTTTACTAAACATCAACCCTGCTGGTACCTTGATCTTGGACCCCCAGTCTCCAGAACTGTAAGAAAATAAATGCCTACTGTTTAAGCCACTCATGTATACGGTATTTTGTTATAGCAGTCTGAGAAGACCAACATACTATTCCAGCAGTTTCTGTGGGGCAGGAATTCAGAAGTTGGACCGCTTTGGCTTGAGGGATACAATGAAGTTGCAGTCAAATATTAACTGAAGCTAAAGGTCATGTCCAAAGTGGCTCACTCACATCAGTGGCTAAGTAGATGCTGGCTAGTGATGGGAAACCTCAGTTTCTCCCTATAGGGCTTCTTGAGTATTTTCAAGGTATGCTGTCTTGGTTCTGTCAGAGTAAGTAATATGAAATGCCTTTTATGACCTAGCCTCAGAAGTCACTCACTGTGGCTGCCATATTCTATTACTTAGACAGGATGGCCCTAATTCATTGTGGGTGGGCATTACAAAAGGTCATGAATATCAGTAGTTGAGGATCACTGGGGGCTATCTGAATGCTGGCTACCACATTCCACCAGGCTAAATGATGAAATATTAGGCATTTGTAATCTAGTCAATTTGTAATCTCTTTGTCAGAGATTATACAAAGCTGGAGAGCAGCCAAAGAGGACAGAGAGGAGAAATCTAACTAAATAGCAAGGGCATGCAGAAGCCACAGAAGGATCATGCTATAATAGTAGAACTATATGACTGACAGCTCTAGAGTAAAGCCTACTCTAGACCTACCTTAGTCAAACTCAAAATGAAGCCTCAAATGCATTTGCAAATTACTTCCTACCCGTTAAAGCAAAGTTCAACACTCTTTAAATGAAGACAACATAATCCAGACAGTCAACAAGGTAACACTAAGTTTGACCTTCAAAAAATATTACTAAACATGCAAAGAAGCAGGAAAATATGACCCACAACACAACTAAAAGACATTCACTAGAAGCACATCCAGAAATGACAGCAACAGAATTAGCAGACATTTTTTAAAGACCTATTAAAAATAGGCTCAAAGATTATAGGAAAACATAAACATAATAAGTTGAAGACCTAAGAACTTCTAGAGCTGGAAAATGCAATTCTTAAAATAAAAATTTCATTGGATGTTTAAATCGTTCATATATTTTCTTCTGCAAAAAGTATTCTAGGAAAATGGATATGGTGCTATCTCAAAAAATTAAATACAGAATTACCACATGACCCAGCA
The DNA here is from genome assembly GCF_027475565.1 of Acinonyx jubatus. Taxonomy (NCBI): domain Eukaryota; kingdom Metazoa; phylum Chordata; class Mammalia; order Carnivora; family Felidae; genus Acinonyx; species Acinonyx jubatus. Next base: position 69,661,359 of record NC_069387.1, read on the forward strand.
ATTACACTTCTGGGTACACATCCAAAAGAACTAAGAACAGGGACTTGAACACATATTTTTACAGCCATGTTCATAGCAGTATTATTCACAATAGACAAACGATAGAAATAACCCATGTGCATTGGCAGATGAATGGGTAAATAAAATGTGGTATATATACATATAATATTATTCAGTCTTTAAAGGAAGAAAATTCTAACACATGTACAACATAGACGAATCTTGAAGATCTTCAGCTAAGTGATATGTGCCAGTCACAACTTGGCAAATATTTTATGATTCCACTTATCTGAGATACCTGGAGTAGTCAAATTCATAGAGACAGAAAGTGGGATGGTGGTTGCCAATGGCTGGTGGAGAGGAGAATGGCAAGTTACTGTTTAATGGGTATACAGTTTCAGTTTGGGAAGATAAAAAAGTTCTGGAGATAAATGATGGTAATGGTTGTAAAACAATATGAATGTGCTCAATACCATTGAACCGTACACTTGAAGGTAGTTAAAATGGTAAATTTTGTTACGTATATCTTATAACAACTAAAATTAAAAAGTGTTTTAAGTGTTCTACTTTTTAGATAGGCCTACTTATTAAGAAATTTTTTTATATGAGCTATTTTTTTCTTAAAAAAGGGTGGCCTTTGCAAAATCTGAGATGAGTATACTTTACCTTTGTCTTTTTCTTTGTTCTTGGACTTGTGGATATCCCGATATCTTCATACTATTCTCTGGAGTAGTACCATCAATTCCTCCCCTTAACATATCCCTCCAATTACTCATAGATTTTGTAAAACTAATTTACACTAATATATAAAAAGTTTCCATAATTTTTTAGTTCATTAATTCAAGGTAATGCTGTTAGAATTTCAAATAGTATAAAATCTATAACTGCTTCAATCACTTAACTGCAATTCTCCCTTCCACATGTAAAACTAGTTTTGTTTTCTCCTTCAAAACAGATTTATCTATTACCATTTACTGCATGCCTCATGTATCAAGTCCTATACCAGCAGTTTTCTCATGGATAAGGCAAGTCACACAACCAGACAGAAACTTCCAGGAGAGACACCAACATTTGGATAACTATTACATACTAAACATTTTCATTATTTAATTGTTAGAATATCATTGTGAATTAGGTTTTACTATTACCCCATTTTTAAAGTACAACAAAAAGTTACAAATTGTTAAGTAACTTGCCCATGATATTATTCTTTCCATTTTTATATTTGTGGAAATTAAATCTTAAAGATACTAAAAAGTTCATACATCTTTTTATGAACTGAAGTCATAACATAAAGTAAGACCTACATTCAAGGTCCAATCTCTTCATTTATACCACAGAATCCTGTATTATATAATACAATCCTGTTTCTGTGCCACATGCAATCTACACAAATTTGGGTTGCTGATTTTATTTAAAAAGCTTTGCTGTACAAGGCCAATATCTCTGATGAACCCAGAGGCAAAAATTCTCAACAATATACTAGCAAACTGAATCCAACAATACATTAAAAAAAAAATTATTCACCACAATCAAGTGAGATTTATTCCTGGGTTGCAAGCGTTATTCAATATGTACAAACCAATCAGTGTGATATGTCCTAGCCACAGCAATCACACAACAAAAAGAAATAAAAGGTATCCCAAATTTGTAAGGAAGAAGTATAATTTTTACTATTTGCAGATAACATACTATATACAGAATACCTAAGGATTCCACCAAAAAACTGCTAGAACTGATAAATGGCTTCACTAGAGTCATAGGATACAAAATAAATGTATAGAAATACTTGCCATTCCTATATATCAACAATGAAGCAGGAGAAAGAGAAATTAAGAAAATAATCTCATTTATAATTGCACCCAAAATAATATATACCTAGGAATAAACCTAACCAAAGAGGTGAAAGATCTATACTTTGAAAACTATAAAACACTGATGAAAGAAATTTTTAAAAAAGACAGAAAAACATTCCATGCTCATAGATTGGAAGAACAAACATTGTTAAAATGTCTATGCTACCCAAAGCAATCTATACATTTAATAGAAATTCTATCAAAATATCAACAGCATATTTCACAGAACTCACCCTAAAATTTGTATGGAACCACAAAAGACCCCAAATAGTCAAAGCAATCTTGAATAAGAAAAGCAGAACTGGAGACATCACAATTCTGGATTTTAAGTTATATTACAAATCTATAGTGATCAAAACAGTATGGTACTGGCATAAAAATAGACACAAAGATCAATGGAATGGAACAGAAAACCCAGAAATGAACCCACAATAATATGGTCAATTAATCTTCAACAGAGCAGGAAAGAACTTCCAATAGGAAAAAGACAGTCTCTTCAACAAATGGTGTTGGGAAAACTGGACAGCTACCTGCAAGAGAATGAAACTGGACTACTTTGTTACACCATATACAAAAACAAATTCAAAATGGATTAAAGACCTAAATGTGAGACAGGAAACCATCAAACTCCTAGGAAAGAAGACAGGCAGTAATTTCTCTATCATTGATGGAACATTTTTTCTAGATAGGTTCCCAGAGGCAAGGGAAACAAAAGCAAAAGTAAACTATTGGGATTACATCAAAATAAAAACCTTCTGCACAGCAAAGGAAACAATCAATAAAACAAAAAGGCAACCTAAAGAATAGGAAAATATGTTTGCAAATTACATATCCAAAAAAGGGTTAGTATCCAAAATATATAAAGAACTGATACAACTCAACACCCAAAAAATAAGTAATCCAATTAAAAAATGGGCAGGAGACATGAACAGACATTTCTCCAAAACACACATACAGATGGTCAACAGACACATGAAAAGATGTGCATCACCACTTATCATCAAGGAAATGCAAATCAAAACTACAATGAGGTATCACCTCACATCTCTGAGAATAGCTAAAATCAACAACATAACAACAGGTGTTGGTAAGGATGTGGATGTTGGTACAGCCACTGTGGAAAACAGTAGGGAGTTTCCTCAAAGAGTTAAAAATAGAATTACCTTATGATCCAGAAATCTCACTCATGGGTATTTACCCAAAGAATACAAATACACTAATTCAAAGGGATACATGCACCCCTAGGTTTATAGCAGCATTATTTACAATATCCAAGGCATGCAGACAACCTAAGTGTCCATTGATGGATTGATGAATGGATAAAGAGGTGTATACACTTCTGTATATACCATATACAATGGAATATTACTCATCCATAAAAAAGAATGAAATCTCGGCATTTGCAACAACATGGATGATGCTAGAGTAATGCTAAGTGAAAAAAGTCTGTTAGAGAAAGACAAATACCATATGATTTCATTCATATGGAATTTAAGAAACAAAACAAAAAAAAATAAGCAAAGTGGAAAAAAGAGAGAGACAAACCAAGAAACAGACTCTTAACTATAGAGAACAAACTGATGGTTTTCAGAGGGGAATGGGTGAAATAGGTGATAGGGATTAAGGAGTATCATGATGAGTACTGGGTAATTAAAATAAACACTTAAAATAAAATAAATAAAAGTTTTTAACCAAAAAAAAGCTTTGCTGTATGAATCTATAAAACATGACCATCTGAAACACTTCCCATCCTTCATGTAAGATACTGGCCAATTAAATCTGATGAGCTAAACTTACAGAATAAGGTTTCATCAGGGGTATCTGGGTGGGTGGCTCAGTCAGTTAAGCATCCTACCCTTGATTTCTGTTCAGGTCATGATCTCACAGTTCAATTCGTGAGAACAAGCACCATGCTGAACTCTGCACTGACACTGAGGAGACTGCTTGGAATTCTCTTTCTCCCTCTCTTTTTTACCCCTCCCCCCGCTCATGTGAGCATGACCCCAGCACCTGCACACACTCTCTCTCTCAAAATAAATGAATAAACTTAAAAAAATATATATTTCATCAGTTCCATCCAATCTTAGGAATTGAATATACCCACTAAAGCAGTGATTTTCAAAATGTGGTACCTAGACCAGTAGAAAAAGCATCACCTGGGAATTTGTAAAAAGCCCTGCCCCAAACCCTCTAAATCAGAAACTCTGAGAACAGGACCCAGAAATCTGTTTAACAAGCCCTTTTGGTGATTTTAATGTATGTTAAAGTTTGAGAACCTCCTCTCTAAAAGAGTGACTGAGTCAAAGGAAGGACCTCCTTATAAGTTTTTAGGCTCTCTACCTTGGGTAGTGAAGTTCAATTGTTTTATTTACTTATTTGTTGTTTAATTTACATGAAGTTCAATTGTTTTAGATAACAAGGTATTCTCTTCACTTCAGGAAAGCAAAGCAGAGCAGATGCATTCTACTTATCTCTGAATACTTAATTTTAATTAAAATAACTTTTAAAATATGAAATCAAGATTTATCGCCAATAAAACGTTAACAAACTGCTTCAACTTTATACGTTTGTGCTGATGTTAACCATACTTTCATCAATAAGGTTAATTCTTAAAATTAGTGTAATTTGTAAGGCTTTATCTTCCACTAAAAACCAGACCCAAATATTTTTCCCAAGAGTCCTCCAGTTAATTCTATTTAATTCATTTGAAATTATTCATCTTTCACACAATTTTAACTAAGTTTGTTGAGGAAAATGGTAATGATTTATTAAATTACCTGTATATATAACTTTTCGATCCTGGTACTCAAAAAGAGACCTCTTCCTGTGCTTGTGTGTTTTTTCCCGAAATCTTACTGTTATTGCTACATTTGGATTGCCAGCACTATAATTGAGCTCAGGGAAAGATTTGGTTTCCACAAGGTTTCCAAACTTTTTGTTGACAAAATGGTGGACAGCTTTTCTGTGGTCTTTGTTTGTATCAGGTTTAAAAGTAAATTTGGAATTTTCTTTTTTTGCATCCAAATATTTAAAAAAGTCAAATGCTTCTTCTTCAGATACCAAGTGACAGAGTTCCTTATACTCAAGATTTGGTTTTACAACAATCTCACTGTTTTTACCTACAGTTATTAAAAAAGGAAATTTCTGCCTAATAGCACTGTGCAGAATAGCCCTCTGGTTTTTGTCAAGGATTCTGCCTAATGAGAATTCAGGAGATGATCCAATTAGCTCAGTTTTAGAATTCCACTTCTCTTTTATATCACGGGCAAAGTGATTCAGTAGTTCGTTAGTTTTTTCATCTAACAAGGTACCTAAATCATCAACTGTTTCTTCTTCGCCTTTGGAAGTTCCATCACTGATAGTATCTTCCCTTTCTGAACCAGGTTGATGATATTGATCAGCACCAGAGCACCCAGCAAAAATACTAACTTCTTGGTTGCTTCCCTCTTCAAAGGATAAATTCTGAAGATCAAGTTTTGTCTTTTTGGCAAAGTTATTTGGCTCAGGTAGTACTTTACTAATCAGTTTACTTGGTGCCTTATTAACTAATTGTCCCTGTTCATCAATCTCTATAACAACAAAATCACTTGGTGAGCTTTTTATAGTGCCACAAAATCCAACATGATCAGTAACAAAACACAAAGAACTAAACCGGATTCTAAAATCTGTATCCTCTTCCATTCTTAAATAACAATGCCTACAAAAGAAACAAAGAGGCAGTCAGTTACCCAAAAGAAAAGTTATAGATAACAAGAAAAAAATAAATTTGCAGGATTTATTTTTCTTTCTCCCTTTCAATCCTGGTCCCCTTAAAATACAAATTATTTCTATAAATAATGGGCATTTTGACTCTCCTATACCAAGATAAACTAATAGGCAATCTTTTTCTCATGAAACTGATGATTTGCAACTTCTCTTTCACCCATTCCAAGCTTCCATCTATTATCCAGAATTAAAATGGGTCCGTTTCAAGTCTGCTTTAAAAATACCATGTGTAGGCCGACAAAGAAGAGACCAGAACACAGACTTAAACAATGATTTGTCCAAACCCCATTCCTGAAAATTTCTAACTTAATTCCAGAGAATTTGTGGCTAGATTTGTATATATTAGGGGTTAGAGATGAGAGAAGGGACTAGAAGACAGGAGGAAATAGTCCAAATTGATAAATGAAACTTGCAATGTGATTATACTTCAAAATAGGCTTAAATTGGGGCGCCTGGGTGGTGCAGTCGGTTAAGCGTCCGACTTCAGCCAGGTCATGATCTCGCGGTCCGTGAGTTCGAGCCCCGTGTCAGGCTCTGGGCTGATGGCTCGGAGCCTGGAGCCTGTTTCCAATTCTGTGTCTCCCTCTCCCTCTCTGCCCCTCCCCCGTTCATGCTCTGTCTCTCTCTGTCCCAAAAATAAATAAAAAACGTTGAAAAAAAAAAAACAAAAAAACAAAATAGGCTTAAATTAATCCAGAATCTTAAACCTTCTTGAAAGCCCAGTTACAAATTTTTACAGACACAAGTTTTCAAGGTTGATGCACAGAAAAATTCCAACCATACAACTGGCGTCAGAGAGAAAAAAACCCTTACAGATGTTCTTGAAGCAGTAGGTAAGAGAATCCTCTGAAGAAGCCTTTACTCACCCTTCACATAACCCATGGCTACCATACCAGATAGTGCTATAAGGAAGATAAAATGCCCACGAGCCCCATACTACTCAGTTCTGTGTGTTAACTACAATCTCTAGGTAATTTGTCATCATCTGAACCTTCACTCCATTTCTACAATGTATTCTACCAATCTGAACCAATTTAGCAAACCCCCACCCCCCAATTATGCCATGTAGAAATCACAGCAAAGTCTCTATATCTTAATTTCTTAGACTAAATGAGGATATATTTATTTTCCTTCTTTCCGTGATTTCCTGCACAGTCTCCTCAGTTTCTTGCCATAACTGAAACCTGGCTATTTCCTCAGGCTTCTTCTCTAGTCTTCTCAAGTGAGGACTCTTTTTCCTTTGACACCCACCTAACTTAGGACCTGGAGATAGTAAATATTTTCTATTTGCCACAGCTCCAAACCATTTATCCCTCCTCTACCTCCCCAAATCCCAGCTCTTTCGAAGCTCATGCCATCAGGCTCTACCATCTGCTATCATCTTCTCTTTGATCCCCAGATGACTCTTCTTCATTCACTGATGCCTTTAGTGCCTCCCTCAATGTCTACCCAGCATGACTTTCACGCCCATCTACATGCATCATCTATTTAACACCACAGTCCTTGATCTCCACCTCAATCCACTTCCACCTCATCTTGGTCATAACCTTGACCTCATCACAAAAAATTACATCAGCTTTAAGCATCTGGCTCTCTGATTACTGTCAAGAGATGACAGTACATGATGGCTGTCCTTTGATCACGCAGTACTTCCACCTCAGTAATTCTTATACATTGTGAAGGCCTCTCATCTGCTTCTACTACTAGCCTACCATAGTCCATTCTCCACATAGCCAGAATGATGATGTAAAAGGTAAATTAAGTCATATCACAATTCTCTTTAAAACCTCTGATCACATTTATAATGAAATCCAAACTGCTTACCCTGGCTTCCAAAGACTTCTAAGATTCTGGCCTCTGTTTATTCTCCAAACTTATCTTGTACCCGTTCCCCATTACCCACTATACTCCCAACCACACCGGCTTTCTTCAGTTCCTTTGTGTGAACTGTTCCTGCTGATTAAATTAGTCCTTCCCCAATGACATCCTCAGAGAGGTCTTCCCTGACTAATATGGTAAAGGAACCAGCAAGGCACTCTTTCACCAAACTCTATTCAATTTTCTGCACAGTATTTCTATCTAATAACTTTCCCCATTATTTACGGTAGACCTCTCACAACTACAATGTTAGCTCTATGGGAGCAAGAACCGTGTCTGCCTAATTGACTAATTATCTCACATTCAGAACAGCGTCAAGCATATAGTAAGCATGCAACCAATACTGACTGTTGAATAAATGAAACTAGTACAAAATAAGAGCTGTAAGAGTGAAGAGGAAGAAAAAAGAGATCACTCTGGCCTATGATAATCAGAAAAGGTGTAATGTGAGAAGCGGCCATCTAAGTCTTCAAAATTATTCAAGAGACAGAAATAAGGTAAAAACGTATAAGTAACATACAAACAAAATATGCAATGTGCCAGGGAAAATCGAACAGTCCAGATACAGGAGTAATGTCTTACAGTACAGTTCTAGAAAATACAGTTTGGATTAGAGCCAAACTGCCAGTGAATGCCCTGCCAAGGACTTAGGATCTATTGAGTGGTCAATAGATGGCTACTGCAGGTGTTTGAGTAGAAAAATGGCACAATCCAAAAAGCTGTTTTAATAAGATGAATAATGGCAATGAGCAGGATGAATGTGATGAAGTATTCCAAGAGTTTCAAAGCAATGTGATCAAGAGCACTGTTTTAGGATTGGCCTTGTAAAGAATAAAGACCTACTCTCTCCCAGTAAAAGCAAGATGTGACGACATTCTAAACTACTAGGATAGGTAGAACTGAAAAGAACGTAATGATCAGGGAATTACAACCATCTTATAAAAGAATGTAGCTGAGCTGGAGAGGGCCAAGGGGCCCACGTGGAGTTAAACACAAATGTGCAGTATTCCTAAACAGATTTCTTGATGCGGGTACAGGGTGGAGAGGGGAGTGAGTAGTTTGGCTAACCCAAGACAGGGTAATTGTTGGTTGAGGGTAGATTCTGGGGAGATGTTAGAAATGCAGCAGGTAGTGCCTTTTCCCCTCACGCTCTTTCTTCCAATGCCAACGCTCAGCCGAACTCACTCTTACTTGCTTTCTGTCACCAATTTGCAGAACTAGTCTCCGGCGGTGTTGCCTTCTGGCTAATCCGAAAGTACCCCCCAGACACAGCCAATGGCTCCACTTCTCCCTCCACTTCCCCCTCCTGTTCCAACGCACGATACTAGCCCATGTCGCCCTCCGCTTGCGGGCAAACAGTCGGGGGTCCCATTACTAATCACGTCATTGCCCCCCACAGAAACGCCAAAACTCGCAAGATTGACCCGGTCTACCTCACGTCCACGTTACGGAATTCCTGGGCACAAAACTGTGCGCATGTCCGGAAGCGCTAAAATACTTAGCCTCCGACAGCGGAGTAATTAAAGGGGCAGGCTGCCACTTAAAGCGGAGCCTTACTCAAGACCCGGAATTTCTCTGCGGAGACGCCAGGACTTGCAAAGAGGAGGGGCGGGGTTTGGACGTGGGCGGGGTCTCGTGCTGGAACAAACAGGTGGGACCCTCCCCGCTCCGCTGCTGTTCCAAGTCCGGGTTGCCTCGCAGCCGGCTCAGCTGGGCGGTGCCCCGGCCGCCCAGGCGCCCCAGCCGCCCTGGCGCCCCGCTACTGGGCAGGTAAGAGATTCCCGCCGTGCGCGCCTTCTTCACAGGTCGTCCAAGATCTGTGCTCCGGCCTCCATCCCTCTGCCGCAAGGTTGTTGAGGGACGGTTTCGGAAGGAAAATAGCAAAGTGAGAAAAGTTAGAGAGGAAGTAGTTTGTGTGCGCACAGCTTGCTCCAGGCTAAAAACTTGGGTGGGTTCCCGAGGATCAAAAAGTGAATAGAACCTGGGGAGGAGCCCGGGGCGTGGAGAGGCGTCACCAAGTTCATTGTGTGGCTGTGTCAGACCTCGCGTCCTGTTTCTCAACACCCAGGCGTTGTGTTGCGGGAACCAATTTACGAAATGAATCTCTTTTCCCGAGAACCAGGAAGTAAGGCCAGCTCCGGGCAGAGATGCTCGTGGCATGGAAAGCATTCTGGGCCTCCACAAGATTCTAATTAACTTGTCACTCTGGCTTCCAAGTTTACAGGAAATTAGAAAGTGAAGGCTGTCAGGATCAGGTAAGTACAGAATCAGATGGGAAAAGTATACCTGACAGCCTGGAGCAAGAGAGATAACAAAGGGATAAAAAGCAGACCCTGAGAAAGCGAGAAAATGCCATTTAAAATGGAAACAGATAGCTGTATTTGTGCTTGAAAAACTTACTGCCCAAGGAGCCCTAAGAGTGGAGAATATTAAAGCCAGCCTTTCCCCTTTCTAAGGGTAATCCTTGAAGAGATCGGTCAGAAAGTTCATTATTTCTTTTATTCTCTCAAGCTGAGCACTCATTTGAAGTTTGCTTTCTGCCTGTCCAATCCAAGCTCCTGATCCTGCGGGCCAAACTTGCACCTTACAGTCTTCTCCATCCTAGTAAATGTCAGGAAACGTTCAGGCCAAAAATCTTGGTGCAATCTCCTTGCCCTTCATATCAGCACATAGGATTCTATTTGCTCTACTTCAGAAAATATACAGCATCCTAAGACTTTGCACCTTTTCTGCTACCACCCAAGCCACCAGCACCTCCCACCTGGATTGTTGGTGAACTACTAATTGGTCACTCCCTGCCTCTCCACTCTTACTCCAATATCCTTTATTCTCAGCAGCAGCCCCAGTGTCCTTTTAAGACATGAATATAGAGTACATGTCTCCATTCTCAAAGCCTCCACTGTCTTCTCACTCAGAGGATAAACAAAATCAATACAAAGGCTATAGGCTCTAGCCTACCTCTCTCATCTAATCTGCTACTTTCCTGCTCCTTCCTCTCCAGACTTAGCATCTCCTTGCTGTTCTCAGTGGGCCCACTCCAGACCTTTACATTTAGTATTCCTTTTGTCTCCAAGCTTCTCCCACAGATATCCCAATGTCTGACTTTCCCATTTCGTCAGACCTTTAATCACATGGCACTTTTTTACTGAGGCCTACTCTGACTACCCTCTTTAAAAATGAAACCCCTTCTCTATTTTTGTCTGCACTATGTAGCATAGTATAGAGTTTATTTGCTTATTGGCTATCTTCCTCTGTTAAAAATATAAGCCCCATGAGTTCAATTATTTTTTTCATATTTTCCTAATGTTTTATCTCTAGGAACTTAGATCAGTATCCAGCACAAAGTAGACTTCAGTCTACTTTGATTTATTTATTTTAGCATTCTGAAATATTCAATATTTCAGCCTGCTTGGGATTCTCTCTCTCTCCCTCTCTTCTCTGCCTCAAAATAAATAAATAAACTTGAAAAAACTAAATTAAATTTTTAAAATTAGTCTTTCATCCAACACAACTATTTTGAGTAGCTGCTAAAGCTCAATTTGGTTGGGTCCCTGCTTAGGAAGGCACACCATCTAGAAGAGAAGGCAAACACATTAAACAATAAAATATGATAATTGTTATGCTGGAAGAGTGACTGGTGACAGTTTGGAGCAAAGGAGATGATTATCAGGGAAAGCCAATAGTGCCTTTTGCATTGAGCTTGAAGAAATCCTAGGCATTTACCTGGTTGTCCTCAAGGTGATTGGGCAGTTATTTTACTGAGCCCTAAATGAATTCACCTTCTGCTTCACCAAAAAATAACATTGTGTGAGAATTCTCCCTCTCCCTTCAAATATGTCTGTATCCAAACCTCTGCTTCCTCTTTTCAAGATTTGGAAGAATCTTCCTTCTATTCAAGGCTACATCTTCACCTATACTCTATTCACTATCCCTTTTTGTATCGTCAACCAGGCTTAACTCTAAAAGCAAATCTTAAACCAGCAGTTTTCAGGATGTTGTTGGTGTCCCCAAGTCTCTTTCAAGAGGTTTGTAGGGTCAAAATCGCTTATGAGTAAAAGATTGATTCAGAATGCAATGAACTTTAATGAAACAAAGTTCATTGGTATGGTTTAGGAAATTATCTTTTATCAAGGTTAACTATAGTGTCAAAGAGAAAAATCTACTTTGTGAAAAGGCTATTAAAATACTGTTTCCAGCTATGTGTCTGTGTGAAGTTGGATTTTCTTCATATATGTCAACCAAATCAATATATTGCAGCAGATTACATGCAAAAGCAGATATGAGAATCCAGCTGTCTTCTATTAAGTTGAACATTAAAGACATTTACAAAACTGTAAAATAATATCACACTTTTATTTATTTTGGAAAATGTATTTTTATCAAAATATGTGTGCTAACATGTAATATGTTCATTATTTTTAATCAGTTAATGAATAAGTAATCTTTAAAGTTCTCAGTGTCAGTTTCTAAGAAGGTAACTATTGATAGATGTAACCAACATAAACAAAAACTCTTTGGAGTCCACAGAAATTTTTAAGAGTGTAAAGGGTACCAAGACCAAATTTGAGAACTGATGCCTTCTGTCTCTGTCTCTGTGTCTCCTTCCCTTCAAACCCAGATTTCTCGGAAAATGCACTTTTATCATTCATTCACTGCTCTATAAAAACTGTTCTTAAGTCATCCAGTTTCCAAATCTAACACACCCATCAGTATTTATCAGACCTCTTTGGGTCTTTTATACCAACCTATCCCCTATTCTAGAAATCTCTGATATGCTATTGTCTTAGTTTTTTTTCTTACCTCCATGGCTAATCAATACTTTTTAAAGGTTCTTCTTTCTCTTCATTTCTTCATATTCTATATGTTCCTAATAGGCAACCTCATATTTACTTGTTGCTTCAACCAACAATTTACTTGTGAACATTTGAGAATGCTCATACACTGAGCATTCTTTACTTAAGCCTCTCTCCTAAGCTCCAGGCCATATATCTAGCTACTTAGTGCCAAATCCCCTAGATGGTGCCAGAGGTAGATATTTCACATTTAACATGACCATGAACACTTCATTTCCTCTATCATCTAACTGCCCAAGCCAAAAAACCAGGAATCAGCTTCTGGATTTCCCTCACTCTCCTCTCCCTCTAATATCTGATGTGTCGTTAAATTATTTCAATTTGGCCTCCTAAATCTTTGAGTCTTTTTTTCCCTCCATTCCTCAACTTTTTTCAGGCTTTCATTTCTGCTGACCTAGATTATTGCAAAGTCTTCAAACTGGTCTCTTTATCTCAATATACATCCCTTCAAATTTTTTTATCCAGGAGAATCCACTTAACCAAATAAGATCTCATGACACCTTTCTTTAAAATCCTGAAATGGCTTCCTGATAACTTTTAGTAGAAAGCTTAAACTCCTTGTCTTAATATCTGAGGTGCGTGATGATTTGGCCCTGCCTACCTCTCCTACCTCTTCTCTTACTACTTAATGACATGCATCCCATGCTCCAGCCATAGCAAACTCCTTGCCTGAGCCTAATCCATGTTCTCCCTACTATTCCTACTGCTTGGAATTTCCTTTTAGGTTTATGCTCATTCCTTTTCACTCATCCTTCTAATCTCCCACCCCACCTAAATCTGTCTTGATATATTTCCTTTAGACTGCTTTGGCTTGATGCTCCTTCACTGGGCATCCACACCCTGCACACCCCTCTTGTAACATTTGTCATTCACTCTTTGTATTCCCTGCTGGACTGAGAAGCTTGAAAACAAAGATTTTTCTCCTCTCTGTAGCTCCCATCACTTAGTACAAAGCCTGACATGTTTGTTTTTAATTTTTTTTTAAGGTTTATTTATTTTTGAGAGAGAGACAGAGAGACAGAGCATCAGCGGGGGAGGGGCAGAAAGAGAGTGAGACACAGAATCTGAAGCAGGCTCCAGGTTCCAAGCTGTCAGCCAGACCCTGACATGGGGCTCAAACTCACGAACCCGTGAGATCATGACCTGAGCCAAAGTTGGACCCTTAACCAACTGAGCCACCCGGACGCCCCCAAAGCCTGACATGTTATTTGAACATATGAATATATGAAAGGATATGTCTTGTCTTTATAGAAAAGAGAATGACTCAAACAATGCATTGAGTTATAGAAGCAAGGACATATGGAATGAATTTTGGAGTAAGATACAGATTCGTGTACAAGTCTTCATTTACTACCTTTGTGAAGTAAAGATGTTAAAATTGTCTTCATCACTGTAAGGGTTAAGTGAAATATATGAATTACTTAGCATGGTACTAGACAACAAATTCATTCATTTCTAACATTTATCTGCAATATATACCACGTGCTAGTCACTAGTTTTATATTAGTGAATGAAAGAGCATAGTCCCTGAACTCATGGAGCTTATAATCTGATGGGGGAGGCAGGTACTAAACAAATAAATACATGATTACAGTTACATTGTGCAGTGATCAAAGACAATTAGGTTGAAGGCAGATAGACCTACTTAGATGCCATGGTAAAAGAAGGCCAAAGAGAAGAGAATATAAATATAGAGGCCTAGGATCAGGGAGACATTTGCTTCTTACTCTTTTATAGCCTCTGAATTTTATACCACATGAATATATTTTTTACTCCAAAATTTAATTATAGTACATCTTAAAGTTAAAAATATAAGAGGATGGGGAGCCTGGGTGACTCATTCGGTTGGGCCTCAACTTCGGCTTAGGTCATGATCTCACAGTACGTGGGTTGTAGCCCCACGTCGGGCTCTGTGCTGACAGCATGGAGCCTGGAACCTGCTTCAGATTCTGTGTCTCCCTCTCTCTCTGCTCCTCCCCCGCTCATGCTCTGTCTCTCTCTTTCTCTCAAAAAAGAGTAAACATTAAAAATTTTTAAAAATATATATATATGGAGGGAAGCAGGAAAATAATTGACAGAAGAATATCTAAATCTCTCTGTCTTGATGAATTAGAAGGAAAGGTTGCTACTTGCTAAAAATGAGACGCATAGAGATCAAATAAAACCACATGGAAAGAGGGTAAGGTGTGAAATAGTCACTAAGGACAATAAGCTGAGAGAAGACAAGTAAAAGGATTAACAGCAGTGTTGAAGGCCCCATGGAAAAGGGGTCCCCATTAATTTGTATTCATACCAGTCCGCTCAGTTACCAGGTTCTCTTAGGTATATTCAGCAATGCTGTTGTACCAGTAAAATTGTGAAATCTATCCCTGGCTGATGCTCTCCAGGGTGCAGTGGCAAAAGAAAAAGGGGAATAAGGAAATAAAGGTTTGCTCTAGAGTGTAAAGTGGTGAACCACAGGGTTTGGCTTAGTAGAGAATGAATTATGATCAGATAGGTCTGCTGGATTCAAATAATGTGGAACATTTGAAAAAGAGATATTATAGTAAAAGTTGACTATTTACCGTGTCTTTTAATGCTACTCAAATTATTTCAGTACATTTTTTTTTTTTTACTTCTACCAAAGAGTGGTGGTAAATGTTTCATAGTAACTAAATACTGATTGAGAAAAATATTTTAAATTGAAAAATAAATCTCTGTTATTTAATAGATTTGATTCCTGAATATATTCACAGGAATTTTTCCGAAAAAGTAAATTTTTTACTCCTTTGGATAAATTATACTTGGGAAATGTCAGTGTCAGAAAAAGATTCTTCCATTTTTTATTGATAATTATAGGTAGAGAAAGTAAGTAAGAACAGAGGACAATTAAACAAATAAACCACAATTTTAATTTCTTCTTAGGATATCAGTTGACTTTGGAGTGTTCCTTTATTATGGTGTAATCAGTTGCCAACATTTCATATACTGTAGAAAAATGTGATTTATAAGCTTACAGATGTCATCACTAAAACTACTGTAAAATTTTAATGAGAATTTTCCATATTTTAGGAAGAGAAGATGAATAAACCCATAACATCTTCAACATATGTGCGCTCCCTCAATGTTGGACTAATCAGGAAGCTGTCAGATTTTATTGATCCTCAAGAAGGATGGAAGAAGTTAGCGGTAGCTATTAAAAAACCATCTGGTGATGATAGATACAATCAGTTTCACATAAGGTAACCTATAAAATTCTCTTCCTTTTTAAATTCTTACATCACAATCTAGAATGATGAATAGATGTAAATACTGTCTAATGTTGCAATTCAGAAAGTAAAACTCTCTCTCTCTTTTTCCTCTGTGTGTGTGTATGATTTTTTTATTCCTTCTCCATTATGTTAGCTTGGCTAGTATTGTGATCTTGCAAATAAGTTTTTGGGTTAGAATCAAGATTCCTACTTTTACTATAGTTTTCTGTTTAGCAAGCTGAGAACAGTTCCCTCTGCCTCACACTTGTCATTTCCAGATTGAACATAGGATATTATAAGCATCTCTAGTAAAATTCTAAGTGTATAAATCTCTACTCCACCTTACCAGTGTACTTTGGGAGTTCTTCAAATTAACATTTTAAAGTTGCTTATAAATGTACACATCTATAAACAGAATTCTTAGTTCTTAGGATTTTTCAACACTATCTTCAGATAATTTCATTCTTTGTCTACTTATTAGTAGTAAAATACAAGTACACATTTTATTTTTGAAGCTATTACTTCAGCTCAAACCTATATCAAAATCTGTCTTTCGAAGTAAGAGGAAAAGACATTAATTTATGATTTTCAGCATTAACCTAATAAAGATCCCAAAACTTTAACTTCTTAGTCCTTCTAGGAAGTGTTTCCTCATATGAAGGATAAACACTTTAAGTTACTTGAAAGAAGTTTAAGATTAAACCTTGAAAGGCAACTTTCAAAGATAGTTTACTGATACACTATTAAAACCTTCTGGGGGCGCCTGGGTGGCTCAGTCAGTTAAGCGGCTGACTTCAGCTCAGGTCATGATTTCGCAGTCAGTGAGTTCGAGCCCCGCGTCGGGCTCTGTGCTGACAGCTCAGAGCCTGGAGCGTGTTTCAAATTCTGTGTCTCCCTCTCTCTGACCCTCCCCCGTTCATGCTCTGTCTCTCTCTGTCTCAAAAATAAATAAACGTTAAAAAATTAAAAAAAAACAACAAAAAACCTTCTGGAGAATGGTTGAGGCAGTGGGGGGGGGGGGGGGGCCGGAGAAAAAGCTCTTCTCTACAGATTAATGGTAACAAATAATTATTGAAAAAATGATAGAAAAGTTACCAATTTACAACCATTCTTCATGCAAGACTCATCAGTGATGCTAAAACGACAAGATGAAAAGTTGTCAATGAACAAGATATGCATAAGATTTCAAAGTATTATCCACAGGTTACTTATGAATTATGAAGGGTAATGGTGCTTTTACAAAGAAAAAATCTGAAGTACACCTCCTTAACCAAGTAATCAAACTTTGGGTCACTAATAATGGTACAGACTGCATTATGTGCCCTCTGCATGTGATACAGTGGGAAGAACACATTGTCACCTATGTAGTGTTCTTACCCAACATTTTTAACCTGAATTTAATCATGAGGAAGTAGTCAGACAAATCTAGACTGTGAGACATTGTACAGGTGTCTGGCTTCCACTGTAAAGCCTGTGCACATACACATGTGCTCCCATGCACACACATACAGGTAAAGGGAGAGGGCAAGAACACAAGTGTGACAAAGTGTTATCAACTGGTCAATTAGTGCTTCTAGGTGAAGGGCAAATGGTTGTTCATGGTATTATTCTTTCAACTTTTATGTAGGTTTGACATTTTTCAATGTAAAAAATTTGGAGGAAAACCAGAAAAAATTGTTACATTTTTAAGTGTTAGTTTCCAAACTAATTTTTAAAGAAATAAGAACAAAAAACTGACCTGTTTTTCCTTAATTTAACTAAAATGTAATTAAAATCAAAGGAATAATTCTCCAAGTTTATGTATAGTATTGTATTTCATTAAACAGGAGGGTTTATTGAAAATCATATGGCTGGGGGTGCCTGCGGAGCTTAACTGGTTGAGCGTCCAACTTCGGCTCAGGCTGTGATCTCATGGTTAGTGAGTTAGAGCCCCGCATCGGGCTTGCTGCTGTCAGCACAGAGCCTGCTTCGAATCCTCTGTCCTCTGTGTCTACCTTTCTCTTTTTCTCTCTCTCTCAAAAATAAACATTAAAACAAAATTTAAGGGGCGCCTGGGTGGCTCAGCTGGTTAAATGTCTGACTTCGGCTCGGGTCATGATCTCATGGTTTGTGAGTTCAAGCCCCATGTCAAGCTCTGTGCTGACAGCTAGGAGCCTGGAGGCTCCTTCGGATTCTGCGTCTCCCTCTCTCTCTCTGCCCCTCCCCAATTCGCACTCTGTCTCTCAAAAATAAATAAACATTAAAAAAAAATTTTTTTTAAACTCATATGGCTAGCAGAGTTATTAAGTCAGGTAGGGAAGAAATATAGCTTAGTAGGTTGAAAGCAGACCCTTATGTCAAGTGAGATCTAAATTTGGATCTCAATTTAGATACAGTTTTCTGGCTGTGTGGCTATGGGCTGGTTATTTTACCTCTTTATGCTTTGCTTTCTCATTCATAATTAGTACTACATTTGTAGTATCTTTGAGAATTAAATGAGTTTATGTGGGTGCATCCCATGGCCCACTGAGCAGATACTCAGTAAGTACTCAATATATGCTAACCTGTAGTATAATCACCTTCAGCATCTTTTTCCTTTCTGCCTATCTTCCCAGTTCTCTGTAATTCTGGCTGGTTCTTCTGCTGCCCCTTTCCTTTAATACTATAGGAGATGGTATGGGCCAGACAAGTGCATGAGGGAATAATTCCTATTTTCACGTTAAGCCTATTTACATACTAATTTTGTTTCTTTGTTGCTTGCTTTTAAGGAGATTTGAAGCATTACTTCAAACTGGAAAAAGCCCCACTTGTGAATTACTGTTTGACTGGGGTACCACAAATTGCACAGTTGGTGATCTTGTGGATCTTTTGGTCCAAAATGAGTTTTTTGCCCCAGCAAGTCTTTTGCTACCAGGTAAACTTGAGCATGAGTAGGGCATCAACGATTAGGGTGCAAAGGCAAGTGGCAGAAATGGGAACATGTCTTCTTACTTGGACTTTTTTCTCCTAGTAGATGAACTTTACATTTGAGACTCCTTTTCATTCTTTCCACCCTCCCCAACTCAAAAAGCACCCCAGACATAGGGCACTGTGGACTTGCTGCTGAGGAGAAGGAGGCCTCGTGACTGGGCCTGAGCCCACCACTCAAGTCAGGTAGTTTTGTGCCAGTAGGAAGTGTAGAAGGATGAAAATTAGTTTTGGGGTGTTTTTTGTTGGTTGGTTGGTTGGTTGGTTGGTTGGTTTTGTTTGTTTGTTTTTAGCTCTTGATTTTCTTTACCCTTAACCTCCACCCTCATGGGACTCTGTGATCATGATATCCTTACATTGTATTCTGGTGGGTTACTGTCTAGATGCCTTCCTAATAGCCTTATTTCCCTTTGATGCCATTTATGCTAGCAGTTGTCACTTTTCAGTGTGCAATAGAATCCCTTGGGGTTCTTGTTAAACAGGTAGCTTCCTGGTTGTATCAGAATTCTTGACTTGGGTTAAGGTCTATGTTTTTAAACAAGCACTTCAGTGCTCTGATGTAGGTGGCTCATAGACTTTTTGAAAACATCGCCTTACCCTCTCTAATCACCTTAACCCCAAACTCACAAATTCATACTAGGTAGCTTATCATGTGTGCTATGAGAAAATGGGGTTGACATGTGGAAACTGAAGTGATGTCAAATGAACCAAGTTCCTAGTTTAACTTTTGGACAAACACTTTTCCGTATTGAAGAACAACTTGTAACTTCATTTGGCAGATGCTGTTCCCCAAACTGTTAATACACTACCTGCTAAAGAAGCTGTAACAGTTCCGCAGAAAGAAATGCCTCTCTGTGGCAAAGACAGGACATTTGTGTTACCTGTGCAGGATCTTGAACAAAACTATATGCCCCCTGACTCCTCAAGTCCAGAAAATACAAGTTTAGCAGGCAGTGATACACGTAAGTAACATATGCAGTGCTTTCCCCTGGCGGGTTTGTCATTAAGCCCATCACTGCTTTGAAATAAATCTCTCCTTTTGTTTGTGCACACTGGCAATAGCTCTTTGGTGAGTTTTCTTTTTTTCCCTCCTGACCTATTAAACACCATCTTCATTGTATTAGTGTGTTATCAGTGAGTACAGTCAACAGAATATACAAACAACCATAGAAATATGAAAAAATGTATAAATATTTACATAACTTGAAAAGGTCATTTTGTAAAGAAAATAAGTGACTAGAGTTTTGGGTGGAGGACCACCAAACAGAATTCTCAAGATAAAACTTAAATTTTTAGTTTAAAATATAGCTTTACTCTCTCCTATCCTGTCTAATCCAAAGTTTAAATATTTGTGTATACATGAAATAATCAAGTTGAGAAAACACTGACGTTATTAAAACCAATATCCTTTTTTATTGAAGCACTTTTTTTTCTTATTTCATTGACATTATAGGTTTTCACAGCTTTTCATTTTATGAATTGAAGAATGTCACAAATAACTTTGATGAAAGGCCCATTTCTGTCGGTGGCAACAAGATGGGAGAGGGCGGGTTTGGAGTTGTGTATAAAGGCTGCGTGAACAACAAAACTGTAGCAGTGAAGAAGCTTGCAGCAGTAAGTTACATGTTTAGGAGTAAAAAGAATTAAAGGAAAAAGTTGCTTCCTAGGGTGCTCTATCTTAAGCTTTAAATTAGTCCTTAGGAAATACATTATTTCAGAGCATATTTTCTTTAAACATCTTCTAAGCTGGTGGTTCTGAACACTTAAAATTTTGCTGAAAGCTATGGATCCTGTCCCTACAAAAATGTAGTTATGGGCATACACATATAATTGTATATATAATTTTGGAAGAATCACAAAATAAAGTTGAGAAGCCCTGTTCTACATAGTGCTTTTATGCATAATCAAGATTAAAATGGGAAGACACTAAGAGAATTTTGTAAAAATAACTTTCTTATGTTACTGTTCTCATTTAAAAATGAAGTTTAAAAATTACACAGTAAGAAAAAAGATTGAAAAAATTCTTGTCTAGATCCCTCATTCCCATTGCTACTAGAGTGTTCAGCATGTAGTTGATTTGTTATATTATAAATCTGTTATTATGTTTTAGAAATATCCATATAATACATATTTATATGATAAAAATAGTCACCCATTGTCATATGCAGTACAAATACTTTTGCAGGTTTTGTTCTTTTTGCCTTCAGATTTGTTTATGTTTTCTTACAGCAAATTTTTTCTTCAGAATGTTTATACAATGAAGTCTCACATTATTTCATTTTGTTCCTACAGTAACTGAGACTTATATGGTTTTTAAGGTTTTTTCCTTCTGCTAACTAGCCATAGGACCTTGAACAAATCAGTAATATTTCCAGTTCTCGGTTATTCTACAGAAGGGAGAGAATAATGCCTTACTATTTTAAAGAAAGCAAGATCAGCCAGGCAATCGCTTGTGCCTCCTTCTAGCTTTAGGAGCCTTAAGGTTATCATGTTGTATTATATTACATATTATTTTTTCAGATGGTTGACATTAGTACTGAAGAACTGAAACAGCAGTTTGATCAAGAAATAAAAGTTATGGCAAAGTAAGTTAATTTGACAGTGTGGTATAATGGAAAAGAGCAGGACAAGAAGCAGGGGGCCTGGTTTCTTACCCAGAGTATGCCATGAACTAGTGATATTTTCAGATATGTAAAATTAAAATAAAGGGTTCAGATTAGAGGAATTGAAAGAATTTTGACTCTATAATTCTGTGACTGCATATGCTTATATGCCTGTAGATAAAACAGCGGTTATTATTTTAAATCATAGCAAAGTTACAAAGGATTTCAAATATCTTCCATTATCCTCTGCTGCTCCCAAAATTCATGACAGATAAATTATAGAGATACAAAAAAAAAAAAAAAATGATAGAATAATAGGCCCTTAGACAACAACCCTAAACCAGGAAAAAGTTATATGCCAGAATGCTTAGAAAATTTTGACCCAGTATGCTTGAAAATTGTTGGGTGTCTTCAGGAAGAATAAGGGAAACAAATCAGGAAATTATTCTAATAATTGTAGTGCAGTGTATTTTATGTGTGTGGCCTCATTTAATCCTCATAAAGGTTATTGTAACCTCCCTACCTTTTTTTTTTTTCATTGAGATTTAGAAACATTTAGTAACTTGCCCGAGGCCACATAGCCAGTAAAAATCAGATCTGCCTTTCATATTAGGATCTGATTCCAGAGCTTGACCTTTTTTCTTTTTACTTTTTTTTAAATGTATTTTTTTAATATTGAAATGTAATTGACATACAGCGTTCTATTAGTTTCAGGTGTACAACATACCGATTCGGCAGTTCTCTACATTACTCAGTGCTCACCACCGTAAGTGTAGTCACCCTCAGTCACTGTACAATTCTAATGAGATTTACCAGTTTATACTCAGTTACACCCATTGCTATAAATTACCGATTCTAGTTGCTTAACCTCAAGAAAGAAAGAACAGACTGGAATTAATTCAGTGACAGTAAAAATAATGCATACTGATTTAAAAAAAAAAAACAAACAAAAACCTCTTTCAGGATTTTGTTCCCCCTACTCTAACACCGACTCTCCAATCCTAAAAGTAATTTGTCCAAAGTAGATAATCTACGAAATACGGGAATATATATTTACAGGAATAAAAATCATCCCTTAAATATATCACTCAGAGATAACCATGACTAATATTTTGATGTACTTGCCTCGTGATGTGTGTATACGATTTTCCCATGTCATTAAAAATAATTTTAAAACATTTTGTTATCATACATTAATTTCAAGGTATTATATGTTAATTATTTGGCATATATGATGATTATATTTTATTTAACCATTACCCTACTAGGTTAATTTCTAATTTTCAACATTACAAATTAAAGCTCCATTAAATCTTGTTGTACATAAATCTTTAAATGCAGCTCTGCATATTTCATCAGGTAGAGTCCTAGAAGAATTACTCATTCAGAATTCATGAACTTCTTAAAAACTTTTCAAGTACATGTCCAAATAAGGCTTTATAAATAGTGATTTATACTCCTGCCAGCAATGTATTACAATGTCAAATTTCACCTTTACCTCACCACCGTTGAATATTATCACTGTTTTTTAACAAGTACCAATTTTTGGATCTTACTAGCAAAATAATCCTGGCCAAGTTTCTTAACTGTCTATTCATTAGTTTTTTCATCTATAAAATGGGATAATAGTGTTTACTTCATTAAGTTATTGTGAGAATTCAATAAAACAAAGCAGGTAAATCATTTACTGCAGTGCCTTGTATATAGTATAAAGTCATCAAATGTTGCCAACTCATTTTAAAAATGTGCCAGTTTGGTGGAAAATAGAGCACTTACTGTTTTAATTTGTACTTCTTAAAATATTTATGAGGACAGACTGATTTCAAATTAAAGTCTGATTTGAAATAATGAAATGTCAGAATTTTAGATGATATTGAATCAAAATGAGTAAGCACGTGGATGGAATGTTATCATGTTCTAAGTATATTTCTAGGCTCTCATGTATTTGCTCATTCAATTCTCAGAGCATCCGTGTTATGTAATCGGTATTACTATCCACATCTGGTAAAGTTGCTGAAGTTCAGTGAGGTTGTTAACCTGTTAACTGTTAATTTGGCCTATAGGTCAAATATCCAGAGGGTGGCAAAGCTAGGCTTTAAACTTAGGACTTTGACCACTTTTCTTTCAACTTTGCCTTGGAAACCTAAGGTTTTGTTATGTTTCAGCTCTCTTTAGTTTTATTCAAGTATATAAAGAAACTCAAATTAGGTTATAAATAACATATCATTAAAGATCAGAAATGTGTAAATTAGATGTGTTTAAAGATCACATGTCTATAAATCAGTGCTTTGGATATGTTAAAAAGTTCCTGAAAAGATTGTCATACCAGTTTCAGCAGACTTGTTGAAATCTTGCCTGTACTATCATTGAAAATTGTGCTACGCAAAGGTAAATATCAACCCAAGTCCTTAACCAAACTGTCACAAGTTCCAAAGTTCTAAAGTATTGAGCTTTTACTATAAAATGGAAAAAGGGGTTGCTTCTAATGTTGATCAGTATTGTCTGAAAGAACTGTTTGCAGAAAATTATAAGCGGTTGTAATAAATATACATACTATAAACATACATATTATAATATAATGATACATAGCATATCAATATTTTCTTACTCCTTTTTTTCTGTTAAAGTTCCAAATTGAATAACCTTCAACCTACAGCTGAATGTATGTATGTATCATAATAATTTTGAGTGCAAAATTATTTGTCGTAGGTGTCAACATGAAAACTTAGTAGAACTACTTGGTTTCTCAAGTGATGGAGATGACCTCTGCTTAGTGTATGTTTACATGCCCAATGGCTCATTGCTGGACAGGCTGTCCTGCTTGGTAAGATATTTGTTCATCATATTGCTTGGCTTTCTGTTTATGTGTTGGAATATGAATATTCACTTTGTGACAAGGTTATTTGAACCACATTAATCTTAATATTTTTCTTGTTCTTTGAAAATTATACAGCTGATAGGTAAACAACTGGGATTGCCATTCTATTAGGTAATAATCTTAAACATAAAATTATCAGTCAAGACTAGTCTTTGAAGATGCTCTTATATATTTTTATTGTCAAATAAGAAATGGTAACTCCGGTTTGATCTTATTGAGAGATTATTTTTGAACAGTTTTTAAAAATTGCAATTCTAAATCTGGGTGATATGATATCATTTTCAGCAGTTGCTGAGAAAGTTGTTCTTTTTTTTAATGGGTTGGTTTCTTACTTTATAAGGATGATACTCCACCACTTTCTTGGCATATGAGATGCAAGATTGCTCAGGGTGCAGCTACTGGCATCAGTTTTTTACATGAAAACCATCATATTCATAGAGACATTAAAAGGTAAATGCTACTCTTAAAAAGCTTTTGGAGAACCATCTTTAAAAAATAACTTGCTCTAGGGGCGCCTGGGTGGCTCAGTTGGTTGAGTGTCCGACTTCAGCTCAAGTCATGATCTCGCGGTCTCTGAGTTCAAGCCTCGGGTCAGGCTCTGTGCTGACAGCTCGGAGCCTGGAGCCTGCTTCCCATTCTGTGTCT
Source organism: Acinonyx jubatus (assembly GCF_027475565.1). Taxonomy (NCBI): domain Eukaryota; kingdom Metazoa; phylum Chordata; class Mammalia; order Carnivora; family Felidae; genus Acinonyx; species Acinonyx jubatus. The sequence continues at coordinate 69,686,013 of NC_069387.1, forward strand.
CCCTCTCTCTCTCTCTCTCTCTCTCTCTCTCTCTCTCTGCCCCTCCCCTGATCATGCTCTGTCCCTCTCTCTCTGTCAAATATAAACAAACATTTTAAAAAAAATTTTTTAAAGAATAACTTGCTCTCACTCTTTCAATTCATATTCATATGCATGTCTTAACTTATGGCACCCCATGAAAGGTCTTCTCATTAAGATGTTGTATAATTTCCTTTATTACAAACCCAGTGATCTATTTTTAGTGCTCATCCTACATGGCCTTTCTTTTTTTTTTGATAGCATGGCATTTTGTTTTTCTTGACCACTTTTACCTTGTCAAAATTATTTTCGAGGTCACCATTATTTTCTGAATCACTTTCATCCTCCATGGGTGCATTTCAGGTCTCTTTCTTCTTACATAAGTAACAAATATTAATTGAGCACCTACCATATGGTAGGCACTGAAGATAATATATTTAGCAAAAGTAGCACTTGTTGCATTTGACATCAGACGAATGATCACAAGATCATAAACTTTAGTGTGCAGTATACAGTATTTAATATAAATATTAGTATAAAGAAGTGTTCTCTGAGGATGTGATATTTTAGCAGAGATCCAAAGAATGAGTGGGAAATAAGTGGGCTCAAGTTGAGGGTGGCTAAAGAAGGTAGGGAAAACAGCATTCTGCATTTGTGAAACCAATGTTGAGAGGGAGCATGGGGTCATGATGAATTAATTACAGGAAGTGAAACGAACACAGTTATAACTGAAGTGCAGAAATGGAAGGAATGATTGATACAAGATAAATTTATAGAAATCAGCAAGGAGCTAAACCCTGTAGGATTTAATAGACTAAGGTAAGGACTTTATTTTTATCATCAAATAACCAGATGCCGTTGAAGAATTATAAGTAGGGATGTGGCCTCATGTTTAAGTTTTGAGAAGGTCACTTTGACTCTCAGTGTAGAGAACAGTTTGTAAGAAGGGAGAGTTAGGCTTTCACAGAAGTCTTGGTGATAGCTGTTCATATCAAAAGAAGTGGGCAGATTTGAGAGATTTAAGATAGCAGAACCTGCTGATATCTTGGCTGCAGAGGGGTCAGGAAGAGGGACATGTCAGGAATGACTCCTGGATTTATAGCTTCCTGAATTGCATTCTGGGATGATGTGTGGAAGAGGACCAGGTTGAGGGTTGAGAATATGAATTCTCTTTTGTACATGTTATGTTTAAGATTCTCTTAAGATATAGAAGTAGAGATGTTAAACAGACAATGTGATATACAGATTTGGACCTGAAAGAAGTCTGAGCTGAAGACATTAAATTTGTGCATTACTTGCATGTAGGCGATAATTGAAGACCTGTCATATGATTGTATTCACTTAAGGAGAGATAGAGATTAAGAAAAGGTCCCAAGATTTAGTCCTAAGGAACTTTAAGACTTGATGGCCAACTGGAAGAGCATGATCCCTAAGGAATCTAAGAAAATAGGCATAGAAAGGTAAGATGAGAACCAGGAAAGTGTGGTATCCGTGAAAATAAGGAAAGAGAGCATTTCCTAAGAAGTATTAGTCAAAAATATCAGTTGCTTTCTGGAAGTCAGGATGAGGATTGAAAATAACCATTTGATTAGTGCCCTGAAGGTCATTAGTATCTTTACAGAGCTCTGTTTCCACACGTAGCAATTGGGCAGAATTCAGCTTGTAGTTGAGGAGAGAGAAAGCTGGAGAACTGAGATGTGAGTGTAGACAAGTCTTTTAAGACATTTGGATAGTGAAGAATGATCGCTGAAAATAATATGTCACTCAGGAAACCTTTTTTTTTAGATGGTGAAGACTAAAGCATGCTTCTATGCCTATGGGAAGAGGGAGATGATAAGTAGAAGAAAGAAGAAGATAATTTATAGAGTAAGGTTCCTGAGAATTTAGGACGGAGTCCAGATAAAGGGATCAAGCTTGGATGACAGGACAGGCACTCTCTCTCATCCCTTACATATTGGTGCATTTCCTCATGTTCTCACCTCCTGTCTCTTCTGTTCTCACAACGTATTCTTGCTGACTGACATTATATTGACTTCACCTACTATCTATTTGTGGGTGACTCTATCATCATCCGTATCATCAGCCTCCAATCCTATATTTTCAGTATCTCCAGGCCAAAGATACCTCACCTGGATGTCCCACAGCAGCCTCCAAGTTAACATGTCAGAAATCAAATTCATTTTCTCTTCCAAACCAATCTTCCTCCTATATTCTCTTCCTGATTAAATGAAGTCACTATTCATCCTGTCTCCCAGCTAGTCTTTCTCATTCCTCATATCAGACTAATTACAAAGTTCCTTTGAACATGCCTCAAACTTTTCAGCTCCTTTTCACCCACAATGTTCTTTCTTTATCTAGACTGTATCTCTTATTTTATTACAAGCTTTCATGGTCAGCCTTTAACCAGTCTGTACCAGTTCTCTTCCATTCACTACTACATTGGCCAGGTAGTGTTCCTAAAAATCAGGTGTAATAGCACTAATTCATTACTAGGAAACTTTCACTGGCGTCCTGCTATCACAGAATGAAGTTCATATTCTCTCCATGTTCCATGGGCACCAGCTTCTTGAAATTGATCTCATGCTTTTGTTTTCATCACTATGTACGTGTTGCTCCATTTGCCAAAATACCTTTTCCCCTCATTTAACCATCACCTTCTAACAATCCTTTAAGCACACTGTTTACCCTGTCTTTAGAATTTTCTCCAGTTCTTCCAGGCATTTAGTTGTTCTCTCAGCGTTTTGTACATAACATCACCATTGTGGAATATTTTTTGGATTTTTAAAATTAGGTATATACCTTTGTCACGGACAAGATTTGAAAACTCCCCCTCTATGCAGCACTGAGATCAAATACTATTATACATAGCAAGTCCTTGATAAAGTTTTATTGAATGTGAGTATGTGTGTATGAGTGAATGTGTGTAATGAATGAATGAACCTTTTAGCCATGTTCTTTCCTCTTTGAAAGTTATCAGATAGTACAAAAAAAGAGAGAGAGGGAGAGAATAATACCTGAACCTAATATAATACTTCATGTTAACTATACTGGAATTAAAATTAAAAACTTAAAAAAAAAGAATAAAGAGATGAATAATTAAGATACTTTGTTTGGAAATTTGTTCTTAAATGAGTTGGGAAATGTTAGGAAAGGAATTTAAGACTGGAGCTTTAGGAGACTGAGGGATATTTTCCCAAAATAAATTATTTGTGAAACAATGAAATTATCTCTCACTAATGTGGACAGTTTTATTTCATTTATATTCTTCTAAAATTTTTCCTCAAGAAACAAAAAGGAAAAAGAAGACAATTATTTCTCTTTAGCTTCAATCTGAAGTCTAGATTTGTTTACACGAATTTCAGGCTTTTATGATGTGTATTATAAAATAGTCTACTCTGTAAATATGTACGTATGTTCATACACCTGACTGTTTGACTTGCTTGAAAAGAAAAATATTTTCTTCAAACTTTACTTTATTTCAGTGCAAATATCTTACTAGATGAAGACTTTACAGCCAAAATATCAGACTTTGGGCTTGCACGGGCTTCTGAGAAGTTTGCCCAAACAGTCATGACTAGCAGAATTGTGGGAACAACAGCTTATATGGCACCTGAGGCTTTACGAGGAGAAATAACACCCAAATCTGACATATACAGCTTTGGTGTGGTAAGTTTCACATATATAATTCGTAACAATAATCATTCTGGCTATAACTGTGAAGTTGAAGTAGAATATTTTGAACACACCTGTCTTTCTTAGCTCTCTTATGTAAGTATGTATATTGTTTACTTTAACCTTTAGTTAAACGAGAAAGTCATAAAAGCTTCTCCAAATTTGTAAACTTTTAAATTGGTTTCTGAAGTTACTGTAAGAAATGACTTTTTTAGCACACTATCCTCACAAATTAGTATGAAGCTTAAATTAGTGCATAAAGCAAATCATATACAGCATGTATTTTACTGTCAGTTTTTAAATGAAATATTTTTTAACAGATGTACACTTTGGCATTTTCTGATCTACTGGTCTGTTCCTAATAACTTTTAATATGGAGTGAGTGGAAATGGTTGGAGAAGTTAGGTGCTACTTCATCTTATTTTTGCGCGTATGTTTCCTATGTGGAAATTTAACTTCATAGCACTGTGTTGTTAAGGCACAGAGTTGTAGGATAGGCCTAAACTTTAGAAAATAATATTCTAAAAGCCAGAGACAATTATTCTTGTGAAGAATCCCCTGCAAGACAGGGGACAGAATGTCTAGAATACATAGTGAGTTGAGCTGATTGTTTAGTAAGTTGACAATCGAAAAGTACTGCTTGTGGGGATTGCTGGAACCCAAGGTTTCTGTGAGGGAATGATGGTGAGAAATGACCACAGCTCATGTCCTTTCTGCTTTAATGCCTGAAAGGCATAATGCAATGTGTGGAAATGATTAATCAGATTTCATAATCAAGATCCATATTCTGTCTAGTTTCTATATGTTGTCTTGAGTGTTACAGTAATGGATCTTTTTTTGTCTTCATAGGTTTTATTAGAAATAATAACTGGACTTCCAGCTGTAGATGAATACCGTGAACCTCAGTTATTGGTAATTGAAAGACTCATTTTTTCCAGTCCTTTACTTTTGCATTTATAATCTAAATTTGTATGGGTAAGTTTGGCATCTAGATATGTCACTTTCTATTGGCAATTTTTCCATTGGCAATTACCCAGTGGCATATGGAAAAAGCATAACAGACTTCTAATCTCAGTTCTGCCATGAAGGATTTGTGAAGCTTGGTAAAGTCACTTATATATTCTATGTTCTGGTTTCTTTGTGGGTAATATCAGAATAGAACTATATAATCTTTTAGGTCTTCTCCAGTATTTTGTTGTTGTTGTTGTTACTTTCAGGATGATTACTAACAGACTTTTCAGCTCAGAGAGAAAAAACAATATTGCTTCCTTTCACATTTGTATCAGAATAGAATTATTGGTAAAATTTGCTATCTATTTCTATTATGGAGTATTTTATTTTTATTTTATTTATTTGTTTATTTTTTATTTGAGGGAGAGAGAGCAAGAAAGTGTGAATTGGAGTGAGGGCAGTGGGAGAGAGAGAGAGGGAGGGAGAGAGAGAAGGAGAATCTTAAACAGGCACAACACTCAACACAGAGCCCAATGTGGGGCTCAATCCCACGACCCTGGGATCATGACTTGAGCCAAAATCAAGAGTCGGACGCTCAACCAACTGAGTCACCTAGGCACCGCTATGAAGTATTTTAATTATAAAATTATGATAGAAAACATTACCTGTGTATTATATTCGGCATTCGTTGGCAATTACATAAATAGACTAACTGAATGCTAAAGTTATGAGAAAATTATGCCTTGCCCCTTTTTTCCCCCATATAGTAAATTTTAAGAAGTTAGAGGGTCTTTTTATAAAACTAAATATTTACAAAAATCTTTTGTAAACTAAAGATTACAGAAATACTATCATGTATAAGCTTTTCTTAAAATTAAATATCTACTCTGACTTTCTTCTAATTTATGTGTTCTAATGAGACAAACCAGTGTGAAAAATTCAGATAATACATGAATAACAGATTATTTCCCTATGGAGATTAGAAAGTCAAAAGCTATGTTTGCTCAAGAGTTTGGTATCATACTCTTTTAAGAAAAGCCATAAGTATGATATCTATATATTATAATATTGTTACTGGTGTCCCTTAATAAAAAGTACATTATAAAGCTTTCCATGGTTTCCCGGATATGTACTATTCCAGTATTATATATTACATAACATTTCGCATTAAGTTATATTTACAGAACATAACATTATTGTGAAAAGTTATTATTTGTATAATATATATTTATATTATTATATTATCTACATAATAATATCTTCTATATAATATATAGCTATATATAGCTATATATATGTTATTATAGTGTATGTACATTACTTACTGTGTGTTGGACATCAGGAAGGAAGCCTCAGCTGCAGATACAATGTTTTGGAACCATTAGTGTCCAAGTGTAGATAAAGCTTTGGGTGTGGATGGGATTATACAGAGAAAGTGTATAAATTAAAAATACAGGGGTGCCTGGGTGACTCAATGGGTTAAGTGTGCGACTTCAGCCCAGGTCATGATCTGAGCTTCGTGGGTTTGAGCCCTGCATCAGGCTCTGTGCTGACAGCTCAGAGCCTGGAGCCTGCTTCAGATTCTGTGTCTCCCTCTTCTCTGCCCCTCCCCTGCTTGTACTTTGTCTCTCTGTCTCCCAAAAATAAATAAACATTAAAATTTTTTTTTTTTTTGAACAGTACAGTTGGGGTGCCTGTGTGGCTCAGTTGGTTAAGCATCTGACTTCAGCTCAGGTCATAATCTCATTGTTCATGGGTTCAAGCCCCACGTCGGGCTCTGTACTGACAGCTCAGAGCCTGGAGCCTGCTTCGGATTTTGTGTCTCCCTCTGTCTTTGCCCCTCCCCCACTAGTGCTCTGTCTCTGTCTCTCAAAAATAAATAAATGTTTAAAAATTAAAAATAAATAAATAAAAATATAAGACAGTTAAAAAAAACTAAAAGAACTCTCCTTTTTTTTTTTTACTGTGTAATTTATACTTTTTAAGCAAAGCCTACCTGTCTAAAAGCCTAAATCCTTTTCCCTCAGACTTTTTCTCCTTTAATATATTATGAAAGACTCAAACCTTTGGTTTGAGTAAGGATGAAATACAGAAAAACACACAGTCCATCTCAGTCCTAACCTTTATGCATGATCATATAATAATGAAAATCATAAAACTTCAGGGAAGATTATACCCTTTTACTTACCCTTAAGGTGTGCATGCAAGATGACCATAAAGTAGTAAGATTTTATTACAAATATAACCAAAAGGGAGTGAGTGAGCCTTGAAAGAACCTTTACATCACTAGATTCTGCCATCACCCAAATGCTTTCAAAATTCTTTTTTTTTTTAATGTGTATTTATTTATTTATTTTGAGAGAGAGAGATGGAGAGGGGCAGAGAGAGAGAGAGGGAGAGAATCCCAATCAGGCTCCACACTGTCAGCACAGAGCCCAATACAGGGCTCAAACCCATGAACCATGAGATCATGAACTAAGCCAAAACAAAGAGTCAGAAGCTTAACTGAGCCACCCAGGCGCCCCTTAAAATTCTTCTGGAAGAGTTTCTGGAGGGTTTACAACTGACCTCACATAAGTAGTCTTTTCCATGATAATAGTTTCCTAGGGCTGCTGTAAGAAATTGGGACATAAAATAACAGAAATTTATTCTTTCATAGTTCTGGAAGCAAGAAATCTGAAATCAAGGGGCTGTCAGGGCCATATTCCCTCTGGAGGCTCCAGAGGAGATTCTTGCCTTGCCCCTTCCAGCTTCTAGTGGCTGCTGGCATTCCTTGACTTGAGGCCACATCATTCATTTCTGCCTCTGTGGTCACACTGTCTTCTCTGTGTCTGTTTTCTTCTCTTCTCTGTCTCTTCTACAGATGCTTGTCATTGGATTTAGGGCCCACGTGGATAACCTAGGATGATCTCATCTCAAGATGCTTAATGACATCTGCAAAGACCTTTTCTTCAAATAAAGTCATAAGCATAGATTCTGGGGATTAGGACTTGGACATACTGTTTTCAGGGCCATCACTTGACCCACTACATCATCCTAGTTCTATGTCTCTCTCCCTATACAGTACTTTTTTATCATGGCCCTGTCCCCTTTTTCCTTCTACCTCTTTATCTTTGATTCAATAATTTGAGTACCTATAGACAAGTGTGCCTGTCCAGGGAGGAGGATTTTGGGTCCAGAAATTGGAACTGCATTATCAGGAGCACATCAAGAAGCAAATCACCTTGGGCGAGCAGCCTAGTAAATGCTGCCAATGGGAACATGAGCGCAATTAGCTCAGCAACAGAAATACAAAAATTAGAAGGCAAATGGCCGAAAGTATCTAAAAGGTATGTATGTACCTAGGTATGAATAGATGTATAAATAGACAAATAGGGTTTCTCCTGTATGTCTTTAATTCTTAGTAAGGTTATAAAAATAGACAGTAAAATAAGAGTACATGTTGCTATGAAGTAGATGAAATAAATCCATTTACATTCTGATTTCTCTCACTTTTCTTTGAAACTCCTACTAAAGTTTTAACATTTGTTTTAAAGCTAGATATTAAAGAAGAAATCGAAGATGAAGAAAAGACAATTGAAGATTATATTGATACGAAGATGAATGACATTGATCCCATTTCCATTGAAACCATGTATTCTGTTGCCAGTCAATGCTTGCATGAAAAGAAAAATAAGAGACCAGATATTAAGAAGGTACTGGTTTTTTATATTTATTGAAAAAGTGAAGAAGGTAGGGTTCATCTTTTTTTTCCTAAGTGTACATTTCAAACCAACCCTTTAATGCATTTTTTTTGTTGTTTTTTTCTGTCTTTATGAAAGGTTCAACAGCTGCTGCAAGAAATGACAGTTTCTTGAAACTTCACTGGAAGACTCTTGGTTTTTTATATACAGCTATGTAAAACAGTTTTTAAACTAAATTTTTGTTATAAACATTCTTTTTTACCTTTAACAAGGCAGCATGGAGCATGGAACCCCCACACATATATATATAGAACAACAAAAGTAGAGCCACTGTATCGACCCTAATCCCTGGCTTTTTAGTGTCACCCTCAGTTCTTGAGTAATCCCTAAGACCTCGCCTTAGAACCTCACCAAACATGGTTTGAAAACCATAGAATTAGCAATTAAGGGGACTGGACTATAGGGTGAAAAGACCCGAAGCTGAAGCCCTAACTCCACTACTAATTTGCCATAGAGCTTTGGACAATCCCTTAACAGCGTTGAGCCTTTGTTTTTTCACTGGTAACATTAGGCTAATTATCTACTGTGCTTCTCTGACAGGTAGTCCTGGAAATCCAATGATGCAGACTATGTACAAGCACTTTGTAACATGTAAAGTGATGTAAAATTTAAAGTTTATGTAGATGTTTATACAATCCAATTACAGTCGTTTGTTTATAGGATTGTGTTCACAGTGTGTTTTTTGAGAGAGAGAGAAAGCTTGCATGAGTGGGAGGGGGCAGAGAGAAAGATAGAGAATCCCAAGCAGACTTCGCACAGTCAGCACAGAGCCTGACATGGGGCTTGATCTCTTGAACCGGTGACATCATGATCTGAGCTGAAATCAAGAGTAGGACGCTTAACCAACTGAGCCACCCAGGTGCCCCGCAATGTACTATTTTAAGCATTCACCACTAACCAAATATTACCTGATGATATGGTCATTATTAGATTATGTTATATGGCAACATATTCCATAATGAAGGAATTTTGCAGATGTTGGTAAGGCCCCTAATCTGCTGACTTTGAGTATCAACAGAGAGACTGTGCTGGGCAGGCCTGACCTAATAAGATGGTTTCTTACAAGAAGTCTGAGACATTGTCCTGTGGGCCTTGAAGAAGGAAGCTACCGTGTTGTAAGAAGGCCACATTGGCTAAGATCTACGGGTGGCCTTCTAGGCTAAGGGCTACCTTCCAGCTGTTAGCCAGCATAAAAAACTGGGACCTGGGTTGTATAACCACAAGAAACTGAATTCTTCTAGAAAGAACAACTGTTTTTTGAACCATATTTCTGACCCACTGGTTTGCTAGCTAGCCAACTAAAAATTTTTAATTTTTAGTTTCTCTCCTTATGTTCTATGAAAACCACTCAGGTAATAGGAACAATTGATAAATGTTTTGCCTTACTTTTGTGACATATAATTAAGAGAAATTTAAGACATTCTAAAGCATTTATTGCTCTGTCCACTTTCTGGTCCTATATAAAATGCTCATAGATCTCAGCTATCTGTAGTCCTTTTTTTTCACTTTCAAAACACAAGCATACCTCAGAGGTATGAAAGTTCGGTTCCAGACCATCACAATAAAGTAGGTATCACGATAAAGTGAGTCAAATAAATTTTTTGGTTTGCCAATGCATATAAAAGTTATGTTCATTCTATCCTGTAGTTTATTAACTGTGCAGTAGCATTATGTCTAAAAAATAATGTACTTACCTTAATTTAAAAATACTTTATTGCTAGAAAAGGCTAACTATCATCTTAGCTCACAGGGAGTTATAATCGTTTTGCTGGTGAAAGGTCTCACCTCCATGTCGATGGCTGCTGACTGATCAGGTGGTGGTTGCTGAAGGTTGGGGTGGCTGTGGCAATTTCTAAAAAGAAGACAACAATGAAGTTTCCCCATTGATTGACTTTTCCTTTCACAAACAATTTCCCTGTAGCATGCAATACTGCTTAATAGCATTTTACCTACAGTAGAATGTCTTCCAAAATTGGAGTCAATCCTCTCAAACCCTTCCACTGCTTTATCAGCTAAGTTGATGTAATATTCTAAATCCTTTGTCGTCATTTCAACAATCTTCACAGCACCTTCATCAGGAGTAGATTCCATTTCAAGAAACCACTTTCTCTGCTCATGCATAAGAAGCAACTCATTTGTTTAAGTTTTATCATGAGATTGTACCAATTCAGTCACAACTTAAGACTCCACTTCTACTCTTGCTCTTTCCATCACAACTGCACTTCCTCCACCAAAGTTTTAAACCTCTCCAAGTCACCCATGAGGGTTGGAATCAACTTCTTCCGAATGCCTGTTAATATTATTTTGACATCTTCTCATGAATCATAAATGTTTTTAAATGCATCTAGAATGGTAACCCTCTCCAGAAGGTTTTCGGTTTACTTTTCCCAGATCCATCAGAAGAATCTATAGCAGAAGAACCTTATGAAATGTATTTCTTAAATAATAAGACTTGAAAGTCAAAATTACTCCTTGATCCATGGGCTGCGGGCATGACTACAACGTTAAGCTCCTTATACATCACCATCAGAGCTCTTGCATGACCAAGGGAATTGTCAATGACCAATGAAATGTCAATATTTTGAAAGGAACCTTTTTTTTCTGAGCAGTATGTCCTAACAGTGGGCTTAAAATATTTAGTAAACATGTTGTAAACAGATGTGCAGTCATCCAGGCTTCATTGGTCCATTTATAGAGCATAAGCAGAGTAGATTTAGTATAATTCTTAAGGGCCCTAGGATTTTTGGAATAGTAAATGAGTACTGGCTTCAACTTCAAGTCACCAGCTACATTAGCTTCCAACAAGTGTCAGCCTGTCGTTTAAAGCTGTGAAGCCAGGCATTGACTTCTCCTCTCTAGCTATGAAAGTCCCGCATGACATCTTACAAAAGAAGGCTGTTTCCTCTACACTGAAAATGTATTGTTTAGTGTAGCCACCTTCATTAATTATCTTGGCTAGATCTTCTGGAGAACTTGCTGCAGCTTCTACATCAGCACCTGCTGCCTCACTTTGCACTTGTATGTCATGGAGATGGGTTTGTTTTTTTTTTTACTTGAACCTCAGAAACCAGCATCAGTTAGCTTTAAACTTCTTCTGAAGCTTCCTCACCTCTCCCAAGCTTCATGGAGTTGAAGAGAGTTATTAGGACCTTGTTCTGGATTAGGCTTTGGCTTAAGGGAATGTTGTGACTGGTCTGATCTTCTTTCCAGACCACTCAAACTTTCTTCGTCTCAACAATAAGGCTGTTTCACTCTCTTATCATTCATGTATTCTCTAGAAGAGCACTTAAAAAAAAATTTTTTTAATGTTTATTTTTGACAGAAAGAAACAGCGTGAGTGGGGGAGGGGCAGAGAGAAAGGGAGACACAGAATCCAAAGCAGGCTCCAGGCTCCATTCTGTCAGCACAGAACCCGACGTGGGTCTCAAACTCACAAACCATGAGATCATGAGCTGAAGTTGGACACTTAACCAACAGAACCCCCAGGCACCCCTAGGGTAGCACTTTTAATTTCCTTCAAGAAATTATACTTTGCATCACAAGTTGGCTGTTTGGTACAATAGGTCTAGCTTTTGGTCTATATTGGCTTTTGGCATGCCTTCCTCACTAAACTTAATCATTTCTAGCTTTTGATTTAAAGTAAGAGATGTGGGACACTTCCTTTCGCTTGAACACTTAGAAGCCATTGTAGGGTTATTAATTTGCCTAATTTCAATATTGTTGTGTCTCAGGGAGTAGGGAGGCCTTAGAAGAGGGAGAGAGATGGGGGAACAGTAGGTCAGTAGAGCAGTCAGAACACACACATTTATTGCTATGTTCCCTGTCTTATATGGGTACCGTACATGAGGCCCCCAAGCAAAACAGAAACGTCAAAGGTCACTGACCACAGATCACCATAACAAATACAATAATAATTAAAAGTTTGAAATATTGCAAGAATTACCAAAATGTGACAGGCACTAAGTGAGCAAATACTATTGGAAAAATGTGCCAATAGATTCGCTCGACCCAGGGTTGCCACAAATCTTCAATTTATAAAAGCTGCATTATCTGCAAAGTGAAATAAAATGATTTATGCCTATGAGTATGTATTTTAATTTTTTCCAGCTTTCTTGTGGTCTAGTTAACATAAAACTATACATACGTCAGGTGTTCAATGTGTGGTTTGATTTACATATACATTGTGAACTGATTACAACAATCAAGCTAATTAGCACAGCCATCACCTCGCATCACTACCTTTTTTGATTTGTTGGTGTGGTGAGCACATTTAAGATCCACTCTGTTAGCAAATTTCAGCATACAACACAGTATTATTAACTATACTCATCAACCTGTGGATTAGATCCAATAACTCAGTCATTTTATAATTGAAAGTTTGTATTCTTTGACCCGCCTCCTTATACTCTTTTATAGTTTTTGCTATAAGAGTGGACATAAATAGGAATGGCTTTTTAATCATTCAAATCTGAATCTCAAAAATAGTCAATATGGAGACAATAGCAATGAATCTCCAAAATTAATGCTAAGATTTCATTCCTCTGATGAAATTAGGGGAAAAAAATCATCTCATGAGATACTCTCATCTAAAACAATAATTAACAAATAATCAACTTGATTCCACAGATCTTCTGATTGTTTTCAATGGTCCAAACATTTATAATAGCAATGAACCATTAATAATGAACATTACTAAGTCCTTGTTTTCTAGGAGCTTGTTCTCAGGAGAAAATCCCTATTTGATGGAGATGAGACACTGAGATGATACAAGTAAATAAAACAGGATCAGATAGTGGGAAGTATAAAGGAAACATTAAAACTATGTGTGTGATAAAGAGATTACCTTGGATTAAAAGATTTAACAACACCCAAGCTCAAAAAACAAACAAACAAAATGAAACCTACCAATGTATGGTCTCAGAAATGGCAACCATTGCTACAACTTAGAAAAAAGAAAATAAAAAAATAAAAATTGAATCAAGTTTTATTTGGTGTTTAGCTCTGTTATCAGATGCCCTTGGGTTAGCAGTGACCTAAGAATAAGACTTTGTCATCAAATTTCTACTACTATCCCGGGGCAAGGATTACTATCTTTTAGATTATGTCAGGTATTTTCCTCTACTAGGCTATTTATTTATGCATCAGGGTAGTTTGTTGAAGATAGCTGTTAAGGTTATCTAACTCTCTGGTTGCTTGCATTAACCCCATACTTATCTGGCAGCCTTTTCATTTTGATTTCTTGCCTGGATTTGCCTTTTAGAAAACAATGCACAGTGACAAAGACTATGGCAACCTACGTATCAGTTTCTGTTTCAGAGTGTTTTTTTAATGTTCATTTTATTTTTGAGAAAGAGACAGAGCATGAGTGCATGAGGGGCAGAGAGAGAGAGAGAGAGAGAGAGAATCTGAAGCAGGCTCCTGACTCTGAGCTGTCAGCACAGAGCCCAATGTGGTGCTTGAACTCATGAACCACGAGTCGAAGTCGGACGCTTAACTGACTGAGCCACCCAGGTGCCCCTCAGCGTCTCTGTATGATTAGTAAATTCACGTCCTGGTTTATACCTAAGTCTTTCAAAAGTGTAGGTAGCATGAATTAAATTTTCACAATTGATCATGTCAGGCTGATCTGCAATTCTAAAATTCAAACCTTAGACTTTGAGTGACCCTTTCTCCTACTACAGTGTCTCGACCTCTTTTTAGAATTAAAAAGAAGCTACTAGCTCCAGCAATTGCACACTAAGTATTTATCCAGAGAATTTACCCAAAAATACTAATTCAAAGGGATACATGAGCCTCAACATTTATAGCAGCAATATTTACAATAGCCCAATCATGGAAACAGCCCTAATGTCCATCGACTGATGAACAGATAAAGAAAATGTGGTATATATACGACAGAATATTACTCAACCATAAAAATGAGTGAAATCTTGCCACGTGCAATGCCATGGATAGAGCTAGGGAGTATTATGTTAAGCAAAGTAAGTCAGAGAAAGACAAATACCGTGTGATTTCACTTATGTGTAGAATTTAAGAAAAAACAAATGGGGAAAATAAAACAAACATGGGGGAAAGGAGAGAGAGAGGCAAACTAAGAAACAGACTCTTAACTATAGAGAACAAACTGATGGTTACCAGAGGGAAGGTGTGTGGGGAGATGGGTTAAATATGTGATGGGGATTAAGGAGTGCACTTGTGATGAGCACTGGGTGTTGTATGTAAGTATTGAATCACTAAGTTGTACACCTGAAACTAATATTGCATTGTATGTTAGCTAACTGGAATTTAAATAAAAACTTTTCAAATGTATAGTTAACACTATGGTGGCGATTATCTGGCAATATACAAGTACATTAAATCACCATATTGCATAACTTAAACTTACACGATGTTATATGTCAATTATATCTCAATAAAGCTAGGAAAGAAAGAACTTAAAAGTTAAGCAAGAGACTGCATACTTAGTTCCTCCTCCCCTTTGTAAAATGGCTAAATAATGACAGAACTTTTCCTAGAAAGTGAGGAATATTTCCATAACATATTTTAGAAGAAGACTAACACTTTTCTTTATAGTGATAACACAATTTGGCTATTATAGGTTAGTGAGTGGCTTCAAAAATATGTTGAAATGTTGACCAATAGCTTTAAAAAAAAGTCAACAATGCTTCCATTAATGGTATTCTTTGGTCAAATATTCTTAAATTCATGTTATTGGAAAAAACTTGTTACGGCTTACTCCGTTAAACATATTAGGAAACCCTGCCATACCAAGATTGTTTTTCTTTTTTGACAGAGAAAGATCAGTAAGAACATGTGCCATTAAATACTCAGGGCTCAAAAATGACAAAGGAGCTCCAAAAATTTGCCTCTCCATAAAAACAATGAATACAATGGCAAAAATTGTCAGAACTGACTTTTTTAGAACTAGAAACTTTACAATAACCCAAGGGACATTTACTCAAGAAAAAGGGCTGAATCCCAATAGGAATGACAAGTTTTGTGGCATTTTAATTTGTCCTAATACTATCCCTTATGTCCAGCTTGCAGCCTTGAAGAAAAAGCAGCCCACATTCTTGGTACCAGAGAGTGCAGAACAGACCTGGAGCTCTTTCAAAGCTTCCTTCTGAAAGAATTGTAGTTGTTTTACCACTCAGGTGGTTCCAAAGACGTCCTAGGTCTTATCTTTATTTGACCTGACTAAAGCTCACCCACCTAGTGCTAAAAACCTCCCTGTGGAGTCATTTGTCAAAAACATTTGCTGGCTAATGATTTAATCACAGCTGGCTGAAGTGATGAATAACAGGACAAACAATAGGTTAACTAAAAAGTTTAAAAGAAAAATCTGACAAATAAGATATTCATTATGGCTTTTAAAATCTCTAACATATTCCTGGGAACCAAGAAAACCACGCATATGTGCAAGGCCATGCACATGCTCGAAATGAAAAAGACCTGAGAAATCCCTAAACTCTCAACTCTGGCTGACCTTGTGGCTCTGTACAAGCAAGAAGTGAGGATTAAGGCAGAGTCTAAATTACCTAGTTTAGTGTGGAAGGTGGGTCTCTATATGCACTCAGAGCCCTAGCCAAGACTCTTTTATTGGGAGATTTATTGGCTGCAGTTGTTTAAGGAAATCTCGGTCTATTCAATAGTGATGACTAAGCTGAACAGAGACTTGGTGGCCACACATTACGAAGAATACACACTTTACAGGATTTGTTTATGAAAGTCATTAAACAACTAAAACAATTAGCAACAATAAGTCTTGGGGAGGGGACGGAGTGATTTCCAGAGTTGCCACTATTTAAAATGCCCAGTTTTCAACAAAGACATACCATACATACAAAGAAAAAACAAAGTATGACCTATACCCAATAAAAAAAAAAAAAAAAGTCAATAGAAACTACCTGAGGAAGCCTGGATGTTGGATCTACTGGAGAAGGACTTTATCAGCTATTTTAAATATGTGCAAAGAGCTAAAGGAAATCATGTCTGAAGAACCAAAGAAAAGTATAAGAATGTTTTGCCATACAGCAAATATCAATAAAAAGATAAAAATTATAAAAAGGAACCAAATGAAAATCCTGATGTTGGAAAGTACAATAACTAAAGTAAAAATTCACTAGAATGGCTTACCAGCATATTTGAGCAGGCCAAAAGAAATCAATAAATATGACGATAAATCAAATGAGGGAAAGAAAAAATAAGGAAAAATGAGCAGATCTTTAGAAACGTATAGGACACCCTGAAGTTTACCAACATACATGTAATGGGAGTCCTAAAAGGAGAGGTGAGAAAGTGCTAGAAAGAATATTTGAAGAAATGATGGACAAAATTTTTCCAAATTTGATGAAAATTAATCTATGCATCCAAGAAATTAACAACTGCAAGTTGTTAAACTTAAAAAGATAAAGAGGATAAACTTAAGGAGAGCCGCACCTAGACTGGTCATAATTAAGGTCAGAGAATCTTGAAAGCAGCAAAAACAAAGTGACTCAGTAGGTACAAAGGTCCAATAAGATGAATAGATATAGATTTCTTATGAGTTAGGAAGCCAGCTAATAAAACTTATTAGAAAGAATATAAAATAAAAGTAAGGACTTTTTGTGCATGGATTTGATGTTATCAGTTTTGTTTACTTGGGTTTTTTTTTAATTGTTTTTAATTTTACTTTTTTTCTTTTTACCTTTGGATTCCCCTTACCCATTTCTCCCACCATCTGTCCCACTTCTAGAAATCACAGATCTGTTCTCTGTATCTATGAGCTTGTTGAGGTATTTCTGTTTGTTTCTTTTTTTAGAATCCACATATAAGAGAGATTATACAGTATTTGACTCTTTCTATATATTTCACCTAGCATAATGACCTCAAGGTCCATATATGTTGTTGCAGTTAAAAAGATTTCACTTTTTTATGGCTGAATAATATTCCATTGTCTGTATATACCACTGTTTATTTATCTATTCATCCATTGATGATCACTTAAGTTTTTTTCCATATTTTGGCTATTGTAAATAATGCTGCAGTGAACAAATGGGGGTGCATTTTTTTTTTAGTTAGTATTTTTGTTTTCATCAGATAAATACCCAGAAATTGAACTGCTGGATTATATGGTAGTTCTAATTTTAATTTTTTGATGTATCTCCATCCTGTTTTCTATAGTTCCACCAATTTATATTCTCACCAACAGTGCATGAGGGTTCCTTTTTCTCCACATCTTCAACACTTATTATATCTTGCCTTTTTTATACTAGCCATCCTTACTGGTTGAGGTGATATTTAGTTATGGTTTTGATTTGCATTTCTCTGATGATTAATGATGCTCAGCATTTTTTCATGTACCTGTTGGCAATCTGTATGTCTTTTCTAGACAAATGTCTATTCATATCTTCTGCCCTTTAAAAATATTTAATTGGGGCACCTGGGTGGCTCAGTTGGTTGCGCAACCAACTTCGGCTCAGGTCATGATCTTGCAGTTGGTGAGTTCAAGCCCCACGTCGGGCTCTGTGCTGACAGCTCAGAGCCTGGAGCCTGCTTCGGATTCTGTGTTTCCCCCTCTCTCTGCCCCTCCCCTGCTCACGCTCTGTGTCTCTCTGTCTCTCAATAATAAATAAATGTTAAAAAAAAATTTTTTTTTTTAACATTTAAGTCCAGTGTAGGTGGCATACAGTGTTACAGAATTACAACACAGTGATACAAAACTTCCATATACGACTCAGTGCTCATCAAGATAAGTATCCTCTTAATCCCCTTCACCTAGTGCACCCATCCTCCCACCCACCTCCCTTCTGGTAACCGCATGTTTGTTCTCTATAAAGAATTTTTGGGGGGGATATCATACTCTTGGTTTCAACTCAGGTCATAATCTCACGGTTTTGTGAGTTCAAGCCCCGCATTGGGCTCTGTGCTGACAGTGTGGAGCCTGCTTGGGATTCTGTCTCTCTCTTGCTCTGTCCTTTCTCCACTCGTGCTGTGTCTGTCTCTCTCAAAATAAATAAATGAATTTAAAAAAAAAAAGAGAGAGAGAAACTGTTCTTTGGTTTATCTCTTTTTGCCCCTTTGTTCACTGCTTTCTCTCTCTTTTTTTTTTTTAATGTTTATTTATTTTTGAGAGAGAGACAGAGTGCAAACAGGGAAGAGGCAGAGAGGGAAGGAGACACAGAATTGGAAGCAGGGTCCAGGCTCTGAGCTGTCAGCACAGAGCCCAACGTGGGGCTCAAACCCACAAACCATGAGATCATGACCTGAGCCAAAGTTGGATGCTTAAGCAACTGGGCCACCCAGGTGCCCCCACTGTTTTGCTTCTTAAAATCCACCCTGTGAGTGGAATCATATGGTATTTGTCTTTCTCTGATTTATTTAGCTTAGCATTCTACTCTCTAGATCCAACCATGTTGCTGCAAATGGCAAGATTTCATTCTTTTTTATGGCTGAATATTTCAGTGTGTGTGTGTTTCTGTGTGTCTGTGTGTGTTTATCACATTGTCTTTAACCATTAGTGTCTACTCATATCTTCTACCCATTTTTTAATTGGATTTTTTTTCTATTGAGTTATATGAGTTCTTTATACATTTCGGATATTAACCCCTTACCATAAATATGATTTGCAAGTATTTTCTCCCAATTAGTAGGGTGCCTTTTCCTTTTGTGGATGACTTCTTTCCTGTACAAAAGCTTTTTGGCATTATGTAGGTTTCATAGTTTGGTTTTGCTCTGTTGCTTTTTGTGTGTGTGTGTCAGATTCAAAATATCATCACCAAGACCTAAGTTAGGGAACTTACCACCTATGTTTTCTTCTAGGAGTCTTACAGTTTCAGGTCTTATTTATTTTCTTTCTTTCTTTTTTTTTTTTAAGTTTATTTATTTTGAGAGAGACAGCCTAAGCATGGGAGGTACAGAAAGAGTAGGAGAGAAGGAATACCAAGCAGGCTCTGTGCTACAGAGTGCAGACCTTGACATGGGGCTCGATCACATGAACCATGAGCTCATGGCCTCAGCCAAAATCAAGGGTCAGACACTCAACTGACTGAGCCACCTACACACCCTCTGGTCTTATTTTCAAGTCTGTATTTTGAGTTAATTTTTATATATGGTGTAAGGTAGTAGTTTAGTTTTATTCTTGCATATAGCTGTACAGTTTTCCCAACACCATTTATTGAAGAGACTTTCTTTCTCTCATTGTACATTTCTTGGCTTCCATATCATAAATTAATTGACCACATATGCATGGGTTTATTTCTGGGCTCTCTATTCTGTTCCAGTGATCTATATGTTTATTTTATTCCAATACCATACTGTTTTGATTACCATAGCTTTGTAATGTACTTTGAAATTAGGGAGCATTTTGCCTCCAGCTTTGTTCTTTTCTCAAAATGGCTTTGGCTATTTGTTTTTTTTGTGTGTGTGTGTTTGTTTTTTTGTTTTTTGTTTTTTGGGTTTTTTTTTTTTGTGGTTCCATACAAATTTTAGGATTATTTGTACTATTTCTTTGAAAAATGCCATCATAATTTTGATAGTGATTGCATTAAACCTGTAGATTGCTTTGGGTAGTATGGACATTATAACAATATTGATTCTTCTAATCATGAGCATGATATAGCTTTCCATTTTTTCTGTTTTTTTTCACTTTTCTTTCACTATTGTCTTGTAGTTTTCAATATATAGGTTTTCCCATCCTTGGTTAAATTTATTCCTGGGTATTTTTTTTTTGATACAATTTATACAATTGTTTTCTTTATTCTCTTTCTGAGAGTTTATATCACTGTATAGAAACACAAGAGATTTGTGTTTGATTCGATTTGATTGATTTGATTAGAGAATTTAGTGCATTTACATTTAAATTAATACCTGATAAATATGTACTTATTGCCATTTTGTTAATTGCTTATTTATATCCTGCAACTTACTTTTTTCACTTAATTGGTTCTCACAGTTTTTTGTTGGGAGTCTTTAGGGTTTTTTTTATATGTACTACGTCATCTGCAAATAGTGACAGTTTTACTTCTTTCTTTTGGATGTCTTTTATTTCTTTTCCTTTTCTAATTGCTCTGGCTAGGACTTCCAATACTTGAATAAAAGTGGCAAGAGTGGCCATCTTTCTCTTTTTTCTGATCTTAGAAAAAAGGCTTTCATCTTTTCACCATGGAGTAAAAGCTGTGGGCCTGTCATACATGGCCTCTATTATATTGAGGTACATTTCTCCTATACCCACTTTGTTGAGAGTTTTCATCATAAGTGGATGTTGAACTTTGTCAAATGCTTTTTCTGCATCCACTGAGAAGACCATATGATTTTTATTCCTATTTTTGTTAATGCAGCATATCACATTCACTGATTAGCAGATGTTGAACCATCTTTGCAGACCTGGAATAACTCCTACTTTATCAGTGTATGATCATTTTGATACATGATTGAATTCAGTTTGCTAATATTTGTTAAGGATTTTTGCATCTTGTTCATCAGGGGTACCAGCCTGTAATGTTCTTTTCCTGTGGCATCTTTGTCTGGTTTTGGTGTCAGAGTAATGCTGACATTATAAAGTAAGCTTAGAAGAGTTCCCTCCTATTTTTTTGGAAGAGTATGAGAAGGATTTGTATTAATTCTTTTTTTTTTTTTTAATTTTTTTTTTTTTAACGTTTATTTATTTTTGGGACAGAGAGAGACAGAGCATGAACGGGGGAGGGGCAGAGAGAGAGAGGGAGACACAGAATCGGAAACAGGCTCCAGGCTCTGAGCCATCAGCCCAGAGCCTGACACGGGGCTCGAACTCACGGACCGCGAGATCGTGACCTGGCTGAAGTCGGACGCTTAACCGACTGTGCCACCCAGGCGCCCCTTTTTTTTTCAACTCATTAATGAAACCATCTGGTCCTGAACTTTTATTTGTTGTAAGGTTTTTGATGACTAATTCAACCTCCTTACTAGTAATCTGTTCGAATTTTCTATTTCATCATGATTATATCCTTATATCTAAAGTGAGTCTCTTGTAGGCAGAATATAGATGGCTCGTTTGTTTTTGTTTTTGTTTTTGTTTTGTATCTATTCAGCCACTCTGTGTCTTATGATTATTTAGTCCATTTACATTTAAATTAATTACTGATAAGTATGTACTTATTGCCATTTTGTTAATTGTTTATTTTATGTTTTTTCTAGTTCTTCTCTGTTCCTTTCTTCCCTTGCTCTTTTTTTTCTTTTGTGGTTTGATGACTGTCTTTAGTGGTATACTTATATTCCTTTCTCTTTATCTTTTGTGTATTTACTATAGATTTTTGCTTTGTGGTGACAAGGCTTACATATAACAATTTATATCTATGACAGTCTATTTTAAATCGATAAAAACCTAAGTTTGATCCTATTCTAAAGCTTAGCATTTGTGGTCTCCCTCTCCTCCAATGTTTTCTGGTTTTGATGTCACATTTTACATCTTTTTATCTTGTGTATCCCTTGCAATCATAGTTATTTTTATTACTTTTGTCTTTTAAACTTGATACTAGGTTTATAAGTGACTAATCCACTACCTTTACAATGTATTTCACCTTCCCAGTAAGATTTATTTTTCATGTTTTCTTGTTACTAGTGTCCTTTCTTTTCAGATTAAAGTTCCTTTAATATTCCTTGTGAGTTTGGTTTAGTGGTGATGAACTCCTTTAGCTTATGCTCCCCAAGGAGATAAAGAAAAACTCTATCTCCCCTTCAGTTCTGAATGAAAACTTTGCCAGGTAGAGTATTCTTGGTTGAAATTGTATTTTCATCCAGCTCTTTGAATATATTGTGTCACTCTCTTCTGGCCTGCAAAGTTTCTACTGAAAAACCTGCTTATAGTCTTATAGGCGTTCCTTTGCATGTAACAAGTTGTTTTTTTCGTGTTGCTTTTGATGTTCTCTCTTTGTCTTTAATTTTTGCCATTTTAATTACAAGGTGTCTTGGTATAGGTTTCTTTGGATTCCCCTTATTTAGAATTTTCTGGGCTTCCTGAATCTGGATGTTTGTTTCCTTTCCTAGGTTAGAGAAGTTTTGGCCATTAGTTCTTCAAACATTTCTGCCCCTTTCTCTCTCTCTTCTCCTTCTAGGATTCCTATAATGCAAATTATAATCTGTTTGATGTTGTCCTATAAGTCCCTTACATTATCTTCACTTCTTATTTATTTTTTTTCTGCCCTGATTGGGTGAGTTCCACTGCCTTCTTCTGCTTAATATATTCTACTTTTGAACCCTTCTAGTGTATTTTTCAGTTTAGTAATTGTATTCTTCAGCTCTGTGACTTCTGTTTGGTGCTTTCTTATATTTTCCATCTCTTTTTTGAAATTTTCACCGTGTACATCCATCCTCCTCCCCAGTTTGGTGAGTATCTTCATGACCATTACTTTGAACTCTGTGAGGCAAATTAATTATCTCTATTTCATTAAGGTTTTTTTTTTTTTTTTTCAGATTTTATCTTGTTCTTTTATTTGGAACATATTCATCTGTTTCTTCATTTTGCTCAACTCTGTTGATTTCTTACAGTAGATGAAACAACCATCTCTCCCACTCTTGAAGGAGTAGCCTTGTGTAGAAGCCTTGTCACTCAGCTAACTCTGACCAGCTAACTGGTCATGAGCCAGCTAACTCTTTGTCATCTCTCAAACCTTTGTTCTACCCAAGCAGCCTATTACATTTTTAATAGCTCCCAGTAGCTGAGGATGTACCAAGACCTGTGAGTGTCCCTAAGGGGAGCATCTCAGCATGTAGATTCAGACTATTTAGAAGCCAGGCCCTCAGGCAGCAGCTTTTAAAAGTTTGCAAATATATGTAGTGTTGTGGGACTACAAGTGTTAAGTTCCACTGGTCAGGCAATCTGGCAGTATCCTCTGGGTAGCAGTCGCAAAAATAGGGGTTCATATGAGCAAATAAGTTCTTTTCCGGGAGATACTTGTGAGCTGGAGCAAAGCAGAAGGAGAGCATCAAGATGGTGTTCACAGCCTATGCTCCTTAAAAGCAGCTTCATAGTTCACTAGGTGTGTGATAAACCTAAATCTTGATCCTTAGGTTAAAGCTCCAGGAAATGCTGAGGCCTCCTTCACAGAAAGACTAGGGGGTGTGCTTCAATCTGCTTTCTGTGCAGTGCCCTGAGAGTGGCAACCTGCTAAGAACCATCATTCCCATTGCCAGTCCCACTGGACCCAGGAATGCAAGCCCCCATGGCCAAAAGAGATAGGCAGTCAAAGGCATCCCTTGGGTGCCAACTGCAAAACCAGGGTACTAGACAAGAAAATCAGATTCAAGATGGCAACATAGGACCCTCCCATAGACACACTGAGTCTACAGCTACAAATGGAACAATTTCCTCTTTAAAAAATCCCCTCTGAATGATGACTGCACATCAGGCAGATAAGAAAGACACATCAAAACAGGTGGAAGAGGTGGGGATACAATTTACCATAATCCCCACCTCCAGCACAGAGACCCACAATGGGGAGAAAGCTTAAAGCCCACCACTTCTCCCCAAGGAGCAAAGGGTTTGAACCACCATGAGGCATCTCAACTTGCATCTTTATGAGCCCCCAAAACATCTAACTCTGAAAACAAAAAGGACTTGTGTCCCAAGACTCATAGATTATAGTGACCAGGGAGATAGCTTTCATAGGCCTCTGCACTTAGTCTCCCCTACCCCAGGGCCCAGCTCAGAGGCAGCCAATTACACCCAGACTTAGAGTGAAGGAGGCTTACCTGCTTGTATTAAAGCTCTGGCCTGAGGGGCAAGTGTCTAGTTTAATACATCTGGGAGCCAGCTGGAACATTCCTCAGGGACAGAGATCGGTGGGCACCATCTTTATGCTCTCCCTTTTCTGTATTCCAGAGCACCAGGATCCCCAGAAGGGAGTTTTTACATGTGTGTGGTGCCCCGATCTTTGTGGCTGCTGCCCAGGATATACCTCTTGACTGTGTGGCTCTGGAGGCCAGGGGAGCTTGTGTTTCCAGTCCCATGCTATTGTAATAATTGGTGTCACCCAAGATTTGGAACTCAAGGTCTGTCTGGTGCCCCAATCTTTGTGGCTGCTACCAGGGAACACCTGTACATCACCTGGTTCTGGTGGCCAGTAGGACTTATGCTCATGGGTTCCACAGGACTGTAAGCAAAAGAGAAAGAGTTCTTAAACAGCAGTTCAACACCACTGAGGCACAGCAGGAGGCGACAAACCCAGCATCTAGGTCTTTCCGTGAAAGAGACCTTTCAGCTAATCATCAGAGCTGCAGCCTGAGGGGCAGGCTTCTAATTAAAAAGGGATCTAGGGGTTGACTAATCCTTTCCAGAGACCCCAGAAGACAGACGTTATCTTTATGCTCTCCCTCTGCCCACTCCAGAGTGCCAGTCTGTCCTGGAGGGGTGCTTTACATGCAGCTGGTGCCCTGGTTAATAGCTGATTTTTTAAAATCAGAAACCATGGAGGTTAGAAGGCAGTGGGAGGATATATTCAAACTGAAAGAAATATATATATATTCAAACTGCTGAAAGAAAAAGAATGTCAACCAATAAATCCAACAAAACTATCCTTCAGTTAAGGAGAAAATATGACAGTCACAGAAAAACAAAAGTTGAGAGAATTTGTGACTAGAAAATTTGCCCTATGAGAAAAAGATAAGAGTTCTTCCAGCTGAAATGAAAGAACACTAAAGAGTAACTCAAATCCATAGGAAGAAATAAAAAATTTCTAGTAAAGGCAACTACATAGGTAAATATAAAAGACATTATAAATATATTTTGTTTGTGGCTCTTTTTCTCTAAAAGACAAGTGCATAGAGCTATAATTAAAAATCTGTGTTGGTGGACATCCCATATGTAAGGATATCATTTGTATGACAATAATGGCACAAAGAAGGGGGCAGGGCAGAGTCCTATACAGAAACTATTGAAATTAGGTTAGTATTACTCCAAAGTAGATTTTTATAAGTTAAGATGTTAATTGTAATTCCCAGGGCACCATTAAGAAAATAACTTTTAAAATATGGTAAAAGAAATGATAAGGAGGGTCACCTGGGTGGCTCAGCTGGTTAAGCATCTGACTCTTGATTTCGGCTCAGATCATGATCTCATGGGTTCATGAGTTTGAGCCTTGCATAGGGCCCTGAAATGACAATACAGAGCCTGCTTGGGATTTTTCTCTCTCCCTCCCTCTCTGCCCCTTCCTGGCTTGTTCTCTCTCTCTCTCTCTCTCTCTCTCTCTCTCTCTCAAAAAAATACATAAAACTTAAAAAGTAATGATAAGGAAATTTAAATACTATATGAGAATGTATCTATTGGCAGTCATAGAGGAAATGAGTAGCAAAAATGACAACATATAGAAAAATAAATAGTAAAATAACAGATGTAATTCCTACCTTCTCAATAATTACATTAAATGCAAATGGATTAAACACTCCAACTAAATGGAGACATTGGAAAATGGATAAAATTACATGATCCAACTGCATTCTTTCTAAAAAAGACTCACTTTATATTTAAAGATGTGAATAGGTTGACAGTAAATGGACTGAAAAAGATATACCATGCAAATGGTAACTAAAAGAGAGTTGGAGTAGGTATATGAATACCAGACAATATAGATTTTGAGGCCAAAATTCTTACTATAAACAAAGGACTTCTTTTTATAATGCTAAAAGAGTCAACCTATCAAGAAAATATAACAATTATAAACAGATGTGCATCTAACAACAGAGCTTTAAAAAACATGAAGCAAAAACAAACATAATTGAGAAAGAAAATAGACAATTCAACAATAGTTGTTGAAGACTTTACCTTGATGGATTAGGTGGAAGATGACAAGGAAATAGAACACTTGAGCAGCACTATAAATCAAATAGACTTAACAGAATCTATAGAACACTCTACCCAACAATAGCAGAATACACATTCTTCTAAGCTCATGAGTAATTCTCTAAGACCATATGTTAGTCCATAAAAAAGGTATTAGTTTCCAGTGGCTGATGTAACAAATTGACACAATCTTGATAACTTAAAATAATAGAAATTAATTCCCCTAAAATTTTAGAGCTTAGAAGTCTAAAATCAGTACTATTGACCAAAATCAAGGTGTGGACATGACTGTAACCCCTCTCCAAAATCTCTAGAGAATCCATTTCTTGCTCTAGCATCAATGCTGGTTGCCAGCATTTTTAGCTGATGGCCACATCACTTCAATCTCTGCCTCCATCTTAACATTACCTTTAACATTTACCTTTACCTTAACATTAATTTTGTAGTCAATTTTTTTCTGCCTCTCTCTTATAAAGATACATGCTATTGTATTTAGGGCCCACCAGATAATTCAGGATAATTTCCTGATCTCAAATCCTTAGCTTAGTCACATTTGCAAAGATCCATTTACTGAAGAAAGTAGCATTTACCAGTTCCAACAAATAGGACAAATCTCAATAAATTTCAAAGGATTGAAATCATACAAAGCTAGTACTCTAGCCACAGGAGAATTAAATTAGAAAATAATAAACTGGGGGTGCCTGGGTGGCTCAGTCGGTTAAGCACCTACTCTTAGTTTCAACTCAGGTCATGATCTCATGGTTTGTGAGTTTGAGCCCCACATCGGGTTCTGCGCTGTCAGAGCAAAGTCTGCTCAGGATTCTCTCTCTCCCTCTCTCTCTGCCCCTCTCCTGTTCTCTCTGTCTCTTTCTCAAAATAAGTAAATAAAGTTTAAAATTTTTAAAAAAATAACAGAAGGAAATTTGGGAAATTCACTAACATATATAAATTAAACAACACATTCTTAAATATATGATGATTCAAAAAGAAATCACAGGCAAATTATAAAATGCTTTGAGATGAATGAAAAACAAACAAAACTTGATGGGATGCAGCAAAAGCAGTGCCCAAAGTAGACACAAAAATCCACCCCCAAATTCTAGCAACTGAATCCAGCAATATATAAAAAGGATTACACACAAAAACCAAGTAAAATTTATCCCGGGAATGCAAGATTGGTTCAATATACAAAAATCAGTGACTATAATACACCATTTAAATAGAGTAAAAGACAAAAACCACATGATTGATCCTATCAATAGATGCAGAGAAAACATTTCACAACATTCAATACTCTTCCATGATAAATTCACTCACAGATAAAGAATAGAAGGCAACATAATCTCATAAACATAGCTGAAAAAATAAAAAAACAAAAACAACCCAGAACATCTTATGTAATGGTGAAAGCCTGAAAGCTCTTTCTCTAAGATCAGGAACACAGCAAGGATTTCCACTCTTTCCATTTCTAGTCACACAAAACAAAAGAAGAAGCAGAGGAAGGAGGAGGAGGGGAGAAAAGGGAAGAGAGAAGAAAGAATCACGGGAGTAGCAGACAGGAGGGAGAGGAAGGGAAGGAAGGAAAGGAATCCAGGCTGGAAAGTGAAACTCTCTATTTACGATGACATGTATCATTAATGGAAAATTCTAAGGAGTCCACATGCACAGAGGGAAAAATCATTATTAGAGCTAATAAACAAATTTAGCACCGTTGCAGTATACAAGATCAACACATGAAAATAGGTTGTGTTTCTATACATTAGCAATGAGCGGTCTGAAAAGGAAACTAAGTCTCACTTACAATAGCATCAAAAAGAATAAAATACTATGGAATAAATTTAATCAAAGAAGTACAAGATTATACACTAAAAACTACAAATCATTGTTGAAAGAAATTAAAGCAGACAAATAAGTGGAAAGACAGTCTATGTTTATAGATTATAAGCCTTAATGTTAAGGTGGCGATATTTTCTAAATGATCTACAGGTTCAGTAAAATCCTTAGCAAAATCACAACTGGCTTCTTTAAGCAGCAATGGACAAGTTGATCCCAAAATTCACATAGAAATGTAAGGGAACGAGAAAGCCAAAATAATCTTTAAAAAAGAAGATCAAATTCGGAGGGCTCCCACTTCCTGACTTCAAAACTTACTAAAACTACAGTAATCAAGACAATGTGGTCCTGGCATGAAGATAAATAATTGAGAAATTAACTGTCACATATACGGTCAGTTGATTTGCCAAGACTGTTTAAAAGGAGAATGAATAGTCTTTTCAACAAATGGTGCTGGGACAACTGGATACATACACGCAAAAGAATGAAGTTGGACCCCCTACCTTACATCACATAGAAAAATAAGCTCAAAATGGATGGAATACCTAAAGGTAAGAGCAAAATTACAGAACTCTTAGAAGAAAACGTCAGTGTTTTCTTCTTGAATGGGGCAAGTTTCCCAGATATGACACCCAACGCACAAGCAGTCGAAAAAAGAATGAATGAATGAATGAATGAATGGATGGATGGGTGGGTGAATAAAGATAAATTAGACTTAATGAAAATTAAAAAGTTTTGTGCCTCAAAAAACATTATTAAGAAAAGGAAAAAGCAATCCATAGGATGGTATATTTGAAAATCATATATGTGATCATATATGTGATAAGAATCTGCTATCCAGAATATAGAAAGCACTATTACAACTCAGTAAAAAAGAATAATAACTCAACTGAAAAATGAGTTGTTTCACATCTGGATAGAAATTTCTTCAAGATATACAAATGGTCAATAAGCACATGAAACGTACTTGATACATGTACAGGCCTTTTTATAACTTCTTCCAGAAATGGCAAATGCCTCCAGAGAAATGGAGATGCTGGGTTTATGTTTTTAGATTTCTATCTTCTCCCAGATCTTGGTCTCTATTTCTTGACTACTTGTGAATCCTCTGATGCCTTTGAGCAGAATTTTTCCCCTACTTTTCCTCAGGGGGAAAGTTGAACTGAATTAGCTGCTCTACTCTTAGCAAAAGCAGAAGTCACCCGGTTTCATTTTCATTTCAGATAGAATTCCATCCCTTCTTGAGACTTTTTTTCTTGGCTTCCTGGTTTTCCTCCTGTCTCTCTGTTCCTCAGTTTCTTTTGAATGCTTCTCTGTCCCTTCCTAGCCTGTTCATATTGATGATTCTACCCTAGATATCTCTTCTTTCTGGACATATCTATCTTGTCCAGTTAAGGAGTTTCAAATATCATCCACATGCAGATGACTAGATTTTTCTAGTTCTCATTATTAGCCAACTAGCCTGAAATATGCTTTTTTCCCAAACAAACTGCAGTTCTTGGAACTTCTTAAATATGACATGGCTATCTGTGTATTTATGCATATGACCCATTCTTTTCTTCTGCCTGAAACGCTCTTACCTGCCTTGTCCACCTGGCAATATCCAGATATTGCCACATATCAATTCTTTAAGATTCAGTGCAAGGATCCACTCCACAGTCTTTTCTGATTCCCAGGTAGAAATAGGTGCCTCTCCTCTGTTCTTTATTTTTTTTTTTAAGTTTATTTATTTATTTTGAGAGAGAAGGAGACAGCAGGGAAGAGGTAGAGAGAGGAGAGAAAGAATCCCAAGTAGGCTCTGCACCATCAGCACACAACCTGTTCCGGGGCTCAAACCCACAAACCGTGAGGTGATGACCTGAGCAGAAATCAAAAGTCGGATGCTTACCTGACTGAGCCACCGAGGCGCCCCCTCTGCGTTCTGACAGTACCCCCATAACAGTTAAAAATAATAATAATGCTGGGGCGCCTGGGTGGCTCAGTCGGTTAAGCATCTGACTTCAGCTCAGGTCACGATCTCGCGGTCCGGAGGTTTGAGCCCCGCGTCGGGCTCTGGGCTGATGGCTCAGAACCTGGAGCTTGCTTCCGACTCTGTGTCTCCCTCTCTCTCTGCCCCTCCCCCATTCATGCTGTCTCTCTCTGTCTCAAAAATAAATAAACGTTAAAAATAATAATAATAATGTTATGTATGTTAATTTATAAGTTTGTTAATTTTTAAAAAGTTGTATGTTGCACTGGTTTTATTAAACGATTACAAACACTGCTCAAAGTGCTTCCCCTCTATTAACTTATTTAATCCTCATAACAAGCCTAGGAATTTGGTATTTTTATCCATATTTTACCAATGAGGAAATTGAAGTGAAGTGACTTGCCCAAGGTTATGCAACTAAGAAATTTCAGGGCTGGGATTTTAACTCAGGCATCTGACAGCAATGTGCAACCTTAACCACCACACCCTATGTCATCATATAAACATCATCTTCTCTATCATTGAGAGCTAACTGCTGTGCCAAGCACTGTATTATGAGCATGTTCTCATTTAATAATCCTATAAGACACGTTCTATCTTTTCCTTATTGAGGAAATTGATGACCCCAAAGTTTAAGTAACTTGTTCCTAGCGGTCATCATATTAAATTGCCATTGTCCACTCTTCCCTACATCGATGCCCTTTGCAATATAGTTGTATAACTTTTCTCATCAGAAAGCACAGTCTGTTTCCCAAGCCCTTAGATCTAAGATGGCCTTGTAACTAGCTTTAAACAATAGAATGCACCAAAAGTGATATTGCAGTTCCTAACCTGGGCCTCAAGAGTCCTTGGGTATTAGTCTCCTGGAACACTGCCACTGCCATGAGAACAATCCTGGGCTGAGAGACCATGCATAGCAGGGACAAGTCACCTCAGATAATGTCATCTTCGACCAGCCAACCTGTCAGGTGACCACAGATATATGAGAATATGAGAGGTTAACCAACTGTAGACTTGTGGAAAGTGATTGCTGCTGTTCTAAACCACTACATATTGGGAGTGGTTTGTGGTATGGTAGCAATAACTGAGTTCAGTCATTTAGCCACTAAGTGGCAGCATCACACACACAGACACACACGTTCACAAACACATGACCCATGTTGGTCCGTCCATACAGCCTGGTAATCGGAAACTAGGAAATTACAGTTTAAATCGCATTCATACCTTGCCTCTTCCCATTAAGCATCCAGACTTCAATAAGACCCTATGGCCTAGCTGAATTCTAGCAAATGTTGATGGGTGGAACGGCACTGGCAGTTGAGTAAAGGCTGGTCTTGGCCTTTCCAGAGCAGTCTGCTGAAAGAAGATTCCCATTGGAAGATGCCGCTCAGGAGTGAGTTAATACTAGAGTCTTTCGTGGTAGAAATCACGGTCCAGAGGACAAGAGGCTGGCTGTGCTAGTGACATTTGCTTTGGCCAGAAATGTGGCGCTGAAGGCCAGAGCCTCCGTGAGGTATCTGCCATTGCTGGAATGTGCTCCTCTCCCCACTGTTCTTCAAGGAAAGTAAAATATTTTTTATTCATTCAATACATAAAGTATCCACTATGTCTTAGACACTGTTCTGGGTGCTGAGGATGCTGCACTCCTTTCCCCCATTACTTTGTTATTTTACTGGAGGAGGCAAACAATATGCATAGATATAAAATCCCTGAGTGCTCTAGAGGAAAAATAAATGGTGAGAGGGGACAGGGAGTACAATCAGATTGGGTTGTCAGGGAAGACTTCTCTAAGGGGAGGACACTTGAGCAGAGACCTGAGTTAAGTAAAGGAAGAAGACATGTAGATCCTGGATTGGTGATCCAGCGTGGGAGCAGTACCTTCGGCATTCCTGAGGCAGCAACAAGCTTGGTCCATTAGAGAGGTACAACAAGCAGCTGATGAACTGGAGCTGACTGATCCAGTTGGAGAGCCATGGGCTCTCAAGTCATGAAGAAGCTAATGGGCAACAGGAAGGACTAGATTTTATTCAATGAGATGTTACCTCTACTGATAACCTCTATATACCAGTATACAATACTAAAGAATTTGTTGACTGAATAGAGAAAAAATTTTATCATAAGGCAAACTGTATCCAGTCATGGCAACACAGGATTCATTTATAAAACTATGTAATTCCTGGGCCCACTGATTTTATCAAAATCTTTGGATATAAAGCCCCAGAATCATTACTTAAGAGAACCTCTCATCCTTATAATTTATGGCTGTATATGCAAAGTATATGAAAGGATATATACCAAACTACATTATGTATCTGAGGCACATTATAGTTCTGAGTAGGAATGCCTTAAAGAACTGAACTCTATTTAAAGGTTTCTAAAATTAGCCCTTTTAAGGACAACTCTCCAACTTTTGTAACTTAGCCCTAATAAAAAGATCCATCTGATAGTGAATCATACGCAGGAGTGCATTCAGTATTTGCTGGATGGGTGGCAAGCTTAGTGTCAAGCATATTGGTCACCCTATCGTACTGGGGTCTTTCACAGAACAGTTCAAGTCATGGCATTTTCATTATTGCTGCAGCAGTGGGAAAGTTCTAATCTAAATTAAGCACTCTATTGACACAACTTGCCTAGGTTGCAAGATGTTTAAAACCCTCCATTTAGATAGGTGAATTAACAAATGAATACATGGGTTGAATTTTCTAACTTGCTACTAGAGATAGCATTATGCAGAATTGTCCAAATAGTAAAGAAAAAAAGTTACAGAAAACAACTTCGTATACAATGTAAAGAGAAAAAAATTTTATTGCAATATAAAATGCACTTATAAAATGTCCACAGAAGGCATGTAATTCTTTACTGCTATATAAATTTACTGGGAAAATTTTATTCACCTTTGATTGTTATGATGTCACCTAAAACATATTGTAAACACTGAGTTATACTCTATAACAAATGCATCACTGATTTTCAGCAATCTTGGTTTAATAATTAAAGACTATATAATCACATCTATATTCTGGAATGTCCATTTACTTTCATGTAGTGTAAAATTTAGACTATAATTGCACATGAATAGTACAAAAAAACATTCACTACCAAATTATTTTATACCTTCATTGCAGGCTTAATGTTCTTTCTGATTGAAAATACAGCTTCAGCTATGGCCTGCAACACAACTCTAGGATTCTCAATGCAGTAATTTGTGTATATGTGTGTCTACGTGGGCACCCATGAAACAACTTAAAGTGTATCTTTAGAAAATAAGTGCAACATTACTGCCAATTATTTTGCATGTTTAAATATTATAGTCTGATTATCTGTAAACAAACAAAACCCCACACAAATACTCTTAACTCTAGAAAAAAATCCTGTCAACCCATAATTATTCTAATATGCTTTACTTGAACACACATGGAATTTTTGAAAGGTGCATATAGTACCTTAGATAATAAGGTATAAAAATGTGTTTCATATTTTATACTATGAAATGTGCATTTCTAATATGTTTTATGCAGCATAAAGTTTAGATCAAGAAATTCGAAATCCTGGATCCCCATCGTTCATTTAGAAAACTCCTCCCAGTTATGGCTCTTGCAGCAGGTTTATCAGATTTAACATGACGAAGTGTTCGATCTAACTCCTTCCTTATTTCAAGTATCAAAAAAAAAAAAAAGGCTCAAAATTTCTAAATTTCTGTAGGTTGTAGCTGAAATGCAAAGCTTTAAAAACAGTTAAATGTGTTTTGAAATAAGATATAAATTGAAACCAGATTCTTAAGTGTTTAATTTGTGTTAGGCTGTTAAGTACTAGGACTTTCCAACAATTTTATTAAATCTGAGTATGCTTAAAAGTAATAAAGAACACAATTTGCCTATAAATACGTGGTTCTGGAGAAAAATCAATCTTGATGTTTAAAACTCTTTCAACACTGTTGACTTTTGTTTTTTTAAGGATATTAATATTCAATCTAAACATAAATATTTGGCCTCACACTATATAAGGAAATGACTTACTTTTGAAAAGGAAATTTTGTAAAGCATTAGAGAGAGAATTTACTAAAGCTGTTCAAATAGGTCTTCCAACGTCATCAGAAATCCTGCAGTATAGAAAATATCTGGTACCCTTAAGGTTTCAGAGTGAACTGATCTTCTGAAACTTTAATGCCATTTAAAAACCAAAAAAGTCAAATAGAAAAGACTGCTGCCATGAAACAGTGTTTCTACAAGTTGCAGACGTGACCCCACAGACTGAGTTAAGCGTTGCTTCTCAGAGTCAGCAACTTTCCACCTTTACCCAGGCACACTAAATTCTCAGTTTAGAAAATAATCTAACCTGGTCCTTAACATATTCATAAGTAGTATGAATATTTTAAGGTCTTTCTTCCTTACAGAAAAAATTTGATGTCTCACTAAAAAGTAGTAAGGAGTGTATCTTACTTTGAGACATTAGACTTTCTGGAGTTGGCCCAAGTGTATAAAATTTTAAGAATTATGTGAAAGCATGGAATCGTTATTACTCTGTGAAAACAGTGTGACCAAATTAAACATCACTATGACAAACCCTCTTCTACCTTTAACTCAAAAATAGAAATCATGAGTCTTCTATAACCTTAATTTTAAAAACACACAGAAGTGAAAAGTGCTATTTTTCAAAAAGTACATTTTTCCCCTACTATGTGTCAACGTGGAATGATTTCAGTTCTCCTGTACTAAAAGCTGGACTTTAAAAAAACTAGTATTCTAATGTTGAATATAATGATTTTAATCAGCAGTGGCTTCACTTTCAGCTGGACCCCTAATAAGTCTTCGAATTCCTCTTTTTCCTGCAGGACCTTTGGGCTTTGCAAAACTTTGCTTATGTGCATGCTGCTTTGGGTGTACTTCTTCATAAAGGAAGTCTGCTGTCAACTCATCCCCATTGTCTATCTCGATCTGTAAGAGATGGAATCAGTAAAGTGTGATATGATATGAAGAAGACAACATTCAAAACCTAATATAAGCAAGGAGCCAGTTTTCAGGTGTGAATGCTCACAAATATGTAACACCCATTCCAGCAGTATCAAGAACCATATGTAATAGTTTCACTGTTGCTTTTTTTGGGGGGAGGGGGAGGGGATTTGTGAGTTGCCTGAATACATAATCAGCTATAATCATTTTCTGTTTGCTTCCCTCTTTCTTCTCCTGTTTAACTAATGTTTATTTATTTATTTATTTATTTAAGTTTATTTATTTATTTTGAGAGAGACCGTGACAGCGTGAGCGAGGGACAGAGAGAGAAAGGGGGAGAGAGAGAATCCCAAGCTGTCTCCACACCATCAGTGCAGAGCCTGATGCAGGGCTCAAACTCACAAAATTGTGAGATCATGACCTGAGCCAAAACTGAGAGTTGGATGCTTAACTGAGCCAGGTGCCCCTTAACTCACATTTAAAAGTAGAAGCCAGGGGCGCTTGGGTGGCTCAGTTGGTTAAGCATCTGACTTCAGCTCAGGTCATGATCTCACGGTTTGTGAGTTCAAGCCCCGTGTTGGGCTCTGTGCTGACAGCTCAGAGCCTGGAGCCTGTTTCAGATTCTGTGTCTCCCTCTCTCTCTCTGACCCTCCCCCATTCATGCCCTGTCTCTCTCTGTCTCAAAAGTAAATAAACGTAAAAAAATAAAAATAAAAGTAGAAGCCACCACTGTACTCTCAAGTTGTTCTGCTTTGGTACAGTATGCATATTCAGGAACATGACTCATCGGCCCCTTCATTCTTGGGTCACTTGAAATCACTCTAGAACAGGGCCAAATTTAGCCCAAATTAAGAGTGTGTTTTACATTTTTAAACGGTTAGAAACACAAAATAATAAAACAAGAATATGTAACAGAGACCATTTGTGACCTGGTGAAGCCTAGAATATTTACTATGTGGTCTTCTTGTAGAAAACAGTGCGCCAGTCCCTGCTTTATCTTAGGAACTTAAAAACCTTAAAGGGTTCAGTACCTAATACACTGGTAGTTTATAAGAACTTGTGTTTTAAAGACTTCAAAGGCTCAAGAGTAAACCATCATCTTTCCCTAAGCCTCAACTACATTTAAGAAAATAAATTTAAGAAAACTGGTAGCTTAGCTCCTCGAATTCAAATATTCATGTCCGTTCCCTCCTTTGTCAACAACTAGAGTCTCAACCATCCCAAGAGTCAGTTGTAACTAGAGACTATAGTTCTTTACTAATAGCAAATCTTGAGACAATCACAAGTATGTGGCCCTAGCAGCACTGTCCAAAAGAACTTTCTGCAATATGGAAGATGTCCTCTCAATTCTGCGCTGCCCAGTACAGTAGCCACCAGCCTCATGTAGCTAATGAACACTTGAAATGTGGCTAGTATGATGAAGGAACTGAATTTTACATTTTACTCCATTTTAACTTATACTTAAATTTAAATAGCCACATGTAGCTTATGGCTACATATGAGAGAGTACAGATCTAGAGAGACTGCAGTAATGCCAGATCACCCCCAAGCACTTGGAGAAGATCCTAAGGATTTATGAGGAGAACAAGAAAAAATACTTTCATTTATAAACCACCATACATCATGAACTACACAGAGAAGACAATAAAGATCTAATATAAACTGAAATTTTAAAGAAAGAGGTAGGTAATTTTACCTTTCTAATGACATCCATTTGTAATTGTCTTTCTACAATTTCTAACAGAGGGCTCTTGCAGCTAGAATACAGCATCCGTTCTCTTATACTGCATGTGTATCCAGGCATTGAATAAATAAAAACTGTGAGTTAAAATAATAAATACAATTAGCAATATATCACTCAAAGCAAATATTAAACTATAACTAAGTCCTCTGGGCAAGAAATAAGAATACAGTGCTAAGCTGTCAATAAGCAAACTTAAAGTAACACGTTCAAAACAATATATTATGTACCTATGGACTCCAAATAGTCTCCTTCATGGGAATGTTTATACAGAAAGAAATGGTAACGTGCTGAATCCTTGGGAATCCTCTTTGGCAAATCTTTCAGTTCTGTATTTGTCGTACTGGCCAAAATTATAATTTCATTTTTTATGTCTATTTCCTGTCAATGAGAAATACATTCATTAAAACAGATACAGAGAAAATTTAAATTTATAATAAATAAAACCTAAGAGACAAGGGGAAATTTATACAGGCTTGACTTTTTCACAAGGAACATACATTGTCTTGTAGTTTAAAAAAAAAAATGAATAAAAAAAAAATCAGGAAACATGCGGCACCTAGGTGGCTCAGTCATGAGCCGACTCTTGATTTCGGCTCAGGTCATGATCTCATGGTTAGGGAGTTGGAGCCCTGCGTCAGACTCTGCACTGACAGTGGGGAGCCTGATTGGGATCCTCACTCTCTACCCCTCCCCCACTCATATTTTCTTTCTCTCTCTCTCTCTCTCTCTCTCAAAATAAAATAAACTTAAAACAAATTTTAAGTCCACTAAAAACGAACCCATTTTATGAGCCAAGAGCCACCAGGAAGAGCAGCCATTTCATAATAACCATCATCTGTCTCTTACCAATTGCACATAGTTGAGCTGTCTGTTACTTAATTTTTCCAAAGCCTGGAAAGCTTCTCGAGAAATAGGAAATGCTACTCCTTGTAGTGTTTGATGCTTAGTGTCCACACCCACGTCTGTTTGTACCTAAGTATGATAGATTTAATTTACTGATGAAGCTGTAGCATTTAGCAGTGTCATACACCAAAGACAAGAAACCCAATCTCTACCAAGTGCCATTCCACCCTTGCCCATTTTAATGTAACTAAAATTAACCCTTAAAATACCATGAACTTAAAAAGCAAGTAATTTTTCACATTTGTTCATGTTCTGCTAGCACCTTGTCAACATGCAGAGTGTATGACATATCTTTATGAAATGCTGGGAGTGAACATTTGAGTGGGTATGCGCTGTTAGTGGGGCTTTGGCGGGGAGGTTGTTTATATGTTCGATTTGGCACATTTGCAGAGAACTATATAAACTCTTTGAAGTGTCTTCAGATTATACTTTAATTACAAAACTTACTTGATAAAATTTATGAACAGTGTGATATATATGCAATATGCGTAAAACTTTACTTTGTTCTAGAAGACATAAAATGCAACACAAACACCATGCACTGAATTGAAAGGAGTATGAACAGTATACAAAGACACAACACAGCTCAACAAATTATACTACTGCAGAAGTTCCAGACTTAGAGCTTTTCATTACTAAGAACAAATACTAGAAGAGTACTTCAAGAAAGCTTTTGATGCATGTTTCACGACTTTTATACTTAAATGATAGCTAGTATAGGGTCTCACTTGCAGTGTTGCAACAGAAAAGTCAAATAGAAATTTTACTTTTAAAAAAAATGAATGGAGATTCTACAGCATAAATGATATTGGATAATGAAAACATCATAGAACATATGCAAATGCATACCCCAATACGATCCTCTGGGTTCTGATTGCAAGGAATAAAACAAACTATCAAACTTGTAAAAAAAAAAATCACATAAGAATCTTTACTCAAATAACTTGAGTTAAAATAATATAAAGATAGATCCTTGCTATCAGGTTAATATTAAGTAATATTCAATCACTTTCCAGACAGATTTCTATTAGTCTGTTATTCGGACTAGTGAATAGTGGTTTCTGTTACTTGTTCTTTCCTATAAAATCCCAGTAGAAATATAGTAGTTACTCTAACTTGTAATTAGAATAGCTGCAGTGAACACATTAAAAATATGATAAACTATAACATGGATCAAGTTTATTGACTCTAATAGAACTGGGCTAAACAAGTATTCAAAAAACCATCTCCCATAAATACATATGCACATGCCTATCCAGGTAGCACTCAGAATTTATAGAGCTTCTAGAAATAATAAATATCTTATAGCATTTATATTTTTTCCTCTTTAGTTACCATGATTCTCTGAAATAATGTAACTAAACAAACCTGCTTTGGGCAACCTCATTAAATATAATTCTTTGCACTAAATGGGTAATGTACATTTTTCCCATTTACTTAGTAATCAACGTACGAGGTTACAAAAAGTTGTACTTCCAACAGGAACACTTACTAGTCTGTCACATACGTTACAAATATAGGCGAAAGCTACTTATGAAACTGGCACGAATTTTAGTATTTACTTTTAATTATTTTTTCCTGAAAACACATCGAGCACATAGTCTTATCTCTAAATTATACAGAATAAATGCAAGCTACCTTACTTAATCTCTATTAATCTATTAATTAAAAATATTTTTTCAAACACTTAAAATCTTGCAATTGTTTCAAAAATGTAATTTACCTCATTAATTTTAATTTGTCGTAATTCTTCCTCAGCTGCAGTCAATGGGGCAGGAGATGACTGTGAAAGCAAGTATTTTTTATATCCATGTAATGATACATCTTCCTGTAAACAAAGAAATGGACTGTTACTAGCTATTCTCTAAAAGTAAAACCTCAGTGAAGTTACTTTAGGAAAAACAAAATTATTAACTTAATAGAAAATATTTTGATTGAAGTATAGTATCAAGAATTTTATTACTCGTTATAGGTTTCAAAAAATGGTGAAGGGAGTATTTACTCTTCATTTCCCACAGTTTTATAATTACTAAATCTTTTGTATGAGTGTGGTGGTGCTGCTGCCAGTCACATGATACACTTGGGTCATGTTTAAATCTACAGGACAATAATAAGTAAACTTCTGGGGAAGCCTGCCCCATAATTATTCAATAATCACCACAATTTCTGTATAATTATTCATAGAAAATGACCGTAGTTCTTATTTAGAAGAGTAAAATATTCCAAAGAGGTCTACCTTTCATCAATATTTTGTGACTTGGAAAACTGGGACTAGAAAGAATTGAGAAACCAGGCCACGGCACAATTAATGGTGAATAAGAAAAGTATTCCCACACAGTCTTGTGGTCTACCTACTAGATAATTTAACTGTTAAAAAATATTTGTTTTCTTAATTTGTGTGTATATGTATAAATATATGTATTTACCATATAAATTATATAAGTAAATTCTTAATCATAATTTAACTAGTTAAATGTATTAATCAACTATCCCAATTAATCATCAATCAATTGACCTGCCTCAATGTTCCTGGTGAACATAATATGCATAGTTACTGCTTCTACAATGTGGATATAAATGTCCAAAATATCTAAAAATTACCATCTCTTTCAAGTAGTCTCTCATTTTTGTGAGCCTGTTTCTCTTATCAGTAAAGTGAAAAGGGTGAACTAAATGAGGGGTTGAACTAGATGATCTCTAAGGCATATTGCAGTTTCTGAAGACTAGCAAAGGACATTTCAACATATTTTAGAGAGTAAATACAATGTTTTAGTTAACTTGCATATCGTATGAAATATAACAATATTTTCTCTTATTGTTTACAGATTCATTAGTCTAATTTCATAACAATTACACATTACCTAGAAGTTCTTAAACTGGTTTAATTGCAACACGTGGAATCCACATAAAAGTTTAAGTTTTGTACCTTTACTGTTCCAAATACTTCATCTTTAATGTGGCCACCTCCAAACTCCTTTTTCAGAGTTGCTCTTGTTGCTGCATATAGCATTT
The DNA here is from genome assembly GCF_027475565.1 of Acinonyx jubatus. NCBI lineage: Eukaryota > Metazoa > Chordata > Mammalia > Carnivora > Felidae > Acinonyx > Acinonyx jubatus. The sequence continues at coordinate 69,726,598 of NC_069387.1, forward strand.
TTTGACGAACCTAGTAAGTTGTGAAAGTTTACTCAGAAATGTACAGATGAAAACTATTCATTATAAAAGACAGCACTTTCTGAATGTATTAAAATCTTCAAGCACATTAGAAATAAACTATGATAAAGCTGAAGTCCATGGACTGTAACAGGTTTAAGTACATGTGTACAAATAACCATCATGACAGTTCACCTATTAAGGTAGATTTCACTTTATGTCATATTTTTAAAAAATTGGGAAACTAAATTTTTAAAAATTAATCACTTTTCAAAGTATACAATGAGATCAAGAATTAAAAAAAAAAAAACCTATTAAAATACTACTTTGGAATATAAGGTAGAAAACATTGCTTGAAATGAGGTAACCTGGATACTGACATTTTACTCAAAGCAAATCTCTAGATCAGATATTACTGATTAAGTTGTTTAAGAATCAATGTTCACAGCACACCTGCAGCATATACCATTCTATGGGAAACACAAAGATGAAAACTACAATATATACCATATTATTAAAGAGTCTAATAGCAACTACTGAAAACTACAAAAGGTAACTGCCAACTAACAGAGGTAGTTTCACAAAACGGCATGTCAAATCCAGGAGTCTGAATCAATCCCCTAACTTTCCTAAAAGAAATACTTGCGTGTATGCCTATCATTTAAATGGTAGCTATTAAAAATATTTAACATAATGTTCAATTAGGTTTCAGAATTATTTGAAGTATTACTCTCAGAGTATAGTCATTTACATATAATTGCCAAAGATTTTTAAATTTAAAATCAATAATACTGTTGATTTCAAGGGCAAGATTTCTGAATATAAGTACATTACTCCTGATTCTACATTACCAACAGTAGGATTTTCTTCATGATCACTCCCTTCTATCGGAAATAACTGTTGCTTCTTAACTTTCTCCTAGCCTAGGACTATTTCAGAAAAAAATTTTCTAGCATTAAATGTTAAACAAGTAACAAAAAAATTACTTACATGAGAATGATCTGGAGACCAAGCAATGAATATCCATTCATATCCCTGGGCATTCTGAGAATCTAACCTGAATAATATATAGCACGGTTGTTTGTCCTCCAATAGGGGTAAAACAAAGGTATCATAATCCTTATCCCAGGAATCTGAAGGCTGCCTACATGAGCCAATCACAAGTTTCTCTATGAAGAACAAGTTTTAAAAGACACATGAATGGTTTGAAATTCCAAATGGTAATGAAGAGACAATAAATTAATAACATAGTCATCTATTAATACTATTATTCACATCTCTACATAGAACAGCAGAAGCTGCAAATAGCATAAATGTTCATCAATAAGAGAACGATCATAGATGTGGCACAGTTATATAATGAATTCATATTTAAAAATAGTGAGTTCTCTACCAAGACAAATTACAAAAATGTTTACAGAAAAAAAGTTGCAGAATAAGATGTTAGTTTACATGAACTTAAAACTCAAAATAGCACTAGGAGTTATCTAGGGGGCTACATATAAAAAAACACACTGCAGATATATAAAAACTCCTAATATGGTTGCCTCAGGAGAAGGAGGTCAGGAAGTGAAATTGTTTAAAGAGGATGCCCTAATATCACAAAAATATTAAGTTAAAAAAAAAAAGCTGAAGCAAATACGATAAAACGTTAGTAGTTACTAATTTAAGAGGAGATAGAAGTATTTGTTATATTATTTATTCTCTGTAATTCCCTTATTTAAAAAATTTTCTCAAAACAAAAATAACGATTTAAGAGACAGTGTCATTTTCCTTCCGTAGTGATGCTAGACAAGTTTTTCCATTTTAGTCACTTAAATAGTTGGTTAGGAAATGATGGCATTTCAATATTTCTAAAATATGCTGCTTTACAGTATATGTTTATTACTATCAACTATGGTAATATATATATACATAAACACACACACACACAGAAACAGTAACAACTGCATATTTTTCAAACTACTCTGGTATTTTTAACATATAAGTAGAAAATAAAAAGGAAATTAAATTTACTTCGAGTTTATAAAAGAACAAGTTATTTTCCCAAAGCAAAATATTTCCAGGTATTCAAGAAATTTAGGTATTTAAGCAATTGGACCATTGGAATATTTTAACATACGCATTTGCGATAATTGTCCAAATTCAAATAGAGGGAAACTAAAAGATTCTCCCATCCATTCAATATCCCTAACAGAATTATTTTGAAACGATCAATTTGTAGTGTTTTACATTCTTAGAACTTTTCCCCAAAACAAAACAGGGAAATCCTTTCTCCAGCACAGATTGCAATCATGTGGAGAAACTGGGAATTTGAAGTCCTTTGTTTCTACTTCAAAACTAACTTTACTGAACAACAATTCTCAAGTAACTTCTCTTTTGGGGGGGTGGGGGTTGGAGATGATCACTTGTTTACTGATTTCCAATCCAGAGATGGAAGCACTCACATTAGAAACGGGTTGTGGTACAGAAACTGAGACGCAAAAGGTAAAAGCAGAGGAGGTCGCACCAAAAAAAACATCTTTCTGTTTTCCCTGATAGTCAACTACAGAATTCAGAAGGTAAGCAGCAGCTAAAGGGACATGACCAAATATACAGGATCCAAGTTACCTAAAGGCAAGCTTTGAACTTTCTTCACAGTAATTAATAGTTCCAATCACTGAAATGACTTAGAAATTTAAAAACATAACAGTAATCCAAGGACAAACAATATTCAGAAATGTAAAACTAACCATTTTCAATAGATATTTTTAGAAGTCTGTATTTTCCATTTCTTGCTCTTGCAAAGATATCTTTAACATCTTCACTTGCTGTATAAAAAGATAAAGAAAAGTAAACCTATTTTTTATAGTTACATGTTAATATTTTCTAATGCTACTCAAGTGAGGAAAAAATAAATTATAATACAAAGAAAAAATCTTCAGGATGTAGTATCCCCTTATTGTCAGTAATTTAAATTATAAAACTTGAAGGTGTAAATAGCAGACAGAGTATACAGCTAAGATATATACATGTTAATATAGCTTAAAAGTATATGAATTCTACTATGTTTTAGCTAGAAAATTCCAAAGCAGAAATAACACTAGGAGTGAAAATATTAAAGTTACTCAAATCCAATAAGGAACAAATTACAATTTTAAAAAACACCTTGATTGCTTGGTTGAAATTGTTGAAAATCTTTCATTCTCTTCTAGTCCAATTTCAAGCTTATAATAACAATTCGATTCATTTTTATATTTTCACATTAAAAGCAACAGTAAATATAAGATATCCTATCCCAATTAAACAAAAAGTCATTAAAGTGCATTCAAGCTTGTACTTCTGGTAATATTTTTCTAACTTGTATTTCTCAAAAAGCTAGAGTTAAGTTCACTAAACAAATATGTATTTAATAACTTAACGCTTGTGTTCCTATTAAAGCTTCGATTTCGTTCTGATTTCATTCTTGGGTTGTAAGAATGAACCATTACTTAAGCAGTGAATGCTGTAAGGCTCAAACATGAAAATGAGTAATTACAAATTTAAATGTCAAAACTGACGAATAAAACAGTGCTTTCAGGTTTGAGAGCATTTTGCTTGTGTTTGTGTGTGCAGGGAGAGGTGCAGGATGGTCAAAGACCCATAGGAACAAAACACAATTAAATGCTCATCTGGGGAAAAGGTTCGTTGTCCATTAACAGAAGAGCGTGGGTTTATATTAGCCCTCGTTAAGTAATCGCGAGTAACCCCGGGATGTATTATTTCTGATGAGGCGAGCGTTTCCAGACTGCCCATTTTCAAACCAGGAAATAATGGAGGTCAGATATAATTGCACACTGAACTGCCTTCACGGGATGATTAAATTCAGCCACACAGATGGTACTTTTCAGTTCCCTGGGTAGTACCTAAGAAAAAGATCAAAACACCCCACACTCAGGATTTCTCAGAACATAGTTCATGTTTCCATTTTGAAAGAAAATGCGGAAGAATTTGGGAAGCACCTTTACTGGAAATAAAAAAGATTCCAGTATCTTTCGTTTTATAATCAAACTCTTGTAACAATCTCCTTTGCACAGTGAAGCCCCAGTAACCTCCAGTGTTTCAGGTCTCCCGTACCTGATACAAAAGGGGGAAAGTTAGACTACAGTCAGGGCCAGAGGAAGGCATATCCCCTTCACTCAGGCCTCCTCGCAAACCAATTTCTTTCGCTTCTGCGAATTTCGGGTCCGTCTGTAACGTGGCAGCAGACGGACCCGCCTGGGAGGAACGCAGGCCGGGTGGCCCGGGACCAGAAAGCTCGGAGAGGCGAAGAGGCCCCGCCTGCGCGGCGAGAACGGCACCCGCTCCCTCTGGGCCCGACTCCAGCCCTCCTCGTCCAGCAGCCCGCCCGGCTCGCCCGGGGCCTCCCGGGAGCCCCTCTCCCGCGCGCCGCTCCGGGCGCCGTTACCTTGGATGCCGGTCTGATGGGACATGGCGGTGGCCGCGGGCTCCCGGCTCCGAATCTAAGTGCAGAGAGCGGCCCCGGCCGGCGCCTCCAGGAAGTGGCAACTCCTCCGCCGGCCGCCGCGCGTCATCGGCCCGCGACCCGCGGCCGCCCCGCCCCGCTAGGCCGACCGCGTCCTCGCGCGCCCCTGCCGTCCCCCGCCCCCCTTCCCCGCGCGCTCTTCTGCCCCCCCGGCTGCAAGTCCGCCTCACCCGACGCTCTTCTCCAGCTCTCTGTTGGGGGTCTCTGTCCTGGCTCTTGCCGCCGGCTTCTCTGGCCCCATCGCCGTGAAATATCAAAGAGCCAGCAGGATGACCTTGCCCTCTACTGTCTGCACTGCCGACACCACCATTGGCTGGTTCAGCAAAAAAGATGCTCAAAAATGGGAATGATCATTTTACTGATCGTATATTTTCAATTTGAAAAAGATATGAACGGTATCTTTCTTTGTTTATTCTTCCTACAGTATAAAGGGTCACGCGCTGCCCCGTTTTTAAAAATGAGTATTAATGTATAGGTGGTATCTCATCAAAATCTCCCATGCTTTTAATTTTTATTTATTTTTGAGAGAGAGAAAGCGTGTGAGCAGTGGAGAAGCAGAGAGAGGGAGACACAGAATCCGAAGCAGGCTCCAGGCTCTGAGCTGTCAGCACAGAGCCCCACGTGGGGCTCAGCTCACAGATCGCAAGATCCTGACCTGAGCCGAAGTCGGACGTTCAACCGACTGAGCCACCCAGGCGCCCCAAAAATCTCCCATGCTTTTAAATTGAATTAATCTCAGACTGTTAACTTTTATTTTTTCAGTTGGGTACATTTAGAGACTAAGTTTTGCTTTCTCTTCATTCCAAAAAGAGCCACTTAAAGGGAGTAAATTAGCTGACTTGAATACTCCTTTGTGTTCAATTTATCATAGCAAGCTATGATTACCGCTCTGCTTTATCTTGGCCGTTTATTCTTGAATGAAGTAATTATTTAGGATTTATTTAGATAAATGTGTAAGATAGCAGATATTATTAAAAATTATTTTCCATCTTCTGCTGTTATGAACATATATTTCCTTCTCAAAGGTAATTTTAATTCTTTTGTACTACTTTTCTACCATTCCTAGATTATAGTTCCTTAGATAGAAAACTGGGTATTTTGTTTTTAGGGCCTTGATCTGATACAAAATTACAATCTGCTTATCAACAAATACTTTCTTCAGCCAATAATAGAAGTGCAAGTTAACAAAATCACTCTTCAAATACAATGTATTTTTTAATCAGTCATTAACTATCAGGCTTGCGGTTATTTCTTTGCCAGGATCACAACAAACAAGGTTGCTATGTTCTGTTCTTGTTATCTAAGCTCTGTTTCTCAAACAGATCCTCATATTATGGAATAAGCAAAATTTAGTTTGAGCTTTATAACTTGTTCGGATTTAAGAAACGTAGGGAGAGTTTCACTCTAACCAAATTCTTCCTGACATAACAGTTCTTTCTGATTTTCCAGTTTTTGACTGCTTTGTCGAGCACAGAGAAAATTGCAGAGTTCGTCTTCAATTTTTTGACTGATTCATGTCCTGGTGAGTCGGGAAAAGTGCCTAAGGATGTTGGCTTTGCTCAAAAGTACTGATAAGAAAAAAATAATTCTCCCATATTCATGTTTAGAAAAGACCACGGTATGATCAGCTCTAAAAAATAGGAAAGTCCAGTTAGGTTGAGTAGGACCACCCTGGAATGCACTAGAAAGTGCTTATTTTATGGCAGTACAGTAGTTTGATGTGAAAGCTACAAGAGCCTTGGGTGCGTTGTTTTCAAAACAGCAAAGTTTCTCTGAGCAAAACAGGGAATCTGAGAAGGGAAAATATTTGCTAAGCTATAAAAAGCATGGCCAAAATGATCACTTTTACTGCCCATCAGTGTTTCTACATATAGTTAAATAATTTCCTCTATTTTACTATATTTATGTGTGTGCAAAGAAAATGGATTTTTGATGCTTTCATAGGATGTTTTTGAAAATATCTCTGGTCAATATTCACTATACACTGAAATCTCACTAATTTATTATGTATGATGTTTATTTCAGATTCGGTTAAAGTTTGGCATTGCACTAATTTTGGAGAAATAGTTTATTGAATATGTGGAGTGCTAATGCTGCATATATTTTAGCTACCTAGGCAGAGTCTGGTAGAAATCCTGTTCCTTTGGTTAATGTGATCCAAATCATGACTTCTTGCCTTAAGTTAAAAAAAAAAAATTGTGGCCAAATACATAAAATATACCATCTTAGCCATTTTTAAGTATGCAGTTTAGTAGTGTTAAATACAACTACCTTGTGTTGCAACCAAGCTCAAGAATTCTTTTTACCTTACAAATTTGAAACTCTGTATCCATTAAACAACTGCCTGTGCCAACACAGCACCCATGCCAACACAGCACCCATGCCTTGGCAAACAACATTCCACTTTCTGTCTCTATGATTTTGACCACTCTTAGTATCACATATAAATGAAATCCTACAGTATTTTTCTTTTTGTGACTGCCTTATTTCTCTTAGAGTAATGTCCTCAAGATCCATCCATGTTGTAGCATGTAGAATTTCCTTCCTTTTTAAGGCTGGATAATATTTCATTGTATACATATACATGCCATATTTTGTTCATGCATCTGTCAGCGGGCATTTGCATTGCTTCTACTTTTTGGCTATAATGAATAATACTGTTAGGAACATGGGTGTACAAATATCTGTTTGAGTTCCTGCTTTCACTTCTTTGGGGCATATACCCAGAAGTGGGATTGCTAGATTATGTGGGAATTCTATTTTAATGTTTTTGAGGAAACTCCATGCTGTTTTCCCTAATGCCTACACCATTTTACATTCCCAGCAATGGTGCACAAGGGTCCCAGTTTCTCCATATCCTTGCCAATAATTGCTATTTCCCGTTTTGATTTGCTTTTATAGTGGTCATCTTAAAGGATGTGAGGTGCTATCTCATTGTGGACTTGATTTACATTTCTGTAATAATTAGTGATGTTGAGTATCTTTTCATATATTTCTTGGTCATTTGTATATATTTTTTTGAGAAATGTCTAAGTTCTTTGCCATTTTTGAATCAGGTTGTTTGTGTTTTTGTTTTTGAGTTGTAGGAGTACTTTATATATTCTAGGTATTGACCCCTTATCAGATACATGATTTACAAACATTTTCTCCCATTCTGTAGGCTCCTTTTTCATTCTGTTGTGTCCTTTGATGCACAGAAGTTTTAAATTTTGGTGTAGTCTAATACATCTTTTGTTGTTATTGTTGTTTCTTCCTATAACTTTAGAATAGCTTTGCTAATATTCTGAATATCTTCTGGCTTTTCTTCCCTAAGCCTCTACTAAACATCATATAAATATCATCCCCACCTTCTATATACATTTTTTCAGCTCTCACTCCTTAAATCCATGGTTTCTAAAGTGTGCCTAGGTGCCCCAGCTACAGTGAGAATGCCTGGGGAATACTGTAAAATTTTTTAGGAAAACACAATAGTGTTTGACGTCTTTCTGACACCACACGAAGTATTAGCTCGAGATAGTTCAGCTTTAACATTAGATAGCCCTACCTTCCTTTTCCATAATGTCGTATCTTTGAAAAGCTGGATTTTTAGCAGTTGCCGTGGTATAAAGCAACTATGGGTTGGAAATCAATGAAGAACAGAAAATGACAGTAGTTGATGTGAAATCTAATCCCAAAGTTTAGGAAGTTGTGTAATGTGTAATAGGTGCATGTATCCCATTAGTAAGTGATTGTGATTATTTAAAACTAAAATCAAATATTTTTTTAATTTTTATGTATTTTTCAAACAGCTACTGAGTTGCTAGTACACAAATACTGAGTAAGTTGTTTGAAACTGACTACTTAATCAACTGTTCAGTATTTCTTTTGACCTATGAACCCTACAAAAAAAATTACTGAGATAAAAAAGGCCCCATAAACTGAGAAAGTTTGGGAACCTCTGCCTTGTAACCTTTGCATGTGGCTTTATTCACATCACTTTATTGAAACTATTTTCTTGAATGTGACCAGCATCATCCTTCTTGATAGCAAAATCGATTATATTTATTCTCATATGTTTTATTAGTTCCTGTGGCTACTGTAACAAATTAGCACAAACTGGATAGCTTCAAACAACTGAAATTTATTTCCTCTCAGTTCTGAGCCCACAATCCAAAACAGCTGCCATTCCTCTGGAGGCTTTAGGGAACTATCTTGCCTTGTCTCTTCTAGCTTCTGGTAACTGTTTGCATTCCTTGAGTTGTGACCAAATCACTCCAATCTCTGCCACTTTGGTCATATTGCTTAATCTCTTCATTTCCAAATAAGGTAATATCCATAGGTTCCAGGATTAAGATGTGGGCATATCTTCAGGGGGGGCAGTTACCATTCAACCTACTATAGATGTCTGAGGCTTCTGACACTCTTGATCATTGCTTCTCTTTCTTTGATGCTGCATTAAACTGATTTGCTGTCTTTTCTTAAATGTTTATTTCTTTACTTTGAGAGAGAGAGAGAGTGAGAGAGTACACACACACATGCACACACGCGCACACACACACACGTGGGGGAGGGGCAGAGAAAGAGAGAGAGAATCCCAAGCAGGCTCTGCACTGAAAGCGCAGAGCCAAATGTGGGGCTCAAACTCATGAACCATGAGATCATGACCTCACTCAAAATCAAGAGCCAGATGCTTAACCAGCTGAACCACCGAGGCACCCCTGATTTTCCTCTTAACTTGGCTGGGCCACAGTGCCCAGAGTGTTATTGTCAAACATTATGGATGTTACTGTGAGAGTGTTTTGGGGATGAGAAGAACATTTAAATTGGTAGACTCTGAGTAAAGCAGATTACCCTCCTTAATGTGGGTGGGCCTCATCCAATTATTTGAGGACCTTATTAGAACAAAGACTAAGTTCCTCAGAGCCAGAAGAAATTCTGCCAACAGACTGCCTTTGGACTTGAATTACTACTCTTCCCTGAGTCACCAGTCTGCCAGTTTACTACATCAGATTATGACTCACCAAGCTCACCAAGTCTCCACAATTGCCCAAACTAATTTCTTTCTTCCTTCCTTCCTTCCTTCCTTCCTTCCTTCCTTCCTTCCTTCCTTCCTTCCTTCCTTTCTTTCTTATCTATTTTATTTATTATTGAGAGACAGAGAGAGAGCGAGCATGAGCATGGGAGGGACAGAGAGAGGAGGAGACACAGAATCCGAAGCAGGCTCCAGGCTTTGAGCAGTCAGCATGGAGCCCGATGCGGGGCTCAAACTCACAAACCGTGAGATGATGACCTGAGCTGAAGTCAGACGTTTAACTGACTGAGCCATTCAGGTGCCCCCCCCCTTTTTTTTTTTAATTTTTTTTTTTAAGCCCAAGCTAATTTCTTAAAATCAACCTCTCTTTCTCTCTCCATGCAAACATTCCATTGGTTCTGTTTCTCTGGAGAATCCTAACTAAATGACCTTTAATTCCATCTATGTCTTCTTTACTTCACTTTGCTAACGTACGTAAAAAATGAATTAGCAAACTAGCTGTCCTCTGGACTTCAATGTCTCTTGATATGATATCATTACTTAAAAGCAGGCCCTTCTTATCTGCCACATAACTGCCTCCAGACCTAGGAGGACTTGTTTATATTAACCACATTTCTGGTGTCAGGTGTAAAAGTAACATAGATGATGATTAAAATGCTTGATCTTGGAATTGTGAGGCTCGGTTCTTCTATATTCAATCTATACTTGGTAAATCACCTTTCCCAATTAGCAGAATTCAATGAAGTGTTAAACAGAGTACACAATTAGTGTTCAATAAAATAAATTATTTCATTTACCCAGTTCCCTTACTTATGCCCATTTCAAATCCTCCCATTCAATTTCTCTTTCTTTCTTTCTTTCTTTCTTTCTTTCTTTCTTTCTCTCTCTCTGTTTTGTTTTTTTGTTTTTTGTTTTTTTTTCTAAATCTTATAGATTCAACTGGTTTGAATTCTGAAAGCAAAACCCTCCTTTAGGTTTCCTTCTTTGTGTCTTGTTCTACTCTTTTTACCTTACCTTGTATTATTTTCTCTTCTGGCCTCATATTGACAAATCCATACTCAATTGTCAAGTTCATTTCTTTCTCTCTCTTTATTTATTTATTTATTTTTTTTTTAAGTTTCATTTTAGAGAGAGTGTGTGAGCAGGGCAGACAGGCAAAGGGAGAGGGAGAGAGAGAATCTGAAGCAGGCTCCATGCCCAGTGCCGAGCCTGAAGTGGGGCTTGATCCCATGACCCTGGCATCATGACCTGAGCCAAAATTGAGAGTCGGATGCTCAATTGACTGAGCCACCCAGGCACCCCTGACGTTTATTTCTTGAAATCCTTTTCTGACTGTTCGATCTTCTGCATGCTGACTATTAAAGCCTCCCCCCACTACCTACAGAATATGGTCCAAGTGCTGTGGAGAATACAGGCAAAAGAAATCAATTAAACTTCCTTACAATTTGCAACCCATTGACAAGTACTTGAGACAGGCAGAGTGAGCTTTCTCAAGGAGCTCAGCTACCTCCATGTTAATACTTTGCTAGAGGTAAAAGGCAACCTTAGATTGAAATTAGCTTGAACTCAGGGATCCTGTGAAAAATCCCTTTGGAAACTTCCTTTATCTCTACCCACTTCACCCAAGATATAGGTTACCAATCATCCTCTGTCATAGACTCTGGGTCTAAAGTTCTCTCTTGTCCAGCAAGAGAGGTGGACCCAGGATTAAAATGCAAGAGATGGCTAATGTCTGGGAAAAGACAAGAGCCCTGAATAAGGGCCCTTGCTCCATATTTATTAAGATCAGAAGGCTTACAAACATGATGGGCTTGCACAAAAAGACAATGAATCTGTGAACATTAACTCATGGGCATGAGGGAAAGGGGGTTTTGAAGATATAGGGCATTAGGAGTTTGGGTCAATATAAACCAAAATCCTGGTGCCAGGCAGATGGTTGTTAATGGCAGACAGGTGTCCAGTCTGTTTATCTTAGCCAGCCTAGGGGATAAGACAGAGAGGGCAACCTCAGGGTCAACAAGGCACCTTTCTTTTGCTAATTAGCTCTGCTCTGGACAGCTTCACCCTGTAGAGGCTATAGTCCTGTTGGCTTATTTACCTAATTTGGTCCTTCCTTCCTGTGAAAGCAGCTTTCTGCTATGGTACTAAATTGGAGGACGTTTTTGCCCTGAATACCTAATCTTCTTTACCTCATATACCTTTGTATTGGAGACTTTGCCCCACCCTCTCTATACTGGGGCCTTTGCCCTGCCCTCCCTATACCTACTTACCTAATCTTGTTTACCCAAACTTGTGTGTGAGCATCCTATGGCTTTGTAATTCTTTTTGCCTTGTTAACCCATCAGTGCAGGCTCAGGGAATGCCTAAGCTTATTCCCCACAATCCTCCAACCATATGGCCCCCTGATATACATGTGAAGGGTCTCCTGACTAAGGTTTTACTAGACAGTAGTAAATGACCTTTTTCCTAACAATAAGTAGGCTCCTCAAGGTCCTGGAAACCTTGCTTCCAAAATTCCTTAGAGACTTGTGCTGTCCTGACCCCCTCCCAACTTGAAAGTATATATTCAACTGCTCCTCACAACCCCAGTGCAGCTCTTTCTGCCCATAGCTCCTGTCTCTGTGCTTTAATAAAACCACCCTTTTTGCACTGAAGATGTTTCAAGAATTTTCTTGACCATTCACTCCCAAACCCCAACATTTCACATCACAAGCTCCTCAGCTTGGCACCCAAGACTCTGCAAAGTCTTTCCCAATTGTGCCCCATGCTTCAGAAAAACTGACACAATCACCCCTAAACATGACACTATATTGTCTCCAGCATGTTATTTTCCTAATCTGGAAGACGATTCCTCAGTCTCCTAGTTATACACCCAGATCTTCTTCTGCTGTCTCTGCTTTTCAACATTGAACCCATTCTTTGGAGCCATAGCAACTTCCATGAAGACTTTCCTCAATCTCAATTATATATGAAGTCTTGTTTCTTCAAATGCCTTTAGCATTTTGTGTGTCTATTCTAGTACCTCTTTATTCTTTCCTGTGTTCCCAGATGTACATAAGCTCATTCCAGGCTTCATATTAGACTGTGTAGTCCTTGATATCAGGGATTTTATCTTGCTGCTTTTTGCATCTTGCATGTATTTAGTACTCATTAATTCATTTAATCATTCATTCAGTATATTAAGTGTTTAAAATTGGGGGTATAATAATGATCCCAGTGCTCTGTAAACATTTCTGGAATTTGAAAAGACTTGATGATTTTTGTTTTGCATATGAGAATTGATGTTGCTAAGTCACTTGTCTTCTGTGAAACTATGAAATAGGGTGCTGAACAGTTTTCTAAGAACATTTCTTTAAGTTATCAAGTTGTATGATTCTTTTGTAATTAAAATTATATATTCACTCAGTAAAACTACTGTTTGGAAACACTTCTGATTTCTTTATGCAATTAAACTGAATTTCTTTTGAAAAATCTGCATTGTAAGATTTTTCTTAAAATACTTTATTTTTACGGTAATTATGTTTTTAGAAGTGACTGCTCAGACAGTTATTAAAATTGTGTCCTCTAACCCTTACTCCCTTCTTTAAAAATTAGCTGATTTAGGGGAGTCTCGGTGATTCATTTGGTTAAGTGTCCAACTTTGGCTCAGGTCATGATCATACAGTTCATGGGTTCGAGCCTTGCGCCAGATTCTGTGCTGACAGCTCCGAGCCGGGAGCCTGATTCAGATTCTGTGTCTCCTTCTCTCTCTCTCTGCCCCTCCCCTGCTTACACTCTGTTTCTGTTTCTCTTAAAAATAAATTTAAAAATTTTTTAAAATTAGCTGATTTTACAGTGGCACCTTACTGTTGATCCTACCAACTTATATATTCTTATTTCCTATTATTTGTATGTATGAGTCCTCTGCTCCGATCATGAGTATTTTCCCACTTTTCCTCATCTGTTCTGTCTCTTTGTATTAAACATTTGTCAGAGCTGTCATAAAAATATAATTTGTATGATGGTTTACAGTTTTCAATGAATATATAGACTTATTTGAGCACAACAGAATCCCATTTGACAGGCTGAATGAAATGTTATCAGCTTTTATTTTTTAACTCTCAGATATTTGGAAATTGAGGCAATAGAGAGGGGAAGTCAGCAAGTTTCAAGGCTAGAACAAGTGTTTGTAAGAGGCAGAAACCATTTTAAGACAACGTACGCAAGTAACAGGATTTATTATAAGATTACAGGAGAATCTCACGAATCTTAAGGGCCTGGCTTTATCTGTGTATCCCTCTTTCTCTCTCCCTCTCCAAATGGGATCTTGCTACTTGTGCAGTCCAATGGCAGAATGTGGCCACCCTACCCTTCCCAAATTGACAGTCACAATTCTAGCCACATACAGAGATTAAATAGTTGTTTGTAAATGCAACTTCCAAATTCCTAGGAGAGCATATGATTTACCCTACGGGCTCACATTGTAAATCATCCTTGACCAGAGTGGACAGTTTATCCAGTACATACTGCCCCGTGGATGAAAGACAATGACCATCAGAGGGGAGACGGATCTTGGGTTTGGAAAGCAGATTTAGAATTCCTGCTTTTTACAATTTGGTGGAACTAGTGCTTAGAACCTAAGTTAGAAGTCACTGGCTGAAACATGTTCAGAGGGCAGTTAGATAACGTAAATGAATGAAGCTGACAGATGGAGACTGCAGCACCCACAGAGAGCACAGGCTCCATCTAAAGGGAATTACTCAACTCCAAGCTGATAGATGCTCTTTGGGAATTTGGGCTCAGGGTATATCTTCTGATTTTCAAATGAACTCAGAATTGCGATTTTATGTAAAATCTGTTTAAATCAATGAAAGTAAATAATTTCATTTTACTTTGTGAGATAATTATAGAATAAAGAGCCATACTATTTGCTTTGGGCTTTCCTACATTAAAAAAAAAATCTATTATAGGAGAAAAAGCCTCACAGAAGCTCTGTGACCATGAACAAAAAATTTTTAACCTCCCTGAGCCATACTTTTCTCTTATACCAATACCAATGTTTCACATTGTCATGAAAATCAAGTGAGATATTGCGATATGATTTTATAAACCTTTTAACATGTATTAGGTGCTCACTGGATATTAGGCTTCATATCTGCTCATTAGAATTAAGTCTGAAACAATACAGTATGTTTGAAACATACTGTATGTTTCAAAATAATATGTCATTAAAAACAGAGCAAATAAAGTTAGACTGAATTTCCAAACATCAATAGCAATGGTCTACGTTTGATTTCTTATATAGGTTCATAAAGCCACAATGTCACTGTTAACTGCTATGTCTTATTTAACATCTTCTTAGAGTTATAAATAATCAAATAGGAAAAATAACTCTTGGTCATAAATATCAAGCATTGAGCAGCTTTTATATGCATATAATTATAATCCCCAACAATCTGTAATAAACACCTGGCAAGGTTGCTAAAATTTTTAACACAATAGAATGTATCACAGAAGATTCTTTCATTCCACTCAGGCTCTGTGATGCTTGAATGAGTCACCGAAGAAACAGAACAAAGAGTTTGGGTTTAAAGATCAGTTCAAGCAAATAATATCTCTTTATTACTCTCTCCTGAGTGAAATCTAGACGGAGGTAATCTTAATAAGTGATGTGCACTTTCTAATGGAAGAAACAGGGAACACTTTGGTTCATAAGAGTTGTTGATAATGATAAAGAGGCATATTGGAATAAAAGTGCAGGAAAGCACAAAGCAACCAGCTTTTTAATGTACTATTTATAGTGGGATTTTCATCCTGCTTTGGAGAAATGCCTTAGCAACAAAATCTTGAACCTCATTGTCATGATCTCTAAGGTCTTCATGTGGGTAGGATGGTTTAAATGGCTAATGGGAATATTATCAAACCATTTTGAAAATAGAGTACTCTCTCTCTTTCCTTTTTTCTGTCTTTTCGTGATACTAATTAACACCTAAAAAGATCCTCTACAGCGTGCACAGAAAAGCCCAATACTGAGTCTGCAATGGGGTACAATCTTCTATGTCTTTTAGGTATTTTTGTCATCACAACAGAGGCTACTCTAGTGTTTCTGTGTTAGAGGAATTAGGACTAGAATCTGAAATTTTGTGAGAAAGCAGAGTGAAGAGGATTGTGAAGTTGAGCTTACACAACAGAGTTTTTTTTTGTGCTGTGTGTGAGAGAGAGAGAGAGAGAGAGAGAGAGAAATAAATTTGAGAAAACCATATCAAGTAATTTGGAGGGTGGCAGCTGGAGCTAAGCGAGATTATGGAAGAGTTAAAATCCCTTCACCCTCACCCTAAACTACTCTTTGGAGATGCCTGGAAACTATAGTCTCATGGTTTGGATCAAAAATAAATTAACCTTTTACTAAGTACTAACAAAGTCATAACAAAGACTTTATATTAAAGCTTCAATGGGGGCACCCAGGTTGCTCATTTGGTTAAGTGTCCTACTCTGGACTTCAGCTTGGGTCATGATTTCATGGTTGGTGGATTTGAGACCCAAGTCAGGCTCCATGCTGAAAGCATGGAGCCTGCTTGAGATTCTCTCTTCCTCTCTCTCTGCCCCTGCCCACTCATTCTCTCTCTCTCTCTTTCTCCTCTCTCTCTCTCTCTCTCTCACGCGCGCACACACACACACACACACACAGAGTAAATAAATAAATTTTTCTTCAATGTATCTATTCTGTTTTTTAGGGTAGGCAAGATTAAGGTGGTGAATTTTATATAAGGATATGCTAATTAGGGGGTTAACTCCTACATTTTGTATGTTAATGATGGGAGCATTGTACAGTACAATGAATCCCAGAAAAGGGACTGTTGAAAAGTCATTAAATAATTATATTGGATCATATATATTTTTAGTGACTTAATAATGCTTTTGGTGAGACTGACAGGTGCTACACAATATTCTTATTTCTTAACAAGAAAACAGATTTCATTTGCTGTGGCAAGGCACCCAGATAAAAATTTGCATTTCTACCTCCCTTTCAGCTAGATGTGGCCATGTGATTAAGTTCTAGCCAATGAGATGGAAAAGCTGTTGGGCAAGTCTTCTGAAAGTCTCCTTAAACCATGGTGGAGAGCCGGTGAGGACCATCCTGTTTCCTGTTAGAATGAAGATATGATGGCTGGACTTCCAGCTGCTGCTTGGACCTCAGACAACCTTGATGATGAAAGACACAAATTAGAGTAGTGGAAAAGAAAGAAAGGAACCGTGGTCTGTGTTGGTTGTGGCTCTCATATACCAGACTTGGCATGCCCACCTCCAGACTTCCTTTACATGCAAGAAAAATAACTTCCGTCCTATTTAAGCCACCATTATTTCCAGTCTCTGTTACTAGCAGCCAATATATGTCATAGGAGAGACATTTTACTTCACCACAACTGTTATGTGTAAATACTCCTTATTACACAGTTCTTTAGTTCGTAGAGAGAATGCTTGGATAGCAGGTTTGTAAAATAAGAGATGTTGTGTTCTCCATGTTCATTTAGCTCTTGAATTTTGGGGAGCAGTTACTGAGAATTTGGACACATGTAGTTTGAAAGGTGAAATTACAGGGAAGCCTGGGTGGTTCAGTCGGTTAAGCATCTGTCTCTTGGTTTCAGCTCAGGTCATGATCTCACAGTTTGTGAGTTTGAGCTCCACATCAGGCTCACACTCACAGGGTGGAGCCTACTTGGGATTCTCTCTCTCTTTCTCTCTCTCAAAATAAATAAACTTAAAAACATTTTTTAAAAAGGTGAAATTACAGTTAGTTGCTATTGTACATTCCCTATGCATAACAAGATAGGCAGGGGCAAAGGTTTCCTATAACTTTGCTAAATAAGAGAAGGAAATCAGCCTAGATCTAAAAATATTCCTTTGTAGAAAAGCAGATAAACATGCATTCTTTATCAGATTTAGAAATACTGTCAGTCTTTCAAAATGTTTTTCCATTCTTTAAAAAAAAAACATTTTTAAGCCTTAGTGAGATTCACTTCTACAGTAATTGAAACATTTTAAGAAGCATATTTTTTTATGAAATTTATTGTCAAATTGGTTTCCATACAACACCCAGGGCTCATCCCAACAGGTGCTCTCCTCAATGCCCATCACCCACTTTCCCCTCCCTCCCACCCCGCATCAACCCTCAGTTTATTCTCAGTTTTTAAGAGTCTCTTATGGTTTGGCTCAAGAGGCATAGTTTTTGAATGTCAACATTTTCCTAAATGTTGACTCAACCCAATGTTATACAGGAATTCAAAAAGTCTTCACCATATTAAAAAAAAAAAACATATTTAGGAGCCTCCTCAGTATTCTTTCTGTGAATCTAGGATGTAATCTAACGATCCTGGTTTGTACCTTGTCCTTTGTTACCTCCAGCCTTTCACCAGACATTGTTTTAACTGTCTCTCTTAAATGAGTTCTCACAGACAGCTTCTAAAAGAGAAAACCCTTGGAACAATTTCTCGTCAGTGTTTCCTGTCAGTTATGTTTGACCTGTTGTCAATGGAAAATGGCCCTTGTGGGACAATTGAGTGGAATGGGACCGTGGAATCCTCAGAGGCATGTGTACTTGTCCCACGTGTTCTTTCTTTTTACTCACTGCAGCACAGCACGTTTTAATACCAGTCATGTGCACCCTGGATCTATTACAGTAAGTGGAAAGTGAAGGTATACCAGTGAGAGAAATGGCAAAAGCGTGTCACTTTTGTGCGACACAACGGTTAGGTTGGCAAAGTGTCAGCATTACTCAGATTCTTCCATGTACTTTTCGTTTTTCCCTCCCAGTCATCACTAGCCCTTGCACTTGGCATTTCTGATCGATCTTATTAAACCAGTTGACTTTGATCCTATGACTACACTTGGCTCTCTCATTAAGAAAAAGTTGAGTCTGGAGTGCCTGGGCGGCTCAGTCCATTAAACATGCGACTCTTGGTTTCCGCTCAAGTCATAATCTCGCAATTAGTGAGTTCAAGCCCCGCATTGGGCTCTGCACTGACAGTGTGGGTACACTTGATATTCTCTTGGTCTCCTTTTCTCTCTGCCCCTCCCCTGAATGCTTTCTCTCTCTCCCTCTCTCTCTCTCCCTCTCTCTCTCTCTCTCTCTCTCAAAATAAATAAATTAAAAAAAAAAGAAAGAAAAAGTTGAGTTTGTCACTGTGGATCCCAGATCCAACTCCATTTGGCCTCACTATAGAATTCTTCTGCTTGGAGTCCCCCAACTCACAAACTCAGTGGGCACATCCCAGCTGCCCTCATAGTAATACCCTTACCAGCCCTCCCAATGATGGTGGGGCCTGATTCATTCAGGTTTTCTGAACTAGTTTTCCTTCTTAACTTTCACATCCTGATCTCTCTCTTTTTCCTTTCTCTGAAATAACATCACAGCTTATGTCTTCACACTCCAGCCCCATGGCGTGGCCAGCCGAGTGGGTCTTATCATTCCATTTCTCTTGTCAGGGCTGGTTTCACTTCCTTTGAAAGAAGCTTATTTCAAGGCCCTTACTCACTGGCTATTGTTTCTTCCTGAACCATCTTTCACGGAACGAAAGCACAGGCCTGTTAAATCACAGCTCACTTACCCTGGCTGTAGACATGGTAAAGTCCCATCCACTTTAACTTTCATTCTGTTTGTTTTTAAAGATTATTCTTCCTCCCTGTCTCTCTCTGTCCCTTCCTTCCTTCCTTTCTTCCTTTGCTTCCTTCCTCCCACCACCATGGTCAGTGCCGTGATATTTTTCTTGCAACTATAGCTCATTAACAGTAAACTGGAACAGTGGGGAGAGATCCCCTGTGGATTCTCAGGCATATTCTTTTTTGTTGTAGCGCATCTCAGATAATGTTTATAATGGAGCTGGAATAAGTGTTCAAAAGGATACAGATCTTTCTGTTCTACAGCTCAAGTCTGGAGTAGAAATACATTTGAGATAATAGGTAATGCTAACGAGAAAAATACAGCTCCAAGTGAGGTAAATTGTACTTTTAAGAATCTAGTCTAGGTGTGTACATGGGAGGCTGTATTTCCCAGTGGGAAACGCTCCAGGTCATAATCTCACTCCCACGACTGCCTCACTGTGCGATGCTGACTGTGAGCCGGTAAAGGAGGAAGGAAAGGATGACAGCAGTGGAGTCATCTTCGAGCAACCATATTAGCTCAGAACTGTTGTTGGTACTTCCTTACCTTTGCCAGATTGTTTCTTTCTATTCTCCTCATTGCCATCCTTCTGACATTCTAGTCATTTTGTGATTTTTCCCTGGCTTCTCTGGATGGTGTCCTGCCCTAGCCCACTGGTGCTGAGGCCTCGGCTCTGGACTATACCTTTTCTTCTGCTTACCACAGGTAACTTGTCCAGGCTCTCACTTGTTCAGCATACCTGCCAGGTAACTGGAAGCCAAGCTGGTAAATGAATTCACAGCAAGGTGCTCATTCATGGGCTCATCAAACATTTATCGAGTACCTCAGCTCCTGTGCTAGGTGTGAATGACTGACCAAGGCTGCTTGGCTGTATTATCAACATACAGCCTGCAACCTTGGGCTTTGGGGTCAAAACATTTCTAGGTTTGAATCTTGCCCAGTCACTTGCTATATATCATCCTGGAAAATTTTATTTAGCCTTTCTGGAAGTCACAGTTTCCTCATCTGTAAAATGGGGCAGTCAAAACTCCTTGCAGGAGTTTTTGGGCTTTACCAGTAATTACATACAGTGGCTAGCTCCTAGAATAAGTGAAATTAATAGTGACTATCATATTATTGGTTACTCTTTCCATATATCATTTATGGTGACCTTTAACACTAACTCTGAAATCGCCAGGTGCCTTACCAATGAATGACTTTAAGTCTTATGACTCGTTGTGAGAGACATTTGGGGAGTCAGGGAAGTCTTTCTCCCTTCTGACAATAGAACACCCAAGTATCACCTGTCTGAGGAACCGAAGCAGAGCAAACTGCTGAAGACACAAGAGAGGCGTTATAAGGATACACAGAGGTACGTTTTCAAATCAGGCAGCCTGGCCATGAAATGCCAGGAAACAGCAACAGCAGATCATGACGTGAAAAGTAGGTCACTTGTTTGGAGTCAAGGTGTCAGGTAGCATACAAGGTGAAGAGCCCAAAGCCATAAGAGTAACAGGCTGTGAAAATTGCTGCCGCAGCCATAAACCAAAGAGCTGCCTCCCCGCGTCTGCCAACGGCTAGAACTGCTGGGCGCGCAGCCCTCCTGTGGCCACACTTGCGCACACGCAAAACAACACTGTCACCGTCAGCCGCAGCGTTTTGAACATAGAAGACAATGATAAATCAAGAGACACACAACTGGTTGTGTCCAAAGGCCGGGGGTGCAACGCGAGAGAAAGTGGGAATAAATCCATTGATTCTGTCACCTAACCCTCTCTGTGTTGTGCTTTCCCAATGTTTATGGCTTCAGATTTTAGTGTGTCAGATTTCTGCATGCCTAAACGAGCCATCTGCTTGTTTGCATACTCTTGTGCATTGAGGAGACATTCTACTATTATACGATGTTTTTATGTCATAAGGATTTTTTTAAGTACTCCTTTGGTGTGCAAGTTATACGGGATTCTGAGCCCAAAGGCTGGGCCTACCACTTCACATGACATTTGAGCAGTTATCTGGGGTTGTCAGCTTGGGAAGAAGGAGAGGCAGACAAAACACTGTTGGACTGGGAGGGATAGTGGGCACGGTGTCTGTTCCACTTCATTACACTCCACATCACCCCGCTCCTTTCCACCCCCCAGTTCTTCCCCCTTATCTATTTTCCCCTCCTGCCCACCACCCTTACCAGTCTAGCACTCTGGAGAGATGGGTGAGATAAAAGTGCAGCTGAGAGAGCAGAGGGTTTGGTCAACCCTAGATTTGGAAACTAGTCGTATCCTTGCCATCACATGCCAGCATTTCACGTTGGTTATTTGATTTAAGCAGAATCCACCAAATTTCTTAGGTCTCTGAAGACCTAATTATTAGCTTTTGAAAAATGAAGTATCCATCATGAACTAAATATTCTTTAAAGTGATGTATTAATATTGTCACCGTTATTGAAAGTAAAGTACCTGAGAGATGTGATGCTAGCACTCTTTCCTCCGAAATCTGATATATATTAGTTTTATGCAAAATGGTATAATTATAATTTCACATACCCTGAAGTCCGTGAAGGGTTTAGAACAAATTGAAGTTATTTGGAAACTAGTAGCTACGAAAGAACACAGAACTATCCCAGCTGCCCGAGCTCTTTCAGCCATTAAGGAGCACAATGGATTCTGTAGCATTTGAGTAGATAAAGGGCCTTTCAAAAGTCCACATTTAAATGAATACAAACACCGGTTCTAATGTGCTCCTTTTTAACAGGAATAAATGATGGGTTAGAAGAAAAATTCTTATGGTTCTCAAGTGTTAGGAAAAACAATTTGGGTGGAAAATGTGCCTTTTATTCTACTCTTGGGAAAGTAAACTCACGGATCTCCATCAGAGACATTGACCTCACCTGAAAAGATAGCAAGCTGGTTAGGGGGATATATTCCTGTCAGGAAGAGTTACATTTTAAAAGTGTAATGAGTAAAGATAAAAATTCCCTTTGGGAGAAGAATGAGTTAGGAGATACTCCCTTCGTATGATTGTGAAGAATATGTACATTTGTTTACTTCCATTTGGTGTCCCGACTTGGCAAAAGAAAAATGTGAATTTATGGCTTTAAGTGGCTGGAATACTGGAATGAGCTTAGGATTTTTATAAATTTAGACAGCAACTAAGAAACTCTTCCATTTCTGAAGGCAGTGAAAACTATTTAATTTTTTTAATGTTTATTTATTTTTGAGAGAGAGAGAGAGAGCATGAACAGGAGAGGGGCAGAGAGAGTGAGAGGGAGACACAGAATCCCAAACAGGCTCCAGGCTCTGAGCTGTCAGCACAGAGCCGGACACAGGGCTCGAAACCACGAACCGTTGAGATCATGACCCCAGCTAAAGTCGTATGCTTAACCAACTGAGCCACCCAGGCACCCCAAAAACTATTTAAATATTTTAGAGTTGACTGACAAGGAACTACATCATTCTTGTGAGTTTTTTTTAAGCACCTTTTATTTTTCAGACTATAAATTACATTAACATATGAGCACAATTTCATAGAGTATTTCCGAAGGGACACTCTTCTTTGAAGGGACACAATTCTTCACATTGGTTGATTCCACTTGTCAATGCAGAATAAATAAAAATACATTTTTTTCTAAACTCAGACTCAGACTGTGAATTATTTCTTTATTCCCCACTAGCATAAAACTTACTTACATTGGCTGTATTAATGCAAGCACAAGAACTTTATTCTTTAGAGAGATGAATTTCATGAAGTAAATTTAGAGCCACTTAGTTTATCTCATGAGGGATGATGCTATTTTGAAAAACAGGGATGTAAGGAGACTTTATGTCCACTTTTGATTTACCTCACTTGAAAATGTGTACTTAGAGAACAGGTATATGCTTGAGCTTATTTGGCCTGAAAATACAGGGACAAAGGTTTCTCCTTTCAAGGACATCTCTATGATGAGTTTGTTTGTAGATCTTCCATGCACCCTCACGGTGTTTAAAACTTGCAGATAAAGCTATCCAAATAGATTCACACTTCTATCCACGTATGTATAATTGGTTCTAAGCGTTTGAGTGAGTCAAATTTCCTGTCGGGAATAGAAAGTACGTAAAAGTAAGTGCTGAAATATTGTTTTCATTTTATTTACTGAAAAGTAAAATAAACTTTTAAACAGATGCCTGTTTTCTAATTTACAAGCTACCTTCACTTATACCCTCCCCCACTACACACACACCATGGCCTTCTTCTATTTTTAATTAGGTACCTGTTCCCTAAATCTTAACATTTTAATATTGCTTTTATGGTCTCAGTTCAGATTTTGATATCTTTTTTAATGGGGTGAGAAATAGGGATTAGAGAGATATGTATGTCCATAATATTTTAAAGGAACTGCATACCTTCATAACACCTCTCCACCTGTTATTTATTTCCATCATTTTCTTTTTCCTTGTCATTTGTTCCCTCAACTGGAAATAACTCTCAACTTATCACTCTAGCAAAGCCAATGGGGTTTCCATAATTCTCTGTGATGTGCTGCATAAATTGAGAACACAGGGTTAACATGAAGCCAAAGACGCTGAATTGTAACAGGAGAGGCAACATGAGGTCACAATGTACTGGTTAAGTCACTAACTACATGGGGGGAGGAGGGCTTGTTGAACCCGTTGTTCAATAGTTAACCTAATAATTTACTTTCTATGGAGTGGTGTAGACATAGTCTGTGCCAAGCTTTTACTTCCTTTCTTGTTCCTTTATTTTGCTAGAGGAAAAAAAAGACCAGGGGTCTCTGCCTACTTCTGAGTCTATTTATTGCAGGTTTTTCTGATTTTTGATTCTAAAGCTTGATTGGTGGCAGGCTCCACTGTAAGATGTACTTCATTTCCCCTTATGATATTTCAGAAGGAGTGTCGACCCAATAGCATTGATTCTGTCAATTATCATAATCGTGACTGGGTGGTTAAATTGAAATATATATCATTATAGTACGGAACTCATAGGCTGATGCTGAATTCTAGAAAGAGTTGTAATGCCATCCTAACCATTTTGTGGTCCTTTTCTTCCTTCCTTCCTTCCTTCCTTCCTTCTTTCCTTCCTTCCTTCCTTCCTTCCTTCCTTCCTTCCTTCCTTCTTTTCTTTCTTTCTTTTTTAATATTTATTTATTTTTGAGAGAGAGACAGCATGAGCAGCGGAGAGGCCGAGAGAGAAAGAGACAGAATCTGAAGCAGGCTCCAGGCTCTGAACTGTCAGCACAGAGCCCAACACGGGGCTCAAACTCAGGAGCCATGAGATCATGACCTGAGCCGAAGTTGGATGCTTAACCAACTGACCCACCCAGGTGCCCCATGTGGTCTTTTTCTATATGGAAAAGATCTAAGCTTGCATTTCCCAGATAAAGGCTGTTGAGTAAATACAGTAAAATAAAATTAGAAGAAGAAAAAAGCAGAAAAAGAAAACCTATGATTATCTACTATGTAATTTTAAGATGTTCTAGCTCTCTAGCTCTTACCAGCATGTAATTAAAGGTGTATTTTCCAAGTGGAATGAATGCATTCCTATAGAAAAATATGCAGCAAGCATTCTTTATTCTGCAGATATGCAATTTCACACATCTTGCCTGCTGTATTGTCCTCACAATCATAAGAGAGCAGGAGGAGATTTTTGCTTACTCAAAAATATAAAACAAATTTGTCTTGAACACCCAGAAACAAATAAATGAGTTAAACCTTCACCACATTTATCTCTCTACAAAAAGTATGAAGACACAAAATGAATAAAATTTGCATTCATTACCACTTGATATAAATTATTTAGCATGATAAAACTTTAGGGATTAAATAGACTTATTTTTGTGTGTGTCCAATATTGTTATTTTTCACATGAAGACATTCTGTGCTGTAGTAAAAATACACATAAGTACATGCAGTGAAACATAGGTGCCCATGGAGAAGTCATGAAATTTGGAATATCAATTTTATGCCTGCAAATGCTGGGTCTCCTAAAGTTTACAAAAACACATTGGGTCCCTGAAGATGTAGAGGTTAATGAACTCATCAAAGGTGATAACAGATTTAGTGGTGGAAGACTTGACTAAAACCCACATTTCCTGGTTCCCATTTTAATTCTTTTTTTAATACTTCAAGTGATATTATTTTCAAGGCTCCTGAGTTATTAAATATTGTATTTCTTTAGTAGGGAAGTGAGGGGATTTGGACCCCTTCTAAAAACATACATTTTTATGGTACTTTATCTTATTCTGCACATTTCTAGAGTGTCAGCTCTGAGGCCATAGGGTACTACATTGGTTGAGCCAGCTGTGAGTATGGCCATATGGATGTGGGTCTATGATCTTGATTATCTTTTTCATGGCAACAACTATAAAGAAGTGAAAGATAATGGGCCTCAATGCATTTTTTTCTAAATTTCTTTTAACATTTATTTATTTTTGAGAGAAAGAGACAGAATGTGAGTGGGAAAGGGGCAGAGAGAGGGAGACACAGAGTTAGAAGTAAGCTCTAAGCTCTGAGCTGTCAGCACAGAGCCCAACGTGTGGCTCGAACTCACAAGTAGTGATATCACAACCTGAGCCCAAGCCACCCAGGCTCTCCATAGGGCCTCAACTGCATTTTTTATGAACTTCAGGAGATCCAGGTGTTTGTGGGTATGAAACTGATGTTCAAGATTTCAGACTTCTCTATGGGCATCCAAAATTCAGTGCACGTGCTTATGTGTATGTTTTACAAAGGCACATATGTGGGTTGACTTCTATGAAACATCAGTCTTAGGAAAACACAGCTCTTGTGTGAACCCAGATAACCACCCACACTCATATCAAAATAAGATTGTTCTTTCCTTTTCTTTTTTTAAAGATTTTAGTTTTGAGTAACCTCTGCACCAAGTGTGGGGTTCAAATTCACAACCTCAAGATCAAGAGTTGCATGCTCTGACTGAGTCAGCCATGTGCCCCAAGATTTTTCTTTTCTTGTTGTTAAATCTTTCAGAGAAACTCTCAGGAAATAATAAATACTTTGGTTTTGCAGATTCAAGTAAATTTATGATTAATGCTTTTTCAGTAATGATGTATTGTAACATAGGTCAGTTATGTGACAAAATTAATGTCAATAATTTTTAGAGTGTCTATAACTTAGTATCTAGACATTCTTAAAGGTCTAAGAAGCCCTTTAACTTTTCCATTATGTTTTACAAATATTCTAGGAAAAAATTCTATGCTATAATGATATTTTGGAATTAAATTTTGTTTTATGTTTATTTATTTTTGAGAGAGAGCAAGCAGAGGAGGGGCAGAGAGAGAGGGAGACACAGAATCTGAAGCAGGCTTCAGGCTCTGAGCTGTCAGCACAGAGCCTGATGCAGGGCTTGAACTCACAAACCACGAGATGATGACCAGAGCTGAAGTCAGACGTTTAACTGACTGAGCCACCCAGGTGCCCTGGTATTTTGGAATTAAAGGAAACTCTTTTTAGCTTCTCTGGATGTGTCTCTCTTAAAGGTAGTAAACCTATTTTGGGACAAGACATTCATACACAAAGATACCTGTGGATTCATAGAGCAGAACACAAATTAATGTCAAGTAATATACAAGTAAAATGGCATTAAAACCAGCACTATTTGTGATGGTGAAAGTTATTTTCCTAGTAATCTTGTTATATCACCTGTTACTTTTGTGAATCCTTCTATATCTTTAGGCAAAATTAGTGGTTCAGTTTTCTGTGTTCTCATGGGCTACTTCTTCCTTAGTTTCTATACTGTTTCTCATGGGATACCTTCTTTTTTAGTTTCTATACCAGAATGATGGTATGTTTACCTGCCTGTCTTTTTCTACGTAGGATGAGCAGGGATGATGTTCTCTTAGCTGTTCCTATGGTAGACAGCAAATGTTTGCTGAAAAGATGAATTAAATATTGCTTGAAGTAAGTGCCAATTTGTTGAAATTCGAAAATATTTTTTCTCTTCAGAGAATTCTATTTAACAGAATATTATTTAACAGAATATATTTAACAGAATGTTATTCTGACAGTATTAGACCCATTGTACAAACTGGACCCACATAATATGTTTGAGATACTAAATAAAAGTCATGGACTCAGCATATGATATTTTTCAATTAAAATTGTGGTGAAGTATAGGAATTTATTATAAAATGTGAGGCCTTTCACTAGAGTTGCTATCTGCCTGAATGAAACTTAAAGATCTATTAGGAAGATAATAGATGTGCCAGGAGATATCAGATGTTTTACTTCTATTATTTCATTTAATCTTCACTGTGGTCTATATGGTATATATTATCAGCCAAATATTTCAGACAAGGTTGTCTATCTCAGAGTATGTGGCAAAGCAGGATTATTACCCAGGCATGTCTACTTCCAAAATGTCTACCTTCTTCCCATTACACTACACACCTACTCAAGGTGTAAGATAACCACATTCTTTTAGGTAAGACTGAAAACCATATCAAACAAAATTATGTGAGTTTTTTGGGGGGAGGCACCTGGGTGGCTCAGTAGGTTAAGTGTCCAACTCTTGATTTTGGCTCAGGTCATAATCTCACGGTTGATGGGTTCAAGCCCCAAGGAGCGCTCCTCGCTGTTATCGCAAGGCCTGTTTGGGATTCTCTCTGTCTCCCTCTTTCTCTACTCCTCCCCGCTGTGTGTGTGTGTGTGTGTGTGTGTGTGTGTGTGTGTGTGTTTTCTCTCTCTGTCTCTAAATAAATAGATAAACTTAAACAAAATTTAGGTCGATAGTGAATTTATTGGAGCACCTTCCACATCAGTTCAAATGTTAATTTTCAGTTGTTTTCCTGTTACTGCAGATAAGAAACATTCTGAGTCAGCTTAGTAGTTTTAAGTAATTACTCAAGACAAATTACTTATGCTAATATATACATTCTCACAGCACTAAAATACTAAAACCTAGATGCAAATGTCTAGCACTGATTTTTCAAAAATAGCGATCAATCCATTAGCTGAGGTTGGAGGTAAGGGAAACAGAACAGACATGAGGAAGTTCATTATTACAGACAGGGGCACACTTCTCAAATTCCTCTCATCAAATAAGTCCATCAAATTCACACACAGAACCCAGCCCTCCACAGACCTAGGAAGCATTCTGGTCAAATAAGCCGGCACTGCTCCTTCCCAAAGCAGGGCGATTTCACTGAGATAAGGAGCTTGCTGGGGATCATTCTGGGGAATCTGGGGATCCGGCTGAGATGTGGCTGGAGAAGAACCTAGCCCTGTGGGGAGAATGCAGAAGTATCAGTGTCGGTGCCAGACTTCACCTTGGCAGGGGGGAGTGCTGTTCCAGGCAGCTGTACCAGTCCTCTCCATGGGACCTGAGATGTTGGGGACCACGGCTTGAAGAAATGGGAAGCACAGGATGAAATCAGCAGACAAACGGGGGCCTGCCTCACATGGTTTCCCCAAACTGTGTGCCATGCTGAGGGGGACTTTGGAATTGTTAAAAAGAAAACCACAGGCTAAGCCAGGCTTAGGCTTAAGACACCAAATTGGGGCTCAATACTTAATCCAATTACAGCTTCAACTTCCCTCAGAAATGTGGTCGCAGCTGGTTAGTCAGGAATCTTCTGGTGGCACCAATGGGCTAACCTGTCACATGGGCCCTGTCTATCCCCTCCCCCAAAGGAAGACAAGGTAGTCCACCTAAGAACACCCCCTGTTTTTCGACAAAGGGGAGGTGACCTTGCCTGGAACAATAACTTGCTTGCCCTGCCTTCCTTCCTACAAAAACTTTCCATTTTGTAGAACTCCTCAGAACTCCCCTCTCCTTGCTGGGTGGGATGCTGTATAATTCATGAATTGCTTAAAAAAGCCAGTTAGATCTTCAAGTTTACTCAGTTGAAATTTTGTTCTTTAACAGGATCTGTGACAAGAGAGGCTGGTGTGGAGACTGGGATGCAGGGTGAGCATGAGGAAAACCGAGGCGATAAAGCCCATTGAGAGTGTGCATTGTAGGCGTCAAATGCTTTAAGAGGCTGTGACCAGACGGGTAACCCAGAGGACTGCAAAATGCTGTGTTGGAGCAGCTGTTTTGCCATTCAAGAATGGAGGCCCAACAAAACCAGTTCTTCAAATTTTCCTGAGAAACTACACATTCAATTTTTTTAAAATGTGAAATGTACTGGTTTTAAAATATTTACAACTGAATTAAAATTTTAAAATAGTGAGAGAGTCAAAGAAAATAATCTACAGGTCAAACTGCCACCCATTTGCAAGCTTTGGTGTGGGGCAGCTATTTGGGACTCTGGAAGGAAAAGACCCACTTTATTCCCGCTAAGAGATACCAATTTCGTTGACCTGGGATGGGTCCCAAGCATCGGATTATCCTATTGTGAAGTCTAGGTTGAACCCTACTTCATAAGTGATATGAAGTGACTGAATTCCAGGTACCACAGGCCCATATCTACAAGGCTTCTCTGGATGCCTTTTCTCCCATATTCTCCTTATACAACGTTTTCTGTAGAGTTGTAATATAAAAAATTCCCTCTACTTATGTTCCTTCAACTTAAATGTGTATATGAGTCACTCAGGAGTTTATCAAAATGGAGGTTGCTAAACCCCACTGTATGAGGTTCTGATTCAGTAACTGGATTCTGAAGTTTGCTCTTAACACCCACCTTAGTTTACTGTAACACAGATGGTCTGGAGACCACACTTCAGAAACACTGACTCATAATGGATACTGTGGCTGCCACATCTGTTATTTCAGCTCCAGCTTCTTGCCTAAGTTATGGATCTATAGTTACAACTACCTACTGTAGGGAAATCTCTACCGTCTTTACCTGGATATCTCAAACTTATCATTGTCTGTATCCAAAGTATTATTGTCCTTCGAAGCCTGCACGCAGACATATCTTTTATTTCCTTTCATTGAAACTCATCATCATGCACTTAATTGCCCAAGACCGAGGCAATTAAGGTGTGTTTGCACCTTTGGTGGGTGGGGACCAGCATGGCCTATGGAGCAGGCCCCAGCATGCCTTGCTGAGTAGCCTGCTTTCTTATCCAAGTCTTGCCATGTCTGTCTAGTCATTCTCTCTTGGCTCTCTAAGTGTAATCCAGTTCTTCTGGGACAAGCCAACAATAACAACAGCCTTATTTATTGAGGTTTACTCTGTGCCAGGCACTCTTCTAAGTGCTTCACATGTATTAACTCAACTTTTGGAGAAGCCATTGAATGCCCTGTTGTGTTTTGGCAGCTCACTACCCCCAGAGGCTAGATCTCCCGTACTTACAATTGCCACTGGGACCTTTGCTTCAGAATCAACAATGTCATCTTCCAGCAATGGTACGATCTACCTGACTGCAGAATCCAGGGTCTAGGATCCCTGCTATTGTTTTCTGCTCATGATTCCCAGGATACTGGTGCTGCCTGACTTGGAATCACATTTAACATGGCTCCTTAGCTATGGTAATTCAGGTTGCTATTTACCCTAAGACAATAGAGTGCTACAGTCAGAAGGGCATTTTGAGAATGTCTGGTCCGATTTCCCTACTTTATAGATTTGGAAACTGAGACCTAGAACCATAAAATGATTGACTGAAGGTAAGGGAAAAGTGAGAGTTAGAACTGGGGATCAAAGCTGAGCTTCCCGTTTTCAAGTGTACTGCTGGAATGCAAGCCCCATCCTAGTGGAGTTACAGGACACTGGGATTTTTGTCTGTGCATTTCCCGTATATACCTGCACCTAGAATAGTGCTTGGAGTGCAGCAATTGTGACTGGATACACCACAGATGCATCAGTGTGTGGCAGTTGGCAATACAATGACCAGAATACCCATTGACATCAAGATTTCTGGTTATATTAGTATGATTATGGTTAATGTAGTATGTGTACTATTTAGCACCTCTAGCAAAATGCAGTGGAGGAAAGAGATATAAAGTTGTGGCAGCAGGAGGGGTGCCTGGGTGGCTCAGTTGGTTAAGCGTCCAGCTTCGGCTCAGGTCATAATCTCACAGTCTGTGAGTTCCAGCCCCGCGTCGGGCTCTGTGCTGACAGCTCAGAGCCTGGAGCCTGCTTCGGATTCTGTCTCCCTCTCTCTCTGCCCCTCCCTCCCTCGTGCTCTGTCTCTCTCAAAAACAAATAAATATTAAAAAAAAAAAAGTTGTGGCAGCAGGAGCTAGCTTAATTTTTCTGCCTAAATGTCCCATGAAAGAAGCTCACCCTGGCCATTCTTTTTAAAATTTTAACCCTATATGCTTTCTTACTTGATGCTATAATTCTATCTACTTTTCTAATAAAATTATATCATTATGCATTTTTGTGTTACTCACTAGAATAAGCTGTGTGAAAGCAGAGGCTTTGTCTTTTTCATCACAGTAAGGTCAGAACTTGGAAGTATCTGACACAGAAGGACTTCCCGCAAATGATGGTTTTACATTTTGGAATGGAAGCTTAAATAACAGGCAAATAACCTTGGCATTCAGAGGCCTAATATACCTCCACATAGAGAAGCAAAATAAACACCCGGTGCTGAACAATGCTGGAGTCATGATGTGAGAGATTTGGATAATACATTTTGAAGGGATAGTTGTACAAAAAATAATCTTTATCATTAAGTAAATGACTTCTGTGTATTTTTACCCTATATTGAAGGAATAACCCACTACTGTAAGTAAAATTATAACATTTAGTTAGGGGATACTTGCTTCTTTATGAACATAAATGCTGTAGATTGAACAGTGTCCCACCAAAATTCGTGCCCACTCAGAACCTCAGAATTTGATCTTATTTGGAAATAAGGTCTTTGTAGAAATAACTAGTTAAGAATCTTGAGATGAAATCATCTTGGATTTGGGGTGGGTCCTAAATCTGATGACTGGTGTCTTTATAAGAGAAGGGAGATGAGAAATTGGCCACACAGAGACACAGAAGAGAAGGTGAGGTGAAGTTGGAGCAGAGATTGGAGTGAAGCATATCTTTAAGCTGAGGAACTCCAGGAACCACCAGAAACTGGAAGAGGCAAGGAAGCTTTCTTTCCCAGAGCCTCAGCATGGCCCTGCTGGCCCTGGGAATTCAGCCTTCTGGTCCCCAGAACTGTGAGAAAATACATTTCTGTTGTTGTAAGCTACTGTTTGGGATAATTTGTTATGGTAGCCTAAGAAACAAATACGGTGAGTACAAGAGATATTTGCTTACTTGTGGATAAAAGGACGAGTGGATTGTACCACAGATAAATTCGTCCACAATATTATGAAGTTAAGGATAGTAACACCTAACACACATGAGTGCTGACTTTGAGCAGAAGATGTTGTCTTTGAAACTCAGTTTTTTAAAAATGTTTATTTATTTATTTTGAGAGACAGAGAGAGAGAGAGAGAGAGAGAGCAGGGGAGGGGTGGAGAGAGAGGGAGAAAGAGAATCCCAGTAGGCTCCATACTGTCAGTGCAGCGCCCAACCAACATGGAGCTTGAACCCATGGACTGTGAGATCATGAACCAAGCTGAGATCGGCAGTCGGACGCTTAACTGACTGAGCCACCAGGTTCAGGTGCCCCTGTGAAACTCAGTTTTCTAAAGGACATGCTAAAACTCAGTGGTGTGAGCCAGGCAGGCCTCCAGGCTGAGCAGCGACCATGGAGGAGGGGACCCAGACTCTGAAAGACAGCTTTGCACAGCTCTTTCTTATTTCTTCATATGAACCAGAAAGGCGGAAGGTGGGGGGAACTGCTCCCTCTAACCCATGAGGGAGGCAGGGAGAGCAGTCCTTCCAGTTTGTGGGTGGAGGGGAGGCTTACTGTTTCTCATTTTATGGCTACATGAAAATATGACTGTTATCTTCAAACACATAAGTACATCATTTTCATTTCTTATAATTTAAAATTCTCGGTGCCCAGTATTTTTCTTACCTTCCCTTTACTCCCCCTTATCCTGTCTCCCTGGTCCCACCCCCTACTGCTACAAGGGTTGGAACTGAGAAGTCCCTTCTCAACAGCCTGGCCTTCCCTACTTCATTAAATGACATATTTCACTGTCTCCTACTACCCACTCCAGTGAAAAGACCATAGCATTCCTGCTCCTCCCCCTCCCCATCTTCTGGGTAATGAGCACTGTTCTGCGCTGTCCTATTTGCTGGAATTTCTTCTCTCTTTTCTGCTTATCTAAATTCTTCTTACCCTTCATTATTTGCCTCAAGCTTCTTTTCCCATCTGGTCTTCTATAGCAACTCCGAAGGATAATTTTATTTTTCTTCTTCAAATTTCTATAGCCCTTATGGTCAGTAAAATGCATTTGGCCCCAATCATACGTCACCTTGTATTACTATTTATGGTGATTAGAAGCTATTTCTTGTCTGCTCACTTAGATCATGAGTTTCCTGAGGAAACAGACACACTGTATTTATCTTTGAAACCTCAGCACCTTGCAGTGCTTTGATGGTCTAGTTGCTTTGGATATGTTATTGATTGGGTGGCATATTTGGTACTTTTAAATGAAATCAAGAGGTTTGGAAAGCCAATATATTTTTGTGTTACCTCACATCAAACCTCCTCCCCTTGGGCTAACTCTATCAAACCTGTCTAAGTGGGTCTGCTGGAAACAGCTTGAAGAAGGAAAAAGACGATTTGTTTTAGGAGAAACCAAGCAGGAAGAAAGGAAAGGTCAGCTCAAAACTGCCCAAAGGCAAATTTGCCATTTAAAACCAGCAGTCACATTCCTGTGGATGAAGTCATCACTAGTCTTAATCAATCACTACTCCCTTGAAGTGAGGCACTGCTCAGGTTTTAGGGTCTCTGTGTATGTATGAGTGGGTTGTGGGGTAGAGAAGAAAGCAACAAAGCAGTGAAAGGAGCTGAAGGGAGTGGGCAGTGAAACAATTGTCTCTCTCTGTTATAAGAGCAAGGGCTCTTTGAAGGAACTGTTGCATTTATGCAGATTCTTCAGGACTGCATATGAATCACGGGTGATGCTGGGCACCAGGCAGGTGACAGTCCTACTTCTGCTATGACTGCTAGCTTGCCTTCTGTTTGCATGACCCCTTTGCTTTAAAAACCGCACAGAAAAATCCCTTTGTCCGTCCACTTCCAGGGTAAAGGGAAGGCTAGGTGAATCTGTCCTTTGGTAAAAGAAACGATGGGATGTACTGAATATTAGCAGGGCAGAGATGAGATGAATAACAATGATAATAAAAAGAACATTTATGGAGAACTTAACATGGACAGACCGAATGTTAAAAGTGTAACACACATGGGGCCCTGGGGTGGCTCAGTCTGTTGAGCGTCCGCCTTTGGCTCAGGTCATGATCTCACGGTTTGTGAATTTGAGCCCCGTGTTGGGTTGTGTGCTGACAGCTCAGAGACTGTAGCCTACTTCAGATTCTGTGTCTCCCTCTCCCTCTGAGCCCGCCCTGCTCGCACTCTGTCTCTCTCTTTCTCAAAAATAAAATAAACATTTAAGAAATTAAAAAAAAGTGTGACACACATTATTTAATCCCTCTAACAACCTATGAGGCACGTACCACTAATGGACAGAGAGGTTAAGGAATTTGCTTAATATCACATTCCTACTATGTGGCTGAACCAGGATTCCAGAGCACAGGCTCTAATATTCCAAGCAGTTAGACATGTGATGAGCATCTTTTCCCAAGAAAAATTCAGGACATGTGGACTAAAATATATTAGCACACCTTGGGTACAAGGGAACTGGACATTTGTGATTTGGACTGTTGAGGAAAATGCTGGCAGTGAAGTCACCGGCCTTTAAATACCAGAAGGAAATTATGTTCAAATTTCTGTTCTTGCATCCTTGGCAATAAAGAAATTATGCTGTTTATATTTGGAGTGTGCAATTAGCATCATCCTGATTGACCTATTGGAAATTAAAAATAGTTTTGCTTAGAGTCTACCAAACCACTGATGAGAATGTTTCCTGATAGACTTGGTAGAGATTCCTGATGCTTGTGACTAGAGCTTCCGTTTGCCATTTAGGGAGGGTTTAGTTTGGTCATAATCAACATTTTCACCAATTTCTGAAGTGTATATTGAGCTTTCTTTTTCTTTTTTTTTAAATATAGAGTATAACTGTATTACTAACCTATGTGAGGTAAACAGAAACGTCATCTCATGTGGTGACTTCTGATTTCTGCACTTTGGGGTCAGAATTTACAAAGGAATTATACATAAATAAGACACACTTCTAAGCCTGTCTGCAGGGTTGACTTTGTATGTGGAGGTGGAGTGAGAAGATGATTGGATAGTGTGATTTGAGAGTTTCCAATCATTGTCCTGACACTGTCTGAAGCTGTGGCCAATTTGCTGATATCCTCTATGGAAAAGAAATGGAAAAAAAAACTGTTTGGGTTACAGTAATGATGAATTGAGTGAGAGATCTGAAGTTCTGCCATTTCGTTTCTTCCTGGGGCTTCTTTCTATCTATACCATTTCTAACACTGCTGGCCAACACTAGAGAAATAATTAATTTCTGTGAGTAAGGAATCACATTCTGTATACCAGATCAATAGATTTTGGCCCTGAGGAAAGTTTTCATGGAACATTAATGGGAAGGAAGGATGGTCTTTATTGACCACCTATTATGTACTTGACAGTGTATATATAGGCATCTTACACACATTAGGGCATTTAAATCTCCCAACAGGTCTGTGTGGTAGTGACTGGGATGGAAAGAGACTGGAGAATGGGGAGCACAGTACCTAATCCTAAGTAGGATCTCTCCTTGAACTGGCCAAATGTCCTATGTTGGACTCATAAGTCCATATTCAGATCTAATATCTCACCACTTCAGTGGTGAAGAAAGTGAGACCTAGGGATTCTTACTGATTTTTTTTTATAGTAGTTATAGCTAGGGTTGTGGTGGAACAGAATTCTCACCGATAATCCCTATTCTGGGTCTCCTGGCTGTAAAACCGGCACCCCTGTCCTGGAACATGGGGAGGAAGCGTAAGATGAGAGGTAAATGTGGATTGGCAAGTCCTTACTCCTTACTCCACCTCTCTGGCTAGTCATGAGGTCTTGCATGAGCCCCTCAGTCTTTGTGTGCCTTTTTCCTCTATTGCAGAGAGCAAACATTTTGATACATGGGATGGGCCTGGTAGACAACAAGCCTTCAGTAAGGTGAGCTATTATCGCTATGTGTGACTAGTGTGACAAAGATCAAGTGCAGAGGCTGTTCCTCTGCCTGGTTCTTAGGACTGGACTGGGGATCTTGGGTGGCTGGCAAAGCAAAGGGCAAAAGCTTCTTAGTCAGTGGTAAATGGCTCTTTTAGGATAATGGATGCTGAAGAAAACCTTGGTCATTTCAATATTTTGCCCTGAAGTGGTCCTAGGGAGTTATATTCTTTAAACCTGGAGATCCCTCAACTAAGAGCAAATGGTAAGCATTAGTTGAGCTTATTCTTGAAATTATTATTAAAGAAAGCAAGGCCATATGTTAAGAATACAGGGATACAAAGGTAGGATAAACAAGCACGGTGCAACCGAGGGCAGACGTTTCAGTTCTGACTAATTTAAGTTCATTTTAATGGACACCGTCTAATTCAACTGATTGTGAAGTAAAGTGAGCTCTATCTCTCACATAGTCAGAAAAGAAGCCGCTCATTGATTTTTACTTCACTATCCTCTGAAATATAGTAGTTTTACAGACTTTTAATGACAGGAAAAGTGCTTCTGTTTTGTTTTCTTTTGTTTCTTGAGGGCGAGGGGTTGGTTAACAAGCCACAGATATCAGTACTGTGCTGCATAGTTTGTGAAACTTTAATGTTTTCCAGTTTCAACTGACTGAAGACATCCTTGCTTTAAATGGAGATACAAAGAAAATATAGCACATGGAATCCATGTTAGACAGTTACACAGTTTAATCATCATTTGGAAAATAATCCTGATTATAATTATAAAAGCACTGTAGACTCTAATAATCTGTAGAATTAATCTACTATTTATTGGGCCATTACCATCATTCACTATGTTAGGTGTTGAGGATGCATTGGTAAGACTTAGTCTCTGCCTTTCAAGAGTTCATGGCTTAGTGGGGGAGAAAAAGACATGGTGAAAAAAGTACATTCAATGTAAGAAGTGTCATCGTAAAATGTACAAAGTGCTAGCATAGGAAACAGCTCTTTCTGGGAACACTTGTGAAAGCTTCACTAAAAAGAATCTTACCAAGCTAAGAGTTCCAGAAGATGATTACAAACTATGACTGTACTGTAGATACACGTGGTCATTCTTAGAAGCTTGAACATATGTCAAGCTAGTGAGAAGTATGGCAGTGAACTCCCAGTTATGCCTGTGTAGATTAGCTATACTGCAGGATTTGGGAGTGGCTCTCTCTGTCCCATCTCAAAATCTGCTGACATCTCAGCTCTCCCTCTTGCTACCCAGAACATTCCTGAATCATGCTGCCAGTCCAGGAGAGAGGCTATTTTTCTCTTCATATGTCTGCTATTGGAGGCATATAGGAATTATCCCATTTTCCATCTGACTCTACCAACTAGGGATCACTTCCATTTGCACAGAATATCAGTATACTGGAAAGCACCTTTTAATACAGTATAAGCAGCTGGTAAACTGAGGTAGCAGTTGTTATTTGGTGTGGAAGGAAACAAAGGCCACACACACATGTGATGGAGGTTACATCAGAAAGAAAGGAATTGGTCAAATGTGGTCAAAGGTCTTCCTCTGCCATGCTACAGATAAAGCGTTTAAGAATTACAGCATGATAGGTTCCTGAGAGCTTCAAGCTTCAACAATATTGCACATGTGTGTGCTTCTGATATATGTATGCATAACTGTATTATGAATGTATGTGTGATTGTATACGTGTGTATGGGTATATATGCATGTGTACATATATCTGTCCATTTCTAAGTGTGTGTGAATGTGTGTGAGTTTATAAATATGTGAACAAATGTGTGACTATATTTGCGTGGGGTGTGCCAGATCGGACAGGCTGGAAAGTAAGTGTATGGAAA
Source organism: Acinonyx jubatus (assembly GCF_027475565.1). Lineage (NCBI taxonomy): Eukaryota > Metazoa > Chordata > Mammalia > Carnivora > Felidae > Acinonyx > Acinonyx jubatus. Next base: position 69,764,657 of record NC_069387.1, read on the forward strand.
GTAAGTGTAAGACTACTCATATCCTCCCGGGCTGTCTCTCCCCACCCCACCTCCACATCGCCAACTGGCAAAAGCAGAAAGGATGCTCTATATGACCTGAGACTGCATTAGAAAGTTTGCACTTCTTTGAGGCTATTCCACCTGGGAATCTCATTGGTTCCCTGCAGGATGGTGGATTTTGCAAGAAGTCTGCGGATTCCCCCAGGACGAAGGGACTGCTGCTGACACGCTAGGCTGAAGCCAACCGCCCCCCCACCCCACTCCAACCCCACTCCCACCCCGCCCCCGCCTCCGCCGCTTCCCAAGTGGTCCTGGGTCTGCAGCCGCCTGCTCTGCAGAGGCGGGCCCGGCCGGGGCGGGCTCGGCGCGGCGCGCGCGGCCCGCGGGCTGGAGTCGGCCCGCGGCGCAGGCGGGAGGGGAGCGGGAGGGCGGGGGCGGCGGCGGCGGGAGGCCATGCCTCCAGCTGCGGAGGCTGCCGAACAGCTGGAGCCATCGCGGTCACCTGCGCGGCGCCGTCGCCGTCGCCCTTGCGCCCCGGCTGCCCGGCCCGCGGCCGGCGGACTTTGCGGAGGGCGCCCGGCGTAGGCGGCGGCGAGTGTGGGCCGAGCCGGTATTTATAGCTCGGTGACAGCAGCGGCGGCAGCGACGCCGGCGGGCCGTCTCGCCGCTCTTCCCAGCGAGGCCGCCGGCGCGGCGGAGGGCTGTGCTCGCCCGGCTCTCCGGTGTTGCAGACACCCCGCGCCCGCGCGGCCCCAGCCGGTGAGTACGCGGGCCCGGGCGCTGGGCGCGCCTCCCCCGCCGCTCGGGCCGGCCGCAGCGGAGCCCTGCTAGCCCGGCCGCCCCCTCGTCCCTGCCCGCGAATGCGGAAGCGGCCGCGGCCCCCCGTCCCCCAGTTCCCCCGGCGCGTTTCCTCGGTTCCCGAGGATGGCACGCCAGGAGGCAGGGTTAAGTGTCAAGCGTGGGGGTTGGGGGGTGGGAAGAGGCGGTAACGGATGCACCGGTCCTTTTGCGAAAGGGCAGTTGAGACTCCTAGGTGGAAGGCTGTCGGTGAGGAACCCTGGAACTCCGGGGCTCCCAGGGTTACCAGGACAGACCTTGAACTTTCCTCGCTTCGCTGATTACTAGCACTGGAGCGCTGGAGAAGCACTACGTATTGTTTGTTAATTAAATTAACAGGTTGCTGTTTTGGGGCGTTCCCCATAAAAGCAAAAAAGCAAAAAAACAAAACTTGAGTGTTTACTAACTTTATTGTGGCTAAAGAAAGCTATTTGGCGATTCCTATTTTTGAAAATGCCATAGGCCCACAAGTGTAGTAGGTCCATGTGGTAACACTTGGGCTACCATTATTCATTCTACCCTCTGTGGAACAATGAACTCTGTGTATGGGTGTGAGAGCGGGTAGTAAACATCACATGCTTGTTTTAGTATTTGTGTGTCTAATGAACCAAAAAAAAGGGTATGTTGAACAAATATATTTACCCCTCATTATAAATGACATACTGTTTGAAATCCATAGAAGGACTTCTAGGAAGATTTCAGGGTTTAGTTTTGTCTTCAGAAAACATTCCTTACAATTTATTGAATATAAAGAATAGTAGAATCTCTGTAAAAACTATTTTTGTTGTAAAGTTTTTAATTTTTTACCATGCCTACACTTCCTAACACCCCCCCCCCCCATCTATGTAGTTTAAAAGCACGTATGGATTTTGAAATTTTAACTTGGGTGTTTATCCCCACTCCCACTCCACCTCCATTTGATCCTTTGCTCAGAAACCAATACTTGTCTATTTTATTTAATATGCTTCTTTAAACTGCCAGCTATTTAAAAAATAATTTCAGATATGAATGAATTTTACTTTATTCTTGAACTATTATTTTCTTTGGTGTTTGTTTAGATTCTTTATCATAAACAGATATTGCTAAAAAGAGCTCTAAGCATTTTTAAAGAATTAATTGGTGAATATGTTTCAACTTTATGACATGAAAGTGTTCATAAATACTTTGCCATTTTAATGAAAAGTTAACTAATTAGAGAGAACTCCAGACCTACTTTGCTTCAGCTTCTCTGTTTTAAAAATTTGCATGATTTAGAACTTTGTTATCCCAAAGACTGCAGGATAAGAACAAGGAAAGAAAATCACTTAAGGTTGAAAACAATATGAAGAGAAAGTCTAGGAAGGGATTTATGGATATGATCCTCTAAATTAGCAAGGGTACTACAAATACCATCCTGGTATCTATGTAAAGTCACTTAGGGTGGTTTCATTGATTGACTTAAAAGGTTGCTTTTTATTTAAAAGGCTGTATGGTCTCTGGTATTGGACCAAAAGCAAGAAGTTCCAACTTAGTTCTGTTATTATTGCGATTTGTGTTTTTAAAACCTGTATTAAGCATTCGCATTATGTAGAATGCTATATGTAATCTCCTCATGCCTGCCTTTCATCTAACATTTCAGGATAATATACCAAGACCTTAGGGCTGGTCCAGGCAAATGTATATTTGGTTTCTCCATTTTTCTGCCATGTGTCCTTTTATAGACTTGAATATCCCCTTATCCAGAGTTTGTTCTCTCTGGAATGGAATCTTCAGTGTTTTTTGTTTTTTTTTTTTTTTCTTCTTACTCAAGGCTGGTTCATTATCCCATCATGATCCATAATTTTTTTTTTCATTTATTAATTCAATAGCAAATATTTGTTGAATGCCTACTAGGTACAAGTTATCACCTAGTACTTAATGGTTCCTAGTGCCCCTGCTTCCTTCCCATTGGAACTTTAGTCTGTATTTTATACTTCTCGGTGTAGGGACCATAGTAGTTATTGAGAATATTGACTTTGGGGTCATAGAGGTACTTCTCCTGTTTCCACTGGTTGGTACCTATATGACCTTGGGCAGATTATAACCTTTCTGAGTCTCCACTCCTTTATTGGTAAAGCCAAAGGGCTGGTATAAGGACTAACTGAGGTACTGAATGAAAAGTACTTGCGTAACATATAAAAAGCACTAAGAAATGTTAATGATTATTGTGCTGTCCATGTCTGCTTCGGTGGTGTTCCTCTCAGGAAATGGCAGTTCCAGTCTGGGTTTTGCCAGGCCCTGCCCACATCCAATCCATCATGTAACTGTCGTCAGCTCTTCCGTTTAAATGTCTGGAAGTTCATACATTTCCAACCACCAGACAGAAATGTGGCCCTTCTGACATGTAACTCACATGTGTCACTCAGTCTCCTGTTTCCCGAATCACACAAGGGAAAGCCCACACACATTGGACGGCTTCAAGGCCAGATCACTAAAGGCCACCTCACAATCGGATGCTACCTTGCAGGCTCCATCTCCTTTCACACTCCCCTGCATCCACAGTCTATCCGGTCACACTAGCTTTTTTGCTGTTCCTTAAATGTGCTAATCATTCACTCAGCACAGATTTTTGCAATGTTTTGTTCTCTGTGTCTAGGTCCCTCTTTCCCAGATACCTGCTTGCTTCCCTCCCTTCCTTGAGGTTCTGTCCAAATGTCACCTTATAGTGAAGCCTACTTTAATTTCCCTCCCTGCTGACATTCCCCAGTAACTTCCTCCATCACCTTACAGCTTTTTAAAATATTATGTATCTATTTTCTTTTCTGTTTAAGGTCTGTTTCCCTCAGTGAGACTGTAACATGCAAAACAACAGGAGTGTCATCTGTTAGCAACCCTGATGGGTAGGCCAGTGCCTGGCACAAATAAGCAACTGGTAAATGTTGAACAAATGAATGATGAATGTTATCATGGAATTAACACTTTCTAAATACGATTTTGGACAAGTAGCTTAAGCTTTCTGAGCCTCAGCTTCAATATTTGCACAGTAAGGATAGCATTCATCCTTTACCTTGTACAGTTGCATTAAAAATACTTTAATGGTGAGAATAACATAAAAAATCACTCCGTAAATGTAATGTGTAGGTGCTATTACCATCATGCTCATTATTAGTGGGAATGACCAAGACTCATTTGTATTTTAACAGTGGCCTTCAGGGTAGGAAGTGGCTGGAAATGACCAGGCACTTTACAGATGAAATCTCCTTAGGTCTTCACTACAGTGCTCTGAGTGAAGTACTTTTACTGGGATTTTACTGGCGAAGAAGTGGAATCTCCAAGAGGTTAGGCATTTCCCCAAGGTCACAGAGCTAGTAAGTAGCAGTTAGAACTGGACCATATTCCTCCCAGCACATCAGGCTGCCCTTTGAAAAACTCACGCTCCTGATTCCTTTGAATCATTCTAGTGTCATTCTAATGGTGTGGTTTTGCCCATTAAAAACACTAAAAGGTAAAATATGATATAAATATAGGCTGCTATCCTTATTTATCTTTTAAGGAAAAAATATTAAACAGTTTTAAACTGTGTCTGCCTTTTGGAGGTAGAATTTTATTTTATTTTAATTTAATTTAATTATATTATTTTCTTAATGCTCATTTATTTTTGAGAGAGAGAGAAAGACAGAGTGCGAGCAGGGGAGGGGCAAGGAGAGACGGAGACACAGAATCCAAAGCAGGCTCCAGGCTTTGAGTTGTCAGCACAGAGCCTGATGCAGGGCTTGAACTCACAAACTGTGAGGTCATGACCTGAACTGAAGTCGGGGACTTAACCAACTGAGCCACCTAGGCTCCCCTGGACATAGAATTTTAAAAGCAATTATCCTAGGGATTAAATGAAATGATTGTAAACAGTGTTCTGTGAACTGCAAAGAACTTTAAATACTATGCTAGAACTAGGGTAATTGAAGAAAGGAGGCTCTTCTTTGTCTTGTAGCCTTTAACTTTGTCTTGTACTAAAACAGCCAAGAATGGCCCAAAGTACAGCTGTATGTGTCACAAAGTGCATACCACAAAAAGTAAAGTACTGGAAGTCTTTTTAAAAATTATTTTTCAAGAGATTGGATTCAAGGTGCCGGGCTACAGTTTATACTCTTGGCACAGTCATCTTTTCAAAGCCCTTTAATAAGAGCTAAGAGAGGTTCCAGGTGAATTTTCAGACATAAATGCTAAGGAGCTTCAAAAAACTTGGAGAGATTCTTTTTTTATTTTAGACCGGTGCCCTTCACAATGGAAGTGCCCTGTGCACGTTACCTGGTTAGGTGTTACTAGATGCTGAGACCTGTATTCGCAGGGCTGTGCACTCAGTGTACTCTACCTGGCCAGTAGTAGTGTCTTTTGTAGAGCATTAATTCATCAAGGACTTTTCCAGATGCATCCATAAATTAAAAAAAAATTTTTTTTTTAAATAAAATAATGTTTATTTGTTTTTGAGAGACAGAGAGAGGCTGAGTACAAGCAGGGGACGGGTAGAGAGAGAGGGAGACACAGAATCTGAAGCAGGCTCCAGGCTCTGAGTTGTCAGCACAGAGCCTGACTCAGGGCTCGAACTCACAAACCGTGAGATCATGACCTGCGTTGAAGTCAGATGCCCAATCGAGTAAGCTACGCAAGCGCCCAATTTTTAAAAATGTAAGGGTAAACTCCATCTTTTTAAAAAAATTTTAATGTTTATTTTTGAGAGAGAGAGAGAGAGAGAGAGAGCATGAGCAGGGGAGGGACAGAGAGAGAGGGAGAATCTGAAGCAGGCTTCAGGCTCTGAGCTGTCAGCACAGAGCCTGACACTGGGCTCGAACTCATGAACAGTGAGATCATGAACTGAGCCAAAGTCGGACGCTTAACCGACTGAGCCACCCAGGTGCCCCTGCCAGGCGCCCCAAGGGTGTCCTCCATCTTAATCAGACTTGTTATTATGCAAGAACTGTTGCCTGAGCCAGGGTCCCTTCTGAGAAAAATGAAATTCACTCTCCTTCAGTGTTTTCCTTTATTCGTAAAGACTCTAATAAGTGATGGAGGCAGGGTACTCTGGTTCAGTTAGATTATTACAACGATTCTTGGGGGATCTATTTTGTTGTAGTCCACGACCTGATTATCTTTTACTTAAACTGTTGAAGTTGCCTATAAACTTATTTTCCCCACTTTCATTATGCCTCATACCAAGTTTTCATGATCTAAGCTGACAGAGAATTCTCTCCCAAATTCTGCTCTAGTCAGTTATATCACTTTTCAGTTCTGAAACTTTTCATTCTCTGGTCTCTATTCAGTAAAATACACAACAACACTTTTGCCTATGTTCCTTGAATTGGCCCCAAATTATCCTTGCCTCTCACAAGATGCCCTCAAGCAGTCTGTGCTCCAGCCACACAGAACTCCAGATGCACCTCCTACAGATGAAGAAGAAAGTCTCTTCTCTGCCTTTGTTCAGTGCCCTCCCAACTTGAGTATCCTTACCTCTTTCCCATTTTTCCTTTGAATACCTCTCCATTCTTTGCCTTTAGATTAGCCGAAATACAATACTTGTAGTAAGATGTATAGGATTCCTAATATCTATGATAAATATTAGTCCATCTAGAGCTGGAAACCATGACTGGAGGCCTGTGGATTATCAGAGTGTAAAGTTCCAGCCTGTAGCCAACCAACTTCTTCAATCACTGCTATAATGTGGAAAAGCAGAGGCTTCCAAGATATTGGTAGTGACATCTACCTAATCATGTCATTACTTACAAGAGGGAAGTGAATGGTGTGGATTAATCTAGCTCTCAGAGATGTGTTCTTTTTAGGCATAGTTGGAAAATCACAGAATGAGCATCAGTGATGCATTGCAAAAGAACAATCAGATCAACCCAACTACTTACACTTGATGCTCAGAGAAGAACAAAATTCAAGCAATCCTGTAGTCAGTTATGTGACCCCGATTCTTTCTGATCATGCTAGCCAGGTCCGCTGGAATAGTATGAATAGACTTATTCATCCTAGAAGTACTGTGAATCTTTTATATCACACAGATTCGTTATCAGAAACTTCCTAACCAACACGTAATGGGTAAGATTTTGGAATTTTTTCCTTTACGTGGGAAGGCTTGGTGTAGAGCGTTAATGACAAGTGGCTTGGATTTGTATCCTGGTTTTGGCCCAGACCCATTTTGTTATTTGGTACAAATTACAGATTCGTAGGTCTCAGGTTCAAATTTGTGAAAATAAGAGTATTTTCTTCATTGGGCTGCTGTGCAATTTAAATAAAATTTGTAAAGCTCATTAGCATAGTGTCCTGGTATATGGTTAAGTACTCAATGTTAGCCGTAGTGATAATGATGATAATGCAGAGTCTGTGTAAAATGAGATGTTGTTGGGTGGGATCAGTGGTGAGTCAGCGTGGCAATTTTTGGGTTCCAGTGCTTTTTTTCTCCTTTTTTTTTGTTAGTGAAAGGTAATGGCAGGTTGCTGTGTCTCATCTTGCCTGAACAATAAGGAGGCTTCTCTTTCTAAGTGTACCGATCACCCCTCCCCATCTAGTAGATGTCCATCGATTGCCCACTTTGAGCCTGTCCCCGTGCTGTGCCCTGGAAGTGAACAGCCCTTCACTGAGGATCTTATGACCCAGTGAGGGAGACAAACACATAAATCGATAATTTTACTATAATATACTAAGACCTAAGATAGATCACATTTATTTAAGATAAAAGCTCAGCTTTGGTGGCAGAATTGAGTTTAAAGAAATTAAAAGGGTTTGTAGACTATGAATACTGTGTAGCATATTCAGTTTGAACCATTTCAATCCTGGATTATTAGCACTAGAGTCACTGAATGATCATATTGCTTTATGTGAACTACAGAAGTGAAAACAGTTTTGGTGCTTTGCATGCCTGGTACCTAGGGCTGAGATGACAAGGCAAGCTTTGGGTGACCTTGTGGATGAAGTCAGGAAGTGGGGATAAGTAGAAGTTTCATTCAAGTTATTATGTAGGTTTTGAAATTTGGGACCCCCTGGAAGACCTCACTTCAGCTTTGGCATATGAAACAAGAATAAATATCAGCCATGTTTAGCATAAAATAGACCAGTAATTCCGCTGGTCTGTGAGTCACTGAATCTGTTTGTGGAAATAAAGACTAGCCTGCAGACCTGATGGGAAATATTTATTGGAAGAAACACTTCCAGCTTTATGATATATTAGATCAATCAATCTAATATAGATATATGATATATTAGATCAATCAATCCATTCCTATTGGAATGGATTTGGATTCAGATGCTGGCTCTTCCACTTCCTGGATGTGGATAGGCAGCAACCACTCTGATCTTTGTTTACATGTAACCTGGGGGTGATGGTACCATTCATAGCATGCCTGTGGGAGTTCAGATCAACAAGTACAGGATTGTTGCTCAACTCTACAGTTCTCTGTCTTGAAATAATATAAGTACTGGAGAGGAACAGCTGCCTCCCAACTTTTTTGAATGTTCTAATTCAGTTTGGGCACGTGGACATTACATAGCTCACTAAACAAGATTCTAAAGTTAAAAACAACAATGATAAAATAAGTATATGCTAACCCTTCACAAAGCATTTATTCAATAAGCAATCAAGATCCTATGTATTCAGTGTTCTGAATCCTGCTGCCTTGCTTGTATGTGGGTGGGGGGAAAGGAGGTGGTGGGGCAACTACAGGAGAATTCTGCATTGGTAAGAGAAGCAACCTAGAAACCTGTTTAACTTCATAGATGTTACTCATGCCCTGTTCTGATGGGCATGTAGGAGTGAGTCCTGCTTCAAGACTCATTGGCCTTGAGATGATTTCTATGTAGTCTCTCGTGATAGCGGTCTTTGGACATTTCTAAAAACATTGCATGAAATTGAATTGACAACTCATTCTGGCATCCTTGCATACTGAGTATCATGAAAATGCATGATGCTCATTTTTGTGCTTCACCACTTTGCTCTCTTTCATGTGATAACCAACTACTGCTATACTTACTGGGTGATGAACTTCACATTAGAAAACAAAATCTTGGGGTGCCTGGGTAGCTCAGTCGGTTAAGCATCCTGCTTCCACTCAGGTCATGATCTTGCAGTTCGTGAATTTGAGCCCTGGGTCGGACTCTGTGCTGGCAGCTCGGAGCCCGGAGTCTGCTTGGGATTTTGTGTCTCCCTCTCTCTCTGTCCCTTCCCTGCTCATGCTGTCTCAAAAATAAACATAAAAAGAGAAAAAAATCCTTGTGCAGTCGCCATTTCTAAGTTGTCTGAGCCGCAGCCCCTGGGAACAGACATTTCAGAGTATTCACAAAGATCACGAGGGACTTGAAATTGCTTAGAAGGCACAGAGACTATCTGTTTTATGAGTTATATTTCCAGTCCTTTTGTGTGTTTACATTGCTTTTCTGAAATAGTTAAGACAAGTCTTCATTAACTTAGATTGTGGGTTTGATTGATATCCATCACCCCAGAGTGTTGGACAGGACTTGGGAGCCTGGGATCCTATTCTCAGGTCTTCCATTGACTTAGAGTTACTTCAGGCTTGTGGCTTGATCTTTGTGCTTTTAGTCATGTGGAAATGAGAATATTTGTCAATGGGAAATTTATCAATTTACCAAAGTGCTCAGGATTTGTGAAGGATTCTTCCACTTATATATTTTTTGCCTGGGTATAGAAGTATACTCTATAGAGTTAATATAATTATCTCTGGAGAAGAATGTGTCTCCAGAAAGCATTCAAGGGATGATATCCCTGGGGCTGGGCCCTGTGTCTTTCTAAGGCAGGGGAAATGCCTGGAACTGACTGGGTGATTTGGCTCTACAGTTGACTTCAGAGGCTCAGATAAGAGCTCTGCTGGCTGACTTTGGGCCAGTTACATAATCTGTGCGAGCCTCAGTTCCCTCCCTGTAAAATGAGGTGATGGGAATGATAATGACGGTATTTCAGAAGGTTGTTATGATAAAAATAATTTAATGATGCATGTAGACATCCAACACAGAGCCTGGATGTCATATGCTGTAGGCTTTGTAAGGGTCCCTTTTTTCTCCCAGTTCTAAACAAATTGAGAAAGGAGAGAAAAGAATTGGCAGATTTCAGTGACATTACTACCTTTATTGTTATGTTTTGATCTCAGCTTTTATTCAGTTTTATTGTTATGCTTTGATCTCAGCTTTTATTCAGCTTTGTTGCTGAAATCATAGAGATATAGCTTAGTCTGAGCACCAAATGGGTTCACAAAACTGCATCCCACAATTGGATAGACTTAATAACAACCAGTCACAGCCTTGGTGAATCTAATGCAGGCTTGTGTTCTTTATAGGCAGGCTGCCTCCCAAAGAGAAAGGAGGAGGTGAGCAAGATTTTGGAAGTGGGGTCTGCACAAAAGAGTTTTAAGAAAGCTCTTTACTCTCAATGCACCCACAGATAGAGGCATAGTATGTATTTTGCAATGCCTCTGTGCCTTTCCAAATGCCTAGATTGAGCATTCTTGCCTTCTCCCCTGGGGAAAAATTCCTACTAATCCTTCAGCCCTGAACTTGGGTTTGTCCTCTGTGCAGTCTTCCCCTTTTTCCTCACTTCCCACAAGCAGAACTGTCCAGTCCCTCCTGCATGTAACTCACTACTGTACTATAGACTCAGCTATTTCATAAGACTTATTCTGTGTTGAAATTATTTGACAACTAGTCTATGAACCTTTGTATAAAAGTCCATACACAACATATAGGAAAAGGTCTGAGAGTACAGATTATTAAGGGATCATGCTGAGGAGAGGGATTGGGGCAGAGGAAGATGTTTATTTTTTGTTCCTATGTGCTCAGTTTGCTTCTACATTGCTTTCATTTTTTAAACGACTCTATATTATGATTGTAACCTAACAATAGTAATCTAAAAGAGGAAAAGCATTGTGTTGTGTTTTTGCCCTGCATTTCCTCCTGGGATGACCTCTACAGGTCATCTCAGTCATCACCCCACCCCGATTTTGGACAATCTTCTTCTGCCCTCTCATGTCTCTTCTCCCCCTGCTCTTTCATTCTTCTTTTCCACATCCCCCATGTGGTCAGAGGTATGATTAGATGCCAGCGAAGGGACAATATTTACTTTCCTCAATCTCAGACATGACTTGGGACCATGAGAGGAACAGGTAGCATCTTTAAAAAAATTTTTTTTTAATGTTTATTTATTTTTTGACAGAGAAAGAGAGAGAGTGGGAGAGCAAGCTGGGGTGGGGCAGAGATAGCGGGAGACACAGAATGTGAAGCCGGCTTTACTGTCAGCACAGAGCCTGATGCGGGGCTTGATCTCATTAACTGTGAGATCACGACCTGAGCTGAAATCAGGAGTTGGACGTTTAACCCACTGAGCCACCCAGGAGCCCCTGGTAGCATCTTTTCTAAATACCTGTTTATCGAGCTGTTACGAATCAGAACAGATAATAGGAAGAGAGACTATTTGTTCTCCTGCTCTAACCCTATGTATCTTTTCTTACACAGGTAAACAACGGAATTGAAGTTTTGAAGGATGGGTAAAGACTTTCGTTATTATTTCCAGCATCCCTGGTCTCGCTTGATCGTGGCTTACTTGGTGATCTTCTTTAACTTCTTAATATTTGCCGAGGACCCAGTTTCTCATAGCCAAACAGAAGCCAATGTTATTGTTGTTGGAAACTGTTTTTCATTTGTAACAAATAAATACCCTAGAGGAGTTGGCTGGAGGATCCTGAAGGTGCTTCTATGGCTACTTGCCATTCTCATAGGACTAATAGCTGGCAAATTTCTGTTCCATCAGCGTTTGTTTGGTAAGTACCCGTGAAATGTAAGGTTGATAATGACTGAATTCTATTCTTCAAGATAGAGCCCTGTTATTTCTAAATGCCAGTTTAGGATGCATTTTAGTTTTCCCTCTAGCCTTAATTTGCTGTGAGCTGTTGGAGCTGGGTTCTTCTGCTGCTCTTTGCCCAGTGGTGTACTTTCCTGTGGCCTCAGGAAAATTAACATGAGGTAAAAGTAGTCCTAAACTTAATTTCAAAAAATGGCTTTAGAGCCTAAATGAATGTGTGTGTAATCTTTTTAGAGAAGACATGAAAATAGCTCTTTTCCCATAAACAGTACCTAAGTATGTTATCATGAAGAGTTTGCCTTCATGTCATACCATGAGTTCATTAAAGTAGCTTAACCATTGCTCATATATTTACATATATTATTCATTCTGAGAATAAGAATGGCAACTCTAACTTTTTTACCATTTTTCTTTCCTTTTTTGTTTTTATTTTGAACATTGGCTTGAGGATGTTTATTTTTGAGCCTATTCAACCACAGAACAGTATATTAGCACAGAATCCTTTGATAGTAAGCAATAGACAAAAAAACACTAAAATAGTTCAAGCTAAAAAAAAAGGTAATTTACTATAAGGGTACTGAGCTGTTTCTCAAAGATCAAGGATAAAATTCATTTTGGTAATTGGGATAAATGAAACCAGGGGCTTGAATTCTGTCAGGATATTCTTTGTGACAATTTCTCTAACATATCTATTTTATTCTGTGTTCACATTAAAGATCACTTTATATCTACTCAGAGAGACTGACCTGACTCTCTTGGTCCTAAGTTTAAACTCTCAGAAAAGAGCCTGATGTTGACCCAGTTTGGGTGTGTTTTCCACCTTTTGCCTAATTGATTTTGTTCAGGAGTTGGGTGATATTTATCCAACAAATACTCAGTGATCACTGATTACATACCAGGAACTATTCTAGAGAGTGAATCAAAAAAGGAGGGACTGTGCCCTTATAACAATTTACATCCTGTAGGAGGGAGAAAGACAGAAAACAAATTAATGTACTATGCAAAGAGGTGATAAGTGTTACTGGGAAAAGAAAGTTTTAAATGCTGCTGGGCCAGTTAGTAAGAGAACTTGGTAATAAAACATTGAATTTAGTAATTATAAGATCATAGGTGACACACTGTAGGTATTTTTAATCTAGAAGTTTGGCTAGAAACAGATGGCAATTGTTTCAGGAAAAAACAAATTGAAACATAGATATACACACACATAGTATTAATTCTATATTCTTTGCAATCTCTACTCCTTAAACTATTGTCCTCTGTTTCTATTACATACATTTATAAAAGGTACATATTTTATGTTTATTATATATGTACATAGTTTCAAGAAGTTTGGTGAGGAAATGAAAGGAGATAGGAAGTAGCTAAAAATGGAAGAAGGACCATGGAAAGATTGTGTTGGGCGTGGCAGTGGGTGGTGCTGGTTTTGAGGAGTGAGATTAATTGATCTGCTTGTCATTTTGGGGGAAAGAGCTAGGCTGAAGTGAAGATAAAGACAGAGGAGGAGAGCAACTCTGAAAGCTTCTTTGCTTTGTGACTTAGGACACAGGTAGAAATAATGGCCTTAGTGGGGACAGGAAGAGAGACTCCAGTTCCTCAGAAATTTTCATGAGAGAGATAAAGTTTGATATTCTGATAGGTCCATTGGGGTGGGGGAGTAGAGAGGTAAGTGGCCTACCACCTGATGATCTCTGTTTGACTATGAACAAGGAAGAGCTAAAGATAAAAAAAAATAAATAAAGATAAAGGTGGAATGATTGGATGATGCAGGAGGTTTAAGAAAGTGGTTAAGGTTTGGAACAGCGACCCTAGGGAATATAGCTATCACCTGCCTAGGAACAAACAGAAGCATTACTGATGATCACGGAGGGCTGTTGGGGTTAGCCATTATGAACTGGAATGACATCGATCTGAACTGCTAAGCATTTTTCATTATGAGAGCTCAGTCACCTGGAACAGAATTTGAGAGTGATTCATCTGGGTGGGGACTGCTCAGGCTTGCTGTATTGGAAACAAAGGATGGGAAATAAATGGAAGGTTCTAATAAAAAAGTTATTGTTTTGATTAACAGGGGTCTGGCTGGGCATGGAAAGGAGGTAAGGAAGATTGATAGTCTGGGAGGAGTGGACAGAAGCTGGAAGATTGGGTGAAACTGAACAGATGAAATGGAAGTAAGAGAGAAAGGGGTTTATGGGTGTGGTGAGATGCCATGTTGTAACAGAAGTACAGCCAGTCTTTAGTGGTGATTTCCAGCTAGGGCGTGGCCTTTATGAGAGCGAAGGTAAAGTACAGAGACAGGTCATGACAGAGAGGGTATCTAGGAACGGGGTGTTAGTTGGGCCATCGACCACACATTGAACAAGCATGGTGCTATGCATAACATTCACAGGGATAGAAGAGGTTAAGGGTGGGGGGGGTAAGTGGGAGAGGGTCAGTTTCCAAAAATGGGTGAGGAGTGCTGGGAGACAAAACCATAGATGTCTGTTACAAGCAGTGTCTTGGTGTGTTTATAATTTGTTCAGGAAATTTTCTCCGCGTAGAAAAGGAAGGCAAACTTAGACGAAATATCCAGTTTGGAGAAAAGGTATCTACCTGTATTGAGATTGACTGAGAATCATACAGTCAGGGTCATAGTATTAATAATAAGGGAAGATCATTTGGTTCTGTAGTTTCTACATTTTGTTAAGTTATTTTGTTATAAGATCTTGTGTTTTGTACTAAAATCACGTAACAGTAATGGCTTCCTTTTTAATTCTCCTGTTGATATAAGTACTTTAGCCCTGAAAAATCACTCTAGATTTCGGGTGTTACGTTGAGTACAAATTATTTTGAGATAGTGCGAAAATGTGCCCCAATTTTTTTTTGTTTTTGCTTACTATAGGAAAGATTTTCTAATGTAGTTAGCTTTATCACTTCTATTTGGCAATTTCTTTTTTTTTCTTACTAAAACCTTATGAAATTATATGGGATATTAGAGAAGGAATGATAACCTTTGGCACATCTTGGTGATAAGTGGAAAGATAACTGGACTCCTGATTGAATTTTTGAATGAACTCCAAACTTGTCTTCTCCTTCTATCTTTCTGCATCTCTCTTTACTGCCATTATTTCTTCCTTCATTCACAAAATGGTAATTATTTGCACACCTGGGTGGCTCAGTCAGTTAAGCATCCAGCTTCGGCTCAGATCATGATCTCGTGGTCTGTGGATTTGAGCCCCACATCGGGCTCTGTGCTGACAGCTCAGAGCCTGGAACCTGCTTTGGATTTTGTGTCTCCCTCTCTCTCTGCCCCTGCCCTACTCGTGCTCGCTCGCTCTCTCTCTCTCAAAAAGGAATAAACATTTAAAAAATTAAAAAAAACAAAACCAAAATGGTAATCATTTGCTCCTAATAGTTCTGCCCTTCTCCAGTTAATTCTGAAATTTTCTACTGGAATAATTTTTGTACATGGCTAGATGGCTCCTATTACCTACAAAATAAAATCTAAACTCCTTTGATTGATATCTGAAGCTCTTGATGATCTACCCTGCCTGACTTCAAATCTGGCCTCCTGACATTCCACACTGTACAGAATTATCTGCAGGTTCTCCAATCTGCTGTGTTTTCTCATGCTTCTTTGCCTTTGCCTGTGCGCCCTCCCCCACCCCGCCCTTGGGCATCATGCTCATCCCCTTCTTATTAACTTGGTTGATTTCTCTTTTTCCTTTACATCCAAGTTTAAGCATGATCTGTGCGACACTTTCTCTGACTCCCTCCTGTCAGATATTGTCTTCCCTCCAGCTCCCATTTGTGTCTTCTTGCAACAGCAAGTACAGCAGGGTGCTCTGGAACTGACAGCCACGCAGCATTACTGAAAAGAATCCAATATGTAACCCAGCACAAGCATTGTTCTTATTGGCTCGGAATGTGATCAGTGTTTCCCTCCTGGTTCCCAGATAACTAGCATTTATACATAATCCATTTTTTTAAGAGGCCATATTTAAACCTTTAACAGTTTGCAGATGCAAGCTTGTGGTAGGTGGTGGTGATGATGATAGTGTGTATGTAGGGACGAGTGGGATTGGTAATGGCAAGCACAGAAATTCTTGTTACAGAAATTGGAATGGTTTACAAGATAATCCAAATTCTTTTGTGCCATCAGTTAAAGTTTTTTGTTGTTGTTAATCCTCTTATGAAATGCCAAATAAGAATATCGATAGAATGCCAGTATTCCTTTCATTGTTCCTTTCATTTCATTAACTTGTGAGTCTTCCCTCACTTATTTTATTATGGAATATCTCTTGTTAGTAGTCTCCAAGAGGACAATACCATATGACCAATTTAAAGCATGTATGAGGAAGAGTGATAATTCTCTGAGTACATAATTTAATGTAGTTTGTTGGTTATGAATTTTATTTTTATGAGGTATAAAGATTATAATTTTGTGGCTATTTAATTAACAGCATGAAGCCTCCTCCTGATTTATAATTTGTAATGGGAATTGTCCCAAACCAAAATGGTGACACAAGTTGGAAATTGCATGTTATCAGAGACACAAATGATTAAATGCATTTTAAGTTGCTCACCTCTCACCTTTGCTGTATGGTTGGAATAACACGAGAGAGCTGGGTTTCCTGCATTATCAGCACTAAATTTTATGATTTCAGACTGGTCACAGATCCCAAATTTCCCAAATGTGGAAAATAATGTAGGAGCACAGGGGAAATGAGAATTGATATGTTTCAGAAAAGCTTCTTTAGATTTAACATTGAATCTTGTTGAGGTGAGTATTATATTTGGATTTATGAGAATTGAATTCTGTCGAAATACTGTCTAACAGAATGGAGTGGACGATTCCACTGTTTAAAAAATAAGCGTGATGTATCCTAGCCTTTTGGAGAATTACACATTATACATTGGAGAAATCCATGAATAGAGAAATCCAAAGATTTCTGATGATAAGACTTGTATTTCTGATGATAAGGCTTATTATATAGAAATAAGCTTATTCAAGAAATCATTTTTTATTCCAAGACAGAATTGAAATGCTTTTCCAAAACATATATGCTTAATACAATAGGAATAGAAAATGAAGGCCACAGAAAAGAAGAGAATTAAATATCTTTCAGTTTTGTGAGTTTTGTTACCTTGTTGGTTTTGAGCTTTCTTGGAGCCTGGGAGAAAGGGGAAATGTGATATATTATATAGCTTGGATACCAGAAATGATGAACATTGCAAGTTTCACAGGGGAATCTTTGCACTAAAATTTGGAATTTCCTTGCCCTAAGTTCTGGTAAACAATTTTCTTTTTACATTGGTTTGTACGGGAGGCACTGAGTAGTGAAGTGGCAAAGGCATAAATGGATTTCACATTCTTGTATCTTAAATCTAACTTTCATAAAAGTTTAGAGTGTAACTTTTTTTTAACATTTATTATTTTTTGAGAGACACAGAGAGACAGAGCATGAGCAGGGGAGGGGCAGAGAGAGAGGGAGACACAGAATCTGAAGCAGGCTGTAGGCTCTGAGCTGTCAGCACAGAGCCCGACGTGGGGCCCGAACCCACGAACCATGAGATCATGACCTGAGCCAAAGTCGGTTGCTTAACTGACTGAGCCACCCAGGCACCCAAGAGTGTAACTTTTAAGAATGAGAGCAGCTCTGTGCTTTTTTATACTCTGACAGTAAGTCTGTGGAGGGCAGAGTGATCAGGGTTTAAATACTGCCTTCTGATCCAAGGATGAATCTTAGAACATCAAGATTGTGACAAATGTCCTTTTCAAACAGACTACTCCTGCTATTTGTCTTCCCTCTTTTCCTTTTGTTTTCTAACGTACAAAGAGTCTCTGTTAGTTGTAGTTTTCTTCTTAACATGGGTGGAGGGCAGGCTGACTCAGAATGAGTTGACAGGGATAGGATGTGAAACTGATTCTGAACCTGTTAATATTGCACAGCTCCTTTTTTAAAGCATACATATTTGCGTATATAGTTATTTGCATAATTGTTTCATTAATGTCTGGTTTCCTAGCTATGCCACAAGCCTCACAGAGGCAGGGATTAGGTCGAGTTGCTTGTCATTTAATCCTCAGTGCCTAACACAATGCCTGGAACGTAGTAATATTTGATAAATTTGAATGAATAAATTAATGTTCGTTGGTCTTTCACATGTTGTCTTTGCCATTGTTACCTTTTTATTGTAAGCTCGAGAAGCGTATTCATTTGTTCATTCATAAAATATGAGACGTGGTCTCTGCTCTCAAGGAATTTAAAATCTGGTTAAAGAGAGAGGATACATATGCATGAAAAATTAATTACTCTGATAATACAAGGAAGTGCATATCAAGTATCAAATGAATAGTCCGGACTGGAGGTGCTATGGGAATTCAAGAGGAGATGCGGGTGGGCCGGGAAGGTGAAAGAAAGCTTTGCTGCCAGCGTGGGATCTGAGTTCAGTTTGAAGCACGAGTGGGATGAAAATAGTCAGATCTGATGCGAAGAATTCATTACAGATTTCAGGTCATGGGGTAGATAGTGTCAGCCGAAGAGATGAAAACAACTTAGTTTTTTTTAGAGTTGGGAAAAACTGAGGAAGTTGTGCTCATTTTGAAGGGAGTGAAAAGTTTGCATTAAGAAAGAGCAGGAGGTGTTACAAAGGCAGGCTGAGTCCATATTCTTTCTTTGGTCTTTAGGTGCCCTTTATCTCTTCCATTGTGGTATTTGAATCAAAAAAATATTTGAACAAGATGGGAGACGATGACAAGATTCTCATGAATCAGAATGAAGCAGAATCTAGTGGGAATCAGAGAAGGGCAGGTGAGGGGAGTAGAAAGGGAAGAAGGAAAATATTTTTGGAGCCTCTTGCAGCCATTCAGGCCACTCATGAATAGGCCTGGGACAATGGGCAGCAAGATGGGGACACGCGGAACCTTATGGAACTTCACCCGTTGATGGGATATGAGGAGGTGAGAGTAAGAGTGAAGTTACAGGTAACTAGGAGATTGGGTGAGTGACTAAGGGAGTGATCATTTTATTAAAAAAAAAAAGAGAAGAAGTCAGTAGGAGAATCCAGTTAGAGAGGATAATGAGTTTAGTAAATGGTGGGTTTAGGTAATGAGAACACAGACAATGGACCATTTATCTTGAATAGTGCTCAGAACAGCATAGTATGGGTTTACTGAACTGAATCCAGACACACCATTTCTTATCTAAACTTTGAGGCCAAATGTGTTTCAGAATTCAGTGCATGTGCCTGTAGTTGAGAGCTCGCCCTACAGGGCTGAGGACATACTCTGCTATCAAACACATTGGCATAACCATAGCTGGATTATATACTTATTCACATGAAGTAGTGTGAGTAAAGACTATAAACAGCCTCAATTCAGTTCGGACTAGGCTTTGCTACTGAGTGAATTCAGGTTTGGTCATGTCTTGCCAACAATTCAGTTATAAAGATCAGAGTCTTGGGATTTCAGAATTACAGAAACTGGATGATGGACCTACACTTGAGTATAAGTAACATTTTGTAGACATGTTTGATTTCTCCAAGATATCCATCCAGCTGCATAGAAATCATGATGTTTTTAGAAGCCAGTGATTAAAAAAAAAGAGAGACAGGGGCTTGACTGAGATCTAGACATCTCTAAAAGAAGAATGTGTGTTGAAAGTGTATTTTTCTTATGTTTATATTCCGTGAAATATTAAGGAGTTTGCTATTTCCTTTTACCTAGGTCTGTTTTAGTTTCAAATAGGAAGTTCTGAATAGAATGTTCTCAATACATCCAGAAATTTGAGAAGACAAATTCCATGATTCTTTCATCTCTTTTAACAAAAAAGCAGTTTTCCATAAAATACCAAGTATCTCAACAATGTTCTGTCATCTCATGAGTTTAATAAAGCTAAATGCTTGTTTGTTTTCTATTGTCTTAGCTTTAAGTCCAGTCTGAAATTCTTTCCTTTGTGTTTGAGCTATGCATATGATTTTATCATTTCAAAATAGAAAACATTTCAGATGTCCTGGGAAGTATGGGCAAGATAGTCATGGTGATACAGGAGCATCAAAACGTGAAGAAACAGATTTATAATGATACGTTTAGGAAGGAAAAGCATTATTTTAATGTAATGGTGTGAGTATGGTATACTCTTTTTTGTGTTAATTGGAGATATGAATACCTAAATAGTATAAATGACCCTCAAGTTTATCCTGATAGTTGATAAGACATTAGGAAAATGCATATTTATTACTTCTGAGGGTGCTTGTCAGCAGTTGATTATTTTAAGTATTGTACTCTCAAATAGGGGCTTCATTTTGGCGGAATTACTTGAACAAATGTTGTATACAGAGCTGAATGCTACTTAGAGTATCTATCATTTTAAGCTTTATCTTCTCAAAGTACTGAATTTGATACTCATGATAGTCATATTTAAATGTTTATTACCACCTTCATTCTCAACCAATGTATGCCGAATGCCAAAAATCTTCATTTTTCTTACGCCTTAGTTGTGACCATGTAATTCTTTTTTGTGGAGTAAAATAATTTTGGTTAGAAGTAACCACAGAATTCAAGTGAGAGAAAAATGTTACCCCAGTGCTTGTGAAAAATAATGAAAGAAGAAGAAGAAAAAGCAAAGTTTTTGATAGGAGACGCTCAGAAAGGTAGGCTGGGAAAGGATTGATATTTAGCATTAAAATAATCCCCAAGGAACACTCTCTTCCCAGGTAAATTTGGTGTCTGAGAGTTAGTGAACTTGGTAGCCCTTTACAAAAAACTTATGCTGCTTTAATGTCCTTATAGAGCAGGAAAGGAAGATGAGGCTGCAAATCCCGGGTCTCTGGCCATTTCCTCCCACCCCTTCGTTAGTTTGCAGCCACAGTCATCGTGGTCCATTAGCACTAAAGGGCAATCAGCTGCAGCTCTTAGTGTGCTAGGATTGCCTGGCTGCTCTAGTTCCCATAGGATAGAGGATGCAAACACTGTGAAAGGATACCCTCAAGGACTTACTAAAACTAACTCAGAGCACTGTAATTAAGCAATTATTAACCAGGTACCCTTCTGGATACTTTTTATTGTGCTTGATAGATGAATCATCAGAGGCCAAGGCACCCTTTCCTTACCAGGTCCAATCATTGCCTCCTCTTCCTCTTCTCATTTCCCACGTATGGGAGGTAAAGGTAGAACTTTCTTATGTAAGCAACTATCCAATGGAATTGAAGCACGCAGAGCCATGCACAGGGTGCTGAGAGAAACCACGTCACTGATTAATGAAATAGAAGTAGCCTGGGTGGAACTTGATGGCTGGTTAAACTATGGTAACGTTGAAAGTGAAGAGTGCTTGATCACTTGAGTCATTTAAAACCACCTTGATAAGAATTGATTTTGGTTCAAATAATAGGGTCAACAATCCTAGGTGGGAGAGGAGTATGATTTGAGAGGACACTGATGAATAAAAGTATTCCCTGCTTTGATTTCTTTTCTCTTTTATGAATTCCTAACACTGGATTATTTCTTGAAGATACTCTCACTGGGTTAAAGTCTTATGCTACTTGGGAGGTATGATGAACTAACAAGGATATTAATAATTGCCTTCATTGGGAGATCTAGGTCCAAAGGGTAAGTGTTGGTAGGTGGGAGAATGTTCTGATACGGTAGCTGTGCAGAATTCTGGATAGAAGGAGGGAAAGGAAGGCCATTAGAAGACCTCGGGGTTCACAGGGAGTCAGACACAGAGCCTCTCCAGAGGAAAAACCCGCTATTTCCAGCAGTGGCCTTTAAGCTGTGTATTGGATTTTGAGTATCAGTGGTGCTCAAAGCAATTCTCTGTTGTTTGGGTTTGTGTTTTTATCATGGCTGTGGCCCTGACTTACTGTTGATGGAAAAACAGAAATGCACAGGGTTGATTTGCCTGGCTCCAAGGTCGCAGCAATAGCCAGCAGTAAAATTGGAACATAAACTGAAGCCTTCTGATTCCGACAGGCGCCTTTTCAGACATCCCAGATGGCAAACCGGCAGCAGGCGAGCCTCAGGACTCAGCAGTCTGCCTCAGGACTGAGTTGAGCTAGGCCACTCCCTATGGCTTCGCTCCACTTTGTCTGTGTTCAGGGATTTTTTCTGGCACCATCTCCTGCCTGACTAGCCCTCTCTTCTGGGTGAAGAAAGTCATTTTGTTGACCCTGCAAGCAGTTGTCCAGTTCCAGGACAAAGCCTGTTATTGCTGCTGACCCAGAAGATGTCGGCACAGGGCTGCCTGTCCTTGGCGCCATCGGTGATCTCCCTTTCGGTGCTGGGCTATTCTTCTTCCCGGATTCAAGAGGAATGTGATCACACATCAAGATTTCCCTTGACTAGTCCATGCTTGTTAAGATACTTTGCATTTCCTTGAGGACAGACCCATTGAAATGGATAGACCAGCTAAGAGTAGACAAGCAAATTCACACAGACACCTGAGGGAGCAAGTCACAGTAGCCCAGGGAAGTTAGTATTTGCACTGTAAATTTTTAAACTTCGTATTTTCCTACAAACTGGCTGTGAGCACCTTGCCCAGGTGATCAGGTGCACCAGTGTGATAAGGCTGGCCTCTGCCACAAGTCCCCCTTCTTGCCCTCCGCCACTGTGACCTAGTGACATTTAGACACACCCATGAAATCCTCTTGGACCTTTGTTATTGTACTCCTGACCCAAATAATGACACTTGCCCCCTGTCCTTACTCTCTTAGCTCCCCACCTGCTTGGTTAAGCCTGCTCCCTTGACCCTCCATGTCTTCTTTCCCCCATGTGGCCCCCTTGGGGCATGCGGTGACTCTCTCTAGGACTGAGTGTAATAAATGTGTTCCTGTCCCTCTTCCGTGTACCCTCTGCGGCCACACCTGACTGACCATCCCTTGAAAGAATACAAAGCAGTGTTTCTTGCTGCTTCATGACCTATCCCATTTCTCTTTTATGTTTTTCCCAATTTATTCCTGTTTGAAATGTTCCATGTTTTTAGTATCATCACTGATAAACATGTTGAGTACCCATCATTTGAAGGGATGGTGCCAGGTGCCACGAGACTTATCTTTCAGGAGGTTGTGGTGAGTGAAGGAGATCAGACACAGACAGGAAAATACAGCTGTAATAGGATTCTGATGTCAGCATATGATAATTGCCATGTAAGCAGGATGAGGAGCCTATTCTGAAGGGGGAAAGAAGTCATTCCCAATAGAAATGGTCAAGTAAAACCTTATAGGAGGAGTTCATGGGAACTCTAGAATCCCAGGGTGAGTGGATTTGGTGAGAGCTTCCTTGGTATGTTGTCAGCCAGTCTCTGAGTACCTCTAATAATGACGAACTCACCATCCCCTAAGAAGTCTGGGTCTCATTACTGTTTCTGCAGTAATTCTTGGGTCTGAACCTGAGCTGTGCCTTGTGGCCCCAGGAGAATTCCACTGGAGGGAGGAGGGCATTCCAAGCTGGAGAAATGTCAGGCATACAGTTGTGGGGAAGGAAAGGACAGCTGGTTTTGTGGGAGAGTGGAGCGGGGTAGTTTTCCTACCATGGCAGATTGGGGTTTACAGGAGGTTGGAAAGGGAAGCTTCAGGGCAAATTATGGAGGGTCTTGCATTTCAGGTTCAGGAGCTTAAAACTTATTCTGAAAACCATTGGAAACCATGGAGCATGTCCCTCTTTTTTAAATTTTATGTTGCAAAAGTGCATAAGACTTTTGTGAACAAAACAGAACAACAACAACAACAAAACCACCCCCAGATTATATGAATGAAGTCAGAGAGCTTAAAAGGTTTTGATCACAAGAGTGACAAGATCAAAACAGTGTTGTAGGATGATGGATGCAGAATGACTGGCTTTGAGGTGGGGAGGGTGCTTCAGTCACTTGGGTGTACCTGACCTTAAGAGATCAAGGCTCGGTTTAGAAGTGGCAGTGAAGGGGGACTGGAGGGGAAGGAAGGAAGCAGGGTTGTGAAGGAAGACCTGATAGTGCAAGCACACTGTTCTTTTTTTAAAGTTAACATCTTCATTTTAAGAACTCTGTTCCCGGGGAGCCTGGGTGGCTCAGTTGGTTGAGTGTCTGACTCTTGATTTCGGCTCAGGTCATGATTTCATGGTCCGTGGGGTGGAGCCCATGTTGGGCTCTGTGCTGACAGAGCAAAGCCTATTTGGGATTCTCTCTCTCTCTCTCTCTGCCGCTTTCCTCCCCCCCCCCCCCCCAAAGAACTCTGTTCCCTGAGTCCATTTCCTTCATTTACTAAACATAAGGTGTATCCATCTATTTCTAAAATTAGAAACTTAAATTCTCATTAGATCATCTTACCTTCTTTTCCAAGTTTGCTGAAAGAAATGAATGTATTATTCTGGTCATTTCTAATGCTAGAAGAGACTTTAAGAAAAAGCAGATTTGGGACACCTGGGTGGCTCAGTTGGTTAAGCATCAGACTTCAGCTCAGATCATGAACTCATGGTTTGTGAGTTTGAGCCTCACATGGGGCTCACTGCTGAGCCAGCTTCAGATCCCCCCTTCTCTCTCTGCCCACCCCCCCTCAAAATAAATAAATAAACTTTAAAACAGATTTATGTTCATAATTATGTATTGTGAAGATCCTAATGCCACTGAATTTCCTTTTTGAAGCTTAGTGTTTGCCTGAACTTGTTCAGTGTTTTGGATCATGCTCATTGATTTGTCTCAATTCACTTACAAAGTATAGAAGCGTCAGCACCTCAGTACTATAGGCCTTGATTTTGTTCATTCAGTGCATGCATATTGAGCATTTTTTCAGACTCTGGGGATCCAGCATTGAACAAAAACAAAGTCCCTGCCTTGACTGAGCTTATACTCTAGTGGGAATAGATGGGCAATCAAGAAATAAGTTACCATATATTATGTCAGAGGGCAGTACATGCTGTGGCAGTCACCAAAGCATGAGATGTCTGGGAAGTTGTGGGAATTTCCTCGGATAAGGTGACATTTGAGCAAAGGTCTGAAGGAGGTGGGGGAGCCAGCAGTGCAGCTTTCTGGGGGAAAATGACCAAGAAGAGGGTGAGGCAAGTATAAAAGCCAAGACGGTAGTGTGTTTAAAGTGAGTGAACTGCAAAGAGGCCAATGGCTGGAGCAAGGTGAACAGGAAGACAGCAGTAGTGGGGATGGGATGGGGTAGCAAGCTTATAGGCATTTGGTTGTAAAGAGTCCTTTCCCCTTGAGTAAAGGGAAGCACTGATAAACAAATGCTTCTGTATAACTAAGAATTTAATATCTACTGTGGACATACTGCATTAAAAATTGGCGTTCTAGTGAAACCCTTGAGCCCTGCTTCCTGGTCTATTGTGAGATGATGCACAGTCAATGATTTTCAATCTGGCAGCTCCTTTTACTCTTTGGAACAACCATTATGGCTCCTGTATGGAAGTGTTCACCCCACCTCCCTCCCTCCAGTGGGATATGGAAGTGAGGAAAGCTGCTTTTTATGGTGGGTGAGTTATTTGATTTATTTTATTTTATTTTATTTTATTTTGTTTTATTTTTTATTTGATTATTTTAAAGAATGTCTGTACCCTGTGCCTGTCCCTCATCCCCACCAGCAGGGCTAATTCTGTAATGGTATTTTTAGCAGTGGGGGTGGGGAGATGGCCCTGGAGGCAGCAGCTGTGGGGACCGCCCCAATTGTTTGTTTCTAAAGTTCAGATTATCCCGGTGGGGTAAGAAAAGCATCCTTCTCTAGGGATGAGTAAGTGTTCTGCCCATTGGAGGTTGGGGGTGGGGTGGGGGGTGGGGGGGTGGGGGTGGAGCATAGAGGAGGCTTATGGCCCTTCTTAGGTTTTTTCCTCATTACTCCTCCATGAGACTGTTAATTTAGCCACATGAAAAATGGCCATATTCGTTTATTTCTGGGTTGCTCTCCTGCTTCTATTTAGAGGCTAAACAGATTACTGGATTCTCTCCTCTCCATTGAATTTTGTAAACATAAGCGTTTAACAATCCAAGCATTTAAATCAGGGCAGAGAATTTACTTAACAGCTGAATTCTTGATGATAGATCAAATTGAATATGAAAGAAGAGTATTTTTACTTTTCCTCACAAAACTCTCAGCAGGGAGTGGAGGAAGAGCTTTACATGTGATACTCAACTAAGTGTAGTTATTTTACCCCTAGATATACAAGATATACAAGAAAGGTTAATCAAATGGATGTTACGCATTTATTCAAGAGGTATTTCTGGGAGCTCCTGTTCTATGGGAGGCCCAATTCTAGGCATCAGGATGTAACAGTGAATAATAATAATAATAATAATAATAATAATGGTAATGATAATGATAATAGCAATAACAAATCACTCAAAGTTCTTACTCTCATAGGTTGTATCTTCTGGTAGGGAAAATATAGAGAATTATAGTCATTTACAGAATTCATCAAATATTTGTCTCATGCATCTTTGAAACATAGTAGGATTTCCTGGTCTTGTGACTCCTTCTGGCTGGTTAGGTGTGAGCAGGGGTCATGTGTGGCTGTTCTGAGCTGGAGCATTTCATTTGCACATGTAAGACCCCTCCATCCCTCTCCCCCCCACCCCCCAAGCTGTTTTTCTTTTTTCCTCAGCCATCAGCCAGTATTCCAGATACTTGCTGCTCTGGTTGCCTGAGTCCCAGAGTAAAGGCAATATGCAGTAGGTTCTTTACCTGGCCCTGAATGAACAAGTAGTTTGAGAAAGAAATAGACCTTTGTTGTTTAAAGGCATTGAGATTTTCGGCATTGTTTGTTATTGTGACATAACCTAGCCTGGACTGAGAATGAAATAAAAAAAAAACCACTTTTAGAAAAATGTTTATTTATTTTGAGAGAGAGAGAGAGAGAGAGCTAGAGAATGTGCATGAGCACAAGCAGGGAAGGGGCAGAGAGCGAGGGAGAGAGAATCCCAAGCAGGCTCTGCACTGTTAGCGCAGAGCCTGATGCGGGGCTTGATCTCATGTACCTTGAAATCATGGCCTGAGCCGAAATCATGAGTATGACACCTAGCTGACTGAGCCACTCAGATGCCCCTCAAAACCCCACTTTTTAAAAGAAATAATTACAGGTAATGATATATTGTATAAAGAAACTGAGGCAGGGAACTGTGACAAAGAATGTCTGGCTGCAGTTTGGAGGCTCTGCTAAATAGGGTAGTGAGATTAGCTCCCTTTGAGGAGATTCTGGGGGATCTAAGAGCTGAACAATGAGAAGGAACTAGTCACCTGAAAATCTGGAAGATGTGCATTGTAAATTGAAGGAATAAGAAATGAAAACATTTGGGACACTTGAGAAACACCAAGAATGTTTGTGGAGCTTCTAAATAGGGAGGAAGAGGAAGGAAGATGAGGTGGGAGTTAATGATGTAGGACTTGGTAGGTCATCATAAAGAAATTTTTTAAAATTTAAGAATAAAACATCCTAGTGTTTTGAGCAGAGAAATTATATACGATTTGGGGTTTTACATTTTTAAAAATTTTATTCATTTTTTTAGAAAGAGTGTGCGCAAGCAGGGGAGGAGCAGAAAGAAAGGGGGACAGAGAATCCGAAGCAGGCTCCATGTTGTCAAAGCCCAATGTGGGGATCGAACCCATGAACTGTGAGATCATGACCTGAGCCAAAGTTGGATGCTCAACTGACTGAGCCACCCAGGTGCCCCTGATTTAGGTTTTTATAGTGACTCTTTGGGTCATTCAAAAAAAAAAATGGCTATATGGGGAAAAGATTGAAAGTAGGGAGACTAACTCCTGACTGGTAGCTGGGAGATGGCTGTATTAGTCCTTGTGAGAGGGTGTGGTGATTTGATTCAGGATGGCAGCAGTGGAGATGGAAAGAAGTGGATGGAATCAGGATGCATCATGAAAGTTAATCCCACAGGATTGGATGATGATTTGGATGTGGGTGATAAACATAAGATTCAAGGACGTGTGTGTGTGTGTGTGTGTGTGTGTGTGTGTGTGTGAGCAACTGGGTGGATTATGTTGCTATTTAATAAAGCAAAGAGACTGGGCAAACAAAAGATTTGGGAACAAAAAAATCAAGTTTTTATTTTGGACACAATGAGGTTGGAATGCCTATCTGTATACCCATACTCATTCAGTACAAGTTAGGTATGTATGGGGTTCCAGTTCTAGTATTATGAAGTGGCTTGTATCACATTAATCTTCCTGTAGATAAAAATTATAACCTTTTACCCCTGAAAGGAGACAACTGTTTGAAGGCATTGGAGACCTGAAGAAGACAGAAACTGGCAGGGGCCCAGGGGAGGAATTTAACCCTGATAAAAGAGAACCAGGCTGGTGAGATCCATGTGCACATAGCTTTAATCCTGAAGGCACTCTCCAACCCATGAAGCATGGGGACAGCTGTAACTCCAGTAGAAAGCTACAGCTCTCTTGATTTGTGGACTCAGAATATGAAGTTCGGGGCTGGCAGAGCAGTTGGAAAGCAATGAGGGATATCCTGGAAAGAACAGATCCACGGTGGGGGGGGGGGGGGGGCGGAGACCAAAATTTTAGGTACAGACTCAGCTTAAGTCCTTGACTGGCCCTCAGCTGTACACTCATAGGAGAAATTCAAGAAGCCCAGAAGAAACACTAGGTAGAAGTTTGAAAGAGCTGAACAGAAATTTCAGTGGCTTTCTACTGAAACCCCAGAAGGCCTGCTCTTTAGAAATAAAGATTTATAGGCTTGAGGACAAAACCAACATAGACCCATCTTAACCAAGTGTAAATTCAAGCTTACACAAGTTCAAAATGATTAGCAAATAATTTCAGTGCTTGGTAGAACAATAACAAAATAAAGCTTTTCAGAGGAAGATAACAGAATACAGAGTCTCTACAACATATCATCCATAATGGCGAGTATAAAATACTACATTTGCAAAAAACCCACAGCAATAACAAAAAACCCCCCAAAATCCAGAACAATATGACCCATAATCCAAAGAAAAAGTGGTTAATACAAATGAATACCTAGATGATCCAAAAGTCAGCAGACAAGGACTTTAAAGCAATGTATATTGCTCATGGGCAAGTAAGGTAATACACAGAAAACTGAAAGTAGTTTCATAGTCAAACTACTGAAAATCAAAATGAAGAGATGATTTTGAAAGCAGTTAGAGAATAAAGTCACATTTTGTGTAGGGAGAATGATGATATGAAAGATGGCTAACTTCTTATCATAAACAATGGAGGCCAGATAGCATATTAAAAAAATGTTTTTTAATGTTTATTTATTTTTGACAGAGACAGAGTGTGAGTGGGGGAGGGGCAGAGAGAGAGAAAGACACAGAATCTGAAGAGGCTCTAGGCTCTGAGCTGTCAGCACAGAGCCCGACGTGGGGCTTGAACTAACAGACCTCAGTGAGATCATGACCTGAGCTGAAGTTGGACGCTCAACCGACTGAGCCACCCAGGCACCCCAGATAGCATCTTTAAAGTACTGAAAAATTTCTATCCAGAATTCTTTATCCAGACAACCTATATTTTCAAAATAAAGGCAAACCAAAGACATTTTTCAGTCAAATAAATAAGATGTTCATTTCCAGTAGATCTATACTAAAGGAGATGCTAAAAAAAGGTTCTTCATCTGGAGTGCAGTGAAAGAAACCGTAGAGACACTCAGATCTATAGGAAAGAATGAAGAGCACTAGGTCATAAATATGGGGCTAAATTAAAAGATTTCTTTTTCTTTTAATTTCTTTAAAAGACAACTGAATGTTTAAAGGAAAAATTATAGTATTATGTTGTGGGGCTTTATAACACATAATGGTATAAAATATATGACAATAATAACACAGAGGATGGAGATAAGTAGAATTTGACCATTGTAAGATCTTTGTATGTTACACTAAGTGGCACAATATTGATCTTAAACTGTGCTAAGTTAAGGAGGCATGTTGCAAATTTGGGACAATCACTGAAAAATAATACAAAGAGGATAGATGAGAAATGTAACTAGGAAGTAAGTTAGAATACTAAAAAATATACCCTTATGCCAAAAGGAGGCAGGAAAGCAGGAACAAAGTAATAGCATACAGATGGGACAGGGGTAAAACAAACAGCAGAGTGGTGGATCTAAACCCAAACATACCTATAATTAAATTGTATGCAAGAAACCTAAACATTCCAATTAAAAAAGGCAGAGATTGTCAAACTGAATTTTAAAAAGCTTGATCCAACATATACAGTTTTTGAGAGATATACGTTAAAGACATAGAATAACTGAAATTAACCAGATGGAATATGAATATATCTTATAAGCAGTAAGTATAAGAAAACTGGTGTGAATATGTTAATCTCAGACAAAATAACCAAGGTGGGCATTTCAAAATGATGAAAGGGGTCAATTCATCTGGAAGATGTAACAACTGTAAATACATATGTGCCTAACTAGAGGGGTTCAAAACATCTGCAGCTAAAACAGATAGAATTAAAGAGGGGAATTATAGTTGCATAATTCATTGCTCATCTCTTAATAATTAGTAGAACTAAATTAGAAAGAAAACTTAATAAGGATATAGGTATTTTGAAACTATCAACCACCTTGATTTGACATTAACAGGACATTAAACAAAAAAATATAAGAATATACATTCTTTCCATGTAAAATAGCATTCGTTAAGATAGACCAAGGTTTATCCTTATATAAACAAAAGGAAAAATCAAGAATTCATTTATACTTGAACCATACTTGGAAGTATGCTTGGACCATACTTGGCACATAAAAATAAAGTCGAAGTGAATTTCAAAAGAGAAAATCATATAGAGTATGTTCTCTGACCACAAGGGATTAAATTAGAAATGAAAAACCGGGACACCTGGGTGGCTGTTTGGTTAAGTGCCTGACTTTGGCTCAGGTCACGATCTCACGGTTTATGAGTTCAGGCCCCACACTGGACTTGCTGCTGCCAGTGTGGAACCAGCTTTGGATACTCTGTCTTCCTCTCTCTGCCCCTCCCCTCCTTGTGCTCTCTCTCAAAAATAAAATAAACATAAAAAAAATAAAAAACAAATATACAACAGACACACACACACACGCACACACACATGCACACACACACATTCCCCAGTGGTTGAAAATTTTAAAACATACTTTAAATGCCTATGGGTCAAAGAAGAATTTATGAGAGAAATTAGAAAATATTTATAATTGAATGATGGTGAGGCTACAACATGTTAAAGTATATAGGATGTAGCAAATGTAGTGTTTAGATTTATATTGTAAATGCTTGTATTAGGAAAGAAGAAAGGTTTTAAATCATTGCTCTCAGTTTCCATCCTCACGGTTTAGAAAGGGTAAGGCAAATTGAACCAAAAGTAAGTAGAAAGAAGGAAATAATAAAGAGCAGGAAAAAGGAAGAAAAAAGAAAAAAATAGAGAAAATTAACAATGCCAAAGATTGATTTTTTTAAAAGATCAATAAGACTACAAGTTACTGCTAAGATTGATCAAGAAGCAAAGAGAGAAAACACAAACTACCAATGTTAAGAATTCAAGTGGGAATATCACTACAGATCCTAAACAGGTAAAAAGTGTAGGGAATGCCAGTGTATTTATGCCAGTAAATCCCCAAAATCCCACAAAAGAAATAGACAAATTTCCTGATAGAGCATGCGTTGAATGAAATACACATAAGAAATAACCTGAATAGCTATACATCTATGCAAGAAATTGAATTTATTATCAAAAACCTCTCTATAAAGAAATGTTCTGACTTAGTTGGTCCCAGTTCTTGTGCCCTTGAGGACTTATTAGGTGTTATCCTTGAAGCAAGAAGAGAGAAACAAGGATTTATTTATTTAATACTTGTATCGTACTTATCTTATGCCTGGCACTGGTCTAAGCAATTTACATATAACTTATTTGTCAGACATGTGTGTTGAAGGACATGGAGAGATGAAGGAAAATTTTAGGAATGACCGTCTCCTACAATATATGCAATATATTCATCAGAACTGAATGCTTCTGGCTGCTTTCTGCCCACTAGCAACAAAAATTTGTGGTCAAACTGAAGCATACTTTCAAATGTGGACTCTGATGGCACAAACAATCAGTCAGTGTTTTATCCTCATTTTCTCTTTGTATGCAGAATAGAAAACAGTTGTTAAAACCTGAAATAGGAGGCCCAACTGGATTTTCTCCTCCCTGGTTCTTGTCTCATCATTTTCTTCCTTTCCACCTTCTTCTATCTGTTCCCTTGATCTTATCTGTTCTTCCAGTTTTACTTCAAGTGTTATCCCAGGATAACATGCCTTTGTATAAACCCTCATCATCTTGCATATTGAAGGGGTTTAATAAACATTTCTTGAATGGATGCCATGGATAGATGAATGAATGAAGGCAGGTGTCTGTTGTGTTAGTCGAAATGAAGAAGCAACGTCCTTGTTCAGCTTCATCCTCACTGGTATCATGGTATTGTGACTGTAAATGAACTCTGAATAAAATGTCTAGTGTGGCCACCTGCACAATGGTGGTTAGTGTTTAATACAACAACGTAAGCTATTACACAGCAATTTTGAGACACTTGAGAGTAGATTGACTTGTTACTGATTTGATTTGCTAATTGATATATTCCAACAAGAGGCTAATGTTTCATAAAAGATTAATTGGAGATACCTTTTCCAAGCATTTATGAGGGATCTTTTTTTCCCCCTGTGTTCAGAGTACAGTACTAGGCTCTGTTGGGTCTTTGATAATTCATCTAGGTATTGTTCAGATAGAAAAAAACCCTAAACCATCAGTTTATGAGCTTTCTGGGTACTTCATTCCTTAGTCAACATATTTTTTAATTATGAAATAAATAATTTTACTTGATCTTAAATGATAATTGCTCAGCATTACTAATGTAAGTGTGGCAATCCCTGCTACTTCAGGGGGTGAGTTGTGACTAAGGCATTTCAAAGCTCCCTATCTTCAGAACCACCAGCTCATCATTTTCCTTTTTTGGCTTATATCCTGTGATAATCAAGGACTGGCTTGGAAACAGTATTGGCATAGACCATCATTATGAGCACAAATACTATTCTAAAAATAAATGAAAAAATATCTCTGCCTCTGACCATGGAAAACCTGTGACTAAGACATTATATCTATTTGGCCAATGTGCAGCTCAGTGACGCAGCAGGTATTAAGAGCTAGAGAGATTATTTTTCTAACATACTTTCTCTTAGGCATTTAATTTGCTAACTTTGGTTGACAATCTCAAATACTCTTCATCACAGAGCGTGTGTGTGTGTGTGTGTGTGTGTGTGTGTGTGTGTGCGTGTGTGTGTGTGTGTCTGTCTTAATATTACTGGGGAATTAGCTTTCTCAAAAATGGAAAATCATAAATCATTATATGACATATTGTATTGGAAGAGGTTGAGCATGATTCATTGGTAATCCCTCAGTTGCAAAGGTAATTTTGAATCTTCCCATATTCTAGTTATGACACTTGAGATAGTAATGTGCTTCCCAGGATACCTAGGTGGCTCAGTCGGTTAAGCATCCAACTCTTGATTTTGGCTCAGGTCATGATCTCCTGGTTGGTGAGATGGAGTCCTATGTCTCATCAGGCCCTGTGCTGGCAGCTTGGAGCCTTCTTGGGATTTTCTGTCTCCCTCTCTCTCCGCCCCTCCCCTGCTCATGTATATAGTCGCTCTCTCTCAAAATAAATAAACAATAAAAAAAAAATGTGCTTCCCCACTCTGCCATAAAGTGGTATGTCCTGTTCCATGAAACAAGGAAATGGTGTCATGAGATAAAATTTAGTCTTTGAATTTTAATGTCTTTCATAGCATTATGCATTTCTATAATAACCACAGATTATAGCCTACTTTTCTTGTCTCGATTCTTTTTTGGCAAAGAGAGAAAGAAAAGAAGTGATGATACAAATGTGCTATTTTACTACATTGGAAAATATCTTGAAATAGAAGTTTATAAAGCCAGAGTCTAAAATGTAGGGGCCATAACCAGAGAGGATGTAGGAAGACCAGTGGAAAATTGCACCAAAGTTGTTATGGGAAAGAAAATTCGAAGAGGTGGGTGCTCCATAGGGATGAATGTCTTAGGAAAGAAAGATGTTGCAAACAGAGAAAGTCATGGAATGTGGTAGTAGTTACAATAAAGACAATAGTTTGTAATCAAAACTGGCTTCCATTTTATCCTTTTTATGGAAAGATAATCCTGTATAGATTTGAACTCTCAAAATGTCCACAGTTTAAACCTGAAAGAAAACCTTATTTTTCTTCTTTTTAATAAGCTTACTACTGTATAAGCAGGCACATTTAACAAGTGCTGTGCAGCATAGGGATTATTTAAAAAGTTAACTATTTGAGAATCTACTTTAATCAAAACCATTTAGCATATGAGAGTATATTTACATTTTACAAATATGTCTGAAATTCTGTTAACTCTAATGTATAATATAAAGGAATGAAGCTCATCCAGCATGTTCACATGTTCACAGCTTTAATGAAGCTCTAATAATCATTTTTGATATTGAAATGTAATAAAATATTGAATATTGTTTTTGCATGCCATGGGTATTAGGCAAGATCTGAGGTTTATGCTGACGCAGGCAAACATTTTTTGTTAATTTTATGTCATTAAAAAAACTTACTCTCTTTTAAAAATATTTTAAAGGTTTTTTTTTCTTTCTTAACTGTTTCTACCTATTTTTACTGTATTCTTTTTTCCACTTAGTTTTTATTTCTTTCCTTTTATTGTCATTTCTCAGTTTCATTCTCAGAGCTTATTTCTTGCCTTTTACAACATTGATTCTTAAGATTTTACTGATTTTTGTTTCTTGCAGTCAACATTAAAGTTATAGGCATTTATATGTTTTCTCTTTCCTTTCTTTGGATGAGTCCAACTGTCTTTTACTCATTTATCAATACAGCCAGTGAGTTATAACTGGTTTTGGTAGAGCTCCTTTTAATCTGAGCTGCAAAACCCATGTGTCTTTTCACTCACTATCCTCTGGTGTTCTATTTGGACTTCCTTATTTCATGTCTGTATTTGATTCTTGTTTTTCTATCCTAGTTTTTTCCCACTTTGGTAGTTGTTAGTATTTTTCTCTTCAGGCTAGTAAAACTGAACTGTCTCAGCTCATGACTTTGTACGAGGGAATGAAAATGGTGAGGGCAAGAGAACATTCTGCTTCTCCATCACAATACATAGGAAGGAATTATGGAACTTTAATATGTCTCTTCTCTTCATGGCCGGGAGGTCAAAAAGACTTAAAAACCATATTGAATGCTGGAAGATAGGCTCATTGAGTCTGTCTGTTTTCCTCAATCTTTACTCCCTCTTTTCATTTTTTATCTGTACAGGTTCTTGGATAGTTGATTCTGCATTCTTAATGTTCTTTTTAATTTGACTTGTCCTTCAATTTGAGTCTTTTGTTGGTACTTGGCATGCAGTAAATGCTCTGTTCATATTAGTTGAGTTGATTGGAGCTACTATTTAATGTGCTAGCTTCTTCACTGTCTAAATGTACACCCAAACCTCTCATTTCTGGAAGGGTAATGGTGATATCAAATTGGACCCTGTGGGATACAGTGAAGCCAGGGTGACCAAATTCCCTCTGGGGATCTAGCTGGGAATTATGTTTTCTCACTAGTAAATAACGTTTGATATTTGATAAGTTTTCACTTCTAGTTTCTCAAGCAATAGGAGATCCCCAAGGGAACTGAATTGGTTAATACAAATTGTTATTAATTCTTTTCAGTGAATAACAAGTTAGCTTCAACCATTAGTAGGTATAAGTTGCCCCCAAATATTTTATAAATGATGTGTTTTTAAAAAGTAAAAGTAAAAAGTTAGTTTCTTTCCAGCATTAAAGAAATTAAAGGAAAAATTTGGCTTTTTCTTTTCCTTTTTTTTTTCTTCTAAAACCCAGACCAAGGGATTGAAAAGAATGGGGGGGGGGGTGATGTGTAAATGTGCATGCCTGTATGCACATGTGTGTCTGGTATGAATGTGTGTGCGTACGTATGTGGTGTGTGTGTGTAAATGGAGTCAGAGTC
This sequence comes from Acinonyx jubatus, assembly GCF_027475565.1. Classification (NCBI taxonomy): domain Eukaryota; kingdom Metazoa; phylum Chordata; class Mammalia; order Carnivora; family Felidae; genus Acinonyx; species Acinonyx jubatus. Next base: position 69,800,279 of record NC_069387.1, read on the forward strand.
TGGCAGGGCAAGAGGATCAGTGAGGGAGGCTGTACCTAAGCTATACTGGGAACTGGCTGCATTTTACAAATCCAGAAGCTACACATCTCCTACTATTCTGGGTGCTCAGAAATCTGGACCAAATTTAGGAGTTCTTTTGAGATACTTGGAGATCTGCATCTGAGCTTTTGAAATATGTTGCTGTTTTATGCTTTCAGTAGCTGAACCAGTTCAGCTTGGCATATATGTTTCTCATCTCCATTCTAAAAGTCATGCAGGATCATGTCCAATAAAGTTTCTTTCATAAATTCATTTCTCAGTCTTATGATTATTTTCTTTGCCCTTTTCCCTGTCTGTGACTTTGGCTGGATTGATCATCTAGCTGCTTAAAATTCAAAGAATCTAATTTGGGACGGGGCCTAGAACAAAAACATGTTTGGCTTGCTTTATTTATTGGTGAAATGAAGAATGACAAATTATCACCCTGTTACTGGCTTTGGCTAACAATGAGCAAGGGAAAAAAATCTGAGAGCTTTTTGCTGTGTCTTTGTGTTCTACTCTTTGCTCTTTCCCGTTATATATTACTTATTTTTTTCAGAACGATACGAGTCCATAGGCCCCATCCACTGCATAACTGGAAACCCCTGATTTAGTCCCATACAGAATAATTTGAACAGCTGAAGCTTTTTTTTTTTTAATTTAATGTTTATTTTTGAGAGAGAGACGGATCATGAGCAGGGGAGGGGCAGAGAGAGAGAGAGAGAGAGAGAGAGGGAGAAAGAGAGAGGCAGAATCTGAAGCAAGCTCTAGGCTCCGACCTGTCAGCACAGAGCCCGATGTGGGGCTCGAACTCATGAACTATGAGATTTTGACCTGAGCCGAAGTCGGACACTTAACCGACTGAGTCACCCAGGCTCCCCATGAACAGCTGAAGCTTTTAGTCTGTTCAAACTTGAGTCCTTTGTGAGGGTCATTTTTCTTTTTCCTTATAAATGTTTATTCATTTTTGAGAGAGAGAGCATGAGTGGAGGAGGGGCTGAGAGAGAGGGGGACAGAGATCTGAAGTGGGCTCTGCACTGACAGCAGCAAACCTGATGTGGGGTTTGAACTCACAAACTGTGAGATCATGACCTGAGCTGAAGTTGGATGCTAACCGACTGAGCCACCTAGGCATCCTGATGGTGATGGTAGTTTTGATTGACTTACTCCCTTTGGGTAAAATACTCATTATTTCAGATTTCCTCTCCCTCTCTAAGATGTTACCTGGGGATACTGTAGAAGAATATGTCTTTTATGATCTGCGTGGTGTCCTGTCTCTGTGGCTTTGTCCCTTTCTTTTTTTAAAAAAAAATTTTTTTTTTAATGTTTATTTATTTTTGAGACAGAGAGAGACAGAGCATGAACGAGGGAGGGTCAAAGAGAGAGGGAGACACAGAATCGGAAACAGGCTCCAGGCTCTGAGCGGTCAGCACAGAGCCTGACGCGGGGCTTGAACTCACAGAGTGTGAGATCGTGACCTGAGCCGAAGTTGGCCGCTTAACCGACTGAGCCACCCAGGCACCCCGGCTTTGTCCCTTTCATTCTGGTTATCGTTTGTCTTGCCGGCATTTATGGTAAAGATTAGCAGCTGATATCACTCAGGCCTTGGTTTCTCTCATTTTGTTCAGAGTGGTGGTATTTCCTGGCTGACTTGGCTTTCCAGGTCTTTCACAGGTTCCTCTGGTTGCCTCCTACCTGAGGCGTCTCGCCTCTTTATCACTGCGGGCTTCAGCTAGGCACTGAGCTCTCAGCTCCGTCCGTTGGCATTGTTCTGTCATCTCTAGGATGGGTCAGGAATTTAGGCTGGTCTTCAGCATGTGGTTTTCAAGGACTACCAGTTGGAAAACAAGAGGATGGAGAAGGCATACTTGCTTCTTTCTACCTCTGCCTGGAAATAGCGTATATTACTTCCTCTTATATTCTATGGGTGAGAATACTGGGAACGTAAATGCGATCTGAATCTTAATCTTTTATCATTTATTTTGCTCCATGATCTTAGACAATTTATAATATACTGGACATATTTTTATAATATACTGGACATGGTAGTATCTCAGGGGCTTGTTAGAAAGATTAAATTTATAATTTTGAACGTTTTTTGAACCTTTGACCTGCCCTCTTCACCTTCTAAAGCCCCTCCACTTATTCTGCGTCCACTGTTCTCCTGTCCACTTAGAGTAATTTTCATTAAGGTACTGCTTTTTTTTTTAACACTGTGTTTAGCATAATGCCTGAAATGTAGATACACAATAAATACCTATATTTATTTTGTTTGCTGAATAAATGTCAGACAAGTAAAAGTAAAAATGAAGAAAATTATACTTAATCTTACTTTGGAGAAATAACTTATTAGCATTTTGGCATATTCTTTTTCTCATCCTCCTCCTCCTTAAAATTATTTTATAAAATTATGTAACAAATTCATTTAAGTATTTTCTTTCTTATTAAGCAATATTTTATAAAGCATCTTTCCTTGTCAATAAATACATATTTTCATAATTTTTAATGCTTTATAAATGCTCAAATTTAGTGTATGTGTAGCATTCCACTAAGTGTGTCAAAAATAATTTATTTAGGGGGCACTGGGTGGCTCTGTCAGTTGGGTGTCCAACTTCAACTCAGGTCAAGATCTCACACTTCATGAGTTTCGAGCCTTCCATTGGGCTCTGTGCTGACAGCTCAGAGCCTGGAGCCTGATTCGGATTCTGTGTCTCCTGTCTCTGCTCCTTCTCTGCTCACACTCTCTCTGTCTCAAAAATAAGTAAATGTTAAAAAATTAAAAGAATAATTTAATTGATAATTTTCTTGAATTTTCAGATGTTTCTTATTTTCCTCTTTTATAGTAAGTTTCAAATAATATCCATGTACATACATTTAAAAAAAATCTATGTTTGCTCCATTATTTTGTTAGGAAAAATTCCTAGAATTGGGATTTCTGAGTTAAAGGATATGCAAATTAAAAAATTAGCATTTATTCATATTTGAGAGAGAGAGAGACAGAGAGTGAGGGGGAGAGGGACAGAGAGAGAGGGAGACAGAGAATCTGAAGCAGGCTCCAGGCTCTGAGCTGTCAGCACAGAGCCTGATGTGGGGCTCAAACTCATGAAGCATGAGATTATGACTTTAGCCTAAGTCAGATGCTCAACCAACTGAGCCACCCAGGTGCCCCAAAGGATATGCAAATTTTGGACTTGCTATTTATTGCCAATTTGTCTTATGAACTTTGATTTTTCAACTTGAAGAAATATTCATTTCTTAAAAAGCAGACTTTGACCCATTAATTGGGAGAATCTATCCTATAGAAATAACAGTGATTTTATGTAAACATATATATAAATATTTATGGGGCTTTACTTGGAGTTCCAAGCCCAGTTCCAATGTGTGTGTGGGAGGGTTTCCACACACCAACGGGCTATTCTCTGGACACCAGCTGGGTGTCCTGCCATTCAGCTCAATTCTGACAGTGTCTACACAAATGCAGCATTAGATTCCATAGGTTAAGGGTTCAGTCCTACAAGACTTCCCTCTGCCCCCACCCACTTTAGATGCGAATTGCAAGCCCAAGTTATTACCTATAATTCTGACTGACTGGCAATAAATCAGAGGTTCCCATGATACCCTCCTTTGGTTCAATTAATTTGCTAGAGCAGCTCACAGAACTTTGGAAAACATTTGACTTACTAGATTACTGGTGTATGATAAAAGGATGCAACTCAAGAACAGCCAGAAGGAAGAGATTCATAGCTAGGCATGGTGTTCCCCAACCTGGAAGCTCTTTGAATCCAGTCTTTTTAGATTTTTATGGAGGCTTCATTTCACAGACACAAATGATTAAATCAGTGGCCATGGGTGATTAAACTCAACCTTCAGCCCCTCTCCCCTCCCCAGAGGTGGGGGAGGGAGGCCAGTGAAGTGGGACTGAAAGTTCCAATCTCTAATCACTTTGGCTGGCTCCCTTGTAGCCAGGTCCCATTCTTAGGAGGTATCCAAAAGTTACCTTATTAGCATAACAAAAGACACTTTAACAATCTCAATATGTAAGAAATTCCAAAGGTTGTAAGAGCAATGTGCCAGAAATAGGGACAAAGACCACATATATATGTCTTATTACAAATTACAATATCATAGGCTCATAGCAGCAAATAGCTGAAATCAAGGTGAATGATCAAAAATAATAAAAAGATTGAATAAATGTGGATCATCCATGTTACATATTTGTCACCACTAAAAATATCTATATTGAGTATGTTGAGGTTCATGATACTGTTGAAAAGTACAAATTGCAGAGTCATGTGCATGGTAATGTAAAACCAAAAAGCAAAAAAATACACATATGTAATCACACTATATGTTTTATATGTATTTTATTTGTTTGAACATAGCACTAGTTCTGAAAGGGTATATTCAGATTTTTGAAACTGTATCTTAGGCACTGTATATGAATATATCTTTGTATCGTTTCACATGCTATAATGGAAAAGTTTTACTTTTTTTTTTTAAAGTTTTACTTTTGAATTAAAAAGTTAATAATAAAACTAAAGGAAAAAAAAACCCATAATGCTTACATACTGCTCTAACTTTTCTGCAAACTGTTTTCCTAAACCAGAAAGGTTCCTGTAGTCCCCAGAGGAATTTCAGGGCTTTGAAGAGTGTGCCTTGAAGTCAGGACGACTTTTATAGTTAACTTAATTGGGATATTATTTTACACAAGGTAACAGCTAAACTATTGGGATTTCTTCAGTTATTGATGTTCTCAGAGGTAATCATTCTCAGAAAGGCTGTTGAAAATATAGTCAGTTCATATCCTGGCCTGGATCGTGTCAAACATCACTTTTTCAGAAGAAGGAATAGAGGTTGAAATGGCAAAAGTGTATCAATTTAGGAAATTGTTTTCAGAAATAATCTATAATTTTCAATAGATGAAAAGAAGGAACAAATTTTGTTGGTAGCTAAAAATGTAGAATCAAATAGGGTGGAAATAACAGGGTATAGCTAAATGTGTGCTCTTGGTAGCTCACTAGATTTCTAGAGATTTTGATTGAAAATTTTGCCTTTCTAATGGAGAGCAAGGGAAAAAAAACTTTGTATGTCTTAGGCATTTTATGGCCTGGTAACACTAGACAAAAATCATTTTAAAATTAGAAATTTTCGTAATTTAGGAAACCAAAGTAAAATAACTACTGTACTTTATTTAGAAAAGTAAAATTTGTTATTGGTCATGGATAAGATCTTGATAGTTGAAAGCCCCTGAACAGAGATGATGACACAGTAACTTAAATATAATAGGTGGTCATTTTATAAATGTGGACAAATGGTATTTTGAAAATATTGCAGATACTTCCTGGGAATCTGTGCTTATACTTGATGAGCCAATAAACAAAATATATTTGAATTAAGTTATATATGCTAATTGTAAATGCTAATCATAATGCGAGTTATAGGTAAGTTTGTCAAACATAATTAGATCAGGGGTCTGAACACTATAGTGTTAATATTATTTTAAAAGGGGTATACTTTAGATACATGTATAGTGTCATCCAAAGCATCTGCTGAAATTTTTCTATTCCTGTCAGAGTCTCGGAATTGAAACTTTACTATAATTTCAACATGGCAAGAATAAGTGTTAAAGAATAAGGCAGATTCTATTTTATATTTTCTAAAACTTTATAGGATTTTTTTAACATTTTATTTAATGTCAATGAAATTGAATTTTGAAATGTAAATGACAGATTTGCATGATGGTTATTGGTGATCATCATATATTTCAGTATATGACTCCCTTGCTCCCATTGGTGAGGTCAGTGGGAGTGCCATATCACTCTGAAGCAGGCTTTTACCAGCTGTCCTTGTGCAGGTCTCAAAGTATAAATAAATATGGTTTTGCTATTGGTGAGGTGAGTGCATCAGTGTGTATAGCTAAGAGAGGTGCAGAGAGGTGCAGTTCCTACCTCCTTCTCATTTGGGGTCTGATATGGGCTGTGGCTTCTCTACAGAGTTTGGATTCTAAATCATTGTACCCACTTACTGTGAGTCCTGACTCCTATCTGCATATTTATTTCGTCAGTGTTTATTTTATCAGCATGCACAGTTGAAGACATTCATTTATTCAAGTTTATGTAACTCAGCTAACTGTTAATTTGTTTCTGCTGCATTTGGGGTAATCTATCCCCAGGCCTTTCTGTGTTATCTTGAATAATTGAGAGCCTGCTGGTACACAGAGCCACATTGCTACAGAGCTGCTGCTAAGCTTCCAAGAGGCTCCCTTCACTTGAGCAAGATGGAAAGTGATTCCAGCTGGCTGGAAAAAAGATACATGAAGTCTGTAATAGACCCTTAGGAAGGAAATCTGTTTCCATCAAGACAGAAGAATGATTTATGTGTAAGAAATATAAACTAAAGACTCCTTTGAGTCATTGGAGTGTCTGTAATATTTTTCTAGTAGCATTTTTTCCCCCTTTACTTCATCAGCTTTTTACTAGGAGACTTTCTAAATCTTAGTCTTCTCATTTATAAAATGCAGTGATAATACCTGCCTTCAATTCTACAATTTTTTGAAGATCAGTTAGGGGGATGTGAAGTTTCCTATAAATCATAAATGTATATGACACTGTAAGGCATTGTTTTCTTTCTTCATGTGTTTTCTTTCTTTGCATTTTTAAAAATTACTTGTCATAACTAATTGAACTATATAATGTTACTTAAAAGAATAACATATAACCAACCACTTTACATGGTTAGAGGACTTTTTTTTAAATTTATTTTCTCACAAACTTGAATTTGTATCCTTTTTATTTTTCTTGTGCAGAGAAAAATATCAGCCTGTCAATTACTCATGTCCAATCTCAAAATTATATTTCAGAATTAAGTAGGTGAGCCTTTGCAGAAGCTTGGGAGACATGAGGAATTACAGATGAATGCCAGCTCCGTCTGGGTGTGCGATTCCCAAAGAAAACGTTATGTTGCCTGATCTCAGTTAGTGGTGCCAGTGAGTGTAACTGGGTGCAGGGGTCCCTGAAGACTGGCCTGCAGACCCAGGGACAATGCTTTTTTTCTTCACCCATTTTCCACCAAGCCAGAGCCGTGTGACCTCTTGGTGCTGCAGTTTCTCAACGTGATTGTATTTCACTGCTCTCGTAAACACATCTTGTAAAAGAAACAAGGTTGTCTTTTAAACTTGTGCTCCTGCTAGACAAGAAAAAAATAAAACCCAGTCAGTCTCCTTTCAGGACCTTTTCATTTAATGAGAAGTCAAACCTTTTCATTTTTGTTAAGAATGCTTTTGTATCAAGTTCCCATTTTTCATGTAGAAATACAATATATTATGAAGAGAGGACTGATAGGCCATTTATACTTTTGCTATCTGTGATTCTGAAAGTTCTAACTAGCAGAATTGGTTAAATAGAGAATTCTAAAACCCATAATTATGAGATGTTTATTAAATCCACTTAAAACAATTTTTTTTAAGGGGCACCTGGGTGGCTCAGTTGGTTAAGCGTCCCACATTGGCTCAGGTTCTGATCTCATGGTTTGTGAGTTCGGGCCCTGTGTCAGGCTCTGTGCTGGCAGCTCAGAGCCTGGAGCCTGCTTTGGAGTCTGTGTCTCCCTCTCTCTCTGCCCCTCCCCTGTTTGCCGAGTCTGTCACCCTCTCTCTATCTCTATTTTTGAGAGAGAAAGAGAGAATGCCAGGGGAGTAGGAGCAGAGAGAGAGGGGAGACAGAATCCTAAGCAGCTTTGCACTGTCCGCTCAGAGCCCGACATGGGGCTCAAACTCATGAACCATGAGATCATGACCCGAACCCAAACCAGGAATCGGATGCTTAACCAACTGAGCCACCCAGGCACCCTATATCAATTCCACTTTTTACTTTTATTTTTTTAATCTACTTTTTAAATGCAGTTTGAAAAAAATTATACATGTGACATGTACCATCCATCTTTTGTATGTGAGAGTTGCAACTTTTGGTCTAATTACACTTCCCTATGTATTTTTTGCTTGGCTGTGTCAGTAAAAGATATTATTAAATATGGCTAGGATTTATTTTATTTTATATCTATAGGTAATTCGTCAGTTCAAAGATGATTGACATGAAGAGAATTTAGGCCAGTTATTTTCATCTGATTTTCATATGATTTATAGCAAGAGAACATTTGTGCATTCTTTTAAGTCAGTGGTAAGCATGAGAAAAAAACCTACTTGCAGTTTTGCTTGTACATTGAATGTTTAGTTTTTTAATCAGAAATTAAGTTTAGTGCCAAGTGAAATAGGTTAGATTTCTCTAGACGTGCATTGTCCAATACAGTAGCCATTAGCCCTATGTGGCTCTTAAGCGTTTGAAATGAAGCCGGTGTGATTGAGATGTATAGGAAGTGTAAAATGTACACCAGAATGAATACAAAGAAAATATGTCAAGTATTTCACTAATTTAATGTTTTGTTAATCATTTTTATATTGATCGCATCTGGAAAGATTTTGGATATATTGATTAAGTAAGATATATTATTAAAATCCATTTCACCTTTTCTTTAGCTTTTTAGTGTGATTACGGGAACATTTGAAATTGCACATGAGACTCTCATTATGCTTCAGTTTATCAAGTTACCTTACCCCTGATTTTGAGAGCAGTTGAAAAAGGTTTGCGCTTTATGGAAGCATACGTTTTTGTTGTCTCACATCAGACATTGTGTTAGAATTACTTTAAGAGCTCGCTCATCTCTTAGAGGTTTCCTTTATAAAAAGGCGATCTTGAATTCACTTTGGGTCGGGGAGAATAAACAGGTAGCTTAGCTGTGTGTATAACGAAAGCTCTTCTTCTTAGGGATAGAGCACCGTCTTGTGGAATGTACTGAATATAGCAGTTTATGCAATGATCAGCTGGAAATTTTAAGATCTCGGAATAGGCAAATTGTTTATGTCAGACATTTGGAGAAGAAAACTAAAACTAACAGTAAAGATGTTCACTTCTCCGTAGCATGTGTTTTCATTACCAGAGTATGAGACAGTGCAGTAAGAACATTTTGATTTGGTGTGCTTTTTAGAAAATAGAAAGGCCTCATTCAGGTCTTTGTATTATTTTTTTCCCTCAAATTTCTGAGGTTTTTGTGTTTCATTATAAAAGGAAGCAAGGTTCCATATTTTGCCCCTTTTTCTATGTAAAAGTTGAGTGTATTTAAATTATTTAATCCATACAAATAAGCTTCATTAGATACATGAGGAAGAAAAGGTATATCAACAGTCATATTACATTTTCTCAAGAATTGTTTTAGTGATTCTGGAGACAAGCATTTTAAAAAGGGAAACATTGTCTAAAGAACCTTGTTCATGTATTTTTTGTTATTTTTGTTTCTTCTTGATGTATTATATATTCATACAAGGATTAAGTATTCAAATCATACCTCTTTACCACTATATTTCATTTCAAAGTCTGCCAAAAATAACTGCCAAATCACTGAGCTCTTAATACTGAGAACAGAATAGACTTCTTGCGATTTAGAATTTCATTAATCAAGTCCATCAAAACAATTAAGGCCAATATCCAGCCAATCAGCTAAACAAAATTCTCCAAAGCATTTACTGCCTTTTCAGACTCACTTAAGAAAGAGTAGTTCTGAGAATAGTTAGAATGGATTAGTTGGATCTCCCTTTCGTGTGGAGACCCTGGCAGCCCATTTCTAAAATTGTATGGCTTTATACATATTACTTTCCTTGGAACCCAACAATAATATGAAAAACAATCCTGATTGGCTTTCATATCGTAATATAGATGCCAGGGCAGAACACATGAAACCAAGGAGCTAGCCAACCAAATCTGTCCTACGGAAGGAAACATGGTAAGATTGACCTGTTGACCTACTCCATTAGTAAAAGGCGCTACAGTGTACCCATATTGACAGCAAAGAGCTAAAATAATGGTTTCATTCTTATGAAAACATGACTAGCCTATTGCTTATTAGTTAAAAAGCTTTCATGAGCTTCTGTGGGGACTTTTACATAACTATTTAATATTCCGTTGCATTACTATGATTTGTTAGATAAATAAATTCTGAACTGGATTAAAAAAGCCACTCAAACCCACTTTCCCAAAAAGTCGTTTTTTATAATTTACAGTATTAGTTTTACTGATAACGATTTTTTCAGTTCTCTTTAGCACTTCCAGAAATCTATGCTAGTTTCATGGCCTCCAGTAAAGGTTTCTGTTGCTGAGATGCTGAGAGATCTTGACCCAGTGTCCTCCTGGAGAGAGGACCATGTTTTTGTAGGGATGTATCCATTCAAATGGAATCTTCCAAACAACCATCTTGGCCATCTCCCATGTTCTTGCTCCACTCCTGTTGTTTTAGTTTTCCTATCCCCCCCATTTATGAAAGTAAGGCAGTGTGCCAAAAAACACCTCATGGCGTAGCAGCAAACATGGTCACTTGAGAGCGGGGTGGCCACATGGCCTCTTTTGGTGTGAACAATTCAGCTTTGTGTGTATTTGTCCTAGTCAAGCCTGGCTCTGTAAGCACATTGTCTGAGATCAAGGTGCCCCACACCCAGGTAGGCTTGTTGTCAACACATGAGCTTCAAAGAGAACAGGATGCGACTTCCCTCCCTACTGTTCGTTTGATCTTAATAGAGATTTAAGGGCCTCACCTATTTTCATTGAGGGGTTGAATGGCTGCATCTGCTGTTACTCTCTCCCAAAGCAGGAATCAGCGCTGCTCCTTGAGACAAAGCTAGAATCCATTACTTAATGGAGATTCCTAGGAGAAAAGGTTATTTCGTGTTTTGTAAATAGCTGTTCCTTAGAGAGGGCAATGATTAATGCAGGCTGAGCACAAAGAATATACTTCCTGCTATTTCCTGCAGTGTACACAAAACCGATTTAAAACAAATTCTTGCAGGTTGTGATGATAGCATCATGAAAGATTAAACAGTGGGAGGGCAGAATTTGGTGGGAAATACAGGGGATTTTACAAGCAACTAAACCAAATATGTTCCTTAAAAAGGTGCAACCGGAGTCCTCTTTGGGTTTCATCTGTTTTGTGGCCATGCCTTTCAGCCAGTGCAAATGTGGGATCTTAGAATCTCAGAACAGGGGCCCCTTCTGCAGGAGAGACAAACACTCTGACTCCACCAGCCCTGATGTGCTGCTTCTCACTGCAAGGCCTGGAGGGCAGGAAGGGGCAGCAGAAGTTACACTCACCGGGGATCTGATTGAGGACTGTGGTAGCTCCAATACCCAGGAAAAGACCTATCTACTCAGAAACAGCAGTGATGAGAAGACAGTTCCATAGACTAGGTATGGAAGCAAAGTGGGTATGGAATTACAGATTAGATTGTATTCCTGGAGGTGAAACCATTTGTTTCTTTTGCAGCAAAGGTCGTATCAGCTGTTACGGGTACCTTCCCTCTGCTCTACATTGCAGCCTATGTCTCTAAGATGGCCCCATGTGTCTTTGTATAGCTGGTATTTCAGAGATAGCCTGTATTTGGAGCCACCCTGTGGAAGGAGAGTAAAGCAAAAGAGATCCTACAGAATAATACAAGCACCTAGATCTAGCAGAAAAGTTAAGTTCAGGGGCGTCTGGGTGGCTCAGTCGGTTAAGCATCCGACTTTGGCTTAGGTCATGATCTCACGGCTTGTGGGTTCGAGCCCCAAGTTGGGCCCTATGCTGACAGCTCAGAGCCTAGAGACTGTTTTGGATTTTGTCTCTTTCTGCCCCTCCTTGCTCATTCTCTGTCTCTCTTGCTCTCTCTCTCAAAAAATAAATAAACATTAAAAAAATAAAAAAGAAAAATCAAGTTCAAATATTGGTTCTGCCACTTAATAGATGTGTAACCTTGGGGCCTGGGTGGCTCAGTCAGTTAGGTGTCTGACTCTTGGTTTTGGCTCAGGTCATGATCTCACAGTTTGTAGGTTCAAGCCCCATGTCAGGCTGTGTGCTAAGACTGTGGAGTCTGTTTGGGATTCTCTCTCTCTCCCTCTCTCTCTGCCCCTCTGCAGCTTGTGCATGGGCCCTCTCTCTCTCAACATAAATAAATAAACATGAAAACAAATAAAAAAAGCATACTTAAAAAGATAAATGTGTAATCTTGAACAATTTACTTACTTTCTCTGAGCATCACCAGCTTCATATCTGCAAAGGGGACATAGTACTTACCTCATAGTTTTGAGGATTAAATGAAATATAATAATTTTACCTGGCATGTTGTAAATTCTCAATAAGTGTTAAGTTACTATTATGTATGAGACTCTAAATAGTATGAATAATACTTTCTCCTACCTTATTGATCAGATATGTCATCCATTAGCTCAACAAGTGTTTTATAAATGCAAGCTATACATTATTAGGAGTTTACATCATCAGTACAAATGAATGGCTACTACAGGAAAGTATCTCTAAACTCATGTTCCATTGATAATAAATGGAGAGAAGGGAAGTGATATTTGCTGAGCTCTTACCGTGTATTTTTTTGTGCATAATCTTAGTTTATTATTATACGAACTTAGTAAGATCAGTACTATTATGTTTTCTGTAATAATGAAGAAACCAAGGATGGAAGAATTTAAGTTGCCCAAGTTCATGTAGTGGCACTGGAATGGTTTTGTTTCAAAGCAGGATTTATGCCTTTTCTCCTTTCATTTTCTTAATAAACAACTTTTGGGGGGTATGCTATAATTACTTTTCTGAAATTGTGAAGATAGCAATACATAGATTCATTTACATTTCAATCTTGGAACAACAGGTAAATCTTTCATCTCCCAAGCAACCATTGGACTATGGCCACTGAGGAAGGGAGCATGAGGTTGGGGAAGGCAGCTCTCTTTAGAAAAGGATGAATCTTGGAAGGAGCTGAAAAGCTGTCTGCTAAAAACCTTCCCAGCAGCTTGGGAAGTAAGTCCACCTGTCGTGAGGGGGAGGATCTGGGATATGTAGCCCAGCATCCATGACACCTTGTGTGATATGTAATTCAGAAAAAGGAGAGTAACATTTAATGTAGGAATATAGATTAATTTTCAGTGTTCTGTTTTCAAAGCAGTTACAAAATAAACTGAAGCTTAAGTTTTGGTGTATTTCTTCCAAGTGCTAACAGTTCTCTCTGCCGCTTTTACACAAAGTTGACTGTTTCCACACTTTGGTCTGGACTCTAACATCACTATTGACAATCTGTGAATAAATTTCACCTAACGTAGCGACAAACTCCTTTTCTCTTGTAGAGAGAAATTTTTATGTACGTACGTACTGCCATTTTAGATAGGTTTAAGGTAAAAGTAGTGTCTTTCTTTTTCTGTACGTACGTACTGCCATTTTAGATGGGTTTAAGGTAAAAGTAATGTCTTTCTTTTTCTTTTTCATCAGATTTTAGGCCTAGAGATAAGAAATTTATCTAAGAGTTATTTTCTTTTTTAAAATTATGTTTATATATTTATTTTTTGAGGCAAGGAGAGGGAGACAGCGTGCATGCAAGCCAGGGAGGGGCAGAGAGAAAGGGAGAGAGGGAATTCCAAGCAGGCTCCATGCTGTAAGCTCAGAGCCCAATGTGGGGCTCGAACCCATTAACCGTGAGATTACGACCTGAGTCGAAACCAAGAGTCAGACGCTCAACTGGTTGAACCACCCAGGCTCCCCTGACAGTTATTTCTTATGAATGCTATTAAGGAAGGCATTGATTCAATTCAGTTCAATTAGGCATCATGTTAATATGTATTTAAAAGGTATTTTAATTTTTTTTTTTTAATCTAAAGAGGAGATCTGGGTGGGAAGACACTGCTTTATTTTTGTTACCCTTTTGTTGATTCCTTAAGGATTTCCTCAGAGAGATGATCGTGAACATTGCCTGTTCTTTTCAAGGACCATTCTCTCCCACATCTAATACCTTCTTACTTTACTGAGAGGTATGAGATAATCATTCTGTCATCTTTCCATTTTGTCTTCCATACTTTAAGATTTGTCTGTTTTTTTTTTTTATATGATCTTCCTTCTTTCCGTACCATTTGTTGAGTATTTGTTGAGTGTATACCATGTTACGTACTCTTCTAGGTGCTTGGAATAGGCTAGTGAATGAGACGCACAAATGTCCCTGCCCTCACTGAGTTTACAGAATAATTTACATTTATATTCTTAATCTTATTTTTGTTCTTAAGCCCATCTCCTAGTGTTTTCTTTGGGAAATGCCTCTTGAACCTTTAAGCTTTCTATATGATTTTTTAAAAGTATACTCATAACTGCTTATTCAAATATAATTTTCTTGTAATCAGACTACCTGAAAACCATCATGCTCTCTTATTTTTTCCCTCCATTGTTTAAGAGTAGTCCACAGTTCGTGTCTCCCCTTCCTTAATTCCCCTTCATTCTTTAACCTCTTGTAATCCAGTGGCTTACCTTAAAAGTTTGTGGAAGTTTCCCTTGGGAAAATATACTCACATAATCATCTTCCTTTGCTTCCACGGCTACCATCCTTCGCCAGTCTGGGACATTGCAGTTCTTTCCTACCTGGTCTCTTTGGCAATAATGACTTCAATCTTTAAATCCACCTTGTAAGCTATTGGTCAAATATTTCTTGTGTTGGGAGGTCCCCAAGACCAACCCCAGGTTCGAGGATTCACCAGGAGGAGTCACAGACTTCAGCATATATAAGTACTCAATGTACATGATTATATTGAAAGTATACAAAGCAAAGTGAATAAAGGGAAAAGGCACATGGGGCAAAATCTTGGGGAAAGCAGGCACAGCCTTCCAGAATTTTTTTCCCAGTGTAAAGGCACAATAGGACACAATTCTTCTAGCAAGGAGTTGTGACAATATGTGTAAGATGTTGCCAACCAAGGCAGCACACTAGAGACTCAGTGACCAGAGTTTTTATTGGGGGATGGTTACACAGGCATCCTCTGCTTGGCACATATCCAAATTCCAGATTCCCAGAGGGAAAGCAGGTGTTTAACATAGGCCATAATGTGTATACAAAAAGTTTAGCTACCGTGAGATAGCCTCCTTAGTTATAGAATGGTGGGAACCCTTCCAAAGTCTAACTTCCCACGTGCCAGCCCAGGGCTGGCTTTGCAAACAGGCCTTTCTAGGGATAGGCATTCAGGCCTGCTACGATAACTTGTTTTGTTTTGTTTTGTTTCGTTTTGTTTTTTTTGTGCACTTCTCCTGAAGTATAGCTCTGATATTCATTCATGAAATATTTATTGAACATCTACAATGCATTGGGCACTGTGTACTAGAGAGTACTAGAGATACAGTGGTGAATAAAATAGATAAAATCTGTCTTATGTTGCTTTTGTTCTAGAAAGGGAGATAGTTTTAGAAATGTTACATGGTAATCATGGCTATGAAAGAAAATAAAGCAGTTTGATGAGATAAAGAGCAATGGGATGGGGTGAACACTTTATTAGATGGGAAGGCCTAGCTGAAGAGATGAGATTTTAGTAGAGACTAAAAAGAGCATCCAGGCAAAGGCAACAGCAAGCGAAAGGTGTGGACGTGAAATGAGGTATATTTCAGAACCAGCGAGAAGATTAATATAGATGGGGTGGAATGTGGAAGGTAGAGAAGATAAGAAGAGTTTAGAGAAATAGGCAGAAACCAGATTATGTGGGCTGTCTTCAGAGGCCATGGTAGGAGTTTGAATTTCATTCTAAATATGATAGAAATTTCTCCAAGCATTTTGAGCGGGGAGTGACATAACCCAATTTATATTTAAGATGATCATAGTAGTTGCTGTGTCAGAAACTAGGGCAGAAGGGTAAGAGGGCAGGAGTGGAAGGTCAGAGGCAAATTCAGTGCTATTCTAGAAGTCTTAACATCATGGAGGCCTGAACTAAGGTGGGAGCCAGGGAGAGATGAGAAGATATTATGACACTTTAACTGCTTCAGAGTCTAATCGCTCAATGATCTGCAGTATGTAGTTCTGATACCTTACTCTGACCTTCGACACATTTTTGATCTTGAACACACCTTATTCCCACTAAAAATTTGTCAAAATTTTCTCTTATATATGTCATATTTAAGTCAGCCTAAAAAAAAACATAAATAACAAAAAATAAGTCAGCCTAACTCTTTGGCCATTACTTAAATATGGTAGATTTTCTCATCTCCGTAATTTGTTTAATGCTTGTGTTTCCTTATGAAAAGTTATAATCCCCTTTAGCTATTATTTTGCATCCAAATGTTACCTATTTTTCAAAGCTCCCTTTCCATGAATTCTTCCCTATTTTCTTATTTTCTACTTTGGAATTAATTTCTCTTTTGTGGCCTCCTATATTTCACTTCTCTATTGCTACCTAAAAATATAACCCAAACTTTTTGGCTTAAAATACCAATTTTACTTTGCTTATGATTTTGTCGGTCAGAAATTCAGGAAGGGCTCAACCACACTGTTCACCTTATATGCCATCAGCGTGGGTAGCTGAGACTGAAGGATCCTTTTCTGAGATGACTTCTTCCCTCACAAGTTTGGCACCTCAGTGCTTCTTGGCCTTTTTCCATCTCCACCTGGTATCTTGTCCTTCAGGGCTTTGGTTTCTCACAGCCTGACAACCGCTAATATGAAGGCTGAGGCCTCTCAGAGAACAAGATGGAGGCTGCCAGTTCTCTTATAGGTTAGGTCTGGAACTGGCACACTGTCACTTTCACTGTACTCTATTGGTCACTGAATTCACAGGTCAGCCAAGATTCAAGGAAGTGAGGGAAAAGGCTTTGTTCCTTGCCAAAAGAATGACGTGGGCATACAAGGAGGAAAGGAATTAATGGCAGCCATCTTGGAAATAGCTATCACACCAGAGCACTTTACTCAAATTTCTATTTTCACAGTGTTCCTTCGTATTATATGTATTTATATAGATGTCTCATGTCCCTTATTAGATCTTTGAGGGAGGGAAAGTTCTTTGAGGGAGGGAATGGTGGCTGGTTTGTCTTCATAGCCCTAGTTTCTAATCGGTTGTCTTATATATCACAGATTTTTAATGTCCGTCTCTTGAATAGAATTTACATGGCAATATTCGTAGGAAACACATGCCAAGTTGAAAAAATAACTCAGTGTAATTGATAATTATTGAATATCTACTAAATTCAATAGATTGATTCATTTAGGGATTAAACATTTCTTACATGCGAATATTTTCACAGTTTACAGAGAAATGAAAGTCATTAAACATTTACTGGACAAAGTTTTGTGACGCATATACTGTGGGGGGTACAAAAATAAATAACGCCATCTTTAACATACATTTTAAAATTTGGTTCTCACAGCAGTTGTCCAAGATGTGTGGAGGGAATTTTCCAGCGTTGTATTGCAGATGAGGAATAGTCGAGGGGGCTTTTTGGCAGATCTGGACCTATAATTTAGTCTCTTTATTTCCAAGGCAGTAATACTGCCTACACCATGTTGAGGTCTAATGCTTAGTTTATGATCAGTGGCCTTCAGAATATGGCCCATAATACCTCTTACTGCTTTTTATATCTTTTTCCATTTATACCTCTTACTACTCTTCAAGTACTAGATACACTTGTCTTATGACCAGCTCCCAAACTTTCTCATAATTTTGCTGATATTTCCCCTTATTTATTTATACTTTAATATTTAATGTTAAAATATTAAAATTGATTGAAGTGCTGCTTTGTGGCTAATACTGTACTAGGCACTAGAGATACAAAGGTGAGTGGAGAATATTTCTTACCCTCAAGGGACTCTCAGCCTAGCAGCAGAGGCAGTGTCTTCTAGATAAGGCTTTATTCCTGTCCCTCTTTTTTTCCCATCTCTTTTTGAAATCCTGTTCATTTTCCAAGGCCATCAAAAATGTCCCTTCCTCTATAAATTCATTTTTATTTCCTCTGGTCATCTTATCACTTTTATATGGTAGTTTTCATATTGTTCACAGTTAGTAATTATACAGTTGTCCTCAATTTCTTTTAGTCTCCTACTCTGCTGACATGTAGGAAAAAAAATTTAGGTTCAGTTTATAGTATCTAGTATGGTTTGGCACCTCCACGTTTTGAAATGCTGATTAAATTATAACAGACACTTCTAGGTTGCTTGAAACAAACTTCTTCCTTCCTTCCTTCCTTCCTTCCTTCCTTCCTTCCTTCCTTCCTTCCTTCCTTTCTTTCTTTCTTTCTTTCTTTCTTTTTCTTTCTTTCTTTCTTTTCTTGCACTCCACCCTTCTTATACACCCTTCTGGAATTCTACCTCAATCTGTAGCCTCTACTGAAGACATTGGTGGCCATGATTATGTTATATGACTTACTCCTACTGATTAGACTTGGAATGTATACATGACCCATGGCTTGTCAACTCATTAGCTCAAGCACAGCTGATCAACTTGTCAGATTCTTGAATGAATTTGTACTAAGACAGGGAAGTTTCAGTTTGTGGTGGGTTTTTTGTTTTGTCCTGTAGTTTCTTTTTGAGTCAGGCAACCATATTGGTCTGTGTACAAGGAGAGGAAGCTACTCAAGAGAAAACTTGGAGATGAGATTCATCATATAGACTCTGAGATGGTGGCTTTTCTGGTCCTAATTGTTTCTCAGTTCAGCGTCCTGTGAGTCTGAACTTCACATTAGTTCCTTTCTTCATGAGATTGCCTTTCAGATTATTAAATAAATCCTCCTTCACTTGACTATTTCTTTGTAACTTAAAATGCTTTGACTGAAACATTGCCAGATTCAATCTTTTCTCAGTCCATATCTGCCTCTACCTCTCACTGAATTTTTAAACTACTGCCCAGAACTGCATTGTAGAACGTTTGCTTTTGTTAGCTTTTAAGGCACTGATTATTCCAATTCCCTACTTACTTGACAACTCCTTGTGTGTTTGCCTTTCTTTTTAGCCTACTAAATATGGGCATTTCCTGAGGTTTTACTCGTACCTTTGTTTCCTTTGTCCACACTTTCTCTCTTGTTCTTGTCTATTCTCATGTTATCAGCTATCATCTCTATGAAGGCAACTATTAAATATACTACACATGCACACACACATACACATACACACACATTTTCTCCTCAATTCTACTATTTGCTTAATTGGTATCTGAAACTTAAGAAGTCAAAACAGAATTCTTTATTTTTCCCTCCAGATGAGTTAATATAGTTACTGGATAATATTTGAAGTACTTCCTCACTCTGAACCCTATGAATCTGAGTTTTCATGACTTTAAAATTTTCTTTTAATGGTGTTATTTTTCTTTTAGTACTGTAGCTGTAATTTTTTAAAATGTTTATTTATTTATTTATTGAGAGAGAGAGAGAGAGAGAGAGAGAGAGAGAGAATTCCAAACAGGTTCCAAGCTCAGCACAGAGTCTGACATGGGGCTAGATCTCATGACATTGAGATTATGACCTGAGCTGAAATCAAGAGTTGAACACTCAACTGACTGAGCCACCCAGGTGCCCCTGTAGCTGTAATTTTTTAATACTCTTCTGGGTAATTTAATATCAAGCTAGACTTTCATGATATATTTTGATTAATAATAGATTCTACCTGAGAAATAATTAATTTTTTTTAATGTTAATTTATTTTTAAGAGAGAGAGTAAGACAAACGTTAGTGGGGGAGGGCCAGAGAGAGGGAGACACAGAATCGGAAGCAGGCTCCAGGCTCCACACTGTCAGCACAGAGCCCGACGCAGGGCTCGAACCACAAACCGTTAGAATATGACCTGAGCCAGAGTTGGACGCCTAACTGACTAAGCCACCCAGGTGCCTCCTACATGAGTAACAATTAATGATAATAGACCCTACATGAACCCCACATTTCTAGACCTGGCTTAGATCTGGCTGTGGGATGGGGAACTATTTTCATCTCATCTGTAATCCACTTTAGATACCTAGGATACCGGAAAATAGTGACTCCAGAGTCCTAGGAGTGAGCTGATCTTGTTGACCTAACATAGTGTCCCCTAAATAGTTTTTGTGGGCTGGAGCACCATGTACTGTTGGTGTTGGATGACTTGCCTCATGGTGTCCAGCACAGTGGTTAGTTGTACTCTAACAGACTGCATCTTTTACATAACACTTTTCTTGAAATACAACTCCTGAACTGATTTGTTAGCATTTGCAATAGAACCAGAGTCTGACGAGATCTGCAGAAAGTTAGGATTGGCTTTAAGACGAAAGTGGCCTTAAAAGTAGTTAGAAAAGTAATCTATCTGACTGATTTCAGAACGTCCAGATTCTTTCTCCAGCCAAAGAAGACAGCAGTCAGCTTCCGCTTGGCATGGGATGCTATCGGCCAGTGGATATCTTTCAAATATATATGATATGCAGATAACCAAGCATTGTGTCAAGATCAAAAAAGATGTTAGGAATGAAATCCCTGTCCTTACACAAGAATTTTTCAGACTCTTGAGAACTGTATACAAGTTCTAATTCAACCACATGAGAGCAGCTGATGATTATGTTATTTTGTTTAGACTCATACTGCTTGATGTCTGGTCTTAAATATGTTTAATTAGGAAATCTAAAATAGTTCCCTTGGCTAACTGAAGTCATCCAATAGCAATGAGCTTTGTAAGGCATGAAGTAAAAGTTGGGTTATCTAGAGCACAGTTTACTGAATATCTTTACTGATGGGCCTTTAGTCTAGACCACAGTGGAAATTTATGATCATAATTTGTGAAAGATTCTGAACTGTCTTCTAGACTATCAAAAAGATAAACTTATTTTCAGTGTATGTTAGGGATTTTATTGTGTGCAATATAAAACATTGGTAGTCCACATAGGCATTTTAAAGTAGCAATGCTAAGCAGCCTTATTTCTTGATCATTCTGAATGAATGGGAATTTACTGCATCATGAATTCAGCATACTGGAATCATGTGGAAAGTAGTATTTGTATTTTCTTAATATGCTAATTCAATGAGCAGAAGATGTTTGAAATTCATTTTAGGTATATTTGCCCCACATTTAATTCTTTTTGAAGTGAGAAAAGAACTACTATTTATTGACTACTTGCTCAATGCCCAGCACAGTGCAGGTTACTTTACATGCATTCTCTTTACTTGTCCTATCTTGAATTAGCAGAATCCTTAGGCCTAAGAGTGTTTTAAAAAGAAAATGAGCTTCAGAGGTAGTCAGAACTGGATTTGCCATTACGTAGATATGTGACCTTGTACAAACTGCTTTTATCTCTGAAGAGGTTTGTTATGGGGTTCATAAACACTTATTTCATCCTCATATGTGTATTAATATAAAGTTGGTCAAACTTGGTAGGCATTCAGTAAGTGTTTATACTAATCCTTTCTTGTTGAACTGATTGGGTACAAATTGGAGATGAGTTTTTATTTTGAAATTTGGAGTCCACCTATGGTTTTCTCAACCTATTCTCAAAATGTCTGATTCTTCTAACTATAATAAAAATCCTCTGGTGGGATTAGACAGCAGGAGATTGCTACAGCATATTGCATTTGACTAGGATAATTAGATACATTGTTTTTGGTGTGTTTGTTTGTTGACCTGCTTGTTTTTTTCTTAAGATCCAGCTTAGAGATCTGCTGGGGCAGCGTTCTCAGGATAGGGGCAGGCACCATGCAGAGGTAGATTAAGAAATTGTGGCATTAAGCATCTCTCTTGAGAAATCATCTCTCTTGATTAATCAAGACATTAAAAGAGAAATCAATCAGATCCTTTATTATACTTGAGGGTACCCACATGCTTTAAAATTATTTTACATTCTAATTCTTTTTTTAAGGTCATTTAAAAAGCAATGCATGCTTAGTCTAGAATATTTTGAAAGCATAGAACTAGATGAAAAAAAGAGATAGAGATGGAGACAGAGATAGTGGTAGAAAGAAAGATATGAAAAAGAAAATTAGAATCGCCTGCTATTCCATCACTCTTGACTAACCTCAATGCAGTTTTGTTTCTGGATGCTTCCCATTTTGTTAAATAATAAAAGATAGCATCATTTGTGAAGACTATATGGTTTCCTATTATATAGATACCCTGTAATTTTTTGAATCTAGTTTGGGAATGGGAACTAGATATGCCCTTGAGTGGAGGAGGTTGAGGATGAAATAGGATGTGGGACCAGGACATAACTCTGGATACTGGGAAAGAAATCCATTCAGGAAGGTACTTTGGGGTGTACAGAGAGCAGATGTAATGGTTTCATCAGGACAGAGACCCAGGCACAGAGAGAAGTGAGCAAGGGACCCAGTTAACTACATCTAGAGGATCAACTGAAACTTGGTTTCAGGAACAAGGCAGAAGCCTAGTTGTTAAACTTTGCCAAAGAGTCAGTTATCAGAGTTGGACCAAGAACAAGGTTGACTTGCTATCTAGTGCTCCATATTGAGCTAAAGTTCCCTTCTCATGAGGATGCTATTGGTCCAAAGCCCGAGATAAGACTGGATACCCAAGAGAGATTAAGTGGCTCCCACTGTGGAGAGAGAAGACACGGGGGTAGGAGGGTATTGGAATCAGACAGATCACAGTAGTATCACCCAAAGGTGATTATCAATGTTTCAGATGTTAGAGGGATATATGGTGACCCAGAGGAGCCAGTCCTAGATTTAGTGCTATTTGACACTTCCATTAAATTGGCAAATTAGAGAATAAATCACTAATTACTCAAATGACATTAAGCAAAAAATACGCTTGGACATTGGGAAATAAGGTTTCAACATTATTGTGAAAAACTGGATAAATGATTAAAACCCAACAGTAGCTTAGCAAAGACAAATGCATAGAGGTATCTTTAAATAGAAAAACAAATGGTACAAATAAATTATTTCTACTAAGTTGCAGACCAAAGGATTGAAAAATCTTTATTTTCTGCTTGACCTTTTCTGGAAAACTCATGAGGTATTGATGGAATTTTAAAACTGTGACATTAGTAACTTTATTCTTGCCAGTTTTAAAGTCTCCTGAAATTTACTTGATTTTGTAGACTCCAGTTACATTTAGAATACGAATAAAATATTTATAAGACCTCTCTTGGTGCCACTTGGCAGGTACTTTTCAGAATAGGTATTGTGTTTTTTTTTTTGGCTACAAGTCAAGGAAAGTGGATACCATGAAATTATGAAAAAGAAAATCTGGTTTCTCTAGTGCTGGATGGGAAAAGGTCACTGAGCATTACTAATTACTGCTTTTGCTGGTGTTTTAATAAGACCTTTTCAAAGAAATTGAATGTTGAGGACATGAGGTCAATTGAGTACAAGACAGAATTATTGAATAGAGAATAGAGAAAAATACAAATTAGCCAAAAAGACCTCAGAATGAGTCATCCCAGTTTTCTTAAGTGGAAATATCAGTGCAGCAGAAAATTTTATTAGAATAATTTTCATGTGTTGCATTAGTAATCTACATTTAGTCTCATTTATGATTATTCTAATATTTTAAAACTATAATCCGTTGACGTTGGCTCATTCTTTTTTAGATAAAGACAAGATGAAGAAGTTGTGATAAGGGAACGTTAATAGCCTGAGATGTGGGCTTCTGGGGAGCTTGGATGTTAGAGAAAATGTAAAAATGTCTGATATAACTGCACTTAAAAATAAAGTTTCTACCAGTGGCTCTTTTTCTTGGAGATTTTTCAATGCAAGCAATGTTCTTTATCTGGCAGGTCAACTCAGCCTGGGCCATTTATATGCCTAGCCATGGTTATCTAGTTATCTGACCTCCTGGAACAGGAACCCTGTCCTTTCTAGTCTTCCTACCACCAAGAGTGTTTAATTCTACCTCAATGACTCCTTTATGTACTCAAATACCGTCATTCTGATGTCTTAACTTTTTCTTCCACAAAATGAAACAAAGCCCAATTCTTTCACTTTTGTCACTATCATATTTAATGATTGTGCATTCAGAGTATTGTGTTCTATCCTAATGAATGCATGGTCATTTTGCCAGATAGTATAATTTGAGAAAAGAAGCACTTTATTTTTCCTAAGATCAATTTGTCTTAGAAACTTGGCATCTTCAAAGGTTAAAAAGAATGATATTTTTCCATCTTTTCAAAGTCATAAGATAAACCAGAGTCTTTAACTGGTTTACCTAAAGAAATTCTATTTAACAACTTTGTACTTTTAAAATCCTTTCTGATATTTGTGATTTAAATTATATTTTCATGTTTCAAATGGGTATTTCTTAGTACTTGCAACCATTTTGTAATGTGAACAGTTGGTTTTTAAAAGATTTGGAAACTATTCCTTTCACATGTGAGTGCAGTGAGCATGAAATTAAGGAAAACTTCACAGCTCGACAAGAAGGTATTATTCTTTCCTAATCCAAGTGGCAGAGCTGAGTGTGTTCGAGTCACAGTGTTCTGTTGACATAGAGCTGATCTTTGAGTTAGTACTGAGTCTCTAAAACCTGAGGAAAAATCTTTACCTAGTCCAGGAAAATGTTTGCATTCCGGTTCTATCTGCATGTGTTCAACTATGCTCAACTTCAGGCCTGACGATTATATGAAGGCATTAGAAGGCCTCTAGCATAAATGTTAAAATCTATTTTGAGATCGCTAATTCTAAAGTCCTCACCATTCCTCTCACAAGGAAGTCTTTATCCTGAGGCCCCTGCCAGCTCTTTTGTATCAACTGGTCATTTATCACTTGAGGTGAATGCCTTGGCTTCCATCTCTCTGACCATCTACGTATCTGAAAGAGAGAGAAAACAAATAAACCAATTCTACAACTAATATTCTCTGTACCCAAGAAAAATAACTTCTTCCTATCATTATACTAAGCAGTCTAGTCCCTTATTGTCCCAGTTTCTTCATTCCAAAATAACATTTGCTCCTGACATATCAGATAAAGCATTAATATCTGAAATCTATAAAGGACTTATCAAACTCAACACCTCAAAAAAACAAATAATCCAGTGAAGAAATGAGCAGAAGATATGAATAGACGCTTTCCCAAAGAAGAGATCCAGATGGCCAACAGACACATGAACAAATGCTCAACATCACTCATCAACAGGAAAATACAAGTCAAAACCACAGTGAGATACCACCTCACACCTGTCAAAATGGCGCTAACATTAACAACTCAAGCAACAACAGATGTTGGCGAGAATGTGAAGAAAGGGGAACACTTTTGCACTGCTAGTGGGAAATCAAACTGGTGCAGCCACTCTGGAAAACAGTATGGAGGTTCCTCCAAAAATGGAAATTAGAGCTACATTATGGCCCAGCAATTGCACTATTAGGTATTGATCCAAAGGATACAAAAATGCTGATTTGAAGGGTTGCTGGAGGGGTGTTGGGTGGGGGGATGGCCTAAATGGGCGATGAGCATTAAGGAGGGCACTTGTTGGGATGAGCACTGGGTGTTATGTGTAAGTAGTGAATCACTAAATCCTACCCCTGAAATCTTTATTACACTATATGTTAACTAACTTGGATTTAAATAAAATTAAAAAATAGCCCCCCACCAAAACAACAACAAAAAACCCAAAATAACATTTGCTCCACCTTGCATATTAAAAAGTCTGTTTTTGAGTGTGTGTTTTCCCCTCAAGATTTCTGGTCTCCCAAGTTTTGCACAGAAAGCTTGGAAATGGCAGCTTCAGTTGAAAGGCATCAGATGAGTTTCTTAGTACTCAAGCTAGAATACTTGAAGAATCCTTCTTCATTCTTTCATCCCCGGTGTGTAGCCATTTGAGTTTTTGAGGCACATGATGGAGGGTTAGTGGGCAATCTTGATGCGGGATGGAGAGCAGAAGATAAAATCTCCTTTCTCTTCCTTTCTCTTCCTTCTCTTCACTCACGGATGAAGACTTTCTCCCATTTTCCCTATTACGTTACCTCAACTGTTAATCAATTCACATATCCTTTATAAGCCACATGAAATTTTAAATTCTGTTTTATTTGTGTGTGTAAAGGATGATGTCAGAAAATTGTATCTCTAGGCTCTTTGATCTGTGGCATAATGTGTTGTAAATAACCTGATGTGTTCAGATTAGAGAAGGATGAAGACTAATTTGCTCATTTAATTTAGGAAAGTTATTTAGCCTGGAGCAAGAACTTCTTTTTTATAAATGCCTGAATCTGGCTCTGGCAAATCCTTATACTTTATGGAGACAGAACTAAACGCAGACCCCAGCTTATTGACAACCTTATTTCTCATTGCCTCAATGTTATCATATGATCCTATGCTTCCAGATTTCCAGAATCTTTGTTTTGCTTTTGCTTAGATTAGGTGAATCAACATATATTTCTTAGAATTGTCAAACACCTAATATTACTGTCTACTTCATTTTTATGTTTTGGTTACAAGCCTGTTCATTTTTACCAAATATTTTCACCAGCATGCTAAACATTACATTGTATGTTGCTACTGATAGTTGTCTACCTGAACATTGTTTTCTCTATGATGTACTTTCTTTTTGTTTCTATTTTATTTCCATTAATACTTATTTCTAGTTGAATAATCATGTTCGATGAATTGAATTGTTAAAAAAAACAGTAGAATGGAAACTCCATGAAGCAGAGATTTTTGTCTATTCTCAGGACTTACAAGAGTACTGGGTACATGGCAGATGTTTAATATTTGTTCAGTGAATGAAGAAGATAAACTGATTTTTCCCCACCTTGCCTAATATTATCCATAAGGCACTGGTGTTTTTATTGGTGCTTTTCCATATGATTTTCAATTAATGAATAGCCTTTAATCTATTTTTTGTCCCTCAAGGAAATTAGTCTCATTATTTTATATTTATATTCATTTCAACCAGAAGTAAACTTTACAGTTTAAGCACCTTTCTATCATACTTTTCTTCCATGTTTTTGGATGACTTTAAAACTGAAGGCTCTCCTCCAAGGAAGACTTGTCATCATTGAGGTTATTTACAAAAGGTGTCCTAGGCTTTGAAACTTTCCAAAGGAGAAGCTCAAAAAATGTTTTGAGAAACTAGAAGTGTTTTGAGAAATGAAGTTTTTTATATAAGCTCCAACTCAGTGGTTCTTAACCTCATAGAGGCCAATAGTTCTTCTGAGAATTTGGTATCTATCAAACAACTGACCCTGCCAAATGCACATACCAACACATAACCCATCACATTTACTTCTAGAGATTTATAGGCCTCTGAAAGCTCATTCATGTACTGTCTGTGGGCTCTTGGACTCCAGTTAGGAAACCTGACTTTAAAATTTTCTTTTAATATTTATTTTTGAGAGAGAGACAGAGACAGAGACAGAGACAGAATCCAAAGCAGGCTCCAGGGCTTGAACCCACAAACGGTGAGCCTCATGTTTAACTGACTAAGCTACCCAGGCACCCCTAGGAAACCTGACCTTAATGGCATGCCCGCTACACTTTAAATCCTTGAGCTCAGTGTCCAGATCTGATTTATCCTCCGCCACAAGAAAGTGCTTTATGTTTAATAAATATTGATCAAGTGAAACAGTGTGTAGTAATAAAAAGTCATGTTGTTTAACAGTTCTGTTTTAAACTTCTTACTGTCTGTCTACATATTCACATAGGTTAATAAAATTTGTGTTAGTTATCTGTGTGTCACATTGTGATATAAAAGACCACAGTGTGCCTGAGAGGAAGGGAGCTCCCAGAATATTTGATAGAAGATGGGGGCTCTCTGAATGACGTTTGTAGGGTAGCTGCACACAGAGGAAAGGAACAGCAACAAGTAGAGGTAAATCTGACCCTGTGCAACTGTCACTCTGTTTAAACCTAACGTCCAGTTCTCTAGGCTGATGAATCATTCCAGTTTTTGCCACTGTGTGACACGTTGCTATTATAGCTCTCACTATATTCTCTCTAGAAAGTCAGTACAAATTGGATTTATGTAAGGCACAGAATCCCACAATACACTTTAATAAAAGAATTAAGAAATATATTGGCATCTCCTTTTCATTAAGCACTTCATTCACTTCCATCGTGACAAAAGAAAGATAATGACTTTTTATTTGTTTAGAGAAATACAATTGAAAGCAGCAATATTGCAAGGGACCAAATATTAAATGTATCTTGCCAAATAGGACAAAAGGTATCATGGGCTTTCTCACTTATATTAATGCATTTCAGTAGACCAACATTATTCTCCCATATGTTTTTGGGATGTTAGATATAAATAATCCTCCTTGTGAAAGGCAGAAATGCTTTGTCCTTTCCTTATTTTCGCTGGTGTATTCTAGGGTAGACAAAGGATCACGGGAGAAGGCTTTGGCCAAATTCAGTCAATTAAATGCAAGCCCTGATCCTACAGCCTGATGTGGAACCCATGTGTGAGGGAGTGGGGGATGTGGAGGAGGGGTAGGGAGAGGATGGGTTTGGTGCTAGGAACATTTGTAGATGGAGAAAAAACTGGGTTGGTAAACTTGCTCTGTTTCTGCTTTGGTTTTGCTTCTCTCTATCAGTACTTATCCACCCCCTCCCCCCAACCCTTAGACCTGCAGGCCTCCTAAGAATCTTAGTGCCAGTGACCACTCCTCTTTTTCCCTCTAGGTTGTGATCACACATTTAGTCTTCCTTATCGGCGCTTCAAGTCTGATGTGGTGATTGGATGAACTCATTCCTCCATTTTGTAAATAAACTGTAGAGCCCCTACTCTGTGCCAAGCACTATGCTGGAAATTCTTCAGTGGAGAACAAAACAGTCATTGCAGAAAGGAGGGGGGGGGAAATGCAGTAGTGTATATTGTATTTAGGATATAGTGTCTTTTTTCAGAGGAGGAGGTGAGGGTAAGGAAAGACGTTTCTTTAAGATGGGAGCAGATGACCTCATTTCATTGTTGCTACTGCAGACATTGCTACTTCCTTTCCCCCAAACCCTACTCTAAATAAGCACTCCAATTTGATCCAGAAAAAAACTGCTGTGACCATTACGGTAAATAATGGCAGGGAGAGAGTGAGGACTGGGCAAGAAGAAGAGGAGAAGATAAATTCATAGCCACTGCTAAGTCATTTCCTCTCCCCAGGTATATTTGGGCAACCTATTAATGCTGGTCTCTATGGCCATCAGAAGAGGGAGAGCATGGTGGGGGGGCGGGGGGCAATCCCCTGTCCCAGCTGTTTGCTCTTAAATGCCAAATGCTTTCAGTGACTTAATGCCAATTCTTTGTTTTCTTAAAAACAAAGAATGTGTTAAGCCAAAACAAGAATGTGTAGAATTTAGAAAATGTAAGGTTCAAAAAAAGAACAAAAAACTCTTGTAATCCTGCCATCTTGAGATCACCACTGTTCATATTTTGATGTTTTCCTATAAATATATATTTATAAAACGTGAACTTATACTCTCCATTCAGTATTTATCATGATTCCACCCCCTCCAGGTCATTAACTATCACTTATAAATACATCCTAAAAGCTGCATGATTTTATCACTTCATTGTACCATGATATTTGATTGAACATTTAGGATGTTCTTAGGGTGCTGCCTTTTTTTTTTTTTACTAGCTACATCACTCTGATATCAACATCTTAGTCCGTAAATCTTTCTACAGTGTCAGAAAGACAAATACGGTGAACTGTTGTTGCTGTTACTGTTGTCAGAATATACAATTGCTGAGTCTAGGTGGTGCTCTTTTTCCAGCTCCTGGGGCCAAAAAAATAAAAAATTATCTATTGGAACTTGTCAGCTCCATTACTGGCCTCCTCTATTCCCAAGCGTTGAAGAAGGGGATAACTAACCCATAAGCCAGTTAGATTTACTGACAGAGCATCTGACTCTTTCTGATTTCTTGTTGGCCTGAAGTAGATGTAAGCTGCTTCTCTGACATTACAATGTCAGTGTTAGAGCCTGCCTGTCCCTGCTGCTCCTCCTTGGGCCCATCCTTCTCTTCTATGACAATTGGATCCCTATCAAAGTCTCAGCTTCTTAGAGCATGTTCAGATTATCTGAAATCCTTTTGTTAAGAATGTTGGTGTTCAGTTGCAGATGTGATGAGTTGCATGCAGAGATCAAATCTGATTCAGTGATAGGGAAATAAAGTAGTAATAATAACTCACCTTGAGTCATATGGGTCAAGCACTTGAGTAAGGGATTTACATAAATCATAATGTAATCCTAACAACAATCCTATGACATGGTAATATTATTAGCCCCATTTGGCAGATGAAGAACCCAGGCAGGGAAGAGCTACATCATTGGGTCTAAGTCACCCCAATGGACAGTGGTTAAACCAGGAATCAAACTTGGTTGACTGTCTCCTGAGCCTTCACCCTTACTCATTATGCATTTCATAAATGTATGGGTATAGTTGTTAGCTTGATTTCTTTCCCAAGTTCCTGGGCTAACATAAAACCAGGAAGGTTCATAATTCTTACTTGAATTTTCAAACCAACTTTTTAACTTATTTCTAATGTTAGGTTTCTTTTGATTTTTATCAGGCAGAAAGAAAAAATGAGGATTTATAAACACATTGAATGTTGGAGCTGGAGTAATCTTAGAGATGCCCTTGTCCTATCATGTAGTTGCATAGACTTGGTTTGTAATTTTAGACATTGCTTGGGTGAGGTTGATTTAGATTTCTGTTTGATCTCTATTCCAGGTGGCTGGGCTGTGGCAATGAGTCATCCATACCAGTTTGTTAGATTGATACCTTAGTGTTCTTCTCTGGTGGGTAGGGGAATCCTTCAGTTTCTATGTCTGCCCCACCAGAATTCTCTTATCATCAAGGACATAGTGATAGAACATAACTGTCAGACACACTCACATTTATTTGACAAAAACATTGCCTCCATGCTGGTGTAGGACTCCCAGCACAGTGCTATGATTATGGCTGTTATGAGAGGCATCATTCTGTCCTCACCCAAACACTGTTTTGTTTTGTTTTGTTTTTAATAATTAGCGACAGCACCCTTTTTGTGTATGCAACCTCCATTTGGTCTAGTCTGATTAAAATCGATGGTGATTTTTATATCATCAGCCATGTTTTTTGTTCCAGTTTTAGAATATCTCTTGCAGGGATTTTGAATACTTTTGTCTTGACTTCTTTTCTAACTTGTCACCAAATTGTGACAAAAGGTAACAGCAAAGTTCTTCAGTGCTAACCTCACCTGAAAATTAATCACTGACAAACAAAAGGTTATTTCACCATGTTAATCCTTTTGGACAGCTTTGTATAACTTGGTAGTTAATTAGTTAATTGGATGCTACTTCTGATTTTATTTTTCAAGATAAATGCTTTATGGGCTCTAGAGCTTTCCTTTGAAATTTTTTTCCTTTCCTTTCCTATCCTTCTTTTTAAAAACTAATTTGCTGCTTGCCTGGTATGATGTGTCAAGTGGGTCTTGTTGCTGTTGGCTCTGTGCGTGGCTCCCGAACAGTCTACTGTGTTCCATGGCTGTCTGCCTTACCCAACACTCAAAACCACTGTAACTTTCTCACCGTGCTTCTGAAAGCACTTCTTCGGTGGTGATTGACCACCCACACACCAAATTCTCTTTCCTGTCTTCATTCTGTTTAGCCTTTGTACCATTTAATACTATTAACTGTACTTTGTTTGGCATTTTCTTATTTGAGTTACACGGTGAAAAGTATCTCTCTGCCTCCCCACCCCCCACCGCCTTTGGTCTTTTTTATTAGTTCTTTTCCAGTTTCCTACAAGTATTAAGTGAATTGCATGAGATGGCTGCTTCTGTCATTCAAAAATCTGAGTGTGTGTCTCTAGCACTCTCTATTCCCTTTTCTCGCTTTATGCTCTTTTGTTGACTTTACTAACTCTCAAGATTTCACTTGTAAGCCTTGGGCTGATGCAGATGAGTTTATATCTCCAGATCCAACATCACTCATAATATTCCCACATCTTAAGGGACCTCTCCATTCTGGTATTCTACTGGAATTCTGCATTCAGTCTCAGAGTCCTCCCTGCACGGCATCCCTCCACCCCAACAGTCAATATCTGCCTCTTCCTCTTTTCTGTTGCTGCCATTACCATTGACCAGTTTCCTGAGCATGAAACACTGAAGCTGTTCTCTGACCTTTCCCTCCCTTATTCTCAACAGGCGATCAGTTACCAAATTTTATAGAGTTTATCTTTTAAATGTCTTTGTGCCTCTTCCCCCCTTTTTTTTCATCATGCCAATTTAAACCTAGAGTACTTTCCATTGTGCTATGTCAGTAGCATTTAAAAGTTCATTCTTGGGGAACCTGGATGGCTCAGTTGGTTAAGTGTCCAACTCTTGACCTCAGCTCAGGCCTTGATCTCAGGGTTGTGAGTTCAAACCCTGTGTTCGACTCCATGCTGGGCATGAATCCTATTTAAAAAAAGGAAAAAAAAGTTAATTCTTTATAATGTAGATGACTTTGTGTAAGTTTCTTTTCTAAGTTTATTTATTTTGAGAAAAAGAGCACGTGCATGCATGCATGAGCAGGGAAGGGGCAGAGAGAGAGAGGGAGAGAGAGAATCCAAGCAGACTCTGCACTGTCAGTGTAGAACCTGAACTGTGAGTTCATGACCTGAGCTCATATCAAGAGTTGGATGCTTAACCGATTGAGCCACACAGGCATCCCTAAGTTTATTTTCTGTAGCATAATTCAGAGAATGTCTCTTCTCTGTTCAGAAACCTAATTAGTCACTGTGTTCAAAATTAAGTATAATACTTAGCCAGATATTTGAAGTCTTCTGCAATCTGATCCTTACTTTTCTGCTTTTTCCTCCTGTACTCTCCTCCCCATATCTTACACTTCAATTACACTATTGCTTTTTGTCAGATCGTGATCTATATTGTGCGTTCCACATCTATACTGTTACTCATGTTGTCCTTTGTAACTGCAGTCTTTGTCTCTATTTATAATACACCTGCCCATATTTTCATCTTTTAATAATGCCTTTATTGATTCTCTTGAAATGATGTAATCTTTCCTCATTTGAACCCTATAGCATTTCCTGGTTTTTCTCTGGCATTTTCTTATTGAGCTATGTATTATTTATATTTGTTGATCAGTCTATCTATCTATCTATCTATCTATCTATCTATCTATCTATCTACAATCTATCATCTATCGGCCCATTCCTACCTATCTACCTACCTCTAGCCTAGAAACTTCAAATATGTAGACACATGATTTTCTTTCTGATCATTTTCCTCCAGTACATACACATACTCAAACAGAGAAGGTAACCAATAAAAATTTTGGATGAATGAATGAATGAATGTGTTTTGCTCATTTTCCAGTGCTTGTTTTCCTTTACATATTATATCTTATATTGAAAAACATATTGCTTGGTGGAAAGAAAAAAAAGGTTGGGAATCTGATAGAGGCAGATTTAGATCCTACATTTCAAAGTTGGTAGATAGGTGACTTTGGAAAAACTGTAACTCTCTGAGCTTTTACCTTGTCATCTACAGGATGCAGACAATCATACCTAGTGCTTACTGTGACATTTGAATGAAATTTATGTGAAAGACCTTGGCAAAGATGAGGAGTCAGTATAAGTTTTATTTTTTATTAATTCTTTTTTCCATTCTTCCTTTCTTCCCCCCTCTATTCTCATGTATTAAATTTCCTGTACAAGTCAGTTGTTAATCACATTTTGTTTTGATGTTATTTACTTTTTGCTGCTGTGTATCTCATTTCCCCAACTAAATGTCAAGTTCTTTGAGGGAAGGAGCAGTTTTTATGTTCACAACAGTAGTTAAAGTTAGGCTCTGCATAGAGAGTCATTTAAGAAATATTCATTGAGTGAATGAGTTCCACCTTTGTGCTTTCTTATCATTCTTTCCATTCACTGGCTTTCTATATTGGCTACGTCTCCACCTCTGCCTCTGTTTGGCTGCTTTCCTCTTGTTGTTACCAGATCCCCCAGATGCCCACTGTCATGCTCTTACCATGACTTTTCTTTCTGAACGCCACTGTAGACAGTTCTAAATCTTGTTTTTCTCTAGATTTCCAACACTAGAACACCTCTTGTCAGCAGGACCAGAAAAAAGTACAATAAAGAGTCTTTATGTTGCATTTAACCAGTAAGCCAAATATATCTCAAAAACTGGCTTCTTTCAACACTTGCCTAGTCTTTCCTTTTCTTTGGTATTAGAAAGTAGTGAGCATGCAATGGATTCTCTTGATAGGAAGGGACATGAAGTTAGACGTTGGGGCAGTAACGTCATTGTCTATAAAGGTTGATTATGAATTCCAGTTATTTCTAATTCTTTGTTTGAACTTAAGGACATATAAGAAAATAAGGCATCTCTGATGCCTTCCTAATTGTGATGGAAAATAGTGCTACTGGATGTGAAATTAACATGCAGGCAAATGTAGTCCTTATTTGTGCTTTGGGTTTAATTATATTTGATGACTTAAAATGTCTGTGTGATTTTGTAAGGAAAGGCATGCAACAAAGTGATAAGTATGGTGAATTGATGTTAGCATGACATGCTGTTATTCTTGTGTTCTAATTGGTCTAGAAATCACCTTTGCATTGAGATTTTTTTGGTCAGGCCATGCTAGTTTGTTAACCTTACCTTTGCCACATTTCATTTTATTGTAACTTCAAACAATCTAGGTAGTTATTGAATGAGTTGGAATGGGGCGCCTGGGTGGCTCAGTCAGTTACGTGGCCAGCTCTTGATTTCGGCTCAGGTCATGATCTTACAGTTTGCGGGTTTGATCCCCACATTGGGCTCTGCGCTGACAGTGTGAAGCCTGCTTGGGATTCTCACCTTCCTCTGTCTCTTAAAACAAACAAATGAACAAACAAACAAACTTAAAAAAAAGTTAGAACACATGAAAATGCTCGTTAGGGTCTGGATGGTTGTGTTTTGTCTTTTTGTGAAATGTTTGATTATTTTCATTAGAAGCACCTCTCTTCTCTGCACACATTCTAAATAAGTGAAGCAGTAAGACAGAAATAAAGTTTATGGTGACCAAAATATTATGTCTATTCTGGCAGACTATCTACTGGAGAGTGGCTTGTATCTGCAGGCAAGAGAACTCCTTGGTAATCCATAGTTAAGTGGGCTTTCACAGTTCAGCCTGATCCAGGCAATACTTCTCTGGCATACTTCCCCTGGAGGAGTGGAACAGAATTGAGGTGCTCTCCAAGAGAGAATTTGTCTCTAGAGAAAAGGTACTGAGCCACACACACCAATTTTCTTCTTCCAAAATGATCAATTAAATAAGTCACTTCTCCCTTGGAAGTGGAGACAGATTAGGGATGACATAGCTGATGGAGCATTCTCTACCTGAAAGGAAACAACCTGGACTGGGGAATAGACAGTCCCCCCAACAGTGTCAATCCTCTTATGATAATCTGATGATTAGAAAAATGGTATGATCAGTTATAACGGACTTATCCCAACATATTTAATACAAGGAATAGTTGAGATTTCAGCTGATGCTTTGACTGTAACAGCTGTCTAAAACTGTTTTTTTTTTCATGTATTTGTTGCACAAGTTAGGGGGGCACCTTGTCACACACTGTAATTTTACAAATATGGCCCTGATCCCCAGTGCACCCCTGAAGTATCACTGTTTTATCTTATGTGCTAATGATAAACCATAGTAGCATCTAGCTTGTTACAATATCAATATTCTTCACCACCAACACATCATAAGTTATTACTTCCCCTAGGCACTGGCAAATAACTATTTCTAAAACTGTACAAGGGACTAATTCAAAGGAGATTATATTTGGAATGATTTTCCTAATAATCTCTCTGAAGTTGCTGGTTTGCATACTTGATTAAATAGAAACTTACAATTTTTCTGTCATAATTTCAAATTAGTATACCAAAAAAAATAGTCAGTTTAACTTTGCACAGTCATGTAACTGCATTGAGGACAGACAGTTCTTTGAATTGAAAGTATTGAGAAATATACCAATATTCTAACCACAGATTTTTCGTGCTTTCATATACGGAAAGTATATGTAAGTAATGTCAGTAAATGTAAAAGTAATAGTAAAATGTAAATGTCAGTAATATTCACAGTGTTTAAGTCATAGAGAGTTATAGTTGTGATGTTTAGGATGGGAATGCAATTTACACTATAAAAATATTAAATATTAAATTATAGCCATTGAAGTTTAGGAGAATGGCTACATTAAGTTCCCCTTTAATGAAACACTTATAATACCGCCTAGAAAACCATAACACTATATAAGTGTCTCTTAAGTAAGAACTAAATAAAATAAAATAGTGGATTTGGTAAGACTAGGATTTCAAGCAAAAATGGTACTGTGGATTCTAATGGGTTGTATATTTTGATCTCTTTTTTGTAAATGCAATTTGTTGGCTATCCTGAGTGTGGTGTGGTTTCTTATTTGTTTTGCTTGTTTATTCTTCGTATATCTGAGATAAGTTCTAAATCTCAGTAGATTAAAACTCAGAAGCAATATTGCCTGCATGCTTACAGATGAAAGAATTCTAATATCTAAATTATAATGAATTGCTTTTCATTCAGTTTGCATAGACACCAATCATGTAAAATAGCTCTTGTATTTATTGTTTTGTCAGTAATATAGACATCAAAACTCTGAGTAAAAGTGTATATAATATGGTGAGAAATATGATGCATTATGTGAATTATAGTAGAGATCAAAAGAAAATATCATTAGTGACATTTACTACACCAAGGTTGTCCTTTGAAATTATTCAATTATTTCAAGGCTTTTGTGCTATGAAAGGTAATTTTCATAAAGATTCTTTTGCTCTGTCATCATAATGTCAAACATTTTTTTAAGTTAAAGTATTTATACTATGAATATTATACTTTTATTTCTATTTTGTGGTCTCTGATCTTTACTCATAAAATCACATATGTTAGATTTTGTTATTTCTATGTCTCAAGTTCTCAAGTGGCTCCTATTAGCCTTCAGAATAATTATAGAACCTAGAGTTATTTATTACCATGTAACAAATTATCTCAAAATTCAGAGGCTTAAAACAAGAATAAATATTTGTGATCTCATACAGTTTTTCTGGATGAGGAATTTGGAAGCAGCTTAGATAGTTCTTCCTTGGGGTCTCTCAGGAGGATAATGTGAATATATCAGGTAGGGCTACAGTCATGTGAAGACATGATTGGAATGTTGTTCCTCCAGGATGGCTCTCTCAAATAGGATGGCAAGTTGGTGTTAGTTGTTGGCTGGAATCCTCAATTCCTCACCATGTGGATTTTCCATAGGGCAATTTCATTGCCCGAAGACATGACAACTGATTTACCCCAGAATAAGCAATTCAAGAGAGAGACCAAGGTGGAAACTGCATTGCCTTTCACAGCCTGGCTTTGGAAGGCACTCATTGTCATTTCAGCCATATTTTATTAGTCACATAGACCAGTTGCCCTTCACTGTGGGAGGATACTATACGTGGGATGACTAGTGAGAGGTGAGACTTAGGGCCATCTTGGAGATTGGCTACCATACTTACAAATGTTTGTTTTGTTTAAAAGTATTGGATTGAGTTAGAGAGCCACATTTACATGCATAACCCAATGTCACTGTTTCTTGGCAAACCTGTAATTTCTAGCCTTCTTTAAAATCTCAAGCACTTGTTTCTTGTGGTCTCCAGGGGGATATTATATAGACTGATGAAGTAGTCAGTTACATTCTTTTTTTTTTTTTAAGTTTATTTATTTATTTATTTTGAGAGAGACAGAGCACAAGTGGGGGAAGGGCAGAGAGAGAAAGAGAGAGAGAGGGAGAAAAAGAGAAATCCCAGGCAGGTTTAATGCTGCTATCACAGAGCCTGACATGGGGCTCGAGCTCATGAAACCGTGAGATCATGACCTGAGCCGAAACCAACAGTTGGACCCTGAACCGACTGAGCTGCCCAGGTACCCTAATAGTCAGTTTATTGTGTTGTAGTACCCTCTGTTGATGTCGCTGCCACTGTTGGTGGGGAAGGGTGCTGTTTAAGCCTGGTATCTCATCACTACTATAGCTTCAGGATTTTATGTACTCAGAGTTGAAATCCTTGCCAATGGTATGGTTTCCCAGTGCTTCCAAATTTATAAGCTCTTGTTTCAGATTTGTACTTATTTTCCCACAAAAGTAGAAAAAAATTGTTGCATACAGGATTAAATATAAGTTCATTAAGTCAAGTTATAATCGTATTATTGATATATTCTATTTTATTCTTACTTTTTTTTGTCTACATGATCTGTCAATAAGTAAGAGGGATATTAAAATCTCACACTATGATTATGGATTTCTTTTTTTTTTTTTTAGACTATAGAATGATTAAAAAAATTTTTTTAATGTTTATTTATTTTTGAGAGAGAGAGAGAGAGAGAGATAAGAGTGTGAGCGGAGATGGGCAGAGAGAGAGGGAGACACAGAACCCAAAGCAGGCTCCAGGATCTGAGCTGTCAGCACAGAGCTCAACGTGGGGCTCGAACTCACGAAATGTGAGATCATGACCTTAAATGAAGTTGGACGCATAACCGACTGAGCCACCAAGGCGACCCATGATTATGGATTTCTTAATTTCTCTCTAAGGTTTTATTAGACTTCATTTTCTACGTTAAATTTTTTTTAAGATTTTATTTTTAAGTAATCTCTACACACAACATGGGGTTTGAACTCACAACCCCAAAATCAAGAGTCACATGCTCCACTGACTGATCCAGCCAGGTGCCCCCATTTTATACATTTTGAATATATCTTACTTGGTACAAACAACTTTGAAATCATTGTATTTACCTGGAGAATTTAATATTTGTCATTATGTAATTATTCTTTTTATTCCTAATGTTAGTTTTTCACCTAAAATTTATTTTGTTTAGAATTTATACCTATCCTAGTTTTCACTTGGTTAGTTTTGTCTAGTATATAATTTTATAATCTATTACTTCCAACCTTACTATATTCTTACACAGGTTTCTTGCAAACACACCTCTTTGATTTTGTTTTCCTGTTAGTTATTTTTCTTTTATCTAACAATGATTGTCTTTTAGCTAACAAGGTCAATATATTACTACATATTGTGATTTGATTCTACCACTTTTTGTGTGTTTTTTACTAGTACAGCTTTAACTTCTTTCTTTTTTTTAGGTGCGGGAGGCTGATTGGATTTTGTTCTTTTGTTCCTTCCTTTCATTTTTCTATTCCTCCTCTATACCTCCATTGAGTTTATAAGTTATGCATTCAATGTTCACTCTTTAAGTGGCTAACGTTGTAATTTTACTGTACATATTAGCAAGTCCACAGCTAATCAATGTCTTTTTTAAAATGTTTATTTATTTATTTTGAGAGAGATAGAAAGAGATAGAGAGGGAGAATCCAAAGCAGGCCCACGCTGTCAGCACAGAGCCTGACACAGGGCCCAATCCCATGAACTACAAGATCATGACTTGAGCAGAAATTGAGTATGACACCCAACCATCTGAGCCACCCAGGCACCCTTACAGCTAATCAATGCCTTAATCACCTCCCAAATGATGAAAATTCCTTAGAACATTTTAACTAGGGTCAACCTCTTCTTACTTATATGGGTTTGTTGTTCAGTATTCTAGTGCTTTTTTTAACCCACAAAGTAGACACTAACATTTTTAGTATTTTATACAAATGATGTTTGCTTAGATTTGATACATGTTGATCAGTTTCTTTTCTCACCATTCCTTTTTGTCTCAGGTATTTCTCCAGAGGTCATTTCTGGAGTCAGGTTTATTTACCTTGATGTACAACCTTGAGAAGGTTTTTATTTTTTTATTAAAAAAAAAAATTTTTTTTTTTAATGTTTATTTATTTTTGAGACAGAGAGAGACAGAGCATGAACAGGGGAGGGTCAGAGAGAGAGGGAGACACAGAATCTGAAGCAGGCTCCAGGCTCTGAGCCGTCAGCACAGAGCCCGACGCGGGGCTCGAACCCACGGACTGCGAGATCATGACCTGAGCGAAGTCGGACGCTTAACCGACTGAGCCACCCAGGCGCCCCGAGAAGGTTTTTAAATAAAGGCTTATGGGGGTATATATAGGGGACATACTCTCTAAATTGTTATGCTTTAAAATATTTTTAAATCTTTGTGACAGTTTTCTTTTAAGTCGAATATTTAGTCCATTTGAACTTACTAATTACCAATATATTTGTGTTTAAATCTAGCATTTTGCTGTATACTAGCTTTTGGTTTGCCTTATCATTCCTAAGTTCTTTTTTCCTTCTCTTTGCTTTCCTTTGGATAAATTAAATATAATTTATGTTTTATTTTTTTCTCATTCTATTACTTTGTTACTTGTACATATTTTTATTTTCTTAGTGATTATCTTGGAAAGTAAAACATATATAATTGACTTACTGGAGTCTGTCTTTAATTAATATTGCCAACATTTCATAAGAACTTTACAGCTGTAACTCCACTTACCTCTTTCTATCTTTTGACCTACTTTTGTCATAAACCTAAATTCCTTGAATTTAAAACATCTGTTTTAAGTCCTAAAAAATAGTATTATTGTTACTTAATTTTAAGCAACTTTATGGAGATATAATTGACATACTGCACATATTTAACTGTATAGTTTTGTAAAGTTTGAACTATGTATTCATCTGTGAAACCACTGCCACAATTAAGATAAAAATGTCTTCATGAACATTTGTAATCCCTTTCTCTCATCCCTCTCCACCTCTAGGCAGTTTACTTTTCTGTTTAGTTTGCATTTTCTAGAAATTTACATAAGTGGAATCACATAGTAGGTACATAGGTAACTTCAATTGAATCTAAAGGTGTTAATTTCAGTTATTATTTTTCAGATCTAGATTTCCAATTGATTTTCAAAAATATATTCCAGTTCTTTGGTAAAATTCATAATCTTTTCATCTATTTTCTAGAGCATATTGATATAGTTATTTTGACTTCCAGGTTTAGAACTACAATATGTGCATCATCAGTGAGTCTGCTTATATTGTTTTTTTCCATTTGATTTTCAATAATTTTTCTTGTCTTGTTTCCTTGTATACCTAATGTGTGAAGAACTTTAGAGGTTTATAATGATCTTCCCTAGGGAAAATTTAATTTTCTTCTGGTAAGCAAATAAAAACTGGGTTTTAGACTTTGTTTGGGTTGGTCTCTTTCTGGTTTGCTTTTACTCTTGTGATATAGTCCCTCGTGTGTCACAACTGACACTCTGGACTTTGCTTATAGCTCTTCTACTTTGGTATATCCTGAATTCCAATTTTGTTTCCTGAGCATCATGAGTCTACTAAAATCCATGCTTAACTGTTTTCTCTTATCAGCTGTTCTTTTCTTGGTTTCATCTCTCACCTACATAGTTTAGGTGTCAACAAATGCTCTGTATGAAATTGTATTAGATGTTTGGGCTCACTTTGAGTTTCCCTTTTTCTGATACTTTGATTCCTTATGTCCTGGTTGCATTTGGAGCCCTGAATTTCAATTTCTGTCTCCCTGACCCACTAAGACTGCCTCAAACTCTAGGCCACAGTTTTCCATGTGGTTCCTGTGTCCCACCCTGAAAATCAGCAGATCTTCCAAGGGGAAAAAGCAGTAATAAAGAAGGAGTTCATTTAAGTGCATTTTTCTTCTGTCAGGGATCTTGGCTGCCTTGTTTGTTCTTTGATGTCTTCAAACAGGTGCCTTATTTATGATGGATATTTGCACTAGGAACATAATTCTAGGTCAGTAGTACTTGGAAGCACTGTTTTATGACATCTTTTGTTACTGTTGGGAAGTCTTCTGTCAGGATAAGTGTTGTTGCTCTGAAGTAATCTATCTTTACTGTCTGATTTTAAGATCTTTTCTGTATCTTTTTTGTTTTTTTAATGTTTACTTGAGAGAGAGACATAGAGTATGAGCAGGGAAGGGGTAGAGAGAACCAGAGACACAGAATCCAAAGCAGGCTGCAGAGTCTGAGCTTTCAGCACAGAGCCCGATGTGGGGCTCGAACTCACAAGCCATGAGATCATGACCTGAGCCGAAGTCAGATCCTTAATTACTGAACCACCCAGGCACCTCAAATCTTTTCTGTATCTTTTAATAAAGGAGAGGCCTACAGTTACTCCAGCTTACATCCCTGGAGAGTTTCCTGGCTTCAGTGCAGGAAGGAGGACATCAGGCAGAGGCTGGCATCTCTGTGAGTTGAGGAGACAGAGCTGGGTATGTGGGGAGGCTGAGACAGCTAGAACTCACAGGGCAGGTATTGGAGGGGAGGGCATAGCACAGAGAAGTAACTCCACAGTCCAGCAGATCTCCCTTTAGTCTTCAAGTGAGGTGTGACCAGCACATGCACATAAGGAAAGCCCCACAGTGAGGGAAAGAATCACTCCAGAGGAACATGGGAAAAAGTCCTTGGTGCTCACACAGGGCCTGGGATAGTTTGTGTGCCCACAGGGCAGAGAAGCAAAACCTTACCATTTATGGTGCCTTAGGTAGAACACTCAAAAGCGGGGTAGTGGGGGAGAATTAGCACTAGACTAGAAGCTTCTCTGATGCTGCCCAATAGGGCACCATTTTATATTATTCCATTTTCTCTTCTTCCTTAGTACATCAGCTAGCATTTTTTTTTTTTTTTACTTTTTTAAATGTTTATTTTTGAGAGAGAGAAGGAGAGCAGGGAATAGAGAGAGAGGGAGAGAGAGAGAGAGAGAGAGAGAGAGAGAGAGAGAGAGAGACGGATAATCCCAAGCAGGCTTCATACTGTCAGGGCTCGAACCCATGAATGGTGAGATCATGACCTGAGACGAAACCAAGAGTTGGATGCTTAACTGATTGAGCCATGCAGGTGCCCCTCAGCTAACATTAAAAATCAACAACAACTTTATTTAGTGATTGCCCTAGAGTTTGCAATATATATTTACAACTAATTCAATCAACTTTCAAGTAACACTGTATTACTTTACAGGTATGTGAATACTTTGAAATAATAAAATAATCCTAATTGTTTTCCCCATCTCTGTATCATTGGTGTCATTCATGTCATGTGTACATATGTGTGTGTGTATATATATACACACACACACATACATACATATACATATATACATATATAAGATATATGCATAAGTGTGCATACTTGAATATGTTGTTGCTATTATTATTTTGAACAAATGTATTGGTTTGGTCAATTAAGAATAAGAGAAAAAGGCTTTCATTTTACCTTCCCTTCCTCCTTGGATATTCGTCCTTTCTTATGTAGTTCTGAGTTTCTGACATATATTCTTCCCTTTTCTCAAAAGAGCTTCTTTTAACATTTCTTGCAAGACTGGACTAGTGGCAACAAATTCTCCTGGTTTCTGTTTGTTTGAGGAAGTCTTTATTCTTCTTCACTTTTGATGGATAATTTCACGGAGTACAGAATTCTAGGTTAGTATTTTTTTTCCTCTCAACATTTTAAATATTTCACACCATTGTCTTTTTGCTTCCATTGTTTCTGAAGAAGTTGGGTAGTTGGATATAGTTAGTATCTTTGTTTCTCAATAGGGAAGGTTCCCCCTCCCCCCCCCCCCCGTTTCTTTTAGGATTTTTTTTTTCTTTATCTTTGATTTTTCTGTAGCTTGAAAGTGATATGTCTAGATTTAGGGTTTT
Source organism: Acinonyx jubatus (assembly GCF_027475565.1). NCBI lineage: Eukaryota > Metazoa > Chordata > Mammalia > Carnivora > Felidae > Acinonyx > Acinonyx jubatus. The sequence goes on from NC_069387.1 coordinate 69,843,656, forward strand.
TTGTTTTGTTTTGCATTTATCCTGCTTGGTGTTTCTTGAGATTCCCAGATCTGTTACTTGTTAATGCTAAACATAAACTTGGGGGAAATTCTCAGTCATTATTATTCAAGTATTTCTCCTGTTCCTTTTTCTCTTTCTTCTCCTTCTAGTATCTTCATTACACGTATATTACATCTTTTCTAGTTGCCTCAGAGTCCTTGGATATTCTCTTCTACCCTTTCTGGTCTTTTTTCTCTTTGTTTTTCACTTTTGGAGGTTTCTATTGAGACATCTTTAAGTTCTAAGATTCTTTGTTCAGCCATGTGTAGTCTATTAATAAGCCCATCAAAGGCATTCTTAATTTCTAAATTACATCTAAATTACAATGTTTATCTCCCGCATTTCTTTTTGGTTCTTAGGAAATCCATCTTCCTGCTAACATTGACCACCTGTTCTTACATGCTGTCTACTTTACCCATTAGAGCCCTTAGCTTGTTAATCGTTTTAAATTCCTGGCCTGATAATTCCAATATCATTGCCATGTCAGGTTCTAGTGCTTGCTTTGTCTCTTCAAATGGTGTTTTTTTGTTTTCCTTTTAATATACCTCGTAATGTTTTCTTGACAACTGAACATGATGTACCAGGTAAAAGGAACGCTTTAGTGATGTGGTGGCGAGGTGTAGGGGTAAGAGAGCGTCCTCTGGTCCTGTGATTAGATCTCAGTCTTTTAGTGAGACTATATTTCTGGTCTGTGAACTTCCTAAAGTACTTCTCAATCACCTCTCCACCACTTTGACTGGGAGAGGATGGCTCGAGTAGGCTGGAGTTGAGTATTTCTTTTCCTCCAGGTCAGTCAGGCTTTGACAGAACCTCAGCAGGTAGGTCTGGTTTCTCCAGTGTTTACTGTGGGATTCTGGTTGAGTTTCTGGACGTAAAATTTACAAAAGCATGAGGCCTCCACTGTGGCTGTGCCTTCCTCGAGTTTTTAACTTTCAGACTTGTCCACATTGGGCTTCCAACAATTTGTTCATTACAGTTCAAGTTTTCTTACCCCAGTGCTGTTTCCCAAGGCCGTTTTCAGTTGCCAGTTTCTGCTGTGGTAAGCTCCTATCTGCCTGTATGTCTCTCCGGTCTTGAGCGGCAAGAGTTTGCCCTGTGTCCTCACCTCTCTTGCAGGTCCTAGGAGAGTTGTTCATTTTAAAACTGTTCTGCTTTGTACGTGTTATTAGGATGAAGTGGTGATTTCCAGGCGTCTTATAAATGGAAGTAGACACCCGTTATGAATTTTCAATATATTTAGTGAGTCTAAAAATGGAATGGGTAGAGAAAATAGCAAGTACAAGAAACCAGTCTAAGTTAGAGGACTTATGGGAAGCTATGAATGAAAACCAAGTTCAAGATAGATGGGAAATCAAAGAGACCTGGATACATGAATGCAGATAATAGAAATACTAGAATTTTGGCTTCTGACCTGTTTTTGCTTTCCTAGCATTTATGGTAATGGGAGGACCAGACCCTCCTGTCCCCTCTACCCCATGAATGATCAGGAGCTTGTGTCCCAGCCATGTGGACAATTACCTTGTGACTGATCAGGATTGCTTCAAACCATTGATCAGCCTATAGGGGATTAGTCTTGACAATTTAATGTTTCCTTTTTAGATGGGTTAATAGAATGCCTGAGATTAAATGAAAACTTATTTTTTTGAAAACTTATTTTTGAAGTGTATTATTGTTTTTCAAAACTGGTACCAATATAATGATGAAGACATAAAAATTTATTAATAGTTGTGATTATATTAATTTTTTAAGAATAGGGAGCTATATTTTCTATTCTGTTGCCCATTTTGAAATACAAATTGTAATAATAACCACAACCTCTAACATTTCAGAACATATTTTATAAACTTTTACTTTTTTGATGGGTTTTGATCTTAAAAATGCTGTTTAGTATGATTTTACCTGTATAAATCTGGAAGATACAGAACAAATTGATTTTCATGAAAATAACAGAATATTACAATATTATATGGATGCATAAATTAAGTGTGCTGCTAAATCTTGTCTTGGGCCACAAGCTAAGTTGTAATGTCAATTTAGTATTCTTTTATGCAGTGGCTATTTTTTTCCTTTAACAGGAAAAGTAGATAATAATAAATGAATACTTTTATTTCCTTTGGGGACCTAATTTTTCCTCTTGAGCAATAATAAACAATTTAAGTCAGTAATCCTAAGAGTAGTAATGGAAAGAGCCATATTATTATAGTAAAATACTTAGCCTCTCTCAATAAAATGGAAGGTTTGTTACAGCTTTTTCTGGGGAGAATTATTTATATCAATGTGTTTATTTAGTTGATATATGTTTTACTACAAATTTGTAATATGTACACTTAAAAATTTTAAATGTTTATTTATTTTTGAGAGAGAGAGAGAGAGAGAGAGAAAGAGAGAGAGAGACATCATGCGAGCAAAGGAGGGGCAGAGAGGGAGACCCAGAATCTGAAGCAGGCTCCAGGCTCTGAGCTGTTCGCACAGAGCCCGACACGGGGCTCGAACTCACAAACCCTGAGATGATGACCTGAGCTGAAGTCAAATGCTCCTCTGACTGAGCCACTCAGGAACCCCTTCAAAAGTTTGAAGTTGACATTATGCTTTAGGTCTGAAAACACCATCATTTATGGGTATCTAACCATGGTCTTATTTTTGTTCTGTTTAGAATCTCTTTTGAATTACATATTATAATACATATTTGTAGTATTATATGGGGTTATATTTCAATTCTCAATATTTGGTTTTCTGTCAAATTCAGTGAATAATAAACACTTTATGTGTAAGCTCCTACTCCTAATATGAAGGAAAACCATCTGTTTAGTGTTTTTTTTAATTCTCTTTGTACACTGAAATAATGACTTAATCTGAATATTAATAGAATGGCGCCCTTAAGGCATAAAAGTTTTATGATTTTACACTTATTATATAATGCCACATTTGTCTTAACTAGAACATCCTTTCTCCCTAATGATATTCTGATGTGTTTTGTTAGATAATTTTCTTTCTTGATGTTCCATCCAAGGACTGACTGTTTTATTTTAGTTATTTTTATTCTGTTGCCATTTTTCAATGACTAATGTTAAAAAAGTTATATAATGTTCTTATAAATTAGAACACAAATCAGCTGTGAATACTTTGTATACTTATTGTAGTCTAATTGGAAGTGAAGTTCAATTAATATTGAAATGCTCTGATCCAATTTATTTTTATCCTTTATTCTCTTATTCTAGACATAAGAAATAGGACTTACATTATTGTCAAGTGTTCTCATATTTAAAATGTTAAATATTAACTTGGCCTTTAAGGAATCTTATCACTGTGTTACTTTAGATTCATTTTACACATTAGAGAGGCATACAATGACAGATAAAACATTAGGAGGAACATTTTTTCTCTCAATAGGTAAGGATTTCTCTTTTTAGCTTAAAGTGTTTTGAGCTAGCATACTACACTAATCTCTCACTGACTAAACAAATCCTATAATCCTAGAGTGGGATGTTAAAAGTCATTTAATCCAGCCCTTTAAACTATACCTGGCTGGTGGCCATTTCTTCTTGTCTGCACTGAAGGGAACTTATTACTTCCTGAAAGAGTACATCCGGTAAGCTCTTTCTGTAACTCTAATACATGAAATGTTTAACAGTGAAGATAACTACCTAGAAGAGATCATCTCTGCCCAGCATTTTAAAGCTCACAGGAAATGCAGGAGTTAGTCGAGAGATGGGGAAGGAAGAGTATCTCAGGCAGAGGGTTCAGCATGAGTATAAGAGGCTGAAATCTGTTTAGTGTTGATGGGACTAGAGTGGAGGGCAGGTGGTGGTGAGAAAGGAGAGGTAAGCTTGGGTCAAATCAAGCAACGCCTTCTGTAGCATATTTTGGAGCTTGAATTACAATGGGGGAATGGTGATCGTTGATGGAACAATGTGACCACATTTGTATTTCAGTCAGATCTATTAGCTGTCTGGAGGTTGGATTTGGGGTGGAAAAGTTTGGAATGAGGAAGACCAGTGAGGTTGTTGTAATGCTCCCATGCAGAGACAATGAAACCAAAATTGTGAGAGAAGAATATGGATGTAAGGTCATAAAATAATATGACTGTTGATTGAAATGGCAGGTGTGCAGAAAAAAATTAAGAATGAATTCTATCTTGTTATGTTGAAAATAACAAGGTGGTAAAGTCAGAAGTTGGAGTGGGTTTAGCTATAGAAAAGGTCAGATTGGAGATAGGGATGGAGATTTTGAATCCATTTTTGTGTACTGAGTTTGAGTTGGCAATAGGACATTCAGGAGTGGAGTGAGCAGTTGACTCTTTCAGTCTGAAGCTTGGGAGGAAAAGTCTATGCTGGAGATAGTGGATATTAAACCCATAACAGGGGATGAGATCATGCAATAATATGAGACTGATCATGGGGAACATCATCATTTATGGGATGAGTAGAAGAGATGCCCAAAAAGGTGACTAAGAATAATCAGGAAAGTAGAAAAAGAACAAAGAGTGTTTGGTGTTAGAGAAGCCACGGAAGTTAGTGTCAAAAAGGACAAGAGTGGACAACTGCCATATCAGATACAGGAGATGTCCTGTAAATTAAAGACCAACGTATTTCTACTGGATTTTTCAATGTGGGAGTCTTCAACATTTGCCAGAACAATTTCAGTAGAATGTTTGCATTGCAAGTAAGATCTCGGAGTGGGCATGATGCATACTACTTTTTCTTGAAATCTGGACAAGAGAAGAATGGATGGTAGTTCAAGGACATGAGGTCAAGAAAGCACTGCCTTTAGGACAGACTTAGGATTTAGAGGCAGAGGGAAGAGAACCAGAAGAGAGGGAGAGACTGGAAATACAAAGAAAAGAAAGGATGGCTGATGGACCAGGCCTCAAGGGTGGGGGCGGGGGGTATAGTTTTAAGAAGGCGTAAGTGGGTCCTTTTTGTGGGATGAGCTCTGCATCCTCTGAGAAACAAGGGAAGGAAGTGTGACTAGAAAGTGGATGTATGTGAGTGGCCAGGAAGTTGAAGGAAATCATGTTTGGTGGCAGCAGTTTTCCCTGGGGTTGGGACCAAGGTTATATTCTGAGAGTGAGAGAGGCTTAGTAGGAGCTTTGGGGTAAAGTGTGAAATGAGTGCTGAGGAGAATGGGAAAGAGACTGACAAGTGCAAGGAAAACTACTAATGTGTGGTGCTGTGGTAGCTGCTGAAAGTGGGGATCATGATTATGTAGTGAGTTATTAATCAACTTGTGTTCAGTTTTTTTCTACAGCAGTTGACCGAATTCAGAGAAAGCGAACCATAGCGTTGAATCGGAGCTGGGGTTTTGCAGGCAAGTGTAAGACAGGTATGGGGTACACAGGAAACAAAGGTGTTGAGGAAAAGAAAGTTTGATAAGGAAACAGAAGTATCATGCTAAATAAGAGGAAGTAGGGGAGATGGGGATAAAATGCGGAGGTGAAGGTCAAAGAACTGATGGGTTCCATAGGGCTCAGAGGGTAGGTGTAAATTGCCAGATCTGCAGAGATCCAGGATTGTAGTCATATAGTAGAATATTGAACTATTGTTCAATTTTGTATTGTATCATTTCATTGTTTAGCAACTGGACAAATATTTATCTAAGACATGCTATGTGTCGGTGCCATGGCGATACCAGTGGTGAAGAAGACAAATGTGGGCCTCACTGTGTTTCAGTTTATAGATGGATGTGGCACACACAAGTAGACAATAAATTATGCAAAGTCTTGGGCCTTAGGTGTTCTGAGGTTGAGCTGTGTGAGTGATGGCATCATTGCCAACAAGATGTATTTTCCCCCATATTTTACTTACAGAATTTTTCTCTTGGAAAATGTGTACCTTTTCTTGTGGGCAGGTCTTAATTTTCCTTCTAGAATTTCTCCGTAAGTATTTAATTTAATGCAGGTATTTTGCCATATATTGTGCTGAGTACTAGAGATATAAAGAAAGACCAGGAAATAAAGATTCCATGTTGGCCATTTTAAACCCCGTTTTTTTCCTTCTCTGTGCCTTTGATCTATTGGTCATCTTGTATCTGGTAACATAACATTAGCTTCAGTAGTAAAAATATATAATGAGTGCATCTCAATTGAATTTCTCACCCATATGAAGCCTAAAACTGAGAAGGTACTTCTGTTTTAATCAGGGATTCAAGGATCCCGGGATCTTCCATTTTGTGGTTCTGCCTTTTGTGACAATGTTTGCCATACTTGATTTGCGTTTGCGGATCAATGTAGTATTATTAGGTAATTAATCTGGCTTTAGGAGTTTCACATGTGACATAGGGTTAACTAATCATTGCTTTTCATAACTGTGCCAGTAGTGATTGGTTCAGGACCCAAACAAGTTCAATGAGAGTGAATCACATAACTTTCCTTAGAAATAGTGAGGCAAAAGCATCATGTTTTCCCCCCTGGACAAAAATGAAGACATTACTTGGGGTTGCTGCAATCATCTTGGGACTACAGACGGTATGTATGAACATGTTGGAGGAGCTGGGTATGATGGGACCCCACTCTGAAGAAATGAAGCTGGGAAATGGAGATAATTCAAACCTTGGTTACATTTTGTGAGTGCTGGGTCAAGTTTTGATTGAAGTCATTTAATTCCTTTAGTGAAACTAAATCCACATTATTTTCTGAGCATATATGTTAAGAAGATTAATCTTTTTTTAGGGAACAAGCATGTTTGTTAGAAAATATGAGAAGCCAATAAAGAAAGACTCCTTATATTTTAAAGCTGGTTTTCATTTTTTTTTCCTTCCTTCCCTTCCCTTCCCTTCCCCTCCCCTCCCCTCCCTTCTCCTCCCCTCCCATCCCCTTCTCTCCTCTTGCCTTTCCTCCCCTCTCCTTCCTTCTTTCCCCTCCTCTCCCTTTCTTTCTCCTCTTTTCCCCTTCCCTCCCCTCCCTTTCCCTCCTTCTCTCTCTCCCTCTTTCTCCCTTTCTCTTTCCCCTTTTCTCCCTTTCCCTTTCTATCTATCTTTCTTTCTTTCTTTCTTTCTTTCATCTTTCTTTCTTTCTTTCTTTCTTTCTTTCTTTCTTTCTTTCTCTTTCTTTCCTTCTTTCATTCCTTCCTTCCTTCCTTCCTGCCTTCCTTCCTTCCTTCCTTCCTTCCTTCTTTCTCTGTTACTTGCAACAGAGAACATTCTTACTGGTATGTGGAATGCCTGCTATTCCAAATTTAACTATCTTTTGACCTTAACAAATTGAGAATTTATAAATAGCTGTAGATTACATTTTTTTCTTATGTATGTATCCATTAAGTATACATTATGTATATGGTTGACCATCACATACTATAGGAGGTTTTGGAGCAGTAGACTTCATGGATAGTAGTGTTCATTTCAGCTTGATGTCTTTTTGAGGAAAGTGCCACCTTCATTCATCCTTCTGTATTTCCTGGTCAGGGTCTTATGTGTAAAGCCACAGTTTCCCCTTTATATTATTAAATAAATCTTGCTGTGAGTTCCTGCTTACCAAGGTGAGCAGAGAGTACAATATTGGTAATATTTCACCTTACCTTTTTTATCTCTAAAGTCTCAAATCCTTCATCTGTATTTACCTGCTCCCTGCTTCTTCTAATGCTGCTTGGGTGATGGTCTTTGGCCACCTCTTTGGCACGATGGTGCTGCTTAAGATGGTGTTGGTTTGCAACCTTGGGGATTTCTCAGGTAAAATCTGAAACCGGCCCCCATACATGGAGGGCAACCAGAGACAGAAGAGGCAGGCGAAATTAGTCAGTCAGAGAAAGACAAATATCATATGACTTCACTCATATGAGGACTTTAAGAGACAAAACAGATGAACATATCGGGAAGGGAAAACAAAAATAATGTAAAAACAGGGAGGGGAACAAAACATAAGAGACTCTTAAATATAGAGAACAAACAGAGGGTTACTGGAGGGGTCGTGGGAAGGGGAACGGGCTAAAGGGGTAAGGGGCATTAAGGAATCTACTCCTGAAATCATTGTTGCACTATATGCTAACTAATTTGGATGTAGTTAAACAAAATAAAAATTAAAAAAAAAAGAAGAGACAGGCCCTTTCAGATTGGGAAGTGGCAGTTTTAATAAGCAAGAGAACATGTAATGAGGCTTGCCTTCGGCGGCCACAAAACTAGATCTCTGCACTTGCTTGCTACAATCTTAAAAAATTCATATAGAGGCCTTAATTGAGTTCAGTCACTTATAAAATCTAGACAGTTTAAATAACTCATTGTTCCTTCAAGGGTACATCCTTGAAAACAGCTCCCACCTGTGTGTGGACCGTGCATTCCAATGACAGGGGGAGGGGTGAGGAGCATCTGATTGCCCAGGTCTAGCTTGACTGTCAACCGGTGATCATGTCCTCTCCATGACCTCCTCCAACAGTTGACTGGAATCCTGTTCAGGTTGTTGTATTCCTAATGGAGGTTGGTGGCTGCTCTACTGGCCTTATTCCCTTGGGGGTAGTTCAGTCTCCTTGCCTGACTTTAATGCCATGACCCTTGATACTTTAGCTCTCACCAGCGTGCATGTAATCAAATCCAGATGATGTTCTGCCGCCTTGGAGGCTTAAATGATTGTATCTTTTATGAACCTAGAAGCCCTTGCTCTATCGAATCCCTTGCTTTCACAAATTCCCAGGAGTAGGACTACCCCCATCTCTTATGTGGAAGCATGGACACTTCATCTTCTCTGAGATTTATTTATTTGTTCAAGGCCTCCTTGTGAGAATCACCCATGAACAAAAGGGAACTCAGGATAAAAATTTGGTTATGAGGTAGAAAGGAAATACTCCTTTTTATTTTGCCAATGAGAACATAGTAGCAAAAATCCCCCAAAAACCAAATTGTTTCTCCATATTTCTCCTTATTACATGTCTCTTTTTATTTTCCATTACATATGTAGGAGCATTGTATATTTTTAAATATGCCTTTAGATCATTAATCTTGTTAGAATTTTATGACATGCTAGCGGTCCCAAACCTACTGTATTTCCAGGAACGATTCCGAGGTTTTAGGCCATTTTAATTGACTTTAACTAACATTCATAACAGCCATTCCCTGTGTCTTCCAACATGTACACAGACTTGTGTACCATATTTTTCTTTTCTTTTTTTTTTTAAAAAGTGTTTATTTTGGGGCACCTGGGTGGCTCAGTCGGTTAAGCGGCCGACTTCAGCTCAGGTCACGATCTCACGATCCGTGAGTTCAAGCCCCGTGTTTCAGATTCTGTGTCTCCCTCTCTCTCTGCCCCTCCCCTGTTCATGCTCTGTCTCTCTCTGTCTCAAAAATAAATAAACGTTTAAAAAAATAATAAAATAAAAAAAATAAAAAAATGTTTATTTATTTTGGAGACAGAGGAAGAGAGTGTGAGCAGGGGAGGGGCAGAGAGAGAGCAAGAGACACAGAATCAGAAGCAGGCTCCAGGCTCTGAGCTGTCAGTACAGAGCCCAAAGCAGGGCTTGAACCAGGAACCGTGAGATCACGACCTGATCTGAAGTCAGTCGCTTAACCAACTGAGCCACCCAGGCACCCCCAGACTTGTGTACCATCTTAATGCTTCTGCTGTTCTAAGGGTCATTTTACCATTACCTTGACCATATATATCAAAGGCGATGCTCCATACAGTCCAAGACAAATTTTATTAATAATGTAAATGTACACTCATATTTACAGATACATCTATGACTAAAATAGAAGTCACTTACGACCTTGTCAGCAATATACCTAACCTTCTTTGTGATGCCTTTTGTTATTGTTGACCTATAAGGACTGTCTTCACTCAGTTATTTACAAAAGCCCTCTAAAGGAAAGTATTGTAAAATTCTGAATTCTGTGGCTTATAGAAAAGGTGACATATAATTTATTCCCCAGACCAGTACACTTAGGAAGGGGACATTATTAATAATTATGTCAGGACAACAGTTATAAGCCACTACTGTCCCAGCCAAACCAAATGTATGGTTATGCTACAGGGCAGAGGCAGCACATTTTCCTGTGACACCTTCAGGTAACACTGAGGTTCTTGATTTGATTAGCTGGCATGAAAAGTCACTTAAACAGCAGTCAGCTGATGGCGATGTATACATATATATTTCTAGCATTAGGATGGGCACTCAGTGAGTTCACCTTGAACTAACTTATGGGAAATTTTTATAATGTGATTTAACTCAACATTTGAGTCACACCAGTTCTGTCCTTCACATATTGCAGCACTTTTATTGTGCGTTGCAAGTGAATTTCAGGCAATGTTAACCTGCCATTTTGTTCTAATGACGCTAATGACTGAAATTAGTGCCAGACAATGAGCTTGGCAATGACAGCATAAATGGTACGGTCACATTTCCCTTTTTACTAACTTTATGTTATTTCAGCCACTGTACACTTAATCCAGTGTTTTATTTACGAAGCACTCTTCAACTGCCAGCGTTACGATTTGACCTTTAAAATAAATCCATTAGTAATTTTTGCATATATGCATATGTCAAGGAAATTCACATTTAACTTTTCAAGGAATTCTAATTAACTGGTCTTTGCTGTTCTTCGTTATAAACTGCTGGATTAAATAAATCTTAGTTTGAAGCTGAAAGGACTTGCAGCAAAGGGAACCTTGAACAAAGAGAGCCTGTGAGTCTAAAATAAGATCACATTGTCACTAATCACCTAAATAATGGTGGACTTTAAACACCTTCTTGGCTTGCTCTCAGCTGTGTCTCTAGTACCTAGAACCATGGCTGATTTAATCGGAACACATTCAACAATATTTGCTCAATGAATGAATAATATTCCTTACAGTTTGCTTTAAGATATTCATGGCATGAGTTTTTTACTCTCAAGCATTCTGTGCTTACTATCTATTTATCATGTTCTTGACAATGTATTGTGTGGAGAATTGCAAATCTCTGGCGTTCCATAATTATTGATTCAATTAATCAACAAGTTCTGTGGGGTTGTAATTTGCTGTGCTAGTTTATAGTATTGTTGGCTTCAAGAGAAAGTTTTCCACATTCTGCTTTTAGTTACAATTAACATCCCCCCTGACTTTCAGGTTTGCTCTTTGCTTCTCTTGTGCAGGACAAGAAACCAGATGATAATGATGTAACCAAATCTCCTTTTTTTTTTTTTGCTCTATTTAGAGTTTTGGCTACGGGGTAATGTTTCTGGTTTCCAAGTGAAATCTAAAGTGCTATTTTAATAAAAGTGAGGTACAAGGAAAAGTTTAGTAATTAAATCTTAAAAGATTTCTTCCTACACTCAATAACCTACATGAGAGCTACTGTCTATCCCTAGAGAGACAATTTCCAGATGGAAATAAATAAATAAATAAATATATATATATATATTTTGCTACATTCTTTTTTTATTTTATTATTTTATTTTATTTTTTTTAATATGAAATTTATTGTGAAATTGGTTTCCATACAACACCCAATGCTCATCCCAACAGGTGCCCTCCTCAGTGCCCATCACCCACTTTCCCCTCCCTCCCACCCCCCATCAACCCTCAGTTTACTCTCAGTTTTTTAAGAGTCTCTTATGGTTTGGCTCCCTCCCTCCCTAACTTTTCTTTTTTTTCTTCCCCTCTCCCATGGTCTTCTGTTAAGTTTCTCAGGATCCACATAAGCGTGAAAACATATGGTATCTGTCTTTCTCTGTATGACTTATTTCACTTAGCCTAACACTCTCCAGTTCTATCCACATTGCTACAAAAGGCCATATTTCATTCTTTCTCATTGCCAAGTAGTATTCCATTGTGTGTATAAACCACAATTTCTTTATCCATTCATCAGTTGGTGGACATTTAGTCTCTTTCCATTATTTGGCTATTGTTGAAAGTGCTGCTATAAACATTAGGGTATAAGTGTCCCTATGCATCAGCACTCTTGTATCCCTTGGGTAACTTCCTAGCAGTGCTATTGCTGGGTCATAGGGTAGATCTATTTTTAACTTTTTGAGGAAGCTCCACACTGTTTTCCAGGGTGGTTGCACCAGTTTGCATTCCCACCAACAATGCATGAGAGTTCCTGTTTCTCCACATCCTCTCCAAGGGAATATTTTCTTTAGTGAGAAACTCTATTAGAAGATTTCAGTCCTACTCTATTTTAACTGTAGTTCCTATAGGTGTATCATTGCCTTTATTGTTATTTAGGTAGCTTTCTCAGGAATGGAGATGAGTATACTAGACAAAATTTATCTTAGGAGAAGCCAGGGTGACCTACATTAATTTTTTCTTACTCCCATGGTTTGTCATCTCCCTCACCTTTCAGGATATAATAATGCTCTCATTTCTCTTCTCTACCATAAAGGAAAAGCGTTTCTGGATTAATTCTGATCTTCATAATTTTTACTTTAGTATTGATCTTAACACGTTTTCCCTCCTTGAAATATTTGAATTTTAACATTCTAATTTTAGCATTTATCTTTGTAAATGGAATTTTAGGCATCATGGTGGAAGTAACCTTTTGCTGGGAGCCACACCAATAACACATGTACATGCTGCCCCCCCCCCCCCCCCAACCCTTGCCCCTTCAACCCACAGGCCTGTATGCAGGTATGGATATTTTAGCTAAGAAAAAGGCTATGTTGTCTGTATCTTATGACAGAAACTCGAGTTTTCCCTTTAAGTGTTCATGTACCTTCAACAGCTGGATCTTTGTATACGTGCATTCTGCCTTGGTTTTGTTGACTGGTCAGTATTGGGAGTGGGTGTAAGGAGACAAAAAGCAATTATCTTTACCATTTGCCTTAAGTAATTTTCTCATGCAAGAAACCAAGAACACATCTGTGAAATAGAAAATAGCGGATGGTAGAGGTCTAATTCATCTTGTTTTCGTGGCAGCATAATGAATTATTTCTAAACCATACTCGATCTTCATGTTAGTGTCATTTGCTCCAGGATAATATGGTGTTGACTTAGACTTTGTCCATGATCGTTTATTTACAAAAGACCAGAAAGGACATTAACATGGTGGTTTGATCCATAAGGCAATTCTGTGGCAAAGTCTTCAGAATATGGGGAGCTAATAGAGATTCAGTGAAGTAAAGTGAAGATGCATGAATTTGGAATTATGATGTACAATGAATTTCTAATACTGTTTTCTATCGCAGGTCAGTTGCTCCGGTTAAAAATGTTTCGAGAGGATCATGGGTCATGGATGACAATGTTCTTCAGCACAATTCTGTTTCTCTTCATATTTTCTCACATCTACAACACGATTCTTCTAATGGATGGGAACATGGGGTAGGTTATCTTTCCCCTTTCTACTGTGGTGAGTGTTATGTTTGAAATTCGTAAAAATTCAATGAGAATTTTTTAGCTTGTAGTAGCCTAACTCTTTGTGATAGTTTACTGTCAGTAAAGATAATCTGTGCATTTTTCTTGCTTAGGACATTTAGAGCCTTTCCTCCAACGAGCTTGTAGTGTTCTACCGTGCTTGTCTTGTGTTCCTTCTCCTTTAGGATATCTCTGTGTATAGTTTGAGGGCAGGTAAGAATTTCATTATAGTGACAGAATATGAGAATTGGGAAATCTTACTGACTTGTTTACACTTAGTAAGGCTGGGCTAAGATGAAGGTCTTTAGATTTGCAATTCCTTTGCTCTGCAATGCCTGGTTAAATAAAAGTGTTTGATACTGGTGGCATTTTTTTTTAACTCTCTTGACAGTTCCAACAGAGAGAACTTTGTTATGAATGGGTCATCTTAAAAGTGGGCCACCCTGTATTAAATCCAGGGTTGTGATCTATACTTATCAAATCACTAATCAAATCACTGTGGCATGAAGATGTACTAACAAGTAGACTGTAGGTTTTTTTTTTTTTAAGTTTCTCTAATTCTTAGTTTGCTCTCAGTAAGGTTTAAGAACAGAATATAAGGAGAAGGGCTTAGCTTACAGCACTAAGAATTAGATTCGTGACAATAATAAACTATGTTAGATATTGTTGTGCAATGAAATAGTTCCCAAGGAGGGTTTTCATCTATCCTTCCCAATAGATTGGAAAGCTAGGTAATATCATTTTCTTCTAAATATAGGCGAGGCAAGATTGTCGGCCTCTTCTGTACTGCAATTGTTTTGATCTTATGTACAGATGTTAGCCAGCACAAAGCTGAGAGGGATAGCTCAATTAAAATTTTTATTTTTTCCCCCCACCATCAAAAGAGATGAACAGTAATGGGAAAGCAGGTTATTTCACAAAGGTTCCTTTTTGGTACCAAGTGGAACGTGAGATTTAGATCAAATGTTCAGGCTTTAAGAAGCTACCGAAATGCTTTGTAGTTGTTTCTTGGGTTTCGAATAATGCCATTTACTGAGTCTATTTTTAAATGATGGAGTCACAGACTCTAACCTAGGGAAGTCAGGACAAGCTTCACCCTTAGCGCAGTGCTGATAGTAATGGAACGGGTAATGGTGCTCTTGGAATTACCCAACACAACTCAGCCTGTCAGAGAGGTGTTGTGCACTGTTAGCACTGGGGCCAGAAGGGGAAGGGACCCATTAAAAACCTTGCATTTTTTAAGCTGTTGCTGAAAATAATACATTAAATATAAAATATACCCTCTTCTTGGAAGTTGACTTCTTTAATTCTTTTTTTTTTTTTTTAAATGGAGCTAAAGAGGTCTTTGCTAACCAGAAGTTTTTATTCTGAGGGAAGAAGGAGATATCAAGGTAATAAATTAAATGCAATAATGGAAGACCCCTGGCACACTGTAATACTGAAGTGAATCTTTCAGAGGGCTAACAGCTGTTAAGCACTCAGTACCACTACTCAATTACACCTTACAATGACCCTAAGCAATAGGTTTTTGTATTCTCTCCATTTTACAGATCAAGAAACTGAGGACCAGACACGTTCTGTCACTTGTCTAAAGTTACATTATAATTACATCTCTATTTTAGACATTGACAAAGGAGGAGTCGGACTATTAAGTAGTGAATTCTGGTAATACATCCTGCTCTTAGGGTGGCACAGAGTTGATTGCTGGTTGATTCTGTTACTCAGTCACTGTAAGTCTATTAGCTTTGCTTTGTATTTTTAATCTTTCAAGCAGAGTTTGAAAATTGAAAGAAGTCGGAGGCATATGCAGAAAATAAGAGAATTTGTATGCGTCTATTTTAACTAAAATTGAAAGTGATTCTCTTTTATTTTCAGACTAAATACAGTATTCCATATTTTTACTAACTCTTGAACTCCTCACCAATATGCCTCATCCTTTTTCAGAAGGGTCTTTTCCTGAGGGGACATCTTACTGCAATCCCTTTTTAATTTTTTAAAAAATACAAAGCAAGGGACAAATGGTTTAGTTCTACTAATAAACAAATTAAATCACCATTTATAAAAGACATATTACCAACTTTAATGACACATGCCATTTGAACTAGTGAGTACTTTAAGGTAGGAATGTAAACTTGGAGGAAAATCCATTCCGAGGGAAAATTGATGCATCTGTGCATTGGGGCTCTCCAGGGTTCACCATGTTATTTGAGGCATTGCCTCATCCTTTGTAGGGCAGGGAATGATGGAGCCAGAGGGTGTGGAAAGGATGATAGGCATGTGGGTATCATGACTGACTAGTTTTATATCAGAGGATTGCTGGTGGTGAAGAAGAATCCTGGATTCTTTACAATGCATCTGATCGGCATTGAGGATTCCAGTGTTTCCTGGTTTGTGGCTTCTTTAGCATTTCTGAGAGGATTCCCTAGAGTGATTTTCCTTTTCCCCCCAATTTTAGGATTGGTTGTAAAGTTAGGTTCAGGCAGAGTCCTTTGATCCCTCCTTATAGAGAACAAAACCCCTAGGTTTATCTGACCAGAACCTCAAGAGTTTTAGCCAGAACTGGCTTGATGAGAGTCAAGTTGCCTGCTCCTGGTGTTCTCATTGGAGTGAATTCCCTGAAGCGTGCACTAGCTCTATGGCATTAGCCATCTCTGGAGAGTCAAGCTGAGAGGCGGTCAAATGGAGAAGGAGAGAGGTAAGTTCGCTGACCGGACTAAAGGGACCAGGGCTCAAGACAGCCCATATGTCCTACTACTATGAGGAAAGTATCCCCCCATTGATTCTCTTTCCACCCCTCTACACCACACCCCACCAAAATGCTGCTGTTTTTGTAACTTCTTTTATGTTTTAAGTCATCAAGATGAAAGTAAACTCCTCTTTCTATAAATGTTTGAGGTTGTGGATCAGGATTCTGCTGTAGTTAAGGCTCCGATCCTTGGCAGAGTTTTTACATTATAGACATTTTATGAGCAACTTCATTTTTACACGTTGGCTGTCTAAGTAGGCTGTCCTACAAAGTCTTTAGAAACGATGGAGAATATAATGCAGCCTGATAGACTGTGCATAGCTCTGCATAGCTGAGCTTACCCAGATGTAACAAAAAACCCCAGAGGCCAGGGGTGCCTGGGTAGCTCAGTTGGTTAAGCATCTGGCTATTGGTTTCAGTTCAGGTCATGATCTCAGGTTTCTTGAGTTCAAGCCCTGAGTCAGGCTCTGTGTGGACAGTGCAGAGCCTGCCTGGGATTCTGTCTCTCCCTCTGTCTGTGCCCCTCATCTGCTCATGCTCTGTCTCTCTGTCTCAAAATAAATAAATAAACTTAAAAAAAAAAAAAAAGAAAGAAAAGAAAAAGAAAAATCCCAGAGGCCAAAAATGAAGAAGGATCTGAAAACCAGGGCAGTAAGCCTGTGTAGTGACACTCCGAGGCAGTAACATAGGGGTTTGAGTTTACCTCTCGTAGCAGGACCAGAGATCAGGATTTGGGCTCGTTTTAGGTGAGAATGGAAACAGCACTCCTAACTTCAGTGGTTCTGCAGAGTGCTACAGAAGATGGACTAGAAAATATAACTACAAGCACAGGCAGCATCTAGGAGGCTTGTCTGACAGGCTGGGCTTTGCTTAGAAAAAAATTCTGAGAAATTCATAACCATAAGCATAATTTTATGGTTTTAAGATACATTTTCCTTGGGATTTTAGAACCCACCCCCTAATCCCTGGCCATTCTCTTTTCTTTTCTTCTTTTTTAATGTTTATTTTATTTCTTTTGAGAGAGAGGGAAAGTGCAACACACACGAGTGAGAGAGGGGCAGAGAGAGAGGGAGAGAGAGAATCCCAGGCAGCCTCTGCACTTTCAGCTCAGACCCTGATGGAGGGGTTTAAAGCCATCAACTGTGAGATCATGACCTGAGCTGAAATCAAGAGATGGATGCTTAACCCACTGAGCCACCCAGGTGCCCCCATTCTCTTTTCTAAGTTTCAGGTTCTCCTCATGCACCGTTGACGGGAATGCCAATTGGTGCAGCCACTCTGGAAAACAGTGTGGAGGCTTCTCAAAATATTAAAAATATAATTACCCTAGACCCAGAAATAACACTATTTGGAATATACCTAAAGGATACAAGAGTACTGATTCATAGGGGCATATGTACCCCGATGTTTATAGCAGTGCTTTCAACAATAGTCAAATTATGGAAAGAGCCCAAATGTCCATCAACTGGTGAATGGATAAAGAAGATGTGGCTTATATATATGATCAAATACTCTTCAGTGATGAGAAAGAATGAAATCTTGCCATTTGCAACAACATGGATGGAACTGGAGGGTATTATGCTAAGTGAAATAAGTCAGTCAGAGGAAGACAAATATCAAATATTTTCACTCATGTGTGCAATGAGAAACTTAACAGAAGACCATGGGGGAAGGGAAGGTGTAAAAATAGTTTCAAACAGAGAGAGAGGCAAACCATGAGAGACTCTTCAGTACAGAGAACAAACTGACAGTTGATGTGGGCGGGGGGGGGGGGGGGCGGAAATGAGTGATGGGCATTGAGGAGGGTACTTGTTGGGATGAGCACTTGGTGTTGTATGTAAGCGATGAATCACGGGAATCTACTCCCGAAACCAAGAGCACACTATATACACTGTATGTTATTAGCTAACTTGACAATAAATTATAAAATAATAATAATGTTTTAGATTCCTACTTTTCTCTGGAGCCCCCCGCATTTCCAGAATTCTGGAATTCCAGAAAACTTCTAAAATTTTTCTGGTTCATTATATAGAGCAATTTAGTTCTCTTTCATCTCTACTTCTGTCCACTTTGATTTATCTGGGACTTTTCCTTTCATAACCAAAATCACATTAATGCATTTTGCAGTCAAAGGAACCAGGACCCCAAGAGGAATGGTGCTGTGTTCTTGGAATCCCAAAGGGGCTGCTGCTACCGCATTTCAGTTTTGTGTTGTTTTTAAGTTAGCAATTTCCTGTCATTCAATTAATGTTTAATTAACTGTCTCTTGGGAGCGAAAAGGGAAGACAGTCAAAGAAAAAGAGGCAAAGGAATCAGTTAAGTTAAAAATTAGGGTTTTGGGGCACCTGGGTGGCTCAGTCGGTTAAGCGTCCGACTTCACCCGGGTCACGATCTCGCGGTCCGTGAGTTCGAGCCCCGCGTCAGGCTCTGGGCTGATGGCTCAGAGCCTGGAGCCTGCTTCCGATTCTGTGTCTCCCTCTTTCCTTGCCCTTCCCCCATTCATGCTCTGTCTCTCTCTGTCTCAAAAATAAATAAACGTTAAAAAAAATTAAAAAAAAAAATTAGGGTTTTGTGGTAATCCCAGTCCCGCAATATGCTGCATTGTTCCCAAACAGGACTGCAGCCTCAAGAAAGAGACATTAGTAGGAAAGAAACCAGACCATTTCCTATTTCCTTCCACAGTGATGGACTTGCCTTGGTTAAAAATGATTCTAAAGACATTTTTATTATTTTGTTTTATCTATCTATCTATCTATCTATCTATCTATCTATCTGTCTATCTATTTGCTTGTTTGTTCATTTTTGGAGAAAAAGAACACAAGCAGTGGAGAGGGGCAGAGGAAAGAGAGAGAATCCTAAGCTGGCTCCATGTTAAGCATGTCCTATGACCCTGAGATCATGACCTGAGCTGAAATTGAGAGTCAGACACTCAACCCACTGAGCCACCCAGGCGCCCCTAAAAATGATTCTAAATGACTCCCCCCACCCCCCCCCCCAGTTGTTTTGATTTCCTCTGTGTTCAACTAGGTATGTTAAGGCCAATTCATTTAGAAATCTCTGTTTGACAGAAATAGAGGTGTGCTCGAGTCCACATTGTGGTCTTTAATTAATTAATTAATTAATTAATTAATTTTCTTCAAGTTTTTATTTAAATTCCAGTTAGCGTTAGTTTCAGGTGTAGAATCTAGTGAGGTTGAGGTCTTTACTGACTGGAAACTGAGCAAGTCATATAGGGCTGGGAAGAGTCTTTTTTTTAGTGTTTAGATACCTTACACCCTTCGTGACATCATTTTCTGAAGAACTTCTTAGTCATGGAATTTCTACGGCATCAAATATATAAAGCCCTAATTTAGGAAATGTTTGCCTGGCCTTCTCAGATATCTCAATTCCCCAAAGAATAACATGTATAATGTATAAGGAATGAAATGGTACGAAAGCAAGCACGCAGGCTCCAGTTCTGTTCATAAAAAGATTCTGAAAACAGCCACTTGGTGGCAGCAAAAGGCATGTTTTAAGCTTAGACTGCCTCACCATGTGGTAGGCAGGTTTTCTCTGAAGAGAATCTTTCTTCTTTTGAATTTTTGAAACTTGGGTTGAAATATTTGCCTTCCTAATTGTTAGTGAGCTTTCTGAAGAAACCCACCTAGTGATCTCTATAATAAGTACTTATTATGTGATGCACTTGGCCTCTTTTTATGTTCTAAAACAAGTTTAAATAATAGTATATATAAACACATAGGCACGCATGCACACACACACATATACACACATGCATATATATACATGTTTATAGACTTATTCCAGTATTACAAGGATAAATGTTGTGTTTAGCACTGAGGAAATTAGACACTTGACAGACTGATAAAATTTCCTCTGTGAACTGGAATAACTTTCCACAGGGTGCATCCTACTTAGGGCAGGATATGAAGAAGCTGACGTTTTCTAGTTATAATGACAAAGTTTTCTTCTTCCTAATACACATCTTTTTCCAGAGAAGTGTTGCAAATATTAATTAATACATCAATATGTGTTAAGTGTTGCCGAGACAAAAATTGAGAACTGAGTGAGACAAAGTGATTTGATTCAGGCAAGTTTGAAAATAAATATTAGTGTTCATATTCAGAATCTGGAAAAAAATGAAGGTAAGAATTTGTTGATGGGTGTAATGAAGATGGAATAGACCGTCTCCGTTCTGTTCTGTTTCTGATCAGTTTTAGTAAGTAAGAACTTATGTGGAGAGCTCATTAAATGTCTGGGTGTGGTAAGCACATTCAGTGGATGTGCTGTAAGGGTGATAGGCCTAGGAGTGGTGACAGGAGGAAATACTTAAAATAGACACTTTCCTAAAATCTGAGATGCATAGCTTTTATGTACAGAGGGAACAGCAAAAGCAAGCAAGAATGAGTAGGAAAAAAAAGACCAAGCAAGAGACTGGCACAGACTTGTCTACAGGCTGGATGAAACGGTTCAAGCGCTAATGCTCTCTCAAGGGTATGTGCACAGCTGACCTAGACCTTAGCCCCCATGCTCTTCTTATCCTCATTTTGTAAAGAATGACTGTTACTCTGGTCCATCTGTGTGTCCATATGTCATATCAGAAAAGACTGATTTATAGCTTTAGTTTCTGTTGCTAGAGGTCTAGGTTTCGGCCCATTATTTTTCCCAAAGTTGAGTTACACTTTAATGGAAAAATTCAGGGTGAAATTTCACTCCATGCAGTACTTTTTTCCTTCCTATGTCCACTATTTTTAAAACCTTCACTAATGCTTTCAGATTCCTTACTCAAACATTTTTTTCTCTTTCTGGTCACCACTGATCTAGATAGTTACAGCTGTGGTGCATGTTTCTTTCTGTTAAGAACCCTGATTTTCACTTGCTATTTTTCAAGTACAAAGTTGGTGACCTGTTACCGTTGTTTACACTGGTAGCTTCCTTTGGAGGAAGGGACGTTTGTGTGTGTGTTTTGTTGTTTTTAAAAGTGCTATATTTATTTTGGGAGATGGCAAGAAAAAATTTAAATGGTCTTTTGTAATGTTAAACACTACAGTTTTTGTGTGAGGTAAACTAACAACACTATTAATGTCCCAAATTATCCATTTAAATTTTAGTAAATGAAAAGAGAGATCTATTGTTTTTCAAGGGGTGGGCCTAGAGGGACAGAGGAAGGGTGGAGTCCCTGGGCTGGGTTTAGAAGCTGGGATGGGGGGAAAGCTTGGCTGTAGGTATTCATGAAGTCTGAAAATACTTGAGTCAATAGCTGAAAAGCTTGATTGGCTGCTAATGCAAGGCTGAATGCAAATTCTGCTGGAGTGGTGCTTTACATAATTTGTTGGCTTCATTCTTAATTAGGCTAAACATTGACTTGCTTGTACGATTAATTCACAATAATAGTACAATTAATTACCAAGGCTGGGAGTAAGGGGCCTGAGCTGGTTGCTGAGAATGGGCTGGAGAGAAGAAAAGTTGGAAGTGAATGGCTGGGTCTGGTCGTAGGGGCTGACCCAGTGGGGTGCTGGAGGGAGGGAGGCAGGCTTGGTGAGAGAGAAAGGGAGGGAGGGAAGGGAAAGGGGAGTGGGTGGGGGAGGGTCGGGCAAGGGAGAAGGAGACTTACTTAGCCAGCCAGAGGCAATATAGCAATAGGGCACAGTTGGCTGCTTTTAATAGTATTGGTTTTGCATTACTTGGTTTTGATAGTACAAAGGTAAAATAGCGCAGCACAGCCAAATTATCACGAGTTTACTGTAAGTGTTGTCTGAATTGATGAAGTTTTAAAACACTAACGAAAAACACAATCGATGTTGCATCCTTATTACTGTGTGCGAGTGCATTATTATCTGTCCAGAATCGACATTGTTTTGGCACACTTAAGAGGTGTTCCATGATCCTTGTTTACAGTTGCTTATTTCGACTCTCTCATTAAATAGTTTATCAGCTTGTTACCGGGGAAAAATTCGAATGCGGCAATTGAAAGACCTGGACTTTAGCCCCATCTTAGCCGCTCACTGGCAAAAATAACTTGGAAAAGTTAGACCGTTTCTCATTTTTAAGACATAGGTTGCTGTTACAGGATTGTTACTGGGTTTACTATTATCAACCTCACCATTATTATTGTTAATCTTGGGGAAATGCATGCTTCCAAAGTGGAGAAACAAACTAAACATAATCTCGGTCACCATTGGCTTTGCTTTGTACGGAGGGCAATGTGTTGTCCTAGAAATAGCATGGACTTGTGTGCTGACACTCTTTTTTGCTATGTGACCCCAGGCAAACTTCACTATCGGAGCCACGGAGCCACATTTCCACTGATGCAAAATGGGGATGTTAGTACTGCCTTAAGGTTGTTGTGACAATCAAAGAAGACAATGTGTGCAAAGAGATTGGTGTGTTGCCCACCATGTAATGAGCTCCTAATAAGTGTTAGTTGCTTTTATAATAATAGAAAATATATTTTAGTTTCTCAAGTACTTTGGCTCTCAGTAAGTATTAGTTATAATGATAACAGTAAGTACTTTGGCCATTATAACAAAATGATATAATACATGTCAATGATCTTACTACTTTATTGTCATTACAACTATGGTGATTATTATCAATGTATGCAAACTAGCACTAGTAGGTCTTCAATAAATATTAATTTCCTATGCCATAATAGTACATAATACATAATCTTAAATATACTTGCATTATAGAGTCAGATTAGTATATGCAATACATAGCACTCAGTTCAAGGGCTATGAATGCATCTTTATGAATATACATAAACTGTTCCTTATTTTTCATCAATGAAAAGCAAATACACAGAGCTAATATAATATTTAATCAGGATTCAGAAGAGGAAATCAAACATATATTAAGTTACTAAATGATTATTTGCTAAGTTTGTCTTTTTTGAAAAGAGGGAACATTTGGTGAAATTATTGATGATAACATGGGAATTAATGACGTGGCAGTCATGCATCTGTGCATGTGTGTGAATATCCATTATCCAGAGACTGTGTAATAATGAATATCTTTAATTTTCATCTCAGTCCCTTTTTCCCAGTGGTGAACATGTAGGAAATCATTACTTTCCAGGCATGAAAAGTTGATGTATATGATAGCCTGAGGCTTACGTTTTATCAGAAGTTATATAGTTTAATTTAATAAATGAATAAGAGGGACCCAGCACAAGCTGAGAAAGTGACATTTCGGTGACAAGTAACCCCCTTTGTCACCTATTAACCCCATAGTTATTCTTGAGGGAATCAGAGAACCAGTAAACAGAATTCTGTTAATAAAATGTTTCATCATTCCGATCGTTCCCTGTCAAGGTAACATCACTTGTAGCACTGTTGTGTTCACTACTCTGGCTGCTGAGTCAGGAATGTCTACAACTTCTACTCTTGCACCGGATCGGGAGGATAGTGCCTTTCTGTGGTAAAGATAAATGAGCCCCGCTTGTGTTTTCCTCGAGAGGAGAATCTCATTGGAACTGCTTAGCTTCTTTCTATTTCAGTTTCCTTTAGGCTACTGCCAGGGTACCCTGACGCTCTACTTTTTTTTTTTTTTTTTCTTAGAGAAGCAAATGTGCATAAAATACTTGAACCAGTTAGTTACAAAAGACATAGAAAAACATCATATTTAAGTAATGTATTAAATGGATACCCTTACCTAATTGAAAAAAAAAAACCTGCTTTACGTCCTTTACAATAAAAGATTAGTAAAATATACACAAAATATGAAGACAGAAAAGGGGTATTAGATTTTGACTTGTATTTTGTAGACTACATAGTTTAATCCTCTCCCCCCAAAATGCATATTTTAAAAGATGAGGAGGATGGTTCCCAGGGATGTTGCAAAGCATTAAGATGTTCAGCATTCTGTGTAATAATAGAGAAGAATATATACCACATGTTCAGTTTTTTAGGAAAAATGTTAATAGATTTCTTTGCTTCAAGATCATCCATATACTACCTAAATATGCACATTTAAAACAATTTTTTTTCTTAATGTTTTATTTATTTTTAAGACCGAGAGAGACAGAGCATGAGTGGGGATGGAGCAGAGAGGGAGAATCTGAAGCAGGTTCCAGGCTTTGAGCTGTCAGCACAGAGCCCGATGCGGGGCTCAAACTCACGAACTGTGAGATCATGACCTGAGCCAAAGTCAGATGCTCAACCGACTAAGCCACCCGGGCGCCCCTAAATATGCACATTTTTAATATAAAATGTATATTATATGTAATAGTATGTGTTATTCAATATACTGTTATACATGTATATGTATATATAATATTTATTAGATAGTCAAATTTATTTATTAAACCATTTTACTTTTATTAGAGAATTTGATGTGCAAACTTAAAGCTAAGCATATAAAATAAATCATTGATCAGGGCACCTGGGTGGCTCAGTTGGTTAAGCGCCAGGCTTTTGATTTTGTCTCAGATCATGATCTCACAGTTCGTGAGATTGAGCCCCACATTGGGCTCTCTGCTGACGGCGCAGAGCCTGCTTGGGATTCTCTCTCTCTCCCCACCTCTCCCTCCCCCTCCCCCTCCCCTGCCCCTCCCACTGCTCGTGTGTGTGCATGCACTCTCTTTCTCTCAAATAAATAAACTTAAAAAAATGAATCATTGATGATAAAGTTATAAGTTACTACAGAGAGATAAGAGGCTGTAGCTTATACTGAACCTTACAGTGACATCTTAACTGAATATGTGGATCTACATAAAACTGATAAGTGAACAGGATTACATAGGTCTTAAATGAGTAACAGATATGATATTTCTGTTAGGATCATGTTAAGTTAACACAAGGCTCAGCAGAAAGGACAACTAAGCTACAGAACATCAGCTGCTTAAACAATTCACTTGTCTGGATAGGGTGGCCTTGATTATCACTTTACTACATCATCTAAGGTAAGTCAGTTTAGGGTAAGTTTCTAAAAATTCAATGACCTAAATTAAACTAGTAGAAAAGCTAGATTTGTGCACCTATTTGGGGAATTGCTTCTAGAGACTTTATTACCTAGACTCATCAGGCTTTGGGAGGGTTTTTAATTAAAATTCACAATAGCCATTTTTCCTTATCTTTCGTAGGAGCAAGGTATCAGACACTGTTGATCTGTTTGAGATCAGCCTCATTGATTAAAAGAACATTTTTTGAGTACCTACTTTGGGCACTGATTACCAGTTACAGTTTAAAGACTGATCTCCTTGAGATCAAACAAGTATCCAGAGCTGGTTCAGCTCTGGAGGCAGGTCACAGGCACATTTTCATCATAGCCAGACAATGAATGATGATGAGTTACAAAGACAAGGTAGGAGTCTAGGGCAAGGAGATCCAAGTCAAGGTTGGCAACCAGAGGTTACCTATCATGGTTAGAGACTAAACTCATAGATTACTTAAGAATCAGCAACAAGGCAGAGCTAAAGTCAGGAGTTTGGAGAACTTAATGAACACCGTGGATCTTCTTCCCCAGCCTCCTAAATTTTGCGTACAGTGTGAGGGAGTTTATGGGCTCCATGTTAAAAGCCACTGAAGTTGGTATCTCAGAATTAGAACACTGAACAGGAGGCTCCAGTGATAAGATCTTAAAACTAAGATCCTACCAGTCAGGATGGGTTAGAGTCTGTGTCAGTAACAAACAAATCCAAAATTTCAATGGCTTAAGGCAATGAAATTTGTTTTTTACTCACACTATACTTCATTGTGAGTCGATTGGAGGACTCTGCTTCATCATCCTCCCTCTGGGACCGTGGTTGAAATAGTAACTACATTGTAATGTTGAGAGTTGCTCCTGGAGTCCCAGGGAAATAATTCAACATTCTGATGGAATGTAACTTCTTCTCACAATTTTTTTTTAACTGTGTAAAAAACATCTTTCTTTTTTTTTTAACTAAAAAATTAAAAAAAATTTTTTTAATGTCTATCTACTTTTGAGAGAGACAGACTGTGAGTGGGTTAGGGGCAGAGAGAGAAGGAGACACAGAATCCAAAGCAGGCTCCTGGCTCCGAGCTGTCAGCACAAAGCCTGACATGGGGCTCGAACTCATGAGCTGTGAGATCATGACCTGAGCCAAAGTCAGACGCTCAACCAACTGAGCCCCCCAGGCACCCCAAAAATTTTTTTTAATTTAAATTTTAGTTAACATACAGTGCAATATTGGTTTCAGGAGTAGAATTTAGTGATTTATCACTTACATACAACACCCAATGCTCATCACAACAAATGCCCTCCTTGATACCCATCACCAATTTGGTCCATCTCCCACCCACCTCCCTCCTTCAACTCTGTTTGTTCTGTATCACTGAGAGTCTCTTGGGGTCTGTTTTCCTCTCTCCTCTTCCCCTTCCCCTCCCCTGCTTCCCATATGTTCATCTGTTTTATTTCTTAAATTCCGCATATGAGTGAAATCATATGGTATTTGTCTTTCTTTGATTGATTTATTTCACATAGCAGAATAATACATTCTATTTCCATCCATGTCATTGAAATGGCAAGATTCCATTCTTTTTGATAGCTGATTAATATTCCATTATATATATATATATATATATATATATATATATATACATACATATATATATATACACACACACACACCCCACATCTTCTTTATTCATTCATTAGTTGATGGACATTTGGGCTCTCTCCATAGTTTGGCTATTGTTGATAATGCTGCTATAAATTTAAGGGTGCATGTACCCCTTCAAATCTGTGTTTGTATCCT
The DNA here is from genome assembly GCF_027475565.1 of Acinonyx jubatus. Classification (NCBI taxonomy): domain Eukaryota; kingdom Metazoa; phylum Chordata; class Mammalia; order Carnivora; family Felidae; genus Acinonyx; species Acinonyx jubatus. The sequence continues at coordinate 69,870,404 of NC_069387.1, forward strand.
TTGGGTAAATACCTAATAAGGCAGTTGCTGGATCATAGGGTAATTCTATTTTCCATTCTTTTCAGGAACCTCTTTACTATTCTCCAGAGTGGCTGCACCAATTTGCATTCCTATCAACAGTGCAAGAGGGTTCCCCTTTCTCTGCATTCTCTTCAACACCTATTGTTTCTTGTATTGTTAATTTTAGGCATTCTGACAGGTGTAAGGTGGTATCCGATTGTGGCTTTGATTTGTATTTCCCTGATGATGAGTGATGTTGAGTATCTTTTTATGTGTCTGTTAGCCATCTGGATGTCGTCTTTGGAAAAGTGTCTATTCATGTCTTCTGCCCATTTCCTACCTGGGCTGTTTGTTTTTTGGGTGTTGAGTTTGTTAAGTTCTTTACAGATTTTGGATACTAACCCTTTATCAGATATGTGATTTACAATTACCTTCTCCCATTCCACAGGCTGCCTTTTAGTTTTGTTGATTGTTTCCTTCACTGTGTGGAAGCTTTTGATTTTGATGAGGTCCCAATAGTTCATGTTTGCTTTTGTTTCCCTTGCCTTTGGTGACATATCTAGTAAGAAGTTGTTCTGGCCAAGGTCACAGAGGTTGCTGCCTGTGTTCTCCTCAAGGATTTTGATGGTTTCCTGTCTCACATTTAGGTCTTTCATCTATTTTGAATTTATTTTTGTGTATGGTGTAAGAAAGTGGTCTAGTTTCATTCTGCATGTCACCGTCCAATTTTCCCAACACTACTCGTTGAAGAGACTGTCTTTTTTCCATTGGATACTCTTTACTGCTTTGTTAAAGACTAGTTGACACACAACTTTGATTAGCACTAATTACTTGGCCCCAACCAAGCACAAGGAGACTGGAAACTGTATCCAGGAAGAATTAGGATATCAGGAAGCACATAATCGCTTCCTAGTTGAGGTAAGAGTGGCTGCATATGGTAGTCAGTAGCATTATTCCAGGTACATGGTATGATTGCAGTTCCAAGCCTCCTTCTGCACTTTCTAACAGTGTCTTTCTTCCTATAAAGGGGATATATATATAATGATTTTTTACAAAATCATTGTAACTATGATGTGACAGAAAAGGAATGAATGAATTTCACATCAAAATCTGATTGATGTGTATGCAGAATCTAATCTAGTTGTATGCAGTGTTAATATCATATGGCCAATCAGGTAATTAAAAGCACAGTAATTGATCAGAGAAATCTATTTGATAGCAGGAAGGAATGGTTTCAAGGTATTATTGATCGATTGATAGTTAACATGCTCTGGTTCAGTTCTTGTGTACCTCTAGTATACATTTTGATTTGGTGAATATATTCATTGTGTTGGGTGTTTCTCATGCCATGTCTGTTCTGAACACTTTCAATGTCATCTGTGATTATTAGAAATAAATGAGTTGAGTTAGTGGATTTAGGAGAAAAGACACTGGTCAGTGGGACCTTATGAAGATATGGGTAAATATATAATTTGTCAGAGAAATTATGAGATGTTTTGCCTTCTTATGTCTACAAAATTGGGATAGGTCAAGAACACAGCTGGAATTTGATCAATTAGAATAGAGAATCCAACTGAGGCTGAACTTATGCACTCCTCCTGGTTGCCCTGGCAACAGGGCCCCCTTTCCATGCTAGCAATATTATAGTGTGAGTGAAGAAATAATTGGAGGTACAGAAATATTTGTTCAAGTCAACTCCTCCTTCTGGGAAAGTTAAGGAGGAGTTTGCTAAAGGCAAAAGATGAGGTCATGAGAGGGGAAGAATTTGAATTAAAAAAGAAAAAAAAATAATTAAATTGAACCTGAGCCTGAAAGCTTCTGGGCATAGCACTGCTCATAGCAATGTTTCTTCCCAACTTTGGTTGAAGGCAGAGTAGATAGTAAATCACATGGTTGCACATCTACGTTATCTCTTTCATTGTAGCCCAGGAAAAGCACTGGACTGGGAAATTGTGACCTGTATAATTGGCTTGGATTGGAGCCATCTGCTTTGTGGATTGCTCTGTCTGCTCTTACAGCTAGCCAAGAAGTTCTCATTTGCCCAGAAGGGTTAAGAGGGAGTCAAAACAGCCTTGCCCATATTTTTCCTGTGAATTTAGCTTACTTTGTTTTTAATGTTGTCCTTAGGTGTATTTTATCCGTGCCACATATATCTTTCAAATTCTGCTCAATAGTCTGAGCCTTTTCTTCTTTTATTAAATATATGTCGACTGTGCACCACTGCTTGGAGAACAGAGAGATTGGGAAGAGTTAGCAATGAGCATTTCCTGTTTCACTTCTGCCTTTTCTTTCGCTGAACCCTTCCCACTAGCAAAAGAAGAGGATACAAGGTGATCCCTTTATCCCATTCCCTGTAGCCAGAGTAGAAATAAGGAAGAAAACTACAAAGCATTACTTAAACTGTGGTGTCGGGGCACTCTGACACATATGGTTGCCCTACCTAAAATCAGTAGGAGAGAATAGAGAGAGACCTGGATAGAAAAAGGATCATCTGAGGATGTTCTAGAAAGAATACTTGGCCTTGATGCACACTGAATATTCCTGGACAGTTGTAATTACTTTGTAGCCAAGTTCAGTTTCTAATAGGGACCATGAGATTGTTTCAAGATAGAGGATCTCATGGCCTCTTGTCCATGAATAACTTGTATCAGGTTAGAATATAGTAAGAATGAGTTCCTGGAAAGTTTTACAAATTCATGTTCATAGTAAAGCCTCAGGAAAGGCCTTATTATTGACCAAAGTGTGGTCAAGGTTAAGGACTGACTGACCAAGTGAATTCCATTTTCTGCTCGCATGACTATTGCTTCAGAAAATTTAAATACATTCCATTTTGCTTAAGGCAAACCTATCAAGATCCATTTTTTTTTCAATTCAGATCCCGATTGAAGTAAAGGGGGACCCCTGTCATAGGAGAAAATGACAGTAACTGTATGCAGTGGGCGGCCTTTGAGGTGGTCCTGATGTTCCCTGCTTCTGATATTCAAGCCAGTGTAGGGTGAGTGTAGGTTGAACCAAGTGGCTAGCTTTTAATGAATAAAATATAGTAAGATGATGGGGTATTATTTCTAAGATTAGACTTCTGTCTTGTTTGCCTTGTTTTCTGTCTGTCTCCATCTATGTCTCTGTCTGTCTGTCTGTCTCTGTCTTGGAACCCTTACTCTGGAGCAAAATTACCACACACAATTTCTGTAGTCTTATGGGAGGCCCGTGTGGCAAGGAGCTGTTTCCAAACATTCCTCAAGGACCTAAGACCCACCAGTAGTCATGTGAGTGTGTTTGTAAGCCAGGCCTCCCCAAATCAAGCCTTGAGAAGACTGTTGCCTCTGCTGGTGTGGGAACTGTAGCCTGTGACCTGGCCTCTGAGCCAGAGGATGCTGTTCAACTGTGCTCAGATTGCTGACCCACAGAAATTGTGAGATAATAAATGCTTACTGTTACAAACCACTACATTTTGGGACAATTTATTCCTCAGCAGTGAATAGTTAATATACTGTACTTAAATAATGGGTTCTGTGTGATGAAAATGTTCAGAAAGAAAAAAAATACATAGACACAGACACACAACAGACACACACACACACACACACACACACACACACACACACACACATCTAGAATTGCCACAAAACAAATTCCCTTTGTATGCTGTGTAGTTTTTCCTATACTCTTCTTCAGTCTCTGCACTAATTTTATTTTCTGCTCCATGCTTTTCTGGATATCTTCCTCCATGTTGATGGTGGGGAAACGTTAAAGCTGTCCCATAAAATATTAGCAAGTAATCAACAGAGAACCCAGTCTCAGGCTTAAAGACCATGCATTGCATTATACAATGTATATTTGGGAGAAGCACTACAGGTCTTTCTTAGGAAAACCAAAAGGAAAATTTTCCTGTGAGTTTTCATAAAGAGAACCCTCTAAAATGTAGAGAATGACATCCTCAAGAACATTCCTAACAAATCCTTACAGTAAATATAACAGTGAATTTTAAATGATTGTTTGTTTGTTTGTTTATTTATTTATTTATTTATTTATTTATTTACTTGGAGTGAGAGAGAGAAAGGGGAGGGGTGGAGAGAGAGAGAGAGAGAGAGAGAGAGAGAGAGAGAGAGAATCCCAAGTAGGCTCTGTGCTGTCAGTGGAGAGCTTGACACAGAGCTCTATCCCACGAACTGTGAGATCATGACCTGAGCTGAGCCCCACAGGTGCCCAACAAAGAAGATTTTTTAAATGTTTTATTTATTTGAGAGAGAGAGAGACAGAGACAGAGACAGAGGAAGTGGCAGAGAGAAGAGAGGACAGAAGATCCAAAGTGGGCCCTGCACTGTCAGTGCAGAGTCTGATGCAGGGTTCAAACTCATGAACTGTGAGATCCTGACCTGAGCCAAAGTCGGTCACTTAACCTACTGAGCCACCCAAGCGGCCCAATAATAATTTTTAATGACCTATTTCCTTCCAAGTCTGTCAATATGGTCTTTATTTCTAGTCTTAATGACTAATCTAATTGTAGGTATGGCACCCAGGTAAAACTTAACTAGCTTCCAAGGAGAATGTCTTCCATATTTGCCCTTTTCAACAACAGCAAGCTTGATACCACATCAGAGAGGTGTTAGTCAAATTTCTTCTGCAGATGGTGGGTTGTCTTTTAAGAATGGTTTAAAGTTCTACCTTGTGACCAAGGAAAGCATAGTTGGCAGGTAACTTCTTAAATTCTTTTCTAGGTGTAGAATTCTATGATCTTTTTCCTCAAGCCTAATTTTAGTATTTGCTACAGAAAAGGTAACATATTTGGCTTGAAAAACCCACTGAAGGAAGATTATGTTCAGCAACTTCCCATACTATTCTGACTATAGGGGTAGCTAAAACGCTACAGGAATTTTCAGTTTCTTTCTTTAGCACAGTACAGATTCTTAGAGTCATCAGATTATAGGTGCCATATACCACTTCAATTTAGGAATAATGGTGTCATGCTCTTTTAGTTAGGCATGAGAAAGTACCTGTACTTAAAACTATTTCCAGACTTGGCAGTTTTTACTGCAGCCTGCACATGTGCAAATAATTCTTACTAAAATTACTTAACACTTCCTCATGAGCCATGTGTGACACACTGATTTATGAGTATATCCTTTTAGTAGGAAATGAGTTTGAATTTTACTTTAGGAAGTAAGAGTTATATTGCAAGCGGAAATATAAAAAGATAGATAAAAATCCTTTCAGCTAGTAATGTCACAACATCTCTAATCAAAGAAAGCACAACAGAGCCACAGGAATATCCTTTTACTTTGTAGAATGAAGCAAAAAAATTCCCTTTAATGTTTCAAAAGAGGATAGAAGCAAAATATTCTTTGTGATAGACGTTTGTTAATGTGCAGTGCAGATTTATTATTATGTCTTCAAAAATTAATTTAAAATCACACCCCCCACCTTCATATAAAGTCCTTGGAGGCTTCCGGCATTCACCTTGTACTTGTTCCATTCTGTCGTCTAGTAACTTGGTGATTATCCCTTTCACTCACTAAGAGGCTTTAGCACCTATCTCCGTCTTGCTCTTTGCCACGAGTCTTGACATCATCGTGTGCAGGTCCCAAATCTACTTGGTCACCTGTGATCTCCTAGTCAAACCAACCAATGGATATCTCTCAGTCTTTATTTTGCTCTACCGGAGAGGGGGAGGGAGCTCTAGCACTTGGCACTTACCACCTTTCCTGCCATCTTGAAATGCTCTACCTTCTTGGTTTTTGATGCCATACCTTTCCCTCCTTTCTTTATTCTCTCCTCTCATGGTACTGCTCTTATAGTGTTCTTTAGGCTCCCATCACTCAGGGTTGTAGTCTGATTTTCTTATTCTATTCAGGCTCCTTGAATGAGATCGACCTTTTGGCTTAATTGACTATTTTTATATGTGTGATTCTAAAATATTTATATTTATCCCTAATTTTAGTTCTGAGTTTCATATCATACTGACTAATATCTATTTGAGTATATCAACAATATTCAAGCTAAATAAATCCACAGTTGAACTCATTTCACACCCCAGACCCCACCCCTGCCGGCTTCCTCTGTTCCCTACCAGTGAATGGCTCATTAGCTAACCAGTTGCTAAGGCCAAACACTTAGATATTGTTCATTCTTTCTTGTGGTCCCTTATCTCAGACGTGCGGTAAATCACAGAGACTCTTTGATTCTACCTGTTAAGTGTTTCTCAAATCCATCTACGTAGACTTATCCTTACTGCTACTCTCCTAGTTTCTTCCTTGGATTTCTGCAGCGGCTACCCCCTTCTCATTCATTTTCCATACTGTGGTGATTCCTCTAAAACCTGGATATTCCTGCTTACAACTCTGCAGTGGATTTTCATTGTCTTCATAATAAAGTCCAAGTTTATAAGGCTCTAAATAATGTGGCCCCAGCTCACCTCTTTATTCTGCCCTTTTGTTCCTTTTGCCAAAACACTAAGTTTGTCCAAAGTGAACTTCTTTTACTTCTATGAATAAAATTTATGCTTTCTCACTCCTGGGTCTTCAAATAAGTCCCTCCACCCACCACCCCCTTTCCCATTGCTTATTCTCTGGCTAGCTCATATTTATTCAGGTGTCTCCTTAGATGGCTACTTAAAGGTCAGGAAAAGTGTTCCTTCTATATGTTCTCATAATATCATGCATCATCCACATCATAACATTCACCACACTGTGTTTTAATTGCCTTTTTACCCCTATATATTTCCTATCAAATTGTGTTTTGAGGGCAGTGTTACCTACCAATGCTTGACAATATTTTGATTCTCCTCTTCTTCTCAAATACAGAGATTTTATTTCTGTATCTCTGAGCCCTCTTACAGTTAGAGCATGTGACTGTAACCAGAAGTGATGTGTGCCATCATTGGCCCAGGCCCTTTCCCTGATGTATGGTTCTTCATGCTTTGTTCTTCTAACGTGGCCTCTAAGACCACATGATCCAGATGGTTCAGCTACCAGGTGATGAGCCTGTGTCAGCCCAGGTGCCCGAGTGAGCAGAGGCCCATGCATGGCACAGGTAGCATGAGTGAGAAACAAACGTGTGTTGTGTAAAGGCACAGAGATTTTTGGTGGTTTATTATCACAGCATTATGTAGCCTGTTCTGTCCAATGCAGGCAGGGCTTGTGTCTCTGTCCTTTGCTGTGCTATTAACTGCACCTAGTGCAGTGCCCACCTGGCACATATTAAGTACTCAGTAAATATTTGTTGATTGAGGGGACTTACTGAGTTTTCCTTTCAAAAGATGCATTAATTAGCAACATATAAAAGTGACATTAAAAAAATTTTTTTTTCTTAATATTTATTTATTTTTGACAGAGTGGCAGAGTGTGAGCAGGGGATGGACACAGAGAGAGGGAGACACAGAACCCAGAGCAGGCTCAAGGCTCTGAGCTGTGAGCACAGAGCCCGATGCGGGGCTCAAACTCATGACCGGTAAGATCATGACCTGAGCCGAAGTTGGACGCTTAACTGACTGAGTCCCCCAGGCGCCCTAAAAGTGACATTTTAAATGATACTCCAGTGACCTGAAAGTGTTAACGTAATTCTTAATTGTCTAAGTTGCTTCCAGAGAATGCATGACTACCACATATAGGAAAATCTTACAAATACTTCAGTATATTACCCAACTAAAAGTAACACTACTGACCCCACACATTAGTTAGATATGTATTTCGAGTACTTTTTCTAGGAGTGATGTATCTACAGGGCTACTGTTTTACTACGGATGTTTTATTTATTTGTTCTTTAGCTCCAGTCAGCCTTTCAGAACTTTTCAGCTCACTCATCATATTTTGTCAGCCTTTCTCCATGACAGGGTGTTTACAGGTAGGATGAAAATATAAAGCTACTTTACAGCCGGAAGTTGTTACTCTGAGTTAAATGATGGATGCATGCTCTTTTTACGACATTGAGGTACTTTTTATGTCACATCAATACCTTAATATCTACCATCTGAATATGCCAGTTGCAGACTTGGCTGGGCTGATATCTGATAGTGGAAGAGTGCTTCTTTCTTGTTCTCTTGGAAGAACAGGATTTCCATTCTTGTTTCTTGTGGTCTTAATCTATATAGATAAGCAAAATTGATAATCTATCCTTTTATCTTACCTTACCTTGTTTTTTTAAAAAATTTTTTAACGTTTTTTTATTTTTGAGATAGAGAGAGACAGAGCATGAATGGGGGAGGGTCAGAGAGAAGGAGACACAGAATCGGAAACAGGCTCCAGGCTCCGAGCTGTCAGCACAGAGCCTGACGTGGGGCTTGAACTCACAGACTGCGAGATCATGACCTGAGCTGAAGTCGGCCGCTTAACTGACTGAGCCACCCAGGTGCCCCAGTTACCTTGTTGTAGATGTACATTTTTGTTGTCTTTCATTCCAGTTATTATGTGTTTGATACAACCTCCTCAACTTTGGTCCAACGTGGAAATAGATTTCTTTTGTACTAAATACCATAAAGTAGACAATTACATCTTCTGTCTTTATATCCTTGTCCCAGCTTTATTGAGTTATAATTGACAAAAATTGTATATATAATTAGGTTTACAGTGTGATGAATTGATACATATAAACATTGTGAGATGGTTATCATAATCAAGCTAATTAACATATCTATTATCTCACATAGTTACCTTTTTTGCACATGTGTGTATATGTGTGTGCAGTGAGAACATTTAAGATCTACTCTCTTAACCCATTTCAAGTATACAGTACTTCTTGTGGTTAACTGTAATCACATTGATGTAGTTTTTAGATGTCTGGACCATATTCCTCTTGCATACCTTAAAACTTTATACTCTTTGATAGACATCTCACCACTTCTTCTTCCTCCAACCCCTGACAACCACTGTTCTACTCTGCTTCTAGTAGTTCAACTGTTTAGATTCCACATGTAAGTAAGATCATGCAGTATTTATCTTACTGTGCCTGGCTTATTTCTCTTAGCATTACATCCTCAAAATTAATACATATGACAAGATTTTCTTCTTTTTAAAGGCCAAACAATATTCTGTTATGTACATACACACACATCGTATTTTTTTTATCCATACATCCTTTGATAGACGCTTAGTTTGTTTCCATTTATCTTGGCTACTGTGAATAATGCTACGGTGAACATGAGCATACAGGTTTCTCTTTGAGACAATGATTTCCTCCTCTTTGGGTATATACCTAGATACAGGATTACTGGATCATGTGGTAGTTCTATTTTTAATCTTTTGAGGGGCCGCCATACTGTTTTCCATGATGGCTGTACCAATTTACATTCTCACTAGTAGTGTACAAGGGTTCCCTTTTCTCCACGTCCTTGCCAGTACTTGTGTTTTTGGTGACAGCTATTCTAACAGGTGTGGAATGATATCTCATTGTGGTTTTGAATTACATTCCTCTGATGATAAGTGATGTTGAGCATTTTTTCATATATTTGTTGACAACTTGTATATCTTCTTTTGAGATTTGTATCCTTAAGAATATCGACATGTCTGTTAATACTATGTTATGCTAACGAATAGCTTTTTGAGGTTTAGTTTTATTTATGAAAATTTAGGTGGCAGTCCAAAGCTCAGGAAGGTGAAGGATGTATTAAGAACCAGGACAGGGACGCCTGGGTGGCTCAGTTGGTTAAACATCTAACTTTTGACTGTGGCTCAGGTCATGATCTCACGGTTTGTAAGTCTGAGTCCTGTATTGGGCTCTGTGCTGATAGCATGGAGCCTGCTTGGGCTTCTTTGTTTCTCTTCCTCTCTCTCTGCCACTCTCCTGCTTATGCATACTCTCTCTATCAAAATAAATAAATAAATTTAAAAAAGGAAAAAAGGAGGGCTATGCATACAACTCATCAAAATCAAAATGCCATTCAGCATTTGCCCTCAAATACTGGACAGCAAATGAATTTGTTGCCACCTCACAAAAGCCCTGCCTTGAACTGCCACTTGTCTGCCTTATAACTCATCTTTCCTGTGACCTAGTTCTTAGCCTGGTTTTTGTCTTTAAGTTGTCACTATAAAATCTCTAACTGGGCTATGTCCATGGTTGCATTGTTCCTTTTAGTAGTCTCAAAATTGTATCTTTATTTTTTACTGTATCAGAGAATATGGCCAGGAAGACAAATTGTATTTGCTAGGGGAAAAATGAAATTAGTTCTATATGTCCTTGACTATATATATTTGTGGTTGTTTTGGGGTCAGGCAACTCTGCTTCAGGTCCTGTCTCTGCCACTTTTCTAACTCTCTTGTCTTAGGCTATAAGAATTATAGATAATATTTATCAAGATCTTCCTATTTGCCTAGTACTGTATTACATGATTTATGTATGTCATTTTATTTATTTCTCATAAAAATCTTAGGAGGAGAGACCGCTGACAGTGGTTAAGTAGTTTGCCGATGGTCCAGTAGCTGATAGATTAGGCACGGTCAGAATTTAGATTTCAGGCTTTCTGACTCAAGAGAACCTGCACTTTTAGCCACACTGAGTTTTTCTAGGTATAAAGTAAAAATGATAATACCTATTTTATGGAACTAGCTTGGTGATTAAGTAATATAGTGTATAAAAAGTGCATTCTTTTTTTAAATTTAAGTTTTATTTTTTTTAACTCATTTTATTTTATTTTAGACAGAGAGAGAGAGAGCATAAGCAGAGGAAAGAGAGAGAGAGAGAGAGAGAGAGAGAGAGAGAGAGAGAGAGAGAGAGAGAGAATATCTCATGCTCAGTGTGGAACCTGACGTGGGGTGTGATCCCACAACCCTGGGATGAGGATCAGGATATGAGCTGAAATCGAGAGTCAGACGCTCAACCAACTGAGCCACCCAGGTGCCCCTCTTTTTTTTTTAATCAACCTTTATACACCAAATGTTAGCAGACTCTCAGGGTACGTTGCATTCTCCATTAAACAAGGGTGACTTTTGCTAGAAACCCAGTGCCTTTGGGATAGTGATTCATTATTTTATACTGAAGAAAAGCAGAAAGTTTTATGGTTTTAGCATAGCATGAAGAAGCACATGTTAAAAAGAACAATAGCCAGATGACCCTCAGCAGTCTCTAATGGTGTGGTACCGGGCTCTGGGTCAGCCCCTGGCCTATGAGCCCATCAGTAATTTGAGTGATGGTAAAGAAACTGAGGAAATTAGCTAAAGGAATTGGCATTAAGAAGCAGCTCCATACACTTAGTGATGGATTGAAAATAACAAAAGTAAAGTTAGAGACAACTCTAAACCTTACACTTGGATTTTACCAGAAAAATTCAGGTTGTATTCTTACTAGAAGTTTGTTTAGTACACCTCTTACAGTTGTAGCTGACTGGAGGCTCAAGTGGGAATCACTCGTGTGTCATGAGCATTAAAAGAGCTTATGCCATTATAGGAAGCATTGTTTTCCAAAATGAGGCAATGAACAGTACTACTCTGTAATATCAAACCAGGTCTAGTACATTTCAGTCATGTCCCAGTCCATATGCTGAAGGTTCATCGGCCGTCTGTTTGCGTGTGGAGGCCAGACCACACTAATAAAGGGTTTTCTGACTCTTTTATTGGAGGAACTGTTAAATCTGGGTTTTCGCCTGGGGAATGTTACCACTATCTTCAAATACTTGAGGAGCTGTCGTGTACAATTGGGAGTAGCCTTAATCTGTGTAGTGCCAGAGGACAGAAAAGTGGAAAGATGAATGGATCACGGTTATAGAGAATCAGTTTGGGCTTAATATAAGCAAGAGCTTTTTAGCTATTGAAGCCATCTGAAATTAAAGTAACTGTTCTGTCGGTATTGCAGTGAGTCCCTTCCCTGCCGGTAGAAGTGTTAAAGCAGCTACTTGAAAAAATCCTTGTTAGGGGAGAGTATGGGAAAGACTTCTGCTTTGGGTGACTGGTTAAACCTGACGGCTTCTAATGTCTCTTCTGAGTCCAGAATTCTTTAATATTATGAAAAAAAGACATAAATGTTTGTTTTTATTTTAATTTTTTTCCTTAATGTTTATTTATTTTTGACACAGAGAGAGAGAGACAGAGCATGAGCAGGGGAGGGGCAGAACGAGAGAGAGAGAGAGGGAGACACAGAATCCGAAGCAGGCTCCAGGCTCTGAGCTGTCAGCACAGAGCCCCATGCGGGGCTCGAACTGACGGACCGCGAGATCATGACCTGAGCCGAAGTCGGACGCTCAACCGACTGAGCCACCCAGGCGCCCCAAAGACATAAATGTTTGTAATGAAGCAAAATATTGCCTTATAAAATGAAATCTAAATGAAGAGAAAAATGGGTTCTAGCAGAGACCTTACCTTTTCAAGAAATAGTCACTTTTTTATTGTATATGTAAATAAAATATTCTTTTCATCTATAAATAGGAAGGTGAATTTATTATTTTAGGACAACACAGCAGATGTCAGGAAAACTGGATGTTTGGGCCAGCCTACATGGTTTCCTTTGGGAATATGATAGTGGAAGTCAGGTTATCGGAGGAGTTCAGGGTGAGTGTGAACCTCATTCTCACTCCCAGGGAAATGTTCAGTCACATCAGGTTCTAATGTTTCCTTCCGCACAAAAGGGAGGTGTCCAACCAAGAACCCACCCTCTTGTTTTCTAGTCATTTCCCTTCTTATTAAACACGTTAAAAAAGATCCCTTGGATCAAGTTATAGTTTAATCCAGTAGTCTTGTAGTTAGTTACTTTAAGATGCTTTTATTTTTGCTTAGACCCTATATGTGTATTTTGTTGTCCAAATTTCTCATGTAGTACCTTGTGGCCCATATTTTAAACATTACCTCTTTTGATCATGTTTCTATAAATTGAGGCATCCAGGAAGGTCAGTGATAGTCTTTCTAAATTGAAAATGAACTTATTAGGACTTCATTTTTGTGTTATCATAATTACTTTATCTACTTCCCTAAATATGTTTGACAAGTTTCTGAGATGACATCTTAATATTTTCCCTTTGCTTATACTGGGGAAAGGTCTGTTTCCTTTTAAAAATCATTTGCCTCTTTTTTTCAAGAAAAATCATACCCCAAATTGCTCAGTCACAATCTTGCTGGGGAGTAACCTGAGAATAAAAGATTCCTGCTTTTACCTCTTTGGTAGTATTGTCAGAAAAGAGAGTATTTATGTATTATATACATGTTATGTTTCTTTAATATACAATATAACATGAACATGTATTATATATTCATATATATAACATATACGTATATATTATATTCATATATATTCATATATAATATATACATATATATTATATATATGTATATATTATATATTCATATATATTCATATATATTCATATATAATATATTCATATATATTATATACTCATATATATTATATATGTATATATTATATACTCATATATATTATATATGTATATATTATATACTCATATATATTATATATGTATATATTATATATTCATATATATTATATATGTATATATTATATACTCATATATATTATATATGTATATATTATATACTCATATATAATATATGTATATATTATATACTCATATATATTATATATGTATATATTATATACTCATATATAATATATGTATATATTATATATGTATATATTATATATTCATATATATTATATATATGTATATATTATATATACATATATATTATATATATGTATATATTATATATACATATATATAATATATATGTATATATGTGTGTGTATATATGTGTGTGTGTGTGTGTCACACACACACACACACATGATGTTAAGAACTCAGCCATCAAGGACTTGAGCTACATGCATTTCCTGGAGAAAGTCCTTTGACCCCTATTTTCTCCAGGTTGAGGATTTCCTTAGTCTGCATCTTCTCAAACAGATTAACCAGTTGTATTAATTTTTTCCTACAGAATTGAAAATAACCATGTAGCTGAAAGAGCTGCATAGTAAATCACCCCCAGATTTAGTGACTTAAAGCCAGCATATTCAGTGGCTTAAAAAATGATATAGAACAGCCCTTTATTTGTTCATGTATCTGTGGCTCAGCAATTCAGGATGGCTTGGCTAGGTACTCTTTTGCACATCTCTGTGGCTGTCATCTGACATGCTTTAGGATGGCCTTTACTCACATGTTTGTCTGTTGGTTCCTGCTGTCAGCTGGACCACAAGTGCTTGGCAGCCTTGTGTAGGTTTGTTGACATGGTGGCAGTGTTCCAAAAGTCACAAGAGGGAGTTCCCAGCAGCAGGAAGGTAAGCCCAATGCACAAGCAGTTTTTAAGCCTCTGCTCATGTCACGTTTGTTTGTATCCCATTGGGCAAAGCGTGTCATATGTTGGTGAAGAGGACTACCATACAGACCATAGATACAGGCAGGTGTGATAAATTAAGAGTCATTACTATGGCCATCTATCATACGTGTGTGTATGTTGCCTTTATTTTTGGATATATTTAATTTTGTTTTTGGTCAACATAATATAAACATAGACTCTACATAAAGGAAAAAGAGTGGTGTGGACAGGAAGGAATTACATACATTGAGAGCTCAAGGTGCCAAGAACTTTGCAAATTCATCTCATTTAACTTGGTGAACTTGGAGTGAAAAACCTGAGATGCGAAGAGGGTAAATAACTGGTCCAGGGTTACAGTTAGCAGGTCACATTCCAGGCTCATAGTGGTCTCAAAAGCATTAAACAAAAAAAGAATAGAGTAGAAAATATCAGTAATGGTACATACATATTGAGGGTAGGTACTGTTTCATAAACTGTATTTATTTTTATGTGTTGGCTCACAGTTCATAAATAAGATTCTTGCAATGGATGGTGTTGTTTTGTTTTGTTTTTTAAAGCTTGCAAGTGACTTCATTGCCCAGATGGCCTCCCACAAGCATGTGAAACCAGAATGCTCATAACCAGTGGGTATTGAAAATATACCACTCTTTTCCCACTTCTGATTTATCTGAAAGGTGTACTTTCACTACTGTATTACATTGACATAGTGTTTTAATCAGGTGCTGAGCACCTGACCTTTTCCACTGCAGTTAATCTCTTTTTATCAGCATCTACTAACATTTCTTTGGGATGTAAAGAAAATCATGACCTTAGGAAAGATTTGATATTCTGGGGTGGAAGAGATTAGAACATAAATTTCCCTTATTGATAGACCCTTTTAAAAACTAATAAAGAGCACAAGAGGCACTGGAACAGTTTGGATGCGATGCCATGGGCTTGAGTGGAAACATTTGTTACTCAGATTTTGTGTGTGAAAAAGGTAAGGGGAAAGCCTTCTGGCCACAATCTATTACTATTTCTTACTTAACCTCATTTTTATTCAGTCATGCAAAATGGAACGTTCGTTTTAAAATCAGCGCACATACCGAAATGTCTTCTTTTGTTTGCAAAGTGGAACCTTTCCATGAAATGTTGGAAGAGAAAGAGACTTTTAAGGAAGTATCTACAAAGTAGGAGCCTTTCCAATCGAAGTTTCTTTGAACTGAAACAGGTTCTTACCCGATGGCTTTATGTGAAGCTTCTCCCTTTGAGATTATTTTTTTTTTCATACCTACCCAACATGAATAAAGATTGCAAATTAATAAACTGGGAATCATTTGATAGAAAACAATAGGAAGAAAATGTCCATAAATTCTTACAAATCTCAGCATGTAAAGAATTCACACAGTAACTTGAATTTCTCAAGAGTGCTTTATAGATTGATTAGAGAATTTTTAAAGCACTCATCTTTTGTGCTCACCAAGTAAAGCGTGAGCTGGGAAGTTATTTTAAAGTCATTTTACTGCTAGGAAAACAGCAGGATTCTGCCAGAGCCCAACTGCTAGTAAAGTTGCAGTGAAACATTTGAAATTGTGAGGTCAAAGCCTTACATTTATATATTATATGAAAATAATTTTTGGACAAAGAAAAGGTGATATGATTTTTCTAAAATATGGCATTTTCCAAAGAAACACTGAAAAGCAAAATGGCCAAGTTATTTGTCATGATATATTTTAATAATTTCCCCAAACATAAGAACTTATAAAGAAGACCATAATTTTTTAGATGCTATGCATGATAGTTTTTCATTTTAAAAGTGCTTGGGAAAGGTAATTGTGGTATGATTGTGTTTTACTGATTTTATTTTCAAATATTGTTTTGTATATGGAGTATTATTTTGGAAGGAAAGCTGTAGCAACAGCAATCAGTTTATAATTAGTGCCAGATACATTTAAAAAAATCAAGATGTTAGTAAACAAATGATAGAAACTGAAAATGAAGTTAATTAAAAGAAGGGAATTTCCAAAACAAATCTAGATGAACTGAGTCTGAAATCCCAACAAGCTTCCTTGTGTGGCTCATTGGCCACACTCTGACTGCTGGCATGAGAGGAGCCCACTGGAAGAACACCCCATCTGAGAGAGCCCAGCACAGATACCTCAAACTCAAAGTTCTGTGCCCTGTCAGTTCAAGAGTGTTTTGTCAACAAAATGTTATAACTCTGTTACACCTGAATTCCACGTCACTGACCCACTTCTTGTTTTAAATTTGTCATTTTGGAGTCACGAATTTTATTGGGAAAGAATAGGAGGCTTTGAATAATTATTTATTTTAATGAGATCTGAAGTATAATACACCAAGAAAGATGACATTTGATTAAAATGGGGAGAATGACTATAAAGTTATTTTTTTAACTTTTTAAAATAACTTCATATATATAATATATATTATACATATTAATTATATACACTATTTAAATTTTACTTTGTTTAATGTTAATTGCTAATGTTAAAATGTTAGATGTTAAAAGCAATATTGGTTCACCATAGAAGTTTTTGAAATACAAAAATGTATAAAGAATAAATAAAATTTTCTATAATTAATACTTAGATATAATTGTGATGAACATTTTTGGCATAAATATGTTGAAGATTTTTTTCTCTTTATTCTTTTTTTTGAATGATAGTGGAGCTGGATATACAACTAGAACTGACTACTTTTTTCCTTTGGCACTTTGAAGATATTATTCTGTTGTCCTATTGTATCTATTACTACGGATGTCTTCATAATTTTATGATTTTTATTCTTTTCTAGACAGTGATGTTTTCCCCTTCATTACTGTTTTTAAGATCTCTTTGTGTGTGAAGTTCTGCATTTCACTACAATATGCCTAAATGTGGATTTTTTTTTTCATTTATCTGGCTTAGAATAGTTTGGGATTCCCAATTCTAAAAGTAATGTATTTTGTGAATTTTGGAAAATTCTCAACCATTATTCCTTTAGATATTGCCTTTTCCTTATTTCCGTAATATCATTTCTGGAAATTCAGTAAGACATAAATTGTACCAATTCATCTTATTCTCCCTCCCTCTTAACTTCTCATTCTACATCTTTCTATCTCTCTGTGCCATATTACATATTATCCACAGATGTTTCCCAGGTCACTAATTCTGTGTCAAAACTCTCAACTGAACTTGTGTTGTTTAACCTATCAATTGGATTTTAACTTTCAGATTGTATTCTTCATTTCCTTAAGTTTTGTTTTATTTTGTTTTGTTTTC
This sequence comes from Acinonyx jubatus, assembly GCF_027475565.1. Classification (NCBI taxonomy): domain Eukaryota; kingdom Metazoa; phylum Chordata; class Mammalia; order Carnivora; family Felidae; genus Acinonyx; species Acinonyx jubatus. The sequence continues at coordinate 69,887,907 of NC_069387.1, forward strand.
ACATCAGCCTTTTTTGTCCTTCCCTACTGTTATGGCTTAATTATGGTTCCCTCTAAATTCATATGTTTAAGTCCTAACCCCCAGTACCTCAGAATGTGACTATATGTGGGGACTGGGCATTTATTTTTTATTTTTATTTTTATTAAAGTTTATTTTATTTATTTTGAGAGAGAGAGGGAGACAGAGAGAAAGGGAGACAGAGAATCCCTGACGTGGGGCTCAGGGGACTCGACCTCATGAATCGTGAAATCATGACCTGAGCCAAAACCAAGGGTCGGATGTTTAACTGACTAAGCCACCCAAGCACCCCAGGGCTTGGCTTTTAAAGAGATAATTAAGGTAAAATTAGGTCATATGACTGGGTCCTAATTCACTATGACTGGTGTCTTTCTAAGAGGAAATTAAGACAACAGGTGTGGCCACAGAGAGTTGACCCTCTGAACACACTGCAAGAAGATGGCCACCTGCAGTCAAGGAGAGAGGTCTTAGAAGAAACCAGACCTTGGACCTTGAGCGTCCAGAACTGCTAAAAGATAAATGTGATTTAAGCCATTCATTCTGTGATGTTTGTTTTAGCAGCCCTAGAAAACTAATATACGTACTAGGATAATTTGAGTGTGGTTTCTATTTATTTTTTAAAATCTTTTATTATTTTGAACATATTTTGATCTGTTTTCTAGTTCTTCATTTCCGTTGTCTTGTGCACCTGGCATTTGCATTGCCTTGTGTAGCCTGTACATTTTATTGTGAACTGATCTCTCAATGAGACTTTTAGTTGGTGTCTTTCTTTCCCCTTAAAGTGTTTCTATTTTTGTTTTTAAGATTCTAAATAGAAGATTTAAAAAGAGCATTTAAAAAAAAATTTATTTATATTTGAGAGAGAGAGAGAGAGCAAGCAGGGGAGGGGCAGAGAGAGAGAGAGAGAGAGAGAGGGAGAAAGAGAGAGAGAGACTCAGAATCCGAAGCAGGCTCCAGACTCCGAGCTGTCAGCACAGAGCCCGATGTGGGACTTGAACCCACAAGCTGCGAGATCATGACCTGAGCTGAAGTTGGATGCTCAACAAACTGAGCCCCAGGTGCCCCTAAAAGAACATTTTTAGTAACAATGCCTATATTTGAGTGGTTTTATCTAGAAGACTCAGTGGCTAAATATCCTTTTAAAAAAAAATACTTCATTGTGTTAAGAACATTTGACATGAAATTTAATCTCATAAATTTTTTTAAGTCTGAAATACATTATTGTTGACTGCAGATACAGTGTCGTACAACAGATTTCTAGAATTTATTTGTTCTGCTTAACTGAAACTTTATGCTCTTTGATTAGTAATTGCCCATAGCCCCTGGAAGCCACCTTTCTACTCTTTGATTCTATGAATTTGACTGTTTTAAATACTTCATATAAGTGGAATCATACAGTATTTGTCTTTCTGTGCCTGACTTATTTTACTTAGCATAATCCTTAAAGTTCATTTATATTGTCACATATCACAGAATCGCCTTCTTTTTAAAGGCTGAATAGTGTTTCATTGCATGTATATACCACACTCCTTTATCTGTTCATCCATTGATGGACATTTAGGATGTTTCCACATCTTGATACTTGTGAATAGTGCTGCAATGTGTATAAAGTGATAGTATCTTTTCAGGATACTCGTTTCAATTCTTTTGGATAGATACCTAGAAGTGAGATTGCTGGATCATATGGTAGTTCTATCTTTAAGTTTATTTTTAAGTTTATTTATTTATTTTTGTGAGAGAGTGAGAGAGAGAAAGTACACATGTGAGTAAGCGGGGAGGAGTGGAGAGAGAGAATTTCAAGCAGTCTCTGGATGCTGGCAGTGCAAAGCCTGATGTGGGGCTTGAACCCACAAAACATGAGATCATGACCTGAGCTTAAATCAAGAGTCAGAGGCTTAACTGACTGAGCCACCCAGGTGCCCCTGGTAGTTCTATTTTGAATTTTTTGGAGGAACTTCCGTGATGTTTTCTGTAGTGGCTGCACCATCTTGCATGCTCACCAACAATGTGCAAGGGTTCCAATTTCTGCACATCTTTTCCCACACCTGTTTTTGCTGTTGTTTGTTTGTTTTGTTGTTTTTTGCCATCCTGACACATGACCTCTCATTGTGGTTTTGATTTTAATTTCCTTGATAGTTAGTGATGTTGATCATTTCTTCATATATCTGTTGGCCATTTTATGTCCTTTTTAAAGAAATGTCTGTTCAAGTCCTTTGCCCATTTTTTAAAACCTGAGCTATTAGTTACTTTACTCTTGAGTTATAGGAGTTCCTTATATTTTTTGAAGATTAACCATTTAGCACATATATGGTTTGCAGATATTTTCTCCTACTCTGCCCTCTGCCTGTTCAGTCTACCGATTGTTTCCTTTGCTGTGCAGAAGCTTTTTAGTTTGATGTAGTCCCATGTGTTTTTTTTCGTTACCTATACGTTTGCTATCATGTTCGTGAAATCATTGCCAAGACCAATCTAATGATGATTTTTCCTATGTTTTCATCTAGGAGTTTTACAATTTCAGGTATAATGTTTAAGTTTAATCCATTTGAGTTGATTTTAATGTGAGGTGTAAGATATTGTTCCAATTTCGTTCTTTTGTATGTGGATATCTAGCTTCCCCAGCACCATTAATTGAAGAGACTATCCTTTCCTCATTGTGTCATCTTAGCATCCTGTCAGAGATCATTTGACCAAATGTGCATGGATTTACTTCTCGGGTCTCTATTCTGTTTCATTGTTCTATGTCTGTCTTTACACTGGTACCATACTGTTTTGATTACTGTAGCTTTGTAATGGATTTTGAAATTGGGAAGTTTGATGCCTCCAGCTTTACTTTTTCCCTTAAGATTGATTTGGCTATTTGTGGTCTTTGTGGTCTCTTATGAATTGTAGAATTCTTTTCTATTTTTGTAAAAAATACCATTGGGAGTTTGATAGGGGTTCGTTAAATCTGTATTTTATTTTTGGTAGTATGAACATTTTAACAGTACTAAGTCTTCCAATCCATGAACAAGGGATATTTTTCCATTTGTTTGTATCTTGTTTAATTTCTTTGATCAATATTTTGTGGTTTTCAGTATACAAGTCTTTCAGTACCTTAGTTAAGTTTATTCTTAAGTATTTTATTCCTCTTGATGCTATCGTAAATGAGATTGTTTTCCTAATTCCCTTTTCAGATAATTCATTGTCAATGTATAAAAATGTAATGATTTTTGTATGGTGATATTGCATCCTGTTACTTTACTGAATTCACTTATTCTAACAGTATTTTTAATGAGGTTGTTAGGGTTTTCTACATGGAAGATTGCGTCATCTGCAAATAGGAACAGTTTTACCTCTTTTATATTTAAGATACGTTTATTTCTTTTTGTGCATAGTTGCTCTGTTGAGGACTTCCAGTACTAGGTGGAATAGAACTGGTGAGAGTGGGCATTTTTGCCTTTTTCCTAATGTTCAAGGAAAAGCTTTTGAGTATGATGTTATTTATGGGCTTTTCATATATAACCTTTGTTATATTCAGTTAATTTCTTCTACTCCTAGTTTGTTCAGAGTTTTTGTCACGAGAGGGTGTTGAGTTTTGTCAAATGCTCTTTTTTGGGGGCATCTATTGAGATAATCATGTGATTTTTATCCCTTATTGTGTTAGTGTGGTGTATGCCATTCTTGGTTGACAGGGTTTTTTTTGTTGTGTGTTTCTTTTAGCACTTTGAATATTATTGCCCCACTACATTCTGTCTTTCAGGGTTTCTATAGAAGAATTCACTGATAGTGTTATGGTGGTTCTTTTGTATGTGACAAGTCACTTTCCTTTTACTCCTGCTTTCAAAATTCTCTCTTTGTGTTTGACTTTTGACAATTTGATTATAATATGTCTTGGTGTGAATTTATTTGGGTTTATCTTTTTTGGATTACATTTAACTTCCTTGGATCTGTATGTCTCTTTCCTTCCCTAGCTAGACTTGGGATGTTTTCAGTAATTATTTTGAATAAGCTTTCTTGTCCTTTCTCTTTCTTCACTTTCGGGGACTCCATAATGTGTTAAACAGTCCTCTTGTAGATATCCTATGTGTCCCTTAAGCTTTCTTCCTTTTTTTTTCCATTATTTTTTCTTTTCTTTTTGCTCCTTTGGATGCCTTCTAATGATGTATCTTTTAGTTTGCTAAATCTTTTGCTTCTTCTAGTTTGCTGTTGAATTCTTCTGGTGAATTTTATAATTCAGTGATTGTATGATCAGCTCCTTGTTTCCTGCTTGGTACGTAAAAAAAATTCTCTTTCTTGAAATTGTCACTTTGTTAATGTTTTCCTTTTCTTGACCTCAGTGATTATTATAGTTATTTTGAATTCTTTGTCGGGTAAGCCATGTAACTCCTTTTTCTGTAGGGTCAGTTTCTGAAGATTTATCTTGTTCCTTTGTAACATTTTTGCCAGATTCCTCATTCTTCTTCTTCTTTTTAAAATTTTTTTTAAACGTTTATTTATTTTTGAGACAGAGAGAGACAGAGCATGAATGGGGGAGGGTCAGAGAGAGAGAGAGAGGGAGACATGGAATCTGAAACAGGCTCCAGGCTCTGAGCTGTCAGCACAGAGCCCAACGCGGGGCTTGAACTCACGAACCGTGAGATCATGACCTGAGCCGAAGTCGGATGCTTAACCGACTGAGCCACCCAGGCGCCTCCTCATTCTTCTTAATGTCTGTGTTGGTGTCTGTACACTCGACAAAGTAGGTGCCCCTCCAGTCTTCACAGAGCAAACTTGTACAGAAGAAGTTCCCCACCAGTCAGCTTGGCCAGACATTATGGGGCCTCTATGGACACTTTCACTCTTTGGGTTGAAGCAGGAAACTCTTATTTTAGATTGCTTGTTTTGTGATGGCCCAGGGGAGAGGAACTATGGTATCTATAAGTCCAAACTGCTCTCTCTTTTCTTCCTCAATCAGCCAGACTGTGCTTGACCTGTCAGAACTTTAAAGAATTTTTTTATTAATATTTTTTAACATTTATTTATTTTTGAGAGATTGAGAGACAAGAGCACGATCAGGGGAGGGGCAGAGACAGAGGGAGACACAGAATCAGAAGCAAGCTCCAGGCTCTGAGCTGTCAGCACAGAGCCTGACGTGGGGCTCGAACCCATGAACTGTGAGATCATGACCTGAGCTGAAGTCAGATGCTTAATGGACTGAGCCACCCAGGTTCTCCTGCCTGTCGGGATTTTAAAACTGGTAAGACAGCTGCTAATTCTTTAGGCCTCCCTGGAGAAGATGGGGCTATTGCACACATGGGTCAACTCTTTCCTTCTCCAGGAGTAATTGAAGAGCTGGGGATTTTTCATCCACTAATTTTGTGTGAGCAAAGGGAGGATTTATGGTGTCTATCAGCCCAAACTGTCACCTTCATTCTCCCCCAGCTGCTAGACTCTGCTGGACCTAGTCAGAGCTCCAAGATTAGCAAGACAGAGGCTAATTCTTTGTATGGTCCTTGAGAAGTTGGATCATTGGACACACAGATCAACTCTTTTCCTCCCCAGGGAGAAACTGAGGACTGGTATCTTTCATCTGCTTATTTTATGCTAAGCAGCAGGGAGCATCTATGGTGTCTACCAGCCCAAGTCAACATATTTGTTTTCCCCTGGGTAGCTTGTTTGTGCTGGACCTGTCAGAGCTCTGATTCAAGACAGAAAGCATTTCTTTGGGGAAACCCTGCTGCACACATCAACCCAATCTCTTTCCTTCCCTGAGTGAAGCTGGGGTTATAGAGTCTCTTCCTGATCATATGCCAGTGTACCAGGGACGGGGACTCTGGCAAGAGGGTGTCTCCCAGTTGTCCCTACTGGCTTCCGTGTGTCTGGTTTCTTATTCTCCCAGGGTACAGAAACCTTTCCGTTCATTGTTGGATTTCTCATGAAGGGGATTTTTTTTCTTTGAATTGTCGTAGAATTAGTATGTTTGGGGGGGAAGGAGGGTTCAGAGCTTCCTACTTGCCATTGACTGATGTCACTCTCCTGTTTTCTAGTTGGTTTGTTTCTTGGGAGTCTTGTGTGCCCTAGGTCAGATTAAAAAATGGACAAAAATTGGATCCCATTTTAATTTATATTATTTTATGTACCAGTGAATTTTTATATGCATATCAACGATACGCATTTCTTCTGTTGTAAAGTTAGGGTGAGGGCTCATATTCATGTGTTGGAAACCAAAATGAGTGCATTTATGAGCCTACATTCTGTTCTGATGATTCACTGTTATCTATTTCTGAGCTGTTATATCTGCAAGTTATAAGTCTTTCTTGGCCTCCTCCAGAAAGTTGAAAATTAATATTCATTTCTATATTTGGCAGGAAAACACATGGGTGTTTGAAGATGGAGTGGAATCTTGTTTTCAACTCTATTTAATACCTGCAGTTAATCATAGAAAACCACCAATTTCAGTTTGTCAGGATATTGTTACCATATTCTAATTTTGTAACAAGTAAATAATCTATTCCTTGTTTGCTTGAAACTCCTTTGGAATCTTAGACTAAGCCTTAGGAAAGACAGTAGTTCGGAGGAAAACATGGACACTTGAACACATTGTGATAGAAAAGTTTCAGTGAAATACTTTCTTTAAAAAAAATTTTTTTTAAATATTTATTTATTTTTGAGACAGAGAGAGAGAGAGCGCATGAACAGGGGAGGGTCAGAGAAAGAGGGAGACACAGAATCTGAAACAGGCTCCAGGCTCTGAGCTGTCAACACAGAGCCTGACGCGGGGCTCGAACCCACGGACTGCGAGATCATGACCTGAGCCGAAGTCGGATGCTTAACCGACTGAGCCACCCAGCGCCCCTGAAATACCTTCTTATAAAAGAGTAAAATAAGATACTGTGTGACAGTAGGTCTTCCCAGAAAGGGCACATGAGATTTACCTGTAGATTTAGAAAAAATATATGACATGCCTGGCAGCATCAGTAAAAGAGGGGTTTAGATATGTATGTTTGTGTTATTTAACCCGTTTTACAACTCCTTCTCACCAGATATAGAAGACTGTGATTGACAAAGTTTAGCTTATGCAAAATGCGTATATATAACATGGAATTTTCAAATACTTTATGACTACAATTTGGCAATGTCATAACTTATTATTACATTAATGTGGTATGTTTCATTTGTTGTTGTTGCTTTCTTTAGCAAACTAGTTGTTAGATTGCTGCAAATTAGAATGAAGTCATTTAGATGTGAGAAATGCATAGTGCATTAGAAAATTCTAGGAAGAATTGCACCGAAGATTGAACAGTGGTTACCGATGGGACTTGCATAAGGGATAGGTTGGGAGGTTAATTGGAGGTTGCCCGGAATGATAACTGGTATTTTTCTAAGCTATTACAAATATGTATTTTAGTGTTTGGTAAATATAACACATAAATGAAAAAACTGCTTTGTAATTGTAAGCAACTTTTTTCCTCTAATGAAATTCTAAGTTGGAGATGGGAAATAGATGTCACCTTAGGACCCAACTCCAGTTGATGGGTAGTGACTGTGTGGGACAGTGTTTTAAATAAGATTCAAAGAGGGGTGCCTGGGTGGCTCCATTGGTTGGGTGTCTGACTTCAGCTCAGGTCATGATCTCACAGTTCGTGAGTTCGAGCCCCGCATTGGGCTCTGTGCTGACAGCTCAGAGCCTGGGGCCTGCTTCAGATTCTGTCTCCTTCTCTCAATCTGTCCCTCCCCTATACATGCGCGCGCTCTCTCTCTCTCTCTCTCTCTCTCTCTCTCTCTCTCTCTCTCCTCTTGGAAATGAATAAACATTAAAAAAATTAAAAAAAATAAGATTCAAAGACCCTCTCCATGCTCAGTGGGGAGTATCATTTTTCAAAAAGTGACATTTACAATAGGCAAGGGGGGCAGAAGGGGTGGCAGCAGCATGGGGTGCTTGTTGACCCTCCTCCAAGTGCTAATAAGATAGCACATCCTGCCCTCCACTTTGTTATTATCTAGTCCTCATAAAATGTTTAAAAAACAGGTTTACAGATGGGCATGACTTTATCCCTTCCAGCTCTGTTTTCATGTTTCTGGGGCAGGTTTTCAGAATTTGTTACTCTTGGGCATATATTTATATTATTCATTGTTTTCTAGTCACTGCTCTTGTGCAGAGCTTACTGGAATGGGAATTAGGCCAGCCAGCACTTTTGCAGTGATGCTTTCCTGTTAACTCATTTGTATTTGAAGTGTAGCTTTGGTTTCACAAATATAAGACCTAGAATCTCTCTACTGCTCCACTTTCTGTAACTGCCGTGTTACTCTACATTCTATACTTTATTCTACACATGGCTGGTTTCTCTTTTTTCAACAACCAGTTGAGATCTGTGGAAGTAGCTTAACATTTGGGTATTGGAGATTTCAGCTCTGACTTACGAGATTCCAGTTACATGGGTGACCTCTGTGGACAGTTCTCTCTGTTGGGGGATTCTGTACTTCACTTCTTAAGGCTTCTAGAATAGCAGAGCTCTTGTTAGTGAATTCCAGCTCCATAAACCCTGTCTCTCTGTTCCCCAGGTAATCATCTTTCTGTTAATTAACAGATTGTTTGTCTTTCAAAGTCACTGAGTCATAGAGTTATTAGATATTAGTGTTGTTAGGGACCTTAGGATTTTGGGGGAGCTTCCACAAAATGTAGAATTTTGCTCCAAAGTATACTTGCCAAGTTGTCCCATAGTCTCTGTTTGAGCACTTTGGGAGATAGAAAGTTATCAGTAAGAATCTTTATATCTCTGGTGAATAGATTATGATTATGATTATGATTATGATTATGATTATTATTTCAGTTTTTGCCTAAGATTTCGAGCAACAATATGGAATATTTTACCTTCATTTAGAAGCCTAGATCTTAAAATCTCTCTCATCTTCAGGATCAGCAGCATTTTCTGATTCGTAGAGAAATAGATTTTTTAGTTGTGTTATTTCTGCATACCTTAAATACAATGCATTTGAATCAGACACTGACTATATGATATACTTGTTCTCAGATAGCATTTCAGACTTATCTCCAAAATGGGACACAAGGCCTTCGGTAGGATTTAAACCAGTACATACACCAGAGCCAACATTTCCTAATGTGGATGCTGATCTGCCTTAGGAGATATTAATTATAAGACAATTGATTAAAAAAATAGCTTGTAAAGTCAGTTCTTGGAACGGAAGCTGTTATAGCGATGGATCATTCTCCCTCAGTCATTCCTGGCAGCTGCTGGCCTGCTGCCTGGTTTAAGTCCACATGAGAAATGTGGGCGAACATAGTTATTGAGGGTCAAGTGGATCTGACACCTTTTTTCTTGCAGTTTCAGAAATTAGACTTTAAACCACGTTATTACCCCAAAATGACTTCAAGGTAACTCTACGTTTCTTTTTAAAATGCTATCATGAGGATATTTCATTATCCTCTGGAGTTTTAGAGGATGAATTTTAGCACTACTGCCTTTTAATCTAAAAGGCGAGAGCATTTAGAAAACGATTCTTGTATTTAAATGTTTTTATACCTCACACTGTAAAAGTTTTTGTATAGTTTATGATATCACAGGCCATCCCCCTGAAGAGTACACATTAATAGGATCTGTATGCATCTTTAATTCATTAAAATTTAGCATTTAATGTGCTGGATCTTTGATCCAAGGATCTCGAAACATCTTGCCTGTCTATATTAGCTCATTATTTTTTCAGTGTATCCCTGTGAGGTAGTTGTTAAGTATTATTCTGTATTTTACAAATGAGGAATAAATGAAACTGAGAGAGGCTTAAGGGACTTGATTCAAGTCCCAGAGCAAGTTAATAGCAGAAAAGCAATAAAGGCATAGTCCCTTGGCTCGAGAGATTTTCAACCTTCCCTCAGAATATATCCCTAATTCCACTTGAAAATGCTATATTGTCCATGAAAATTAGCATATTATTACATGCCCAGTGCTTTCAGAAATGAAAATGGACCTAAGAGGAATTTAATGAAATATCTTTTTCTCTATTACACTTCACTTAGGTTTCCGGGGAAATATGTGTGATCGAAGTGTCCTTGCTGCACATAAGTAGGTATTTCTTTTTGTCCAGTCATATGAGGAATGTTGAAAGGGGGCATCAGAAATAGTAGCCAGAGGAGAATATGGTGATTGTAAGTGTGGTTGAGATTAGTGGGGATTTCCTTCCTGATGGAGAATTTTGTAAGCTCAGAGATTTTTCTGGTAATTAACAGGTTGTTCATTCCTGAAAGCCACTGAATCATAATGTCATCAGAAATTAGTGTTATTAGGGACCTTAGGATTTGGGAGGAGCTTCCACAAAATGTAGAATTTTGCTCCAAAGTATGCTTGCCAAGTAGTCACATAGTCTCTGCTTGAGCATTTTGGGAGGTAGAAAGTTATCTTTAAGAATCTTTATTTTTCTGGCAAATAATTGTAATAGCAAATCCACAAGTGTTATTGAACCCTATATTTATACTTAATATATATTTCAAGAAATATAAGATAATGAAAGAAATGAAAGAAGTATGAGATAATGTCTCTGACCTTGACAACCGTGGCCAAGTTAATTTCTATACCTCAGTTTCCTCATCTGTATAATGAGGAATTGACTTGTTTTGAGGATTAAATTAGTCAAATGTGAAGCATTTTGGAGAGAGCCTGCTACATGCTAAGTGCTTGGTGGATGTCAGTTCTTATTATCTGTGGATGAGAGAGAGACAGAGAGAGAAGGAGGAGAGGAAGGAGAGCGAATGAGATTACTTATCATTCTGCCTTCTTATTTTGTTCTTCATCCCATTGCCTTAGATCAGCCCATCATCATTTCTCATTTGAATTACTGCTGTAGCCTCCAAAATGGTCTCCCTGTTTCCAGTCTCAGCCTTTGCAATCCATTTTTCCACATTGAAACAAAAGAGAACTTAATAAAATGCAAGTCTGAGCATGTTAATCACCGTCTTCAAATTTATTGCTCTCCACGTACTTCAGTATAAACTAGTTTATATGACTGACAGCACCCTTGGTGATCCAGCCCCTGACTGCTTCTTCAGGCTTATTTATAGTGTCCCCATCCTTTGACTTATATTGCAAATTCTGAAATGTAGACAATATGCCGCTCTCCCTGGTCTGTCAGGCCTGCAGATCTCCAGGTCTGGCCTGAGCCCCCATTCCACTGTCTGCCTGAGTTGCAGTATGCTTTCCATCATCTGACCCTGTTTCACTTCCTTTCCTCAGCCTTTGTTCTACTCATCTGTCAAGGTTCAGTTTATATACCTCCTCCAGGAAGTCACTTTTGATCCCTGAGGTGCTCTCAACGACTTTTATTCCTACCTTCCTCCCTAGTTACCACATTCAATTACAATAACAGTTTTGTCCCTCACCACCTCTAAATGCAAGAGCCTTGAGATCAGGGACTGTATCTTATTCACTGGTCTTTCCTTAGGGTCTAATTCTCAGCACGTGATAGGTAATAAATGTATGTTGAAAGAATCACAGCAGACAACACTGTGGAATAACTGTTAGATAATTGCCTCACTCAAAGAGCACAATAAAAGTTACAGAAAGGAGAGACCATCCCTGACTATGCAGGCGGAGAAAGAGATGGCTCCACTTGAGTTAGATAGTCTTTTCTTGGATCTTCCTGAAATAGAGGGATTCAAATAAAACTCTAGGGTATCAGTTAGTTCAACTGTAGCCTTTGTGCCAGAATGTAATCCCAACTCAGTCATCTCCTAGCTGTAAAATATTGTACATCTGTAAAATAGATATTATAATAACATCTATCTCTGTGCTGTATACCTCAGCTAATTGAACAAATCTTCAACTTTTTCAGATAGATTAGCAGATGTAAGCTGTTTTCATCAACTTAGTGACTGGGAACACATATATTCTTGGTTTATATGGTCAACCCTTGTGTTAGGGTTCGGGATTGAGTGGAGAGCCCTCGAGAAGATAAAGGGGTGAAATGTCTGAGGAGAAAATGGAAAGGAAATGAAAAAATAAATCACTTTATTATCTGTCTTAGGGAGCAGATATAGAATTGTGTATATGAAATTCTTTTTAAAATGCCTGTAGTTAAGACATTGTGTTCTTTTAAAACTCGAGTTTTATCGTGAGAATGTTAGTTTTATTGTGAGGATGTTTTTATGACAATGATGATGTGGATGTGGAATATTTAGATATTCTTTAACATTTATTTATTTTGGAGAGAGAGACAGAGCATGATTGGGAGAGTGGCAGAAAGAGAAGGAGACACAGAATCCGAAGCAGGCTCCAGGCTCTGAGCTGTCAGCACAGAGCCCGATGAGGGGCTCAAACCCACGAACCATGAGATAATGACCTGAGCCGAAGTCAGACACTTAACCGACTGAGTCACACAGGCTCCTCTAGCTATTCTTAATCCTGCTATACTTGGGACCAGCTCTACTAGGTGGTCTGGTGAATATCTCCTGCATGGGGTTAACCCCTTGAAATTTAAAAATGAAAAATTTTGTAAATGTATGTATCTTTCATTGAGGAGAGAGAACGATTACAGTCTCAAAAGGTCCCATGGTTTAACAAAGGTCAAGAACCATTGATATTTTTGTATCTTCACCAATCAGAGTTGGTTAATGAGCTATATTTCTGAGAAATAGAGATATGTTTATTAGTAACAGATGCCTCAAAATATTTAGTTACAGTACAATATCATGATTCAACAAGACTTGATATTATCTTTATCTTCTTATATCCTATTCCTCATTATGACAAAGGAAAGCTTACTACATCAATTTCAACTTAGCATTTGATGATGTGCAAAAATTATTTCTGTAGAATATCTTTTGTATGATCATTACGCTTTGTTATTTTGGAGAACCAGTGATTGGAAAGCAAAATAAACAAAGCTACAAATAACAAAACAGGAGTAAAGTTCACGATTTGGGTCATTAGCGATAGCTACACAATTCACACATTTCATATTTTTCTTTATTTTTCATCTAAAGTGCATTTTAAAGCGACTTTTCCTTTTTTGTGAACTGAAAGGCTTCTAATGATTCCTTCTTCGTAGTGAATATATATGTTCAAGGGAAAATCACATTTTGTATTCATTTATCTGACACATTATGGCTGATAGAAAATAGCCTTTGTTAGGATGGGGAGAGGAGTTGGGATAGGGTTTGGAGGAGAAAATAGGCTTGATGAGTGCCTCCTGTGTTCTAGGCTCATCATGGATATATCATGCATGTTATCTGATTTAATCCACATATCAATCCTGTTTTAAGCTACAGGCATACATGCCACTTTATTATAGGTGAGAACATGAAGGCTTCAGAAATTAAGGACTCTGCTGAAGGTCACACAGCTTGCAAAACTGGCCTTTAATCTCAACTTAAAAAAATATTTTTGGGGGGCGCCTGGGTGGTTCAGTCAGTTAAGTGTCCAACTTCAGCTCAGGTCATGATCTCACGGGTTCGTGGGTTCGAGCCCCGCGTCGGGCTCTGTACTGACAACTCAGAGCCTGGAGCCTGCTTCGATTTCTGTGTTCCCCTCTCTGTCTGACTCTCCCCTGCTCATGCTCTGCCTCTGTCTCACAAAAGTGAACAAGCATTAAAAAAATAAATAAATAATTAAAAAAATATTTATTTAATTTTGGGAGACAGAGAGATAAAGTGCAAGCAGGGGAGGGGCAGAGAGAGAGGGAGACACAGAATCTGAAGCAGGCTCCAGGCTCTGAGCTCCAAGCTGTCAGCACAGAGCCCAACGTGGGGCTCGAACCCACGAAGCATGGGATCATGACCTGAGCAGAAGCCCCTAATCTCAACTTTGACTTTGAAGCTTGTGAGGTTTTTCCCTTCTAACTGGACACCTTTTGTAAAAACTGGTACCTTCTAAAGGCTTTTTTAGATGCCCTAGTATTTACATAGGAACTGCCATTACTGCTACCAGGTGAATTGGGACGATTTACCCACACACTCTGAAGAGCTAATAGCCTTCAAGGAAGAAGCCATCACTGGGACCTAGTTGTCTTCTCAGTAGCTAGTACTAGCTAGTAACCTGGACTTTGTGTGATCTGCAGAATACTGGATGATCCGAAGTTACAGGTGCACTATCGACAGCTCAAGTATTCCTGACACAATAATGGTAACAAAATAAGTAGCCAGTTAATTAAAATCACAGCCTGTGTGATTTTAACAGCTCGTCTCTGAAAACTTTCTCTTGTAGCTCTGCCTCTAAGTAAGTACATATGTTCTCCAGACAGCTTTCCCAAGTCCTACTGAAGTCACAAGAAAGCTTATAAAAATTTTGTTTCAGTCTCTAGGGTTATTATTAAGGTTATAAACTGAGTTAGGTATGAACCTGAATCCAAGGTATTGTAGGATTTAATCGGAAACAAATATGGGTGATATTAAAAGAACAATGACAGAGATCTTTTTTTAAAAATGTTTTTTAATTTTTTGAGAGAAATACAGAGACAGAGTATGAATGGGGAAGGGGCAGAGAGAGAGGGAGACGCAGAATCCAAAGCAGACCCCAGGCTCCCAGCTGTCCGCACAGAACCTGATGCAGGGCTCGAACTCAGGAACCGGGAGATCTTGACCTGAGCCGAAGTCGAAGGCTTAACTGACTGAGCCACCCAGGCCTCCTGAGAGATGTTTTATTGTTTGCCTTCTGATTATAAAACTAATACAAGCCTATTAAAGAAATGTACAATAAAACATTTTTCAGAAAATGAGAATTATCCATGATTCTGTTACCCACGATAAATGCTACAAGTATTTTAACACATCTTCTTAACAATGATTTTAGTATATGTTATACTTTGTAAAGTTGAGATCGTACTCTATATACAATTTATATCCATTTAAATTTAATGAATCCATTTTCACTGAAACATATCAGCAAAATTTTTTATAAACGTTATTTTAAGTGGTTTAAAAGATGTCAATTTTGTGGCTATCTGTGGGATTTTCTGCCCAACATCGTCCTTTCCACTGTCCCATCCTCCACTGTCTACATGGTTACTGTAGGAGCAGTCATGTTCTTATCTAACCATATTCCATTGGCTGTATCTGGTTGCAGCACAGGTGGGCACTTGGCCAAACTTAGCTAATTGAACTCCCGCCCCAGACAAATTTTGAACTCCGGACCTCTCTGGTAGCTGAAGCCCTGGGAGCTTTCATTGGCCCAGTTTGTTGTTCTTAGTGAGAAAAAAACGGAATTGACAGTGCCGAAAGCAGATATAAGAGTCAAGTAAAAAGCACCCTGCCGGGGCGCCTGGGTGGCTCAGTTGGTTAAGTGTCCGACTTCGACTCAGGTCACGATCTCGTGGTCCGTGAGTTCGAGCCCCGCGTCGGGCTCTGGGCTGATGGCTCGAAGCCTGGAGCCTGCTTCCGATTCTGTGTCTCCCTCTCTCTCTGCCCCTCCCCCGTTCATGCTCTGTCTCTCTCTGTCTCAAAAATAAATAAACGTTAGGGGCGCCTGGGTGGCTGGGTGGCTCAGTCGGTTAAGCGGCCGACTTTGGCTCAGGTCATGATCTCGCGGTCTGTGAGTTCTGTGCTGACAGCTCAGAGCCTGGAGCCTGTTTCAGATTCTGTGTCTCCCTCTCTCTGACCCTCCCCCGTTCATGCTCTGTCTCTCTCTGTCTCAAAAATAAACATTAAAAAAAATTAAAAAAAATAAATGTTAAAAAAATTAAAAAAAAAAAAAACACCCTGCCAGTGTATTTCCTATTCTTGAAACTCAGAGTCGTCTCTGACTTCCCATGACTCATTTGTTTAACCTTTCTTTGAATACCTTGAGCCTGTAAATTGTCTTTCTGTTGAAGCTCATTTGAGTTAGGTTTCCATTGTGTTCTACAAAATAATCTAATACATTAACCTTGGGAGGTTATAGGTGAGAAAATGGGCCCAGAGAGATGAAGTAACCTTGAAAATGGTAGCACTGTGACAGAAACCAGATATATTTGACTCCAAAGCCTGCACACTCACCATTAGAATTCACATTCCTAGAGCAGAGGTTTCCTGGGACTTTTTTTTCCATGTGGTTGTCTCCCACAAAATCGGCAGCAAGAACAGGGGAAATGATGCATAGGCACCTGCTTCTTTTAACTTTAATTTAGTTTAACTTTTTTTCTTTCTTTGGTATAAGGATGGAGAACTGATTGTGAAACAAGAAAGAGATCTTCTTTCTGACTCTGGGTTTCTGTGTTTCTACTTGAAGATTCACCATATGTATCCTGCCCATACAACACAGCCTCGTTCTCCTGTAGTTGGGACACGTTATCAACTCCTTTGTTAAAGATACCTGGTGTCTTGCGTCTTCCGTTACAGTCTCCATTTCTCTCATTGCTCTCGTTGCCTTATTTTACAGATAATGCCTATGTGGAGCCTGTGATATCTCATTACCATTGTCACTGACAATATTTACTGAGTGATTGTCATGGAACTGGCATGAGTTAGGCATTTGATACTTACTATCTCATTTAATTTTTACTATCAGGCTTTGTAGGTACTTCTACTCTTACTGCCACTCTTCCTATTGATGTCATTATTATCTCCGTTTTACATACGAGGAAACTGAGCGTTAGATTACTTTTCTGAGGTCACGTACCTACTACGTGGTGGAACCCAGATTTGCATCCAGTTCTACTCCTATAGCCCATGCTCACACCCATTCAAATGTTGCTGCTTACAACAGATTTTGTGATAGGCGTGGGGCAGGAGAGGATGATAAGGAGACTGTACTCTTTACAGTCTGACTGCTCAGCCAAAACGTTTAGAATTCAGGTCAGTGTTTAAAGGGTTGTGGAATCCAGTAGCTAAAACACGATCTACAGCAAAACCCATCTCGGCTGTTGCAACATACAAATCATTTTGCAGGTAGGATGGTGGTTCTGCCTCTAGCCTACAACGTAAATTGGTGCTTGGGAATTACAGAGACAAGAACACCCAGACATTGGCAGAGGGAAAAGAAAGGACTAGAAAAGTTGTCACGGCTCTAGCCAAGAGTGGAGCTGTCAATGCAGATCTTTCAATTCAGCCAAGGAAGTAAAGGGATAAATAAAAAAGATTCATTATAAGGAATTGACTCATGTGATTATGAGGCTGAGGAGTTCTGCAGTCTGTCTGTAAGCTGGAGTCTTAGGAAAACCAATGGTATAAATTCCAGTCCTAGTCCAAAGGCCTGAGAGCAAGGAGAATGGATGATATGAGTCCCACTCCAAGGGCAGGAGAAGACTGATGTCCTGTTTCAGTCTGGCTGGAGACCAAGGTCCGCCTTCTTCTGCCTCTTTGTTCTATTCAGGCCCCTAACTGTTTGAATGATGTCCACTTTCACTGGGGAGGACCATCTGCTTTACTCAGTCCACCAGCCCAAATGCTAATCTTGTCTGGAAACAACCTCACAGACACACCCAGAAATTATGTTTAACCTGGGCATCCTATGAGCCAGTCAAGTTGACACATAAAATTAACCATCACATATGCCAACATCAGGCATTAGAAAGACTACTTACTTTCAGAGTGTATCAGCTAATGGGAGAACTACTTACTTTCAGAGTGTATCAGCTAATGGGCGAGACCAAAAATTTGGAGATTAGCTAATTTCTACTTAACCTCTTGCTTGCTGCAGGGCCTTCGGAAAATTATTTTGCCACTCTAAGCCTGTATTCTCTTATCTGCAAAATGAGGACAGCATCTGTTTTACAAGTGTTTAGTAGAGCAGAAATCAACTGATAATTTATATCTGATGGGATATTATTTTGAAACATTAAGATAAAAATTCTTTGGGTTGAAGAAGGAAAGAAAGGAGGAGGGGAAATATATCAGTCAGGTTCTCTACAGGAACAGAACCAGTAGGGGATGGAATATCAGTGCCAATATCAATATCTATATCTATGTGTCAATCAAGGAATTGGCTCATGTGAGTGTGGGGGTGGCAAGTTTGAAATCTGTAGAGTAGGCTGGCTGACAGTCAACTCTCGGGCAGGGACTGATTTGCTGTCATTAAATAGAATTTATTCCCTTTTGGGAAGAATCTCAGTTTTGCTTTACTTTTAAGGCCTTTCAGTGGATTACATGAACCTCGCCCCCACCCCCAACATCATTGAGACTAATTTTCTTTACTTAAAGTCAAATGGTTGTGAATGCTGACCTCATCTACAAAATATCTTCACAGCAATACCTGGATTAGTGTTTGAATAACTAAGTCCTACAGCTCAGCCAAGTTGACACATAAAGCTAACCATCACTGGAAGTAAGAGGGTAAGACACCTGCTGATGACAGCCCGTGCTGCCATCTTGACCTCAGACTTCTAACCGTGTGGGACAATACACTTCGGTTGTTTGAGCCACCCAGCTTGCAGTACTTTGTCTTGGTGACCCTAGGAAACTAACACAATATGTTTATTATTTAAGGTGTGCTTACTCCACTCGAATGACAAGCTCCAGGACAGGGCTTTTCTCTGTTTTGTTCACACATAGATCCCAAGCAGATCTAGAACAGTTCTTGGCACGTGGTAGGCACTCAATAAATATTTGCTTCAAGCGTGAATGAATGAACCATTACACATCAGTGGCATCGAGGAGCTTGCTCCCTGTAGCAGGTGCATATTATGGTCTTCTTTTCGAAAGTGAGGAAACTGATACCTCAGATCAGGTTGCTCAGAATCATTGCAGAATTTGAACCCAGGTTTTTCTGAATTCTGCCTCCAAGTAAGGTCAGTGTCTGATGAGCTCTAATGGTGGATTGCAAACATCAGCGGGCACCAGAATCACTTGGAAGACTTGTGAAGACCCAGAGACGCTGATTGAAAAGGTCTGGGGTGGGTCCTGAGAATGCCTCACAAATGTCTGCATGATGCTACTGTTTCTGGAACAGCACTTTGAAAGCCACTGTCCTCTACTACAGCCACCTTCCTAACCTTACATTACTTGGCAAGTATAAGTAGCTCTGTGCATGATCAGAAGCTATGTTATACCACCTTTCAAAACCTTATGGTTAATTACCGACTGTAGCAAGGAAAATGGACACTTGTATTTCTGTTTCTTGGTTGCTACTATTTTTCTTCTTTAATGTTGTGCTTTTATGTTGGGCCTTTTTTTCTTTCCTCATTTGCTTTGTTCTCCTTACTCTGAACTTTATTTATAACCTCTATTTGTTGTATTTTGGTTTTTTCCTCCCATGTTCTGTGATATATTGTGATAAGTATGTGAAAATAATATAATTTAATTAAGTTTGAGGTAAATTACCTTGCATCTAGCCCGAGAGCAGCACAAAGCCATAATTCCTATTATTAACTTCACTTTGGAGGTTTTGTTTGTTGAGGGGCATCTGAAAAACCTTAGAAACTCAGGCCAGCAGAAAAATTGTGTGACTGCAGTAATAATGTATAAATCAGAGAGTTGAGATTTCAGACACAGATGATGAAGTTACCATGGAAAAAAAATTTTTTTTTCCTCTGGCTGTTATTACTCTATTAGTAGCTGTAAGACCTGTCCAGGATAATGCATCATCTAGCAGAGAGGAAGCTGGACTTAAAAAAAAAAAAAAAAAAAAAAAGGTAGAAAATTTAAATAAGAAAAAACTGCCTTAAATCACTCATTATCGTGTGCATACTGATGTCCTTAATGAAGAAAGAACAAAAACCAAAGAAAGACTTGATTGATTAATTGATCCCTTAAAGGACATCCTTCTTTTGTGTCATGATCAAGTGGACAGTGATTAAATTTAGACCGCATAATCAATTCAAGTGATATTTCTTAGCATTTCCCAAATATAAAATTCTTGGACTGTATGGTTCCAACACTCTTAAATACATACATTCATCTAATATGGAAAAAATTTTTGCTCAGAGGATTTATTTGGTCTCTGCTGAAATGACAGTTAAAACCGCTAGAGGGCACTGCATATAAACATTTGCAACAAAGCTATCTGTAGGCGCTCCTAACGTGCCTGGATTTAGTTGTACAGGAAGTCCCCAGTTACACCTATGTACTCATCCAAAATTTTGTTTTTACATTATTTCTTTGGAACTCAAGAGGCATTTTTCTCATAGAAATAAAATGAGTAGTGGTATATTCCTAAATAAACCTCCAATAATCTGTGAAATATACATTATAACTGAGGTTTATTTGCTATATAGAAGTAAATAATATCAAAAACAACCCCAGTGAAATTGTGCAACTCATTTAGATATAATGGGGTTTAAAATTCTGAACGTAGGGGTGCCTGGGTGGCGGTTAAATGTCAGACTTCTGCTCAGGTCATGATCTCACGGTTTGTGGGTTCGAGCCCCACATCTGGCTCTGTGCTGACAGTACAGTACAGAGCCTGCTCAGAATTCTCTCTCTCCCCACTCTCTCCCTGCCTCTCCCACACTCTCTCTCTCTCTCTCAAAATAAATAGATAAACTTAAAAAAAAATTAAAATTCTGAATGTAGAGGCTATGGGGGGGGGGACAGTGGGACAGGTTTAATTACAGAAGCCTACTAGCTTGAAAACATTACCAACTTGCAGTCTACACTTCTTCAAAAACAACAGTAAAAGGAAAACAGTAATGAACTGTTAATCTTGCCATCATCCTCACTAACTAGACTGAAAGCATTAGCCCCTTCCTCCCAACTCCCTTGTGTTGTTGATAGGGCTGAGTTGACTGGGGTCTGCCTCCCCCTAGAGCCTGCCTGGCTGCTTTGCTTTCTGATGACCACTACCTCTGGCCACCTCTGCTTCCCCACCTGCAGTAGCATGACTTGGTTCTTTCCTCTGTCTTAAAAGGCAGCCAGATGTCCAGCCAGCTGTGTCATGTGAAGGCATTTTCTCCTAGTTGCACCCTAGCAAGGGTAATTTCTTTTCTCATCAGTCTCCCCTGATCTAGTTTTGGGAATTCACTAAGCTCACTTTCTAGTTGGGATCAGGACCACCCCCGTGGTCACTGCAAAGTGTCCCTTCTTTTCCTCTGTGCTCCTGCCCCACGCTCTCCCTTTTCTCCTTTCCTCCTCAGCTTTCTTCCTCCTAACTTAATGACTGTTTTTGGAATATCCTACCCCCCCCCCCCACTGGGCTTTTACTACATTAGTCTACATTTCAGTCTATGGGTATTTTAAACTGAACAGGAAACAAAACACCCTCACCCTGATTTCTCACCACCCTGTCCCTTTCCTCTTTGGCCAGAGTTGAAATCAACTCTTTCTTCTCCTCAGAGCTAAGTGGGATGCAGGTTGGGGTAAATGGGACCAAAATGTCTGAAGGTCTGTGGATGAGAGGAATATTGACAAGAGGTGCTCTTTCTCTCTGGATGATGAAAAGTGGTGGATGAACACCCTGAATATCACAAACTGCCCTCATAATTTAGGGTGTATCCATATCACTTCAGAGTGCTTGTCAGAAATAGAGATTCCCAGAGGTGTGGAGTGAGACCCAGGGAAGAGCATTTTAAATGAGCATCCAGTGTATAGAGATATGGAATCACTAGGTTGTACACCTGAAATTAATGCAATATTTTGTGTCAACTCTACTCAGATTTAAAACAAACAAAAAAATAAATAAGCATCCTTGAAGACTTTGATGAGGATGTTATTTGGGCCACACGTAAACAAATTAATTACCCAGCTGGTTCTCCATTTTCAAGCCTGCTTTTGGGGGAGTATGTTGTGGTTTTAGAGCGTATCTTTTGTTTATGGGTTTTTGTTTTAAGGCAGCAAATGTTTCACTGTCACCAAGGAGACAGTAAAGGTATTTAGTTGGTTTGTTTGGTGAGGTTATAAAAAAATAATGTTTAGTAAAGATGGACATTGATTTGATCTGCCCATTTAAGGAGTATATGCATAGTATTTCCACCCACACTTTTCCTAAAAGAGGAGAGCATTATTCATGAAACCTTCTCTGTGTGTGTTTTTTTAGATGATAAATAATTGAAAGTGAAGGTTGGCATCAATATGCCATGTCAAGCTTTTCCCTTTCTTTCTTTCTTTCTTTTTTTTTTTTTAAGGGTAATGAGGAGACAGATGGCATTTTTTTCCATAGATGCCAAAAAAAAAAAAAAAAAACCCACAAAAAAACCCTCCCGAATCTCACAGTTGTGGAAGCAAATCTTATATAATTTCCAAAAGCAGAGCTTGGATCCTACTACCCACCTATCTTTAGCCCCCCCAAGGACAGTCACTCACAGGGAGAGAAGATATGCATAGTTTGATTGTCATTGGATTGGTTAAATAGAGGGTTTTTTGATTGAAACCAGAGCTTTCTAAGTATGCAGAAACTAAACATGTGAGAAGTGAAAAACAACTGTGCCCAGCTGATTAGTAGTAGATACATTTCCAATATGCTAGCGTTTAAATGAATAGGGACTACAGTAACTCACTTCCCCACCCCATTACACACTTCAAAATATTATATCATTTTAGGGTTTCTAGGCTTTCATGATGGCAAAAAGAACATTATTACCTAAACAGAATGTTCTAAAACATTAATTCTGGAAAGATAAAGCAAGTTCTTCAATATGTGTTTTGGCTAGACAAATGATGGCAAAAAGATCTCTCTGATGCATCATTTTTAAGTAGATCATTGAAATGACAGGGCTTTGATTTTTTTCAGTGTTCTTTTTAACATCTGACAAGTCTAAGTGCTTCTATCTACATAAGTCACATGCTAATTAGTAATTAACCACTGTTATTTAATTAGACTATCTAGTTGGTGGATCACGCATTAATCACTCCCAATTTGGTGTGTGTCGACTGCTTGTGGTGACTGGGCCACTCTGTTGGGGTTCATTTCATGCTGTGTGATGCAGCTGTGCCCAAACGCAACCTTTTTCTGCCTTTGTCTTGAATTTAGACAAGAAACATTAAAATGTGTGAAATTGAACTAACCCTAGTCAACTAGACTTCCACAATGGTTTCAAAGGCAAAAAAGAATCTTTGCCAACTGAATAAAGAACTCTTTTACTCAAGAGATTCGTTATATTTTCTTCTTTCCTAAGCTTTGGATTTTCTCTTAGATCATTTGAAAATGATATGTATGCTTTTAAGGAAAGGTCAGAATTGTATCTTAGACTGAATTTGCAGGAACTATGAGAATGCATGCAATAAAAACTCAGACTCTCAACACTTTTCTGAAGCTTTTGGTGAATAGGGTGTATTAGGTGAAATGTGTTTGAAAGGATTTTAACCAGAAATGGCCACAGTGATTTAGAGTCAGTCGTTTTAATAAAAAGTTAACACATCGTAGATTATGAAACTAACTCTTTGTGGTTTTTATTCTATCAGTTGTTACATAAATGGGGACTTCTGCTATTAGGAATTACTGAAACTGAGTAACGTGTCTTAACAACTCCTAGGATCTTATTATTTTATTTCGAAAATACTCTTTTTTGTTGAAAATACTTTGTTTTTAGTTGCAGTATAATTGACATACAATGTCCTAGTAGTTTCAGGTGTATGGTATAGTGATTTGATATTTTCATATATTATGAAATGATTATCATGATAAGTTTAGTTACCATCTGCCACCATACAATGTCATTACAATATTATTGACTATATTCCATATGATATACATTAAATCCTCATGATTTATTTGTTTCATGACTGGAAGTTTGTATCTCTTGAGCCCCTTCACCTATTCCTCCTGCCCCCCAAATCCTCCTTCTCTAGTACACAACAGTTTGTTTCTTGTCCAGAAAATATTCTCGATAATGAGGTCTCCACTCTTAAAGTTGCCCTTAACCATAAATAGACTTCATTTAAGTCATTGGTTCTTAGTTCTTGGCAGGGCTCAGGGAAGAATGTGATTTATGGTGAATTACATAATTGCCTATGGAGTATTTTTGCTTATTTAATTGTGTTTCTGTATGGAAGGCTATTGTTTGTGGTAGGGCTTTATGATGAAGGGCCCTATTTTGTTTGAATACAAAATATGAGGCAAGTTCATCTGGTGTGACCAGATTCATTGATTCTCCAGAATGTGAAACATGCAAAAACCTGAGGCAAAGATCGTCTCAGGCAAATCAGTAGGGCAATCACACTTCCTTGAATAATCTGACACAGGCAGTTCCCTCTGTGGGAGGTCTATTCTATTTCCCAAGCATGCTCACTGACAGCAGCTCTGGTAGAGAAGCAGCCTGGAAACCGAGGCTCCGAGAGGGGATTGGCTCATTGACATTTACACGGTAACTACATCCTGGAATTGAGACCAGGACTCAGATCTTTTGCTACCTGGTCCTAGGTTCTCTTCACTATGCATTTCTATTTCCTCTTCATCTTCTTCATCTTTCTCTTTTTTCTTCTTCTGGATAAAGGTATTTAGGCAAAGAAGTTTAAGTTTAATGTGGCCATTATTTCAAATTTTATGTAATGTTGTACTTCATAAACATAATTTATGATTATTTTACATCTTTAAAATGGTAGGTTAATCACTCAGCACAGATTTGTATGATTATGAATTAGTCATAGCTTAAACATAATTTATACATAGATTATGCATACATGTGTGGAAAGTCTATCCTTGACATTCCTAACTATCAAATGATGGAGTTGTATCTCTGGGAAGTTTGCAAGTGTTTTAATAAAGACTCTATGAACATGAATAATGAATCCCCCCAAAACTGCTTTGACCTTTCTCATTCCATGTGTGATAATCCCCAACTTCAGAAAGGAGTAATTTTCTTTGAACAGAATGAAGGTTCTGATTGTTGACACATTGTGATAGAATCTGATCGGTGATAATACTTAGCAGATAAAAACCCTCCCTTACCACTCTTTCTCAGTAATGGCATTTCCTTGGAATGGATGTCAAAAATAAATTAAAAACTAAGAACAAACTGGGATTAGAGAATTCCAGTTTTTTGATCAAATCCAATGATAAGCTTTGTGATATCTCTCATAAGAGAAACAGCTTTACTCTTTCAATGAAAATAGTAAGGTTATGTGTTAGCAGTATCCAGAAGCCATGATCGGTGAGTCACTGTTCACTCAGTTTTTCTTGTTGCTATATCACATCAAGCCGATCTGACAAGAATCAACATTCTAAAAGAACATGTGGGTGTTAAACCTCATACCGTCCACCTTCTGTGTGTTCTTCTCTTGGCCAAGCAATGTGAAGGATTTATAAAGTGGTAGGACAGTATAGTGGAACTCAAGAACTCATTTTGAACTCAAGACTCATGATGTCTAGTCTATCATTGGCTGCCATCTAGCATTGTGACTTTGGGACATTATTCATGCTCATCTATAAATCAATGGAACTGGCCTAACGTTGCCATTATGCTGTTCAACCCTGAAGTTCTGTGTCAGTAGTTAAGCAAATATGCTGAAAGCTTCGGACTTAGACCAAAGCTGTGAATGTTTATTTAAACCCAGGACTAAGGAGTTTTCATTTAAACTCCAGCCATTTTGCATTCTTGTGTTCTCAATAGCTAGGGTATTTTATGGGTATGTTAAGGAGTTGACAAGTTTGTCAACATTAGGTAGCAGCTAGAACTTAGCCCACAGTCTCTGCTCCACTTGGGAGAATACTGAAAACAGAATGGAGGCTACAATAGATAGAAATGACCAAACCCAAAATTGTTCTTCAGTTTACCCATCAGTTTGTTAAACAAATACTGTATGCTATGATTTCTGTTGCCAGCTGAATTTAGAAACTCTGGTAATAGAAACCATAAACTTGCAAAACCCAGGAATTTATTTCCTTCTACTCTGTTACTTGTAGTCTGAAATCAGGGCAGGACTTATCAGCTTGTTTGTTAAAAATATAAACAAAAGGAAAACTCATGTATTTATTATTCTTTTCCCCAAGTTAACTGGCATTGTCTTTAGACTGGAGATTTATATCTCGTTATGCAAATCGACCAATCAGCGTCTTTGTATTAGCTTACCATGGCTCCTCTGATGCACTTGCTCCTAGCAGGCTGGGTAGTTAGCTGGCACCAAACTGAAATTCTTACATTTCAACATCCAGTTGCTCTAACGATAGTTCAAATAAGCATATTTTTAGCCATTTAGAGCTTGTCTACCTTACATACCTATGAAATTATACTTGTCTACTAACCATACAAAAGGCAGGCTATGGGTATAAAAGACTCCAAACCCTTGGAGCTCCCTGGCCCGGAGACTTTTCGCCTTGCTGAATAGTAACATCATCTAGATCCATAAGCTCCCTATCCAGGTTCTCCTGGACACCAGGAGGCATCCCCTTGTTCCCCTTCTGAGTGATGTGATGTGTGCTACTGTCTCTGGAAGGTCTGCCATTTGGGAGGAAATGCCTCTCTTTTGTAATTCTCAGTGCCATCTGGTGAAACTTGTTCTGTGTTCCTGCCTCTTGTGACCCTGCCTCCTGATCAACTTCCACAGAACTTACCACATATGTCTGATACATATCTGTGAGTGTATGTTTTTGAAATAATAAACCAAATAGGTTTGTTTTAGACTAGACGTGAAGAAAATGAATCTATATAAATGATGTTAGTAATTGTTGTTCTTTCATGGTAGTAATTGTTGTTCTTTCATGGTGTGAAATAGTAATGTTTATTTATTTCTGAGAGAGAGTGAGAGAGAGAGAGCGAGGGAGCATGTGTGTGAGCAGGGAGGGACAGAAAGAGGGAGAGAGGGAACCCAAGCAGGCTCTGTGCTGACAGCACGGGGCTCAAAACCACAAACCATGAGATCATGACCTTAGCTGAAATCTAGAGCATGGCGCTTAACTGACTGAGCCACCCAGGGGGGCCCATGGTGTGAAACAGTAATTTAGTTGCTCTTCTCATGTGAACGATAAAGGCAGCATGATATAGTGAAATAACAAAGGAGTTAAAGTCAGAGGACTTGAGTTTGAGCCTTGGATATTTATTACCGTAAGACCTTGAGCAAGTCACTTAGCCACTCTGAAGTTCAGTTTCAGAGCTATAAAATAATGATAATACCACTTACAATTCTTTTTATTGACATCACTACAATATAGAGGTGACAGAAAGATCATAAAATAAGTTGAATTCTAAAGTACTATCTTTAGCTGGTGGTGGACTGTCTTCAAGTCCTGGTCTTAGTACTCAGGTGACCTAGGGAAACCTCTCTGAACCTCATTTTTTTAATCATCATAACAGGGTAACAATACTACTTCTTTTATAGGGTTGCTCTGAGGATCAAAATAATTCTCCTTCAAATGTTTCTAGTGCACAGATATAGACATGGCATATTATATATGTGCTTCAGTGGAAAAATGAAGTACAAGAATGAGATAAGTCATAGACAGGTGTCATGAGGAATGTGAGCATATTACAGAAGCAAGATGTTTAGAAGTGGGTGATATTCATCTCTAAAAAAATCCATTAGAACTATGGGCAATAATTCTGCATTTATGTGAAAAACAACTCTGAAATGTGACTAGTGTGAAATGTTAGAAGGGAATAGTGCAGAATAAAAATGCCCTCAAATGATCAAAATAATTCTCATATGTTCCTTTCACATGGTTCATATCTACATAGTTTTCACATATATTATACTAAAACCACATAACTATTACCCATATATGGATATGGATTTAAAAAAGAATAAGGAGGCTTCTTGTTTTAATTTAATTTCCAGACAATGAATTACATCAATGAGGTCTGGCATCTAATAAAAAACTACAAACAGAGGAAGCAGGTGAATTATCAGACTACAGTTCAGTGGCTCCAACATGACGCTGAAAGCTTTTTCTCATGTCAGACTGATGAAGCCAGGCCTCCTAAGAGAAAAAGCAGGGACTGTGCTTGAACAACAACAATAAAGTGACTTACTCTTCCTAAAACTGTTCACAGAGGACAGGAAGCCCTTTTTCAGGACACTAGCTTGGTAACGTGGGATCCGAATACACAATGAACTGTTGACTTTGGCTCTTTGTGAGCCAACACATAACATTGCTAAGTGCAGCTATAAGGAGATGTTTGCAATTGGTTTGTTGCGCTTCATTGAGAGAGTTACAGCAAAGACAATGCAGCTAAAATGAACAAGTCAATTGGTATATCTACTTAGACTATGTGCTGAGCAACAGAAATGTCTTTGATGGAAAATGCAGTCAAAGAAAAATAAAGTGACCAGGACAAAGTAGGCGATACAAATATTATCGCTAGATAGGCAGATGTGAAAGGGAGCACTCTTGAACCTTATAGAGTTTATAAGCTGTAACTTATGGTTTAGAGAGCATGGATTGACCGCAGGTACTGATGGGAAGAAGTCATTAGGGAACAAGAACAAGGAGATTATTTAATGCTTCCTTTTATGACACAGATAGCTATACTATAAATCTTTTGGGGAAGAAAGAGGGATACAACTGAATACATGAAAAGAAGGAAGGAAAGGAGGGAGGGAGGAAGGGACAAAGAAAAGGAGGGAGCAAAACAAATAACAAATGAGAATAAGTCAAAGGGTTATTGTGTTTGAAAGACAAATTTATTGCCTTTATCCATTCTTAAGTACAGACAGGATATCTTAGATTAAGGACCAGATTTCCAGTTACAACCAGACGGTAACCAAATTGCTTTATCACTTACATAATAGTGCTCACTACACAGTACCTAAATGGTACCTAAATGAGTGAATGACCTCAGGCAAATAACTTGACTTCGATAGGCTTCAGTTTCCTCTTGTATAAAATGGAGATTATGACGCTCAAATGGTTGTTGTAAGGAGTGGATGCAGAGATGCCTGTAAAATGTTGACATACTTTAAAGACTCAGTTTTTCACCATCCTCCTCTGCCACTTCCTCATCAAACAATGAAGCAGAGGGCAAGTTGAACAGGTACAGTCCAGGAGTGCTTGGAGCCATCTGCAAGGGGTACACAACTCTATGAATTCATGCAATACTGATTTTCATTTAAGAAGGAGTTAGAGAAAATCTATATTTGCTTAACTTTTCATAACTATTCATACTTCTCCTTCTGCTAGTATGGAAATGGGCAGGGTTCAAACTTTAACTCATGAAAATCTAGGAAAATAAACCAAATGGGTAAATGAAAAATATGGAGAAATGAGTCAATGTTAGGATTAAGTTCTTCTCATTTAAAAGTAGAAAACAAGAATACAGAGAATAATTCCTTTTTTCATTGCTTCATTGGTGTTGAAAGGACTTCCATGAGTTTAGGAACACGTAGTAATAAAGTGCTGGGACAATTTGTGAATTTAGGTGTTGTATTTTAGGAAGAAAATTTGTTGGCAGCCTCTTGGAACATCTCATTTTTTATTCTACTAAACTTGTATTAAAGAGTCTTCTTTCCTTGAGAAAAGGAACATTTCTAGGGAAGGTTTCTGATGTTTCAATGTAACAGATGGTATTTCAAATCTTCCATCAATTACATATGTGGTAGCAGTCCAAATTTAGATTCATTACACAGCTACAATTCTTGACAATGTATGAAATGTGGGTCCAGTCAAGAGAATATCCATCGTCTCCTGGAACCACATATATACCCTTTTGCAGGAAATTTCAGATGGCCCAGGGCACTTGTCCTTCCCTTTCAAGGATGACTCTGAGACTGGTTACTCTAGTTATCAACACACTCAGTGGGGGACCGATAAACTTTTTACTATGCATTAATTTGCATGGTATAAAGCACATCCACTGGTTTGAGCTGATCCTACTACTCTGTGGCTTATCACTTCTTGGTCTTGTGATTATTCTCTTTCACACAAATGAGAGGGGCTTTCTCCTCACTGTGGCTGTTTTCTAGATGTCTGCAGTGATACTATTTTGTTTGAATCATGTCCCTATGTCCAAAATAATACCATAGGCTGTTCAGATTTTATAGTCCTACTACTTTGATACCCTGATGTTATATTTCCCTCTCACCTCATCTTTCCTTGTAAATTTAGACTATGATTCAAAACCTGAGCACCCACTTCGTGACCTTAGCACATGCTGTTCCATATGCCTTTGTTGCTTTTCCTGAGATCCCCACATCTCTGCTAACGTGTCACCTTCTCAGAGAGACATTCCCTGACCTTTCCATCAGTGGTTCCCGCTACAAATATTCTACCCACTAGTATTATTTCTTATTTAAGCACTGTTTCATTTGTTTTCCATAGCACTTATCATGATTTATACTTATTATATATTTTACCTATTTTCTTATCTGTTTCTCCTCTGTACTCATGTCTGCCTGGAACATCTTTGTATCCCCACATCCTTGACTGGAAAATACATATTCAATTATTTTCTTAGCCTTTTATTTGAAATTATTTAAACCTTACTTTAAATTATTTGAAATTATTTAAAACAAAAACTGTCAGCTATCTAGATTCATTATCAACACATTTGCCGTATTTGTCCTATCATTTTCTCTTGTATATACATATTGTTACTATGTATATACCCCTAAATACTTAAGTCGTATTTTCTAAAAATGTCTCCTTCAAGGACACTTTTTGTTTATAAACACAAGAGAATTATAAAGATCAAGACTTTTAACATTGATGTGATACTAATGGTTAATCTACAGTCCACATTCAAATTCTGACAACAGTTCCATTACTGTCTATCATAGCAATTGTTTTCTCATTCCATGATGCAGTGAAGGATCACACATTGCATTTAGATGTCACATTTCTTTCGTCTCCTTTAACATCAAACCATTCCTTAGCCTTTTATAACTTTGACATTTTTAAAGAGGATGGGTCACTAATAAAATAGAGTATCCCTCAATTTGGGTTTATCTGATGTTTCCTCATGACTGGATTCAGAAGGACATTTTACTCAGGAAGGCTACCTGAGAGATGCTTACTTCTCCATGCGCCACGTGGAGAGGCACATCATGTCAAATTGTACTGATTTTGTCAACGTCCTTCTTTTTTTTTTTTTGAGAACATTTAAGTTCTGCTTTCTTAGCAAGTTTCAGTTATAGGATATGTGTTATCAACAATGGCCACCATTTTTACATTAGGTCCTCAGGCCTTATTCATCTCATAGCCGAAAGCTTGTACCCTTTTACCAACTTCACCCTCTAGCCCCTGGCAACCACTTCTCTATTTCCTGTTTCTGTGAGTCTTTTTTTTTTTTTTTTAAGATTACATCTATGTAATGATGATGCACTATGCGGTATTTGTTTTTCTGTATCTGACCTATTACACTTTAATCACGTTTCCTAACAGTGGCTGAATGGATAGTAGAGGGTTACTTTCTAGGACTTTAGACGATTGCTTGATGGTCAGTATGCCTTACAGGTGGTGTTAATAAAATTGTTCAAAGATAGAGGTGACATGTGTGTGAATCCAGACCTCCAGAGCTCTTCTGTTAGGTTTAGAGTTAGAAGTGACACACTCTTAGGTTTTCTATGTATGTTTGAAGTGTAAACTTGTTATTTACGATCAATAAGCAGTTTGACAGGTACACGTTGTTGTTGTTTTAAAGATATTATAATATTTCTATCATTACAGTATCTGGAACACAGACACGAGGTGAATGAATAAGTGAATGAATGAATGAATCAATGTTCAAATTTAGTGTTACTCTATGATAACATGCTAGTTCTGAAAATTGATCCTTTGATTATCTCTATAGTATGTTCTTGATGGGACCATAGCATATCCTAGTGGTAAAGCCATCTCCCTCAGCTAACAGATGAAATAACTGAAGTCCAGGACTGTGGAATGGTTTGCCAAATGTCACACACATGGTATGATTGGAATCCAAATGTTTTTTTAAATAATGGTCTTAGATTTGGGGGTAGTTCTCTTAATTTTATCAACAGAAAGAATTTTGTAAGGTGAGAAGCATATTTTGACATTAACTTCTGGGTTTGTTGTTTCTCCTTCAAGGATGACTGAGTAGAATCTAATAAAGATGCTTTTAATGTAATTCTCCTTGATTGGTGATGGGTCACGGCCTAGACAGGCCTCTGCCAAATGGATGTTACTCATCTCACTTCCAGCTTAAAGGTTTTGGTGATTTTCTCAGGAAGGAGTCAAAGACCATTGATAGACTTCGATGTTTTCTTCAGTTCAGCGGAGGTAGAGTGTACTCGCTTTGTTTCTTAGGATTCTTGTCCACCTTGTCAGCAGCAAAGATCAAATGTTATTATCATATTATCCATTCACTCTCTGATGCCGTTAACGTCTTAGAGTACTGTGTGCATTTCTAAGAACCTCAACAAAAGATGAGAAAAATGTGGAAATAGGAAATTCTTTCTTTCTTAGGAAATAGGTTATATTTCCACTTACTATATTATGACAGGCAGATTTTACATCTGAAAAAGCCTCCTGCTACAAACGTCTAGAAATACTGGATAAGATACAACAAACATCCTTCACATTAGTAGCTGAGACCATAAGAAAGTAAGGGAAATTCACGGAGGCCAAACGATGGGGAGGGAGTATTGAAAACAGAGCAGTTAGGGGCTCTGTCCTTGGTTTTAGTGGCCTCACAGGTAAATCAGTAACATTTAGCCTTGCATGTTTTAGCGGGGGTATTAGATGTAAATAATAAATATAAATTATAAAAATAATAGTTGTTAAATTAATTAAAATAAATTAAAATTTATGTGTGACTTTAATACCATTAAGTCCATGGTGATTGTTCCTAAAGTCATGTTAGAATTATGCAAATGCAGAATTTGTAATTTTTGGTAGCCATGTGTAGACTGTGGTCTTGGATTTAACTGTATTGCTTAGAGAGTAGGCTCACATTACATTTGAAAACCTAGTAGCCCTATCCACTTAGTGCATCAAACTCCAATGAAATTAAAATTCAAAAAGTAAGAAGACAAAACAAATTATTATTTTGCATTTTGTAAAACCTGTGCCCTGTATGAAGGCAATGATATATTATGTCCTTTTAAAAGTAAGATGTGCACCAGACAGCTCTCCAGATGTTTTGAAAAGTCCACATGGTTTCAGTTTTCTTACCTGTAAAAACAAAGGAGCTGAGTAGAGGAATGCTTATGTATTTTGTGATCATGACTTCATTCATGCTCTAATTTAGTATTTATTGAGTGTTTGCTTTATGTCCAGTGTTGGGCTTTTGAAGATGAGTAAAATATTGTGCCTGCACTCAAGAAACATATGGTCCAGTGAGGGAAACAAGCAAATAATTAGGACAGTGTTACATTTAACTAGAAATATACATGGAATGACTGATTAAAGAACCTTGAACAGGAAGACCAGGTAGGGCACTACTGCCTTCATGTAGAAATAGCATTGATTCTTCCCATTTGTTGCTGTTACCTTAATCTAGCATGCTAAATTAAAATACATTATTTCCTTAAAGTCCATAATCGTTATCAGTATACCCAGTTTCTGGCTTGGATTTTGGATGGGTTTTACTTGCTGACATGCTACAGTGTTGAGGTCTTCCAATTAGCTAAATAGGCTGTGCTTGATAACAAATTGTGAGGTTACACCAGGATGAGCGTGGGACTATGCATTCCCCTCTGTGTCATTGTCATTTGATTACAGACTGAAACAACTGGAATCACACTAACATGGAAGGAGGGCGATTAGGGGATCTATTTCGTTATGTGTTTTACCAAATTAAAGATATGGCAGGTGCTTTATGACATAATGGGAGGACATTCCCCATTTTCTCACACTGTTTTCTAGCTCTTTGCTTGCTGCAGTTTAGCTCTGTGCTGTTCTGCACAGGGTTTTGGGTGCTAATAATACAGTAGCACGTTTCTAGGTCGTAGGGATCATTACAGTTCTCTGAGGTTATAATCTCAACTTTGCAGCAGAAAATACTCTCACCTAAATTGTTATATACCTTACCCTTTATAAAATCTCTTTCTCTACATGTAATTTGAAATCGATCATGTAGAAATAAGTATATAAAATATTTGTAAGTTTAAAGGGTAATAATGAAAGGAACAACCCCTTTACACACCACTCAGCTTAAGCAAAAGAACCTTACCAGTGTCCTGTGGTCCTCTCTGGGCATCTCTCCGATCTCCTTCAGCCGCCTGTCAGTTGAAACTCCTGTAATGAATTTTGTGTTTATTTATTTATTTATTTTAATCTTTATTTATTTTGAGAGAGAGAGAGAGAGCCAGAACATGAGCAGGGGATGGGCAGAGAGAGAGGGAGACAAAGAATCCAAAGCAGGCTCCAGGCTCTGAGCTGTCAGCACAGAGCCTGACGTGGGGCTTGAACCCATGAGCGAGATCATGACTGGAGACAAAGTTGGACAATCAACCGACTGAGCCACCCAGGCGCCCCATGAATTTTGTGTTTATGATCTTTGTGTTTCTTCATATTTTATTATATATACATTCATTTGAATGAATATATTATTTAGTTTTGTATTTCTGGAACTTAATATAAAGAGAACCATAACTTACATCATGTGTATTTCCAGAACTTGCTTTTTCTCATTCAACTTTATTATTCTGAGATGTATTAATATTGTTTATGACTAAGGTGTGCTCATTTTCACTGTTGTATTACATTGAAGGAAAATACAACAAATAATTTATCTTTTCTGTTCTTAGTGGAAATTTTGGTTGCTTGCGTTTTTTTTTTGCCAATTCAAACTTCGTTGCTAAGGATATTCTTGTACATGTCTCATTGTCTGCGTATGTACAGATTGCAAATATCAGTAGGAGTCCACTTGTAAGTTTATAGGTTATACGCACCTTCACTTTGTTACATAAGCCAAACTATTCTCTTATATACTGAAGATCAGTTGTTATTTTTTCACATTCTTTTCAAACTTTTAAAATCTTTGCCAGTCTGGTAGGTGTGAGTAGTATGGTATCTCACTGTAGTTTTGATTTTAATTTCCTTGATTGTAGATGGGGTTGAACATCTTTTCATATGCTTATTGATCTCTCATATTCCTCTTCTGTGGAAGACATATCCATGTCTTTTTTACCCCACTGAGTTCTTTTTATTTTTTTATTAAATTAAAAAATCTTTTTTAATGTTTATTTTATTTTTGAGACAGAGAAAGACAGAGCATGAGCAGGGGAGGGGCAGAGAGAGAGGGAGACACAGAATCTGAAACAGACTCCAGGCTCTGAGCTGTCAGCACAGAGCCCAACACAGGGCTCGAACCCAAGAACCGTGAGATCATGACCTGAGCCAAAGTTGGACGCTTAACTGACTGAGCCACTCAGGGGCCCCAACATGATTAAGTATTTAATTGTAGGTTCACATAATTCAATTTTTAACAATGGTGGTAGTTAACAATTTGCTTGCACAATTCTTGAAAAATTAACAATGAAATCATCTCTAAGCTGCACAAGCTGGCTCCAGAATACCACCATCAGGTTCTTTATATTTTTGTGTGATTGTTCTCCACATCTTTTCTTGCTTTCTAAAATTAAGTTTTCCAAAATTTCTTACTGGTATATAGGACTGTAGTTAGATTATATGTTATATCCTTATATCTGGCAAACTGGTTACACTCTGCTCATAATTTGAATAATTTATGTGTACCCCCTTCTAGGTTTCTTTATAAACAATCCTACCATCTGTAAATAATGACATTTTGCTTCCTCACTCCCAATCCTTATCTATTTTATATCTTATTGCTGTATTATTACATTGATACAAACCTCCAGTATAACATTGAATTTTAGTGGTAATGGAAGGAATTCTTGTCTTCTGATTTTCAATCAGTGCTTTAAGATTTGTTTTTAATATCTTCTTTGTTGGACAAAAGTTTTCTTTTATTTATAGTTAGATACAAATTTTCTTTTTTTTTTTCCATGAGAGGATGTTAAATTTTATTATATGGTTATTCTATATCTATTGAGATGATCATAACACTATATAACAAAAAATGTTCAACTTGTCAGGAATATTTTGTGACATACCTAATAACAAGTATCAAAATATAGAGGGCAATAATTCACAGAAGTAAAAGGAGAAATGTATGTGAACAAAATAATTAGCTACATGATCTGCGGGAAGAGTACAGAATGCTCTATTTAATAATGTAATATTCTTGAGCCCATATGGAACATTTACAAAAATTGACCATTTAATAGGTCAGCTATAAAGCAAGTTTCAGAAAATTTCAGAGTCTATATTATGCAGCAATGTTCTCTGACCATAATTAAGCTTCTTTACTACCCCTGAGTAATGTTTTCATATTTACATTTCATTTTACTAATTCTTCTTTCAGCTATGTATAATTTGCCTTTTATTCCAGTTTTTTTTTTCACATTTAATAATTACAGTTTTCAGTTCCTAAAATTTTATTAGTTTTGGGAGTGGTGAGTCTGCCAGGATTTAATCATTTACTTTTAATAATCTCTTTAATCAACTTAAAAAAATTCTTCAAATATTATTAAACATCATTATTTAAATCAGATTATATGCTAAATACAAGATCAGCAATCTTTGATTTTGTTGTTCTGCTATTTCTGTATTTTGGTTGCTTATTTCTTCGTGCTGTTGTCATATATACACTTGAACTTAGAGTTCATTGAACTTTATCTTCACAATTCTTTAAAGTTTGTATTTGATATTCTTTATTGTAGAGAGAATATGAGTTTGCTTCGTCTGTAACTGTACCCTCTAGCAAGCTTTAATTACTTGATATCTTAGCTTGGGTTTTTCTGAACACACAAATATCGTGAATTCAGGCCCCAAATCATTCACTTCCATCTATATTCAAGATAAATAGGTGTGTTTCTCTCATTTCCTTCTGAAGGGGGTGTTTTATTTTCCATTTCATTATTTTGTAGCGTGTACTGCATTTTCAAAATTCTTGCTTTGTTCAGGAGTCTATAGTTTTAGTACCTAATTTTTGTAGTCCATAAGCCCTTACATCATTGTAGACTATAAAATCCAACATGCTAGGTCTTCAGGGAAAATCCCAAATTGATCAAGGTATATCATTCCTTATGTATATTACTGGATATGGCTGGCTGATATTTTGTTTAGGATTTTTGCATTCATGTCTGCAGGTGACACTGACTTCTAATATTTTTTTGCATCAATTTCTTGTCATAATTTAGTATCAAGGTTATGCTGACCTAAAATAAGTTGAGAAAGTTCCCTCTCTATCTAGTCTCTGGAAATGTTTATATAAAGTTGGCTTTATTTTTTTCTTTTACATGTTTGGTAGTATTTCTCAATGAAGCCATATGGGCTTGAACTTCTGTTGGGGAAATTTTTTAAATTGCATATTTAATTTCTTGAGTAGTTATGAGGTGATTTTTTTCCTTGTGTCAGTTTTGTTGGATTATTCTCAAAATGTATTAATTTTATTTATAATTTCTGATTCATTATCATAAATGTTATAATACTGTCAGTTTTAATATGTACAGATTTTAGAATTGTGTTCCTTTTCATGTCTAACATTATTACTTTTGCTCTCCCTCTTTTATTCTTGACTGATTTTTCCAAGGGCTTACCAATTTTATGGCCATGCCAAAGACTCCACTTTTGGCTTTGTTGGTCATCCTTAATTTTTCTATGTTTTCTATTTCTTTAATTTCTACTCTTATTTCATTACTTCTCTCTAGCTGCTCTCTTTGCATTTATTTTACTAGTAGGCTTAAAGGTTTTTGAGATGGATATTTAATTTATTAATTTTAAGCTTTTTTCTTTCCTATTATATATATTAAAGATTACACGTATTCCTATTCATTTCTATACAGCTTTAGCTGAATCCAACAAATTTTGGTATGTACTATCATTGGCAAATCTTTTTTTTTTTCCCGGCTATTATGGATCAAAACTGTTTTTACTGTACAAAATACAGGGCAAAAATAAAGGCCATAGCTCAATAAATAGTAAATATTTCAGAGCATGTTCAACTCCTAGTAAGGTAGCGTGCTCATTGGCTGAGAACATTTTTAGCATGACAGAGTGATACCAGTTGACCAACAATACAAAGCATATTTGTCATACTAGCTTACAATGGCTGTGAACATAATTACACTTAGAGCATAGGAAATATAAATACGCACTGTTCAGGCTATTTTTTTCAGGAAAAAGAAGACTTTCAGAAACAGATATTGTTATAACAAATCAGTACTTCATAAGAGGGGTGTTTAATGCTGTAGTGATATTTATCATTTATATTCTGCACAGGTCTTAGCACACTTCAGATATTTGCATGGCTAGTATTAGAAAATATGAATCAGACAATGGGTAATCCATCCTAGTTTTTTCATTAAGTTTTTAATTTTAATTCCAGTTTAGTTAACATACAGTATTATATTAGTTTCAGGTATATAATATAGTGAGTTTACAATTCTTTTTTTTTTTCTTGAACAAGAACATTTTTTACTTGAAGCATACTTAAGAATACATGGTTCTAAAAGATATACCTCTGGTTAAATCACATAAAAAGAGACATAGCAAATATTACAAATTTAAGAAGAGTGTAATCATACCCAGTATATTTTCCAACCACTACAAAACTAAAGATCAACAATAAAACAAAGCTGAAAAATCTAGAATGTAAATATCAAATATTTAATATGTAAATATTAAACAACACATTACAGCACAAGCAATGGGCCAAATAATAAATCAAACAGCAAATCAAAATATGTCTTATAACAAAAGAAAAAGAAAACACAATATTCCAAAACTGATGAGATGCAGAAAAAGCAAATGTTAGAGTAAAATTTATGCTATAATTGCTTGTATTAAGAGAAAAAGTTCAAGTAAACAACTTGCCTCATACCACAAGGAGCTAGAAAAAGAAGAGACTTAACTGAAATTTAATAGAGGAAGGAAATAACAAAGAAAAATGAGAAATAAATAAAACAGAGACCAGAATAAACGATAACATAACACTGAAAGTAATAACCAGTTTTTCCAAAAGTATAGACAAAATTGCCAATGCTTTAACTACATTTACGAATAAAAAAAAGAGTAGACTCAAAAACCAAAATGAGAAATTGAAGCGATAATAATGTTACAGGTAACTAATATTATATACTAACAAATTAGATAACTTAGGGGAGAAAAACAGATAATTCCTAAAAAATGCACAAGTTACTAAGATTGAGTCTTGAATCCACACAGTATGAAATCTTCTTAGACCAATAGTAAGAATGAAAGTTGAATTAGGAATTAAAAATCTCCCAGCACAGTGAAGCCAGGACTCCATGATTCCATTGGTGAATTCTACCAAACATTTAAAAAAATAATAAATGACAGTCTTATCAAAATCTTACAAGCAGTCAAATAGAGGGAACACATGTAAAATCATTCTATGAGGTGAGTATTATCCTGATACCAAAGCAGGATAAAAACAATACAAGAGAAAGAAAGTCTAGTTTGTCCGATGTAAGTATTGCAAGTGTGGCTTTCTTTTGACATCCCTTTGTGTGGTAATGTTTCTCCATCCCCTCATTTTCAGTCTGAAGATGTCCTTAGGTCTAAAGTGAGTATTTTGTAGGCAGCATATAGATGTGTCTTGTTTTTCTTTATCCATTCTGACATCCGTTTCCTTATTTATTTCCTTGCTTGTGATGTTACATGTGAGTACCAGTAGACAAGTTTATGTATATTCATGTATAAGATAATGACAGTTTTTCATGAATTGAATATGAATATTTTGCTGAATATTTTGATATTTTAAAGGATTCATTAAAACACTGTGTTCAAAAATTATATATGTAACAAAATAATATTTAGACTATGGAAAACAAAGAAAACTGAAACAAAATTTATTTTAAATAATTCAAATCATTTAAAAAACATAATATCAAATGTTTGTTCATTTGTGCTCTTCAAATGAAAGGCTGAGTTAATGACTTTTCAATTGGAAAGCAAGGCCGAAGGAATTTACTTTATTTAGATTTTGCCACCTTGCAAATATCAACTTTCCCAGAGCAAATAATGACTGATGCTCAGTGAGTAATAAAGTTTTATTTTGTTTGGCAAATTTTACAGAAAAGTTAACCATATAGTCAATCAACAAGAGGGATGGAGGGACTGATAAGGTAAAAACCATCAGCAATTCACAGTTCTATTGCAGGATGCAAAGGAGTGAGGTATGGGATTGGAGGGGAGAGTGGTAGGGTCACTGGAAAGCTAGGAACCCAACAGAGAAAGCTTCTGGGGAGTGGCAATTCCAGACCACAGTCCTTGTTTGTTAGTTGGGACTTTCGGAATGGCAGACCATCTAAAGCAGATCAGAAGCTTATGTGTAATGTGTAATTCACAGCTTATAGGCACTGAGAAGTTTGTATGTACATGCATCTCTTTCCTGGTCATCTTTCCCAGCTCTTTGTCTCCGGGTCTCTCTGAATCTGATCTGTCTTTCCTCTTAAAATCTTCTAAAAATAGAATATTGATGAAACAAGCATATTTTGAGGCTTTGTGCTTGTTAGGTACATGAACTCAAGGAACTTTCAATGTGGTAAGAACCATTCAGAGATCTATTGCTAATATAGTTCTAAAGAGTGATGTTTTAAACCATTTTTATCTGTCACCTTTTGTTTCACAAAGAATGTCTTCTATTCCCTTGAGTTAAGAATTTACATCAGTAAAGACTGAAGATTTAATCTTACTGACAGCCCTGAGGACATTCAAGGGCAATATCACCCATGTTCTAGGAAGTTTAGGACTGAGAGTGATGGCATATATTAAGGATATTCAGATTGCAACTTCTCCTAAATGAAAATTTATTATTTCATTATTCCTGAGGCTTCATTTATTACGATCCTTGGGATTTGAGATAATTGAAGACAACAATAATAATCCCTTTATGTGTTATATACTGTGGAGTCATTCATTTTGAAGGATTCCCAAGTGTGTCACAGACGGCATATACAGTTCAGGGTGGGGAGCTCAGGAATGGAGAAGGAAATGTACATAGACAGACACACAGATGCCCTTGAGGTCCTGAGGGGACCTTGCAGTCTCAAAATAAGATAAATCTCGTGGACTGTCAGAGGTATTACAGACCCTCTCCCCAACTCACAGTAGCCACCATAATTTGATGCTGAAGGGAGGATCGTGATAATAATAATGATGATGAGGACAATAATAATAGATCATATCTACATCTGTGCTAATGAAACAGTAGCAGACTCTATGCCATGTATATATGCAAGAAATGTCAGACTTCCTTTCATTTCTCAAGAATAAATGAATAATAAAATATACTTGAAGCCTGGAGGTATATAGTTAAAAATTTTTGTTAAATGAGGGTCTGGCAGATCTAATGTTGTAAGAGCAGAATTGTACATTGTGTACTCTTTCACTAAATATTTCCCTTCCTGTCAAGTGGTGAACCAGGTAATCATTTAGGGGATGGATCTATTTAGATTTTCCATGATCAAGTTGTTTGGCAATGGAAATCATCATCTTGAAAAAGGAGTTGAGATGCATAAAATGGTAACCTGAATGGGGCAGTGGTGAGACAGAGGTGGGGACAATGTGGAGACACCAGTCCCCAAATGACTGTGTCCCTCATGCATCTTACTTATTATTCAAAGTTACTAGAGAAGCCAGTGAACTTGAGTGTGCAGTTGCAACTTTAAAAAAAATCTCATGTACTTAATCACCATTACTCATTTTGCCAATATTTTTAAAAACCTGCATTTGATTGGGAAGTCAACATGATGCATTAAATCAGGGCATAATCCTCTGCCGTCCAAAAGATGTGGGTTCAGATACCAGCCCACCGGCCGTACTCCTAAGAGGTTTGCAATGTTGTAAGTTATTTCATTTACCTGGGTTTCAGTTTCCCTGTCAGATACAGAGGTGATAATAATAGTGTGTAGAGTTCATAGTTACCATGTAGATTAAATGTGTGTGGCACATAATAAAACTCAGTTAATATTAGCAATACTGGTAAAGGTCTGGGAAGATACCTATCTCACTCATGATTAGTTCTCTTTGAAATAATGTAGGTATTTTTTCAACAGTTCTTTGGGACTGGTTCACCCCTTTCCACCTTTTTTGATAAACTAGAGACCATGTCTCAGGACATTTCTGGCTGCTTTTAGTAAAAAATAAATTCATTTGATTACTTCTAGTCCTCCCAGCAGCAGTGTCAGCCAAGTGTAGGGCAATAATCAACCTCCCAAAGTGCTTAAAGGCCCCTTTCCTCCTGCCTCAGGCTGCT
This sequence comes from Acinonyx jubatus, assembly GCF_027475565.1. Taxonomy (NCBI): domain Eukaryota; kingdom Metazoa; phylum Chordata; class Mammalia; order Carnivora; family Felidae; genus Acinonyx; species Acinonyx jubatus. The sequence continues at coordinate 69,929,871 of NC_069387.1, forward strand.
TCAGGCTGGCCTTAGGAAAGAGGCCTATTTCACCACCTAATACTCTGACATCTTTCCCTAATTTTCTAGGCTGTCTCTGGTTCCTCCATCAAAGCAAGGAGGAAGGAGCAGGAGGAGTCATAAAAGACCATAACTGTTATGGTCAGTCCCATTGGGACTCTTCAGGCAGCTGTGGGTGATTTTGTGAAATTTTTTGGAGTCCCTAAGGCAGCATTGCTGGGAATGTCTCCCCTGTAGTTCCCTTGATGTGGGCAAATGAAATCTCTTTTGGCTGGTCAGTTACTGTTCCACCATCATTCCCAAGACACTTCCGGTGTCCCCACCTCATCCCAAGTGTGCTCTTGACCAGAGACTAAGACAATTCCTGCTAATCTTCTCAAGCATGGTACATATCTGATCGAGGGGCGTGGGGGAAATCACATATCCTTTAGCTCAGTACATTATGCTATTTTGCCCTATCCCCATTGCAGGACCTCTCTTGGCAAGGCTGTCAGATCAGGGAGCCAGACAGAGTCTCTTCCTCTTTAGATTTCTCAGATGTAGGCCACATTCCAGTTTTAGTGAATCATCTTAGTTCTAGGAGACAATATGTATCTCTCTGATACTGCTTTCCCTGGGTTAAGGTCCAAGAACATCCCTCTCTGACCCTATGGAATATTAAGAGTTCTTATCATTTTCAGCCTCTTCTCTCAGTCTCTCCACCCTCAGATGTGTCCACGTCAGGGTTGCAGAAGAGGTTCTTTGTAAGGTCTCTATAGTGGTCTCTGACACCATGTGGGTTTTTTTTTAAATAATTCAATTCTGACACTGTCTGAGTTAGCACAGACTTCACAGGTTAAGGGTCTCAGTCCCCCATGACTGTTGTCATGTCAGATGCCACCTGCAAGTCTTGGGCTCCAGTGCCACCTGCACTTCTGTCCTACTTGGCTACAAATTCAGGAGTTTTTCCAATCCTTCTCCAGGTTTAAAAATTCAGTAGAATGACAGAAAACTCAGGAAAGCACTATACTTACAAGGATAGTTTTATAAGGATACAAATGAACAGTCAAGTAGATTGATATTTAAGGAAGCAGAGTCTGGAAGAGTCCTGAGCCCAGAGCTTCCATGCCGTTTCCAAGCATGCTACTTGTACCCAGCACAGCAGTATGTTCACTAACAGGGGAGATCTCCAAGCCTCACTAGTATTATCTAGGGTTTTTGTTTTTTGTTTTTTTTCCACAGGCATGCTTGAGTAGCTCATTGGCCACATTATTGAAGTTAATCTCCAGTCCCCTTACCCTCCCTGGAAGTTGTGGAGAGTGGGGATAAAAATTCTAACCCTCCAATCATGAGTTGGTTTCTCTGGCAGCCAGCCTTTCCGTCCTGAAGCTATCTAGCTGTACTGCTCAGCCCCTCTTTCAGTCCTATGAGTAACTTTGCTAGTATAAACTCTAATATGGTTCAAAGGGACTGGTATGAAAAACAAAGACTTCGGAAATCCCAGGGTTTTTGAAGCTGTGTGTCAGGAACCTGGGACAAAATCAAATATGTATTTTTTACCATACCACCACCCTTGAATCTTAGGAGTGGTTGGGACCTGTTGTCCAAGGACCCCAGCCAAAAGAGAGACAGGAAAATCTCATTAAACATCCTGTAACATGGTGAAAGTGCAACAGAATTATTTCAGTGTCATTATTAGTTTAGATAGAACAAGTATGGCTTTATTTAAATCTGGATGGGAGAACTTTAAATGTTCTTGGAATTTTTTTTTCACCAAGTTAGGTAATTATAAGTGAAAGGAAATGATGCAGATCAAAGAACTTCTTGAAAAATTGCATGCCTGATAACTAGTGACATATTTTTAATATTTGCTGTAAACATCCTGAAGGTCTTGCCTTTGGTGAACTGATTTGAATGGAGATCCCCTGGATGTCAAGGCCTTCAGATTAATGACATATATTGAGAAAGATATTTTCCTATTTTGAAAGGTTTGTATGTAGAAAGAATATGTGGCTATAAATCTTAATCGAGGATTGGAAAGGAATCATTTATCTGGTAATTTGTAAATTTTCAAAGATGTCTGAGGGAATTAAAATGCTTTGAATTTGAAGATAATCTTGGGGTCATATTGAAACTTCTGGGAAGTCTGTTCTTTTCCATAGTCTGGAAATCGATTTTCTTACAAATCTCCCTGAATATATGAACAATCAGTTCTGAAATGCAACTGAACTGTGGCAAAGGGTTGGTTATGATAATTGCAAAATCTGCTCGGAGAGGTTATCTTAAAAACCATATGGCATATTTCAAAAAAAGATGTCTACAAATAAAATTTGAAAACTTTGGAATTCTTTACAAAGTATGTTTTAAATATCAGAAGTACCTTGTTATCACTGGGAGCATAGTTTTCCTATTAGCTTTTAGGCTTGTGAGGTAGGATGTGCAATGACTGATATTTTCTTTATAAGCAGCAATAAAGATTGTTGATGTAGACTTTCCCTAGTCCCCCAAAAGGTCCACATCCCCAAATACCATCCGCGTATGCAGCCGAGCCACAGCTGTAAGCTAACCTTAAGATAGTTATCAGAGAGCTCTTTGTTTATAAGTAGACAATTGGATAATTCAAATCAAAGTGTAGCATAGAAAACAATTTAGAACAAGGAAAGTATAAATCTGCGGTACAAACTCTGCTTAAACAGTTATTAGGGAGCTTTTTATCCTGTAAAAATTAAATAGAGACAGGAAAATTTACATTAGACAAAACTTGTATTAAATAAAAAGTTTATATATCTCTACTATTTGTGTTGATAACATTTTTTTAAATGAAAATACACACTTAGGTGAAAAATAAATAACTGTTGGAAACAGACGTCCAGCCTCAGAGATACTGTAATCCTTTATCTATATTTCCTATCACACACCTAAAATCACTTGGGTTATAATAAAAATCATACAAATTCACTGTAGAAAAAATTTTAAAATATGGGTATTTAAAAATCAACCCTAGGGAAAAAAAATTGTGAATAAAAACATGGAGTCTGGAACCAGACTGCTTGAGTTCAAATCCTGGCATGTCTGCCTACTAGCTCTGTGACATCAGTAGGGTTTGCTTCCCTCTCTGTGCCTTGATTTTCCTCATTTGTAAAGTGGTAATAATAATAATACCTTTATTATAAGGTTAGTATTAAGATTAAATTAGTTAATATTTTCAAAGTGCTTAGAGCAGTGTCTGAAACATGAGTGCCATATAAATATATTTTAAATAAGATACAAACACATCATCTTTAAGCAAAAAATTTATCCTACTGTATATCTTGTTCCTGTTTTTTTGCCTATGTTATAATCATTTTTTATGTCTTTAATATATTATGCAATTTATCTTTAAAAGCTTAAGGCAATGTATTGTGTTTAATTCAAAAATGATATAAATTATTATACCTATAGCTTGTTTTTAGCTCTATATTTTTTAAAAGAAAGTCATGATACACAAAATGAGTAAATGCTGTTGGAAAATGGTGCTGATGGACTTGCTCAATGCAGGGTTGCCACAAACCTTCAATTTGTAAAAAATGCAATATCTGCAAAGTGCAATAAAGCAAAGTGGAATGAAATGAAAAAAAAAAGTCATGGTAACAGAACAAAACAAAGTTTTAGGACAAATAAATTGCTTTTTCTCGCATCTTACTCATTTTCTTCCCAGGATCAGTGAATGAGGATACTGACACCTCTTTTCAAATCTCCATTCCCAAACTACTTATTTATACTATGTTGGGAAACTTTCTCATCTGTCGAGTTAACATTTTAGTTTATATTATAATCTCTTTTCTAGAGATTGTTTTAAGGTCTTAATTACACTTACCTAAAGAGAAAGTTGGAAGGAATTTTGCAATGTTAATAACAGTTACAGGTGTTAGAATACAGCTTTGAGAAAGTGTGTGGCAACTTTAGCAGATAGCAGGAACTTGAGCCTGACTGTCTCTTTTGTATTGTAACATAAATTATACTTAAAGAACAACTGTGAAAGTGGGTGACACAGGAAGAAAAATGAGTAATAGGTTGTTTATTCAACCTGAAAACAACAACTAACACTATGTGCCAAGCACTGTGCTAAGTGATATGTGTATATATGTATTATTTAATGTATATGCATGTGTGTGTGTATCTTACATATATATTTTACATAATTTCAAGTTTTCATAATAAGCTTATAGGACAAGCTATATTATTATCCAAATTTTACAAAGAAACCTAGGCACAGAGATTTTATAACTTGCTGTGTTTCCATATCCATATCCATCACCCATAGTGGTGGAGCCTCAATTTAAACCCAGGCAGCCTAGCATCAGAATCTGTGGCCAACACATCTTGCCTTCCCAAATTCCTATTTCCAGGAATCAAAGAAGAGAAGGAGCCACATATTTTGGGTTGGGGGAGCATTTCCTTCAGAAAGCGGAGCTATAAATGGAGCCTGTGACATTGTTTTAAAGATTGAGAAATAGCAGGCACATTAAGGTCACCTGAAGGCTTAATGAGCCGGGTGTGAAGTAAGTAAGGTTTTGGTGCCATTGAAGCCTGGCACAAGCTGTTCTGCAGAGCAGACGTGAGCAGGCACCTCTACGCAAGGTGTGGAAATGGATGCAAAAGCTCTGATCAAAGCAAGTCTCACGCCTGTGGGTTATCGCTGACTCTCTGGAAGAAAGCCAGATAGCTCAACCCTACTTGTGTCTAGGACTTTTTGAAGGAAATTACTTTAAATAATGGCTGTCTTCCTTTTAGGTAGCTTAAAGAGTTGTGTCTTACAATGAAGTGTTAAATCTAAGATGGTGGCTGTGTTCCGTGAATCCCTGCCCTCATTAGAAAAGTGAGCTGTAGGGGTGCCTGGGTGGCGCAGTTGGTTAAGCGTCCGACTTCAGCCAGGTCACGATCTCGCGGTCCGTGAGTTCGAGCCCCGCGTCAGGCTCTGGGCTGATGGCTCAGAGCCTGGAGCCTGTTTCCGATTCTGTGTCTCCCTCTCTCTGTGCCCCTCCCCCGTTCATGCTCTGTCTCTCTCTGTCCCAAAAATAAATAAACGTTGAAAAAAAAAAAGAAAAGTGAGCTGTATATCTAAATCGTCACGTTGGTAAGAGTGTGTCTTCTGAATGCACCGTTTGTTCAACAAAAATGTCCTGCTCTTAAGAAACGTCTAGAGGGAGGCAAGTAACACGAGATAATGACAGACAGGGAATAAGTGCTGTGAGGAGACAAGGGGATATGAAGAACCGTTTTGTGGATCTCCCCAAACTGCACGCATACACCACTCATATCCCTGAAAGAGGGTAAAAGATTCCCCCCTAATCAGCATATACTTGTGGATAATGTCACAGATGTTCTGAAGAAAATTTGCCATAAAAAGTCAGTGCTATGACTAAGTGTTTTGGATAAAAATATAGAAGGTATATGGCGAGCCAGTAGATTAAAAACTAAAGATTAGTCTTAAAAAGTCAATACAAATTATTGAGGGGCAGCCTAAAGAGCATAGTTGAAAGTGTATAGAGATCTTGATTCTGGCCCTAATTCTGATGAGCTGCGTGGCTGTGGGTGAAACTATGCTCTTCTGTTCCTTGATTTATTTATCTGGAAATAGAAATACAAAATACTGGTCAGGATAAAATTGAATAACAAAGCTTGCATGCAGCTGATTTATTTTGCATTAAATGGTGTCTGTATTTTAAGCAGTGGGGACTGGGTCTGGTCTAATACCTGTACAGGCTTCAATTCACAATATCAGGATTTCACCAATTTTTCCAATTTTATTTAAGTGAAGTTACTCTATGCAAAAATAAATCATTGCTGAAACATTTTTTTAATTCCCATTATGTTGATAAGAAGCCATTTGAGAGCAGCTGTGTTTCATTATTTATTTTTATTCAATATTTAATTTGGAGAGAACCAACAATATAGAGGTGTAGGAAATAGAGATGCTCTTTTCTGAAACAATCATCATACTTGTTATTGACATCAGATACTGGGCAATTTAACTTGCTCAAAATAATATATTCACCAAGAATCTCAGCAGCCTCTAGTCAAAAATGAAAGCTCACCTATACAACAAGAGATAGTCAAATCATTACGACAAAATCTGAAACCTATATTTTCTCACTGAACATGATCTTTTATAATCACAATAGAAAGCTATTTCACCAGGTGCGACCCGGGAAGGCATCAGTAGGTGATGTTACCTGGATCAGTTTTTCTATGTCGTGAATGCCAATGAAATCATTTTCCAGGTTTCTGTATTTTTCTGCAGTTGATACTGAACTGAACACTGCTTCTTATTTTCAGGATACTTCCTCCTTAATATTGTCTCAAGCAGTTAACAAATTCATATACTGAAGAAGTAAAAGTTGTCATGGTGATTTAAAAAAAAAAACCCACACACAGAGATACATTCACTCTGAATAGTGTTTCTTCTTCCGCAGGAAAGTGGTTTCTGTAATGTACATATAATTATTACAATAAACTGAACTGTGGATATGAAGCAAGTATAATCTGAGCTCTGTAGACTCATATGGATTCTGCTGTTAAACCCTTTCTTCAGCTCTTTTGTTCACTGTACTGTCAACATATTTAGTACATTTCTCCTCTGTAAACTTTGCAGATCAGAGAAACCAACTGTATGAATCAAAGAAGGAAGGAATACATTTTAGTGTATTCAAAGTAGTTATAATTTAGAAATAAGTTGGAATAACAGGTGAATTTATAAGAAAATGGCTGTTGTGACCCACCTGGTCACTTTATCAAAATTTCTTTAAGAGAACATGTATAAATAAATAACTGAAAGAATTTTATTTATTTATTTAGCAAATTCCCCATTGTTATGAGGCGAGAAGCACAGTTTTTGAGACAGTTCTGTCAATAGCTATGCTAGCAAATGAATGTATTGCTGTAGTTTAAGGATGTGTGATAACCTCACTATTTCTTTTTGGGGAGGTCCTTACTTTAAAAAAAAAGTGTAAATGGGTTATGGCATCCATTTTGTAAGTAATTTACAAAAGTTTGCACTATTTTACCTCTTGTCACATTGAAGAAATAAGGCATAATTTTCATTTTGTCAGCAAATCACTCTATGACAGGCAAGTGTCTACATAGTGTATACAGCAACATTCTCTAATGGGTTGCAGGTCCCCTATGAGAACTTGCAGTGTGCTCATTAAAATTACAGCAACAGAAAAAGCAGAATAAATTGCCACCAAGTATTTGACTATGACATTTATATGTATTTCTTCTTGACATGCCTATGGGCATGTCACTGTAAATTGTCCATGAGGATTGTAGTGACAGCTTTATGGACTAAAATTAGAGACCTAGCCTCTCACTTGGCTAAATGGTGACAGCCTAAATAAGAAGAACATAGTGAAAATATCTTATGTGTAGCTGCATAATTCTGTTATGACACATTTTAGGCATAGACTATCCCAAGTACCTTGGGAACTTGCAACAAGAAATGAGAAAGTGAGTGTCATCAAAAGATTTCCAGTATGACAAATATGAAGGCTCCTAGCCCTGGAACAATTACACATGCAACAATAGCACCTACCTCTTAAGAATAATGTGAGAATAAGCGAAAGCTCCTAGCCCAGAGACTGGGGTGCATGGGAGTCTTCATAGATGTGGAATTTTTCCTTCTCTTCTAGGATTGCCCCTTGTTTTCCTTTACCAAACCATGTAGGGAAGCTAATGTGAAGCATAGAGGTGTGAGATGAACTGTAAGCACTGCCAACACTCAGAAGGAAAGTTTGCAGCAACTGCCGAAGGATTCAGGGAGAAGTGGAACTTGACCTAGTTTTTGAAGAAACTTGGAGCTTACATTAAGTTGGGGAAATGCAGAGAGTAGTGTAGGCAAGAGGGCCTGAGAGACCAAGGAGGCTGGGCAGCGGGAGCTCACCGGGTATTTTTGAGGTACGATGGAGGAGCAGCTGAGGTTGGAGGCTGATTGCAGAGGGCTTTGACATGATATGCCCAGAAGACTGTAGACTTTGTTTCCCAGGCATTGGGGAAGTTGTTGAATAATTTTGCTTGCTGGAATAATGGCAGCATTTAGGGAGAAAAGTTTGTTAGGAGAGGAGCAATTTTCAGGGATAAGACGATTTATTTTTAGGCATATGAAGATAGACAAGAGGGAGGCACAAAAGCATTGGAAGAAGGTTAGGGCTGTATATGTCAAAGCCATAGAGTTTTGAGTTTTCAGAGAGAGAGAGAGAGAGGGAGAGAGAAAAGAAGAAGAAGGAGGAGAAGGAGTGGAGGAGGAGGAGACATTGAAGCAGAGAGAGAACAAGGTCTTAACTGATTTTGACATATGCTCATGTTTAGCAGATAGGAAGAGGCAAAACCCATGAAAGATAGAATAAAGGAAGGTCACTAAGGAAAAAGGTCACTGTTACAAAAAAGAAGATTGTCACATGGGCTGGGGGGAGGAGTGACTCTTACTCATCTACTAGGTTCAGTCTGTGTATGGTTGGCTTTAACTCGCTTTATTTCCGTAACAAACCCAGTGAAATATGATCACCAAATTCTAGCTCAGAGAAAGAGGCTTTGGTTATTAAATTGGGTTGTGCAATTTTCAAGTGGCAATTGGATTGGAACAAATGATTATCTGACTTCAAGCTCTGCTTTATGATTATATCCCCAAAACAAGAGTTTAAAGAGGAAGGAAAGTTTAAAATAAGGCCCTGAGAAGACACATAACAGAAAGAAAGAAATCCATTGGCTTTGGTAGTTAAAGAGATTTTTGGTGAAGTTCAAGAAAATCATTTCAGGGGTCCCTGGGTAGTTCAGTTTAAGCATCTAACTCTTTGTTTCAGCTCAGGTCATGATCTCACAGTTTGTGGGTTTAAGCCCCACATCAGGCTCTGTGCTGACAGTGTGGAGTCTGCTTGGGATTCTCTGTCTCCTTCTCTCTGCTCCTCCCCTGCTCATTCCCTTTCTCTCTCTCTCTCTCTCTCAAAAATCAATAAATATTTTTTTTAAAAAGGAAGTCATTTCAATTGAGAGTTGAAAAAATTCATTGCAGGGTTATTAAGGAGGAGTTTGTGGTTAGCAATCAGAGGCAGAGGACGTATATTCTCTGGAGAAGTTGGGCAGTACAAAAGAGAAATATGATGGTAGACCTTTGGTATTTAGCATCAGAGTAGGGTTTGGGGCAATGGTATGGAGAGCATTTTAGAACTTTTCTGAGAAGGTGGTTAAGAGGAAGCTACTGGAGCTTGGCTAGGCGGTGTTTTATATTGAAAGCAAAAACATTTACTCTGTAAGATAAATGAGGGAGAAAGAGGAAAGACTGGTCTCAGCACTTTCTAGTGGGAGGATTTCCAGGCAAGATACAGTGGCTGAGGTCAAGGAGAGAGACTGAGGAAGAGGTGCATTTAATGCAGATTTTTCTGAGTGAAAACGTATGCTTTGTGTGACACGACACCTTCTGTAATCCTCACGCATTTCAGCAAAACTACACACTCTGAGATGTACTTGGTGTGATTAGTTGTTTTTTCGTCTGGCAAGATTTACAGCAATGTTGGTGAAGTACTGAAACAGTCACCTCATGAGGAGAAGAGCCCATATTCACGAGCATTTAATTTATCATGGTTGTTGTGTATTGCTTTAAGATTAGAACGATTTATGGGGTAGAGGAGGGAAGCAGTAGAGAGCAAGAGATTGAAGGTACAGTGAGAGATTAGATGGATTCGAAAAATAGGTTTTTAGGTTGGGAGTAAGAGGTGGCCATCTTTTTCTCAGAGGAAAGGGAGGAAGAAGGAGAAGTTTGGGAAATTCAGAGTGATATTTTAAAGTGAAGTGACTATGTTGCCTAGGAGAACTTGGGGAGAGACACTCAAAATGGGAATTTATGCCCAGATGACCTTCATCATATCCTCTGTGCCACTGGGGAGCGGTGCCATTTGCTGGGATGAGGAATTCGGGCTGAATGTATGGCTTGAGGAAGGAAAATATTTTGGCCCATCTGATTGAACAAATGATTAAAACTACTGCCAAGCAGCAGAGAAAGATAGTTTTGAATGCCATTGCGTTACTTCTACAAACTTTTCTATCAGTGTTGCCATTTGGAGTAGAAATGAAGAAAGTCTAGGGATATATTTAGGTAGGAAGGACTACATGCCTCAGATTATATCGGGAGTGCTATTGCCAACTTTGTGTGAAAGAAATGGTTAGGTATATGCCAGTTTGCTTTAAAAGGGAAGGCCCACTAACTAAATTTGTATGTCTTACGACATTTAATTAAAGTATCTATATAAGGTGTCTGCATCGTCTATGATACCCCCATTTTGTGCCTCACTGATTCTGCCCTTGGTGGAATTATCCCATTGTGAGTAATCCCCATTAATGTGTTCAGTGTTTTGATCATGATGGGCTATATTACAGTGTGTTTCATGGCAGTTCTCTACCTTTTATACCTTGTAAGAGGAACTTCTGTGTTTCAAGTTCTCCCCCTGAAGGAATAGGCCTGGGAGCCATGTTTTTAACCAGTTGGACCTCGTCTGCCCTAAACCACAGCTGATTGGAATATAGGAATCCCCTGACGCAGGACAGCTAAGCTGCAGTTAGTGACTTATGATCCATGGCCTGGCAGGAAAAGATGAGCTAAACCAATAAGATTCTCCCCCTGGGGAATCTTATTTGATAAATGCTAAGAAGCTGCAAGAGGTTACTGAAATGGAGAGGGTGTCTAGAAGTCTACTTGTGGCCATAATGGTGGGATAATCATGATTCCACAGCCAGTTTCTAAAAGGACCTTAAGATGTAATCCTAGAAATATAATCTTAACAGTTTGTTTTCGTTTTTTAAAGCACATTAACTCTCCATCAGGTGCCGTAGGAGCCTCACGAGGTCTTTTCCCTGGAACAGCTGGGACATTTAACTGGAACTGAAACAGTATCATCCCTCCTTCTGCGGAAAGTCCTCGGAAAACTCGTAATGAGACACTGAGACCCAAAACCCCATCTTTAAGAATCTTTTGTCCTCTTCTTTTCAAAAACCCAAGCAATGAAATTTTACTATTTCTTCAATACAAAATTCTTTCTATTTTGAAGCAAGAAGGAATTTTTAGGAGTATGAAAGAATGCCACAGAGCCATTAAATCCCTCACTGACAGTTTGTATTCTCTGCATAACCTTGAATATTTTATTAGTGATGCCAGTTTGCTTTTCAAAACGCAATCTTACTGCTAAAAGTAACCTCCAATCTATTTGCCAGTTGAAAAAGTTTCTCTGTGGTTAAATAGGATACAAATATGTCAATCCTGGCTTTGTTTCTTTACATTGTGCCTACTCTATTTCATCCTTGGAGGATGTAATAAAGCCAATTAAAATTATATGCAATTTTCTGATGTTTATAAAAGATGCATGGCTCTGAGGGAGAAAAGTGGCTAAAGGTGGTTGCTAGGGACAACCAACAAAGAGGCTATAAATTAATAGACTTGCTCCTTTTAAATATGTCATTAATCAAGTGGAAAGGAGGTAAATTTAAAATATTTCTTAGAGGAAGAACTTTTCCCATTTTAGGGAGACTCTAAACATTTGTATGCCAAGGTGAACTCATCAGCCTCTTGGAGGTCTCCTTGAAGGGATTACTGAGAAGCAATTCTAGAAAGAGACCTATGTCTTTTTGGATCAAAAAAGAAAGCCACGAAGCGTGATATGATTCTCTAAAAAGAGAGATGATGACAAACTTCTGGAGTCAAGCCAAAATTAAGTAGGTCATGGAGGAGAGGGTTTCTCCTTAAAGCCATCAGAACAGTGTGAATCAGTTTATATGATTTCTCTTTTACTTTCAAAAAGTTTAAAGGGTGTCTGCTTAAATATAGATGCTTATTTTTATTCTTTGAAAAATTAAAAAAAATATTTAAAATTGATATCCAATTATTTAGTACATGGTGCAACTATGATTTCAGGAGTAGGTTCCTTAAATGCCCCTTACCCATTTAGCCCATCCCCCCCTCCCACAATCCCCCCAGTAACCCTCTGTTTGTTCTCCATATTTGAGAGTCTCTTATGTTTTGTCCCCCTCCTTGTTTTTATATTACTTCGCTTCCTTTCCCTTATGTTCATCTGTTCTGTGTCTTAAAGTCCTCATATGAATGAAGTCATATGATATTTGTCTTTCTCTGACTGACTAATTTCGCTTAGCATAATACACTCTAGTTCCATCCACAAAGTTGCAAATGGCAAGATTTCATTCTTTTTGATTGCCGAGTAATACTCCAATGTATATATATAACACATCTTCTTTATCCATTCATCCATTGATGGACATTTGGGCTCTTTCCATACTTTGGCTATTGTTGATAGTGCTGCTATAAACATTGGGGTGCATGTGCCCCTTCGAAACAGCACACCTGTATCCCTTGGATAAATGCCTGGTAGTGCAATTGCTGGGTCATAGGGTAGCTCTATTTTTAATATTTTGAGGAACCTCCATACTGTTTTCCAGAGTGGCTTCACCAGTTTGCATTCCCACCAGCAGTGCAAAAGAGATCCTCTTTCTCTGTATAGATGCTTATTTTAAGTTGAACCTTAGCTATTTGCATGATATGTATTTTTTTAATTGGAAAGGGTTTGGAAGCTCAGGCTAATTTATTATTTCAATAAAGCTTGCAAGTTAGACCAGAAACTAACCCATGATTCTGCCACTTACTGGTACTGAAGTTATTTAGATGGCAGGCGTATTCTGTCAAGTGGCTCCTGGCAGAAGTGGGCATGTTCTCAGTCTGCTAGTGAGGGTTTCTCTGCCGTGGCTTCTAGTTTCATTTGTATAATGATTCAGTTGATCGGTTGCTTTACAGTCGCTTTTCTTTCAAGCAGAGGTTTTCTCCTGAATACTGTGATTGCCAATGTGATGTGATAAACTACTATTTCTCTAGTTGTTTTAAGCTTCTTGCTAGAAGCTTATGCTTAATTTAGTGCTCAATAACAATAACACTTTTCATTTACTTTTAGTAATATGACCTGCAAAAGTAAATAGTAAACTATAAACTCCACTCTCCTCAATGTCAAAAACAGTTCCAGGGACATATTTAGAGTTCAATAAATATTTCTTGAACAATTGCATGAATAGAGCATTGAGAAATGCATATATGATTATTGGATTATATATATAATTATATAATTGATATATTATAATATTATAATAATATATATTAGATGTTTTAGATTATATATAGTTAGATTATATATATAATATATATATCATATAATTTATATATAATATATATATTATATAATTTATATATAATATATATATTATATATAGATGTTTTAGATTATATATAGATTATATATAATTATATATATTATATAATTTATATATAATATATAATATATAATATGTATATTATATATATACATATATACATATATACATATATATACATACATACATATATATACATATATACATATATATATATGTATATATGATGTTTATTTATTTATTTTGAGAGAGACAGAGAGAGCCCAGCAGGGGAGGGGCAGAGAGTGAGGAAGAGAGAGAGTCCCAATTAGGCTTTTCCCTGACAGCACAGACAGTTTGATGTGGGTCTCAAACCCACAAACTGCAAGATTGTGACCAGAGCCGAAATCAAAAGCTGGATGCTTAACCAACTGAGCCACCCAGGCACCCCATAGGATTATATTTTTAAGGAAAAAATAAAACCCCAACCAGTCACAAATTTTATTTGGTAAAAATTCAGGTAAAGCTGTTAGGGTAAAGGGCTTTATAAACCGTGCTGAACAAAATTGTTCTGACAGACCAGAAGGGAAGGACTTCACATGGTGAGCAACAGAAATGATGAGATAATGAAGGTATCTCACTCATGTGCAGATCAACTCGTGTGCAGTTGAAACTCAGCAAAGTGGGGCAGGGGTTTACATTAATGTCCAGTTAGGATTTGGGGGAAGTTCGGGTGAGGAATCTGGCAGGGGTTTGAGAGATAAGTAAACGAGATCATGGGGACTGGCCTTAGCTTTAGAAGTGAAAGTGTATTGAGCATCCTCTGGACCTGTTTGTAGACTTGTTGAATTTCCTGCTGACTTGGTGAGCCACAGTAAGCAAGCTAAATGTTTTGAGTCACCCATGTCACCCGTTCTGTTTTGAAGCAATTGCTTAATTGGAGGAAACTCCAGGCCTTGAAGAATGTGGGCTTTATTTAGTTGGTAGGGACTTTTGTAAATTGGCATGGGGGTCTAGCTGCGATGGCAGCCAGTTGTCACAGTTAATTGTCTTTCTTGACTCTTACCAAGGAGTTTGAGCCCACCCAAAGAGCTTGGGATAAAGTAGAAAGAGGAATAACCATTAAGGTGTTTATTCTTCATGACTTTTAATTGTGATTATTTATGTAATGGTTTACTATGCGTGCGACTTGTTTAAAAATGCCCTCAAATCACTTTTGGAAGTTCATGACATAAATGATAATTTTTAAAAGCCATTGATCTTTTCACAGTTCAGAAAAGTATAAAGCCTCAAGCGTTCAGTCAGCTTCGTGAGTGAAACCTATACTTGGCAGGAAATATAGGGGATCCATACTGATTTAAAAAGTTACAGGTAAGTGAAGCAGTGCTGGGCAGGGGGAACTTTTGCAGTTTGATTGGGTTAGAAGAAAGGCCTCACTGAAAGATAACATTTCAGCAAAGACCTGGAGGAAGAAAGGGAATGAGCCTGGCAGATATCTAAAGAGGGGAACCTTCCAAGTGGAGGAAAGAGTAAAGAAAAAAAAAATGCTTGAGATAGGAATGTACCTAGTGTGTTGAGTCAAAACCCAAGAGTGAGCCAGGTCAGGGGAAGATGGCCAGAGATGAGGCCAGGGAGTTCACAGAGGGGAAATCGCATAGGGCTTTTTCAGTCCTTGGGAAGACAGCCTTTCCCCTGAGTGAGGTAGGTGTCATTGGAAGTGTTTTGAAGCAAAAGAGTGACACAATCTGACTTAAGTTTTAAAAGGGATTATTCTGGGAGGGGGGGCACCTGGGTGGCTCAGTCAGTTAAACATCCAGTTTTGGCTCAGGTCATGATCCCATGGTCCACGAGTTCGAAACCCTGCATCGGGCTCTGTGCTGACAGCTCAGAGCCTGGAGCCTGCTTCAGATTCTGTGTCTCCCTTGCTCTCTGCCTCTTGCCCACTCAGACTCTGTCTCTGTCTCTGTCTCTCTCAAAAATAAAATAAAAACATAAAAGTGATTATTCTGGCTTCTCATTATCTCAGTTAGGAATACATTTGGCTGCAAGAACAGAATAACTAATAGTAGTTAAAATGAATAGAAATTGTTTTTTCTTGTATTTCTTTTTGATGAAGGACCTTCCTGGAATCCTTCACTGTTACCATGATACCATCAGAGACCAAGCTCTTTCTACGGTTCTTTTCCATCACCTTCCACCTGTTGGCTTTTCTCCTTGTGCTCATTGCCACACGGTTATAGCATGTCTGGCTGCTGTAGCTCCAGGCGTCACATCTTTGTTCAAGGCAGAAAGAAGGAAAGAAAGGCAACACTTAACCGTACCGTACAAGGAAAGCTTTCCCTCCGTGTAACAGGCCATTTGTGCTTCTGAGAGAGAATGAGGAATTAAAATACTTGTTTTCTTAGCTCTTACTGAAGAGGTGGGAAAAGGACTTGGGAATGGGTGCTGGGTCAGTCAACCTGTGTTTGGCAGTTATGATTCATTATTATCTGTTATATGTGATTCATTATATCTGCTGTATCAATTTATTAGCCTCTTTCATGCACATTTGCTCATTGGGGTCCTGTAACGATCCTTTGGGAGAAAGCAAGGAAGGATAGTAAGCTCCATTTCAGAGATAAGACAAAGCCCAGAGAAGCGCCTGCCTCCCAGGTATTTTAATGACAGGACAGGGACTAGAACAGATGTCACCGACTTGCATTCATTCATTAGTTCCTGGCACCTAACTTTAGAGTCATATGAAAAGTCTGGATTCTCTTCCCGCGGACACATTGCCATTTGCATCCAGCCTCCTCTAGCAAATGAGAGGCTAGTAGAGGGTCTCTGCTCTCTCCATGGGCTTGGAGACTGTGATAACACTGTCACTTTTTTTCTGGTTATCTTGAGTTCTGAGCTGCTGGAGGCAATGCAGGAAGACTGAGGAGTAAAGAAAAGCATTATTCTAGGGAGGGAAGAGGCAGAGTCACCCTTGGGGCCCTGAGACATACTGGAGAGCGTTCCTGAAAATCCGTGGATAGAATGCTGCTTGCAGAAACATTTGAAATGCACCTGAAGAGCTCTCGGTGTAAAGAAGGTATATTTTCATTAGTTTTGTGAATTGCGTAATTATTTTATAAAGATAACAGTTGCCCTTTGCTTTTGACTAAATCCGTGGTTTTCTAGGTGAGATTTACTTAAAGCTGGGTTTCCAAGTAGCTCTGAGAAGCAGAACAGCTGCGCTTCGTGCCAGACAGGCATTTTTTTCCTCCTGTCTCAGAGTTGATGCAGCTGGGAGAGGCTCGTGTTGCTCTCCAGATCCATCTTCTGTCCAGGTGCACATTCATCCTTCCCCTTCACAAGACGGATGCTGTTTTATCTGGGAGACCTTGGGACCAAAGTAATTAATGACCCACGGCTCCAACCTGGCTACAAAAGAATACAGCGAGGCCCTAAGTTTAGGCAAAAAGGAGTAACAATGTAAGACATTATGAGGAATGGGAATTTTGATTTATTTAGGGTGCTGGGAGCATAAACTGCATTTAATCCTTACAATGTGTATGAGGTGTTACTCTTTTATTACCATTTTCTGTTTTCTAGATAAATAAACTGAAATTTAGAGATAATTCAATTACTTCACGTTACAGCCACTGAACAACAAAGCCTGGGATTTGGATCCAAGCATGTTCTAGTTATCCAGATACTGAAAGCTTCCTGTAGTGCCCTGCACACTTTAGCAAAACTAGGGAAAAAACAAGAAAGGTGACGAAATGCTATGGGGTCTTGGGCTGAATTAAAAAATATACCAAATGTATCCTATAAATGGAATTTGTTATGGCCTGGTGCAAGTCAGTGTAGTTGGTTCTCAAATTTTTGTGTGCTTAAAAAAAATCACAGGAGTTTCTTTTAAAATTTAGGTTTCTGGGGGGCGCCTGGGTGGCTGAGTCGGTTAAGCATCCAATTTTGCCTTAGGCCGTGATCTCATGGTTTGTAGGTTCGAACCTTGCGTCGGGCTCTGTGCTGACAGCTCAGAGCCTGGAACCTGCTTCAGATTCTGTGTCTCCCTCTCTCCCTGCCCCTCCCCCGCTCACACTTTAGTATGTCTCCCTCCAAATATAAATAAATGTTAAAAAAAAATTTAAATTTAGGTTTCTGGGCTTCCAACTCAGAGGTTGTGGTTAAGTAGGGTTGCTGCAGACTCTGGGAATCCACATTTTAGTAAGTGTCTAGATGACTTTGATGCACGTTTTCTGCAAGTGACATTTTGGGAAATACTGCTTGAAATTGAAATTCAATAGTCAGTATCTCCCCAGGCATTCAGGAGGCTTCTGGCTTCTCATCCAAGTGTTGGTAGAAAATGGATTGATGCACTGTGCGTGAATGAAGATAAACAGGATTTCTCCAATGGAGGTCTTGCCATTTATTCCGATTTGGCATTTAGAACTTAGAGAAGACATAGAGGAAAAGCAGCCCCATTTTTAGGTAAGAATATAGAAATTAAAAACAATACAAAGAGGGAAATGTACAGCTCTCTTTACTTTTTTCCTTTACTTTGATTGTATAATTTTTTATTTCTCCCACACAGCCAGACACACTAGAAGAGATTCTCAGAGGATGCTAAAAATATTGCTCTTGTCACCACAGACTCACATCCCCTTTGCTTGCTTGCTTTCTGAATTCTTAGTAGAGAGGATGTCTTGGGTCTTTTGCCTCGTGTCTCTTTCTGGCAAGAATGAGGTTCAGAGTTACTTTTGAGATAGGTCTTTGCCTCTCTGGTCAAATCCACCAAATCTGCATTAAGGCCACATCCAGGTCTCCCGGATGTTATGCAGATCTGGTGTCGGCTCAGGCCCAGTGGTTTTATTTTAAATAGGGAGCTCACCCTGGCCATTTAAAGAACAAAACAAAGGACCCAAGGTTGTAGTCCTGAATAAAAGTGTGTTCCTTTATGCAGCAGATGTTTGAGGGGGCTGTCGTTTGTCAGATATGGGCCAGGTGCTGAGCTGATAAAATAATTAGTGATTAAAAGAATTGAGTTAGAAGATCACATTGTTTTGGTTTCTTGTTGAAAACCTTTAAAATCTGCTTACATTTTCTATATTATAAGCTTATTTAAAAATCTTTTTTTATGTTTATTTTTGAGAGAGAGAGGGAGAGACAGAGAGAACGGGGGAGGGGCAGAGAAAGATGGAGAGACAGACTCTGAAGCAGGCTCCAGGCTCTGAGCTCTCAGCACAGAGCCCAACCTGGGGCTCAAACCCACGAGCCCTGAGATCATGATCTGAGCCGAAGTCGGACGCTTGACCAACTGAGTCACCCAGGCGCCGCTTAAACATCTTAAAACTTAATCTTTTTGAGCATTTACTGTGCCTGGTGCCTGGAGAATTATAAGGTGACAGAGTCCAGGAGCATGGACTTGAGTCAAACCAACCGTGGTCTTATCTTGCTTCTGCTTCCTATCAGGTAGGTAAACTCAGGCAAGTTCCTGCCCTCCTCTGAGCCCAATCTTTAAAAAAGCTGTAAAGTATAAAGGATCTTTTGGAAGATGAAAAAACTAAAGAATGTAAAGCATTTGGCATGTATTTAGTATTTAATAAATTTCAGTTATTATTATTGAGGTTTCTCAGCTGCCCTTAAGGAGCCTGTAGCACAGCTAGGGACACAGATACATCCTTATTTTAAAGGCTTACTGAAAGGGAGCATGTGAGTACAAGATCAGTCAGAGCAACAGAAGTGCTGTTGGAGGTCAAAACCAGGGGAGGTGTTGAAAGGAACCTCTTAGAAGAGCCTGGCCTAAAGATACAGTATAACTAGTGTATGAAGTCACCCTCTGACTATGTTTGCAAACTCACCCTCAGTGCACAGTATTCTCTTTTGAGCTACACAAGTCGAGAAATATTGTATGGTAAAATTAAAGGATGTGTGCTTATTTAATCTAGGAACATGGTTCTTAATGTTTCTAGTCCATGAGCTATGTTGGAAAGGAAAAAAAATCACACACACACACACACACACACATACGCACACACACATAAGATAATAAAACTGATGATAGGCATTTTGTGTTTTTAATTGTTATTGTCCCAATATGCCTCACAGAGGGGTTAGAGGAAGCAAGTACTGATTAAACGTGCTGATGAACGAATGCCATTTCCCCATTTTCTAATTGGTTTTGCAAAGTTACAAACAAAAGCACTTTTTGTTAAAAAAAACCCAACTTATCTGGAATGGGAGGACTGGTAACTTTTGAAGTTCTATCAGCTGCATTATAGCCATGGTGATTAGTCAGAATGGGACACTTTTGAGAATAAACAGGGATTCTTTATTAACAGGTGGAGACAACATATGTCTACCTGGGTTGTCCTGGGTAGATAGGAATATATGGGTAGCCTGATTATAGTTTTTATATGTCAAACAT
Organism: Acinonyx jubatus; assembly: GCF_027475565.1. Classification (NCBI taxonomy): domain Eukaryota; kingdom Metazoa; phylum Chordata; class Mammalia; order Carnivora; family Felidae; genus Acinonyx; species Acinonyx jubatus. Next base: position 69,949,456 of record NC_069387.1, read on the forward strand.
CTATCACTAGTCCTTTCTTAGTTAATATCAAAAATAAATTCATGGCTCCTATAAAAAATAAGCTTATAAAGCCTCAGTCATACATATGTGAGAAACGTGTTTAAAATAAAAGGAAGAAATCAAAATTAATATTCATTGAATGCTTATTTGCTAGGCATTATCTCAATCAGATATAAAGCTCAGAGAGATGTAAATTCGTCATTTTCATTGCTGGTAAGTAAGAGATATAAATAAATGAAGCTTTAATTCCTGATCTGTCTGATTTGGGACTTCATTAGAACATATATTGACAGTTCTGGTCTAAAGCAGAAAGATGTTTCACAACCATGTTGTAAAAATTGTTATTCTTAGAAAAATTCAGTGTCTCAGAAACATCAAGAGAATTTCAGAGGAGGAGGTAAGATTGGGCCTTTCCATGAAGGCCAGGGTCTCTCTTCCTGGAATCCCTAAGAATATGGGAGCATTCCTTACTTGAGGTAATTTAGAAAAAAATTAGAAAGTGGTAAGAACAGTTTTTCGTGTACACTAACGCATTGTTTTTCCTAGTGTGTCTCTTCTTCGCTCCAAAGATTCATTCCATTTTCTCAGAAGTTGAGTGTTTTCAACTTACTTTGTCTTGTGTTTTTCCACGGTGATAAATGCTGACTTCTTACACTGGTTCAGTAGTAACCTAGAGACTAGCCCAGAGTTATTTGTGATTCCGTCTTGAACCTGAGCTATACTCTCCCCTTAGGTTTTGGCCAAGACCAAGCACATCTGGACAATGAGACTGTAGCATGGGGAATAGAGCCGGTGACCTTCAATGTAGGAGCATAGCACTGGCTGGAGTCAGACCTCTGTTTTCAAATCCTGATTTGGGCATGCAATGGGTGTGAGGCCTTGGGTACTTCACTTCTCTGGGCAGGTCTGGCTTCATGGACTTATGACCTGTTCAGTTGCACACAAGTCTTGGCAGGAGAACCCTTCTCTTGGTTTAATGCTTTGCTGACCCTATCTTGAAATTTGTGATATTTTTTGAACAAGGAGCCCTACACTTTCATTTTGTACTAGATCTAGCAGATTATGTAGCAGGTCTTATATCTAAGCGTTAATCGTTTGTAAAACAGGTATAGTAATATTTTCTTCATCTTAGGGTTCACAGGATTCTCCTAGGAAAGGATGTACCTGCCACTGGGAAAGTAGAGTCAGGCAGTGAGCTTAATCCAGACTGGCTCATTCATTAAAAGGAAAGGTTGAACTTGGCTGTCATATGGTGTCTACCTCTCACATTGTTTGTTGGCTTAGCTAGCTGTGGACATGTGCAATGGGATGGGAAGAGGGAAAATCAAAGAGCTCTTTTAGATGAAAATATCTAGGAGACGTTAGAAGGGTGAGGCAGCCTTGTATGAAATTATGGTCACTCAGTGAAAATTAGGGAGAGGTTTCATTTTTAGTAGAGCAAAGCTGAGCTTTGCTACCACAGTTTTGGTGCTGACATTGGCACCATAGCTTGGTAGATTCCCATTGGTCAAGTGTAAGAGGCCGTGCCAGCGGTGGTGGTCAAGTTCCCTTTTAGGTTATGAAGGACCCAGAGAACCAAGCAGCAGATACAACCACCACCACTATAACCACGAAGATGAACTCACATCATTGTGGGCGAAGAGGAGGAAATTGATGAATGCCAGGTGGTTCCTCAGGCACTGTATTAAAAATTCTCGTGAGGGGTGCCTGGGTGGCTCAGTTGGTTAAGCATCCAACTCTTGATTTCAGCTCAGATCATGATCTCACGGTTCATAAGATCCAACACCATGTCTTGTTGATTCTCTTGGGATTCTCTCCCCCCCCCCCCGCCCATAACCCCTCAAATAAATAAATAAATAAATAAATAAATAAATAAATAAATAACTCATGTGAGACATTTTCTGCAGTCACTGAGAAATAGATTGGAATTTGCAAGGGGCTGGATGTACTTTAAAAGCCATTGAAGGAATGATATCAGAAAGGTAGATAGATTGTTGATAAAATTAAGATCTGTCTTGTATTCTGAGTTACTGTAGTTTGTCACATATAAGCTACCTCAACATGTTAGCCTCTTTTGCTTCTATTGATAAGGAGAAGAAATGGATTTCAATAATACATAAAGCAACATAACATTCAAGCAAATCCTAACCTGAACACTAAATGCAAGGAAAAAACAATACTTAATAACAATGTTAACTAATTCATCTCCATCTCCTCTTTATAAAAAACAATAATGGATTATTGCTGCGATGTTAACAGATTTTTTTATTTCTTGCTCACACCTCTCAACCCATGAAGTTGAAGTCTCTTAGGATGCAAGTGTGGTATCCTGTTTACGATCTTACATTTATACTGTAAATTTAAGTATGGATAGCAAATCAAGACATATCTTCAATTAGCCAGTGCTGTTGTATACTTGAGTCATCAGTGTCCACAAAAATATGTAAATTTCTGAATATGCATGGATAGAGGAAGTTGTCCTTTTAATAGTTGAACTCCGGTGTCGGAGATAAAGACCTCTGACAGCAGGATGGATGAAGAACTGATGGCAGATTTACTGTAGCAAGTCGGAAGAGAGCCCAGTAGGAGAGACCAAAACAATGAAAACGAAATCAAGTCCACCACCCATTCTGGGAAGCAGTGAAGGTAAGGATAGGACTTAAACCATTGATTTGACACTTTGGGCAATGTATTAAAAAACAAACTAAGAAGCAGATTTCCCAGTCTGTCGTGACTGCCACTGAGAAGAAATATGCCATTTAACAAGTACTTTGCCCAGGTGTTTTCGCTCCTACCAGCTGGCAACTACAGAATGTAGTGCTGTCTTATACTCACCAGGAGACATTACAACAAGTTCCTGGGGAGTTAACAAATAGAAAATACCCAGGCCTGCTCAGCGGGAACGAAGCTTTAATATTCTTAACCTGCTGAAGGCAGTGGAAAGTGTTCATTAGAACAGTTGCTCAAATGAGTCACATTTATATTGCCTTTCTAACCTGTGTGTCTTTACTGAATGCTGTGCCGAAGCTGGCATCTCCACAGGTGCAACTTGCTTTGACCAGGTCGAGAACTCTGCTCTGAAGTTTTACAGAATTTAGAGAGCTTTGTTCTTCATTTAATGTTTGAGGCATTTTAGTATATAATCTATGTGAGAATGTTTACCAAAAAGATCGTGGGTTTTTTTTTTCCTTTTTTTGCTTCCTTTTGAATGATCTGAGCTAAATTTACTTCTTAGAAACATAAACAATGGCTTGAATTAATACAGTTTCTAGTCCTTTAAGTGACCAGACAGATATAATGGCATACTTCAACCTGGAGCATGGTTAATTCACTGCATCTTTATGTTGATCTGAAAAGAATGACTCCTGGATTTCATTTTGAAATACCATCTGCTGAATTGCTAAATTATGTTTTAAGCTTTTTATTTTTTAAATGAAGGCTTACTTTCTAAGAACAACCTAGAAGCATTAAGATAATTTCTCTTGCAGTTTTGACCTTGAGAAAGATGCAGAATGTTCCTGCTTCATGATTTTGGCAGAGTCCTTCAAACTAAAATGATTTCAACAGCATAATTTTGTTATTCCATTTGCTGACAGTTCCCAGTTCCTGGTACATACTTTATATTTTCTTATTCATAGAACATTTTTTCTTTTCAAAGAAATATAGCTTTAGAAATTCTCTGATACTGAAATGTGTTGTTGTACTTATGTTACACAAACTCAAAGAGAAACTTGAGGGAGAAAACACTCAATATTTCCTTGACATTTTCTACATGCTTGTGGCTCCAAAGAAATGTAAAACCAAGAGACAGAATTCAGAAAGAAAAATTACAGGAATGAAGTAATCGTAACTTCCGTGTTGATGATAAAAACTCAGAAAAAGGATATTATCCAAAATGCTTAATTTTAATAAGTGGAACACCATTTATTTAAAATATATTTTCAGGACGCCTGGATGGCTTAGTTAGTTTAGCGTCCTACTCTTGATTTCTGCTCAGATCATGATCTCATGGTTTGTGATTTCGAGCCCCACATTGGGTTCTATGCTGTCCATGTGGAGCCTGCTTGGAATTCTCTCTCTCCCTCTCTCTCTGTCTCTCTCTCTTTCTCAAAATAAATAAACTTAAAAATATAAAAGTCATTTTCATATTATTGAAACTTTTTTTCAACTAATGTTTTGCAAGAGCACATCTTTGGAGCAGAGAGTATGCTGACTATCCATACTATTTAAGATCTCACAGAACTATCTGATTTCTTATAGTAGTTAATAAAACCATATCAAATAATTTAAATTGGATGAGCTAGCTGAGAGTAGATGCCATACAACACACATCCATACTATTTAATATCTCACAGAACTATCTGATTTCTTATAGTAGTTAATAAAACCATATCAAATAATTTAAATTGGATGAGCTAGCTGAGAGTAGATGCCATACAACACACATGAAATAGCTCTTTAACATTCTAGGAGAAGCAGCTCTCCTCAGCTGGATATTCCATTTCAACAACACTTATGACACACAGCGGGGTCACACATAGTGGGTCATTTGCAGCAGAGGATGTACTCTGTGGGCAGCTCAAGGGCATATGCATGATTGGATGAGCCACAGGGAAGGCACTTTGGATTCAACTTGCAATATATTTGCTTTTACTTGCTTAAATTCCAATGTTTAAAGATACATCAAGCTGTTTGGATAAGGAAGATCCAGTGAACTCAACATAAGATTTTAGGAGAGCAAAGGGAAACATACTACAAAATTCTTCATCCTCAGAGAGGTTCTTTTTATAATGACTTCAAATTAAATACAATAAAGGAATTTTTTCTGTAAGTATATTGAGGTTCGGTAATTCTGACAAATACCATCTTAGAACCTTTAAAACTCTATGAGAAACACACAGTTGGTTTTTTTTTAATGTCATGCATAAAAATGATAGTTTTTAGGAAGAGACTTTTCTGAAAGAGAATATATTCTAAGCCAGGTTTGGCAAACTATGGCTCATGGGCCAAATCCTGTTTATTTTGTATGGTCCATGAGCTAGGAATGATTTCCACTTTTTTTTTTTAAAGGCTAACATTCATTGAATACTTATTCCAGAGCAGGTGCTACATGTCTTAATTCATTTAATCTTCACTGTACTCTAATGAGGTTGACACTATTATCATCCCCATTTATCAGTGAGGAGATGGGAACAGAGAGATTCAGGGTCACTCAGCTAATAAGTGATAGAGCCAGGGTACGGGCAGGTTTGACTCCATAATCCATGCTTTCAACCAGCACACTGTACTACCTCTGAAACCTAAGGCCCTAAGCCCCAGGGGGGTATTTATATCATTGTACCACTTGCTTTATCCTTACTTCCCCAGCAGCTCTCTCCAGATATATCTTTGGCTCCAAACAAAGGAAACTCTTTTCCATTCTTTTAATCTTTGCAGGCTGTGGGTTGTCGCTAGGTTTGTCCCACTGACAAGACTGCTTTACTCCCATCTCTACCTTTCCAGATCTTGTCCACCCTTCAAGAACTAGTCTTTACTAGTAATGACTAGCCAGAAGATAAGGTGCTAATTATAACACCAAAACTTCTAGCTACCGACTAAATGAAGACTTAACAGAATCATAGGAGAAAAGTTGAATGAGTGGATAAATAAACTTGAATATATTTTTAAATGGTTGGAAAAAGAAGGATTATCATGACATATGAAGATTACGTGACACGTAGATTGCAGTGTGCATAAATACAGTGTTATTGGAACCTAGTGATGATCTTTCATCACTAGACATCACTAGTCATCACTAAACATCACTAGACATTATGTATTGTCTGTTACGTATGGCTGCTTTTAGGCTGTAATGGCAGGTTAGCATTGTTGCAACAGACCATCAAGCCTACAAAGCTTATGGTATTTACTACCTGGCGCTTTACAGAGAATGTTTGCCAAGTTTTGTTCCAAATTACTTAATTTCTGATTTTGATCTATAATTGTGTAATGAAAAAGTAAGTCTTTGTTGTTAAACTAGACTTATGTCGTAATTATGCACTAACAAACATTATGAACACATAGTGTATCAGCTATGGTATTATTCTGCATTTGCGTGACATGTAGTAGGTTCCCAATAAATATTTTTTTAAGAAGTAGATGAATAAATTGACACAGAAAGCTGAAAAATATCGCTTTTAGAAGAATGATCCATTTTGGTCATGTACTTTTTTTTTTATTTAGTTTAAGCTGTAGTTTTGAAGACTTGTTTCATTTAGTAATATTTGTCATGTCCCTGAAGCAATTTATTGCCATAAATTTGAAAACAATACATTTGTGGAATCACAAATTTGTGTCTGATTTAACTCAGCTAAATGTGATCCTAATTAGATGTGTGGTGTTCTAGTATTTCATGTTCGCAATTCATTTTTTATGGTTCCTCTGTACCATGCTGTATTAAAAATATATGCAAATCTCTATGATTATTCACATTGAGAGACAGAAGCTTCTGTGATCAGTAATCATCCATTTATACATAAAGAAATTGATTTGTAGAGAATCAATAATTAGATGGCCTTGGAATATAAATCTGAGATTTCTGCTGGAGAATGGCTTTCTTCTGATGGACTCTTCTTTAAGTTCTGAGTCTGAGGCTTCCATGATTATTGATTATAATTGTTTTTAAAGTTAATGACTCCCCTGGGACTTCTTTTGAGACTGGAATAAGTCCAAAATACAAAACTTCTGACTGAGTTAGTAAACAAATAAATCTCTAATCTCATCAAACAGGTTCTTTATTGGAAGCTGTGTCAATTAGAAACACGGTGTCTCATAACTCCATTAATAAAATAACATCAGCATAATTTAATAAGTCACATATGCACATTAAGGTTTTAGAGCCAAGGCCAGCATTACTGTGAGGAGTTAGCTATATAAGTCTTAATGTGAGAAACTTTTAGAATGCATAGAGATACCTGAAAAACTCTTCTAGATAAAGAATACTAAAGTGTCATTTAATTTCCTTTTATGAAATTTTGGCTGTGTATTTGACATGTAAGAACATTTGAACAAATGTTACCTTGATGCCATATTAACCTTTATTTACAGTTTGATATAAAATAAAAATTGTATCTATGTTATTTACAAGCATGGGTTCTATGGTAGTGTAAAAATTTTTGAGTAAGAGTCAGAAAAGGATTTAGGGGCTGCTGGGTGGCTCAGTCGGTTAAATGTCTGACTTCGGTTCAGGTCCTTGTCTCACGGTTTGTGAGTTCGAGACCTGCCCTGTCAGTGCAGAGCCTGTTTGGGATTCTCTCTCTCCCTCTCTCTGTCCTTCCCCCACTTGTACTTTTTCTCTGTCTCTCTCAAAAATAAAAACTTAAAAAAAGGATTAAAACATTTTTTAATGTTTATTTATTTTTGAGAGAGAGAGACAGAGCATGAGCATGAGAGGGGCAGAGAAAGAGGGAGACACAGAATCCGAAGCAGGCTCTAGGCTCTGAGCTGTTAGCACAGGGCCCAATGTGGACCTCAAACTCACAAACCTCGAGATCATGACCTGAGCCAAAATCAGACACTTACCTGACTGAGCCACCCCGGAACTACAAAAGACCCCAAATAGCCAACACAACCTTGAAAAAGAAAGTCAAAGCTGGAGGTATCACAATTCCAGACTTCAGGATATATTATTACAAAGCTGTCATGATCAAAACAGTATGGAACTGGCACAAAAATAGAAACACAGATCAATAGAAGAGAATATAAAAACCCAGAAATGAACCTACAACTATATGGTCAATTATTCTTCAACAAAGCAGGAAAGAATATCGATGGGAAAGAAGACAGTCTCTTCAACAAATGAGGCTGAAAAACTGGACAACAAAGTGCAAAAGAATGAAACTTTCTTATACCATACACAAAAATAAATTCAAAATGGATTAAAAACCTAAATGTGAGACTTGAAACCAAAAAAATCATAGAGAACATAATCAGTAACCTCTTTGGCATCAACCATAGCAACTTCTTTCTAGATATGCCTCCTGAAGCAAGGGAAACAAAAACAAAAATAAACTATCGGGACTTCATCAAAATAAAAGGCCTTTCCACAGCAAAGGAAACAACCAACAAAACTAAAAGGCAGCCTGCAGAATGGGAGAAGATATTTGCAAATGACATATTTGATAAAGGATTAGTATTGAAAACATAAAGAACTTATAAAACTCAACACCCCCAAAAAATCCAATTAAAAAATGGGCAGAAGACATGGATAGACATTTTTCCAGAGAAGACATACAGATGACCAACGGACACGTGAAAAGATTTTCATCATCACTGGTCATCAGGGAAATGTAAATCAGAACCACAATGAGATAATACCTACCGTATCAGAATGGCTAAAATCAACAACACAGAAACAGCAGATTTTGGCAAAGATATGGAGACAGGGGAACTCTTTTGCACTGTTGGTGAGAATGCAAACTCTATTAGTGTTTTTGTTTTCCAGTAGTGGAATTACTGGGTCATATCATACAGTACTTCTGTTTAACTTTTTGAGGAACCTCCGTACTGTTTTCCACAGTGGTTGCACAAACTTACATTCCTCCCAACAGTGCATAAGGATTCCTTTTTTTTTTTTTTTACATCTTCACCAACATGTTATTTTTTGTCCTCTTTTTTTTTTTTTTTTTTGGTCTGACACCAGCCATTCTGACAAGTGTAAGGTAACATCTGATTGTGATTTTGATATACATTTCCCTGATGATTGCTGATGTTGAGTATCTTTTTCATGTGCCTGTTGGCCGTCTGTATGTCTTCTTTGGAAAAATGCCTATCAGGTGCTCTGCCCATTTTTCAATCAGATTATTTGATTTTTGATGTTCAGTTGTAGAATTTCTTTATGAGAGTGAACATCTTTTTATATTTTTATTACCCTTATGGTAGGGGGCTTTAATACTCCACTTACAACAATGGACAGATCATCTAAGCAGAAAATTAACAAGGAAACAATGGCTTTTAATGATACACTGGACCAGATGTACTTAACAGATATATTCAGAACATTTCATCCTAAAGCAGCAGAACATATTTCTTCTCTTGTGAAACACTTTATATCTTGTCATCTTTGATCCATTCCCTACCCCCCCCCCCTTTAGGGTGTTTGTCTTTTTTGTATTGATTTGTATTAAAATTCATTTTCCTAAATAAGATTACCCTTAAATACAAGATAAAACACCAGCATAACATTTTGGAGCCCACTACATTTCAAAAATTTATGTGGATTCTGTATAGCAGTGATTTTTTTTTTTAATTTATTAAACTAATCCTGATAAGAGGCTGTCCATTTCTGGTTAAATATTGAGGTCAAAGGTACACACATATAGTAGCTAGAAATATGTTTCTGTTTTTTTTAAGCCCAGAACTAAGAGTGGTCTTTCATGCTAAAGCCTTTCAGTTCTAATATATCTATTATTGGGATAAATTGAGTACTAAACGTGTCCCTGTCACTGATTTTATATTAATTAATTTTCATTTATATTATGCTTTTACAAATCTTCCAATATCTGTGGAATTTAAAATTTTGGCATGATAACTCCTCAAGCCATTGCTACCATACCTGCAGGTTTGTTTTTTTTTTAAGCCCTTGCCAGTAGCATATAATTATGCCATTGTCAGTGGTAACATAATATCAATATAAAAGCTACTTAAACATCATTATACTAATTATTGTAATTATTTAAAATACAACTTGAAAATCCAATTGTGCCCTAAAGTGATATTTCAGCTGTAAGAAGAGAGCGTATTCTTTGAAGCATGAGCTTTCCTTGTTAGGTGCCTTTCATTCTTTCTTTCCTCTGTGCAGAAAAGGTCACTATCTGGGGATAATTATTCACTTCACCTTTTCTACCTGGTGAGGCAGGCTGAATTCCCAAGACCTGTCCTTTTCAGTGCTCCTCACTGGATTTCAGGCCCCCGTGCTAAGCCCAATTCATGCATTGACATCATATGTTTACAGCGGCATAACAATGACCATGTTGGATTCTGTGCTGAATATATTCTCGTGCTGTTTCTTCCTGTGTAAAGGAGCACTCCACACTATAGGTTTCATCAGACATTTAAACCAGTACTCCCTATGCAGGGTGAAAGTTCATCTTAAATCCAGTAAGGAAACTTTATATGGGAGAACATCTCTGAGACCTTTGTACCATCTAGTATTAGCAGAATTCCTGAAAATTACATTCAGCTAGGATGCTGTGAGGATTAAATGGCATCAGTTTGACATGGAGTAAGTGTTCATTAAATGTAATCATTGAAGAAAATGATTTTGATTCTATTTTGTTCAAATTTGGCATATATCATGTTTTGCTATTCATAAGGCTGCCTTACTACAGTTTTATTTTAAATGTAAGGAAAGCTCTCATTTTATAGTTTTTTGGTTGCTACTGTTGTACTTGTTTTATTTTCCATAATTAGCTGAAAACGAATTTGTCATGACTTTGTCTCATTTATCCATATCGTACCTAGGAAACTGCTTAACATATAATAAAAGCTCACTAAATGTTGTTTTGGTTGAATTAGTAAGTGGTCCAGGGTATATTTATGTTGAAACCACAGATTTAAGAAATATAGTTGGCCAGTAAAGCATCATCTGTATTCATTTGGACTTATAAATAAAACTCATAAAGGGGCACCTGGGTGGCTCAGTTGGTTGAGAATCTGATTTTTGATTTTGGCTCAGGTCATGATCCCAGGATCATGGGATTGAGCTCCGAGAAGGGATTCTCTCCTTCTTTCCCTCTGCTCCCTCCCCTGCTTGCACTCTCTCTCTCTAAAGTAAAAAAAAAAAAAAAAAAAAAATAAGATCAATCAATCAATCAATCTCAGAAAGTAATTATCATTTCAAGGTGGCTGGCTAGTGGTTCTGGGGCTCTGCTATACCCACTTTGCCTGGGTCAGTGTTACCAAGTTATCATTGGATAGCTTGTTGTGACTATACATTCAGGAGTAGATTACCTTCAGCTCTCTCCTACAGGGCTCAGGAGTCCATTCTCAGTAATGCAGAAAATAGCCTGAGAAAAATACATTCAGGGGAAAGCAAAATTATGCTTTTTTGCCTATGAAAGATACTTGCTGGTAGAAAATCTTAGCCTTTGTATATTACCTCATTAAATCTGTATTACTTTGAAATTATATCATTTCCTTCTTCTTGGGAGAAATGATCTTTATCCCCATGCCTAGCTATTCTTGAATATAATAATTATAAAATGTATAAAAATACTGTCCTGTCTGTCCCCTTCTTATGGCTATCTTCCCAGAGAGGAGAAAGAGAAGAAATAAAGTAGAGCTCTTTTTAAAATTGTAAATTCCTCTGGAGGCACAGTTTCTGGAGAGACACAGAGGGAGAGAAAGTAAGAGAGAAAGAGACAGAGAGAGAGAGAGAGAGAGAGAGAGAGAGAGATCAAAATTTTCCAAAAGCCATTACACCTTGCCCTAGTTCTAGCCTGTCTTTTTCTTGATCCAGTCTTTGTCAGGACTGAATTTACTAAAAGAGCCTTTATTCCAGGTTTTTCTGTGGATCCTAAAATGATTTCTCAAGTTGTTCTGTAGTATGGAGTTTTAAGTTACATAAGTTTTTCACCTTTACCAAGGTTTTCTACTATAAGTCATGTAAGAACAATTTATTCCCAACTATCAGTTTTAACAAAGCATGACCTGGAACGCTAACAATGGAAAATGGAGCTATTCTCTGCCACAGCTTTTATTTCAGTAAGATATTGAATGTTTAAAATGCTTTGGCTTGGGAGTCCTGGATATTACTGCTAGCTTTTGAATCCTGCCGACATCATACTTTGGTCCTGTGTTCCGCTCCAGAGCTAGGTTCATTCTCCAGGCTGGCTTTACACTCAGATCCCATTCAGATCCAGACCTGCTGGACTTTCTCTGCTCCTGGCTCATGTCCCAAACAAAAATCTGTCTGGGGGTAGATCAGAGATTCAGATGGCTGAGGGCCATTTGTAAGCATTTGTACTGTATTATTTGAGATTTTAGTGAGTTGTCACGATACCAAGCAAAACAGTGAAGCCCAGTTTTTAAAAATAGTTCTCACTTTATGCACTACAATGCATGAACATAATATAAGAGGCCAAACGATATTTATGGATTATTATTACATCAACCAGGGTCAGCTCCTGAATCTCCTTTCCCAACACCAACAACTTTTATCTCATTTTTATTAATATTCATTATAAATAATTGCTGACATAGATGTATTCCTATCCTAGTTCTTTTTACTTGTTGTCTGTGCCGCACAGAACGTTTAGTCTCAAATTAATGTCCAATTATATTAGTAATTTTACAAAAAATAGCTCAGTGAGAATTTCAATCAACATATTTCTCTATAAAATACTTTTGTGTTCACTAATTGTTTCAAGGTTTTTTTGAGCAAGAAATGTGTTGGACACTTCTTATGTGTACCTTAGAGCAATATGCTAAACCTAAGTACTCAATTAGCACTTTAGTTGATATAACAGAAGTTGAATGTTTTTCTTTTCCATTTGTATTATTTTTAAACTCACAACTGTATCACATTAAAAGATAAGCTCCCAAGTGTATACCATTTAAAGATACTTCTCTCTGCTTCTTTAATGTATACATATACTTACCAAAGGAGCAAATAATGTGTGCTTTATTTGCTTATAAAGTTCATTTAAGGAGATCTACACTTACGGCATAAAACAGTAGTTCTCAAATGTTTTGATATCAGGACCCCTTTACAGTCTTTTTTTGTTTTCAAGTTTATTTATTTATTTTGAGAGAAACAGAGCAGGTGGGGGAGGGGCAGAGAGAGAGAGAGAGAGAGAGAGAGAGAGAGAGAGAAGAGAATCCCAAGCAGGCTCCACGCTGCCAGGGCAGTACTGTATGCAGCTGTATGCAGGGCTCCAACCCACGAAACTGTGACATCACAACCTGAGCTGAAACCAAGAGTCAGACACTTAACCAACTGAACCACTTAGGTGCCCCCAGGATCCCTTTACACTCTTAACAATTATTGAGGACCCTGCAGATTTACTTCCGAAAAGTCAGGAAAACATGAATGAGCACAAACACACCATGCTGCCAGCTGATACAGTGATGATGTCATCATACATCACTCAGCCTCTGAAAGAAAACTCCCTTGTACACTTGAGTTAATTAGAGTGAAAAGTCAAATATCAGGTGATTTTTGTTTTAAAAATAGTTGTTGCAAAACTAAAAGGGTCTCAGTACCTTCAGGGCACCCAGACGACACTTTAGGAACTGCCGCATGAAACATGAAGTGGTAATAAAGACAAATATTTGTAGAGTAGCTTGAAGTTTGCAATATGGTGTCACATATGTTTTCTATTTGACTTCCCCAATAATGCTGTGAGTTTATGATTATGTCATTTTACAGGTAAGAAAAAACTACGTTCAGGGAAATTAAGTGATTGGCTCAAGGGAACTCCGCTAGCAAAATTAAACTGAGACCTTCCGATGGCAGAGCCTATGATTTTTCTATCGCAACATATTCCTCCCAAACCCGCCCAACCTAAAAGTTCTCTATGACACCAGGTTCGTCGAGTTAAATCTAGTTTCATCTCAACCTCCAGAGCACGAGACTGGTTTGAATGAGAACTGAGATCTCCATTTAACTTTTGAGTGGTCCTGGGAAGTCCAATCTGGTCCTGAAGGGTGAGTGTAGTTCCAGGGTAACCTGCAGAATTTGGGGTGGCTCTTAGTTGGATCCTTGGTAGTTCTGGGATTACAGCTACCACGAGCCTATAATTCTGTCTCGGAATGTAGCTGTATTCTTTAGAGAAGTATGGTGGATACAGACGGTTTGCAGCTGGGGTGAGCCACTCAGGTTGCTGGATACCTGGACAGACTTGCCAAGCCTCTCCTAGGCTGAGCTGTAGCCTCCAGCACTGGACTAAAATGGCCAACAGCCAGGAGCAAAAATATCAAATACCATTTGCCTGGGAGCTGGCCCTAGTGTATTTATCTCTTTGGAGGACTGTACTTTCTGTACTATCTTTAAGCTTTAACCTTTGGGCAAATCAAAATGACAGCACTATATACCCTGTAAATCAAAAAGGACAGGGTCAAAGACCATTCTTTATCTCTGTTGCTGCTCAGGACTTTGATTCTTCAAGTATTAAACATGAAGAAAATGTGGAGCACAGGTGTAAAGGGACACAAGTGTGTGCTGTGTTAAGAAACTATAAATAACAATGTTAAATTTTCTCTGAAATGAATGGAAAGGGAGAATGAATTTGTAGAGATCTATAAAAAACTCTTTGGCTATTTTCTTTGCTCTGCAGTAAACTGATCTAGTTAGAGGCCATAGAATGACTGCTTTATGAAAATAGAAAGTGGTAATATTTTTGAAACTGTATCTTTCATTGTTTTACTTATTTGCTAAAAACAAAGCAAAATAAACAAAATACTAACCATCGCAATGGGAGCTCGAATCTTCTGTTGACTGTGAAGAGAAAGTCTTTATTTCTTCACTTGGCATTTAGGTGATGTTTCATTGTGTGCCCAAATCAAAACTACCATTTCCATGTGGTCACCTCTTCTCCAAACCATTGCTCCCACCATCTTAAGCCAAGTTGGCCTATGTATTACCTACCCCTCCCCGAGATTCCCACCTCTGCACTTTTGCTCAGATGGTCCTCTCAGCTTAGAGTGCTCTTCCCTCATTTCCTTCCTTTGCTGTTTTTACCCATTCTTGGAACCCTTCTTTACCAGTTCAGTGCATGGTAGTCTCTTCTTTAGCTTTCTAAAGTGGGGGTTGGCAAAGCTTTTCAATAAAGATAGTAAATATTTCAGACTTTGGTGGGCCATAAGGTCTCCATTGAAACCGCTAAATTCTGCCTTTGCAACACAGAAACAGTCCTGGATGATACTGAAGCAAAGGAGTGTGGCTGTGTCTTAATAAAGTTCCTACAGATAATTTGTAATTATTTATGAGGGAGCTGCAGATTGCCAGCTCTTATTCTCCAGCATCTATCTGAGTAGCAGTCACTTATCATGTACTCTCTTCTTTTCTTACTGTTTCGCGTGTTTATCCAGTACATTCCCAACTAGACTATAAGCTCCACGGAGATAACCTTATCATTCTTTGTATTTGTGTATCTGTCCTGGTACTTTAAACAGTATTTATTCAGACACTCAGATATTTGTAATTGACTTAAATGTTTTTTAAGGATGGGAAAACACTGACCCCTCTTGATTTCCGTTCCGTTGCTGTTTTGTTTGTGTCCTAATTGGTGCTGTGTTCATGTGTTGGTTCTTTCCTGAGCAAAGGCATCAGCCAATGCTGAGATGTAGTGGATTACCTCTCCGTGTTAAGATATATTAAATATCAGGATAAATGCTTTAATGTGTATCCTAAGAAAAGATTTTATGAGTTATTTGTTGACAGAATGGTTATGATGAGACCTTTTGCTTAGCCTGCCAACATAGCACTCATTTCTTACGAGAACAAAGTACTGTAGTTTGGCCTCCTGATAGAAAGCCTGCTGAGTTTTACCATTTAATAAAATAGAGTACACAGTGTAATTTGTACAATGTCAAACTTCAGAGAACAATTTATAACAATAATGTTTCTATTTACAGCATGCCATTAAGGAAGGGACAATAAAATGTCAAGTTTGACAATATCCACTGATTGATATTAAGGTCAGAAGGGGAAACATTTCTGTTCTCAGCGTTGCAGAGTCAGCTGGCACAATAGAGGGCAGAATACAATCAACTTTGCATTCTTTCCAAAATTCAAAGCTTTGGAAAGGACAGGAGTCTAGATGTTATATTTACTCAAGAGAAGCTGAAGTGTAAAGACAGAAACAACTGAAAATTTCATGTTTCTAGTTCTCTCTCTCTCTCTCTCTCTCTCTCTCTCTCTCTCTCTCTCTCTGTTAGCCTGGAAAAAATTCTGATAAATATTAGTCCAGTCATCAGATTGTATTCATACTGTGTTGTAACTACCTGTTTGGATGTGTTAGCAGTACCCTGCAAATACTACACCCACATTTTCTAGTGACATAGATGGGGTCTGAGAAGATTAATTCCAAGCCATGACATTTGTAGAACTGACAAGGGAAAAAAAGTATAGCAGTCCCAGGTGATGGGGGGAGATACTTAGCTCAGATTCCTCATCTTGGAACATGAATTAGTATGATTCACAGGTATGCTGATCACAGTGAAGAATCTGATATGTGTCAGCTACTTCTCTTTATAATAACATAATGCAGAGCTAAGTATAGAAATAAGGCATTCTCATACTAGTGCGTGGGATTAAATGCTCTGCTTTGTGTAGGCATTTATTACATTCTAGATTCTTCACATGTTGATAAAGTCATAGGATTTCTAAAAGTATATTTCTCATTGTCACCTTCTGTCAAGATGTTGCTGTCTCAGAGCATACCGGTGAGCAGCTGAGCTCAGCACCATGGACCAGGTACCAAGCAGGACTTGAAACCTAGAACTAGGGGTTTTCCCGGGTGATTGATGATGAGAGCAACTTGCCCAGGAGGTGGAGGGTGATGTGCTCAAATGCCGGCTTGTGTCAATACCATTACTTTATCATTATCTGGGGAACGCTGAGGGGCATTGAAATAGCATCACCTCTTGCCCCACACACAGGAGTGTGACACTGCCGATGAAATAGGAGTGGGGTTTGAGGCAGGAAAGTCCCCTTGAAACAGTGACATTTAGGTGGCAATCTGAAGGACAGTGAGAGATTAGACTGAGATGGGGGTGAGAAGGCAAGGTAAGGGTTTCAGGGAGAGGGAGACAGGTGAAAGTTCAAGATGAGTGTGACTAAATTCTGGATCTACAAGTATGAGGGAGCTGCAGATTGCCAGCTCTTATTCTCGAGCATCTATCTGATCAGCAGTCACTTAGGTGAGGCTTGCAGGTAGATTAGGCTAAGTTGAATTTTTTTTTTCTGAAGAAATAATGACACAACAGAATTTCTCAGATTTTTCAAGTTAAATTATATATCCCCAGCTCCCTATAGTATAAAACCAAGGACTTTTTTCTTTTTTCACTTTGCTATTTCTAATTACTATCACTTTCTTCAATCCCATTTTTAAAATTAATACCATAATTGTATAGTGCTTTTAAATCTATAAAATGTTTTTATGTATTTTGACATATATTATGTCATTCAATTCTCACAATTAGTACGAATAAGAATCACAGAATCCAGGATACTTCTCAAAGAGGATGGAGGGTGTCAGCATAAATCTCAGAGTTTTGTTTTAGGCCAATTCTAATGTTCACAGTGAAAATCCAACAGATGTTAACAAATAATTTTTGATTTCCAACCCAACCAGGGGAGGTTCCTGTTTCTTGTTTCTGGGAAGTTATAAATCAGCCATGTCAGTGAGAATCACCTTTTATCATTGAGTGTGATCTTTTTAAGAAACGCCATTTCTCTGATGATTATACCTGTTGGTTATTTGTATATCTTCTTTGGAGAAAGGTATGTTAAGGGCCCTTGCCATTTCCCCCAAGTTTTATTCAGATGTAATAGATATGTAACATTGTGTAATTTTAAGGCATACAGTGTATTGATTTGATACACTTAACATATTGAAAAATGATTACCACTATAGCATTATAATTTTTTTTTTTTGCTATTGAAGTGTAAGGGTTCCTTGTATATTTTGAATTCTAACCCCTTATGAACTATGTGGTTTGTGAATATTTTTTCCCATTCTGTCAGTTGCCCTCTCAGTTTATTGACTAGTTACTTTGTTGTGCAGCAACGTTTTTAGTTTGGTGTAGTTTCTGTTGTCCATTTTTACTTGTGCTTTTAAATGTCATATTCAAGAAATCATTGCCAAAACCAATGTTATGAAGATTTTCCCCCTATGTTTTCTCATAGGAATTTTAGTTTTAGGTCTTGCATTTAAGAGTTAATCCATTTTGAGTTGATGTTTGTGTATAGTGCAAATAAGGGTCCAGTTTCATTTCATTCTCCTTTCTTCCTTTCTTTTTTTTTTCTTTATCTCTTTCCCTTCTTTCCTTTATTTCCTGTATGTGGATATTCAGTTTTCCTAACACCATTTGTTGAAGAGTCTGCTACCCTTTTCCTCTTGTGTATTCTTGGTACCCTTGTTGAAGATCAGTTGACTGTATATGTGGATTTATTTCTGGGTTCTCTGTTCTGTTCCATTTGTCTGTGTATCTGCTTTATGCCAGTACCATACTATAAAGTCACAGTGAGATATCACCTCACACCAGTTAGGATGGACATTATCAAAAAACAAAAAATCATTAAGTGTTCATCAGGATGAGAAAAAAAATTGGAATCCTTGTGCACTGTCGATGGGAATGTAAAATGGTGCAGCCACTGTAGAAAACAATACGGAGGTTTCTCAAAAAATTAAAAATGGAATTACCATATGATCCAGCAGTCCCACTTGTGGATATGTATCTGAAAAAATTGGATTCAGGATTTCAGAGAGATTATTTGTACTCTCACATTTGTTGCAGTATTATCCACAATACCCAAGATGTTGAAGTAAAAGAAATGGCCATTGATGGATGAATTGGATAAAGAAAATGTGGTATATGCATACAGTGGCATATTATTCAGCTTTAATAAAAAGGAAACCCTGCCATATGCACAAATTGGATGGACCTTGAGCATATTATGCTAAGTGAAATAAGCTAGCTACAGAGGGATAAATACTGTATGATTCCAATGATATGAGATAAATAATCAAACCCAAAGAAGCAGAAAATAGAATATTGATTGATTGCCAGAGGCTGGGGTAGGGGCAAATGGGAGCTGGTTTTCAGTAGGTACAAAGTTTCAGTTGTGCAAGAAGAAAAAGAGATCTGCCATACAACGTGCTTCCAGTTAACAATAATGTACCATACACCGAAAAATACATTAAGTGGGGAGAGCTTATGTTATGTTTTTTTTTTAACCTCAATAACAGCAAAGGAGAAATGTCACTCATTACTTTATGAGGCACAGCCATCTGAGGGACAAAAAGGTGGAACACATGTGAGAAAATTGATTCTTCTTGAAAGAAGGCAGGCATATAGACTGGATGACCACTTAAGATTCCTCTAGCTATGGGCTTCTGTGATATAATAATAGCACTGCCTGAAAAAATATTAACTGGTTTGCATATCACTGTGCATGATTTAGAAATGCTGTTGGTAGTACAGGGACGATTCAGTAATGTTACTTTCCGAACAGAGTATATTAAAATACTAACAGTGGTATTTAAAAAGCTTGTGGATAAAAAGTCAAGGAGAATGAAAAGCAAAGCATAAAAGGATCTGCTTTAGCTGTGTCACTTATGATATATTATGGTCCTTGTTTGATACATGGCTATAATAAAGCATTGCCATTCAATTAGAGTAAGTTAACTTTAAAATTAATATTGTGCCTATGCTTGATTCCATTTAAAGAGCTGGAGAAAGGGAAGAGGATTTTGAGCCATTCACTGTGCATTAGCTTCAATGACAGAATATAAATCATAGTAAGTCATAAGCCTCTGTCCAGTTCTGATCTCTGTGTGATGCATGTCAATGTCAGACTTTAAAAATGTATGCTTCAGTTAGAATGGCATGCATTTTGTAATTGGACAGAAGTAAGTAGAGTGGATTGAAGGTTATAATCTGGACCTTTGGAAGTGTTTTGACAGTTTACCCAGGAGCCTGCATTTATTAATAGTAATGGTTCCTAAATTTTTATTTTGGTTGGCTTGCTGAATATATAGAAAGCCCTAGAAGGAGTGATGAAGGAAATGCATTAGTGAAAAGTATTAAAAAATTACCTTTGACATTTCTAGCACAGGAGCAAGTCCAGATGGTTGATAAAAGAGCATAAGTCAATCGATAGGAACATCCATTTTAATTTTTTCTTTCATGTTTGATACTTAAGTTCTCTCATTCCTGTTATGAAGACACATCAAGAGTTCCATTACTACTAAGAAAATATAATTCGTGGGTGTCCATGTCTATCTTTCTCAAAATTCACTCATTATCAATTAACAAACAGAGCAAATTAGGGAAATAACATGCACCTGTGTGTAAGTGCATATGTCTAGGGGATACTCAACTAAAGAGAAAAGGGAGAAAAGGAGTTAAAAGTTTAGAAGTTCCTACTGTGTGCTAGGGACTCTGTTAGACTTTTTGCCTAATTGATAAGAAACTGATAAGTATTGTTTGTTTGAAAGTATGTGATGTTGTTTTATGTCTAGATACCACTGCATTTTTTACATCAGTCTTGTGATCTTACAAGCCCGTTAATTAATTAGTTACAATATTGCCATGCTGACCAACTTTTTTGTGGAGGCTGGGGTCAAGGCAAAAAATACATTGTTCTGGCATTAAGGGATTCACTCTGTTACTACAGCTTGTTCTTTCTACCTCTTCAATGTGATTGGTAGTATAAAGAAAAGAGCATTTGTGTGTGTTATATACAGATGTGTCCCACATACAACAAATTTTGCAGGAGCATTTTAATGAGAATATGATCCTGAAGCATTAACAGTTTTATTTGCTTTATTTGGCTTAACATTCTTACCTTTTTTGGCTTTGTGTGTGTGAAATCTTCAAAACATACAATTCCTTTGCAATAACATTGAGAAAAATGAGCAAATTCATTCGATGTCGAGGATTGGGAAGTTATCTGACATGAAGTTCATGTTGAAGATTGTTTTCAGTGAGGGGGTAGGTGGTTTGTGGGTAGAAATGTGTTGAGACTATGTGGAGGTGAGTTGGAAAGTGAAAGGAGAAATCTAAATTGCTTCATACAAGTAGAATGGAATGGAGGTTGGACAGTGAGTACATCCCTACAGGAGTGGAAAGGAGAAATGAAAGTGGGCCTTTAGATTCAAAAGAAAGTTGAGCAGAAAAATCCTTGGACATGAAGAAAGAGAGAAGAAAAGGCCCAGTTCACAGCTGTGACTTACGTTCAGCTTAGGTATTAATTTCCATGACTCAAAGATTGCTTCTAGATCCTCACCATGGCTAAATTGAAATTATACCAACTAGAAATAAAATAATCTGGAATATGTCAAAAGGATTGTTGCTGGTGGTTGAGGACAGTTCAAATGTGTATCCATAATGAATTTTGAAATAAGGAACATAAGATGTCCCTCCTGAGATTTCATGTTAATATATTAGAGCAGAGATGGGTAAAGTCAGTTTTGGTATAAAATGGCCCCTGGGCCAGCAGGTTCTATAATAACCTGATTGAATATTCAAGCATTTGAAAATAGAATATGCATTGGTCAGCCTTGAAAAACATAGAAAAAGATGAGTTGAGTTCATTCAGCCAACAGATATATATTGAATACCTACCAGGTGCCAAACATGGGATACAGTGATGAACAACATAGACGATGTCCCTGACCTTCTCAGAGGACTTACAATCATGGAAGTGAACGTTGGCATGTTGTGGCTGAGCACTGCCCAGGAGAAAGAGTATCAGTGATACCACTTTTCATTGCTGAGATCAACTCTCCTTTGAAGATAGAGGCAGCAGGCATTTTTGTCTGCTATCATGAGAGAATTGAAATCATCTAGCTAATACATCTTTTTCTGAGTCTATGCTAACCATATAAGTTTCTGATCATAATTTGGATTCCCAGATGTGTGTGCCTGTTGGGGAAGAATACTCTAGTCAACAAATATGAGGACTTTGGTCCTTGTGTTGTTTATATTTCTCTTTTTAAATATGGCCATTAGCATCCTGTGTTTTACATCAATCTACTGTGAGTCCACCCCCAAGGGATGGATTCCTTCTCAGAATGCTGTCAAAATCAGATTTTTGAGTCTTGAAGTCTGGAGGCCAGATCCTATACAGTCATCACTCTCTGAGTTTCATGAGAAGCAGCCAGCTCAGTTTGTTGATGAAGGAGTGTCTCTGGTTAGCTCTTGTTCTGTCTTCAAATTTTTGGAAGGAATGGATCTTATTCAATTCCTTCAAAGAATATTGAGCATGCATCTGAGAGATATTACTTTTAAAGCAGTGGTGGAATAGACAAGCCTTCTTTTCTTGTTTCTTCATGGTCATTCCCTGTGGCATGCCTTGATTTCAAACTATCCCAGACAATTTCTGCCTCAGGCATGGCTGGCTAAGGGCCAGCCCATCATCTTAAGGGATACCTTGCTACTGTTGTGGGGAGGGAACGGTCTCATGATGTGTCAATTTGCTTTTGACATCTTGGTTCTAGTCCATCTGTTCAGAAGTCTGCTGTTACTATTTAGTTACTGGCAAGGCCTTTCTCGGGCCTTAAAACAACAGCAAAAAGTCAACCTAAAGGGACTTCCACTTTTCTAAGAGGAAAAGAGACCTTAAGTAGAGCGGCAGCTAATTATTCTCTAACAAAATCAGTCTTCTCTCGGGATCAGTGTGTTTCTTTTATTTTTTTAAAACCCTTTAAGCACAAAATACTTAAATATATTTCTGGCTGATGATTAATAATCTGTTTTTACCATTGTCCTGTGCAGATCCCAGTAAAATTTTGCTTGTCATGCCCCAAATGGAATTATAGTTCCCAGTGGACTTGGTTGAAGAGATTAGTATTAGCACTATGCTTTTTTCATCCAGAGTAGAAGTGGCAAAGTCATGGAGTGAATGTTTTTCCTTAAGGATGCTGTAAGTACTTGGGTATGTGGTTGTTTCATTATTTTGCTATTAGTTAGGTTTACAAAAACCAACCAACCAACCAAACAAAAACAGTGACAAAATAGGATGTCTAAAACTTTAAAACTGTTTTTGTTTAGTTTTCATTAGCAGAACAACCCTGCTTCCAGACAAAATATGGTGAACCTGATAAAATTAGAGATATGCTAGCTAAAGGCTGGATGGGAAGGTGAGTTGGGGAGAGTCGTAGCTTAGAACTTCATAAAACACAGTTCTGAAATCTCGAAGTTAGAATTCCAGCATCAAACATTATTGCTGAAAAAGAGAATGAGAAAGAAACAATGATTATTTTGCCATATGCATATGGAAGAAGACTTTATGTGTATGGAAAAAGTCCATCAAGACAAACTGGATGTCAGCAAAAAGGTTCACTGGGCCTAGAAGCCATAGGAAATTGGTAACTGCGCAAGCCATGTTAGCAGTGGGGACATTAAGAACGATGACTTCATACTGTATTAATGGGAACACTAGTTACAGATTGTAGAACATCAGAAGCAGCCTAGAGAAGTTTTCATGGGTGTTTGTTAAAATTTGA
The DNA here is from genome assembly GCF_027475565.1 of Acinonyx jubatus. Taxonomy (NCBI): domain Eukaryota; kingdom Metazoa; phylum Chordata; class Mammalia; order Carnivora; family Felidae; genus Acinonyx; species Acinonyx jubatus. Next base: position 69,972,672 of record NC_069387.1, read on the forward strand.
ATGATTCTTCTTAGGTGAAGGAATCAGGCATCAGGACTCTAGAGATGGTGACAAAGTTTAATTGAATTCATTTATCCTCTACAGTGAGCCAAACACAGTGCCAGGTATTTTTATAATATGTGGTGTTCTGAAAGCAGTGCTGAAGCTTAAAACAAAAACTATGGGTTATTTCATGCCCCATAAACATGCCAGATAGGAATCACTAGTCTTCTATTGCCTATTGATATGTGAGACAATGATACATAGTGACCGATATTGTTAGAATTGGGATTTATTCTTTCCCTTGGGAGTGCTGATTATTTTCTTTTCCGTGGGTTGTGCTAGTAGAGAGTTTGGAATGTATATGCACATCTATGCATGCAGAGGTCAACAAATTCCATTTAAATATTCTAATTGTGTCTTAGATACTGCACATATTAATGTTTAGAGACTTCATATCACAGGAATATTTAATGCCACATTCACTCTATTTTTAGTTATGTCTCACTCATTGCCAAATGGCGATGTGTTTTCACCCATAAAAGTGTAACACTTGATGATACTTTGATCATATTCTGCTTCGTCTCTTCTGTGGATAACCTCGTCCAAAGCAAAACTCTCCTACCTCTTCAGTTTCCTTCGAGTTTATCCCATTCTTCACCACCATCATAAAACTTCTAGAGTAGTTTTTATCTCTGAACATTTACTTCTCAGTGCACTGCTATTTGTCTCCTGCTTGCACTGCTAAGTAACAGCAGCTTCGTTAGGATCATCTGCTGTGACCTACCAGGCACTGATTCTGGAGCCTCTTTGCAGCCCGGTGCTCGCCCGTGTGCTCTTGAGGGTTTGGTGCTGTTTGCTGTGGGTGCCACTCTTCCATCCACTCCTAGCTTCTTCCTTTCCATCTCTCTCACAGACTCCCCTTCCTCTGTTCTTTCATGGCCCTTGAATGTGGACCCAAATCTTCCATTTCTAGAGCTTCTGTGTTAGTTTGGAACTCATCACCTCTTGCCTGGTCCCTTTGAAGGAACTCCCAATATGCTCACATAGTCTTGAACTTAAACCTCTCCCACCCACTCCAGATCGCACTACATACTCTGGCCAGAGTAGAGTAGTCACCCGTTAAAACAAACCTGATTCTCTACTTGATTGCTTAAAGCATCCCTTGCCCAATGGACACAATTTAAAATTTTTTGTTACGGCGCACAAGCACCCTCTGAGTCTGGCTTTCATTTTCTGTTCCTGCCTCACGTCCCTCCTGTCTTCTCCCTTCACCAAGCAGGGACTGGCTGCCTCTGAACTGGTGATGTCCACCTGTCTGTTCTTTCTCTGTCGTCTAGCAATCTCCAACATGTTTAATCTCTTTCCGTCTCCCCGCCACTGCACTACAACAGGGGTAACCACAGTGTCTGTATTACGGGGAGATTGTGATGTTCGAAGCAAATAAGGCCTGTGTCACTGCTGAACTTCCTACAAGCATAAGATGATCTATACACGTTCATTGTGGCTCTTGTTATTAGATCACTCTGAGGTGGGCTCAGGGGGATTTGCAGAAGACGTTCAGGAAACCAATAAAGGTAATTAAAAGTTTAGAAAATTAGGAGCGTGAAAAACAGGTAAAGAAACGATTTTTCAGCCAAGAGAAGAAAATGCCTGAGGGGAGATATAAGAAAGAAAAATGATTTCCTAGAGGATAGACTCAGACCATCCTCCATTAATATTGAGAAGAAAACACAGCAAAGCATGTAGGATTTATATTTGCCATAAGGAACATTTCCCAGATAAGGGATTGGCTATCTAGAATAGTTTATTCACAAAACTCTCAAAATTTATCTATAGATCTAAAAAGATATATTTTCTTCTGTCTGCCCAATTTAGGTCTGGAGCGGCCCGAATGCAGAGAAGTGAATTAGGTGATTTCTTGCCGGCCTTTTTTCCTCCGTGTGCCGGTCCATCTTTCAGCGGTTCTTTTTGCTTCTCTTCATCTCTCTGAATATCTCTCTCTGGCTTTCTGTCTCTTTGTCTCTCTATCCCTGTTTCTCTCTCTGTTTGTCTTTCTCCTTGCTCTCTTCTCGAATTTCTCCCATCATCCTCCCGCCCTTCTGCCCCATCCTCCCGGCCCCATTATGAGGTGGAAACAAAAGCTTTGCAGAAACAGTCCACACAGTGCTATTCTGCTTTTCTTCTCTCAAGTTCATTGTATCTTTTGGGTGGCATCGCAGCTATTTTGGATTAGAGGACCATTTCTGTTTCTGTAATGAGTTGAGGACAGAAACGTTTTTGTGATCACTTCCTTTAATAATACTACTTTGTGAGATCATGTTCCTCTTGTAATACACTTTCCTCAGCACAACCCTATTATCTTTTCCTTGTGAGGAGATTTTTCCTATAACTTGTGGACAACACGTTTTCTCCGAAAAATGTGAAGTTGCTTCATTACCGATATTGGAAGTGCATGTGGAGGGACATTGATTGGTGGCACTCCTCTGAGGAGGAAGGGGCGCCACAGAGTGCCCTGCTCACCTTTGAGCGATGTCTTTGCAGGTTCCTTTTATAACCATTGAGTTTAGTAGATTATAGTTGTTCCTTGTAGTGTCTTTCTATTTACCTGTGTACTCCTCACCTTTCTTTTGTTGCTGGTGGAAGTCATGTTTGTCTTTCATTAACGTTGCCTCAAATTTCTTCTCTATGATTTTTTTTTTGTTCTTTACATTCCTTTTTAATTTTCAGCCTTTTGTGGGGCAGATTTTGTCTTCTCTTTTTCTGGGATTGGGGTCTTTACGGATGCAGCCAACTCTAGCGTCCTGTCATTTGGCGTGTGGATGGATCCCAGCACCTACTACAGGAATCAACTCAGCAACAGGGTGACAGATGTTAGACTTTGTATGATTTGTAAGAAAGTCATATGGCTGAATCAATACAACCATTTTTCCCTCCTCCTGAGCAGCCATAATATCTCATCCTTAAGTTTTTATCTGGTGTTTACTGGATTTTCCCTTTAAGCATTTTAGAAGACAACAGGTAATTTAAGTTTGCTTCTTCTTTTTTTTCCCCACTAACTCGCACATCCTGGTTGAAGAGAACAATGTAGTGTCCATTATCATGAGTTCATTGTGACCCACCAAACTCCAGAACTAAACCTTTACTATATAAATTCTAGTTAAGAATGTCTAGTAAGACATTGGCACTTCGCTTGGAGGGCACAAGAGAAAGAATCAAGACAAGAGAAAGGAGCCATGGTTAAGTGAAATGTGGAGTTGCCAGAGTGTAAATAAACACTCTTCACTACCATTTCTATAGATGCTACTGAATGGAAGCTGCCTTGGAAAGCTTATTTGGAGCCAAGTATAAGTAGTGTTGCTATAAAGCAGAATCATTACTTAGTATATTACCTGTGACAGCAAAATACAGTCACTTGAATCATACCTTTACATTCCCTCCCTCTCTCATTTTCTTCCTTTATTATTATTTTCTTTATTATTTTGAGCACAATCAATTCAATCACAATTATATTATTTAAATGTTTTTAATTAAGTAGCACTTAGCATTTTGGTTGTTGTTCTGTTACAAATATTTATTAAGCCCATGCCTTTTGCTAGGCATTACTTCATTACCTGACTTATTAATTCATTTAAGACCCACAAAGGCCCTGTGATTGGTACTGTCTCCATTTTAAATGTAATAAAGGAGACACAGGTTTCAAAGAGGGTTTCAAAGAGTAACTTGTCTGAGGTCAAACATGACTATAAGTGACAGAGCCTAAGATTTCTTTCAATTGAATGCCAGTTTTCCTTCCATTATACCTTCTCTGTGCCAGTTGTTCTCCTTTGAATGGCAATTATATATTATCATTACTTTGAATAGCAGTTATATGTCTGGGAATACACGTTTGAAGCATGGAAAATTTCTCCTATAGGTTATATAATCTGGATAATTGACACCATATTAATAATTGAGAAATGAATATATACTGAGTATTTTTCATGTGGAATAAAAGATGAATTCTAATTGTAGTGTACATTGAATATTTATCGTCTCGGTTTTTGAGACTGCTTAGTCTTGTTCATAGAAATGTAGACTTTCCTATGTCAAACAGAGTTTATATAGTACTTGTTATTCTTAAATGTCTCTTTCCTTTTTATGCTATTTTACTAACATTGAATTCATAATCTAAGGGCTCTTCCTTCAGATGACAATCAGGATGAATGAGTACTTGGCTACCTGTCAATAAAGTTAATGCTGATATAATAAAACAGCAACAATACGACAATGGACATTTATTGAGTATTTATTAGGGGTCAGGCAAGAAAAGTTCAGTAAGCTTTTCCCTATTCCCCAGGGCTGGGTGGTAAACTGTAGGGCGAGGATTTGAACCTGGGTTTGCATGATTCAGAGCTCAGATGGTTAACAGCTACAAAAAAATTAATAAAGTTCAAGAAATAAAAGATATTATAAATGTCTATAATTCAAAAATACAAGAAATTCGGAAACTCTTTGGACATCTGCCAGTCTTGTTTCCTTTGCAGACAGATGGCTATCTATGAAACATTTTCTCCTCATGTTTTGGAGAAGCAGCATGCAATTGTTGTAGTGTAGGGCTTCCAGAAGTTGCCCATGTCCTACCCTGGGTCGATTTAATAACATGACAAAGAACCACTAAGTGTGTGACTTGGCTTCTAGGGGTCAAATAGTCCCTTTAGATATTTGTTTATTTGGATTTATAACTTTGGTTGTCTGTTTATTTTTCATTCTGATGCTTTGTAGTAAAATATATAAAGTCTTCTCCACAGTTTAACATAGACTAAACCTTCTTTCAGTGATATGTTGAACTATGATACGATATGATATGAAATTATACTGCTTTGTGGCAAAATATAAACTAAAATTAAGTGGCTCACCTCTGCATTTAGAACCGTATTTTAGCATAGTAATGGATGAGTTTTAGCATTCACCCATTACTACTACCCAAACTCAGGGCTACCGAACCCAGACCTCAAGGGAAACTTCCTCTGTACAGCTCTGGGGTGGTGGCCTTGCATCTGCTTGACCAAAGAGACCATTCCCACATTCTCTTCTTTTTTGTTCTGTAGCCTCTGAAAAGTAATTTATTCTCTCTGTGCTTTGTTTTCCTTATCTAGTCCATGAGGCTAATTGTATTTAGCACTAACCCCCATCACAGCAGGCTTCTGAGATTAATAAGGTTATATTCATTGAGCATCATGGATGTTGAAAAGTCACTGCCTAAGTGTTAGTAGCAGTGTAAGAGGTAGAGGTGGGGAACATGTTATTCTGTGTACTTAACGCAATCAACAATTTTATTTCCTGTAAAAATGCTGCTACTCCCAGATTTCCTACATGGGATGCTATATTCTAGACATGCTAGTTTAATTTTTATAAGTAAGAATTTGAAACTAGCCATGGATAAATGTGTATCTAGTCTTCAGTTCACTGTAGAAATTTCTTTTGAAAACTTTATTCTGGGGGCGCCTGGGTAGCTCAGTCGGTCAGGCGTCCAACTTGAGCTCGGGTCTTGATCTCACGGTTTGTGGGTTTGAGCCCTGGGTCGGGCCCTTCGCTGACAGCTCAGAGCCTGGAGCCTGCTTTGGATTCTGTGTCTTAGTCTCTCTCTGCCCCTCTACCTCTTGTGTTCTGTCTCTCTCTGTCTCTCAAAAATAAATAAATATAAAAAAATAAAAACATTCTGAGTGAATTCTCAGAAAAGACCATAAATCACATATTTTCTTGCCTTAAAGAGCTGTACACATAAACTGTTTCAGGGTTGGCAAATGTGTAGCATATGTGTTACCCGCTGTGGTACCCACTTCTCCTTCTGCACACACAGCAGACTTTGCCGAGTCATTAAAATCCTCTATTCTCTTGAGTAAATACAGAACCTCAGACTTCTCCACAACACAGTGTCCCAGACAGCTATGACCAGTCAATCAGAGGTGGGGATGAATTAAAGTCTCTGTCATTCCTGGGGTGCCTGGGTGACTCAGTTGTTTAAGTGTCCAGCTCTTGGTTTCGACCCAGGTCATGATCCCACAGTGTGTCAGTTCCAGCCCCATGTTGGGCTCCACACTGATAGCAGAGCCTGCTTGGGATTCTCTCTCTCCCTCTGCCTCTACTGCTCCCGTGCTTTTGTGTGTGTGTGTGCTTTCTTTCTCTCTCTCTCTTTCAAAATAAATAAAGTTAAAAAGATTAAAGCCTCCATCATTCCTGACCAACTCTGCCTTTCTAATTTACTGGTAAAGAATCTAAAGTGAAAATATTGGGGCATCTGGGTGGCTCAGTCGGTTGAGCATCTATATGACTCTTTATTTAGACTCGGGTTATGATCCCAGAGTCTTGGGATTGAGTCTTTTTGTCAGTTCCACGCTGAGTGAGGAACCTTCTTGAGATTATCTCTCCCTATGTCCCTCTCTCCTGTTCCTGCTCTCTCTAAAAATAAAAATTAAAGAAAGTCAAAATACACACACACACACACACACACACACATATATATGTATATATATAATATATATATTTACTTTGGGGGGAATGCAAGCAGGGGAGGGGCAGACAGGGGACAGAGAATCTGAAGCTGGCTCTGTGCTGACAGCAGTGAGCTTGATGGTGGGGCTCGAACTCATGAACTGTAAGATCATGACCTGAGCCGAAGTCTGATGCTCAAATGGCTGAGCCACCCAGGTGCCTGAAAACTATATATTTTTAACTTGATTCATGTCACTTGTTATTTTTGGTGTCATGTGAACTAAAAACGAGATCTACACGTTCCCATTCCAGTTTTATTCTGTGACACCATGCTGTCCCTATAATTTTCAAGTCTAGCAACATTCATCTTATTCTTTATATTCTTCATTTTTCTAATTGATAGTCTCCTTTATTTAGTCACTGATTAAATGTTTACTGAGCAACTAGTATGCTTGACTTAGTGTCTCTGCAGTCAAGCAGCTTAGAGTTAAAGAGAAAAAGCAAGTCAGGGCGCTTGGGTGGCTCAGTCAGTTAAGCATCCTACTTTGGCTCAGGTCATGGTCTCATGGTCTGTGAGTTCGAGCCCTGCGTTGGGCTCTTTGCTGACAGCTCAGAGCCTGGAGCCTGCTTCAGATTCTGTATCTCCCTCTCTCTCTGCCCCTCCCCTGTTCATGCTCTGTCTCTCTGTGTCTCAAAAATAAATAAACATTAAAAAAATTTTCAAAAAAAGAGAAAAATCAAGTCATATACAAAAATAGCCATGCACTCTAATATTTGCCTCTACTCAACTCACTGAATATTCTGGCTCAAGTCAACAGTGATCTAAATGTTAAATTTAACGGATATATTTCAATTCTTAATTTTTCACTTCACTTAACCATTTCGTACTATCAATCATTTCCTCTTTGTTGAGTTTCTTATTCTATTCCATTTTCTTGACTTTCTTGTTATATTTCATGGTAATAGTCTCCTCAGTTTTTCTCCTCTCTCTGGAGCTACCCTCTCTTTAAACAGTGTGATTTTTTCCTTTTTCCTCTTCCCATTCCTTTGAGGTCGGTGTTCTTGGGATTCTGACTTCAGTTCCTTTTTATTCTCTTTGTGGAATTTCACCCACTTTTATAACTACAAACTGCAAGCTTCACCTCGAAGCTAAGGTTCCTTACATCTTCCCCTGAACCCTGGTACAGACTAGAATACTCAGCTACTTGCTGGACGTGTCTTTGGTGTTCCACAGGCACATAAATCTCAACTTTTCTGAAGCTAAATGTACTACTGCTTTAAATCAGCTCCTTTTCAGGTTCTTGCTAGTTTGGTGAGTGGAGCCAACACCCACTCACTTGCTGAAGCAGAAATACAGGAGTTTCTCTTAACTCCATCCTTTTTCTTCGTACCCTCATCTTACGAATGACAAAATGTTGTCAGTTCTTATCTTTTAATAACTTTGACTGTATCTCCACCTCCCCCTTTCAGCAGCTGGTTCCATAGTCAGGGCCTTGTCTTTCACCTGACTCTGCACAATAGCATCCTAACTGGTCCAATTTCATCTCCTGTGGCCCTATCAATCAAATCTCCATGCTGCTGTCGGCTTAGTTGTAACAAAATGCAAACTGCACATGTGACAAACAAGCCTGGGATCATTGAAAGCCCCCCTTTACATTCAGGATTACACATAAACCCTTTCCCCCTTCAGGATCTGGTTCCTGTCTGCATTTCCAGCTTTGTCCCTCATCAGTCTGATCCCGTCCATCAATTAAACCCTTAGTTTGGGCTTTAGTTCCAGAGTGTTTTGAGCTTCTTGATTGCATCATGGTCTCTCTTGCCTCATTATTCTTGCATATATGGTTTTCTTCTACATGTAATTCCCACTACTCCTCCTGCCTTTGCTGAAAGAACTCATCCATTAAATTTCAATTCTGATGCTCTATCCACAATGAAGCCTTCCTTGCTCTGTACTATACTAAAAAAAAAAAAAAAAAAAAAAAGGTAACATTTTCTGCATGACATTACAGTTGTCCTCTTTTATCATTAGGTGTCTATCACCATGCATTTCACTATTCATAGCACAAATTGGTTGAATCAGTGGAACCATGATTGGCTCTGACCCCAAAGTCTACCCATTCTATCCTGAAGCTTCTGGACATACCCTTGTTACAGTTCCTCTGCTAGAGTTTGTCAGTGCGTTGGCTAGTAGTGAATAATATTCCTTGATCCTGAAATCATCAGGGATTTTGAGACAAAACTAGGGTGTGTCTTGCTTAGTGAAGGAGAGAGAAACAAGAGAATTATGGAATGACCTCACACTTATTTTAGAGCATTATTTTAATATCATCTATGCTAGGCATTATAAATTATCTGCATTTTTATCTCTGTGATCAGCCTTTACTGTTCACTCTACCATGATATATGTCAGAATGATACTATTTGACTCTTCAAGTATCTCCTGCTTCTTTAAGTCAAGAGATCTTATTAGTAAAGCTCCTTATTGTATTTTTGTGTAATAGATTAATTGGGATGTACCAATGATCAGTTTTCTAATTTGTAAAAATTTTTAAAATTTACTTTTATAAACCATGATCTATCTAGCTATCTATCATCTCTGTAATCTTCTGCCATATTTTCTCCACGCATCTTAATTGCTTTATTTAGCAAATATGTATAGAAAATATATGAGAAGGAAATTGTAGCACTTGTTCTGAGTGATGGAATGTCAGATGATATTTTTCCTCCAATTTTTAATGCTTTTCATATTTTAATGATGAACTTTTTTTTTACCTTTATGGTTTAAAAACTTAAAAACAATTTTTTTTTTAATGTTTCTTTTTGAGAGAGACACAGTGTGAGTGGGGAAGGGGCAGAGAGAGAGAGGGAGACACAGAATCTGAAACAGGCTCCAGGCTCTGAGCTGTCAGCACAGAGCCCGATGCAGGGCACAACTTGGAAATGGAGAGATCATGACCTAGACTGAAGTCGGACACTTAACCGACTGAACCACCAGGCACCCCTGGTTTAAAAACTTTTTAAAAGAAAAGAAAAAGCAACGCAATAAGGGGAACACACATTCAGTGAAAACAGTAAGGTTTTATATTCAGACCAGTCCCTTTCTCATTGACTAATGACCCAAATTTTTATTTAAGGGAATGCTATTAATTTATGTAATTAACAAAAGTTTATGAGGTGCCCAGGTTAACCAGAAGAAAAGGTACTATGATTTACGAAACAGAAAAACTCAACTTCTTTAGAAGGAAGGGGAAGAGGAAAAGGTGATAGTGGAGCTTAAGCAAGCATTGACTGCAAGGTATCTCAGCATAGGAAACACTATTGAACAGAACCTCACAGACATCAAGAAGCAGTGGGGGTTCAGGATGGCAGGCAATTGCTATGTGTGTGAGATGGAGAAGAGGAGAAAGATTGTATGCCATATTATTTGTTGATCCATTAATTTTAGAAGAGATTGTTGAAAGGAAATGAAAAGTTTCTGTTCTTATTTAGCTCTTCAAATACTAGGCATATCTGATTTTATTGAAATTAATACACATTGTAATTTTTCTCAAGTCTCTATTTCCCAGGTATCAGTATTTCTTCATTTCTCTAAACTTGTTAATTTGTATAACATCCATTGGACAAATCTTGTTATATTTTTGTGTTGTCATAAGTAAGTTTATTTCCATCTATGATTTTAAAACTGAATTCTGGCATTTTAGTTTTCCTGTTCTCAGGCACCATTTGGAAATATGATATAGCCATTAGCAAAGAGACTTACCTAAACAATCTAAATTAATATTAAACTGCTCATCTTTACTCACAATTCATGTTCCATGGTTGAATATTTGTGGAAAACTGACTCCAGAGTGAACAAGAGCACTTTGGGGTAGGGCTGTGTTGACTTAAGCTCTACTTTGAATGCAGTGTGTGCCGGGCACATCACCTTATGATTACAGCTCTTTCAAGCAGAAGGTCTCTAAATAAATTCTGGTTTTGTTAATCAACAAAGGTACAATTATGTCATAATATGCTGTATGGTTTTAAATCAATGATTCTGAAGCAGATTGTTCTTTGATATTTCCATCACTTTTTCATGCACTTGCATGGGGAATTTGAGTAGTTAAAAGGTGACCACCCTGGGCAGACTTTGATGCCTCCTGATGGCAGGATGCTTATAGTTTTTCTGAATCAGTTTGGTGAACACCCAATCTAATGAATAAATGAAGGCCCTCTGTTGGCTGTCAGGAGGCTATAAATGTTTCTTTTTCAGGAGCCCCAGCTTTGACTAATCCTCATCTATTCAAATGTACTTAATTGTGTTATTTTGATGTGTATAATTCTCAGAGTGCTTATGATTCTTATATTCTGCTTTTTTAAAATTTTATTTTTTATTTTTTAAAATTTACATCCAAATTGGTTAGCATATAGTGCAACAATGATTTCAGGAGTAGATTCCTTAGTGCCCCTTACCCATTTAGCCCATCCCCCCTCCCACAACCCCTCCAGTAACCCTCAGTTTGTTCTCCATATTTATGAGTCTCTTCTGTTTTGTCCCCCTCCCTATTTTTATGTTATTTTTGTTTCCCATCCCTTATGTTCATCTGGTTTGTCTTTTAAAATCCTCATATGAGTGAAATCATATGGTTTTTGTCTTTCTCTGACTAATTTCACTTTGCATAATACCCGCCATTTCCATCCACGTAGTTGCAAAAGGCAAGATTTCATTCTTTTTGATTGCCGAGTAGTACAGCAATACAGTTATATATATATATATATATATATATATATATACACACACATATATAAATATCTATGTAAACATATATTTATATATGTATATATATAAATATACATATATATTATAAATATATTATATATATTATAAATATATGTATGTATATATATAAATATACATATGTATATAAATAAATATATCAATATACATATGTATATAAATATATCAATATACATATGTATATAAATAAATATATATAAATATACATATATATTATAAATATATATATTATAAATATATATATGTATACATATATATAGTTATATATATATAGTTACATATATATAGTTATATATATGTATACATATATATAATTATATATATATACGTATATATACGTATATATGTATATATAATATATAATATATAATATATAATATATATGTATACATATATATGTATATATAATACATATACATATACATGTATATAATATATACATATATATGTATATATATGTATATATAATATATGCATATATTATATATATGTATACATATATATAGTTATATATATGTATACATATATATATATATATATATATATATACACACACACACACACACATACATACACACACCACATCTTCTTTATTCATTCATCCATCGATGGACATTTGGGCTCTTTCCATACTTTGGCTATTGTTGATAGTGCTGCTATAAACATGGGGGTGCATGTGTCCCTTCAAAATACCACACCTGTATCCCATGGATAAATGCCTAGTAGTGCAATTGCTGGGTTGTAGAGTAGTTCTATTTTTGGTTTTTTGAGGAACCTCCATACTGTTTTCCAGAGTGACTGCACCAGCGTGCATTCCCACCAACAATGCAAAAGAGATCCTCTTTCTCCACATCCCCACCAACATCTGTTGTTGCCTGAGTTGTTAATGTTTGCCATTCTGACAAGTGTGAGGTGGTATCTCATTTGTAGTTTTGATTTGTATTTCCCTGATGATAAGTGATGTTGAGCATTTTTTTATGTGTCAGTTGGCCATCTGGATGTCTTCTTTGGAGAAGTGTCTATTCATGCCTTTTGCCCATTTCTTCACTGGATTATTTGTTTTTGGTTGTTGAGTTTGATAAGTTCTTTATAGATTTTGGATACTAACCCTTTATCTGATATGTCATTTGCAAATACCTTCTCCCATTCTGTCGGTTGTCTTTTAGTTTTGCTGATTGTTTCCTTCACTGTGCAGAAGCTTTTTATTTTGATGAGGTCCCAGTAGTTCATTTTTGCTTTTGTTTCCCCTCCTCTGGAGACGTGTTGAGTAAGAAGTTGCTGCGGCCAAGATCAAAGAGGTTTTTGCCTGCTTTCTCCTGGAGGATTTTGATGGCTTCCTGTCTTACATTTAGGGCTTTCATACATTGGAGTTTATTTTTGTGTGTGGTGTAAGAAAGTGGTCCAGGTTCATTCTTCTGCATGTCACTGTTAAGTTTTCCCAGAACCACTTGCTGAAGAGACTGTCTTTATTCCATTGGATATTCTTTCCTGCTTTGTCAAAGACTGGTTGGCCATACATTTGTGGGTCCATTTCTGGGTTCTCTATTCTGTCCCATTGATCTGAGTGTTTGTTCTTGTGCCAGTACCATACTGTCTTGATGATTACAACTTTGTAGTACAGCTTGAAGTCTGGGATTGTGATGCCTCCTGCTTTGGTTTTCTTCTTCAAGATCGCTTTGGTTATTCGGGGTCTTTTCTGGTACATACAAATTTTAGGATTATTTGTTCTAGCTCTGTGAAGAATGCTGGTGTTACTTTGATAGGGATTGCATTGAATATGTAGATTGCTTTGGGTAGTATTGACATATTAACAATATTTGTTCTTCCTACTCAGGAGCATGGAATCTTATTCCATTTCTTTGTGTCTTCAATTTCTTTCATCAGCTTTCTATAGTTTTCAGTGTATAGATTTTTCACCTCTTTGGTTAGATTTATTCCTAGGTATTTTAAATTTTTTGTGCAACTGTAAATAGGATCGATTCCTTGATTTCTCTTTCTGTCGCTTCACTGTTGGTGTATAGGAATGCAACCGATTTCTGTGCATTGATTTTATATCCTGCAACTTTGCTGAATTCATGAATCAATTCTAGCAGTTTTTTGGTGGAATCTTTTGGGTTTTCCATATAGAGTATCATGTCATCTGCAAAGAGGAAAGTTTGACCTCCTCCTGGCCGATTTGGATGCCTTTTATTTCTTTGTGTTGTCTGATTGCAGAGGCTAAGACTTCCAATACTATGTTGAATAACACTGGCGAGAGTTGACATCCCTGTCTTGTTCCTGACCTTAGTGGGAAAGCTCTCAGTTTTCCCCTATTGAGGATAATATTAGCGTTGGATCGTTCATATATGGCCTTTATAATCTCGAGGTATGCTCCTTCTATCCCACTTTCTTGAGGGTTTTTATCAAGAAAGGATGCTGTATTTTGTCAGATGCTTTGTCTGCATCTATTAAGAGGATCATATGATTCTTGTCCTTTCTTTTATTGATGTGATGAATCATGTTAATTGTTTTGCAGACATAGAACCAGCCCTGCATCCCAGGTATAAATCCCGCTTGGTCATGGTGAATAGTTTTTTTAATGTATTGTTGGATCTGGTTGGCTAATATCTTATTGAGGATTTTTGCATCCATGTTCATCAGGGAAATTGGGCTATAGTTCTCCTTTTTAGTGGGGTCTCTGTCTCGTTTTGTAATCAAGGTAATGCTAGCTTCATAGAAAGAGTTTGGAAGTTTTCCTTCCATTTCTATTTTTTGGAACGGCTTCAAGAGAATAGGTGTTAACTCTTCCTTAAATGTTTGGTAGAATTCCCCTGGAAAGCCATCTGGCCCTGGACTCTCGTTTTTTGGCAGATTTTTGATTACTAATTCAATTTCCTTACTGGTTATGGGTCTGTTCAGATTTTCTATTTCCTCCTGTTTCAGTTTTGGTAGTGTATATGTATCTAGGAATTTGTCCATTTCTTCCAGATTACTGGCATACAAGTGTTCATATTATTCTCTTATTATTGTTTTTATTTCTGCTGTGTTGGTTGTGATCTCTCATCTTTCATTCTTGGTTTTATTTTATTTGGGTCCTTTCCTTTTTGTTTTTGATCCAACTGGCTAGTGGTTTATCAATTTTGTTAATTCTTTCAAAGAACCAGTTTCTGGTTTCATTGATGTGTTCTATTGTTTTTTTGGTTTTGATAGCATTAATTTCTGCTCTAATTTTTATTATTTCCTGTCTTCTGCTGGTTTTGGGTTTTATTTGCTGTTCTTTTTCCAGCTCCTTAAGGCGTAAGATTAGGTTGTGTATCTGAGATCTTTCTTCCTTCTTTAGGAAGGCCTGGATTGCTATATTCTTTCCTCTTACGACCACCTTTGCTGCGTCCCAGAGGTTTTGGGTTGTGGTGTTATCATTTTCATTGACCGCCATATACTTTTTAATTTCCTCTTTAATTTTTTGGTTAGCCCATTCATTCTTTAGTAGGATGTTCTTCAGTCTCCAAGTATTTGTTACCTTTCCAAATTTTTTCTTGTGATTGATTTCGAGTTTCATAGCGTTGTGGTCTGAAAATATGCATGGTATGATCTCGATCTCTTTGTACTTACTTAGGGCTGATTTGTGTCCCAGTATATGGTCTATTCTGGAGAACGTTCGATATATACTGGAGAAGAATGTATTTTCTGCTGCTTTAGGATGCAATGTTCTGAGTATATCTGTTAAGTCCATCTGGTCCAGTGTGTCATTCAAAGCCATTGTTTCCTTGTTGATGTTTTGATTAGATGATCTGTCCATTGCTGTGAGTGGGGTGTTGAAGTCTTCTACTATTATGGTATTATTATCGATGAGTTTCTTTATATTTGTGATTAATTGATTTATATATTTGGGTGCTTTCACATTTGGCACATAAATGTTTACAATTGTTAGGTCTTCTTGGTGGATAGACCCCTTGATTATGATATAATGCCCTTCTGCCCATCTTTAAATCTCTGATTTAAAGTGTAGGTTGCCTGATATAAGTATGGCTACTCTGGCTTTCTCTTGTTGACCATTAGCATGATAGATGGTTCTCCATCCCCTTATTTTCAATCTGAAGGTGTCTTTAGGTCTAAAGTGGGTCTCTTGTAAACAGCATATAGATGGATCTTGTTTTCTTATCCATTCTGTTACCCTATGTCTTTTGATTGGAGCATTGAGTCCATTGACATTTAGAGTGATACTGAAAGATAGGAATTTATTGCCATTATGATGCTTGTAGAGTTGGAGTTTCTGGTGCTGTTCTCTGGTCCTTTCTAATTTTTGTTGCTTTTGGTATTTATATATGTGTGTATGTGTGTGTGTGTGTGTATATATATATATATATTTTTTTTTTTTAATCATCTTTTCTCCCCTGAGAGAGTCCCCCTTAAAATTCCTTGCAGGGCTGGTTTAGTGGTCACAAACTGCTTTAATTTAATTTTTGTTTGGCTGGGAAACTTTTTCTCTCTCCTTCTATTTTGAATGACAGCCATGCTGGGTAAAGAATCCTTGGCTGCATATTTTTCTGATTCAGCCCATTGAATATATCCTGCCACTCCTTTCTGGCCTGACAAGTTTCTGTGGATAGGTCTGCTGTGAACCTGATCTGTCTTCCCTTGTAGGTTAGGGACTTTTTTTCCCTTGCTGCTTTCATGATTCTCTCCTTGTCTGAGTATTTTGTGAATTTGACTATGATATGCCTTGGTGATGGTCAGTGTTTGTGGAATCTAATGGGTGTCCTCTGTGCTTCCTGGATTTTGATGTGTGTGTCTTTCCCCAGGTTAGGAAAGTTTTCCTCTATGATTTGCTCACATAACCCTTCTACCCCTATATCTGTTCCTCTTCTGGGACCCTATGATTCTGATGTTGCTCCTTTTCAATGAGTCACTGATATCTCTAATTCTTAAATTGTGCTCTTTTGCCTTAATCTCTGTCTTTTTTTCTGCTTCATTATTCTCTATAAGTTTGTCCTCTATATCTCTGATTGTCTGTTCTGCCTCATCCATCCTTGCTGCCGCGGCATCCATCTGTGTTTGGAGCTCAGTTATAGCATTTTTAATTTCATTCTATTTTTTTAAGTCTTTTATCTCCACAGATAGGGATTCTAATCTATTCTCGACTCCAGATAGTATTCTTATTATCGTGATTCTAAGTTCTGTTTGAGACATCTTGCTTGTATCTGTGTTGGTTAAATCCCTGGCTGTCATTTCTTCGTGCTCTTTCTTTTGGGGTGAATGCCTTCGTTTTGTCATTTTGATGGGAGAAAAGGAATTAATGAGGTAGAAAAATTGAAATTAAAAAATTAAAATTAAAAAATATTAAAATTAAAAAATTAAGAACACACACACACACACAAATCAAATAGATGATGCTAGATCCTAGGTGTGTTTTGGTCTGGGTGTTTAAAGTGGTTTGATAGATTAGACCCAAAAAAGGGGGGCGGGGAGAAGAAAAAAAAAAGGATATTGTTTGAGAATTTGAAAAAAATGAATACACTGAAGTAGACTAAAATGAGATGATGGGGGTAAAATAGAATTTGAAAAAATATACACAAAGGTAAAGAATATAGAAGAAAAAAATTAAGGAAAAATATTTTTAATAAAAATTAAAAATAAATATTAATTTATCTTTTTCTTTATTTAAGAAAAAAGAAACAAAAAAGATAAGATAAAAAGAAAAAAAGAAGTCATTTGAAAATTTGAAAAAGTGAATACACTGTAGTACACTAAAATATAAAATGGAAGTAAAATAGAATTTGAAAAAAGTTACATAAAAGCAAAAAGTATTAAAATAAAAAATGGAAGTAAAATAGAATTTGAAAAAAGTTACATAAAAGCAAAAAGTATAGTAAAGAAATTAAATAAAAAATTTTTAATAGAAATTGAAAGTAAAAATGAGGTTCTTCTCTTTCTGCATTCAAGAAAAAGAAAAGAAATGAAAAAGAAAAAAAAGAAAAAAGGAAATTGAAAATATGAAAAGGTCAATACGCTTAAGTAGACTAAAACAAAATAATGGAAGTAAAATAGAATTTGAAAAAATTTACACAAAAGTAAAAAATATAGTAACAAAAATTCAAGAAAAATATTTTTAATAAAAATTGAAAATAAAAATGTTTTTTTTCTGTATTCAAGAAAAAGTGTAAAAAAGAAAAAGAAAAAAAAGGAAAGAAATTTAAATAGATGAACCTGTTAACAGATTGAAGTAGGACTGAAATTGCTTCATTTTCCCCCAGAAGTCAGTCTGTGTAGCGCTTTATAGTCTATAAACTATGCCAGAGGTGAGACTTTTGTTCTTGAAGAGTGAAGTTGGCCCAGTTGGGCGGGGCTCAGTGTAACAGCTCTGCTCTCCACTAGATGGCGCTGCTAGCCTACTGGGGTGGATTGTTGCCATGCTAGTAGGTGCGTATGCGCATGAGCGGGATCGGTGAAAATGCGCCACCCAGCCACCCAGTCTGTTCTCCCGGATCAGCAGTTGCGCACCTGTCCTCTGTCTTCAGCTTTCATCCACTCCCCGCTTTTTCACTCTCCGTGACCAGGCCCCAGGCAGTACTTCTCTACTGAGAGTTTGGCTCAGATGCGGCTGTTTTCCCCGGCCCCTTACTTCCGGAGGACTGCGGCTTTGTCCCGCTCCGCCTCTCTGTGGGAGGGTCTCACTGAGCAATGGCCGAATGAACAAGGGCCGAATGTTGGCTGCACCCAGGAACGCTTGCCGGACCGTGCTACTGCCGGTGCCCGAGACTGCAGCCAAATGCCAGACCGCCCCAGAAAAAGTTCGCGAGATAGTGTAGCAGCAGCATTTCAGGGATTATGGAAAATCACAACACACATCTGGCACTAGGCTTCACCGTTAACGACCTTGTTCCAGCACCAGCGAATGTGGCGGTTCTCTGGGGTCTGCTGGCACCAAGTGGCTTCAATAGTCTCTACCAATTGTCCTTCCAGCAGTGGAACCGCTTTTCTCCGTGTGGCCCGAGAACCTCCCGGACCCCACTCTGTTCCTGGGGATCCGCCCTTCCCACCAGAGCACCACCAGGTATTGAGCTGCGGTGTTGTGGCCTTTGTGCTCCCCTTGTTTACAGTTTTAATGGAATTTAAACCCTCTCCTTTCTCCTTTCTCCTTTTTTAGTTTAGTCCCTGCGGCTGTTTCCAATTTTCCACTTTCTCTCCACTGCTTTTGGAGAGGGGTGCTTTTCCCATATTCTCCCCCTCCTCCCCAGTCTCCGTCCTCTCTCCACCTGCAAAAGCGGTTCCCTACCTTCCGCGGCTTCTCGCTCCCCAAATTCACCTCCTATTCTGCTTATTATAGCATCTTCTCCTTTTCAGTGGTCCTTTGTGGTGACTTCTGAGACCCTTTGTGGCTCTTTGTGGCAACTCTTGTCCCAAATTGCCTTCTAGACACAATGGGCAATGTGCAGAAGCTTTAGCTACAGAAGTGTTTTCTAAGTCTGGCCGTGTGTTAACATCACCAGGGAGTTTAAAAGAATACTAATGGGGGGCGCCTGGGTAGCTCAGTTGGTTGAGCATCCGACTTTGGCTCAGGTCATGATCTCACGGCTCATGAGTTTGAGCCCCACATCAGGCTCTGTACTGACAGCTCAGAGCCTGGAGCCTGCTTTGGATTCTGTGACTCCCTCTCTCTCTGTCCCTCCCCTGTTCCTGCTCTCTCTCTGTCAAAAATTAAAAAAAAAAAAAAATACTTATGTCTATGCCCCACAGCTTAATTAAGTCAGCTTAATTAAGTCAGCATCTGTTGGGAAGGGGCCCAGGCAATGGTGTATCTTAAAAGTTCCCCAGGTGAATCTACTACGTAGCCGGGATTGAGAATGAGCAGAATGTGTGTCAGGGTGGAGGATAGCCAGGGTGTGCTCACCATTGGGCAGTGGTTAAGGGAGCTGAGGAGTCTGGGAAGCAGTGTCTTGGGGAAGGAGGAAATGTAAATCCTGATAGACCCATTTAAGGAAGTAGCAGTCTAGACAGAGAGGTAGAATCAGGCATAAAGTCAACAAAATGGGGACTGGAGGGCTTGGAGAGAGAAAACGCAGAGTGTTGGGGTAGGGCATGGGGCCTGGAATGGCTGCTGTGTCATTACCTGCTGCCCTTGAAGGTATGTGCCTGGAGCAGGTAGGGCCATGCTGTGAAGAGATAAGGATGGGGAAAAAGGGGGCAACTAGGTTAAATAGACAACAAAACCTTCAAATTAGTAGAAATTTCATTTTCCTGTTTGCTATCTTCTGTTGGTATTTTGAGTGCTGCTGATTTGCTTGTGGATTGTTAGACAAATGAAGGCCACTGAAAACCTCATTAAAGCAATGTTAAGTAAAACATTACTTAACCTATCTACCTGGTTTTCCTTGCACTGTGCATTCATGCCTTGACTATAACAATCAGCTAAGTTTCACTAGGCTCAGACACTCATATGTATCCAGAGGCATCCCTTAGGCGTGCTCTTCTGCCCATTTTAAACACTACTAGCACGCTCTTGCTCCAGCTCCAGGACCTGGATAAAAAGCTAACTATGCGTGTAACCAGAGGGTCTGCTTTTTAGCTCAGGAGTTGCTACCAGCTTCCCTTGTGCCTGCCTATGGACATGGTCTGATTTTGTACCCTGGTGCCCACATTTCTATTAAATCACTTCCCTGGATTTGGTGATTGGATTTTTTTCAGTTGGCCGAGCAGCTCTAAATAGGCCAACGTTACTTGCTGAGTCTCAGATTTGGGATCTCAGTTCACAGTCTGACTGCTCAGGCCCCTCTCCTGGCTTCTGGTTGTTGGAACACGTACAGGCAACCATCGTTAAGAGGTCCAGGGTTGTGTCTCCGTCCTTTGCTCCTGCCCTGTAAACCACCTGTTCACAAGTAATGTGTCACTTCAATTAAGGACTCTATGGATGTCTAAAAGTACATTTTTGGGTATGAGTGAAACTGAACTTTGTAATGAATAATACGGTTTTCTGTCAATAAATTGAGCAGGAGTATGCACAATGCTGAGTTTGGTTTGATTTCACCTTCCAGTTCTTCCTTACACATCTAGCTAAGAAGGTTGTGTTCCTCCAGAAGGTGGAATTTCTCTCCCTTTCTCCTCAGATTCAGCAAGTATTTGCTGAACACCACAGCATCAAATATTATTTTAAATCCTTCTACCTGTGTTTATGTAATTCCCTGAAGCTATCAGGATTCCAAAAGTGGTTTCTGATCTTCAAGGTTCTGGCTGCTGGTGATTTTGTATGTTATTAAACATTCTATAGTGTTTCCCACAAGCTAATTATTGCTTAACACAGTGTGCTAGTTCCTGTATATGCAAGGGGTCTCTTCAAGGGATAGTCTATTTTTAATGAAAAAAATAGGTCATTTGATAAAAATGTCCAATCTATCCATGACCTCTGCATTCAAGAGGAGTTAAAAGTGAATACCTTTGGGTTTCAAAGGAATGCATTTTCAGCTGGACATGGATGTGAATAATTTACCTGTTAACACTTGGCTGTCAAAATAATAGCAGGAAGTTGATGTTTGGCAGCAAAAATAATTCTAGTGTAAGCAAGAACTTCAGAAAGGAGCCAGAAGAAAAAGAGAGCTTACAGATTCTTGCGTTGACTCAACAAAACAAATCTGGTTGCAGATTAAAGTACAGGTAGGGATTCATGGAAATCGAACTAAAATTTCAAAAATACTATGAAATTCCATAGTTTGAATTATAAAATATTAAGGTATGGCCAAATCAGTATTGACCTCTGAATTAGAATATTGATGAGAAGCCTCCTCTCTATTTGATGAGGTACTATTTTGCATGGTGTGTGTATGCGTCTGTGTGTGTGTCCGTGTGTTTGGGAAAATGGAGCACTTGTTACAGGAATTCTGTGTTAAATTCTAAAATCAGAATCATAGGGACTTTTAAATATATTAGGTTTTGATGAGAGTTGTATTTTTTGATGTAAAAACAAATATATCTTTAAATGTAAGTCAGGAGTATGGCTTCGGTGGTTTTATGTGTCTGGGCTTTAGTACCTAGCTGTTTAATCAAACACCAGTCTAGATGCTGCTGTGAAGTCTTATGAGATGTGGTTAACATCTAAAATCAATTGACTTTAAGAAAAGGAGCTTGCTGTTGATAATGTGTGTGGACCCCATCCAATCAGTTGAAAAGCCTTAAGAGCAAAAATGGGTTTACTGAAAAAAGAAAAACATTCTTCTGAAGACTGCAGCATCAGCTCCTGCCCAGGAAATTCCAGCCTGCCAGCCTGCCCTATAGTCTGCACACTAGCCAGCCCCCACAAGTGGATAAACCACTTTCTCAAAAGAAATTTCTTCATTTACGTGTATATGTATGTGTGTATGTGTATGTATGTGCATCTGTCATCTATCAATCATCTGTCATCTATCCATCTATCTGTCACCTATCTATCATCTATCTCTCCCTGTGTCATCTATCATCTATCAATCATCTGTCATCTATCATCTTTCTATCTGTCATCTATCATCTATCTATCAATCATCTATCTATATCTGTAATCTCCTACTGGTTCTGTTTCTCTGGAGAACCCTGACTGATACAGCCTCCTAAATGGAAAGCATTTTGAAGGTACCGCATGGATAATATCCAGGAAGATGCTGGGATAGGAGATTGGGGTCTGTTGTTGTAATGCTCCCATTTCAGTGATGTTTTAAAAAGCAAACCTTGTTAAGGCTGTGCAAAGCCTTCCCTGATGTAGCCACCACTTCCTGCCCTTCCTTCTCCCTTTAACTCGCTTGCCTGCTGCCTTCAGCCCTCTTTGCCTTTGTGCATCTGTTTGCTTCTACTTCAAACACGTTTTCTCTCCTCTGGCCCTCCTCTGTGAAGCCTGCTGTGCTCCCAGACCCTGGGCTTCTCATCTTTGCCTGTCCTCTCCCTTAGAGCATTTTCCACTGGAGGGCTCTGTTGATTTGTTTGTGTGTCTTTTTTCATTTGCTAAATGGTAATCACTGGGTCTTATTCATCTTTGTATTCCCAGCACCTAGCACGGTTCCTGGCATGGAGGAGGTGTTCAATCAATATTGTTGAAAGATTGAATAAATAGCTCACCCTGTCCTTTGAGTTAAGGGGCAGATGACTGGGAGATGTCTTAAATGGCTATTCTTTTAGGGTTAGGTATGTGCCTTGTACCTGAAGCTCTTAAAGGGAAAGCCCCAAACAGACCTTTAATTTCTACCCAGGGCCTATGCTGTCAGTATTTGGTGGAGTTGGTGGAGGAGGTGATATATACACCAAGCAAATTTAAGCTGATTCTGCAGAAATCTCTGGCATAATATGTTGTTGGCATGAATGCCTCACAAACTCAGAGTTCAACTTTGGGCTGGTTTATTTTAACCTTTCTTATTAGCGGCTTGAGGCTCTACCTATATTCATTAGTAAAGAGTCTGACCTTCTTTTTGAAGTTTTATCCACCCAATTGGTCTTTTCATTTATTTATTTATTTATTTATTTAGCTTTCTTCCTTTTTTTTTTTTTAAAGTTTTTTGAATGTTTATTTATTTTTGTAAGAGAGAGAGACAGAGAGTGAGCAGGGGAGGAGCAGAGAGAGAAGGAGCCACAGAATCTGAAGCAGGCTCCAGGCCCTGAGCTGTCAGCACAGAGCCCGACGTGGGGCTTGAACTCACAAACCGTGATATCATGACCCGAGCCAAAGTCGGACGCTAAACCAACTGAGCCACCCAGGTGCCCTTAAAAAATGTTTATTTATTTATCTTGAGAGAGAGAGAAAAGAGGGAGAGTGCAAGCACGTGCTTGCATGTGCGTGCACAAGTGGAGGAGGGGCAGAGAGGGAGAGCGAATTCTAAGCAAGCTTTGCAGATCAGTGCAGAACCTGATGTGGGGATCAAACTCACAAACCATGAGGTCATGACCTGAACTGAAATCAAGAGTTGGATGCTTAACCAACGGGGTCACTCAGGCACCCCTACCCAATTGGTCTTAAATTTGGTGACTTACCCATGTGGGGTCACTGGGGTTCATTTTAAGTAGCTGCCGTAGGGAAAGCTAGTGCCATCTAGTTATTCTTCTACCTCATTTGTGTCTTGCTGCCACAGTGTCTCTGTTGAAGCTTGCACCTGCACAGGTCCCTGTCCACCTGGCACTGGTACCCTCCCTGGTCCAGCCCATGCATAGCCATTAGGTGTCCTTTCTCTAAAATGGCTGGGTTCAGAAGAGCTCCCATCAGTCGTACTGGGTGCTGAAAACAGCTGCTTTAACCCATGCTGCTGAGTGGATAGACCTAAGTTGGCTGCTTGGCCACCCACTGTCCTCATGGTTTTGTTGGAGGGGCCTCATCATTACTCTGTACCACTGGGCCTTACATCAGGTCTTCCTGACCAGCCTCCATACTCCCCCTCCTTGAGGACCAGCTCTGCATGTCAAGAGTCTTGGAGAGCTCTGCTAGAGTCGCAGAAATTTATTACATGTTTCCTACTCCCCTTCCCCAGAAGTGTTCTTATCTTCAACCAAGGGGCTACTGGGAAATGACCCAAATGATTCTTTTTTTTTTTTAATTTGTTTAATGTTTATTTATTTTTGAGAGAGACAGACAGACAATGCAAGTGGGGGAGGGGCAGAGAGAGAGAGGGAGACAAAGAATCTAAAGCAGGTTCCAGGCCCTGAGCTGTTATCACAGAACCTGACTTGGGGCTTGAACCCCCAAACCATGAGATCATGACCTGAACCGAAGTCAGATGCTCAACTGACTGAGACACCCAGGCGCACCGCCAAGTGATTCTTCTATACAACCAAGGGAACAGCTGCTTTGGGGTGACTTTCTGCTTTACTCTTTGAAATAAATGAAGTGGATATAAATTTTTATGGGTCTTTCAAATGGTACTTGATGTAGTCTCTACCTTATCAGGCATTATGTATGTAAAAAATGGTAGTCCTTGCATTTGGTAAAGCCGTCTCCTCACTTTTCCATTAAGAGATACCAAGAAGCATGATTAGTTAAGAAGCAGAAAGATATGTAAAGATGTAAAAGATGCAGTGCCTTATAGAAGAAGCTGAAGCAGTCTAAATTCCAAATGTGAATTGTCCACAGGCTTTAAAACAGGGCTAACTTACATTGTAGACACTCAGTGCCCTTCACTACATCATTAATTTTCAGCTTCCTCTTTTATTATTCCTTTACATCGTTCTTGTTCTAGCCAGGACGTATCACTAATTTTACTGCTGCAACACACGCAGGCCTGATCACACTCTGAGGGTCTTCTGTTCCTCTCCTCCGTGGCACCCTGTAATCCATGTTAGAAATAATTTTCTCCCAAAAGCTATGTAGACTTTTTTGCTATCCCAATGTTTCTCCTATAAAATAACAGTAATAGTGCCATTTCTTAAGCCCCTTCTATAATAATATTATTTTTTGTCCTTTTAAAAAGTATGGAAATAACATACCTACACAAAAGTATGTAGAACACATATTTACAGCTTAATTATTGCAAATAATTGCAAAAAATTGCAAAAAATTGAATTGTTATAAAATATTTTTTAGGGGCACCTGTGTGGCTCAGTCGGTTAAGCATCCAACTTCGGCTCAGGTCATGATCTTGCGGTTTGTGAGTTTGAGCCCCATGTTGGGCTCTTTGCTGATAATTCAGAGCCTGGAGCCTGCTTCAGATTCTGTGTTTCCCTCTCTCTCTGCCCCTCCCATGCTCATGCTCTGTCTCTCTGTCTCTCTCTCAATAATAAATAAACGTTAAAAAGAATTTTTTAAATAAAGTAAAAAAAAAATAAAATATTTTTAAGTGAACCCCACCCCCCCTCCATGACGATTCATGTTAAACAAAAAAACGCTGCCGGCGTCCCCAAAGCTCTGGGGCTATATTTCCTGATAATAAACTCTCTGCCCCTCCCTCCCTCCAGAGTAACCAGTATCTTGCTTTTTTATGCTGTTCACTTTCTTACTTATAATACCTCCCTCATTACCATAGTTTAGTTTTGCTGTTTCTGAGCTTTACATACTTGTGATCATAGATTATGTTCTTTTTCTTATCTGCCTTCTTTTATGTCATGGTTTCTGAGATCCATCTGGGCTTTGTATCAGAGTGGTTTGTTTTCATTGTTGAATAGTCTCCATTGTACGGCCAAGCCCTGATGTATTTATCTTTTCTTCTGTTGATAGATATTCAGGGTCCATTTTGAGGCTTTATAAGTAATGATGCTGTAACCATTCCTTCACATTTCTCTTGGTCCCCATGTATGTATCTGGGCCTGGAATTTACTTGTGGGAAAGCTTCTAATTATAAATTCAATTTTGTCAATAGCTACACATCTTTTTTTAGTGCTTTTTATTCCTATGGACATTCTGGTAATTTTTAAATGTTTTGTTTTCATCTAAATTTCTTTAAGTGTACTCTCATTATCTGTTTAATCTCTGCAGGATCTGTAGCAGTGCTCCTGTTCCGTTTCTGACATTGGGTGTGCCTTCTTTGTATTTTCGTCCGTCTTGCCTGAGAGCGATCAGTTCTAGGTCTTTTCACAGGACCAACTTTGTTTATCCTCTCTGTATTGCATGTTTCCATTTTCTTTTCTTGCTACTTGTTTAATTAGATTCTATTTAATTTTTTAAATTATTGCTATCTTTGGGCGCCTGGGTGGCTCAGTCGCTTAAGTGGCCAAATTCAGCTCATGTCATGATCTCGTGGTTAATGAGTTTGAGCCCCATGTTGGGAGCCTGCTTTGGATTCTGTGTCTCCCTCTCTCTATGCCCCTGCTCCACTCGCCCTCTCTCTCTCTCTCTGTCTCTCAAATATAAAGAAACGTTGAAAGATTTAAATTACTTCTGTCTTTTTGGCTTCTTTTATTTTTTTTCTCTAATTTCTTGAGGAAGATTCTTCTTTAATTTTCAGCATTCTTTTTTTTCAATATGTTAAAATTAAAAGTTTAAGCATGGTTTTAGTTGTATCTCACAATATTTCCATTAGTATCCAGTTTAAAATATTTTCTCTCTCCAACTGAGATTTCTGTTTTCACTTACACGTGATTTTTGGACATGTGTTTCTTGGTTTTCAAAGATCTGGGGATTGTCAAGTTATTTTTGTATTATTGATTTATAATGTAGTTACATTATATTGACTTATAATGTAGTTACATTATGGTCAAAGAATATCCTCTATTTGATTAAGGCATTTAACAATATTTTGAGACTTGCTTTGTGGCATTAAAAGTATGTGTATTCTGTAGTTGTGGTGTTAGTCATTCTATGTATTTCCATTAGAAAGAGTTGGCTAATTCATTCAAATCCTCTATGTCCTCTATTGTGGTTTTTCTTGGATTGTTTCATTGGTTACTGAGAGAAACATGTTGATATCTCCTATTTCCTGTGTGAACTTGTCTATTTTTCCTACCTCTCTGTCAGTAAATTCTATATTGTGAGGGCACATTATACCTTCCTGATGAGCTGAACCTTTTTTATTAGTAAGATTCCCTCTCAATCTATAATAGTATAATTTGCCTTTAAAATTGGATTTAGTCATAGTTATTCCAAATTTCTTTTTGTATTTTTGTATTTTGTATTTTCTTTTGTATTTTTGTTTTCATGCTGTCTTTTTCAACTTAATTTTTTTGTATTTTACTTCCTTTTTAAAAAATGTTTATTTATTTTGAGAGAGAGAGAGAGAGCAGGGGGAGGGGCAGAGAGAGAGAAGAGAGAGAATCCCAAGCAGACAGCATGGAGCCGGATGTGGAGCTCAATCTCAGGAACCCATGAAATCATGACCTGAGCTGAAATCAAGAGGCAGACATTTAACCGACTAAGCCACCCAGGCACCCCTTTGCTCTTTAACTTTAAACCTTTAAGTTGCTTTAGGTTTAGATATATATATATATTTTTTTTCACAGATAGCATATAATTGAATTTTAACTTTGCAGGTATGAAAAATATCTTTATTCTGTCCTCATATTTTTCTTCTGCTTTCTGCATTGTCTATTTTCTCTGGGTACCTCATTTTTGTTTAGTTTTGATCTTTTTTTTTCTGCTTAACGATTCTTCTCAACTATATGGTAATGTCTCAAATCTGTTTTATTTTTAAAAGCGGGCAGTTAAAAGGTGATTAGAAAGTCTCTGTGCACAGACAAGCTTATGACAGGACATTCTTGACACAGCAGGCAGTGGCTAATGGGCTTTTGGATATTTCACTGG
Source organism: Acinonyx jubatus (assembly GCF_027475565.1). Lineage (NCBI taxonomy): Eukaryota > Metazoa > Chordata > Mammalia > Carnivora > Felidae > Acinonyx > Acinonyx jubatus. The sequence goes on from NC_069387.1 coordinate 70,000,052, forward strand.
GAGACCTCAATCGTTAATAAGCTTTTTGAGGAGGGCAGGGCTGGTCTTTGAGATGTCCTCCACCCAGACGAACAGCATTGTGGGTAATAGAACTCACAGATACTTATATTATTCAAACTTGTATTTTTACAGCTCCTATTTTAGCTAAAGTGTCTAACTCTTTGCTTGAATTTCTCCAGATAGCTCATGTCCATCCTCACAAAGTGGGGTAAAAGTCATTTCTTGGTTTTATTGGCTGAGGGAGAGTGCCTGGTAGTCGAACTACTCATTGTTCCGGATTTCCAACTTCTCTTTTCAGTTCTATCCTTCCCCTGTCCCACCTTCAGAAATGCTGAGCCTCCTGTTCTTGAGTATTGTTGAGGCTCAGAGGCAGAATTTAGCTTCCTTTTTAATACACATCCCAGAAGGATTTAATCCTACAGAATAAGTTCCTTAATCTTCTTCCCAAAATTTTATTAAAATTTCTCATTTTCTGTCATCTCTTCTACTCTGCAGATTTATTCTTTTATTCCTATAAATCTGGGAGAGGAAACACCTATCTTCTCACTCCACCAAGTTTACTTGTGACCCTGCCTCTGGAGTGCTGTTACATAAGGCACCGAAAGAAGCTCCTGGAAAATAAGAGTTGAAGCAAGGACATCTGTGTCAAGGACAATGGGCAGGTGTTGACATGGGAGGAATTGTGGATAAAACACAGTATCTTTTATCCTGGCCCCATCTGAATCCAAAGGCATGAAGCTATTATATATAAGCCAGTAAAAGCTGAAAGAGGCCATAATCTCTGTGGGTATTTGAAGTGGTCAGGAATCAGCATGGTTGATATTGGCATCTGGTGGCACAGGTGTAGTGTGGTAATGTGAGTATATTGGTGATTGAGCTCAGAATTGGTGAAAGGAACACAGGTTACAATAATAGAATTTGCAAGGATATCTTCCTTGTCATTGGCACACACCAGTATTTTGGGTCCTTGGCTCCCACACTGACAACATGAGTAGCTGTAGCAGAGACTTCAGTGGGCGTTAGTGGAAGAAAGGATATGTTTGGAACCATCTTTGACAGTATTAGCTAGAAACTAGAACCGTGGAAGCTGAAAGTCCTAGCTTCAACAGCACAAATAAAACTTTTTGAAAACTCAGTGAATTATTTGGGAGGAACTTGATGGGCTTGAAATGCTCACAAGGTGGGTGGAAATTTGGCTTTATTTCCTTTTTTATTTCATACCATTGGCTGGAGTGATATAGCTTGTGAATCACACATTGCAAAGCAAAGCATGAAATTCTTTATTGTTAAATCAAATGAAGCTATATAATTAGTAAAATTGCGGAACAAACTTATGGAGCAATAAGAATCATGTCATTTCTAATTTGAAGGGCATTAAGCATTGTCAGGCTACAGAGATGCCGGGGGGTGTGGCTCTTACACAGAGCGTCTAAGTGCAGAGATGGCTGTGGGTGAAAGGTGTGTGCTCTCTTTTGCATCCTCATAGAATCGCACACCTGGAAATCTGCTACCCCAAGTCACTCATATCATTGGCAAACTCAATTCCAGAGCCCCCTTCCCAAACTCCTGTGAAACTCTCTCCAGCTCTCTATTCTACACTAAGTGATGTCTGCTTCATCTGATCTTTTTGTTACCTTCTCTTGACACTTTGTAGCAAGCCTGTAAAAATCTTTGATATGTCAGAAGGGCAGCCTCCACTCTCTCTAAGCTGCACTTTATCTGTCTTTGTTTTGTCTTTTGTAAACACTTTTTATTTCAAAATCAGGTTCCTTTTAGACCAGCAAGCTAAGATATGTAACCTTTTTATCTAGCTTTTTATCTATTAAACACACAGATACTCCATTTATTGTCACTTGTTTGACACTCTCGTAGTATGCCCCATATCTCATAAAAAGGAGACACATTCTAACACACTGGTTTTATCTAGAGCAGGCATGCCTAGTTTTTAACTGGGGAGGGGAGGGCTGTTCAGAACTTTGGCACACTTGTGAATTCTGTGCATGTGAATAGTACATTAAGATTTAAACAGAAGTCCCCCTATTGTCTTAGGCAGTGGGGTAAAGAGTGGGCACAATGCATTTATCCTTGTTCTTATTAGGAGTCATTTGAAAATGAACATCAGTTTATCAACCACACTGGCGACTCTTCTCTTTCAGCCAGTTTAATGGCATCCCTTTCTAAAAGGATTTATAAGATTGTCATATTGTTACAATCGAACTAAATATTCAAAAGCACAGTGTTAGGCTCTAACATTTTTTTCTTGGCAAATGGTTGCAAGTCTTTTCATTGCAATGAGTGGAAGGTCTGTCAAGCTAGCTTAGGAACAAAGATGGGAGGCAGTGATTATTAGAAATTAACAGAGGGTGTCTCATGGAATCTAAAGTACAGGAAGTAGGTCTCCAGAAGACCATGGAATTAGACCCTCTCCTGTGTTCTTCTGTCTTTTGTCTTTCCTCATTTGCAGGACTCAGCCTGCTGCCTGTATTCTTGGTCTCTTTCAATCCCCCTTCTCTCTTGCTACAGACTCCAGTTACACAGTGCACAGAGCAGAATGTGGACACCAATAATCATGCCATTTTTTTTTCATCTGACCTCATGAATAAAGATTTCTTTCTTCTTATTTACCCTTAGGACCCTGATCGGGGAAGGGTAGTTGTAGGACAGAAGAAATTATTAGGCAAGAAGTATTGGAAGATAATGTAGGAAGTGACCACGTAGCTCTGGGTTGCTATTTCCTTTCCCTTGGAAAAATGTGAGTTTCTAAGTATCAGGCCCATGGTCTAGCATATAGTGAGGCATCAGTAATTATTTGTTTAATGAGTAAATGAAAAGAAATAAGGTAGATGCTTATCTGACATAAATTCACATGCTGTGAATGTGAGAAATGGTTGAGAAAATGGCCCCCTCCCCCTTCCCATAATTGGAGTCTAAAATATCTTCAACAAGAATAGGGCATAAATGATTGGGAAATAGTGTTGGGTAGTCGGGGGAAGAGGATGAGAGGTGATTGAACTCATAGCGAAAAGAAAATGGAGGAGGAGGAGAAGGAGGAGAAGGGAGGGTGGGGAAGGAGAGGAGAGGGAAAAGAATAATTATCATACTATCACAAAGCAATTATGCTTTGAATTTGAAAATTTTGTGGGCAGGAGAAGGACAGTCTCATTTTTCATGTTTCTTTATTTTATTATATACAGTGGAAAAATTATAGTTTCTGCCAAAAGTTAATTATTGTATTTATGTCTCGGTGTTTCCATTCCATTATTTCTTATCTATTTTGACCTTTTAACAGCCTGAACACTTACCTTCACTGAAAAACACCCATTAAAATTGAACTTGCTTTTTGTTCTACTTTGAGCAGCATCAGAATCTTAGCAGAATTTATAAGTTATTTTATGCCTCTCTAATTAGTTTGGAAGGAAGCATCATTATGTAGGATAAATTAATTAATGCCACTCTGGTTCCGCCTGCAATTCACTTTACAATTCAGATATATTTTATCTGAATAGTTATAAACACGCTGAAATGTTATTTAACATTAAAACATGATCAAGTTAAATATGAAATTAATTTTAAGTAATTTGTGGCTCTCTGGATTCCTTTGGGGATTTACTGGGGCTCTCTTAGCAAAAAGTTCAGGACTTAAAGTTTTTATTCTTTCTATTGTTTTTCCAGTGACTTTAGAAAAGATACATGAAGTGTCTTGGCTGTTTAATTCATTAGAAGTAGAAGATAGACCCATTTGGGGCATCCAATTAGATTGCCCACTTCTGGAATGTTTGTGAAGGGGAGGGAAAAAGTGACCTAAGACAGAAACTTGGGGTATAACCACAACAGTTCTGTAACCTTAAAATTAGTTTTGAGACTATTATTTTATAACCTTGTAAACTCCTAAATTTTGACTTCAAAGAACAAATGACATGTACTTCGGCAGTATCCATTTGAAGGTGAGTGGAATAAATTTGCTTTCTTTTTCCACATGAATAATAGAAATGTATTTTACTATATAGCTCTTGTATGATTTGTGCCAGCAAATCAGTGCACAACGTTTCATTTTGATACCTAGTCTCATTTAAAAGGATTCTTTTATTTATTTACCTATCATTTTTTGCCATATATCTGTTTACTTTTATCGAGCTATAATTGATATACAACACTATATTAGTTTTAGGTGTACAAAATAATGATTTGATTTTTATATATATTGTGAAATGATCACCACAATAAGCTTTGTTAACATCTGTCACCATACATAGTTACAGGTTTTTTTCTTGGTGATGAGAATTTTTAAGATCTACACTCCTAGCAACTTTCAAATATCCAGTGCAATGTCATTAACTATAGTTACCATACTGTAAAATATATCCCTGTGGCTTTATGATTATTATTTTTAAAGTTTTTAATTTTAGTATACTTAACATACAGTGTTGCTTCAGGTATATAATACAGTGATTTGAGAATTCTATATGTTTCTCAGTGCTTACCATGATAAGTGTACTCTTTTTTTTTTCAAATTTTTATTTAAATTCTAGTTAGTTAACATATAGTGTGTAATACTGGTTTCGGAAGTAGAATTTAGTGATTTATCACTTACATATAACACCCTGTGCTGAACACAAGTGCCCTCCTTAATACCTATCACCCATTTAGCCTATGTCCTGCCACCCCACCTCCAGCAACCCTCAATTTATTCTCTATAGTTAAGAGTCTCTTATTGTTTGCTTCCCTTTTTTTTCCCTTTCTCATATGTTCATCTGTTTTGTTTCTTAAATTCCACATATGAGTGAATCATATGGTATTTGTCTTTCTCTGGCGGACTTGTTTCACTTAGCATAATACACTCTAGCTCCATCCCTGTCATTGTAAATGGCAAGACTTCTTTCTCTTTGATGGCCGAGTGACATTCTGTTGTATAAATATACCACCTCTTATTTATCTATTCAGTAGTTGATGGACCTTTGGGCTCTTTCCATGATATGATTATTGGTGATAATACTACCATAAGCATCGGGGTGCATGTGCCCCTTTGTAATACTTTTGTTTCCTTTGGGTAAATACCTAGTGGTGAAATTGCTGGGTCATAGGGTAGCTCTATTTTTAACTTTTTGAGGAACCTCCATACTGTTTTCCACAGTGGCTATATCAGTTTGTATTTCCACCAACAGTGCAAGAGGGTTCCCCTTTCTCCACATCCTCCCCGATATCTGTTGTTTCCTGTGGTGTTAATGTTACCATTCTGATAGGTGTAAGGTAGTATCTTGTTGTGGTTTTGATTTGTATTTTCCTGATGATGAATGTTGTTGAGCATCTTTTCATACGTCTGTTAGCCATCTGGATGTCTTCTCTGGAAAAATGTCTATTAATGTTTTCTGCCCATTTCTTCACTGGATTATTTGTTTTTTGGGTGCTGAGTTTGATAAGTTCTTTATAGATTTTGCATACCAACCCTTTATCAGATATGTCATTTGAAAATATCTTCTTCCATTCTGTAGGCTGCCTTTTAGTTTTGCTGATTGTTTCCTTCTCTGTGCAGAAGATTTTTATCTTGATAAAGTCCCAATAATTTATTTTTTATTTGATTCCTTTGCCTCTAGAGACATATCTAGTAAGAAGTTGCTGTAGCCAAGTTGCCACAGAGGTTGCTGCCTGTATTTTGCTCCAGGATTTTGATAGTTTCCTGTCTCACATTTAGGTCTTTCATGTATTTTGAATTTATTTTTTGTGTATGGTGTAAGAAAGCGGTTGAGTTTCATTCTGCTTCATGTCACCGTCCAGTTTCTCAACACCATTTGTTGAAGAGACTTTTTCCCATTGGATATTCTTTCCTTCTTTGTCAAACATGAGTTGACCATATAGCTGTGGGTCCATTTCTGGGTTTTCTATTCTGTTCCATTGATCTATATATCTGTTTCTGTGCCAGTACCATACAGTCTTGATTATTATAGCTTTGTAATACAGCTTGAAGTCTGGAATTATGATGCTTCCAGCTTTGTTTTTCTTTTTCAGGATTATTTTGGCTATTTGGGGTCTTTTGTGGTTCCATATAAACTAGGATTGTTTGTTTGAGCTCTGTGAAAAATGCTGGTGGAATTTTGTTAGGGTTTGCATTAAATGTGTAGATTGCTATGGGTGAACATTTTAACAACATTTGTTCTTCCAATTCACGAGCATGGAATGTTTTTCCATTTCTTTGTGTCTTCTTCAATTTATTTCATAAGTGTTCTATAGTTTTCAAAGTACAAATCTTTTGCCTTTTGGTTAGGGTTATTCTTAGGTATCTAATGACTTTTGGTCAACTGTAAATGAGATTAATTCCTTGATTTCTCTTTCTGCTGCTTCATTTTTGGTGCATAGAAATGCAACAGATTTCTGTGCATTGATTTTATATCCTGTGACTTTCCTGAATATGGGTAAGTGTATTCTTAGTCCCCTTCAACTATTTTGTGTCTCCTCAGTACCTGCTTCCCTACTGGTAACCATCAGTTTGTTCTCTGTATTTATTTATTTATTAAAATTTTGTTTAATGTTTATTTATTTTTGAGAGAGAGAAGGGGGGGAGGGAGGGAGGAAGGGAGAGAGATAGTGTGAGTGGGGGAGGGGCAGAGAGAGAGGGAGACAGAATCTGAAGCAGGCTCCAGGCTCTGAGCTGTTAGCACAGAGCTCGACATAGAGCTCGAACCTACAAACCATGAGATCGTGACCTGAGCCAAAGTCAGACACTTAACCAACTGAACCACCCAGGTGTCCCTGTTCTCTATATTTAAAAGTCTGGTTTTTGGTTTCTCTCTTTTTTTCTTTTTTCATTTATTTTTTAAATTCTACATATAAGTGAAATCATATGGTATTTGTCTTTCTCTGATTTATTTCACTTGGCATTATACTCTCTAGATCCATCAATGTTACAAGTGGCAAGATCTCATTCTTTTTTATGGCTGAGTAATATTCCACATCCTCTTTATCCATTCATCTATTGATAGACACTTGGGCTGCTTTCATAATTTGGCTACTGTAAATAATGTTGCAGTAAACATAGGAGTACATATATTTTTTGAATTAGTGGTTTCATATTCTTTGGATAAATACCCAGTAGTGGAATTACTAAATCATATGGTAGTTCTATTTTTAATTTAAAAAGATTCTTTTAAATAATAAGATTCTGTAGCTATCGTGCAGAGATTTTATTATATTTTATTTTTTTCTTTATTACCCAACTAAATTACATTCAAATTAAATAATTTACAACATGTAATTGCAGAAAGTCAAAGATGTGTTCTTCATTTTGATTTGATTATATTTTTACTTCTAACTTGTTATTCTAGAAGGGAAATATAAATGATACAATGATATTCTGTTCTTTGTTAAAATATCATAATTATGTGGCCTACTCATCTTTGATGTTTCTTTTTAGTTTATCTATTATTGCAGATTCTTTTTTTAATCTTTTATCTGTTTATCCTCTTCCTAGTTTGACTCTGGTGTTAGATGATCTAAGTAATTTTACATTAATCAATGGACCACTTAGTTCATTTAAATATTTATTACACCCTAAATCATAGTATAAACTGGGCAAAAAAATTCACCTGCTTGGGCAAATTAAACATGTTCTTTGATGAGCTAAGTCTTGTGGAAAAGAGTGACAGTGTGAGAAAATCAATAAAATACTTTAGGAGAATTATGTAAGAGAAATATATTCCAAGTGTTATGTTTAATACCAGGAAAGGGACAGCTTTCAGGGGTAATGGTGGGGGACTTAAGTGGCTAGGCTGAGTTAGTAATCTCAGACCAGAAGAAAGGGGATGGCATTCCAGACAAAGAGAGCATTGCACACAAAGATACTAAGGTGCATTATAGAATAGTGGGGTTTTTGGTGAGGTTGATTTTATGGTGAGGTGGAGGGCATAATAAAAGGAGATTGTGAGATGAAAGGAGAGGAGTCCAAATGAAAGGAAAGCTTGGCAGAGAGTGGACAGTCTTCTTATCCATGCTTTACTCTTTGACAGTGGGAACCACTATATTATTTTAGAAAGTGGGAGCCAGTAGGCTAGAGGTCTGCTATGTTTTACACTCCTATTATGAAATTGTTGTGTTAGAAGCTTTACCTTCCTATTTCAGAAATGAAATAATCTTAATCCTCAAGAAACCCCTGTGAGGAATAGTTATTTTTTATCCCAACTCTACAGGTAAGGGGTTGAGTTGATCATTAGTCCCAGATTATAGAGTGGGAGGTGGTTTGCAAACCTAGGACTTTCTTGTTCTAAGATACCTTCTCCTGTGGTATTATGCATTACTTCCCTAGAAGTCATTGTAGTGGTAATAGTGAGTCTAATATAAGAGGAAGACAGTCACAGGGAAGAAGGAAGCTATTGCTTTAATTCAGATTAGAGGGGCTTATGAACAGGATTGAGACATTGGTAGGTAGTAGTGATGACAGAAAAAGAGCATAGATTTGTGAGCCTTTCAGAAGTAACCTTAGTGATTAATCAAATGTTAGGAGTAAAAGAGGGGAGGAATTGCTGACATACTAAGGTTTCTGTATCTAATACAGATGAATTTCACTGAATGGGCTGAAACAAAGCAAGGGATGAAAGGAATAGTTCATGTATGGTGAATGTATTCACATTCAGGGTTGAGTTTGTTCAATGAAAACTCCATCTGTAGTCTTTTTATATACGTCTTCCTTATACAAATTAGAGGGGATATATGGCTGAAGTTGGGAAATTTGAGGTGGTATTTTATCTGTAAGAACTCTTAGGCCTAGAGGCACATTTAATCATTCCAGGCTACTCCTAACAATTATCTGTAGGATTTTGACTTTCCAATGGATCTTGCTTTGTAGGTTTATACCCTAGTTCCTGCCTGAGAGGTTTATACACGTGTACTGAGCTCCATCAAAGCCTTTCAATAAGCAAGAACTAGGAATTTTAAGCAAAAATGCTAAAATGTGGTTATTTGGATAATAGACTGGATTGAAGACTGTTAATCATTTCATTACAAACACAAAAGGATTGACAGAAGGTTAAATCGTAATAAATCTAGGTTTAACTCCCGGTGCTTTATAGTGACAAATTTTCTCCCCAACGTTGTAAGAATACTTAGAATTTTCACTTTAGTTTCATTGTGTTTAATGCAGGACTGTACTCATGTAACTCAACTCCTTATCTATGATTTACTTGTGTATGAAGCCCCCAATCTTGTTTATGTTGCCCAAACATGGCTGGGAGAGACAGCTGTGACATTATGAATCCAGCTGGCCACAGATGGATCTTCAGTGAAGCATGAATCAATATTGGTTTGGTGATCTATGTTTACTGCCTCCTGTTAAACTTTCAGAAACTCAACTCCTAAATCACCTGGCATTGACTATATTCATGTACATATAAGTAATAGACTGAAGTGAACTGGAACTTTTGTTGCTAGTGATCAAGACTCTCCCCTATAAGATCAATTTACTAGATTATAGTTTTATTGACTATTTAGAGCCTGATTCGTTTATGCCCATTTAGTACATAGTTTTCACTAGGTACAATAGTCTTGATAACTTTTCAGGCTATTATGATAATTATGAACATTTCTAAGGTCCTGTATATTGCTGTTAACACCCACCTGTTATGGATTTGACAGTTAGGCTTGAGATCTCAAGAAAAAATAAAAACTGAAGTTATAGCCTGTAAAGAAATTCATTTAGAATTTTTAAAGAAATGATATTTTAAAGATATTATTGATATTTACCTGGAAGGCTGGTAAACCGCAAGATTTTCTAGATCTATGCACAGTGGAAATAATTAGCTAAAGTATAAAACAAAACAAACAAAAGATGTAGGAATAGTTGAAACAATTAGCTACAACTCCAAGCAAAACTAAAAATGTTAATGGTGCCTCCTAGCAAATAGAATTTTATTCTGAATCACTCCCTAAAACATTAGGTATGAAGCTTCATAGCTTCACTTTATTAGAGTTCAATGTGATATTCAAACTGGCTAACATTGCTTATATAAACATAAGCACACTGTCCTTTGCAACCAGTACAGGAAATATTACTGTTATAGGGTATGCAGATCAATGAACTAGTAGTTGCAAATTTTTATGTCAGGCAGCAAATTTGTAATTCTTCTGTATATTTCTCTAAAGCAGCAAAAGCCAGAATACCTACTACCTACTACCTTTTATATAGCCCATATATATATATATATATATATATATATAGTAGTTATTTCATAAGTTGTGCTATCTCATCTTCATTGTTACCATAGTATTCAGTACTCACCACATGCCCACGGTTCAAATATCGCTTTACTGCTGTTTCTAGGGTTTCACATACATAGATCTACCCATGCCATGGAGAAACATGAATAACTTGATTCGCTTCATTAATTCATACACTAAACAAATGTTCACTGATCACTTATTATATGCAGGCAGTGCTGTAAGTGCTGGGGAATAAAGGTGAAAAGAATAGCCAAAATAACTCCCTGTTGTTATCAAGTCTTAGACATGGCTTTTCTCTTGATTTTTGGTGGTATGGCCCTGTTTCTTGATATCTTAGTAATATTTCAATGTCTGATGGATGTTCTATATAAAAACACGTAGAGGATCTAGATGATATTTTATTCTTCTAGAAAATGTTCACTCTTTCCTCTGTTGGATGGGTAGAATAGAAGCTCATCACCTTAATCCAGTCATGAAATGGAGTGGGGAAGGACTGATTCAGTTTTATCGAGGACCCATCCATCTCTGGTTTTCTCTAGCCTTCCATTGCTCTGTGTGTTCTCTTGGTCCTTTCCTTCTGGCAGGATCTGAAGTACAATAGTCTCCTTAACGTGGTAAAATTGCCAAAGCTCTGCTGTGCTTCTCACAGACTTTCTGCTTCGTCTCTTAGCCTCCCCCCGAACATAATTCATAATTTGACAAATGTCTTGAAAGTAAAGCCAGCTGTGTATCATACTTCCTTCTGGACCCCTTCAAGATGAGGATCGTGGCTCCTTAAGTTTCTAATGTTGTCTCTCCAACTCACTGAGACTGCCAATATTTTATTTAGATTTTTTGTAGTTCTTGGCTGGATCATTGATCTCTTGCAAGCTTATCTATCTCATCCCTAATTTTACTTATTTATTTATTTTTTAAGTGTTTATTTTTGAAAGAGAGAGAGAGAGAGAGAGAGAGAGAGACTGACTGACTCTGCCAGAAGGGGCAGGGCAGAGAGACAGGGAGACAGAGATTCTGAAGCAGGCTATGATGCAGAGCCCAATAAGACGCTCAAACTCATGAACTGTGAGATCATGACCTGAGTTGAAGTTGGACACTTAACCGATTGAGCCACCCAGGTGCCCTCATTTCATCCCTATTTTTAGATACTGAAATAAGAGATTGTCTTCTCTTATACATACCTATATTACCACAAAGGATGTACCCCAAAATTTCCATCCTAGTTCAATGGATTCTAGAACTCACTGGCAAAGTAACAGATAGGGATGTGGCATTCAACACATCCTTTGAAATGTCACTGAAAGAGCTGGACAGTTATCAGAGCTAATACTCTAAAGTACACTGAGTTCACTGCCCAAGAACTGTTCAGTAATAGTGATACTGAGGGGAGTAAGACCAAGGTGTCCAAGTTAACTTGGGGGCTTTCATGCATAGGCTGTTTAGTTTGGTGAACTTGGTGGGAATCCAAGACTCATCGTCACTCTGGGGGGCTGCAGCCTCTGCATGCTGCTCTTGACTTCTGTTATGAATTATCCTCAAAGGATATAAGTCTTGATCTTCATGTCTTCTAAAATACTGGGGAACAGAATAGATATTCTTTGTGTTTTTTATATCTCACTAACCCTTATAGGAAGAAGATACAGCATAGTGGTTAAGTGCCTGCATTTGGGAGACAATCATTTAGATTCAAACCTTGTCTATTTACTAGATGCTTGACCTTGAGAAAGTTGCAAAAACTCTTTGAAGCCTCAATTCCATATGTGTGAAACAGGAATCATAATACATTTCATTGCGCTGACTTGGAAGGTATTGGAGACACTGTATTTAAAGTGCAAATAGTGATCTCTGGAATATTGTAAGCAAGCAGTTTATGATAGCTATGATTTCTTTGGCCATTATGGAAATCCATGGAATAGAGACCCAGAATTTTGAGGTGAGATCTTAAGATTTTTATAAAGATCTTCTAAGGTTGGTGAATGAAGCATGTGGGAAAAAGTTATTTCAAGAGTTCATAAGTTTATTTTTGTTAAGTAAAACCATTTAAATATTTGTTTATATTATGGATAAAAAAACTATCTGAAATAACTCCAGAAAAAAAAAAAACTAAATTGGAGATGATTTACCTCTCAATGACTTCAAAAATGTATTTCTTTATAGTTTCACTAAATAACAAACATATCATTTTCTACTGTATCTTATTTTAAAGTTTATTTAAGAAGAATCAAGGTTAACTAATACTCTTATGTTTAAGAAAAGGAACAAAATTTAATGTAAAAAAAATCTGAGCGAAAAAACCTTAGACTTAAAAAGAGAGAGAGAGGGAAATTTGATTCCTAATTACCATTCATCAGTTACGTGGTATTGATTGGGTGAGTTAAGTGATCTCCCTGTGTCCCAGTTTTCCTGGAGAAATTGTACCATAGGAAAATAATACTTAGATTTTCTTGAAATCAAATAAGAAGAAAGAAATGAAATTACATGTAGTAAGTATAGTCTTGTTACTTGTATTTAATGATCAGTCATGCCTTTGACTCTCTTTGGGCTGTAAAGAACATGAATTAGTGTTATAGGAAGTGGACAAGAAATTGTGACACAAAAAGAGGTGAGATAAAATCTTCTGGTTATTGTTATTTATTTAAGTAATAATTTAAACCACATATATTTGAATCAAATTTTACGTTACTTCATTGCATTAAAATTTTTCTCAAATGCACCTTTTTTTGACTATTGTTCAGGTATGATATTCTATGTAAAGCCTAGTCCCAGTATGTCTTCAGTAGTTCTGATTTGACAGAACTGAAAGAAAAGTGAGCTTTTCTCTTCCCTTTCAAGTTACTCTAACTCAGGAATTGTTTCCCCTTTCTTCATACCTGAGTGAGCATGAAATGATGCCTTTGCTGAGTATCTCTGTTTGATTTTCCAAAAGCTGTTGCCAGTCTTACAGCTTGAAAATGAAATGCACGTGGTAATTGGTATAGCCACAGCCAGCCTTCAAATCTAATTGGAACTGACCCAGACACCCCCAGAGCTCTTCTGAGCCTTTCAGATCTGTAAGCATATGTGATGAGACAAAAGCGGGAGATCTTGTTGAAAGGGAGGGAAGTCCCTTTGCGTGTTGCTGAACCAGAATTCTTTGACGATGTAGCTCTCTCAGTCTGGACAATGTCTTGTGTGTTTGTTTCCACAGAGCATATATCATTACAGACTATATGGGCATCCGAAATGAAAGTTTCATGAAATTAGCTGCAGTAGGGACCTGGATGGGGGACTTTGTCACAGCTTGGATGGTAAGAAATTTTAACTTCACCCATTTCAAACATTAACTGGAAGACATGTTCATAATGTTGGATGAACACCACTTTTGATGGATTTAGAGCAAGAGTTACTTCTCTTTTGAGTGAAACAAATTCATGAATACAGAAAATTTAGATATTATATGTAGTATTTGTTTACTTCAGGGGGAAAATTAATGCAACTATAATATTAATGATGGCTGTCCACCAGGAAATATTTATTTATAACATACATACATATCTATCTATATGTATGGGCATACAAACATATACACATTCATAAAATTAATAGAATTTTTTTTTTATTTCCTATTGCACATGTCAAATTGTGTCTGTCAAAAAAGGATTGTTTTTTTTTTTTTGACATGTGCAGTTTTCATGTGAATGTTGTCTGGCCTGTCTCAGAAGAAGTATTCTTAATGACTATTTTTATTTAAAATTTTCTTCATAGCACATATTTATAATTGTATTAATATTATTTTACTTTCATTTAATGTTTTTATATGAGTATAGTTGACACCTAATTTACATTAGTTTCAGTTGTACAATGTACTGAATCAACATCTCTGTATGTTATGCTATGCTCATCACAAGGGTAGCTAGGGCTTTTAAAATAGTTTTCTACATTTGTTTTCTTCATTGAACATACTAACTTAATGGTGCATTATTCATATTTTTTATTATAAGCCTGCAACAAATAGACAAACCATATTTCATGCTGAGTTCCTCTGTCAAGAGAGTAACTTCTTTTTTTTTTTTTTTTTTGCTTTTTGTTTTCATTAAATTTTTTTTCAAGTGTAATTTATGTATGGTATTATATTAGTTTCAGGTGTCTGATATAATGATTCTACAATTTTTACACTTCTCAGTGCTCAGCAAGATAAGTGTATACTATTGGGGCACCCGGGTGGCTTTGTTGATTAAGTGTCTGATTTTGGCTCAGGTCATGATCTCATGGTTGGTGAGTTCGAGCCCCACGTCGGGTTGTGTGCTGACAGTTCAGAACCTGGGGCTTGCTTCGGATTCTGTATCTCCCTCTCCCTCTGTCCCTCCCCTCCCCTGCTTGCTTGCTCTCTCTCTCTGTCTCTCAAAAATATATATTAAACAAATGCTTAAATAAAAAAGATAAATGTACTCTTAATCTCCCTTGTCTATTTCACCCATTCCCCACCCACCTCCCCTCTAGGAATCACCAGTTTGTTCTCTGTATTTAAGAATCTGGGTGGTTTTTTTTTTTTTTTGCCTCTTGTTTGTTTATTTGTTTTGTTTCAAGTTTTTATTTAAATTCCAATTATTTAACATATAGTGAGTGTAATATTAGGTTAAAGAGTAGAATTTAGTGATTCATCACTTATATGTAACACCCAGTGCTCATCACAACAAGGACCCTCCATAAATACCCATCAATGATTTATCCCATCCCCCTGCCCACTCTCCCTCCAGCAACCCTCAGTTTGTTCTCTGTATTTAAGAGTCTGGTTGTTTGTTTGTCTCTTTTTATTTGTTTGTTTTGTTTCTTAAATTCCACATATGAGTGAAATCAGGTGATATTTCTCTTTCTCTGTCTTATTTTGCTTAGTATTATACCCTCTAGGTCCATCCATGTTTTTGCAAATCACAAGATTTCATTCTTTTTTTATGGCTGAGTAATAGTCCATTGTGTGTGTGTGTGTGTGTGTGTGTGTGTGTGTGTGTGTGTGTGTAGGTGTGTGTGTATTACATCTTCTTCACTCCCCAAAAACAAAAACACTAGTTGGAAAAGACATATGCACCTCTTTGTTTATTGCAGCATTATTGACAATAGCCAAGATATGGAAGTAACCCAAGTGTCCATTGATAAATGAATAACTCTGTTTTTAACCATTGGATTAATTAAATATAGTATGTAGCTCAAAGGCTCTAGGTCCTGTAAGTTTATAAGAGAATCTCAGAGTACAAAGAGCATAACTCTCATAAAAATGGAACGTATTAACCTTTGTTGATGCCTTTCAAAGTAATTAGCTTTATTCTTCCATTCACTTGAAAATGAGAGGACCAACCAAAGGAAAGGATGCCCTGCCATGTCACATGTAGGGACATGCCCCTACAAATGTGTTCCAAAGGTTGTCACAACAGTTACTGCCCTTTCTATGGATAGCTTTGTGTCTTACCTAGAGCAGGTGTTTTCAGGAGACAGGAAGCAGTTACATCTTAACTGCTACTACTGTGATCATCTTGCAAGAGTACTAAGTAACTACCAAAAGGTTTGTATAGCCTAGTTTTTGAGCCTCCTATCACTGTGTTCAATTTTAGAATGTTAACAGAACAGGTTACCAAATGTATCCCGTTCCATTAACTTTAAGATCTAGATTTGAAAAGTGATCTATTTTATTTGTAGTCACTAGATGTGACAGTTAGAACAAATCAGACATCAGGTGCCTGGCTGGCTCAGTTGGTAGAGATGTGACTCTTGATCTCAGAGTTTTGAGTTCAAGCCCCATGTTGGGCATAGAGTTTACTTAAAAAAATACAGAAAACTAAGAGAGAGAGAGAGAGAGAGAGAGACAGAGAGAGAGAGAGAGAGAGAGAATATGAATATAAGCCAGACATAAAGACCAGGCTGCCTCATGTCAAAAGTTTCTATTTCCATTGGGAAAAACATTTAGAAGGGAAACTAAATAGAAAATAGTTTGCCGTTTAAAAGGGAACCTATTTAGAAAGAAAACTTTAAACATGTAACTTTCTTGAAATAGGAGCTAATGCCTTTTGAAAAATATCTGCATTAACTGTGGATTGTGATTTTTTTTTACTCCATTTTGATGGTGAATCTGCTTAATAAAATGGAAAAGAGAAATCAGAAATTTGGATTCTCTGACCTTGCCACATATAGTTTGATCTTCCACAAATAATATACAATCCTCTGAGCCTGCTTGTACATTTCTCTAAAGGGGTTAGTAGTTGCTGCTCGTGCTACAAGTTTCTGTGAAGATTAAGTGTGTGGTCCTGTAATAGGACTTAAAATGCTGCAGTATGAGGTGGACATAAATGCTTTATTGTAGACATTCATGCTTTTCCCAGCTTATCCCAGGCCCGGGGGCCAGAATGTCTACAGTTCCCTTCCAGCCTCCAGTGCCAGGACACACTAAGGCAATACAGCACATGACTTCCTGATTTCCACGTTAACACTGCCCCTGAGCAAAGTCAGGGGAGAAGCACAGACCAACAAGCCCTGTGACCTCAGTCTGTAGTTTTCAGGATCCACCATTTGATACAGAAATCATTTTCTTTCTTTCTTATTTTATTTTATTTATTTTGAGAGAGAAGGAGAGAGTGAGAGTCAGAGAGACAGAATTGAAGGGGGAGAGAGAGAAGGAGAGAGAAAGAATCCCAAGCACGCTTTCCCCCATCAGTGTGGAGCCCAATGTGGGGTTCGAACCTACAAACTGTGAGATCATGACCTGAGCCAAAATCAAGAGTCAGACGCTTAACTGATCAAGCCACCCAGGCACCCCCAGAAATCATTTTCTTTCCCATGATGACATCGGTATCTGTTTGTGGCCCAATTCTACCGAATCCCTCCCCAGACTTTCCCTCAAGGTAGTGTTTCCTAGGCCATATGTAGCTCTGTCTCAATTTACTTCATTTTTTAAATTAGGATCTTTTTCTTTTGTTTTTCTTTTTTAAATTAAAAATTTTTTAAATGTTTAGTTTTGAGGAAGAGACAGACAGACAGAGAGAGTGAATGGGGGAGGGACAAAGAGAGATGGAGACACAGAATCTAAAGCAGGCTCTAGGCTCTGAGCTGTCAGCACAGAGCCCAAAGTGGGGTCTGTGAGATCATGACCTGAGCCAAAGTCAGAAGCTTAACCAACTAAGCCACCCAGGATCCCCAGGATCTTTTTCTTTTGAATCATAAGGTGGGGGGGGGGCAATTTCTAGGGCAGCCCTGAGAGGCAAACACATGGTGCAGCTTTGACCAAAGACCTTTACCTTTTGTGGTTGGATTTCTACTGTGCACTTCTCTGCCCTTCTCTTGTGGCCTAGCAGAGTGCAAATAATTCCACAGTTTAGCTGTGGTCTTTCTCTTCCTCTAAGGTCTGGCTCATGTTCCTAGTTTACTAAATTTACTACTGTAATACCTTCTATTTTCACTAGCTAATCTGGTAACTTTTTGCCTTTTTCAATACCATAGATTATTACTCTGATCAATACTTCCAATACCACAGAAGTAGGACTGGATTGAGAATCCAGAAAAATGTGTTTTAGGTTTAACCCAGCAATGTGATTGATCTTAAGTCACTTAACCTTCTGGGACCTCACATGTTTTCCTTTCCGTAAACTGAGAAAGAATCCAAAGTCCTTTGTTGTTTATGTTATATGAAATATTGACCTTTCCCAGTTAGACACAGGGATACAAATGGCAAAAGAAACAGCGCTCTCCTGATTTGAAAGTACAGTCACACAGGGAGGATTCCCAGAGCACCTCATTTCTATTCCCATTTTTATTCACCGACTAGGTGGTAAGTTTCCATATAAATATTTATATGTCTACATATGTGTGCATTGATAACATTTTAAAAAATAATAGTTTTCCTCATGAGAGGAGTCTAAGGAGGTTTGACCTTCATTTGTCTATAGAATTCTCATCATGAAGTGAATATCAATGATGAAGGTGACTGTCATGGAAAAGTAAGTGACTATTTACATTTCCAATAAAAGTGTGCCTTTTAATGTATTTCTGAAGTGGAGAATTTTTCTTTTATGGAAATAATTCAAAACTTCCTCATGGTTTTAAAAGGCACACCAGAACTGATGAGATCCCGAGGCAAGGCTGATGTCAACCAACCTGACAAATCTCTCTGACCCTCACACTGCCGAGCATCAAGCTCTACTAGGTTCAGCTTCCTGGCAATCCTGACTTTTCCCAGCTCTGTGGGATGCCTCATGCAGAGGACAAAATAATATATTAAGTCAGGGTTAACGTCACCATTTGTTTGGTCAGATAGATTTTTAAAAAATTCATGTAAAAGAAATACATAAAATGACAGTGGTGTCATTGAGCCCTGAGCTGGCCCTTTGTGTTGATACGAGCAGCGAAGAGCTCTGCCATGAAGACACGCATGAAATAAAAGCACTGGGTGTCTCATGCGACACCATTGCCACGTATCCACAAATTTGCCCACCCTCTGCCATTGAGCGAGGGGCAGGGGGTGTCGGCCCATGCCACTGTACATATCTGCAGTTTTACTATCCCCTCCTGCAGAAGACAAAGATCACAGGCTCTGCTCAGGTCTAAGGTGGCAGAGGATTCTGAGGACATCAAGATGGCATTTTCTTCTGCCCTTCATTTAATAGCAGAAGAAAAAATCACTTCCTGTCTATCTGTACCTAACCATCTCCTTTCTGCAGCCCTTGCCTCTTCCTGCTCTAGTGGCTTTTCTGTTACAGCAGTCAATGGTAAATGGCTTATGACAGCGATAGGGACATCAGAGTCCAGGTTTGAGGTTCATGTTTGCGGGAGGGGGCCAGGGAGGGTACAAATGGTAAAGTTGAGCCATGACCTAAAGAAGACAATTCACATAGTGAGGACTGAAGTCAAGAAGCATTTTTCATCATAAAACCATATATGGTATGTATCACGTCTTACTACTCATGGAACCTTGCTTGGTCTTGGCATATTTTTCCCAGGATTGTCTGTGGACTTCTGTGTGTATATGTGTTACTACTAGCAAAGCTTCCCCTGTAAAGAGACGTCATACATACAAAAAACAATGTAGTTGTTTGCCCATTGGCTTTACCTTTATTTCACATTTGTATAGCGACTGTTTGTGTGATTTTAACAGACTTTTTTTTCTTCTTGAAATTCAGAGTTCTATTAGAGCTACAAAAACTTAGTATGTTATGTAGAAATGTCTTTAGATTGATAAAACATAGCCTTTGTAGGATTTGTAGGACTACAACAAGAAGTAAAATCTTAAAATTTGCTTAATTATCTCCATTGAATCTCTGGCAAGAATATGATTGTAGAAAAAAAAAGTGTTTTTAAAAATATATTTCTCCCTTCTATTTTAAGTGTGCCTATTTTGTAAGTACTGCATTATCTCTCTAAGTATTTGAGTGACAAATTTGCCTTCTTATGTTTCACATGTGTTCTGTTCCTTCAAAGAGATGGTGTAATTCATGTTTATATTGCTATTATCTTTGTTTCAAACGGCTGTGTTTATTTAAGAGGTAAAGCTGAAAACTCTTTCTTCTTTACTTGGTTATAAACTTCCTGAGGGGCGTTCCAGTATCACTTGTGGCACTCAGCACAGTACCAGGCATAAATAGATGCTTAAGAAACATTTATTGAAGAATAAATGGATGATAAGAGCACATAAGCATTAAGTTCCATTTCTTTTTTCATTGCTCCATTTTGTGACTTAGTGTTGTAAAATGGGCATTCTAAAAGGTGGAGGGAGAACTGTACTGTTCAGGGTCTTCCTATCCCCTCACCCCCGTAAGCACTTGTCCTCTGAGCTTGTTTCCATACCAGGAGGACACATGCTTGTAAACACCCTTGGTTGGAAGTAATAGATTGTTGATGGAATTCTCCCAGCATTGTGATGTATCCTTTGAGTATAGAAGGCATTCTTTTTTTTTTTTTTTTAACTTTTTAATGTTTATTTTTGAGAGGGAGAGAAAGAGAGACAGAGTGCAAGCAGGGGAGGGGCAGAGAGAGAGGGAGGTACAGAATCCGAAGCAGCTCCAGGCTCTAGCTGTCAGCACAGAGCCCGATGTGAGGCTCAAACCCACCAACCGTGAGATCATGGTCTGAGCTGAAGTTGGATGCTTAACTGACTGAGCCCCCCGGGCGCCCCTAAAGGCATTCTTAGGTAAAACAAACATTGAGCTTTAGAGATCCTGCCAGAGGGTTCTTTGAATGGCCATTATTGCTGTCACTGGCATAGTTCTTCTCCTGGCTCTGGGGGTGGAAGGAAGCTAGGTGAAGATATAACCCTTCAGCCACTTAAGCACAGAGCTATTCCCACATAAGACAGAAAACTGGTTAAACTTCAGTGGACAGAGGCAGAGAGAAAGAATGGTGTATGCTTGAGAATAATTAATACTCCTGAATCAGTCTTTATTTACAAATCTGGAACAGAATAGAGTGAGGGAGTGTTTCTGCAGGTTTCAGAGAAAAATATTCCTTCTAGCTTAAATGTAGAAGATATGAAATTATATATAGATATATGCACACACACACACATTATATATTTGTATATATACATACATACTAACTTAAAACTTGTGTATATATTATATCTATGTATATGTGTATATATACACACATACATACTAACTTAAAATTTGTCACATGTTTTTATTGTGGTCCCATGCTTGCTGCTTATTTTCTATTATTGTCCCATGCTTTACTAAGAGAGGGTTGTGATTATTTCTGTTATTTTCATTTCACCAAGTTAATAATCGCTTATTTAGCTAAAAATTTCCTATTACGTACCTGCCATTATGTTGTGGACTGCAAATGCTAAGTTTGTCAATGAACAATAGCTTATAATAAAACTGACATCACATCTAGCTTGTTATTCCATCTGGAATTGAGCTTGACAATTCATATTATGATCAATGCCAGTTTTCTAATTATTTCTCTTCCACTGATATCAAAATGGCAGAATATAAAGCATAATTGAATTGATTTAGTATCTGAAATAAGGTAGCAATAATAGCTTTACTCAACTTAATAATAAAGAAGAATTTATATGCTGTGAAAGATGGAATCAAAGGACTAGAGTTAGCAAACTCATTGAGCAAGTGTATATGACAAATGGAAGAACACAAATGAGATATTTAGCCACTGGAGCTGAACCCAAGAGCTTGGCATTACTCTGAGTTTTTATGTTTTGCTCTCTTTTCTTTGCCTGTTCTTTGGAGCAGTTCATGACTTCAGTTACCTCCATGATTGGTTAACCCCATATTTGATAAATTTGTTGGTTTCATTTCATTATTTTATACAGTGCAAGTGGAAACTGGTTCAAGAATTTAGTTAATAATGTATTCTTTCTATAAAGATTCTGTGTTAAGTGAGATTCCCTAAAAAAGTGCATGCATCATAGATTTGGGAGCACATGATTTATTGAGGGAGTGCTCTTCAGGGAAACCTGTAAGGAGACGAGAGACCCAGGGGAGAGTGGGGAAAAGAGGCAAGCAAAGATGTGGTCAATATGGCTGCAGGTAAAATCTCCACTTGGCCTGGTCCACTGGGTGCATGCTATGTTCTTGGGGAGTGGAGTGTACCGGTGGGTGAAGAGGATCTGGGCAGGTCACCAACATGGACACAGACAAAACCTAAAGACACAAGATTTAGTAGTACCTGTAATTGAAGAAAATCGTTGCCAGTTCATCTGGTCATTTGATTGAAACAAAGAGCATAATAGAAGAATTATTTTTTACATTACCTTTTTATTCATTAGAAAATTTAGAGCCAAATATGGTCATTTTGCTTTTGCACATATAAATATTTTAACATCTCTATAAATATTTTAGCATTGTGTTTCATGTTCCTTCAAAATAATAAGTTCTCACTAAAAAATTAATAAGACAGGAGAGTCTAACCTATTTTCAGAGAGCATCACAAATTGTGATCAAGAGTCTTTTAATTTTCAGGACTCTTGGATTTTTAAAGTATTGACAATATGGCATGAAATAAAAAAAGTATTTCTGAGTAAAATAGGTTGTAGTATAGCACATGGATATTTAAGAATAGAAGCCCAAATTCTGGCTCCACTATGACTTTTCTGAGTTCAATGTCTATTGGAAATTCATAGTATGTTATGGGTGTATTGTATGTAATTTATAATCATTTATTAGAAATTTATGGACTATACGCTAAGTATGAAAGGCATCTATGGAAATGTACTGAATTGAACTACAATAAAATAGGAAAGACACTAAGGCCATCTCTTACAGAGAGACATTCCCATTAGAGGCAGAAAACACTCACTTTTCATCTTTCCCATTTCCAATTTCATCACCTTTCAGTTCCATTATACTGTATTTCTGTTTCTGGGTTTACACTTCCTCAGGGCAGGTGAGGAAAGAAGGATTGTCCACACATTCTTTATCATTTTCCTAACATAATGCTTCACACCTTTAAAGTACCATTTATCAATAATTTTCCCAAAGAAGTTTAAATAAAAGCCAGGAAACACTGATATTTATTTTTCCTTTCAAAGTCAATAATACAATGAGTACTAGTTGCTAATATCAGTGTACATTAGAACTTCAGAAAGAAGCTATGTGGGTTGTTTTTGTTTTTGTTTTGTTGTTGTTTTTTTGGTAAAAGTTTTTGTAAGTAGTTAGATTATTCCCCTTGTAATTTTTTTTTTAACTTTTACGTAGTACCTCTTCCTAGGCGCCAAGCACTGTATGTTTGTGTGTGTATGCGTGTGCGTGCATGCATGTGTGTGTGTGTGTGTGTGTGTGTGAATTTTCAGTTATTATTTTCTGAAAATTTCAGAATTTTCAGTTTCCAAAGTCTTCAATGCTTTTAACTACTCCACTATCTTGCTGAGCAGAATAATTTTCTTGGGAATATTTAATCAGGATCTCAATAAGAGGTGGAATATAGACATAGAAGTTGGTTTAATTTTTTTTTTTTTGCTAGCATGTTAATAAAATTTGTTGAATTGTACCATTAATTGGGGCAAGGGGAGTGCAGATCTTTTTAGGTGCTAAGCGACAGTACGTGACATCCCAGCCAAAGTATTACTTTTAAATTTTAGAAAACTCAGCTGCTATTCTTACTGCTTTTTGACAGATATAGGTGCTTGAAATCATCTCATTTCTGGGACTGGAAGAAAGTAAAGAATAGCTTTCTATTATACTACCATTAAGAGAGATACTGCAATTCCTGGTTATTTCAGCACTAAGTGTTTTGTTTATATGAAATCGCTATCCTTTAGCAGTTGTTTGCCCCAAGGATTTTTAGAGCACTAAAGATTTTTATATTCACAGTGTATGTTGCATTTGTAGTTAAATGTTCTGTAAACATCAAAAAGAAATTTATGGCAATGAAGTGCCTAGTATTATGTTTTGTGGTTGCTTTATGAAAGCTATTACATCATATTTCAAGAAATTGAAGTATTTAAGTGAGTGGGGGAATATTTTGGTAATGAATGGTTAAGTAAAATCATGTTTGGCATATATTCTTCTCTTTTCTTACATATCTGAAGGCTGATTGGGAAATAGAAGACTTCCTTTTGCCCTGGCTGGCAGAAGATGTTAAGGTTTATCCCGGCCCTGTGCCTGACTCCAGTAGCCTTCCCTAGTCTATTTAAGTTGTTCACTGAGTGTCTTGAGTTGCTTTGTGAACATGATAGTGCGCAAGGTAAGGAGTCAATTAGGCATAGAACAGTAGTGGAACTTACAAGTTAGGTATAATATCAAATAAATACCTTTGACATTTCCAAAGATATCAAATACAACAGACCACTAGGTCCATATCAGTAGTTTCTTTAATACTATAGACCGGGGTTCACAGAGCGAACAACACATGTGCCACCTTAAAAATTCCTAATTGTTCTTCACTTCTAAGCAGAGGCTATATGAGAAACAATGCCTACGTTAGAGTCAGGCACTTGAGATGAAGCAGGAAACCTGGAGAGAAGCCATCTGTTTTCACTGAAAGAATAGCACCTCTTATAAAGGTTTTAAAATACATCATAAAAGATACTGTGAACCTGTAGCTATTGAAAAAAAAATGAAACTGAATAATTTTCACGATCTGACTACTTTCTTCTTTGACTTATGTTATAATTGTCCTAATTTCTATTTGGCATTTTCAATTTCAACTAGAGATGATAGAATCAGTGGAAGATTTTTGGCAAATCTAAGTGTAGATTGAAAAAAAATGCATTTTATTTTGCTTCAGTAAAAAATTGGCAAAATGAACCAATTTTGTGCCTACCTAGGTGGTAGATATCTAAACTCATTCATTCATTCATTGAATGAATATTTATTTATATGGTGACCTGCTAGTTTATTAGATAAGCTTATTACACGATTCTTTTGAGTATTAACGGGATTAAATATAATTAAAATTATGTAAGTTTTGAAATATTTATTAATCAACAGATTGATTTTACTATATTGGTATAGGTATAGAATGTCTTTTAAAGGCCACTTAAAATTCATTTTTTTCTAAAATGTAAAAATAACATATCCATGTGTATTAAAACAAATATATTTTTTAATTTTTTATTTTGATTACATGATCACTTAAAAAACAAACAATAATTATTCTTGGTACCTATTTACATTATTTTCTTAGCCTTATAAGGTAGTGTTATTGGTATCTGTCTGAAATTGTTGACACTTACAATTGATATCTCTGTAGATCACAATATTTTTGAGAAAATACTTTCTTTAGTGCCAAAGGACCTGGGATGCTCATAGCATATTCTACTAAATGGAAGATTGTACACATTCATTTTAGTACTATTTTAGCGCCAATATTTCCTCAGACATCTTTTTGCCTCCATTTAAACTACTCTTTTTCCTCACAAACTTATTTTCTACATAATAAAACTCATCAACTAAGTTATCTCTATGTGTCCTTTTTGAATACTTTACCAAATTTTGATGACACGAAGTTATAGACCTTTAGTAGTCCAAGACCCTTCCGAGGGTCTCACTCACGTACTGATGAATCTATTCACGTAATAAATACGCAGCAAGCATCTACAGAATGAGAAAAAAAAATGTGTGAGAGAGTAAACATCACATCTTAAATATGGCGAAAGTGGAGTTCTAATATCATTGCATTTGAAGTTAACTTCCTCTTACTGAAGGAACCTTCTTCAGGGACTTTCCTCAGTCAGCCTCTCATGAGACTCTGGGCTGGCAGAGCTCGTGCTGTGTGGCGTGTTGTCCCACATCTTTTGGTCTACTCAGAGTTTCCAAATCTTCTTTCAGCATCCCAAGTCATAGTCTGTGGTGAGGTTTTAATGAATGGCAGTAGCTTTCTGTGTTAAACTTGCATAAATAATAAATACTGGAATTGCAGATTCAAATGCCCTGAGGGCCAGACCCATCTAGTAAAAGTGTGAAACATCTGGTTTGAGATAAAAGGGTGTGTGGGGTGGAGGGAGGGGCTATATTGAACCAGAGCGCATATTCCCTATGAAGAGGTTTCAAGATTGATTTAGTAAAACAAACAAACAAACCAGGAATGCAAAGTAGGATGTAACTTCACGAATTCTGCCCACCCCCCCCCCCCCCCCCCCCCGGTCATCTGTCATCTGTTTTATCCCTTATAAACAGGGAACATTAAGCTGGAAGCTGACACATCACATGAACGTTGAAAGGTCAGTGTGAGGAGTGAATCTGGGGCAAGTGCCATTTTAGAACATCTCCATCACACCCCATAAACTTGTGTGTCCTCCGCAGGGTGGGTCCTCCCTGTTTGGTTCTTACTTCTAAAAGGCAGGGGAGACCAGAACTCCCTGCACTCTAATCACAGCTGCTAAGAACAACCAGAGGCCTTGTTCCACTTAGCACTCTTTCCACTCAACAGTTCAAGCTCAAGTGGACAAAAAAAATTTTTTTTTTATAATAACACTTTCTGAAGTGTCAATGAAATGCTTGTTATTGTGGTCAGGTTAGCCACTACCAGCATGTGTGCAGAGAGACTGAAAACTCATACTGTATTTGTTGACTGACTAGCTTCGCTTTATCACAGGGAAATGATGTGCACATGCATTCTAAATGAATATGCATTGTGAAAATCTTAAACGAATATAAATGTCATTAAGATGTCGGTATTTATCAAGCTCTTAGGCAGTTTCTTTATAGGCACAATGAACCCAGCTTACTATTTGGTTGGTTGCTCCACTGTTTTTTTTTTTTTTAACCTGAGTTCCATAAGGCAGTTTTTCCCAAATTTGTCTTTACATTGGACTTACCTGGGGAAGTTCAGAAACAACTGATGCCTGTGTCCCACTCCCAGAGATGGTGGTTTAATTTGTCTGGATTATAGCCTGGGCATTGGAATTTTTTAAAATGTGAGATTCTAATACACAGGCAAGTTGGCAATCATTTCTCTAAGGTGGTTTTAGGAAGTTTTGCATGGGAATATTTTGACGTATGTTGTGGGCTCAGAACCATCCAGTATCAAAGCTGAAGGGAAACTCAGGGGAGGAATCTTTTGGTGTTCAGAGACTTCACAAAAAAGAAGCAGGAATGAAGACCAAGAAGGATGAGAGGGTGGGCTTCCCCGGGACCCACACATTGCCACAGGGCGATGTAGGTGTTCAATAAATTTACCCTTGCCTCCAGTGCTAACTCTAGAACTTGATTTGGGTTTCTTACAGAGCAACTTTCAAGTGTGGGTTGCTTCTGATACTCAAAACAGATTCCCCTAAAAGAATGCCAGCTTTGCTATAAAGCTGATCAACATCCCTATGCCTGAGCTTGAGCTCAAGTTATTCAACGAGTTTACCTCTCTAGCTATTAGGACAGGTATGTGCTCATCTCCTTCCCGCTCATAATACAGAAAACAGCTTATAATTTTGCCTATTTGAATACAGTGTCATTTACATAAACTTTCTTCCAATGCATCCTCCCTCCCACCAGCATATGACCCTTTCCCCCAATTCTCCATATGCATTAATTTAATTCTTACCTCTCATTAAATGTTAGCAAGTATTATTGCCATTTGCCCAGGGGGTGGCTTACTTTTCATAATTATTACTTAGACAATACAGCTGTGAACTGCTGTGAGATAAAATATAAAGCACGTGGAATTATGACTGTTAATAGTGTTACTTAATTTAAAAAGTTACAGTGTTTCATAAATGAGAACATCTTAAAATATAATTTGCAGTTTGCATTTTCTGAATGAAGACTTTCTACTAATCTTAACATCTTTTTATTTTCACTATGCTGTCATTCCCACATGAATATGAAGTAATACCAAGATTGTATTTTCACCATTTTTCATAGAAAACTATTTAAGTGAGGATTTTTTTTATGAGGCCAGTTTTAAGTAGGTAACTCTATAAATACACCTGATGTTAATGTTATGCCATTTGCCAGAATTTTGACTGCTTATAGGAATTAACACATGAATTATGTTAAGTGATGAAAATTCACAATTAAAAATTGTATTATTTAAGGAAAACTTATATATCAAGTATGCTTTTCTAAATATGACTAGACCATCTTGAGTGTATAAATCATAGTCCCTATTCACTAAAATACGTCTAAAAAGTAGTGTTGAAAAATGCCGAATCTTAAAATACAATCTTGATACAAAGTAGGTCCATTTGAATTTTTAAATGCCATTAAACTTTGTCTCAATTTTTCCCTTCTGATGGGCCCTGAGTTCCAAATATTAGTAAAGTTTCCCAGGAGTATTAGAGGCAAAAATAAGACATGAATTTAAATAGTTTTATTCCCATCCACTTTTAGTCCTGTTTATGTTAGTAAAGGCCAGGTTGCAAATGTTGTTAAAATACTAATTTTGTATTCTGTAAAATAGACTATATGCAGAAAAACATGAAGGAGGGGGTGAAGTTGGAGCCAAATATGGCATTCAAGAAGCAAACGGAGGCAGATGAGTAAGATGACATTTTTCTAGTCAATGACAATTATCAGGAGTCTCTCATCTGATTTTCCTACTGAGTTTTCACAACAGTTCATTGACTTGTACATAAAAAGTAAAGCTTGGAGTCAATTAAGGTGTGACAACAAAGGAATTCAATAGCAAACCCCAGGTAATCATAAGGTAAGGTTAGTGTAGATTTCAATTTGAAAGTTTGAGAAAACAGCTGCACAAGAACAACAACTTTTGATGCGAAGTGGATCTTGACAGAAGCTCAGATCCCTGATATTTCAGTTCTGTTCATTTGTCAACATAAAGGCGAGATAGAGTCTTATGGGATTAAGCAAACTCCGTGGCTAAAAATATAGTTTGACATTTCTTGAATGCACTTGACAAGACTCCACATAAAATTATATTAGTATTCTTTCCAGCTACTAGAAGATTTTTAAGGGAGGCTGAGTTCTTTTATTCAAATTCAAATTTAATCTTTGGTTGCCATGGCATCTTAAAAAAATTAATCATATATTGTTGAGTTTTAAATGTTGGGTAGAGGATGTTTTAGTACAGTTGGAAAACAATAAACTTGAGAAATGTTCTTGTAAAAATTAAATTGCGCTCAGGAACTTTAAGAAAAAATTAACAAGGCCTAAAAACAGTTAATGACAGAGATTGTGCACAATAGGAAAAGTGATTATTGACCGTGCTGTCAATAGTTGTCAGCGTCTGCTCTGCTCTCTGGCATCCTTGCTGTGGTGCAGCTGGCTGACAGATTGTAGCTAATGTGCAAGTGGAGGAGAAAGGTGGTGAGGAGGACCAAGGGTCGCATAATAGAAGATGCCAGCAGCCAACTGGAGTGATGCACGTGTCATGGCTGGCGCTGGTCAGAGGAAGAGATCTGCAGAGAAATCCTGTGGTCATTGGGATGATAGGGATTAGGGGGGCGGTAAATGGAAAGTATTGGATGGAGACAGAATTGGATGGAATTATATAGGTCCTGGAATGGCACTTCAACATGAGAGCAGTGAGTGGCAATCACTGCTAATCACCCACTGTTGTAGCTATGGTAATGGAAGACTGGTACCTGTAGAGCTTCAAAATGTTGAGAGCTTCTCTTCAGATGCAATGGGTGTTACCACCTTAGCATCCCTGCCTTCTTCACTTGTCCTTCCCTTTGAGAAACATTATTTGCCAGCTTGTTGGATTCTAGCTCTGCTCTGTTTACTTGCAGGAACAACAGACTGCAGTGTCCAATCACATTATTTACTCTTTAAAACCTTTAAAAGAAAAAACAAAACAAAACAAAACAAAAAAAACCACTGCAGATGGTTTAGTTTTTTGAAACAAATGCAAAGGTGTGAATGGTTAATCAGGCTGAAACAATCACAGAGCTGTGCTTTTGAAAGCTTACCAAGTGCCAGCCTTACTTTGATGTTAGCAGTTTTTTTTTTTCCTAAAGAGTGGGTCCATAATTTTTAATGAAGGCTTTGCCCATTCATGCTTGAAATTCGTGAGTATAATGTGCAGCCAGATAATAACAAGATTTGGTGTCAAACTGTGAGGCATATAATTTCTGCATGCCTAGGAATTAGCACTTGATACCCTAAAATATATCTCCTGTTCTCCCTAAACATACTGGCAAAAGGAAGAAGGCTGACAAAATTGTTATTAATTGCTTTGTAACTTCATTGAAATAATCAACATAATGAACTTAATTGGGATGGTTCTTGAAGTACTAAAAGTAACTTAAAAAGGGAATTTGAGTTCCCAGATGCCTGGGGAGAAACAAAGTGCTGTTGTGGAAATGACAGAGAAGGCGCAGAAACAAATGTAGGCACTTTAGCATAATGCTCATCTCCACCTGGGTTCCTAGTTTCCAACCAGAGAGCCGAGGAAAAGCACCGAAACCCCGGCCAAAGGAAGACAGAGAGAAGTGGCAGATTGTAAGTTAGCAGGACCCTGATGCTAACCTGGAAACAACATGACATTTCCTGAAGGTGTTCCAAGGATAAAAATAAATGCCGAGAATCTGTAGATATCCAAGCCACTCCTGGGAGTAAGGCTTATGAGTTTGTAAGCAGTATGAATTCTTTTAAATCCTCAGATCAATTAAGTGTCACCTTCCTGAGCATCTAAATTACTTTGCTTGTGTATTAAGTAAATTACTTATGTATTTATTTATAAATAGATATATACATATATACACATAAATATATACATATTTATATTATTCATATACAGTAAAGTGAATATATAAAAATCCAGGTTTTTCCACTTGTCCCTCTCTGTTCAAAAATTTAACTAAAGTAATTAATTTTTTAATGTTTATTTATTTATTTTGAGAGAGATAGAGAAAGAGAGCATGAGCAGGGAAGGAGCAGAGAGAGAGAGGGAGACACAGAGTTCGAAGCAGAGCCCAACGCGGAGCTTGAATCCACAGACCATGAGATCATGACCTGAGCCAAAGTCGGACACTTAACTGACTTAGCCATCTAGTCACCCCCTAAAAAAACAAATGATAAAAGTAAATGATTTGTTACAGTAAACTAATTCATCTACAAAGCTTATTTTAGAAAAGAATGCTATTTATTTTATTAAAAATTTGAATTGGTACATAACTTTCTAGGAATACAACCATTGAATAATGTTGGATTTCATTATACTTTTGTAAAAATTGAGTACTACTGATAATTTAAAGAAATTATTGTGACTGCCATATTAACAATAATAACATTTAAATTTATTGAGCTCATGTGCTAGAACCTCCCCTAAGTGGTTTAAATCTATGCGTTTATTTAGACCCACTGCCGTTATATATATTTATTATTATTCCCATTTTGCAATTGAAGAAACAGGCACTGTGTGCAAATAGTTACTGAGGTATGACGTGGTTGTAACCAATAGTTTTCGTGAGCCTTGGGTAATGGGATTATTTTGGATATTGGGTAACATCTCATTTATTTGACACCACAAATAGTTTTTCCCCACTTAATATTGAACATAAACGCATGTTAATCCCTGGAAGCTTGTGACTACAATTGTGTTTTGATAAAAATGTTCTGAAGTTTGTTGCATGTGTCCCTATCTGAATACACTAAAAATGCTAAGGTAACGTTTTAAAATGTATTATGAAAATGATATTGAATTTGCCTAGAGCTGGGTTCAAATCTTAATCCTGTTACTAAAGGATTACATGAGCTGAGCCTTAGTGTCTGTGTTAGTAGAGTGAATTCATACCTTCATCTCTGTGAATTACTTAGCATGAAACGTGGATCATGGTAAGCTATCATAAATGCTGGCTATCATTATTTTTATTTCCTTAAAAAGAAAGTACAGATGACGTCTACTTTATGGGAACCTTGTCAGTTAAATCAATAGAATTGTGTATGCTGTCATTCTAAATGTGTATGTGTGCATGACACATCCTATACAATGCTTAGTAGTTAACATTCAACAAGCATATAGATTAAATGAGTTAATACAGGCAGAACACTTAGGTAAATGCCTGGCACATAGGAAGCACTTATTATATTATACAGCTACTGTTATTACTAGTAATCATTTGTTTTTCATTCTTCACTTGGTTGTCCTGTTCTATTCCCTATTCTTACTGAGTTTTCGTTATGGTAGATTTATTCATTTATTAATTTTACTGAATGCTTCATTGTGCCAGGTGATGTGTTAGATTCTGATCACCAAGATCCATAATTCAGGAAGATGAGAATTATGTGGTGAGGCAAGTGGTGAGATCAGCTATACATGTTGATCTCAGGCAGCTATGTAACATCAGGGCGGAGGCATACAAGTCAGCATTTGGGTATAGAAATTAAATTGGGCTCTATCCAGTGATTTGGGAATCATCACAATTTATTATTTGAAACTTAAGACAGTTTAGAATAAGAGAAAGAGTATGCTGTACTGGAGTTCCACAAAACATAGACTTCTAGAGAACAACATATAAAAATAACTAAAAAATAAAATCGAGAATGAATAGTCAGAATCATAAGAAGGGGGCCAAAGCAACTGTGAACAGCATTTGTGGGCCACCCTGGCCTTCAAATGCCCATTTACTTCTTCTATAACAGTTGACATAGTGTTTTTTCTTTATGCCTTCATACAAACTTTGGGGTGGGTGCTGCTTCCTGGTCCTATTTTCCCTACTTCCTAGGATTCCGCTGAATGAAGCAATCTGAACTCTTTCCAGGAGTGGCACTTGTCGCCCTGTCCCCAGGGTATATATTTTCTCCCTCCCCAGAGCTGAATGGTGTTTGACAAAAGAACTCAACTCTGATATTTTCCATTAGAATTACTCCCTCATCTGTCACTACCTGTCTCATAGCTCTTCATGATCTGACCAAATGCATATCCATGAACTGGCTGCTTGGGCTGCTTTCTTCAAAGGCCTGTGTTGCCACAACTTTACTGCCTTCACAACTTGCTCCTTTTTTCCTTCTTTTTTCCTTCTTCTTTTTGGAGGTATCTGTCTACTATAGCATTAAAATTTAGCGAATGAATACGTGACTGAGGTTACGATACTTCTCAGACAGAATAAGTACCAATCATGCAGTGACTTTTGAATTTGTTCCATTGAAAATATTTCTAATATCACATTGTCTCCCTTTCATGAAGGTAGACTAATGTGCATTGAGTTGTGTGGCCTTCTGCGTGGGTGGAACATAACTTGCCTTTCTCAAAATTAGTTATTGAATCAAAGAATCCAAACAGCCTCTCCCAAGTGATTTTGTACCCTAGAAAAACCTTCACTGAAAAATCTACACTGATTGGTGTGTTTTGGCTGGTCAATAGCATTAGGTAAATGCATATGGGTAAATCCCACAAAACCAGCCTAAGAACCAAAGATGCCTCCTTCCCAACCTCAACCCTCCTTTTTTGGTTCATTTGAATATCTGTTGAATAAGGCATATTCCATTTAAAGAAATCCACTGGAAAAATTTAGAGATGGCTTGCTGCAAAGCTTATCTATTTTTTAGAAGAAAGAAAACAATTATGCAAATTCATAATGTTGCATTTTAACATAAGTCTAGGTACCAGCCACATTTAAGAAATAAGATTAAAATTCTTCAGCAGTGAATGCTCATTTTTAAATTGCTCACAAAACCTTCTCATATACTCTTAATGCTTTCTGCCCACAAGATGATTTCATGACATAACATTTAGGGACATAGCTTAAAAATGCTCTAAAATCATTTTTTTTTCAAGACGAGTTCTACATTTATCTAGCAACAGTATAGAATTTCTATCTTGAGCTAAGTCTGCATTTCTGTAATGATCTTTTACTGAAGTTACAAAAAGATAAAAGAATCAGTCAGTAAATACTTATCTTTGCATGTTTTGCCTTAGAAGCAATAGGTAAATGTGTGACACTTTGAAAGCACTAAAGATTCTTGATACTCATCAGTTTTATTTGTGAGAATTTATAGCATTGAAAATGAGAAGTGAAAAATTGGCCTGCTTTTAATGAAGCCAGAATGATAATTGGAAAAACTGTTTCACGGACCCCTCGCAGAATGAAATAGAATGAAATAGAAAGTGGTGAGCATCATTCAAATGTATTAATTTCAAGCATTGTTGGATTGCCATTGATTAGCCAGTATTCAAAAATGGGAGCTCTAAAATGTAACATTCTAGGTGGCAACCCGATTACTTTTTATACCTGAAGACAAACATATCTGATCTTCTAGTGGCATTTAGAATGGTTGAAGCCACTCATCATAATATGCCAACTCAACTGGATTTTTTCGTATATATTTTCTTGCCATTTATCATTGAGCCCTAGACTGGAATAGTCTCTTGTTTCCCCCCTTCTCAGGTGAGAGGGATCCCAGGTTAATTGAATTGGCTTCTGGTGATCCTGAGGGCATGGGGCAGGAACTAGGGTGGGATGGGGACATAATGCCTTCTCTATCCCCAGTGGTCCTGCAATGAGTGGAATACACATGATGGAATGAGAGAGACCTGAGAGATAGCACCAAGGGGTCAAAACATAAGCCAAAGCCGCAGAACCATACCACCCTGAGGGGCTGAACAAAAGCCCTGGTCAAGGAGAACAGGATGGAAATATAGAACAAGAGTTTTGAAATGGAGAGCATGACCTAGGAACATTCCGTAATCTCTAGAGCATAATGAGGGGATTTCTGAATTAGGCGGCTGGCAATCTTAACTTTGGTGGGATGGGCAGTTGAAGCAGAAGATATGAACACAGTCATCCTGTCAGTATTCTGAGAATTGCTTAAACCCTGTTCTGGATGGTATATTTTAACCACATTCATGTTTAGTAGCCCAAAACACTTTTAGTTGAAAGAAAAGAAAAAAGTGAATCTAAAAAAATAAACATCTTCAGGAAGAATAAACATTTTTGGGAAGTAATTTTTGTGGAAAAAATGAAGTTTCACATTGTGCTTGGACCAGATATGCTAAAACCAGCTTGAATCTCCTTACAACAAATGGTCTCTGGGAGAGAGCCAGCCGAAGCATTAAAAATACTTGCAGTTCGGCAAGTTCAGTTTTTACGGGGTGAATTATAGAAGACTGCTCTGTTTCTAAATGGACAAATCAAATTTTCTAAAATAAACATGTTTTACTACTTAAGTGGTCAAGCTGCCTCAAGCCTTGCAGTTAAAAGATTATATTTATTAGCCCTCTAGTCAGACTCTTATATTAACACAAATTTAAACATTCTGCAAAATCTCCTCTTACTGGATGGATATGAGAAATTTCAGCACAGAATTCTCTAAGTACTCTGTCTTTGAAATTAGCCTCCCTACCTGAATTTACAAAGCTTATCAAACATGAAAATAGCTTAAAATATAACAAGAGCCTGTCAAAATTTAAAGCCTGTAATTTTTTGTTCCATGTGAGTATTGTATGTAGCCCACTGTCGTGGCTTATTAAATGTTTGTTGAATGAATGCTTTCTTTATAAAGATTGCCATATCTATTGTAGGGTTTTTACATCTTTCTTCCATTTTAGTTTCCCAGAAGTTTGTGATCCATACAACAGGGTAGCACCTGTAGTATTTTTTTCTGAATGTATTGTTGTCTAAAATGATATGCAGTGAAATGTACTTTATCGTGCTAGACATGAATTTGTTGCGTACCATAGTGAATATCTCCATAGGTAGTTCATCTGTTAAATTCTCTCAAGCATAACAATACTGAAAGCACTGTAGCCCTTTGAGATGTTTAGAATCTGTCTTATAGTAAATGCCCCTACTGCCAGAGACAAATTCAGTTTTTCAGAGGCCTAGGCACACTCCTGTTGCCCCAGTCTTATTTGCGACTTGAAGTGTGGAAAAAATATAAACTGAGGAATTGAGTATTTCTGGTTTTCAGCTCTGCCACTTCTGATCTGTGGGGCGCTGAGTAAGTTAAACAGTTTTGTTGAGTCTTAGTTTCTTCCCCAGAAGAGTAAAGAAAATTATATGTGCAGGTACACAGTTCTGAGGTTGCATTACATAATATAAGTCATAGTCTGTGTAATACAGGTGTGTAGCTCACAGCCTCACAGAGTCAGAACTAAAATAAAAGTTATTTACTCTTGAAAGTTGCAAACAGTTCTTTTATTTCCTAAATTCCTATATTAAGTTAGCCCAAGTTAAAAAAAAATCTTGGATCTGCAGGGTTGATGAGCTGCCCTGGAACTCTTACTCCTTGTGACTATTTTCCCCCCAAAACATTTTATTTGCACAAAAGATATATGGGTGTTATTGAAACAATGGAAAAGAAAACAAAATCCACTCCTATTCCCACCACCCTGAGAAAACTACATATAACATTTATGTTTTTTTTTAATTTCATGCATTTGTACATTATTATAATTACATTTCAACGTTATATTCTAAACTTCATCAGATAGCATGGTAACATGAACATTTAATCATTGTTATTAAAATCTTTGAACGGCTGCATCATAACCCTGTGCCATCATAACCTAGTTCAATTAACCGTTCTTTTATTGTTAGGCATTTAGGCTCTTGCTAGTATTGTTCTATTCTAAATAATAATGCCTGTTGTACATGAATCTTTTTCACTTTTTTCATGTTATTTTCTTGATAAAGATTCCTTAAATTAGAATTTCTGAACCAAAAAATATGCACTTAATTTTTTATTGTGATAAGATATATATAACATAAGATTTACATTTTGACCATTTTTAAGTATACAGTTCAGTGACTTTAATTACTCACAATCTTGTGGAATTACCACTACCACTAAGCTCCACAGCTTTCTTATCTTTCCAAACTAAAACTCTATATCCATTCAATAATAACTTCCCATTCCCTCCTCCACCCAGCTCCTGGCAAGCACCATTCTGCTTTCTGTCTCTATAAATTTGGTTACTGTAGGTACTTCGCATAAGTGGAATCATACAACATTTGTCTTTTTATTATCAGCTTATTTCACTTAGTACAATGTCCTAAAGATTCGTTCATGTGATAGCACGTGCCAGAATTCCCTTCCTTTTTGTGGTTGAGTAATATTCCATTGTATGTCTGAACCACATATAGTGTGGTCATTGATCCATCAAAAGATATTTGGATTGTTTCCTTTTGGCTATTATGAATATGCAGCTATGAATATTGTATGTGTCTTGGTATACAAATCTTCCTTCAAGTTCCTGCTTTCCATTCTTTCCCCAGAAGTGGAATTACTGGATTGTATGGTCATTCTGTTTTGTCTTTTTAGTAGTAACCATACTGTTTTTGACAATGGCAATGTCAATTACTTACTGCCAGCAATGCATAAAGGTTCCATTCTCAGCAACAGCTGTTATTTTCATTTGTTGTTGTTGTTGTTGTTAGTAAATGTCATCCTTTTGCACATAAAGCAATATTTCTTGTGGTTTTTATTTTCTTTTTCCTTATAATTAGTGATGTTGAGCATCTTTTCATGTGATTATTGGCCATCTGTAGATCCTATTTGGAGAAATGTCTATTTAAGTCCTTTGACAATTTTTAATCTGATTGTTTTTTGTTGTTGAGTTGTAGGAGTTCTTTATATATTCTGGATATTAACCCCATATCAAATATATTATTTGAAAATATTTTCTCCCATTCATGGGTTTCCTTTTCACTGTTGACAGTATCCTTTGATACACTAAAGTTTTCATTTTGATGAAGTCTAATTTTATCTGTTTTTGCCTGGTCTTCATGTATACTATCCAAGAAATCATTGCCAAATCCAATGTTATGAAGATTTTCCCTATGTTTTCCTCTAAACATTTTATAATTTTAGCTCTTCTATGTTTAGTCTTTGATCCATGATGAGTCAACTTTTATATTTGGTATAAGCTAAAGGGTCCAGTTAATTCTTTTGTATATGGATATAAAGTTTTACCAATATTATTTGTTGGAAAGACTGTATTTTCTCTGTTGAGTGGTCTTGGCACCTTTGCTGAATGAAAACCATTTGACCATATATGTGAGGATTTATTTCTAGACTATTTGTTCTATTCCATCAGTCTTTAGGTTTCTCTATGCCAGTACCACACTATTTTAATGATTGCAGCTTTGTAGTAATATTTGAAATCAGGAAATGTGAAACCTCCAACTTTAGTATTCTTTTTAAGATTAACTTTTTAGAAAACCTGAATTTTCCATATAGATATATGCACGTTTGTTTTAGACCAGCTAGGTCTAAAGAACCAAATAAGGTTTTTTCCTACTTTCCAGAGAAAGAAAAAGTGAATTTTATATCCTGATGTATCAATGATCTCTTTCTCCTGTGACTTAAATTTTTTTTAATTTTAAACTTTTTCTTGAAATAATTTTAGGCTGATAAAATAGTTACAGGAATAATAGAGTTTTTTTGTACCCTCCAACCTGATTCTTCTAACGTTAATGTCTTATATAACCATAATTCAATTACATGAACAAGAAAATTGACATTGGCATAACGGTGTTAGCTAAATATAGACCTTATTCAAATTTCATCAGTTTTTCTGCCAGTGTCTCTTTCTGTTGCAAGATCTTATCTGAAATCCCACATCTTCTCTTTGTAACTGGTAACAATCTTGGCAGGGGAGAGAGAGCTTTGAGACCATGCACACATACTATTTCTCCTCAAACTTTTGCCCACTGATTTTAGTATTCATTAGTGGACCTTGCCTGAAACAACTGTTACTGTGGTTTTTGCCCATTGGTGAGTTTTGCATTTTTCTCATTCCTTCTACATTTATTGCTTAAACTTCTTTTGAAAGGAAGAACTATCCCTTCTTCCTAATTTATTTATTTAGACATATTTTTTATTCCTCTTAATAAAGTTAGTCAAATTGATTCCTATTTGTTTTCTCCCAGGTTATGCTTCTTAGCAATAGTATTTGATGTTATAATAAAAAGTGTTTTGCTCATTTAGTGGGCCAAAGTCATGTCACCTTCTGAGGAAATTGTCTCTGACTCCCTTCAACTCTTCTCTTCTCTATTTTACAAACTGAGAACTATACTAGAGATTATCAGGGGATGATAACTTAGAGGGGATGGTCACAGACAGTCTTTGAGACAGTAGTACTTTTGCTGAGACTAGGAGTATGACAAAGTGCTAGGCAGAGAGAAAGAAGAAGGAAGAGTGTTCCAGGCAGAGGGAATAGTCTATCCACAGCCCCAAGAGCGCTAAGAGATTGGTATATTCAGGAAACTCAAGGAAGGCCAGTGTGGCTGGTGCATAGTGGGCGAGGCAGAGATGCTTGAGAGGTAAAGTTGGTGGGTAAGCAATGGCCACATCAGGCAGAGTCTTGAATACTTTGTTAAGAAGGATGGATTTTATGCCAGGGATGGTGGAAAGCTACTGGAGGACAATTGTCAGAGGACAGTTTTGATATTGTCCATTCTGTAATTTACTCCCAGTATTAGTTTCCTAGGGCTGCCGTAACAAGGTACACAAAATCAGAGGCTTAACAGAGCAGAAACTTATTCTCCCACAGTTCTTGAGGCAGAAAGTCCAAAACCAAGGTATTGGCAACACCGTGCTCCCTTGAAAGCTTCTAGGGGAGGAGCCTTCTTTGCTTCTTCTTCCTAGCTTCTGGTGGCTCCAGGCATTCTTTGGCTTATGGCAACACAGTCCCCATTTCTGCCTCCATCTTCACATGGTTGACTTCTCTCTTTGTGTCTCTATATCTTTATATGATGGCCCTCTTCCTGTGTTCCCTGTGTCTCTCTCCTCTTCTTATAAGGACACCAGTCATATTGGATTAAGGGCCCACTCTATTCTACTAGGACATCTTAACCAATTATATCTGCAAGATCTTATTTTCAAATAAGGTCACATTTTA
Organism: Acinonyx jubatus; assembly: GCF_027475565.1. Classification (NCBI taxonomy): domain Eukaryota; kingdom Metazoa; phylum Chordata; class Mammalia; order Carnivora; family Felidae; genus Acinonyx; species Acinonyx jubatus. Next base: position 70,039,409 of record NC_069387.1, read on the forward strand.
CAGTACTGGGGGATAGGATTTCAACATATCTTTTGGGAGGACATAACTTAACCCATAATGGTGTCTTTTTTGTACATATTATTTTACTTTTGCACACCTACATATATGGCAGACTTTTGGGTAGTTTTCAAAATCATTCTTGTTCTTAAATGTCCCCCCCCTTTTTTATATTTTTTTAATATGAAATTTATTGTCAAATTGGTTTCCATACGACACCCAGTGCTCATCCCAACAGGTGCCCTCCTCAATACCCATCACCTACCCCCTCCTCCCTCCCACCCCCATCAACCCTCAGTTTGTTCTCAGTTTTTAAGAGTCTCTTATGGTTTGGCTCTCTCCCTCTCTAATCGTTTTTTTTTTTTTTCTTCCCCTCCCCTATAGTCTTCTATTAAGTTTCTCAGGATCCACAGAAGAGTGAAAACATATGGTATCTGTCTTTGTCTGTATGACTTATTTCACTTAGCATAACACTCTCCAGTTCCATCCACATTGCAACAAAAGGCCATATTTCATTCTTTCTCATTGCCAAGTAGTATTCCATTGTGTATATAAACCACAATTTCTTTATCCATTCATCAGTTGATGGACATTTAGGCTCTTTCCATAATTTGGCTATTGTTGAAAGTGCTGCTATAAACGTTGCGGTACAAGTGCCCCTATGCATCAGCACTCCTGTATCCCTTGGGTAAATTCCTAGCAGTGCTATTGCTGGGTCATAGGGTAGATCTATTTTTAATTTTTTGAGGAAGCTCCACACTGTTTTCCAGAGTGGCTGTACCAATTTGCATTCCCACCAACAGTGCAAGAGGGTTCCCGTTTCTCCACATCTTCTCCAGCATCTATAGTCTCCTGATTTGTTCATTTTAGCCACTCTGACTGGCGTGAGGTGATATCTCATGTGGTCTTGATCTGTATTTCCCTGATGAGGAGTGATGTTGAGCATCTTTTCATGTGCATGTTGGCCATCTGGATGTTTTCTTTAGAAAATTGTCTATTCATGTTTTCTGCCCATTTCTTCACTGGATTATTTGTTTTTCGGGTGTGGAGTTTGTTGAGTTCTTTATAGATTTTGGACACTAGCCCTTTGTCTGATATGTCATTTGCAAATACCTTTTCCATTCCGTCAGTTGCCTTTTAGTTTTGTTGATTGTTTCCTTTGCAGTGAAGAAGCTTTTTATCTTCATGAGGTCCCAATAGTTCATTTTTCCTTTTAATTCCCTTGCCTTTAGAGATATGTCAAGTAATAAATTGCTGCAGCTGAGGTCAGAGAGGTTTTTTTCCTACTTTTTCCTCTAGGGTTTTGATTGTTTCCTGTCTCACATTCAGGTCCTTCATCCATTTTGAGTTTATTTTTGTGAATGGTGTAAGAAAGTGGTCTAGTTTCATTCTTCTGCATGTTGCTGTCAGTTTTCCCAGCACCATTTGTAAAAGAGACTGTCTTTTTTCCATTGGATATTCTTTCCTGCTTTGTCAAAGATTAGATGGCCATACATTTGTGGGTCCAATTCTGGGGTCTCTATTCTATTCCATTGGTCTATGTGTCTGTTTTTGTGCCAATACCATGCTGTCTTGATGATTACAGCTTTGTAGTAGAGGCTAAAGTCTGGGATTGTGATGCCTCCTGCATTGGTCTTCTTCTTCTTCAAAATTACTTTGGCTATTTGGGGTCTTTTGTGGTTCCATACAAATTTTAGGATTGCTTGTTCTAGCTTCAAGAAGAATGGTGGTGCAATTTTGATTGGGATTGCATTGAATGTGTAGATTGCTTTGGGTAGTATTGACATTTTAAGAATATTTATTCTTCCAGTCCATAAGCATGGAATGTTTTTCCATTTCTTTGTATCTTCTTCAATTTCCTTCATAAGCTTTCTATAGTTTTCAGCATACATATATTTTACATCTTTGGTTAGGTTTATTCCTAGGTATTTTATGCTTCTTGGTGCAATTGTGAATGGGATCAATTTCTTTATTTGTCTTTCTGTTGCTTCATTATTAGTGTATAAGAATGCAACTGATTTCCGTACATTAATTTTATATCCTGTGACATTGCTGAATTCATGTATCAGTTCTAGAAAACTTGGTAGAGTCTGTCGGGTTTTCCATGTATAATATCATGTCATCTGCAAAAAGTGAAAGCTTGACTTTATCTTTGTCAATTTTGATGCATTTTATTTCCTTTTGTTGTCTGATTGCTGATGCTAGAACTTCTAACACTATGTTAAACAACAGCGGTGAGAGTGGACATCCCTGTTGTGTTCCTGATCTCAGGGGAAAAGCTCTCAGTTTTTCCCCATTGAGGATGCTGTTAGCTGTGGGCTTTTCATAAATGGCTTTTATGATGTTTAAGTATGTTTTTTCTTTCCAGACTTTCTCGAGGGTTTTTATTAAGAATGGATGCTGAATTTTGTCAAATGCTTTTTCTGCATCGATTGACAGGGTCATATGGTTCTTATCTTTTCTTTTATTAATGTGATGTATGACATTGATTTGCGAATGTTGAACCAGCCCTTCAGCCCAGGATGAATCCCACTTGATCATGGTGAATAATTCTTTTTATATGTTGTTGAATTCGATTTGCTAGTATCTTGTTGAGAATTTTTGCATCCATAGTCATCAGGGATATTGGCCTGTAGTTCTCTTTTTTTTGCTGGGTCTCAGTCTGGTTTGGGAATCAAAGTAATGCTGGCTTCATAGAATGAGTCTGGAAGTTTTCCTTCCCTTTCTATTTTTTGGAATAGCTTGAGAAGGATAGGTATTATCTCTGCTTTAAATGTCTGGTAGAATTCCCCAGGGAAGCCATCTGGTCCTGGACTCTTATTTGTTGGGAGATTTTTGATAAATGATTCAATTTCTTCGCTGGTTATGGGTCTGTTCAAGTTTTCTATTTCTTTCTGAGTTTCGGAAGTGTGTGGGTGCTTAGGAACTTGTCCATTTCTTCCAGGTTGTCCAGTTTGTTGGTATATAATTTTTCATAGTATTCCCTGATAATTGCTTGTATTTCTGAGGGATTGGTTGTAATAATTCCATTGTCATTCATGATTTTATCTATTTGGGTCCTCTCCCTTTTCTTTTTGAGAAACAGGCTAGAGATTTATCAATTTTGTTTATTTTTTCAAAAAAACAACTTTTGGTTTCATTGATCTGCTCTACAGTTTTTTTTTTTAGATTCTATATTATTTCTGCTCTGGTCTTTATTATATCTCTTCTTCTGCTGGGTTTGGGGTGTCTTTGCTGTTCTGCTTCTATTTCCTTGAGGTGTGCTGTTAGATTTTGTATTTGGGATTTTTCTTGTTGTTTGAGCTAGGACTGGATTGCAATGTATTTTCCTCTCAGGACTGCCTTCGCTGCATCCCAAAGCATTTGGATTATTGTATTTTCATTTTCATTTGTTCCCATATATTTTTAAATTTCTTCTCTAATTGCCTGGTTGACCCATTCATTCTTTAGTAGGGTGTTCTTTAACTTCCATGCTTTTGGAGGTTTTCCAGATTTTTTCCTGTGGTTGATTTCAAGTTTCATGGTATTGTGGTCTGAAAGTGTGCATGGTATGATCTCAATTCTTGTATACTTATGAAGGGCTGTTTTGTGACCCAGTATGTGATCTATCTTGGAGAATGTTCCATGTGCACTCGAGAAGAAAGTATATTCTGTTGCTTTGGGATGCAGAGTTCTGAATATATCCGTCAAGTCCATATGATCCAATGTATCATTCAGGGCCCTTGTTTCTTTATTGTGTTAGATGGTCTGTCCATTGTTGTAAGTGGAGTATTAAAGTCCCCTGCAGTTACCACATTCTTATCAATAAGGTTGCTTATGTTTGTGATTAAATGTTTTATATATTTGGGGGCTCCCGTATTCAGCACATAGACATTTATAATTGTTAGCTCTTCCTGATAGATAGACCCTGTAATTATTATATAATGCCCTTCCTCATCTCTTGTTATAGCCTTTAATTGAAAGTCTAGTTTGTCTGATGTAAGTATAGCTACTCCAGCTTTCTTTTGGTTTCGAGTAGTATGATAGATAGTTCCCCATCCCTCACTTTCAATCTGAAGGTGTCCTCAGGTCTAAAATGTCTCTTGTAGACAGCAAATAGATGGGTCTTATTTTTTTTTTTTTAATCCATTCTGATACCCTGTGTCTTTTGGTTGGAGCATTTAGTCCATTTACTTTCAGTGTTATTGAAAGATATGAGTTTAGAGTCATTGTGATGTCTGTAGGTTTCATGCTTGTAGTGATGTGTCTGGTACTTTGTGGTCCTTGCAACATTTCACCCACAGAATCCCCCTTAGGATGTCTTGTAGGGCTGGTTTAGTGGTGATGAATTCCTTCAGTTTTTGTTTGTTTGGGAAGACCTTTATATCTCCTTCTATTCTGAATGACAGACTTACTGGATAAAGGATTCTTGGCTGCATATTTTTTCTGTTCATCACATTGAAGAATTCCTGCCATTCCTTTCTGGCCTGCCGAGATTCAGTAGATAGGTCTGCCACTAGTCTTATGGGTCTCCCTTTGTAAGTTAGAGCCTGTTTATCCCTATCTGCTTTCAGAATTTTTTCTTTATCCTTGTATTTTGCCAGTTTCACTATGATATGTCCTGCAGAAGGTCAATTCCAGTTACGTCTGAAGGGAGTTCTCTGTGCCTCTTGGATTTCAGTGCCTTTTTGTTTCTCCAGATGAGGGAAGTTCTCAGCTATGATTTGTTCAAGTACACCTTCAGCCTTTTCTCTCTCTTTTCTTTTGGAATTCCTATGATACAGATATTCCATTTGGTTGTAGCATTTAGTTCTCTAATTCTCCCCTCATACTCATGGATTTTTTTCTCTCTTTCTCAGCTTCCTCTTTTTCCATAATTTTATCTTCTAATTCACCTTTTCTCTCCTCTGCTTCTTCAGTCTGTGGTATGGCCACCTTCATTTTATTTTGCACCTCATTTATAGCATTTTTTAGCTCCTCCTATTTCTTAGTCCCTTGATCTCTGTAGCAATAGATTCTCTGCTGTCCTCTATGCTTTTCTCAAGCCCAGCAATTAATTTTATGACTATTATTCTAAGTTCTTGTTCCATTATATTGCTTAAATCGTTTTTGATCAATTCGTTAGCTGTTGCTACTTCCTGGAGTTTCTTTTGAGGATATTTCTTTTGTTTTATCTTTTTCAATAGTCCCCGTGGTAGCTCCAAACTGCAGGGCACTTCCCCTGTGCTGTCCAGAGTAACTTGTGTTGGTGGGCAGGGCTGCAGTCAGACCCAATGTCTGCTCCCAGCCCACCACTGGGGCCACAGTGAGACTGGTGTGTACCTTATCTTCCCCTCTTCCAGGGGCAAGACTCACTGTGGAGCGGTGTGCCCCTGTCTGGGCTGCTTGCACACTGCCAGAGCTGTGGTGCTGCTTTGATGGGCCTAGAGCATATTAGCCAGGGTGGATCTGCAAGGTGCACAGGGGGGTGGGAGGGGCAGGCTTAGCTTGCTTTGTCATCAGTGGTCCCCTGCGGGAGGGGCCCTGCAGCACCAGGAGGGAGGCAGGCCCGTCGGAGGGATGGATCCACAGAAGTACAGTGTTAGCTTTTACACAGCACAAGCAAGTTAGGTGATGGGAACTGATTCCCTTTGGAATTTCGGCTGGGGGATGGGAGAGTAGATGTCACTTGCCAGCACCTTTGTTCCCTTGCCAAGCTGAGCTCTGTCTTCTGGGGTTCAGCAACTCTCCCTCCTGGTGTCCTCTTGCCCTCCCACTCTCTGAGCAGAGCTGTTGACTTTTAACATTCCATATGTTAAGTCCCGCTGGCTGTTAGAACTCAAGGAGTCTGGCCCTCCGCTTTTGCAAGCCAGACTTTGGGGGCTCTGCCTTGCCCCCGGGGGAGGGGGGCTGCCCCTCCACTGCCCTGGCTCCCTCCTCCAGTCCATGTAATCTGCACTGCCTCTCTGCCCTTCCTACCCTCTTCCGTGGGCCTCTCGTCTAAGCTTGGCTCTGGAGAGTCCGTTCTGCTTGTCTTCTGGCGGTTTTCTGGGTTATTTAGGCAGATGTGGGTGGAATCTAAGTGATCAGCAGGACGAGGTGAGCCCAGTGTCCTCCTACGCCATCTTCCCAGGTCTCCAAATGTCCCCCTTTTAAGTAACTTGTTCTTGTTTTATCAGTGTAATGTATTTTGCTTAAGTATAAATTACAGTTGTTTTTATAATGGATTTTTATAGTATGGACCATTTGCCCTTATGTCTAGTTTGGTTGCCTTCTTTTGAGTTAGAATATGCATTTTTCCCTACATCTGTGAGATGTGTATAATTTCATGATTGTCTATTTGGAGTTTATTCTTTGATCACTCAGAACACTAGAATCTGTCTTGTTATTATCCACAAATTATTATGTATTTATTTATTTTATTTTATTTTTAAAAGTTTTTATTTAAAATTCCAGTTAGCATACAGTGTAGTACTAGTCTCAGGTGTACAATATAGTGATTCAACATTTCTATACTATACCTATGGCTCATCACAAGTGCACTCCTTAATCCCCATCACCTATTTCCCCCATCCCCCACCCACCTCCCCTCTGGTAACCATTAGTTTGTTCTCTACAGTTAAGAGTCTGTTTCTTGGTTTGCTTCTCTCTCTCTTTCTTTTTTTTCCCTTTGCTTGTTTGTTTTATTTCTTAAATTCCACATATGAATGAAATCATATGGTATTTGTCTTTCTCTGACTGGCTTATATTGCTTAGCATAATATTCTCTAGGTCCGTCCATGTTGCAAATGGCAAGATTTCATTTTTGATGGCTGAATAATATTCCATTATATATATATATATATATATATATATATATATATATATACATACACACACATACATGTATATATATTCCATATATATACACTATATTATATATGTTCCATATATATACAATTTATTAATATTTCTAATAATATTTCTACTATAATATACTAAATATGTAATAAGTAAATAAAATACTAAATAAATAAAAATATACTAAATAAATAAATAATATTTATGATAATAATATTCAATTATATATATACAGGTATATATATTCCATATATATACACAATATTATATATATTCCATATATACACAATATTATAAATATTGGGTGCAAGAATGGTTCAATATTTGCAAATCAACATTTATTTATAAATGTAAAAGAAATGTTTAATGTTTTAGAAAATTCAGAAGGGCTCAAAGAGAAAACAATTTTTCATACATCTATGACTCACTGGGAACTTCTAACATTTGGTCATTTGTTTTCAGGCTTTTTCCTATGTACATATTTTAACCATATTAATTGGATCTCTGTGTACAGTTTACAGAGTCTCATTTTGCTTGACATTATGATCTCAGTATGTTATTGAACACACTTTGTAAATATGTTTGAAGATCACCAAATGTATCATCGTATAGATAAGATTCTTTAATAAAGTAGAGAACTATGGGCTACAGACTAAATCCAGACTACTATTGGTTTTTGTACATAAAATTTGGTTGGAGCACAACCACACTCATTTGTTTGCATATTGTGTGTGGCTGCTTTTATGCTACATTAGCAGAATTGAGAAGTTGTGATACTGTATAGATGAAAATTCCTAAAATATTTATTATCCAGCCCTTTATAGAAAAAGCCTGCCAACCTCTGCTCTAATATACTTTACTATTCCTTGAGTTTGTGCTTTAGGTAGTTGACTTTTTTTGTTTTAATATGTAACACGGCAATGAAATTTTGTTGATTGTAGTTTATCTTTATCTTGAACTTTCTTAGACCACAATGTTGAATACTCTTAAGGTACTCATTCATTCATTTATTTATTCCTTCAGCAGCAAAAATATTGAGCATGTATTTTATAACTAGTGCTGTGTTAGTTTCTGGGAATGTACTTAAAAACAAGGTACATGTGGTTCTTACCTTCATGGAGTTTACAATTTGATAGGAGCAACAAAATATTAAAGTGTAGTGAGCATTTTGATAAACACTTGATAAGCATTTGGATAAGCGTTGTATTTAATGAGATTATCACATTAAATAAAGAATGAATGAAGAATGATAATCAGTCAGGTTGAGGAGTGGCATTGGCAGCAGGAACATAGAGTCTCAGGGAGAAGGAGCAGATGCTTGACGATTCAAAGAAGAAAAGATTGACAAGTACAAGGACTGTGAAGTCACATGATTCTGGCTGAAGCTGCAGAGGCAAGGGGGAGATAGAGCTGGAGAGTTTGAAGGATTGGGTTTTGAAGATTTTTTTTTAAAGCCGTGGTAACTGTTTAGAAATTTAAGGGTATAAGAAACTACTGATGCAGATATGCTGACTACTTTGGCTGAAAAATGGAGATTGTTTTGGAGAAGATGAGGAGTGAATACAGAGTATCCCTCCTATTAGGAGTTCAGGCCAGAGAAGATGGAGCTTATACTAAGCTTGGTTGTGGTGGTTACCATGGAGACAGAAAGAAGGGAACATGATCTGACAGATATTTTGGAGGTTGGATTGGCAAGATTTTGTGCTAACTAGTGGTGGGCGTGTGAAACTGGGTGGACCTCGGTGTCATTCACTGAGACAGGGAGCATTGGAGGAGGAGGAATTTGTTGGGAGTGTGGTGGGCATTACAATGCTGAATTAGAGATGGCTGAAATGTACACGCAAGTAAATGTCAAATGAGAAGTGAAATAGACTAGCCTGGGCCTGTGGGCCCATAACTTAGGCAAGAGTGCAGTGTTGGAGATACGTATTCTGACATCTGTGGCTGACAGGTGATCATAGACATCATGGGAGTTAGTGAGTTCACCTGAGCATAGAGTGTAGCATGAAGTGAAAATTATGACCTGGGATAAAGGCCCAAGGGATGCCACCACTTTTGGTCAGCAGAGGTAGGAGTGGTATAAAAGGTAGATTCATGAAGACTGACAACACAAATGGGAGCAAATCAAAGGAATGGTATCATACATGAAAGGACAGAGAATTTTAAAAAAAGAAGGAGTGGCCCACAGTGACAAATGCTGCTGAGAATCATGCAAGCAAAATACTGGAAATGTGATTATTGGTTTGATTGAAGTAGATGGTCTTAAGTGACATGTACAGAGTCAGTTCAGTAGAGTTATGGTGTAGAAATGATTTGGAGACAGCTGGGCTAAGTTAGAGGTTGAAGATAAAGAATAAAAAAAATGTAGATGATTTAAGAAGTTTCAATGATAAGGTAGAAGTGCAAGGGAGAGATGTGGCTAAGGAAGGGTTTTTTTTTTTTGTCTGATATTTAAGAAAGAAAAGGCTTATTAATCTTATACGTATTTCACATTTTCTGCTCAAACATTGTTATTAATGTACGATTCTACCTTTGGCATATGAAAGTGCTTTCTCACTTAGGGCTCATGAGAATAGAACATTATCATTTGTAGTAGAATTTAAGCCATCCTAGATCAGGGATTTTTTTTTTTCAAATCTCTTGTTTTTTGCTGTATACCCAACAAACAGTGCTTGGCACATAGTAGGTGGTCAGTATATCTGTGGAATGAATGAATGAATGAACAAATGAATGAATGAATGGCACATCTTTGTAAACTGAAATGTATAAATGGTATCTCATTATTGCTTAAGTGTGGTAGTCTTTATTAACTAATAATCTCATGCATACAGATCCCTGTTTAGCTGTGAACTCCTCAATGGAAAGAGCTATGGTTTGTTAATCCATCTTGTACAGTTTATCACTTCATAGGAACACTAACATATTTGTGCAGAATTTTCTGCCTTACATATTGGGGGAAAGGAAGAGAACTCAGGTAACTTAAACTAGAGTCCTAGGAACATTGGGAAGAGAGCTTGTTCTCAGCTCTTTAAATTTGGATTTCCTAAACCAAAAGGAAATGTTTTTCCCTTTTAAAATAATCCTGTATGGAGATTAGAATCTGGTGGTCTTTACTTGACTATGGTCATTTAATTTTCTGCGTGATGAGGTTATTACCCTAGTAGTAGAATTCCAGCTGCTGAGAGAGAGAATGCTATATAATAACCTCAAGGTAATTAATGTGCCGGTATCAGAATTTTATAAAACAACACAGGAAAAGAATGATGAGGTTAAGAATATAAAAAAATAGCAACTGAGAACTAGTACAGTGTAATAGAGGACTAGCTCAGAAAGAAAAGGAGCAAGGTCATGTGTGACTTGTAAAATACTTAAGGTAGTCATGTTGCTCTCCCAGCAACTGCTGGGATATCCCAGAAACTGCTATCCAGTTGCAGATTATTTTAGATTAGCAACACTGGACTACAAACCATTATTAAGTGGCATTTCCGTCAAAAACCCCGGTACCATTCTTACTAGTTTCTTATAGGGGCGTTTTATTTACAGTGCAGTACAGACCGTTTGGGGAGAGAAATATTGCTTTATAACAGGACGATGCACAACTAATAGAGCTAAATGGTCAAATATCTAAATCTGCAGACTTTGCTAGATGAAAAAAAATGTGCTGGGCAAAATATTATTGAATATACATCCTCCTTTTCTTCTTACACAAAAGATTTACTATTATAGCTTATTTAAGGGTCAATGCAAAACGAAAAATCTCTTTGCAGTCCCATCATCTAAAATTTTAAGAACAATCTACTCTTTGTACACACATAATCGAAAACCTGGACTGTAATTGAGATATTTATTTATAGTTTATTTGTGTTCTGCATCTGCTTGTGGCTGTAACTCTGCAGGCAGAGTGAAGCAGGTTCTTGCAAATTTAATAACTGTGGTGAGGTGGGTATAATCAGGCTGAAATAACTCACATCTCATCTTTTTCTTGGATCTCTGCCTTACCTGACTTACCATGCCTCAGGAAAGTTATTAATAATTTTCTGAATTAATAATTCAGTCTTCACAACTTATAAAGTAGAGATTGATTATGGCATGAATTGATTAAAATTTATAGCTACAAATCATCCACTTAATTAGTTTCTCAGTTTTGAAAAGTAATGTAATGGTTATCTTATTTATTTCAGTGATCACTGGATTGGTGTCTATACCAGCTTTGCCAGTGACTTGTCTAGAATAGGCTTAGATGCCTTCAATGATGGAGATCTCATTGCCTCATAGAAAAGCCCATTCTAGGTCTCGAGAAGTATGACTATTTGAAAGTTTTTCCTGATAGTGACTCCAAATCACTTCTGTTGAGCTTATATTTTGTGATTGTTATTCCAAGTATTGTAGTCATGCAATAAGCTATTATATATATTTGTAAAGATGCATAATTCATCGAAGTATTTTCTTCTTGGGCCACACCTCCACAACTTAAGTCATTTTTCAATTGATTTGGCTTCCAGATGCCTCAGTATCCCAGTCACTATTTTATCAGTATTTCTCTTAAAATACAGATTCCACATGAGAATTCATTACTCTGTCTATGGCCCAATCAACACAGAGAAGAGCTATGCTATTATTTCTCATGTTTTAGATACACTATTAATTTAGTCTGACATTTCATTTGTTTTTGATAATCACATCAATTTATTGATTCATGTTGAATGTACTGACAATTATCCTTTTTCACATAAGCTAAGCCATGCCTCTCCCATTCTGTGTCTAATTTATTTATTGGCTATGATGATAGAAATTACATTTAACCTTATTTAATTTTAACTTCTAAGATCCAGGCTATTTCTTCAGTCTTTTAATGCATGCTTTGTTCTTTTTCTCTCCTCTAGTCTACTTACCTTTGCCAGTTTCCTGCCACCTGCAGATTTGAAGCATAGAATTCTATATCATTCAGTTCATTGATTGATATATTAAACCTCAGCATTCTGTCTAGGTGGGCATCATTTCATTAATCAAACTCTTTAGATAAGGTCATTCAGCCAATTTCAAGCCTATAAATATCACATTGTAGATAAGAGCAGGGAGCAAGGGTTGAAAAGCCAGAGATTGTAGACATGATTCCCAAACCGACCAAATAAAAGATTTAATATTGTAATTACCCTTGATAAATTTTGCGGTTGTGGTTTTCTTGCCTTTAAAAGGATGTAACATCTGCTTCTCAGAGTCTAGGAAACATTTTAGATGGAATGGAGTATGGTAGTTGCTTAGCATAATGCCTGGCACATAGTAAATACTCAATGGCTAGCTTCCTAATTGTGTTATTAGGGAAACACTAGATGCAACAAACCTAAGATTTTCATGCTGTATAACATGTTGTATAACATGTGGGCTGTTTTGGTTGGCAGGTAGCTTTCTTCCATGTTGTGGTTCATGGACCCAGGTTCTTTTCATTTGTGAGCTCGGCCACAGACCTCAGTGTCTTCTTTATCTACCTAGAAGACTATGTAGAGAAGGCATACCCAGTTCATAACCACCATCTCCTAGAAATGAAGTTAATCACTTCAACTCACATTCCATTGGGGAGTACTAATCATATAGCCTCAGCTAGCTGCAAAGAGGGCTCAGGATTCCTAGCTGGCTGGCCACTTCCCAGTGTTAACTCAGTACTTGGGAAATGAGGGCACACAATTCTGGTGAACAGCTCACCACCTCTGCGACAATTGCCACAGTCACTGTTATCAATATTCCCTTATTAAAGCACGTGGCTCATGTCCTTCTCATCGAGCAATGTCTGTCAGCAACAATGACAAAAGAACTACCTGACTTTTCACCATCATTTCTACATACTAAAAGGTTTTCAAGCATCATAAAATTATAAAAACCCATAAAAAATAATACACACAAAAAACCATAAAAGAGCCTGAATAATTCAGGCATATACTCCCTGACGTGTCTGGAGTTGTCCTGAATTTCAGTGACTGGCTGAGGTATCTCATAGCCTGGTTGTTCTGATAGGCAAAAGTATGACAAGTTGGTCAGTGGTACCTCAATCCTATGCACAGAGAGAACTTTATTTGATCTATGGTTAAACAAAAAACACAAATCATTTTAATCCACATTGTTAATTTAAAACAACCTTTTAGATCTATTAGTTGCTTTCCCTATCTTAGTATATACCTTTATTTTTTTTTCCATCTTTAGCATATTAAGATATTCCTACATACATCATTATAATCATTTATTACCATATAAATGTATATATATATTCAGGATTTAGAATACTCAGAAATGTATAAAGAAAAAAGCAAATCATTGCCAATAATCCTCAGCTAGAGATAATAATAGTTTACATTTTGATTTATTTGCAATATTTTTTATTATTAATGGCTAGATTACATTATTTGGTAAACATGTAAATATATCTGTGTTCATTCAGGCATTCTTATTATTGGATGCATGTCCATATGGTTCTTGTTGCATGTGCCCCAGTACACTTTGCTGCAATCTCAGTGAGCAACTGATCTTTCAATTTTGCATACTTATTTACTTTGCATAGTTGTTAATTGAGTGTACTTTGAGTATTAGGTGACATGAAATTGAGCATGATTAATTATAACGCACTGAGCTATGCTAAAGGCATGTGATCAACATGCTTATGCCTGGTTCCTGCTTCCCCAAACATTGTCTCTATATTGTTTTCATGTAAATGTTAACAGTCCTAGAGAGTCCAGTGTTGAAAACATACTAAGGGTTAAAAATAGGATCAAAGGCAAGCCAGATAAGGAAGAAAGTCACAAAGGATTAACATGTAACTGAGTAGAGTGCTCAGAAGAGGGAGAGGGAAGGGCAGTGGGCAGCAGTGGCGGCCCATGTATTTGGCCTTGGTGTTGGCACATAGGACGTGAATCCCATTTGACAGAATCCTCTTCTTCTCAATGTATTCACTGCCTAGCTACTTCTTTCCCGCTCAACAAGATCCTCCTAAGCCGAAACCTAAAATACACATCCCTGTAATAGGTGGGTGGAATTCTAAAAGTGTTCCCCCACAATTTCTGCCCTCTGGTTACTCAGTCAAACACTAATGGAGGTATTGCTTGAAAGAACCTTTCCAGTGGAATTAAAGTTACTAATCATCTGATCTTAACATAGAAAGTTTATGTTGAGTTATATGGGTGGCCTCCGTATAATCACAGAACTCGTAGGACTACTGTGAGCATTGAATAGGCCCATAGTCTTTTGATAATGGTTCATGTCTTGTCTGACTTTGCATATTCAGTGACTGTTACAGTGCCTGACCCTTGTAGTCATGCAAAACATGATTGCTGATGCAGTGATTGAAGGAACAGTGGTTCTTAGGCTAAGGCAGTTAGCTGGATCAAAATGTTTACTCACAAAAACTGGATAACTGTTTTCTTTTTGCCAGTTTATAGAAAAGGTGCAGTGATTAAAAAGTTCCACTTTGAAGTTTGATACCATAAATTATTTTTCAGACTTTTACCACTTGCTTTTGCTTGCTTTCGAGGAAGAGCTAATCCATAAAAACTGCAAGAGAAAAGTAAGTTATCAACAACTCAAAAACTTAGGAAAAGGCAATATTGCTTTAAAAAAAGTATTTTTTTCATGAACTCATGTTTATACTTGTGAATTTATATTATATACGTATAGCTTAGGCCTGTATTACTAGTTGGTAAAATCACTTCTACTTCACATGATACAAATAGTGCATTGGATTTTATATTGGATTTCATCATGTGCTGTAAATAACACACTGACTCCTTTGCACTCTATTTTCTGAATCAGGTGAAGGGTCTGTGTTCCATGAATTCATGAATTTGGGGTCATTTGTTTAATGGTTTGCCATTTCTGTTTAACGTGATACACAGCAGAAAAGAAGCAGGCTCATGTTTGAGATAAAGAGGTTCATTAGATCTCATTCGTTACCAGACCTACCTAATACATGCATATGAGCTCCTACTTTCTTACAGCATTATTATTAGCGTCTTTTCTCACATGCCACCTACCACTTGTTCTAAGACAAAGCAGCACTTTTAAAACAGTTCACCAGAGTGTTCTGCAGGGCTTTGAGACAAAAAGTGATACATATGGGCATTTCAGCAGGCAGAATGCAGAATGATCAGCAGATGATTTGACTAGAGTTTCTGCCAAAACCTCCACTTTTGTGAAACAGGCCTTTGGGAATCACGATAATAAGGTGTGGTTAGAATTTTGACATCTGCTTTTGCAGATAATCATGGGAAGCTTTAGACCTTACAGTCTCAGCACTGACAGCTTAGTCAAGGAACCCCCATTGACTTGCCTTCCCACTGAACCTTATGCCTTGATGAAAGTAATCAGAGCATTTTATCCTCCAGAGACCTAGGGTTGGCAAACCAAAAAGGTTAGTCTCGAGAAAATGGTATCCTTCACTCTTCAACTTGTCTGTTTCATTGATAGCCAACTTTTCAAATTCTCTCTGAGCCATTAGATGCACGTGGAAAGACGCACAGGGGGAGGCATGCATGTGTGAATTGCTCACCGCCAAACATCCCATATGTTGTGTCATTTTCCTATGGAATGGGGTAGGTAAAAATGAGAATGATTTACTATCATAATAGCCTATTTTAGTAAGGAGCGTATGTTTTAAAAGATCCAGCGGTATTCAGAGTTCTCAGTTTAACATAATTTCAAGTAGCCACGTTGTTTGTCTAAGAAGTCTTGTTTTCTTGTAGAAGGGCTACTTTAGCGTTCTTCACTTTATAACAATTTTGTGGGGGAAAAAAGAGAGTGAAACTTATAAATTTGTTTAAAAATTAGCTAATAGCACTAAAAATGCAAAATTCATTTCATCTCTAATCTCCCAAAGTATCATTCCTCTGTGCATATGTGCTCAGCATTTCGGAAGCACATTACAATTTCAGTTCATGAGAGTGTAGTTGGTAGTGGTTCTCCTGTGAACTGAAGGAGTCGCCCGATTTTTAAGCATGCCTGATTTACTCCTCGGGAGTGATTTGAACAGTGAGACAACCTGGAAGGGTGTATAAAATAATCTTATACTAAACCAGCAGTGATTTTATATTTAGGCATCCTCTTGTTTAATTCTCAAGACAGTCAGATTTTCTAGTACATATTAGTTTCTTGCACAGATGGGCTCTCACTAGGGAGGCTTCCTAAAACTATTTAATGTATATATGCTTTTTAATTGTATCCATACTTTTATGTCTACATATTTATTTTCCCCAGATCAGTCTATTCCAGATGGACAGAAGTAAATAGGGAAAAAAAGTCAAGGTCATCATGATCTTTAATATTTTCTTCTGTATCTCTGATCTGTGTGTTTTCAAAGCAGAATTCTTAGTTTCCTATTTTTTTTTTAAAAAGTATAGTATTTTATTTTATTTCTGTAAGACTAATTTTTATTATGTGTAGTTTTTATATTATGCCCTTTATAACTAATGCTGTTAACTTAATATTCATTTGCTCATTTAGTCATTTATAAAATATTTGAAAGTTTCTGGAGAGCAAGGGCTATATATATATATATACACACACATATATGTATATGTATACACACACATATATATGTATATGTATACATACATATATGTATATGTATACACACATATGTATATGTTTACACACACACACATATATACATATATACATATATATATTTTACTGTTTATTTTTGAGAAAAAGAGTGTGAGCAGGGGGAGGGGCAGAGAGAGAGGGAGACACAGAATATGAAGCAGACTCCAGGCTCCGAGCTGTTAGAACAGAGCCTGACATGGGGCTGGAACTCAAAAACCAAGAGATCATGACCTGAGCTGAACACGTAACCAACTGAGCCACCCAGGTGTCCCAAGGGCAATGAATTTTTAATGCTTGGCACTTAGTTTTTTGAATTAATACTGCATGGCAAATAAGGTGTCTGGGGGGTGGAATTCAGGTTGAATACAATGGGATCTGTAACCTGGAGGAACTGATAGTCTAACGGGGGGAAAGGATATGTTGCATTTGTGCTGGGTCCTGAGCCATAAATAGAATTAAATCAAGTAAAGAAGTGGGCAGCTTCTCAAGCAAAGTACTGTGTACTAATATTTGAAGATCAATCATTTGCCTTTAAATAACCCTATTTGACCATCAGCATTTGTTTTTCGAGATGGCTTCTTCATGTAAGGGGTATAATATACAAGTATTAAGCAGAGATACCCAGTGTAAGATTCCTAACTCATACGGAGCTCCAACCAATGATTTACTTAGCATTGATCTATCCACAAGGTCTAGGGAAGAATCAATATAGCTAACTTTCTGTTTCAAGAGGCAGCTGATGAAATTAAATCCACCTTTTTTTAGGTGGATCTGAGAATGGCTTCAGAGATGAAGTGAAAGAATCCAGCCTGGTATCTGGAGGGGGAGAAGATGTCCATAGAGACTTTTCCAGGACATTTAAAAGGGGGCTATAAATCCAGTAGAATAGTTTGGGAAATTTTATGAGGCAGGAAGGCATAGAACCAGGCTTTAAAGTTTACATCAAATTACCTGACCAATGTGAGCTACTTACATCTTCATATCTGATTTTACTTATTCCTAATTTGGGTTTCTTATAGGCTTGCAGTTCTGTTTCCTCTTTCAATGACTTCGATCATCTTCCATTTAAACATCTAGTAAATGACTTTGGCTTTGCTTTTCTGCTTACCCTTTGCTGCTCATCTTGATTCATTTTTCCTTCTTGTGTTTCTGGTACTGTTTCGGTCTTACTAAATCTTACTGCTTAACTGATTCAAAGGCCCCTTAACTTGATAAAGATAATCTGATAATTGGCAGATGATCGTGGTTCCTAGAGCAACTCAGCCCTAACTGTGCCATTCCTTGCGGCCAGAGGGCCAAGGAACTCCTCCTTAGGCTTGGCCATTTCCTTCTTGACTCTCGTCTTCAGGGGTCAGTGGATAAATAGAAGGGACCAGTAGACTTTAGTGACAAGCCTCTTTCCTCCTGCTGCTCTCTGTTTTGTACATAGCCTCTCCCACCTGCTGTCCATTTTGCTCAAATGTCACCTTCTCAATGAAGCCCATCGTTACCACCCAAGGTACAATTGCAACCATCTCTGTGTTTTGCTACTACCTCCCTCTGGCATTCCCATCTGTCTTACCAGGCTCACTTCTTCTCTTTTTCCATGCCATTTATTATCTTAGAACATAATGTATAACTTAAGTATTATGTTTACTATTTAAATTTTGCTTCTTCCACTAGAATGGAGATACTGTAATTTTCATTTGTTTTCATTGATGCAGCCCGAGAATCTAGAATAGTGCTTTCGCACATAGGTAGTTCTTAATAAATGTTTGCTGAATACATTAGTGAATGACTCTCATGTTCACTTCATTGCTGTAATTAAGAAAGGACTTATTAGGGGCGCCTGGGTGGCGCAGTCGGTTAAGCGTCCGACTTCAGCCAGGTCACGATCTCATGGTCCGTGAGTTCGAGCCCCGCGTCAGGCTCTGGGCTGATGGCTCGGAGCCTGGAGCCTGTTTCCGATTCTGTGTCTCCCTGTCTCTCTGCCCCTCCCCTGTTCATGCTCTGTCTCTCTCTGTCCCAAAAAAAATAAAAAACGAAAAAAAAAGTTGAAAAAAAAGAAAGGACTTATTGTATTCTTAGTATTTATTTCAAATATCTATTTTCTGGGACTATTTCTTTCAATCAGATGTTATTGCAGAAAATGGTATTTCTCTGTACACTATGAAAGGATTAGTTATCACTGTGAAAAAATAAAGATTCGTGACAATGGCTTTGATAAGCTAGAGATGCTAAGAGAATGTTAGATTTGCTTCTGTATAATGGTATAGTCTGGGAAATAAAAGTATTTATCTCAGGCTCATGTTATCATGAGCATGAATTTTATTAACCTTTTTGTGATGTACAAGAGGATGTGACAGCATGCTATAACTGAAAGACAAAAACATCGTCTTGCTGTTCTTTCAGTACAACAACAAAATTCTCAGTAACTTGTAATGCTTAAACGTCTTTTGTGCAAAGGGAGAGGAAGAAAGATTCGGAAGTGTTAAATAGGCAAAGAGAAGCAGTGATGTACTACTATTCTTGAACACTTAAGAACTTAGAAGTGCTGTCAAAATTAACTTGTCTGCATCACTATAAGGGAATGTAGAAAGTGATTTTAGAAAAATTAGATTTATTTTATAAATAAAGATCCAGAGTTTAAATTATTCCTTCTGCATTCTTGGAAACTATGTGCGAGATGAGATGGCTCCAAATGTGTGAAATTCTGGAGTTGCCTGTTTTTAAGAGAATAGCAACCAAGCGTGATTTTTTGACAGAAGGTTCATAGGCCTATTCCAAAAGCTGATTAAATTGCTCGATTAAATGAGAGATGACAAACAGGACCAGCTGTAGACTGAGAATTGGTCCACATCAGCTGTGCACAGAGTGTGAACTGTAAAACTGTCCATCTACGGAAAGTTAAGATGGCCAATCAAAAATAAAAAATTTAATAAAATGGGTAAACCCATTTTCCTGATATCCTAATGCTTTAAAATGTGGCAATGAAAAGATTCTGGAGAAAAACAACTTTGGATTTGGGAATTGGTTAATTTTACATGAAATGTTCTTGCTGATTTTCTTATGCTATTAAGCCACATGAATATCAAGCAAAAATATTATCTCCTCAAATCGTGATTCTCAGTGAGGGGTGTGTAGCAAATCATTCATAGGACTTTGAAAAAAAGACCAAGTCCTGGGTCTACTTCAGATAATGCCAATGTAGATCCCAATGCCTTGTGCTAAGGCTCAGCACCTGTGTGAAAGGAATGTTGCTCAGTTGATTCTGATGCTTGTTGCTAGCTTCTAATTACTACAGAAGGAAATATGTGCAGTAGGAAACAGGTGACGTAATTGTTTCATTTAGGGGTGCCTGGGTGGCTCAGTGGGTTGAGCGTCTGACTTTGGCTCAGGTCATGATCTTATGGTTCATGAGTTCGAGCCCTGCGTTGGGCTGTGTGCTGACAGCTGGGAGCCTGGAGCCTGTTTGAGATTCTGTGTCTCCCTGTCTCACTGCCCTACTTGTGGTCTGTCTCTGTCTCTCAAAAATGAATAAATGTTAGATACATTTAAAAAAACACTCCAGAGATTTACAACCCTTTATCCATATATCCACAATTCTAAAATCTCAAAAGCTTTGAAAGACAAAAACAAACAAACAAACAAACAAACAAAAAAACCAAAGCAGCAGCAGAAGATTTTATAATCTACTTAGTGGCAAAATCTGCCTTTACCCTCATTCAGTTTTTGGCAAAACCACATCTGAACTGACACGAGGCTCTTTGTGCTCCCAATAAGTTTGACAATTCAGGTGTTTGTCACAGAAGCATGAATACATTTTATTATGGAGGTGTTACCTGATACACTGTATAATGTACGATTATATTCCCCATCTAGAATCTGAAGAATTCTAAATCCTAAATCTAGCCCCCATAAATTTTAGATTAAAGATGGTAGACATGTAGTAATGGCTTCAGTTGACATTTTTGTTCTTTCCTGCATAAAATTGATTTGAGTATATTCTACTGCCTGTTGCTAAACTCCATGAGGGCAGGACCTCTGATATGCTCATTTTATACAATAATAACCTTACATTTGGATCATTTAAAATAGTATCTCCTCCAGGGTGCAAGATGATCACATGTCAATTTCATTTCCTCTCCAGCTGTGGGGTCTTCAGTAGCAGAGCTAGGGACATAGCCACACATAGCACCCAAGGTCCCCTGCACCCAGAGAAACAGAACCAACAGGATATATAGGTATAGATAGATAGATATAAGAGGAGACTTATTATAGGAATTGGCTTGTACTATTATGGAAGCTGAGAAGTCCCATGATTTGCTGTCTACAAGCCAGAGAGTCAGGAAAGCTGGTGGTGTAATTCAATCCAAATATGAAGGCCTAAGAACTAGAAGGGGTGTTAAGTTCAAGTCCAAAAGCCTGAGAATGGAGGGGGGTGGTCAATGGTATAAGTCCCATCCAACTCCAAACACCTGAGAACCAGAAGCACCAATGTCTAAGGACAAGAGACTCCAGATCAAGCAAAAAAAGCAAACATGCCCTTCCTCTGCCTTTTTGTTCTATTCAGAGCCTCCAACAGATTGCATGATGCCCAACAATCCAAAGGCAATCTTCTTTACTCACTCTACCAATTTTAATGATAATCTCTTCTGGAAGCACTCTACAGACATATTCATAATGTTTCATCAGCTATTTAGGCATCCCTTAGCCCAGCCAAATTGACACATAAAATTGACCATCACAAGGCCCCACAACAATCTTATGAGAAATGCAGGAGTTACAATCTCAAGTATAAGGTGAACAACCTGTGGGCAAGTCAATGAACTATTACAGAGTCTAGTGTAAGGCCCCGGAGTTCGTTCTCAATATTTGGTAAATTGAACATTGCTTTAAAGTGAGTTAAACTAGCAACTTAATTTTTTTCTATAACTGAAGGAATATATCAGTGTGTCACGGTCAAAAAGCTTTAAAAAGGAAAATATTTAATAAATACATATCAAATGTATAAACATTTTGAAATCCCATGGCTAAACATAAGAGTTAAAGAATGTACATTTTATTTATAGTCAGAGTCAGCTTTAAGCATAAAGATAAATATATAAGGTAATATTGACACTAGTAACAAATAATCTTAGAAGGGTAGACCAGCAATAGGAGTAGATTTGGGAGAGTGCAGGGTGATCACATATCATCTTCATTTCCTCTCCAGCTGTGGGGTCTTCAGTAGAAGAGGTAGGGGACCACACATAGCACCCAAGGTCCCCTGCACCCAAAAGCTTGGCCTCCTGCTTACTGTTGTGACAGAGTTGTCTTTCAGGACATATTGAATGCCCAGCGTTTTCAGTCTTTTCTTATAAGGGAATTGTCATTTTCCAAATGCAAGTACAATTAAAGAAGAGGATGAAGAATACCGTGACCTAGTTTGGCTGTAGTAGTACATTGCTCTGTACAAGTCATGAAACTTCTCTGTGTCCACTTCCTTCACCATTTGTTAAATGAAGATTGTCAAACCTGTCTACCACAGAATGACTACTGGTACACAGGAACTGATGTTTCTAAGAGTGCTTTGAAAATTATTATGTATATTCGTGTAGTGATACATTGGCTGAATGCACTGAGTGAACGAACTATGTTTTCCCCCCAAAATCTGAAAATAGATAATAAATTATAAGTTGGAGTAAAACATTGTTAATACTAATGAAGTAGGCACATAGTAGTACATTGGCCAAGAGTGTGCACTTTGGAGTCGAGCAGTCCTGCATTTAGACTGCATCCAGGTTCAACAGCAAGATGACCTTTCTGACAGCCCAGAGACCAGTGCGGGGCTTGAACTCACAAACTGTGAGATCATGACCAGAGCCGAAGTTGGATGCTTAACCAACTGAGCCACCCAGGCATCCCGTGAAGTAAAAATTTTGATTAGCCTCTTCTCTGCTTCTCATTGATTAAAAGTAGCAATTAGGTATGTGTGGGGAGGGGAAGCATTTCTCAAGTGCAACCAGCTTCTATATGTTCAGATTTAAAAACAAACCAGAGAATCTGTGGGGTTTGTTTGGCTGTGCAGTTTTGAAAATTATTGAATGTCTTTATTCTTTCTAGAATTAATTATTCTAGACATTAATCATGCTTCCCTAGAGATAATGATGGAAACTTGAATTGTTTGTTGACACATCATGTTCTATTCATTGCTAAAATGGGGGCGATAAAAAGGGTTTAAAAACATTGGTCTGTTACTGGGAATGTGGTAAACTGGATAACCAGGAAAAAGCAACAGCAACTAGCACACTACCTCCCAGCACAAAACATCTTAGCTATATAATTAAAAACAAATAAGCAAATAATAAAAACAGAAATCTTTTTAAAACCATAATCTTTTTTAGGGAAGTAAAGAATATCCTGAGACCAAAAATAAAATGTGACTCAAACCCATTGTAGGGAGTGGGTCATTGACAGGCCTAATAGCGTCTGCTAGATGTTAGTCACTGAGAACTCTTGTTATATATACTTGTGTGAGAGGAAGGAGGCAAAATTGAGGGCTCAGGTAAGATATGTGGTCAAATCATAAGTAGTAAACATAAAGCCAGGAATCCTGAAAAACTACATTCTCAGTAGACTGTTGACTGGAAAAAAATTTCCCCAGATAGGGAAGCACCTTTGAAACTTGGTTGTCTTGTCCTAGGTTCTGGAGAGAGGAGAAAAATGAAGTCCCCTCTGAGAACTCTGACCGTAAGGTGTGCCTCAAGTGGGTGGATGGCCCAAATTCTCACTACCTGCAGATTTTTAAAAACCCCACACCAAGAATTTATTTTAAAGTGTTCCCAGATTGGAAGTTTCTTTAGGTCCCTTCACAGAACCAAGCTTCGATTCTCCATGGAGGAGCACATTAACAAATCAGTCCTTAAACATCTCCACAAATCAAATGCCAGTAAACATAACCGCATAATAAAAAATTACAAAACACGCAAGAAATAAGTATCATGAGTAATAGCAGTAAATACAACTGACAGAATTAGATCTACATAGGTTTCAGTTCTTAGAATTATCCATACAGAAGATAAAATAGTATTTTCAAATAATGTATTCAAATAAATAAAGAGGGAATTGAAAACCTATGTAAGGAATGAAAGAATGGGTCATTTGAAAATGATCCCCCAAGAAACTTTTAGAAATAAAACTATATAATGCAGAGTTTAGTTGTTGCTTTGAAGAGTATATTAGAGAGAATTGGTAAAGTCTAAAGTAAATCTGAAATACATTTTTCTAGAATGATGTACAAGAAATAGAAAATGCATAAAAGAAGGTAAGAAACATGAAGCGAGAAGTTCTGTGCATCTCATCAAAGTTCCAGAAGGTGAAAATAGGATGGGAGAGAAGCAATATAGAAGAAAAAAAAAAGGCTTAGATTTTTCCTTAACCGTTGAAATGCCTGAATCTTCATCTTCCAAAGGTATAATAAATTCAGAACAGGAAAAAAGAAGTCATACCTAGACAAATGGGGGTGAATCTACGTATCATCAAAGGAAAAATAAGTTTAAAGGTAACGAGAGCAAAACCACCAACTAGTAACAATGGAGGCCAGGAGAATAATACCTCCCGTGCTCTAAAAGAAAATTATCTTGGAATAATAAACTCCATGAAAATTCTTTTGCAATAACAAGAGCCAAGTAGTAATTTCCCCAAAAAGTAAAGGAAGCTTTATCCCTAACAGACCCTCACTGAAGAAACTTCTCAAGGCAACATTATAAAAAAAAAATCATAAAAAGGCAATCTGAGATTCAAGGAGGGATCTGTGAACAAACAATATTTCATATATTTTTAAATATAAGCAAAAATTACTATATGAAACAGTAAACTTCATGCCTTATTTTTAAAAATAAGCAAGTGTTAGTAAAAGCCAAATGGAACTAAAATTCTGGGAAAATGTGCATTTAAGTTGGGAAGGGTTGATCAGAGTTCAGTCACTCTGAGTTCTGTGAACTGTTTGGGTGTAGAGTGGTGCTATTAATTAAGTAGATTTTACTAATTTATGTATGCAGAGAAAAATTCTTAAGGCAACTTCCTAGTGAATAGAAATGAAGATTTTAGCATCCGAAACAATAGAGAAGAGCAGAATGAAACACAAATAAAAAAATCAATATGAAAGAAGGAAAACTGAAAGAAAAAAGAAAAGTCTCAGCAACAGATGATATAAAATGAAGTGGCAGAAATAAATTATTTTTGTAAGCACAATTACTGTAACCTTCCTGTCAAAGTACAGAGATGGACAGATTAGCTTTAAAGCAATTCCATTTCCCTGCTTTATATTAATTTTCTATTGCTTTATAACAAGTTACCACAAACTTAGCTTAAAACAAGATCCGCTCTTTAGCTCACTGGTCTGAAGTCAGAAATCTTTGTGGACTGTGCTGGGTTCTCTGCTTAGGATCTCCTAAGTCTGATGGGGCACCTGGGTGGCTCAGTTGATTGAGCATCCCAGTCTTGATTTGGGCTCAGGTCATGATCTCGCAGTTCATGGGATTGAGCCTTGCATTGGGCTATGCCCTGACAGCATGGAGGCTGCTTAGGATTCTCTCTCTCTTCTTTCTCTGCCCCTCATCCCTCTCAAAATATGTAAGTAAACATGTTTTTTAAAAAGGATCTCATAAGTCTGAAATCAAGCTATTGGCCTTACTGCTTCTTATGTGGAGGGTTTGGAGAAGAACACATTTCTGAGCTCATTCAGCTTGTTGGCAAAATTCAGTTCCTTTGGTTTGTAGGGCTGAGATCCCTATTTGCTTGCCCTGGCCACTCTTATGTCCTCTCAAATGGCCCCTTCCATCTCAGAAGAGGAGACCACCCCTTGCAATGAATCTCCCTCAGGCTTTAAATATACCTGATTCTCCTGTTACTTTTAAACAGCTCACATGATTAAATCTGGGATACCCAATAATGTTATTTTTGTTATAAAACATAATCATGGGAATATAGCTCATTGTAGTTGTGAGTTCCACCCAGATCTAAAAGGGAAAGGGCAAGGAACATTGAGGATTATTCTTTGAATTCTGCCTGCCACATGCTGTCTTCAGGAGTCATGCCCAAAACATGAAGAGAGAGAAATTTTAAAAGTAAAAGAATGGAAAACATACACCAGGAAAATACTATCAAAAACAAAATTGATGTAGTTATATTGTTATGAAGCAAAATGGATTTGGGGGGGGGGGAGCAAAGCATTTTTAGGGTTAAAGAGAATTAATACATTATGATGAAAAGAATCAGTTCAGCAGGAAGGAGTATAACAATTTTAAACTTATATAAACCCTGTCATAAGCCTTCAAAATTTATAAAGGATGAGTTGACAGAATTTGATATTTGATAAATCCACCATCATAGTGTTTGTGTTAAAAAAAAGAAGAAAGGGGCACCTGCGTGGCTCAGTCAGTTGAGTGTTAGACTCTTGATTTTAACCCAGGCTGTGATCTCATGGTTTGTAGGTTTGTCCCTGCATCAGGCTTTGCACTGACAGTGTGGAGCCTGTTGGGATTCTCTCTCTCCCTCTCTCTCTGCCCCTTCCTGCTTCATGCTCTCTCTCAAAATAAGTAAATAAACATTTAAAAAAAAGAAGAAGAAATAGCAAAAATGAATGAGATAAGCTTTCAGCATTAAGAACTTAGGGGGGGAAAATCCAGGAGAATCAGTCAAGAGGTAGAAGGAAGCATGTAAAGATAGCAGAAATTAATATAATAAAAATAAAGTTATTATAGAGAGGATTAACATTTTAAAAATTTGGAAAGCCTAAAAAAATTGACAAAACTTTATAAGATCAATCAAGGTTGAAAAATCATAAACAAAAGAAACTATCAATAGAGATGCACTAGAGATCAAAGATATAACTATATGCTTCACTCTAGTTAAAGCTCAGAAAACTGCTATGCAAAAAGCATACTGTATTCTGTTTACCTATAAATATAAGATATATATGTATATATCACTAATTAATATTTTATTGTACTTATGGTTATATCCAGATGAGACCACAAGGAAAAGCAGGAAAATGGGAGTTTTAAATACAGGATTCAGAATTGTGGTTACCTCTTGTAGAGGTGGACAGGGTAATTTTCTTGGGGACAAATAACAGAGGACTTTTAAAGGCCTTTGATTTTGTTCTCCCTTTTTTCCAAGGTAGGTAGTGGGAACATACTCAATTTATTTTTATTCTTGGGGCACCTGGTGGCTCAGCCTGTTATGCGTCCAACTCTTTTTTTTAAATTGTTTTAAAATGTTTATTTTTGAGAGAGAGAGGGACAAGGAGGGAGGGAGAATGAGTGGGGGAGGGGCAGTGAGAGAGGGAGACACAGAATCAGAAGCAGGCTCCAGGCTCCAAGCTGTCAGCACAGAGCCCGATGCAGGGCTTGAATCACAAATGAGGAGATCATGACCTGAGCCAAAATCAGACGCCTAACTGACTGAGCCACCCAGGTGCCCTATGTCCAACTCTTGATTTTGGTGCAGGTGGTGATCTGACTGTGAGATCGAGCCCCTTGTGGGGCTCTGTGCTTACAGTGCAGAGCCTGCTTAGGCAGGCTCTCCCTCTCTCTCAGTCCCTCCCCCTACTCATGTGCACTCTCTCTCAAATAAACATTTAAAAACACAATTTATTTTTATTCTTTATTCCCTACATGTACATTCTGTGCTCTTTGATATATATAACATTTTTAATAACTTCAATGAAAACATCTTGAATATGTAGCTACATCTGATATATTAACAAAAACAAAAGAAAAGTTTGATTAAGACACACTTACTGGGTTTAATTTTTAAAACACATGCATGACCAAAAACCATTATTTTACTTGTATTTGAAATGAGAATATGAAGTTTTATTTTCAGACACCTTGATAAGTAGGATTTCTCATTGCACAGATACACATTCAGGTTATTGCTTTCAAATTTCTAAGCTTGTTATTATATCACCGAAATATTCAGTGCATAACATTACAATTATATCTGTCTTCAGGCAACAGTACAACATAGAATAACACTTGCTTAAACTTATAAGCCATGTCACTTGGTGGTCGCCTTTCTTTATAATTCCTCAAATTCTGAAAGTGTAACAAAGGTGGTATTTCAGATGGATGACAATCACCCTTTTCTTGGATTTACTAACAGTAGGAATGGCAACCCAGTTGCCAATGAATTTCTTTTCATTAAACTGACCTGTATAGCTTTGAATTTGTTAGCTTGTAGAATCATCTGAAACATTTTGAGAAGTGGTATTATATAAGCATTAGGCTATATATATATATTATATATATAACCATTAGGTTAATGTATATATTATATAAGCATTAGACTATATACTGATGCTGGGTTTGGGAGACTGAGCCAACTCTTTTGCCTTTATCATTAAGGCGGGCATATATTAGGCATTTCATTCAGAAAACTGGAATGCTGGGATCCTTAACATGAGATTGAGTTTCCTTTTTTTTTTTTTTAAGTAGATACTCTTTTATTTATTTTCTTAAATTTACATGCAAATTAGTTAGCATATAGTGCAACAATGATTTCAGGAGTAGATTCCTTAGTGCCCCTTATCCATTTAGCCCGTCCCCCCTCCCACAACCCCTCCTGTAACCCTGTTTGTTCTCCATATCTATGAGTCTCTTGTTTTGGCCCCCTCCCTGTTTTTATATTATTTTTGTTTCCCTTCCCTTATGTTCATCTGGTTTGTCTCTTAAAGTCCTCATATAAGTGAAGTCATATGATTTTTGTCTTTCTCTGACTAATTTCACTTAGCATAATACCCACCAGCTCTATCCATGTAGTTGCAAATGGCAAGATTTCATTCTTTTGGATTGCTGAGTAATACTCCATTGTGTATGTGTGTGTGTGTGTATACACACACACACACACACACCACATCTTCTTTATCCATTCCTTCATTGATGGACATTTGGGCTCTTTCCATACTTTGGCTATTGTTGATAGTGCTACTATAAACACGGGGGGTGCATGTGTCCCTTTGAAACAGCACACCTGTGTCCCTTGGATAAATGCCTAGTCGTGCAATTGCTGGGTCGTAGGGTAGTTCTATTTTTAGATTTTTGAGGAACCTCCATACTGTTTTCCAGAGTGGCTGCACCAGTGTGCATTCCCACCAACAATGCAAAAGAGATCTTCTTTCTCCGCATCCGTGCTGACATCTGTTGTCACCGGAGTCGTTCATGTTAGCCATTCTGAAAGGTGTAAGGTGGTATCTCATTGTGGTTTTGATTTGTATTTCCCTGGTGAAGAGTGAAGTTGAGCATATTTTCATGTGTCAGTTGGCCATCTAGATGTCTTCTTTGGAGAAGTGTCTATTCATGTCTTTTGCCCGTTTCATTAATGGATTATTTGGTTTTTTTGGGTGTTGAGTTCGATAAGATCTTTACAGATTTTGGATACTAACCCAGTATCTGATATGTCGTTTGCAAATATCTTCTCCCATTCTGTTGATTGCCTTTTAGTTTTGCTGATTCTTTCCTTTGCTGTGCAGAAGTTTTTTATTTTGATGAGGTCCTAGTAGTTCATTTTTGCTTTTGTTTCCCTTGCCTCTGGAGATGTGTTGAGCAAGAAGTTGCTGTGGCCAGGATCAAAGAGGTTTTTGCCTGCTTTCTCCTGGAGGATTTTGATGGCTTCCTGTCTTACATTTAGGTTTTCCATCCATCTTGAGTTTATTTTTGTGTATGGTATAATGGTCCAGGTTCATTCTTCTGCAGGTCACTGTCCAGTTTTCCCAGCACCACTTGCTGAAGAGACTGTCTTTATTCCGTTGGATATTCTTTCCTGCTTTGTCAAAAACTGGTTGGCCATACGTTCATGAGTCCATTTCTGGGTTCTCTTTTCTGTTCCATTGATCTAAGTGACTGTTCTTGTGCCAGTACCATACTGTCTTGATGATTACAGCTTTGTAGTATAGCTTGAAGTCTGGGATTGTGATGCCTCCTGCTTTGGTTTTCTTTTCAAGATTGCTTTGCCTATTCGGGGTCTTTTCTGGTTCCATACAAATTTTAGAATTATTTGTTCTAGCTCTGTGAAGAATGCTGGTGTTATTTTGAGAGGGATTGCATTGCATATGTAGATTGCTTTGGGTAGTATCAACATTTTAACACTATTTGTTCTTCCTATTCAGGAGCATGGAATCTTTTTCCATTTTTTGGTGTCTTCTTCAAATTCTTTCATCAGCTTTCTATAGTTTCCAGCATATAGATTTTTCACCTTTTTGGTTAGATTTATTCCTAAGTATTTTATTTTTTTTGTGCAATTATAAATAAGATCGATTCCTTGTTTTCTCTTTCTGTTGTTTCATTGTTGGTGTATAGGAATGCAACCGATTTCTGTGCATTGATTTTATATCCTGCAACTTTGCTGAATTCATGAATCAATTCTAGCAGTTTTTTGGTGGAATCTTTAGGGTTTTCCATATAGAGTATCATGTCATCTGTGAAGAGTGAGAGGTTGCCCTCCTCCTGGCCGATTTGGATGCCTTTTATTTCTTTATGTTGTCTGATTGCAGAGGCTAAGACTTCTAATACTATGTTGAATAACACTGTCAAGAGTAGACATCACTGTCTTGTTCCTGACCTTAGGGGAAAGCTCTCAGTTTTCTCCCGTTGAGGATGATATTAGTGTTGGGTCGTTCACATATGGCTTTTATGATCTTGAGGTATGTTCCTTCTATCCCTACTTTCTTGAAGGTTTTTATCAAGAAGGGATGCTGTATATTGTCAAATGCTTTCTCTGCATCTATTGAGAGGATCATATGGTTCTTGTCCTTTCTTTTATTGATGCGATGAATCACGTTAATTGTTTTGCAGATATAGAACCAGCCCTGCATCCCAGGTATAAATCCTGCTTGGTCGTGGTGAATAGGTTTTTTAATGTATTGATGGATCCTGTTGGCTAATATCTTGTTGAGGATTTTTGTATCCATGCTCATCAGGGAAATTTGTCTATAGTTCTCCTTTTTAGTGGGGTCTCTGGTTTTGGAATCAAGGTAATTCTGGCTTCATAGAAAGAGTTTGGAAGTTTTCCTTCCGTTTCTATTTTTTGGAACAGCTTCAAGAGAATAGGTGTTAACTCTTCCTTAAATGTTTGGTAGAATTCCCCTGGAAAGCCATCTGGCCCTGGACTCTTGTTTTTTGGGACATTTTTGATTACTAATTCGATTTCCTTACTGGTTATGGGTCTGTTCAAATTTTCTATTTCTTGCTGTTTCAGTTTTGGTAGTGTATATGTATCTAGGAATTTGCCCATTTCTTTCAGATTGCCCATTTTACTGGCATATAATTGCTCATAATATTCTCTTATTATTGTTTTTATTTCTGCTGTGTTGGTTGTGATCTCTCCTCTTTCATTCTTGATTTATGTATTTGGGTCCTTTCCTTTTTCTTTTTGATCCAGCTGGCTAGTGGTTTATCAGTTTTGTTAATTCTTTCAAAGACCTGCTTCTGGTTTCATTGATCTGTTCTACTGTTTTTGTTTTTGTTTTTTGTTTTTTGTTTTTTTTTTTTGGTTTTGATAGCATTAATTTCTGCTCTAATCTTTATTATTTCCTGTCTTCTGCTGTGTTTGGGTTTTATTTGCTGTTCTTTTTCCAGCTCCTTAAGGCGTAAGGCTAGGTTGTTTATCTGAGATCTTTCTTCCTTCTTTAGAAAGGCCTGGATTGCTATATACTTTCCTTTTATGACCACCTTTGCTGCATCCCAGAGGTTTTGGGTTGTGGTGTTATCATTTTCATTGACCGCCATATACTTTTTAATTTCCTCTTTAACTGCTTAGTTAGCCCATTCATTCTTTAGTAGGATGTTCTTCAGTCTCCAAGTATTTGTTACCTTTCCAAAT
The DNA here is from genome assembly GCF_027475565.1 of Acinonyx jubatus. NCBI lineage: Eukaryota > Metazoa > Chordata > Mammalia > Carnivora > Felidae > Acinonyx > Acinonyx jubatus. The sequence continues at coordinate 70,070,630 of NC_069387.1, forward strand.
TTTTTCTTGTGATTGATTTCGAGTTTCATAGCGTTGTGGTCTGAAAATATGCATGGTATGATCTCGATCTCTTTGTACTTACTTAGGGCTGATTTGTGTCCCAGTATATGGTCTATTCTGGAGAACGTTCGATATATACTGGAGAAGAATGTATTTTCTGCTGCTTTAGGATGCAATGTTCTGAGTATATCTGTTAAGTCCATCTGGTCCAGTGTGTCATTCAAAGCCATTGTTTCCTTGTTGATGTTTTGATTAGATGATCTGTCCATTGCTGTGAGTGGGGTGTTGAAGTCTTCTACTATTATGGTATTACTATCGATGAGTTTCTTTATGTTTGTGGTTAATTGACTTATATATTTGGCTGTTCCACATTTGGCGCATAAGTGTTTACAATTGGTAGGTCTTCTTGGTGGCTAGACCTCTTGATTATGATACAATGCTCTTCTGCATCTCTTGATACAGTCTTTATCTTAAAGTCTAGATTGTCTGATATAAGTATGGCTACTCCGGGTTTCTTTTGTTGACCATTAGCATGATAGATGGTTCTCCATCCCCTTATTTTCAATCTTAATGTGTCTTTAGGTCTAAAGCGGGTCTCTTGTGAACAGCATATAAGTGGATCTTGTTTTCTTATCCATTCTGTTACCCTGTGTTTTTTGATTGGAACATTGAGTCCATTGACATTTAGAGTGAGTACTGAAAGATATGAATTTATTGCCATTATGATGTTTATAGAGTTGGAGTTTCTGGTGGTGTTCTCTGGTCCTTTCTAATCTTTGTTGCTTTTCTCCCCTGAGAGAGTCCCCCTTGAAATTTCTCGCAGGGCTGGTTTAGTGGTCACAAAGTCCTTTAATTTTTGTCTGGGAACCTTTTTAACTCTCCTATTTTGAATGACAGCCTTTCTGGATAAAGAATTCTTGGCTGCATATTTTTCTGATTCAGCACACTGAATATATCCTGCCACTCCTTTCTGGCCTGACAAGTTTCTGTGGATAGGTCTGCTGTGAACCTGATCTGTCTTCCCTTGTAGGTTAGGGATTTTTTTTCCCTTGCTGCTTTCATTGTTCTCTCCTTGTCTGAGTATTTTGTGAATTTGACTATGATATGCCCTGTTGATGGTCGGTTTTTGTTGAGTCTAATGGGGTCCTCTGTGCTTCCTGGATTTTGGTGTGTCTTTCCCCAGGTTAGGAAAGTTTTCGTCTATGATTTGCTCACATAACTCTTCTATTTCTCTTCCTCTTTTGGGACCCCTATGCTTCTGATGTTGTTCCTTTTCAATGAGTCACTGATATCTCTAATTCTTAAATCGTGCTCTTTTGCCTTGATCTCCCTCTTTTTTTCTGCTTCGTTATACTCCATAAGTTTGTCCTCTATATCACTGATTCTCTGTTCTGCCTCATCCATCCTTGCTGCCGCAGCATCCATCCGTGGTTGCAGCTCAGTTATAGCATTTAATTTCTATTCAATTTCATTCTATTTTTTACTTCTTTTATCTGCACAGATAGGGATTCTAATCTATTTTTGACTCAAGCTAGTATTCTTATTATCATGATTCTAAATTCTGTTTCAGACATCTTGCCTGTATCTGTGTTGGTTAAATCCCAGGGTGTCGTTTCTTTGTGTTCTTTCTTTTGGGGTGAATTCCTTCGTTTCATCATTTTGAAGGGAGAAAAGGAATTAATGAGGTAGAAAAATTTAAATTAAAAAATTACAGTTAACAAAATATTAAAATTAAAAAATTAGAAACACACACAAAAATCGAATAGATGATGCTAGATCCTAGGTGTGTTTTGTTCTCGGTGTTGAAAGTGGTTTGATAGATTAGAGACAAAAACAGGGGCAGGGGAAAGGAAATTGTTTGAGAATTAAAAAAAATGAAGACACTGAAGTAGACTATAATGAAATGATGGGAGTAAAATAGAACTTGAAAAAATTTACAGAAAATAAAGAATATAGTAGAAAAAAATTAAGGAAAAATATTTTTAATAAAAATTAAAAATAAAAATGATGTTTTTCTCTTTCTGTGTTCAAGAAAAAGAAAAGAAATGAAAAAGAGAAAAAAAGAAAAAGAAAAAGGAAATCATTTTAAATTTGAAAATGAATATACTGTAGTAGACTAATATAAAATGATGGAAGTAAAATAGAATTTGAAAAAATTTACACAAAAGTAAAAAATATAGTAAAAAATTATAAATATTTTAATAAAAATTGAAAACAAAAGTGAATTTTCTCTCTTTCTGTATTCAAGAAAAAGATGTGAAAAAGAGAAAAAAAAGAAAGAAAATTGAATAGATGTACCTGCTAACAGACTGAAATATGACTGAAATTACTTCATTTTCCCTTAGAAGTCAAACTATGAAGCACTTTATAGTCCATAAACTAAGCAGGCGGTGAGACTTGTGCTCTTGAAGAATGAGGTTGGCCCAGTTGGGCGGGGCTTAGTGTAACGGCTCTGTTCTCCACTAGATGGCGCTGCTAGCCTACTGGAGTGAATTGTGGAGTTTGTAGGTGCGTATGTGTATGCGCGTGAGTGGTGAAAATGGCGCCACCCAGCTACCCAGTCTGTTCTCCCAGATAAGCAGTCGCGCACCTGTCCTCTGTCTTCAGCTTTCGTCCAGTCCCTGCTTTCTCACTCTCCGTGATCAAGCCCCAGGCAGTACCTCTCTCCTGAGTTTTGTCTCGGATGCGGCTGTTTTACCTGGCCCCTTACTTCTGAAGGTTCTGAAGGACTGGGGCTTTGACCTGTTCCGCCCCTCTGCAGCAGCGGGGGGGGGGTGTCTCACCGAGCAATGGCTAAATGAGCAATGGCGGAATGTCTGGTGCACCCAGCAACACTAGTTGGACCCTGCTGCTGCCGGCGCCCTGAGACTGCGGCCAGGTGCCAGCCTGCCACAGAAAAATTTTGTCAGATAGTGCAGCAGCTGCATTTCAGGGATTATGGAAAATCACAACACACATTTGGCACCATGCTTCACCTTTAATGACCTTGTTCCAGCACCAGTGAATGTGGCCATTTTCTGGGGTCTGCTGGGACCAGGTGGCTTCAGCAGTCTCTATCAAATGTCCTTCCAGCAGTGGAACTGCTTTTCCCCTTGTGGCTGAAGAACCTCCCAGACCCCACCCTGTTCCTGGAGATTTGCCCTTCCCACCAGGGCACTGCCAGGTATGGAGCTTTGGAGTTGCAGACTCTGCAGTCCCCCTGTTTACACTCTTTTGGAATTTAAGCCCTTTTCTTCCTCCTTCTCCCTTTTTAGTTTAGTCCCTGTAGCTGTTTCCAATTTTCCACTTTCTCTCCAGCTGCTTTTGGGGCAGGGTGCTTTTCCTGTATTTCCCCCCCACCCCTGCCTTCTCTGTTCTCTGTCTGCCTGTAAAAGCACTTCCCTGCTCACCGTGGCTTCTTGCTCTCCATGTTCACCTCTCCGCAGTGCATACCTACTGAGTGCTTTGTTTCAGTTTGTGCAGATTGTTGTGTTAATCCTCAGACAGTTTTCTAGATGTGCAGGATGGTTTAGTGTTGGTCTGGCTGTATTTCATGGATGTGAGACACACAAAAAACTTCCATGCTGTTCCACCATCTTGGCTCCCCAAGATTGAGTTTCCTTTTGAGATGTTTGCCCTTTCTGTGTTCCAAGGGCTCCTTGGTGGATAACGGTTCTTTTAGTTAAATTTCTAAAAACATCCTTTATAGATTTCCCTGTTGGTTCTCCATTCATATATACTGTCACAAAGTCATCATATATGGTATATTTTTATAATTCATTTCTCTAGTAATAGTCATTTATGTTAACAAGGTAGAGAAGGTATGCATGCTGAAAATCCTCATTCTTTCAAGCCAAAAACCAAAAGTAAGTTCTCAGCCATGTAATATTGGGCTACTGTCATTTTGTAATTTGGCCACCCAAGAAGAATAGCATGTCAGAAGGTGGTGTAAATAAATATTTTTCTGCTGGCTTTTTGCTCAGCAAAATCAGTAGTCTCTTTCTTTCTATTTATTCTAATTATAGTTCAATGTGGTGTAAAGCAAATTGTACTGGGGGATGTTGTAGTTATTTTGCATTTGTTAACACACCATTTGGAACTCTGCAGACCTTGCCTGGGAAGGTACTTTTTGATTGTGTATATTTCTGTATTCAGGTGATTCAGGTATCTTTTTCTAAATGCTTCTATATTCTGAGACATGCCCAATTTCCTTACTTAATAATAAAACAGTCCATGACTCATTGTAAATCAGTAGGGATCCAGCAATAAGGTGCAATACATCACAAAAGCAGTGCAGGCTATCATTGGAGATAATAAGCAGGTGCATTAATATTCATGCTTTATGAAACCCTGGTTGTGCTTCTAAAAAGCTGTAGAATACATTCCAGGTTTAGTGTTCACCAGTTGATGTTTGCCAGTGATTTTCAGATACTTCTTGTAGCAATTCTTTCACGCCATATCTAGGTAATTTAGAAAACGTTCCTCCATGGTTTCCATTTACTTAATTGTATACTTAGCTAATATTCCTCACTGAATATGCATAATCCTTTCTGGTTGGACCTTGGGTCTTTCTCTGTCTCAGTGGGAAGTGCTGTTGTGTACGACTGATTGTATATGCATGCCTGTGTATGTGGTATGGTGTGTCTCTTGGGGGCTAGGGGTCAGCAAAAGGGAACAAACAACACGCATTGTCCTATGCAGTACAATATTTCCCTATTGTGAAAGAAATGCAATTTAAATTTTGTTTTTCCTTAGATTGACTTAAGCAGAGGATAAGAAAATAATGCTATGCTCTTAGGGATGCAAAGGTCCCAACCTGTAAGGATTCAGAGGCTGGGCACTGTCCCAACTCCAGATGCCACTATACCCCATTCTCCCCCAGAACTGTTCAATAAATTAACACCAAATATAAGGCATATGGAAGTGTACTGCTTTCTAGTCTTTAAAATATCTGATTCATATGTGTCTTTCTTTAGTTAATCTACAAATGTATTTACAATAAAGCAGATATGTTGTGCACATGGACAATGGGAGCAAGTATGCATCTTAGGCTTAATATTCCTCTTGTTTGAAATTATCTTTGATTTCTTTATTTTTCCTGGAGTTGACAAAGATGACCTCTACCTCTTTTTAGAATTTAACTGTAAATGCCCTGTGTTTTCCTAGCTTTCCAGGCAGTGAAGGGATGGGATTGGAAGGAAAGGGAGTACTCTACCATTCATGTCCTCCTCCTCCTCCTCCCACCACTACCATCACCATTTTTGTTAGCACCATCATCAACACTAATTGCTAGAGAGGCTTTAAAAGCAGAACAAGGAAAGAGCTACTTGGAATGTGCTATTTTTTCTAGCCTTCCTCACTGGTCTCTTCTGTATTCCATGTTCTTCTTGATTCCCTTTTGTTCATTCATTCACCATGTATCCTTTTTTTCATCCACCCATTCAGTAAATGTTGACTGAGAGTTTACAGTCTACTATATACAATGTTAGATCATGGGGACACTGTGTGAACAAAATGGACAAGATGCTTGCAGTGATGGAGGTTATACTCTGGGGGTGAGTATATTAGCAGGGTTAATTCAGCTACTTTAGATCTTTGCATTTTACAGAATCTCAGTTTATGTTCAGGATATAGCTACTAAAATTTGGAACTTTTAATTTCTCCCTATTTTATATGAATGATTTATACAATATTAGCCTTTGTTTTTATATCACGTCAGGCTTTTGATGCACGGAGCTACAGTTTCAGGAATACAGTGAAGTTTCCTTGACATAGTCTCTTAGAAATCTCTGAATTCCTCAATTCCAGCAGGCCTTTTGCACTGCTGTTTGGTGACAGACTATATTTGCATTATAAGATGCCAAGAGTCCATAAGAAAAAGGTAGCCTCCCAAACAAGATATGAGAAAAAAAATCACCGGAAACCTCATTTATGATTACTTGTTGGGTTTGTTACTGTGTGAGCACTCTGAAAAAGATGGCCCTTCCATCCCAAATTTATTCAGATGCCAAGAATGAAGATGTCACATTTGCACCAAGAAGATATGAAAAGGTTTATTCCTCATATAGTGAACTTTCTGGGGAGAGCAGGATGGCTCTCAAAGAGATCCAGAAGTGCTTGAAAAGAGTCAGGTAAAGAGACTGGTGTGGGGTTTTTATAGTGGGTAAGGGGTGGAGCCAGGGTGAGGGTTCCTGCACATGGTTTGAACTTCCTGCTGTTGCAGGATAAGGAGCACAGGATTTTCTTAGCTTTCCCAGGTGTGGGGAAGAGGAAGAGGGAGCAGTGAGGCTTAAAAGTTGTCAGCAGTTATTTTTTTTTAAAGGGAACTTCATAAATAGAGAACAAACTAGGGGGTGCCAGAGGGGAGGGAGGTGGGGGGATATGCAAAATAAGTGAAGAGATTAAGAAGTTGAAACTTCTAGTAATAAAAAGGGCATGGGAATGAAAAGTCCAGCACAAGGAATATCGTCAATATTATAATAACAAATCATGTGGTGACACATGATAACTATACTTTTTTGTTGAGAGCATTTTGTTATGTATAGAATTGTCAAATCACTGTACACCTGAAACTAATATAATTAGTTGTACACCTGAAACTAATATAATTTTATATGTCAACATGCTTCAATGAAAAGGAAAAAAAAGAAAGAAAAAAGAAAAAAAGACCAAAAAATGGAGTCAGACTCCTCAATATGGTAATGATACTGTTGGGAGGAATTTGGGATACATATGCATTGTAGGTAAGGACTTTTTATTAATCTGCTTAGAAGCAAAGAAGTAAAATGAGCAATTAAAAGACATACTGGAGCCCTGCTCACCGTCTTCTCCTTTCCAATTTAAGTGCTGACATTTCCTTGTGTCATCGGTTTGTCATCAGTGGGTCATAACTCTCTGTCAGTGCTCATGTTCTTCATAACGATAAGCAGTCTGCCCTCTTGGACTGGGTATTTAAGGATGTACTCATTTTTTAAACAATGTTTATTTATTTTGAGAGAGAGAGAGTGTGAGATGCGCACAAGCAGGGCAGGGGCAGAGAGAGAGGGAAGAGAGAATCCCAAGCAAGCTCTGTGCTGTCAGCACACAGCTCTTTGAGGGGCTCGGACCCACCAACCATGAGGTCGTGACCTGAGCTGAAATCAAGAGTCACACTTAACTGACTGAGCCACCCATTTCCTCCAATATGCACTCGTTTTGATGTTGGCTTTGGCTATTGGTAAATAAATATATTTGTAACCACAATTTTTTGGGAAGCAAAAGTCCTCAAATACAAAGTCTGCTTTTACAAATTCAAAGAACTTTGTAACTTTCTACCTGTCCCTGAATGAACCACCCTGGGGAATTTCAAAGCATTTGCCAAAATATGGGATTGCTTGATATTGAAAACTTGGTGTTAATTGCCTGTTCATGCTTAGTAATACTACTGGCTTATAATTCTATCTAAGTAATTTTTCTGGCATGCACCTGTATATGCCTCAATGAAATTCAAATAAAAGTGGTATTAACAAAGTCAGGAAGAGAATACTACAGTGATGGGGTGATGTATCTTTGATAGTCTGAATTAGCTTTCTTAAGTGGACAAGGAACTAAAAAACAAAAATATCTTGGTCATGATAACAATTATCCAGGTGTTTAAAAGTAATTCTAGATCTCCATGAAAATCATCAGTTGCTGGTGGCATATTTTGCTGTAGATAAATGAAAGACACTATCATACTACTGGAAGACCATTATCACTATTATCTTTAAGAGATGAAATTTCTACGTATGAAATGCTCTCATAGAACACTTAGCCTTCCGTTGACTAAATACTTTTCACATTTCACTTATATAATAGATATGGGTAGCCAGATAACCTAATTAAAATTTTATATTATGACCTACGCTGAATATAAAGCAAAACTTTTCTTCAAAATCCTCTCCCAGAAAATCTGAAACTGCCTTATGTTCAAATCCCTACAAAATCTCGTATTATGTTTAATTATTTTATTTTTAACAAAGTTGTATTTGGGGAAGATAATCTAAAACAAGGTTAATTAAAAGCTGGTTTTAAATGTTATTTAGGTCATCTGATAGGTACCATTTAAACAGACGAGAATATCACAGATGTAGTAATCACTTTTGACAAAATGGCCTCAAAATTGCCAAAAATACATGTCACATAAATAAGCCTTTTAATAACCACTTTAAATAGCAATATAGAATTTTCATTTGAAAGTAGGAATATTTTGGCAACCATCCCAAAGAACATGGAATATAAGAATCGGAGATGTTAACTTTATCATAAATAAGACTAAATCATATCTTTAACTCTGAAGCACAATCTTCATGATGGAGGATTGCCAAACGTAGTGACTATCACTAAGTTTGAAGACAATGCTAAGAGGAGATGTGGTGACGACTTATCTCTTGGATAATTCTCCAAGGAAGGTGGCATTCCCTGAGAGGTCTAGAGCATTAGGGATGGGGGGGAGATGATGATTGAGAGTGGGCCCTGCCCCTGCAGCCCCCCCCCCCCCCCGCAACCAATATGAGCTTCTTGCAGAATGCTAGTCCAGGAAAAACTCATGTCATTCAGATGGCAGTCAACTCCAAAGGAACCAGCATGAGAACTTTGTCTCTAAGAATAACAGAGGCAGAAAATAAGAAGAAAATCCAGTAGCAGGTGAAGAACTTTCACCAAAAAAATGATACTATGGAGCAGAGGAAAATTGTGATTAACAAAACCCCAGGGAATTAAAAAACAATTAGTGAAGTCATTGTGTTTATAAGTTTCCAAAGCAATGGTACAAAAGTTTGGAGATCTCATGTTGTGAGACAATAGAGGATGAAATGGGACGGTAGGCTCAGGAAAGAAATGCAAAAGGAAGAAAATTAGAGAAATAAAGGTCAAATTAGACTCTCCACAAATATTAATCGACACACCCAAAATCAAGGTAAGGGACACAACTGAGGGAGTGGAATTAAAAGTTAGGATACACATAGAAGACAAAGACAACCAGTGTCTGCAGAATTGTTTCTCTAACAATAGAACTAAACAATAGAACTAAAATAAAGGAAAAGAAAAATAATACTTAAGGATTCTCAGAACAGTTAACAGAGTAAAGAAAAACTTGAATCCTTAGGTTGAAAGCACCAATCATGCCTGGAAAAGTTTCAGACAACAATCAATAAACTTAGCAAAATCGAAAGATAGAAAAAAGAATACTTTGGGCATCTAAGCAATAAAAACCAATTCACCTGTAAAGATGGGGGAATAAATCCCATTTTGAGTTATCTTAGATTTCTCCATGGTATCACTCAACACTATTAAGAAAGTGAAGCCATGCCTTTAATGCCAAGCTAAACAAACAAACAAACAATGACTCAATAATTGTACAGTCTAATTATTAGTCAAGTATAAAGACGTTAAACAATTGTTTGTAGGCTACATTGCTCTTATGCCCTTTCCTGAAGAATGTGTTGTAGAACAAAGTACAAACTTTGAAAGTAGTGGGAAAACTCCAGCAGGAGTACTGAAAAAGATCATTGAGTCAATTTAGTTGTAGAACCAGGGTTAAGAGAAATGCTTCCAAACCCTAACAACACAGAAATGATGAATAGTGTAAGAAAGCATAATGTTCTGATTTTCCCATCTTTATAGATGAGGGAAGAAGATACTATTTAAAGATGATAAATAAAAAAGGGACATAAGATATTCAGAGTCAAAAAGTTAATAGGGTAAAATAATATAAGTATAGTAGGGTAATGGAGGGAGAGAAGGCAGAGGGAGAAGAAGCTGAAATTAAATAAGTCAGTGCTCATACTAGGGAGTAAATAAAAATTGAAATAAATAATACATATGTTAAATGAACTTTAATTATAAAGGTAGTAATTAGAACCAAATAGAAACATTTTGTATTTCAGTGGAAAGCACATAGTAAATGCATGGTGAAAGAAGAAAAAAGGAAGAAATTATTTATTTATTTTATATTAAAATTTATTTTTAATTAATGATGTCTAGAAAGGTTTCTTTCATTTTTAAAACTTATTTACAATTATATGAAAAATTTCAAGGTTGTGTTAAAATTCAAGGAAACTTCTATCAGGCTTCTTGCATATATGACCTTAAAGATTTAGAAGAATTTTCCAGAGACTAACTCTGGCTCTATACAATTGAAACCTTGCCTAAGAAGAAACTATTTAAATAGCTATATATGTACTGATATATGATTATGTTCAAAATATGTTATTAAAATGAAATAACTTGCAAAATAGCATGGAAAATTATATGTATATGCTTGTTCATTAATATCCTTAATGTATATGATTGTTAAGAGAATGACACTTATTTTTCTTAAATGATACTCTGCTAAATAATAACTACCTCAAGAGAGGCACTATGTAGCCACGGTTATTATTATTATATTATGATCTTTTATCTCTATTTAATCAATATTTTTCATTAATATCACATGCTTAACCTAAAACTGTGTCAAGTAAGACTAGAGATATAGTATGTAGTACCTGTGTGTGCGTAGTTTATAATCAAGCTAAGAAAAACCTGGCAAAATTGGAGAATGATACAGGATACAAATCAGTGGTCAGTTTTATTATACAAATCTTCTGTGAAGCCTTCTTAGATTATTGCAGCCTTTGGCAATAAGTTTTATTTTTTTATAGCAATTTTAGACTGGACATATTTTAACATTATGCTCTATCTTTATCATTTTCTAATAGTTTGGTATCTTATAGTCTTGTCTTTATGGAAGAGATGAGACTGATTGTCAAACCCTTTGACTCTAAATCCAATCATTTAATGCAGTCACATAAAGCAAATGCAGGCCATGAGAGCAATGTAGCCTACAAACAATTGTTTAATGTCTTTATACTTGACTAAATGGGTAGAAGTCTTAATTTTTTTTAATGTTTATTTACCTTTGAGACACAGAGAGACAGAGTGTGAGTGGGGCAGGGGTAGAGAGAGGGAGACACAGAATCCGAAGCAGGCTCCAGGCTCCATGCTGTCAGTACAGAGCCCGACGTGGGGCTTTAACTCACCAGCCTTGAGATCATGACCTGAGCCAAAGTCGGCCAACCAACCGACTGAGCCACCCAGGCACCCCTGGGTAGAAGTTTTAGATACAAAAAAACATCAATAATTCTTGTAACATCTGCTAATACCTATTGTGTGTCCATACATGGAGAATAAGAAGCTGAGGCTCAGAGAGATTAATTACTTTGTTGCACGTTTCCTTTATTGCAAATAAAAAGCTAGTAAGAGAAAAAACTAAGAAGTCAGCCGGCAGGCTGTCTCCACAACTGGCCCACATAACAGTGCATTCCGTGTGTGATCCCGATGGGTTATTTCATCTCGCTGACTTCTCTTTCTCCATTGGTGGAAAGTGGAAAATAGCAACTTACTTTATAAGGCTGCTATGACAATTATTAAGAAAAATACCTCCAGGAGCTTTGTAATCCATGAAGCTCTATAGCAAACCTATGGTATTGCTGTTGTCACTGCTGTCTTTCTGTTGCCATTTTTATCCCCATGTCCTATCTGCTCAGCTTCCACTTAGGGGAGCAAAGTTTCCACTTAGATTTCTGTAGAGATAAATTGCTTTTACAATCATTTACTGACTTTGAAATCTCAACATTCATGCTCATGCTCAGATTGTACAATACCTATGCCCTACAGTAGCTTATATTTTACTGAGAAAGACTACCTGACAAGGCATAATGTGATAAGGGATGTAATGAAGTTTTGCGCACAGACCTCATAGGGAGGAAAGGGAGAGTGACAAGATCTATGAGACTCAAAGAGTTAAATTTTCCCAGCTTGGAAAGAAAGACCTGCAATTTCAAAATCTAATAATCTTCCTCTGGGAGAAGCATCAACAAGTTTTGCATTATATTTATGCTACATAGCACCCTTTGTGCATGGTCTTTAGTCCTGCCTTTCCTGCATCTTTTCCCACAAAGACTGTCCTTGACCACCAACAGAAACGAATTTGATTTCTCTAATGCAGAAGGTAATTGGATTTTTTCTTTATTGAATGCATCCCTTTAATGACTGTCTCTGCCCCTGCCAATTTAGCTGCAAGTGACCTGACATTGATCTGATGATATGACTTAAAATAAAGAGTTGGAGCTGGGGAGTGAAAAAGACCAGCTGTCTGGCATCAGAAAAAAAAAAAATGTGTGTGTGTGGGGGGGTTTGCCTCATCTTGTCATTTTCCTGAGAAAATTCTTTATCCTTCAATGTCATTTTTATAAAACATGATGCTATAATTATTGGTCATATAGCAGTAGATTGCCTTCTTCTAGAAAATATAATAAGTATTTCTCAGAAAGTGCCCTGGAGAAAACATTGAAAATTGAATAAAATCTACACAGTAATCATTCTGTTCCTTGGAAATATTTATTACCGTGTAGACTTTTTTTTTCTGGAACAGGGTGAATATTGCTGAACAGAATTAATTAAATCTTTTAAGAAGCTGGTATAACATGAAATATTTATTAAAGTATTTACTTAACCTTGAGGTTTTGTATAAATAAATAAAAATGGACACAAGACTTGCTATTCAAGAAAGTTACAAAGGAGTAGTGGATGAAATTGTTGTTTGGAAGAATAACAATTCTTTCCTCAAGGGAAGGTATGATATAAAACTCTTATTATGCCCAAGAATACATGCGATTTAAATTTTTCTACTTTTGCTTTTATTCACTTTTTAGTAACAGTGTAACTCACTTGATTCATGGTTATTTTTAATTTAATTTAATTTAATTTTTATTTATTTTGAGAGAGAGAGAGAGACAGCATACATGAGGGAGGGTCAGAGAGAGAGGGAGAGAGAATCATAAGTAGGCTCCATGCTGTCAGCACAGAGCCTGATACGGGGCTTGATCCCATGACCTGCGATGAAATCCAGAGTCAGACGCTTAACCGACTAAGCCACCCAGGTGCCCCATGGTTAAATTTTATTCTATCATCTCCCTTTGTTCATTTTGACAAATATCATGAATTTTATTTGATTGAAGATACAATGCATGTACATTAGAGTAAGAAAGTAAAAAGTTGTAATTTTAAGTTGTTGGGAAGAAGAAAATAGATGAGAAAAGAGTTAACTGAGGGTTCGTATTAAAACTATTTATGGCATTTGTTGATTTGAAGATTCAAAGCTACCTCACACAAAATGATTGTAAGCCCTATGTTAGAGCTGGCATAAATCTGCAGTGTTACTCCATGAAGATCAGTGAACTTTCTTTGGTTCTCATCAACCAGGAGTAATGTGGGAGTCCTAGTCCAAGAAATTATGTTGAGAAAGAATATAAAGAATTAAGATTGAATATCTCCTGGAGACTGGGCTCCTTAACCTCTGTTCTGATTGCATTTTAAATGAGCCTGTGTTCTTGCATGCTATGAATGTTTCCAGAGACCATTTCTTGGATGTTGTATAGCACAATAAGATGGGCTTGCTTGAGAATTGATGTGCCTTCCACAGAAAGTCTAGCACTACTGAAGGTGTCATTGATCCAGAAGGACTCCCCACCGAATCAAAATCTTTCACCATAAATGATTAAATCTCACCCATTCCAGGTCAGGCCATTGTTGGAAGTTACATGTGAGTGCAATATTAACACCAAGAAAGAGGTATTTTTTAATGGATGATGAAAATTCTTCGTTACTCAATTCAGTATATCTGATTCCGTATAAATTTTCTTAATTTTGAATTGGCCCTATTTGAATTTGAATGTCATTAAATAAAAATCCAATTAATGAGGAGTGCCTGGGTGGCTCAATGGGTTAGGTGTTCGACTGTTGGTTTCTGCTCAGGTCATGATCTCGCTGTTGGTGGGTTCAAGCCCTGCACTGGGTTCTGTACTGACAGTGCAGAGCTTGCTTGGGATTTTCTCTTTCCCTTTCTCTCTGCCCCTCTCATGCTGATGTTTTCTTTCTCCCTCTCAAAATAAATAAATAAATAAAAATCCAATTAATGGAACAATATCCTCTTCTCTTGAAGGGAAGGTAAATTTCCTGGAAAAAGGAAGAAGTGTGTGTTTGTGTGTGTATATACATACACCAAATATGTTTTCCTTTATTAGAGGAAAGAAGGAAATTCATTACCCATCCCATCACATTTTTAAAAATGCTCTTATAATAGGTTGTGTATAATACTTTGGACATTTCCTGAAACCATTAATGTGGGATGTGGCCAATGAGAAATTTATTTTGTTAATGCATTTTTAAAAACAAGCATTTATATCAAATCATTTTGCTATTTTTTCTTTAGGCAAATATTTTGCAGTCTTTTATATAAAAGAACCTTAGCTATTCAAAGGGATATAGTGACAAATCTTCACCTTTAAGGATTTTAAAGCCTAGTGGAGGGAGAACAAATGTACATAAGTAAGTCAAATAGAAAGTAGAAAGCAATAAGGGACATCGGAAAGGTGGATCCAGAACTAGTTGGAGGGGCAGTGAGGGCATCACAGTGGTGATGTGACTTTGCCTAGGCCTCGGAAGATGGGCAGAATCTGCAGGTGAGGAAGAGAGGTAGAACATTTTTGGAAAAAGATGTAGGACTGCAGATGGCATGGAGGTGGGAGAATGCTAGGCTATTAAAATATGCTGTAAAACTGGGTCAAGTCCCATTCCTCACATAACACCGGACAAAAAAACAGAGACAAAGGAAGTAATATTTTGACTAGTGATACAGTTAATAATCTATACATACAAAGAAATATTTAGATTTTGGAGTTTCTGATTTAGACAAGCAAAAAGTATGGTATTTTATTTGTTATGTATGTTTTGCTTCTATGAAGAAGTTCATGGTATCTTAAAGATGCCTTCTCATGTAAGGTAATCTTGATCGATGTTTCTAAAAAAGTCTCAGTACTTGACGTGTTAGACGACCTTCAATCTGCTCATTCATTTTGTAAAGTCAAATGAACTGCAAAAAAAATTGAACTGAGGAAATATATTCTTCTTAATTTTATCTCTGTATATGTTTAAGTGTTAAAATACTTACATATTCTCAATAAAGCGTAAGTCATATCCATATTTAAACCTGAATGTAAGATTTCTGAAAATGCTAAATAAGTTCCTTTTGTGGCTTCAGGTCACGGATATGATGCTTCAGGACAAACCCTATCCTGATTGGGGAAAATCTGCAAGAGCTTTCTGGAAGAAAGGAAATGTTAGGATCATTTTATTCTGGTAAGAGAGTGTTTCATTTATCGATTTTTAGCCTTCCATCATTCACAAAGAACTTGAGCTGGATGTAGTTTTTTTAGATATATAGAATTCTTTGTAGAGAGCCATTTCTAGTGGATATTATGCTCCATTAAGATGATTAAAACCATAATCCTAATTATTTTATGAATTACTTTCTGCTTACACATTGTTGCATATGCACATTTTCAAGAGATACATTTACTAATAAAATAATACGTATTTTACCAGAGGTAAGTAAGTTTTTTATTCAGCAACAACAAGCTACAATTTTCATCAATGAAATCTGCCATAAAAATGTCTCCAGTAAATTCTAAATTTCCAGTACATTTGACAGGATATAATTTTGCTTTGAAGAAGTTGTACAGAGAGGGAACCTATTTACAAATCACATCTGGCTCATTGGCATTCCTTCTTCACGTAATTTCCTTTAGCTCTCCAGACCAATCATTGCAATTAAAAAAAAAAAAATCCATGTCTTACGGAACTTTGTTGTTTGTAGAGTCAATACTATCGATGTGTAATTGAAGAAGTTTAAACAGAAGATATAAGAATAGACAGTAAGAAGGGCAGTGGCCAAGTACAGATTCAACCTAATATTTGAAAAGGTGTGCACTAACACACAGAGTGTTGGAATGGATGATCACTTGTGCCTGATAAATTCCACCCTGCTCACCTGGCTTTTGAAATGATAGAGAAAAAAAAAAGTTGTTTGTTCTTAGATTTAATTCTGGGGGTTTATTTCTTCTTTTCATGTACAAACTATAAAAATCATGGGGCAAAATAAACATTCTAAGCCATCTTTGTGCTTTAACACTAGAATTAAATGTTGGTAGAGATATATGGCATTCTGAACTCAATTCTTAGAGGTAAACAAAATGTATTTCAAATAGTGTTGTAAAAATGAGTATGATTTTGTAGACTTTTTTTATACCTTGTCTCTATGAGTCAAGTGTGGCCTATTTTTATGGTGCATTTGACCTTCATATTTTTTTTCCTGTGTGAAAGCTCCCCATGTAGCTTGTCTGAATAATATATAATATAATAACTATAGGAAATATTTGAAGATATGTTTTGCTCCAACCACTATGCTAAGTATTTAACATTCTATGTATTTACTCATTTAATCCTGACAACCCTATAAGGTAGGCATTATTATTATAAGCATAGGTCTCTGACTGCAGAGATCCAGTTATTAATCATTATACTAGACTGCCTCTAGGAAAACAGATGATACATCACTGTGCAAATTTCCAAATGATTACCTTTAATCCTTTTTTAGGTAATGGTCCTCTATAAGAATGTGATATTCTGGGGAGTCATTCTATCCTATAGAATTCTCTATAGAGGTTTTAAGAGTCATAATTTAAAAGAAGATAGACACTAATATTAAAAGATTTTATGGGCTATCTATCTTAAAACAATATTAATTTACTATGGTTACATAAATTTTCTGTTATCTAACGCACCTTCAAAGGCAGGCTGCTGGTTATTGTTCAATATGGCCAGTTACTCAGGTCACATGCATACTATTTGCAAAAGTGAGCCATGCATACAGTAATCTCAAGACCCTTCTGATTGTCATTAGCTACTCTTAACTGCAATTGATGTTTCAGAGGCGAGGAATCCATACTGGATTATTCCTTAAGCATCTTAGTATGTTTTCCTTGAACATTATTACTCAGGTCTATATATTACCAATTGCTCTTATACAAATGGGTTTATTTTTGACAAATGTGATAACATAGCTATAATGGATAACCTAAAGCATATTTTAAATGTTATAAAAATAATTTAATTAGTCACTGACAGATAATATTCTTGAATGGAGAGCAATTCAGTTCAATAAATTCACACTCTTATAGTCATTGTTTTTGTAAAATTATTGATTATTAGATAATATATTTGAGACATGATTTTTTTGTTGTTGTATCTCAAAAGTGGTATTTCACATCATGGAGAACATAAAATAACTGGAGGAAAATTTAAAAGCCACTCTAAAAATATTTTTCCTATTTTATCCATTTCCATACGGTTAGATTATCTTGTCAACAGTTTTCATGGTTTTAAAAAGGGAAAATCTGATGCAAAAAGTTGAATATGGAAATTATGTGGGAAGTAATGAAATCTTCTGTTTTGTTCATACTTTTTGGATAAAAGGGATTTAGCAAGTATAAAGGGAATTTGTTTTTTTAGCTCTAGGAGATAACATACAAAAATCATTGGCAAGGTTTCAAATGTAACAAAAGATGGTATTTACACACTGTGTGTTACCCACTCAAAAAGAGGTATTTTCTTTTGGTTTTGCCTCAGTTAAGGGAACAGTGATTAGTGTGGACAGCCTGTACTGGAGAAGAAATTTTGCAAAGAAAGTTTTCCTAAGTTGCAGTGTGATTATGTGCAGCATTTTTAGCAGTACGACATGCCATTTTGTTCTGGTAAACCTACCTTTTACCTACATGTAGCTGCTTTAATTCACAGATGTCTGTCAGATACTGTTTCCTTTGTAACTGTGGGGCTGAGTTCTTCCTTGATTCCTAGTGATAGATGTCTCTACGTTGAGGAAAATGGTTCCTGTCTCTTTCTGTAATTGTGCAAAGACAGAGCTGCTATAGCACACGGGCTTTTATGCCGGGGGTGAGACTAAAGTGATTGTATTTGAAAATACTAAATGGGAAAGGGAAGAATATTTATAGAACTTCCCTTCCAAAATCCCTTTCTCAGCCCTTTTGATAATTAAAAAGAACAAGATCTAAGAATTTAAATCCTAGATTAATTCCATACACTGTTCTATTTTACAAAAGGGTTATGAAAAATCATTTCCACTCACTTGTATCTGAAGCAAACATATGCATAACCAGACATAAAAAAAAAATCCAAGTAATATACACCTGAAACTAATGTAACATTATGCACGGGCTGTGCTTTAATAAAAATAAATTTAAAAAATATTAAAATCAAGTAATATGATATTTATGTTAGCTCCTATTTCCCCATTTTATTTGTTCTCTAGTGACACAATTTGTATGCTTTTGATGGGAAGCATCTTGGGATAATATTTTCCAAAAGCTTACCTTTATTTAAAAATATAAGGGAGACAGTCTTCTGCAATGAGTAGAGGAATGGGCAGAAGGAGGCATTGGAAAATCTGGTGTTCACTAGGGCTTCACAATTACTCCAGTACTTTGCCTTCCAGACACAGGAGGGTTTTGCACTTTTCTGCCCCCTCTGACCACATGACTTGCTTTGGAGAATTAAAATGTGAGTGAAAGTGGCACGTGTCACATCTAGGTAGAAGCATTTAATTGTCAATGAGAAGCACTGAAGGGAGCTCATTTCTCGTAGCAACTGAAAGTTTGCATCTAGCTGGAGCCCTCGTCATTCACCTTCCCTGAATGACCAGTGTAAACCAAGCATTCTTAACAACACAGTGATCATATAGTGTGAGTGAGAAATCATCCTTTGCAGATGTTAAGGCCCTGAGATGTGGGGATTGTTTGAAACTGCATCCTACTGAATATAGAAATTGATCCAAGAAGTTAAGTGTTGCTACAACAGGAGGCTGAAATTTTTGTCTTAAAGGCTGGACAGCAAATGGCAAAAAAGAAAAAAAAAACTGATGTTTGGGGCTGGAAAAATGGTAATACAGGTGTTATAGTGGCAAAGAATTTGGTAAAAACTGTGGTCTGTGATTACTTAGATGCTCCAGGAGAACTTGGAAAATTCTGCAAGTGTTACAATGTGTTAGTAATGTTAGTAATGTGTTAGCACTGTGTTGCTCTGTGCACGGGTGTACAACTGTTCACTTCCATTCCATTTTATTATTTTTTATTTTTTGGGTGATTAGTATCTTTATATTTGAAAACCTACTTTACCTAGTGCTCTAATGGTTTGGGTAGACATCTCTTGATCATGATTATCTTAATTCTTAACTGGGAAACAAACTGCTATTTTTTCCTTTTTTGAATATCGTGGTCATCAGTAAAGTCTAGCAAAATTGTTTAACTTTCACCAGACAAAAGCTAATCAAGAAATTATTATCTTAATATACATGGTCTGGGTGAGTAACATGATAACAATAAAATATAATAAAGTAATAAAAAGACCTAAGAATCAGTGGAAATGTCAGTCTGAGGAGTTTGGTAATAGCTCCCTAACATGCAATTAGATGTACGCCCTCTATGACTACTTTTGAGTTTTCTTTCTTTTTTCTTCAAAAGGGATGGGCTTTGTTATTCTGTGTGATCCTTTTCAGCTCTATAATGCTATTTTCTACTGTAAGATTAAAATATTGAAGAGTGAGTAATTCTGTTTGCTTTGCTCCAGAGGGAAGAATATGGACTACTATAGTCTGAATGTTAGTGTCCCTCCAAAATTCACATTTTGAAATCTTAATGCCCTATAGGATGGTATTAGAAAGTGAGGCCTTCAGAAGGTGCTTGGGTCATGAGGGTAGATTCCTCATGAATGGGATTAGTGCCTTTATAAAAAAGACTTCAGAGGGGCACCTGGGTGGCTCAGTTGGTTGAGCGTCCGACTCTTGGTTTCTGCTCAGGTCACAATCCCAGGGTCATGGGATTAAGCCCCCCCATTGGGCTCTATGCTGAGCATGGAGCCTGCTTAAGATTCTGTCTTCCTCTCTCTCTCTCTCTCCCTTTGCCCCTCCCACCTTCATGCGCACATGCGCGCGCGCGCGCACACACACACACACACACACACACACACACACACACGTGCTCTCTTTCTCTCTAAAAATTAATTAAATTAAAAAAAGGTTCCAGAGAGATCCCTAGTCCTCTCCCCCATGTGAAGAACAGTGAGAAGACATCGGCTATGAACCAGGAAGAGAACCTTCACCAAATTCTGGTGCCTTGATCTTAAACTTTCCAGCCTTTGAAATTGTGAGAAATACATTTCTGTGGTTTATAGGCCAGCCAGTCTGTGGTATTCTGTTATAGTAGGCCAAGCAGACTAACATATAGGCTAATGAATGTAAGTCACATGGAAGCAGATTTAGATTCATGTCCCTAATAATGTGAGTCTCTCAATGCTGAGTGAGCTTGCCTGATGAAAGGCTGGGTTTCCTGTCAGTAGAAGTATTCCAGCAAAGGCTAGATAATCTATCAGGGATGCAGTAGAAGGATTTTCACATTCAGGGAGACAAAAAGGGAATCACTTCTAAATTTTCATCAAACCTACTGATTCTATGACTCTACATGTTTAACTAGAAAAGTATTACATTTTATTTGCTTTATAATGGAGAGGATACTAATTATAATTTAATATGTTCTGTATAATTCCATCATAATTATAAGGAAAATTTTTACATTAGACAAAAATTCATGAAAAGTTCTGGAACAACTATAGTATGCAAAATCCTTTGCCTCACTTTTCAAATAATAAATTAGCCTGTATCTTTTTTCTGGATGAATTTTGTCTTCTGGCCTTCAGTTTTCCTTCCATCTCAACGTGTCTTGTTAAGCAGTTGCCTATCTTTAATTAAAAGCTGCCTCTGGAACTGAGGAAAAGCATAATAACATTTCAAGCCCAAATCAGGTAACTGTACCTATTGAATCAGTCACCTTAATTTTAAACACTGCACAAAGTTAACAGGCTCCATTTAAGTGTGGCTGTTTCTAAACAGAGAGATCCAAGGATACACTTCAACTGGTTCTCTTGCTAGATGTAAGTTTTCTACTTCTGGATAAAAAGGTGATTGATGTTGCATTACTGTCTTGTCACATTATTGTCATATTATTTGGAGATTTTCACTTAAAAAGTGAATTCTGCATTTATGCATGATAGATGTAACTCCCAGGCATACATTTATACCTGCATGTTAACACAATCACATGCCCTCCCAGACTTAATTTTGCTGAATTTAGAACGTATGTTTTTATTAACTATTTAAGTAAATACTTATTAAGTGCTGAATGCAATGTAAAATAGTGGTTAAAAGCACATAGTCTGGAGCCTGCTGCGTGGCTTTCAGTCCTGGCTTTGCTACTTACTATTGTGTATTATTATTTTGTTTTAAATGGTATTATGATTGCTGTTACTTGGCATCAGGTGGTCTCTGTGGCACTGAGAATATAACTTTGAAAGAGAAAATGACTCTTGACAACATAATTTTCTGTCTGATGAGAAATACAGGGTGTTGAGGGGTCAGGCAAAGCCAGCCTTGGGTGTGGATGCCATGACATGGTGCTAAGAGAGCTCCAGGGATTGTTTTGTAAATGAACTAGAACCTCAGTGTCATCTCAGGATAAGCAGGAGTCAGGTGAGAGGAAACATGGCGATTGGTTATGGGAGTGAGGCAAAAGGAAAGTTCAAGGGTAGCACTGAATGTTTAGGCTTAAGCAACTGAACAGATGGTGATATTATTGACTGAGATAGGGCATTGTGGTAGAGGAGTAGGTCTTGTGGGGGGGGGGGGTGAGGGGGTGGGAGGTGTGTAATAAGCCCAGATCTGCAGGATGAGATACAGTAAAACCTTGGTTTGTGAGCATAATTTGTTCCAGAATCATGCTTGTAATCCAAAGCATTTGTATATCAAAGCGAATTTCCCGATAAGAAATAATGGAAACTCAGAAGATTCATTCCACAATCCAAAAATTTTCATAGAAAATGATTATACTGTAATATAATACAAAATAATAAAGAATGTACAAAATATAAAGAAAAATAAATGGTAACCTGCACTTACCTTTGAAAATCTTCATGACTGGTGTGAGGGAGACAGAGAGGAGGGTTATTGTGTAGGATGACTTTTACCATCACTAACAGAATCATTGCTATCTCTTGGCTCAATAGAACCTTTTTTAAAAAATTTCTTTATTAAGTTTATTGTGAATGGGGAGGGGCAGAGAGAAAGGGAGAGAGAAAATCCCAAGTATGCTTCGTACTGTTAGCACAGAACCCGACGACGTGGGGCTTGAACTCATGACACTGCAAGATCATGATCTGAGCTGAAACCAAGAGTCAGATGTTTAACCGACTGAGCCACCCAGGCACCCCAGAAACTTTCTTTTTGTGCAACTTTTACAAGGAACCTATCCAATGACACTAGCTTTGCCTCCTTTTGAGGATTTCTCAGAAATGTGACATTTCATTGTCATTAAACATATTCATCACTGGCACTACTATAGGCTTATTTGGGTGGTGTTTTTCTACAAAATTTTGCACTGGTTCCCGCATTTTACACATCTTCCTAATCTTATTCGAAGTGAGGGATTCCTCTGCCTTTTTCTCCTCCTCTGCAGACGAGATGCAGACATAGACTTCTTATAAAACCTTGCAGTTTCAGCCACTTGCATACCTCATTCATACTTCTCAATGATTTCCTTCTTAACTTCCACAGTAATCATCTTCTTACCGCCTTTCTTTTAGACCTTTTTCTACATTGGGGCCATTGTATACACTCGCACAGATGTTGACAACGGTACAATATTAATAAACTCTTGCCATATACTGTATCTAATGTAACTGGCAATAAGGCAGCAGAGGAAAGGGACTAGATCTGCAGGCAGCCTGACCTAGAATGAAGCAAAGCTTACCTAAGCTTACTCTTGTATGGAAAAGCCAAGGACTGTCCACAGGCGCTTTGAAGTGACAAAAACTACCCTAGTGACAGTTGTAGGTACTTTCCAACATTCTAAAAAATCACTGATCTACCAAACGTTGTGGCCTGAGACCCACCATCCAGGCATGGGAGATGATAACCCACAATCCTGCAGAGAGGGAGAGGGAGGGGGGAGAAAGAGAGAGAGAGAGAGAGAGAGAGAGAGACAGACAGACAGACAAGGAGAGAGAAGAACCATTGTCTCAGTTGTGACCATGTGACGTTCAGCATCATGTACTACTCGTATTGCAAGACATCACTCGTTTATCAAGTTAAAATTTATTAGAAATGTTTGCTTGTCTTGCAGAACACTCACAGAACAAGTTACTTGCAGCCCAAGGTTTTACCGTCTCTTATAGAATATAGTGAATGGTATTGCAACAGCATTGTATGATAACAGATGGTAGCTACGCTTGTGGAGAGCATAAAATAACGCTATGCACTTGCCGAATGTCTGTGTTGTATACCTGAAACTAACGTAACATTGAATGTCAACTATACTTCAATTAGAGAAGGGGAGAGAGAGAGAGAGAGAGAGGGAGAGCGCAAGAGAGAGAGATACTTAATAAACAATTCTTTATATACATCTGAAGCTGCAGAATGACGGAATGAAGTCCAAGACAGAAATATTACTAAAGTTTGTATTTCAGTTTATATTTTTACTCTCATGTAGATGTTGTTATCTACATGCATATGGTTTTTGAAGGAATGTGAGTGGATGTTGAGTGAGAATAAAAGATCTGTGATAAAACCTATAGAGCTCTTTTATCTGGGAACAGGCAGAAGAAGCATCTATAAAGAAGTCAGAGAAAGAGAGGACAGAATGAAAAATATGAAAAGGGGCCAGGAGAAGAGAGAGTATCAAGAGATAGAGAAACATCAGCAGTCAAATGCTGGATGTCTAACAAGCAAGGTCAAAATGCAAAGTGTCTCTGGTGTTTTGCTGGTGACCTCAGCAGGAATGCTTTTCTGGAATATTGCACTAGCAGCCAGACCTGTACTGGGTCAAGCTGTGATTAGGAGAGGAGGAAGTAGAACCAGGGAGTATAGTCAGGAGGTGAGAAAGAAGACTGAAGGGATGTCTATATATTTAGAAATGAATATTCTCAATGAAAAAATGAAATATTTACCGGTTTGCTATTTATT
Organism: Acinonyx jubatus; assembly: GCF_027475565.1. Taxonomy (NCBI): domain Eukaryota; kingdom Metazoa; phylum Chordata; class Mammalia; order Carnivora; family Felidae; genus Acinonyx; species Acinonyx jubatus. Next base: position 70,094,589 of record NC_069387.1, read on the forward strand.
GATTTGTTCAGAGCATATTCATTTCTAAAAGAGAGCTCATTTCCAAGTATTTGCTGAACAGATATTGAACTAAATAAAGCCTCTTAAATTAAATTCTGTGGTAAAAATTTACTATGTGTGTAATTCTCATTCTTTAGTAGGAAGGTACAGTGTAAATAGTTCATAAGGTTTTAAATTAAAATACCTTTAAAATTTTAAAAGAAATGTACAAAAGTGGAAATGGTGATTAAATTCTCTACATATCTCTGCCTATATCACAGTACTTGAGAGCAAGAATGACCTCTTACTGTTTTCCAAGGACTTAGCACAGTGCCTGACACACAATAAGCATGAAGCACATTTTTGTGAAATTAATTACTTTGGTGAGGACCTTCAAATCTAACATACTCTATAATAGTTCTGAAAAATTCTCTAGACTTCATTAAAATGATTAAATAGTAATTAAACATAAACATTTTCACTTAACATTTTCACATATACATTTCATATTCAGTTGATGCTTTACAAGAAAAGGTGTAATGTTTCTGAGTTATTCTTTCTGAAAAATGTTTAAAAGTATTTAATTTCAGTACTTTAAAAAGTCATTTAAAAAAAGAAAATAAAAAGTCATTTTGGTTCCAAATTACATACTTTACCTACAACTAGAAATTCCATTAAAATACTATGAGATGTATAACCACAATGACATAATTCCAGCCCCTACTGACCCTGAACATTTTTATCTTCGGATCTTTTCCTTATTTCTTAAAGGTAAGTGAGGTTTAAGGAAAAAGAATTAAATAAGCTGGTCTTAAATTGCTTAATAGTGCCTCTATCATAGGCCTTTATTCCAATTGCTAAAACCTGAAATAGCAACATTGAGCCCAAGAGTAATCCTTGGATTTATGAATTTTTGAAAGAAAAATGCCCTTCAATAAAGGCTTAGAAATACCGCATTAGATTTTCTGTATAACAAGAATTGGTAGAACAGTTATTCCTCTTTAGTTTTAAATCTGCTGGTTGAATGGAGTACTCCCCTGAGCCATAAGGCCTAAGTCATACTTATTAAGTTTCTAAAGTATAGGTCATGATTTCAAAAAACTCCCTTGAGTTTGCATATAATGGTATAAATGCACAAAATTAAACTGGAAATCATAAATTCTAGAAGAACGAAGCCAGCATTTAACCAAGTATAGTGAATTGACCCATTTCAGGAGTGTGACAATCTTTGCCTATCTTCACTGTTTCTCATGACACATGCCCCCCTCCATCGTCTCTAGTAGACTAAAGTTGCAAGGCTTTCATAGTAACAGAACTTCAGACATCCTACAACTTGACCTGTTAGAAAGCCCAGACATTTTCTTTCTTGCTGTTTCCCCACAACTTGTAGGAACCATTGGTGGAATACTTTGAAGTATTTCTCTTCATCCTGCAAATGTTTACCAAGTGGCCACAATGCAGAGGACTCAGAATGAAATGCTACTACAATAATGTGTTTTGGTGCACAGAAGTCCTCCTTAAAAAGAGTGTTTGCTTTTGTGTGCTTTGATCAAAACCTGCCTGTGAGAATTAAGATTTTCTGTTCAGGTGACAGTTATATCAGAATAGTGGTTATTCTTTACATAAATCATTCCAATCATATTGTCTGTCAGCTTTTTGTAGAATGAATGAGGAATAACAAATCTCAGTGTCACCAAGGTACAGCTGGTTGTTTAGTACCCATGATTCACTGTGATTCACATCTGGTTCAGAGATTGGTGACCCACAAACTTAATTTTGTGGTACATTAGTCACTGTGGGAAACTCACAACTGATTGGTTTTCAAACCAGAATTGCTGGTAACTAATACTCCGATGTTCTCTGCAGGGCAACTTTTTCACCATCATCAAGTAGAAATGAATCATTGTTTACTTTGTGAGCCATTGATCAAAATTAAGGGAGGTGAAGACTGCAGGAGAGGGTTTATCCCAAGACAAGTTGAGACTTGTGACAGTTCTCATCAATGGGTGGTTTCTTTCAGGGACCAGACTGCTCCTGCTGTTGGTACCCTAATCCACTGTAAATTCTGCCAGCATGGCTGGTTCTGTAATGCTAGCTCTTATTTTCAGAATATTCTGTTCCTACATTTCCCCCCATTGGCCAGAGCTCCCTTGTGCTTTCTCTCTTTACAAGAAGGGATGGATGCACTAACTGTATTAAAGGTTGAAATGCTTTGATGTTCATTGTTGCACCCAAAATATATAAAGAACTTATAAAACTCAGCACCTAGAAAGCAAATCGCCCTGTTTAATAATGGGCAGAAGACATGAGTATACATTTTTTCAAAGAAGAAATACAGATGGCCAACAGACATGTGAAAAGATGCTCAGCATCACTCATCATCAGGGAAGTAGAAATCAAAACTACAATGAGATATCACCCCACAGCAGTCAGAGTGGCTAAAATTAACAACACAGGAAACAACAAATGTTGGCAAGGATGAGGATAAAGGGGAACCCTCTGACACTATTGGCGGGAATGCAAACTGGTGCAGCCACTCCGGAAAACAGTATGGAGTTTCCTCAGAAAGTTAAAAATAGCACTACCCTATGACCCAGAAATTGTACTATGAGGTATTTACCCAAAGAATACAAACATACTAATTGGAAGGGATACATGCACCCTGTTGTTTATAGAAGCATTATCAACAGTAGCACCTAGGAAGCTTTTTGATGAGCTAGAGGTAGAATGTATAGACAGGTGTCAAAGATCCAGTGAGGCACTCTGAGTTTGTTCTACATATTTTGTTATTAATCTAAAGGTTAAATGAAATCTGATTATGATAGCTGGGCATATGAGTGGCCCACAAGGACCAGTGTATCTCCATGCATAAGCTGGACAAAGCTTTGCTATTGTCAGAAAAAAAAATACAAACTTTCCCCATTTATATTTGTTGACTATGTTAGGCACTCTATTGGGAAGGCAACAGTGGACAGAAAACATACATAGTTGTTGCCTTCCTGTAAGACTTACTTTCTTACCAACTAGACTGATGGTAAGACATAAATAAAGAAATAAGCAAATTTAAATAATTCCAAATAGTAATTTCTACAAAGGAAGCAAGTATCAATAACTATCCCTTTCTAGTTCTCTTCCTCATCAGGTCACATTTTTTGAAAGGGTTGTCCACACTCACTCTCCACTTGATTTGCCAATTACCGTGTCCTCTCTACTCCTATTCCATGGTAGTTTATTGCCATCATTTCTTCTGAATTTCAGCTTTTGTCAGATTTCTGTTGCAAAAACCAGCACTGTATTTGGAAGTTAATCATGCATTGTTGACTTTGGCAGATCATCTTTTATTTAAGGTGAGCAGTTATGAAGGACATAGTTGAAAAGTAATATCTTGACCTTTTCATGATGCCCTTAAGTCAGACAATGAGGTGGAACTTTTTGTATATGTATCAGACATTGCATTATTTTAAAAATTATATATCTTTTTAACAAAATTTTCAATTAATATCAGTATACAGACAGTTTATTTAGAGTCAGAATGACTCTTGTCTTTCCAAAGCACATATCAAAATATGGAACACAGTCCTCAAGAGGTAAAATAGGAATTTATAAGTAGGAGAGATGTGTTATATAAAATATGTACTAGCAACTGAATGTGTGTCTCTCCAGAATTCATATGTTAAAACCTAATGCCCATTGTGATGCTATTTGGAGGGGGTGCCTTTGAGAGGTGATTAGGTCATGAGAGTAGAGCCCTCATAAATGGGATTAGTGCTCTTATAAAAGAAGCCCCAGAGGGGCGCCTGGATGGCTCAGTTGGTTACTCAGCTCATGATCTCAAGATTCTGGAGTTTCCACCCCATGTCAGGCTCTCTGCTGTCAGCACAGAGCCCACTTCAGATCCTCTGTCTCCCTCTCTCTCTGCCCCTCCCCCACTCATGCTCGCTTGCTCTCTCTCTCTCAAAAATAAATAATCATTTAAAAAAATAAAAAAATAAAAGAAGTCCCAGGGAGCTCGCTCACTTCCTTCCACCATGTAGGGCACAGTGAACGAAGATGGCTAACAATGAACCAGAAAGCAGGCTCTTACCAGATAGTGAATCTGCAGGAACCTTGATCTTGGATTTCTCAGACTCTAGAACTGTGAGGAATAAACTTCCTTTATTTATAAGCCACCCAGTCTGTGGTATTTTATTATAGCAGCCCAAACAGCCTAAGACAGCACATCCAGCAAAAATAATACTTTCAATATTTCACTGGTTTGGGTTACAAATCTTTTATTTTGAACTGTTTCCAACTTACAAAAAAGTTGTAAGAATAGTGCAAAGAATTCCTGTATACTTTTCTTTTATGTTCCCCCACTGACAGATTTTTAAAGACATTTGCTTTATCATTCTTTCTCTCTCATTCACTATATAGTTATTATTTTCCTGATGTTGGTAATTGGACTGCAGTCATGTGAGACAATGCCCTTCTTTTAGGGAAGAATAAATATTTCATTGTATTTCCTAAAACTCTTCTTTTAGGAAAGTATAAATACTTTGTGATATTTTCTAAAACAAGGATATTTTCTGACATTACCACAGTCTAATTGTCATAATCAGGAGATTAATATTGCTATAATACTTGAATTTATGGACCTTGTTCAAAGCTTGTCAATTGTCTCAAAAATGTTCTTTATAGGACAAATAATAAAAAAGATAAATAATAAAAAATAAAAAGACTTTTTTATTTTCATCTGATTCAGTACTTCAGGACAGAAACATGCATATATTTAGTTGTCAAGCTTCTTTAATCTAGAACAGAACACTTATGTTTCATGAAGCTATTTTTTAGATGTGTAGTCTTTTGCAGATGCTGAAATAAACTATTTTCATTCAATGATGAAAAATTATTAAAACTCTTTCAAGATTTGATGAGCCTTAGACAACACATAATATAGTATGAATATTTTATATATATCCAGGCATTTAGGAATTGAAGATATTCTTAGCTTAACACATTTTCATTTTGAATCAGTGAACTTTTGAAAAGTAAATGTTGCTTTATGCCAATATTCTTTAAGCCTGTCCTTCTATTTGTTTTATGTAGTTTAGAATCAGCAATACTTTAAACAAGTGTTCCGTAAGCTCCAAAAATAGACTCCACTGGGCTAGAATTGACCATGAGTTCCATTTGGAAATGGAATATTACCAAAAGGGATTATGGTAGTCATGAAAGTAATCATGGAGGAAGGTGTATTTAATTAGGCGCTTGGAGAAAGCTGAGGTCAAGAAGAGGCAGAGAGAAGCAGAAACATCACATGACAGAAGGTCCAGCAAGAAGTAACAAGCAATTTGTATCCCAGACCCAAATGGGTACCTGGCAATAAGAAAACCTTTTTCTTCCCTTAAGAACCTTGTCTCACAGGGCTGGGTTTCAGAGCAGGAACTCCCCACGGTTCTTAGAAGCACTGAGGTTCTGAGCAGGTAGATTATACACAATGACTTACCTAAAAAGGTAAGACTGCCTTCTGGGAACTGTCAAAAGCCTGTTGATCATAACTAGGTTCCAAACTCAGAACTAAACACGCTATAGTGTTGGCATAATGGGATTCACCTAGAACTGAGTCAAAGATATTTAGTCCTCTAACCTCCAACGAGAGACACATATTTACACGTTAGGCTTTTATTCCCAGCTGTGCCATGAAAATCTGCATTTTCATGGTTTTCTTGCCATGTTTCCTACCGTGAGTTGAGTGAAGAGACTGTTTTGTTTTGCTCAGTATTCCCAGGGTGTACTAGGTATTTAATAAATATTTGTTCAATTGCTGATGCCAGAATAAATGAGTAAAATCTTTCTTGGTAAACAAACTAGAATCTTCTCATTTATTTATTTTACTTATGGAAAGTTGCTATGGAATGAGGACATCCTAATGGGGAGGGTTTGTCTGTACAAGTAACCTCCATTTTGTCCTTTCACGGTTCACCCTCCTGTTGGGGTGTCTTACTGTCATTACTGCTACCATCACCACAACCTGGGCCAGGCATATTCTTTGTTTCTCATTATCATAATTAATACAGTAAAAAACTTTTTTTAGAAAATCAGCACTAACCATTAAAAACAGAACAAAAAAGTATTTTAAGAATGTATAGATATCATGCACACAGACTGATATTCTATATACAGGTCTGTAATCCTCTACTGTCTTCTCACATCAGGCATCTGAACAATTTCAGGGACTTTTTACCTTTTTCTCTTTGCTGCTATGCCTGATTCTTTGTGGTTCAGGCCACCTCATTTCTGGTTGTAATGGAATCTTTTCTGAATAAGTCTGGTACAATGCTACAATTACCTTTCCAGGATAGGTCTGAGTTACTGACACACTGTGGTGATCAATCCTGCTCTCCAAGTATTACAAACGAACAATACGGGAGCCCAAACCTACATGGAAGAGTTAGCAGTAGCTTCGAGTCATTTCTGTTTGATTCTCAGCCATGTTATCTACTCCATCATTGTCTCGCTATTGAAATAGCCTTACAATTCTATTCCAAAATGACTGCAATTTATTGAATACTTCTTGTGTGCCTCATATTGGGCCCTTCACCGTCATTGTTTTAGTTAATCCACACCACCATGGTAATCATTATTATCTGTATTTTAAAGATGAAAGCCTGTGACTGAAAGAGGTTGCATAGCTGGTGAACAACAAAGCTGGAATTCGATAGTGGGCAGGCTGACTTCAGAGCCTGCATGATACTGCACAGAGTGGCCTCACTCATTCCAAGATTTTAAGACATTTACTACATTTAACAATGATTAGTTTTATTTTTCACGTATGTAGAGTCCAACAATCCTTTGAGTATATCTACCTATGTTCTAATATCCTCCTATTATTGACAAAGAAATTGAAACAAAAGTCCAGTGACCTACCAAAGGCCACAGAATTAATTAATGTCTCTGTGACAATGAGTACTCAGGGCTATTGGCTCCTGGTTTAATATTCTTTTTACTGTATTGCATTGCCTCCCTATATTCTTTTTAAAAAAATCGATATAATTCAAACTAAAAGAATTTGCCAATGATTGGATATGTTGAGATAACAGCTCTTGTAAGCCAATAGTAATAATCAGAACATTCTGTGTAGTTTAAATTGATGTAATTGTATATCATTTTCTCTCAATTACTGGAATTAGGCAAGAAAAAGATGTATAATATATAGTTTAATATGCCAATAAAGCATGATGTATTAAGAGAACCTTCACTTAAGTTCTCATATGAAAAGCCAATTGCTGTTTTTCTTATTCTATCTTCAGACGTTTCAAGGTCCTGATTTCTTCAAAACATAATTTTCAAGGTTGAAAATAAAGATTTAAGTCGATATCCTAAATTCTGGCACTAAGAACCACCACAAAACCCCAGAATTTTACCTGGGAACACTAGAAGTGAAAAGATATTAAATATTACAGCTGGTCAAGGACTCTACTCCTGAGAAAATAGCAAGTTAAACATTCCTGCACAAAATATCTGCCAGAGAGAGAATATTCCAACATTGATTGTAAGAATGACTAGGTGATACCTAAATTTTTTTGCATTCTAAAATTCTGTAATTCTGCATAGACTGTTTTCTTGTGTAAGGTTATGTATGTGTTTGGACAAGGCATGAATTGCTCAGAATAATGATTAAAGCAACTCGAATTAACATCCTAAGGAAATGTGAGTTTGAGCATGCTGATTTTATGGAGCACTGTCCAGACATTAGGAGCTGTGTTTTGGCAGGATATTTAATGACATGAGGTATGGAGAAAAAATATGCTGATCTAAGTAACTTTGGTAAAAAGTGTTTTGACTGGGAACTAAAAGACTAAAGACAAAAGGAACAAGACATAAACAACTGTATTCTAGTTGGTAAAGTTACTTCTCATGAGGATATGGGTTAACAGTTCTGAGTCTGTTTTACGTACATGCTGGGGTTGATCAATGAATAAATGAATGGCAGGTGGTGGAAGTCAAATTTCTCACTGTAGAAAAGGGAGGTTACTGATTAACCGGGGGGTTGGAGCTGGCTACAGTGAACAGTGTGGTACTGGATTAGAGTCAGAAACCTCAACATAAGCTCGCGGTTGGCCTTGTAGAGATAAATGGATACTTACAGAAATAAGATTAAATATTGCATTTATAGGTGAAAATGCATATACATATTTCCTAGTTTTGTGTGCGGAGATGGCTTAGACAGAATGACAGTCTGGTAGTAGGTGCCCAAATCTTGGGCAACTTTGACCAACAAAATAAATGAAATAGTACTAGATTGTAATCCATAGTATCAAATAAATATCCATGAGTCCACACTAATATAATAAATGACTGAATAAATAGAGAAGAGAGAAATCTCCCATATGGGAGAATTATAAATAATTTATATAGATACTCTTCCCTTCAAGATAGTGAAGCTTAACTCCTCACTCCTTGAGTATGGGCTAAATTTTGTAACTTGCTTCCAAAGAATAGGAAGTAATACAATAGTATGGAAAGGAGGTTAAAAAAAAAAAGTAACCTTATCATGGAGAAATTTGGCAAACATCACCTGGCCAGGGCCAGTTATTCAAGTTTAATGTCATCAGTGATGAGTCACATTGATAGCATGTAGATTAAGAACCTACGGGGGTGCCTGGGTGGCGCAGTCGGTTAAGCGTCGGACTTCAGCCAGGTCACGATCTCGCGGTCCGTGAGTTCGAGCCTCGCGTCAGGCTCTGGGCTGATGGCTCGGAGCCTGGAGTCTGTTTCCGATTCTGTGTCTCCCTCTCTCTCTGCCCCTCCCCCATTCATGCTCTGTCTCTCTCTGTCCCAAAAATAAATAAAAAACATTGAAAAAAAAATTTTTAAGAACCTACGCATCTGTAAAATTTAAAACATTTGTTTTAGACACTTGGAGTTGTTGGTTCAGTGTTATCTGTAGACAGTGATGGCTGAGGTGCAATTGATCCTGTCTAACCTTTTAAGCGCTATTCTGGCTATGAATTTCATTCACCTCTCCCACCCCCACCCCCTTGAACCTCAGCAGTTCCTTTGTGTTGATTTCAGATCTCTGCTGTCCTCTCAGAGAGGTATCTGAAGCTGGTTTAATCTCTTGAATGTAGCCACAATCCTCTCCAAATGCCCTAAAGCTGTGATATCATTCTTTTGTAAAAAGACCTGCAGCCTCCCATGGGCTACAGCCTCAGAAGCCCTGATGTGTTTGAATGCCTTCATATTTATCTGGTAATTTCTGCATGTCACCACTGTCCCTTTAAAGTGGACCCTGATGATGTAGGGGATAAGATGTTTTGCTGTCTGATCTCTTCATCCTTCTTCTATCCCTCTTTTACTTCTAATACTCTATGGCTGGAGGGGCAGATTTCTCCCATTTCCATGAGCAGTTATTTCTTTTATTGTATCCATTCTGTATTGTCTCCATTCCTGTGTTCAAGTCAGCCAGCCCTCTTGACAGAGGAGCCCTGAGATATTAGAAAGCAGGAATTAACAAGGATTAAGATATATTGGCTTAATATTTCCAAAATTTAACCCCCATTTAATCTCTGCCCTGATCCAGGCATGCAAATGCCACATACTAGGATTTCTGGGAATAGAAATCCTTTCAGAATACTATGTTCTGTAAATTACATATTATGGTGGTTGAAGACCCAGGAAGATGAAACTGTGAAGGGTGCACTTTGGTAAAAAGTCATAAACCAAGAATATCAAAATCTTTAACTTTCTTTTAGTCCTCAGTCCCTAGGCCAATCCATATGAATTTCTTTCTACTAAGATCCCCTTTTTCCAGCATTATAATAGCAGTATTTCTATAGATGACTTGGGCCTTTACATTATGTCAAAGTCCCCTTAACCTCCACCCCAGATCTTTTCTACTAATGGTGGATTCTACCTTGATCATAATTTGGAACTAGATCCTTCAGTTTCTATGCATGTTGGATGAAGCCTTTCTTACTGCCAAAGTTAAAATAAATTTATTTATTCATTTATTTACTTATTTACTTATTTATTAATTTATTTAATGTTTTTATTTGAGAGATAGTGAGTGTATGAGCATGAGTAGGGGAGGGGCAGAGGGAGATAGAGAATCTTAAGAGGCTCCATGCTTAGTGCAGAGCCCAATGAGGGGCTCAATCCCATGACCCTGGGATCGTGACCTGAACATAAATCAAGAGTTGGATGCTCAACCAACTGAGCCACCCCTATTTATTGTTTACTTATTTTTATTTTTTTTAATTTAACTATGTATTTTTTAAATATTTATTGAGAGAGAGAGAGAGAATGCACATGGGTGGGGAAGGGCATAGAGAGAGGGAGTTAGAGAGAGAGAGAAAATCCCAAGCACAGGGGCTGGATCCCAGGAACCATGAGTTTATGACCTGAGCTGAAATCAAGAGTCAGATGCTTAACTGAATGAGCCCCTTGGGCACTCCCCTATTTGTTTTTTTCTATATGGTTTCAAACTAAAGGCTATTAAAAGTATTCGATTTTTCCCCCAAATTAGCACTTCCATTGCTGCTAAGAAAATGTCACTCATTTTGTAATCCAAAGCACTACCTTCATAAACCATGAGTTTTCTACAAGTTTTAGGGTCCTGCCTCCTACCATCTACACTGGAATTTCACCTTAATTAACTAGCGCAATGAACTATAGGCTGTGCAGACTGACTTGTGAGGTCCTGTAGCAAACCAATGCAAAAACATAAATTTAGGTCAATAATAAGCAGAAGTACAAAATATGCCAAGAGAAGCTTCTGAAAAGTATGATTGTCTGTCTCATCCTGCCAGTGGGCTGGGCCTTTTCATAAGATGAGGACTTCCTGAGATGTGATGCTATCTTTCTAGCGGTCAGTACAGCCCTCCCAAATCTTACTGACTTTGTACTATTTATAAGTCTCAGTGCTTACTCATCTTTATTTTGGTAAATGTTCCTTCCCCCCATACCTAACCTTTATAGTTTCTCTTCTTTCTCAAGGAAAAGACTTTAACTTCATTATTATTCCATGTTTACCTGCTTCTACCTTGACTTTCTTACACACACACATGTACAATACCCATGTATGTGTACACACACATGTGCATGCTCAAAAGCATGTAAGTGCACACACACACATACTCACAAATGCATACCCATACAAACATATATTGAATGGATTGTAATCCTTATTTCATGATACTTTCATTATTGATCTATGTAAAACCATCTTTTATGTATACATCTCTATGTCAATCTTAGATGTTATCAGTTTCAGTCATTGTCCATCTGCTCGAGAATCCACAAAGTACACATAATTTAAATTAGTCCCTTATGTTCCATCTACCTCAAATCTACATAGTCATTGACATCCCTTTTCCACCCCCCTTCATCTGTACCAAGTCCAGTACAAAGGGGAGCCAGGAATGAGTAATGATTTCTTCAACTACTATTGTTGTGTGTGTGTGTTTTTTTAATAGGCAAAGAACTTTATTAACCTGATTCCAAACTTTATTCCCAGGCTTCTTCAGCTTAATTAGCTGCAAAGAATGAATTGTGTACAAGCAACAGCTGCAAAGAACTTCAGGGTCCATGGGGCTGGGGCTTAAAATTATTAGAGAACTAGATTTTATCAGATCCATGAACAAAATTTTAAAAAGTAGTCATAATATAAAATAGCAGCTCCCAGTAGCTTCTTTAAGTTTTATCTTCTTCAAAAGTTGGCTGCATTCAGTTTGCTTCATTGCTTCATCAGTTACCCACAAGATCTGAAACTCCGCCATCCTCCTCTTCCCTGGTAGTGAGTTGTGCTTTTCCATCCACAGATTGTGTGGGCAGAACGTCAGCCAGTCTTCTTAAACCAGTCAGACTGTCTGCCTCAAGTTTGGTTTAAGATACTGCGTAGCATTTCTGCCAGCTGCTCTGTCTCAGCATGGCCTGTGATGGCGAACGTGTTCGCTGCCAGGGATGCCTGAACTTCAGGGTTGTGGAAGTGGATCACTGTTCCTTGGTTTGTGAACATACTCACTTCTTCAATACCAGAGATATTTTTTATGTCTAATTTTTTACAGATGTTGTTTATCATCTGCTGCCGCCGTTGTGTGAACCACCTTCTTCTTTCGGTGAGCAGTTCCTTTCCCGCCAATGTGCACTTGTGCTTGCAGTTTGGCGAGTTCCTCCTGGTTCATGATAGTTTCTTTCATCTTGTTGGAGTGGAAATGGGACTGTGTGGAGGACTAGGGTTGGTATTCAGGGGGTCTCGGGTGGACCCCGCTGAGATTAGGTACACACTCGCGAGGATGCAAGATGGCAGCTAGAGCTAACTCTATATTGTTTAACAAAGTCTTAATCTAAAAGGAAACTATTGTTGGCAAAATTTCAAGTATCTGAAAGCATGGGAAGTAGGATTTAGCATGAGAAGTTATTGGGAGCTTGAACAAAAATTTTTTTAAATTTTTTCCTATGAAACTCTACCTAATAATTGTGATTCCCCCAATTCTTTTGTCTGTGAGACTAGTCTTGCCTCTGAATATTCTTTTATTTACTTATTTTTTTTAAGTTTAGTTATTTATTTTGAGAGGGGGGAGGGCAGAGAAAAATGGACAGAGAGAGAATCACAAGCAGACTCCGTGCTGTCAGCATAGAGGCCAGTGCAGGGCTCAAACACAAGAACCATGAGATAATGACCCAAGCCGAAATCAAGAGTCAGACACTTAACTCACTGAGCCACCCAGGTGTTCGGCCTCTGAATATTCTTTTAGTAACCAAACCATGCCAGAGGCAATGCAACTTGCTATGATAAATCAATGAGTGGAGCTGTCATTGTATGGTAAATAGAGAATTTCAAAAAATCACTATAGCTTTGTTCTCCCCAGGCCCACTTCATTTCTGTATTTCTCAGCCCTCCGCTTATCATATTTCCCCAGAACTGTCTTCTGGAAACTTGAGGTAGACCAGCCACCTATACTACCGACCATACAGTCTCTCCTATATTTACAAGGATGGGAATGCTGAGCTCAGTGCTCCAAGATATGTGTGATTTATTCATACTTGAGCTTTGGTGAGGTAGAATCACTGCATGCTGTCTTTTTTTTTGAGTATAGTGTTTTCATGTGTCTTTTCATGGAGCAGTAAATTCGGGGTAGGGAAGGGAACAAAGACTATATGTCAAAGAAAATACTTTGTATGTTTAATCCATATTGAGAAAGAACAGACCACTTTTAGGTTTCCCCTTACACTTCAAAAATATAGCTGGCTGGAATTTTCTTGTAATATACCATGAAGTAACTTAGTACTTAATGAAATGAAATTTGAGTATCACAAAGAGGAAATAAATGACAGGCCAAAAAACTGCCATGAAATTACATTAAAATGTACTTGGCGTACATTTAAATTACCCTAGTTGCATTGCAAAAATAGCACAGTGATAGAGTTGCTGGAATTAAAAGAACAGAATGTTGCCAAGGTTGAAACTATCAAAGGCAATTGAGTGTGTTTTTTTTTTCCCTTGTGAATAAATCAGCTGATTTTTTCCCTTTTGGCATAAGATGCTAAGATGATCTATCCTATCCTATCCTATCCTATCATCTTCAAGTAGATTCTAATTTTACACCTATATTATATACACACTTCATTATTTGTTTCCATTACAGCAATTATAGTATATACATATCTTCATTGCTGACTTTACCACAGTATAATTTTTCTATGCAGAATATTATAGTGCTAACCACAGGTCTCTGAGGTTAATGAATTGGATACTGAGCATCGTTGCTTGTTGTAAATCTGTTGTAGCTGTAGAAGACTCCAGTTAAGCTACCCTTGATTATCAACATTATAGGAATGTTCTATGGTAAAGTTTTACCCTCAATTGGTTAAAGTTCGTAGACTTGACTGGGGGAAGGGAGAAGGGTACTAATATATCTGATACTCTCTACTATAATTGCTGTTTTAAATACATTATCACACCTAACTTTTATAAAATCCAATGACCTAGATGTTATTATTCCTATTATATACAGGAGGAAAGACAGATTTACCTAACTAATGTCATAAAAAGTTTTAAACCCCCATACATATGTCTGCTTTACCTCATCATACTGTTTAAAGATTCTACATTTACCTAACACTCTAAGTGTTTAATGAAAGAAACAGAAAACAAAACAAAACAATGTGGCCCCCTGCAAGAAGCATTTTTATATATATACATACACACATATATACACACATATATAGATAGAGCAATATATATTATATAATGTATGTTATTTGTAATATATGATAAATGTATAACTATAATATGAATATCATATACATGTTGTTACTAACTGAATATTTTCTTCTGAACTTCATATGTTTAATTCCTAACCCCCAGTACCTCAACATTTAACTATATTTGAAGATAGGGTCATTAATGAGGTAATTAAATTAAACTGAGGTCATTAGTGTGGGGCATAATCCAATATGACCGATGTCCTAATCAGAAGAATAAATTAAGACATAGCTACACAGGGAAAACCATGTGAAGACCCAGGGAGAAGACAAAGGAGAGAGGCCTCAGAAGAAAAAACTCAACTCTGTCAACACTTTGATATTGGACTTCCCCTCCAGATTTAAGAGAGATTAAATTTTTGTTTCTTAAGCCACTCAGTCTGTGGTACTTTGTTACGGCAACTCTAGCAAATGAACATACTTGTATGATATAAATATAACAGAAATCAGTGCAACTAGTCTTAATCCCTAATTAATGTTTTTTTAATAATAAAGTTACCTTTGACATTATTCTTAGTAATATATATATATATGTATATATATATATATATATTTATATATTTTTTATATGTCTCCACAGGCAAGGGTAGCAAAAGCAAAAGTAAACAAACGGGACTATATCAAACTAAAAAGCTTTTGCACAGTGGGAAAAAAAACAGCAACAAAATGAAAAGGCAACCTACTAAATGGAGAAGATTCTTTCATATATATATCCAATAAGGGGTTGATAAAATATATAAAGAACTGCTACAACTCAATAAAAAAAAATCGATTAAGAAATGGGCATAGGACCTAAATAGACATCTTCCCAAAGAAGGCATACAGATGGCCGTCAGGCACATGAAAAGATAGTCAACATCACTAAATTATCAGGGAAATGCAAATTAGAACCACAATGAGATGCCACCTCACACCTGTCAGAGTGGCTATTATCAAAAAGATGAGAAATAACAAGTGTTATTGGGAGAAAAGGAGACCCTTGTGCACTGTTGGTGGTCATGTAAATTGGTGCAGCCATTATGGAAAATAGTATGGGGGTTCCTCAAAAAATTAAAAATAGAAATACCATATGATCTAGCAATTCCACTTCTGGCAGTTTATCCAAAGAAAACTAAAGTACTAATTTGAAAAGATACATACACCCCTATTTTCATTAGAGCATTATTTACAATAGCCAAGATATGGAAGCAACCTAAGTGTCCATTGATAGATGAATGGCTAAAGAAGATGTGGGGTGTGTGTGTGTGTGTGTGTGATGGAATATTACTCAGCCATAAAAAAGAATGAAATCTTTTTTGCAACAACATGGATGCATCTTGAGGGCATTATGCTAAATGAAATAGAGAAAGACAAGTGTCTTATCATTTCACTTATATGTAGAATCTAAAAACAAAAGCAAATGAACAAACAAAATAGAAACAGACTCATAGAGAACAATCTGGTGGTTGCCAGAGGGGAGGGAGGTAGGGGTGATGCGTAGATTAGATAAGGGATTAAGAAGTACAAGCTTCTAGGGGCACCTGGGTGGCTCAGTTAGTTAGGTGTCCAGCTTCGGCTCGGGTTATGATCTCATGGTTCATGAGTTCCAGCCCTGCATCAGGCTCTGTTGTGACAGCTTGGAGCCTGCAGCCTGCTTCAGATTCTGTGTCTCCCTCTCTCTCTGCCCTTCCCCTGCTCATGCTTTGTCTCTCTTTCTTTCTCTCTCTCTCAAAAATAAACAAACCTTAAAAAATATTTTTAAAAAGACATACAAACTTCTAGTCATAAAATAAATAAATCATGGGGATGTGATGTACAGCATAAGGAATATTATCAATAATGTTGTAATAGCTTTGTATGGTGACAGATGGTAACTAGACTTATGATGCTCATTTCATGATGTATAAAAGTATCAAATCATTATGTTTTACACCTGATATTAATATAATGTCAATTATAATTTAATAAAAAAAATAATAAAGAGTTAAATAATACAAAAACAATCTGATACCATGGATTTTTACAAAGGCAATTTCTAGGACCTGGATGCCTTTGGTTCATTACATGTTATGCCCAATCTCCCACATATTCAATATTTGCATTACAGAGTCACAGCAGTAGTTGATTTGAAGAAACATGACCCTGGGGCACTTTATTATTTACAGTCATGAAAAAAGATTCAATCATGTTTAGTCTATTGCACTTACATAAACACAAGAACTGTATTATTAAATTTTAGAAATATTTGCAAGTTGAAACAAAATGGTTTTTCAAGTCAGCTAGAAATTCAGTTCACTCAAACAGCTTTTTCTGTCTAATCATGTGTTAAGGTGGAATAGATGTTACTGAAAACAAACCTCATACTTCCTTCTCTATTTGGACATTAATGCTAATTTACACACTCTGCATTTCCAATGTGCTTTAGAATGTATAAAGCACCTTTTGAACACTGTCTCCTCTTCTGTGAAGCCTTCCCAGGCTCTGCCAGGAGATTCAGCACCATTTGATCTCATGTCACTCAGCTTTCCCTCTGTTACAGATTTCACTGCAGTGTAATGTAGCTTGTTTACTTATGTGTTGATTTTCTCAAAGGCAGCAACTAAGCCTGTTCAGATTTCTGTTCCCAGGGCCCAGCAGCTCCTGGCACACAGCAAGTGTCCAGTAAGTGTTCATGTAGCTTCTTATGCTATGCCTTCCCAGAATACTATTTTTACAGCTGAAGAATCTGAGATCCAGAAAGTTTAATTGAGAAGTAGGGTTAGAGAGCAGAAGTTGGCGTGAAGGAGGAGGTGATATGGCGACGTTGGTGGGAAGTCAGAGGCTGGAGCATCTTAGGCATTGAGATTTTGTTTCATAGGGACGCAAAGCCATGAACAGTTTTAAGTAGATGCATGATATGATTTCATTTACATTTTTTAAAGATTGCTCTGGCTGCTGAAAGAAGCAGGGAGACCAATTAGGAGGACGCTGGAGGCTCCCTTGAGAGAGAGATTTGTGATTTAGACTATGGAGAAAGCAGATATGATGAAAAGCTGTAGATTGTTTCTACATGTATTTTAGGAGGAAAACTCATGGAATTTGCTGATGTTTTAGACAGGATGGGGTTATTGACAAATTTGACAAAAGTTACTTGTTACCTGTTATGTGTTAGTCACTGCTTTAGAAACTGAACATATATGGGAAAAAGCAGGTAAGGTGCCTCCTGTCAGGACCTGCCGTTTATACTGTGGTGGGGTTATACAGACAAAAACAAACAAAACGCCCGTGATGATTTTTACCTTAAGGAAGATAAAGCACTGTGGGGACCCCAAGAGGACACTTTAAATTGTGTGGCAAGGGAAATTCCCATGGGTACTTTATTAGAGAGCTAATGACAAGGAACCAGCCATATAAAGTTCTAGAAGAAAGTGTTACATGCAGATGAAATGATTAGTGCAAAAGCCCTGAGGTGGGAACAAGCTTGACATGTTACAAGAACAGAAATAAGGCCAGTGTAGTTTGTAGGAAGTGAAAAAATTGGAGGGTCATTTGGAATTAGGTAGGTCCAAGGGCATTAGGGGGCAAACTGTGGTGTGGAGCCTTTTGGACCACCCTAAGGACTATAGCAGGAAGCCATTGTGAAATTGTAGTTCTTCTACTGAGTGTGTAGAAAGGCAATATGAAAAACAATGATCTGGGTAAGACATGGTGTTGGCTTGGGCCAAAATAGTAATGGTACAGATGGAGAGGTGTACATAGATTCCGAATACGTCTTGAAGGGAAAATAGTGAAGAGTAAGAGATAAAGATGCTTCAAAGATGACCTGTAACATGGGGCCTTGAGCACCTGGACAGATGATGATGCCATTTAGAAATGGAAAATTGGCAGAGGAGCAGATTTGGAGATGAGAATCAAGGTTTCCCTTTGGACAGGTGTCTATTTAACACCCAGGTTATTGGGTCAAATAGACTGATTATCAGAGAAAGAAAGTTTCTGATTTGAACAATGAAATATTAAATGTTAAGTGGAGGTGCCTATTAAACACCATATTGAAGATATTGATGAAACATCCTCACTTATTTAAGATCGATTTACCTTAGGCAAATCAATACCAAACCAAACCAAAAACCCAAACTGTATTTATGAGGGGGTAGAGTCATATTACCATGACCTCCATTTGGTTGAGACATGGTCACAGTTCCTAGTACAGAGTTGACAGAGAGGAACATGTACTCATTGAGCCAGATATGCTAAGCTGGAGGAAAGAACATATAGCATAGCTCATGCACAATGCACAGGGAATCTGGAGCAACTCACTTCTGGATTCTCCCCGCACACACCCATGTTTTGCTTTTCTAAAAACCATCTCTGGACTGTCTCTAATCCCTGGGATACCCCAAATTTCCCTCTTTGTTTTGTAAAGCTGGTGGAGACAATAGGTATGCTCACATTTTCCCCAATTTCCACTGTTTAAAGTAACCTTTGGGAGCCATAATTGAAGTGGTAGTGTTAGTGTTAGTTTTAACTACTAACAAGTGTTAGTTTTAACTACACTGGAAGAAAATTTATTGTGGATTACAGGTGTAGATTTTAGGGGAAAATGTTACTCTTTATTCTAATACTTTTAATATAGAACCACATTCAACACACAAATCAATGGAACAATTTACTTATTAAAATAACATACACTGAACTAATTTTATATTTAAAAAATCCTTAGTTTGATTTTGTGAGCTACTTAACTCCGCAGTCACATTCCTGATGTATTGCTAATGGCGTGTCTTCCCATACATTATCTAAAAGTATTCTATTATCCTCATTTCAGATTCAAATTCGGTTTCAAAGCCCCTATTATGACCTGAGCAAGGTATTTTTATGCTACTTATTGAACTAGCACATAGGCTCTGTGAAATAGTATCATTATTCCAGTTTGTACACGAGGAGGCAGGCTGAGAGTGGTTCGTGAATTGCTCCATATCAGGTAGCTAGTAAGTGCAGGAGCGGACACCCATTTCTTTCTCTTAAAGGATGATCAACCTGGGTTTAAAAGTTAATTTTGCTTCCTCATCCTACTAAAATATCTACTTTTCCAGCTTGCTGTTTATGCAGTTTACTGAATCATATGCTCTGGCTTTACAGAAAGTTAGTTTTATTCTCTAATAATTTTCATATTCCAGAAACGTGAAGTGTAAAGCAAATGATGGCTCTGAATTCTGTCTCTGTCATGGCTTTTACCGGAGCTTCCGATTTATAGAAGTTTCATAACATCAGGGTCTCTGTTTTCACTCAGTGCCCAGAGCAGTAGACACTCAATAAATATGTACCAAATGGATGATGAGCCTATATTGTCTACTAGATATCTCGTCTTGACTGTCCCAGAAACTCCCCTCATTATTTTCCCCTCAATTCTGCTGTTTCCTCCAAGTCCTGAAAATTCTTTCTTTTCGTAACTATGGGATCTGTCCATTATTTGCTATCCTTTCTGCCATTTCCCCCATTTCAGATGATCACCCTCTTTCTCCTGAAATACAACAACAGCTCCCTAACTTATCTTCCTGCCTACTTCCTTGTCCTCTATTAATCCATTCTTTGCTCAAAAGCCAGAATAAAATGCCTGCCTTGTTTAAAAAGTCTTTCAATGGCTCCCCCTTTAGATGGCTTTTATGGTAACTTCCAAAAATTTTAATAGGATTTCGAAGTCAATATTATGAAACTTCTGCTTGGCTCTTCAGCTTTATCCCTCATGACTTCCCACCTATAGCTTCTTGACACTCTTAGCTGTAGCCTTAATAAATGTCTGATTCTTAGATGGCTTGACACTATCACTTGCCTTTGGATCTTTACTCATTTTACCCCTCCGTCTGGAGCACTTAAAGCTTTTTCTTTTTTTAATTGTGAAATAAAGCATAAAAGAGAGAAAGACATACACATAATGTGTTATATAATCAGTAATGATAAAGTGAACACCTGTTTATCTTCTAAGTCAAGAAAGAAAATCCCGCCAATATCCCCAGAGACCCTCCAGTGTCTCCTTTATATTATACCCTCCTCATCTCCTTCCCCCCCACATACAAGCTAACCACTATTCAGACTTTGTGGTGATTATTTCCTTGCTTTTCTGTAGAGTCTTACCAATTTCACATGAATTCCTAAACAGTATGCTTTAGTTCTTCCTCATTTTTAAATTTATATAATTATGCTCTTTATTTCCTTCTTCACTCGTAATTGTGTTTGCAAGGTTTACGCATGCTTTCATGAGTAGCTCTGGTTATATCAGCATATCAACTCCCCAATGAAATTGGAATTTGATTGCAATTTTACTGAAACTGTAGACCAATTTGCAAACAGTTCACATTTTAACAATCTGAATTTTCCAATTTTTGAATAAGGGTACATTTCTCTTTATTTTGATCTTCTTTAATGTTTCTCAGTAAATTATATAATTTTCCTGATAGATGTGTTGTTTGATATATTACTAGGCACTTGGTATTTGGGGATACTCTCGTAAATTATAGTCTTTTTTATTGTTTTATTTTCTAACTTTTGCCAGTACAGAAGACAAAACTAGATTTTATATATTGATCTTGTATCAGCAAGCTTAGTAAATTCTCTTTCTAATTTTTCTGATTTATATGCAATTTATTTGAATTTTATTACTAATCATATTTTCTGTGAATAATTGCAGTTTTGTTTTTAATTTTTTCAGTTCTTATGCCTTTTGTATCTTTTTCTCATCTTACCATGTAGGCTGAAACCATCAATCAACTCTTCAGTAGAAATGAGGAGAATTGTTTCTGATTTCTAATGTCTTTATTAAGTGTGATATTTGCAGTGGGTTTATTTGTGGTTTGCCTTTATTAGTTTAATAATTTTCTTTCCATTGTTAGTTTGCTTTAGAAAAAGATTTTCTGCCTCTGTGGAGAGAGTCATACCATGATATATTTCAGTTAATGCAGTGATGACATTGATTTTCTTTTTCTTAAAACATTTTTTTGAACCTCAGGTACACAGAATTAGATTAATTACAATTCTTGATTCAGGACACTGTCTCCTCTCTAGTTCGTTAATGCTCACATTATGAATTCACTTAATTATTTCAGTTAACTTTTTTTAAAATTTTTTTTTAACGTTTATTTATTTTTGAGACAGAGAGAGACAGAGCATGAATGGGGGAGGGGCAGAGAGAGAGGGAGACACGGAATCTGAAACAGGCTTCAGGCTCTGAGCCATCAGCACAGGCTCCAGGCTCTGAGCCATCAGCACAGAGCCTGATGCGGGGCTCGAACTCACGGACCGCGAGATCGTGACCTGAGCTGAAGTCGGACGCTTAACGACTGAGCCACCCAGGCGCCCCAGTTTCAGTTAACTTTTTCATACAATAGTTACGTGTAGCACTGTCATGCAGAGAAATAGCTGTGTCACTCACAGTAATTGACACTAACATGACCTGCGTCCATTTCATTCCCTGCCTACCCAATCAAAAGTATTTATTTTCTGTTTAAAACGTTTTATTATGTTTTTTTATTTGTGTTTATGAAAAGGATATCATGGTGGCACCTACCTTTTCACGTAATGTTATATTGCTAAAATTTACCCGTGTTTTTGCAGGTACTTATAATTCATTTGTTTTGACTACTGATTAAAATTCTGTTGTGTGAATATAACAGAATTTGTTTGGTTGTTCTCACTTTGAGAAACATTTGGGGTGCTTCCAAGTTTTTGTCATTATTAACAGTGCTTTTATGAACACCCAGTATGTTGATTAATTTGCTAATATTGAAATAAGCTGCATAATCTGGTATTAACATTTTAGTAATGTGTTTAATTTTTCTGTGGTGCTGGATTCAATTGCTAATATTTCTTGAGATTTCTAAAGGTTTCTAAAGGCATCTAGTTTAAAATGCAATATCAGCCTGTATTTTTTTTTTTCCTAACTCTGCTCTCATGTATATATTCAGGCATCATAGAGTAAATTGGGGATTGTGTACCCCTTTTCTGTTCTTGGGAAGCATTTGTATAAAACTGGAATTATTTATTTATTGAATTATTTATTGAATGTTTGGCAGAACCCAATGAAGACATTTTCATCTAGAGATTTTTCTGTAAGAATATTTTTTTATAAATGATTCATTTTCCTTAATTATAATAGAGTGATTTATAGTCACCATTTAATTTTCATCTTAAATTGTTGTGATAAATTATACCTTTCTCAGCATTTGTCCAGTTTTGTCTACATTTTCAGATTTATTGCCATAAACTTGTTCTCAGTCTTCTCTTTGTATCTTTAAGCTCTGAAGAATTTGTAGCCATGGTTCATTTTTCATTCCTGAGATTAGTTATGCGCACCTATTTTTTCTTTCTCATTCTTTATAGTTTTTCAATTTTATTTAGTCTTTTCAAAGAACTATTTTTGTTGACCCTCTCAATTGTAGCTTCTTTTCTTTCATTAATTTTTGTTCTTATTTTTTCCCTAATTTTCTACATGTTTTGCTATTTCTTTTTCTAACATCTTGAAATTAACACTCCGTTCATTACAGGCAAACTTCTTTTCTAATATATGACTTGGGGTTCTAAGTATTGCTTTAGTTATATATGACTATTTTTATAGTTATTTATTTGTTATTGATTTCTAGCATAATTTAATTTTGATCAGAGTGCATACTTTGCAATTTCAACATTTTGAAATTTGTCACGACATATTTTACAATTTTATATATGGTCACAGTTTGAAAATCTTCTGACATGTTGTAAAATGTGTATTCTATATTTTGCAAGTACATAGTTTTCTCATATGTTCTTTAAGTCAAGTTTATTCATTATATTCAATTCTATACTTTTACCGATATTTTTGTCTCCTTGTTTCAGTTATTAAGAGCCAATATGTAGTTATGTTAAAAAAAAACCAATAATTATAGAGTCTATTTCCTTTTAATGTGCTAACAATTCATTTTAATATTTTGATGAAATCTTAGTGGTGCATACAATTTTTAAATTGTTCTATTTATGTGTCATATATTTGTGTGTTGTATATGTTATACCATATAAATGTTGTATTATATAGTGATTCTATTTCTGGAAATGCTTTTTGTCTGTAAAGTCTGCTTTGTCTGGTAATGATGTAGAAACAACTGTTCTTCTTTGTTGTCATGGGTATGTATTTTTTCCACTTACTTCCTTTCAACAATTTAGCATCTTTATGGTTTAGATGGCTCTTGTAAGTGCACATAAATTTTTAAAAATACAATCTGAAAATCTTTTCCTTTTGACTAGACCATTCAGTCCATGAACATTTAATGTAAATGCTGATATATTTGGGTTTAAATCTACCATCTAAATTTGTACTTTAGTTTTGATTCTTTTTGCCTTTTTTTTTTTTCTGGTTGGATCAGTATTTTTCCACCATTTTATTTAGTTTCTCCTATAAGTATGAAAGTTATAAACTTGGCTTTACTTCTGTTAATGTTACTGTAAGAATTTTAAGAAATAAATCCTTCTCAAAATTTCATATAACTGCTTTACTCTTCCCAATTTGCTTTATTTTTCTGTATTCTTTTCTTCATCTATGTTTCCCCTGGGATCATTTTACATCATTAGTTCTACTTGAAGTAAGTTCTTTATTAATCCTTTAAGTGTGGGTCTGTTAGTAACAAAAACCCCAGTTAGTTTGGTTTCATTCCTCAGTTTTAGAAATTCCTTAACTTCTATGTTTTTCATATATTGGCATTGTGCTATTCTCTTCCACTTCTGTATCTGGTTTGCCAATCAAATGCATATGAAACCTTCTTACTATATCCAAACTCACTTCTGTTTCTTTCCCTCACCATTTTGATTCACCATGTTTTGTTCTTCTATTTATTTGTTTACTGAAGTATAATTGACATAAAATATTATATTGAGGTTGGGTGTATAACAGTGATTTGACATTTGTGTAAATTGGGAAAGGGTCGCAATTATAAGTATAGTTACCATCTGTCACCTTACAAAGTTAATACAGTGTTATTGATGTATGTTCCCTATTCTGTATATTACATTCTCATGACTTATTTATTTTGTAACTGGAGGTTTATACTTCTTGACCCCCTTTTCATTTGTCCCCTACACGCCCCCCCCCCCCAATCCCCTTCCCTCTGGCAACTACCAATCTGTTCTCTATATTATAGTTTGGCTTGGTTTTGTTTTCTTTGTTTTGTTTTTTAGATTCTACATATAATGAAATCGTGAGATATTTGTCTTGGACTTATTTCACTTGGCATATTGCACTCAGGGTCTATCCATGTTGTCACAAATGGCAAGATTTCATTCTTTTTTATGGCTGAGTAATATTCCATTGTGTATATATAACACATCTTCTTTACCCATTCATCTATCAGTGGATGCTTAGGTTGCATCTTGACTATTGTAAATAATGCTGCAGTGAACACAGGTGTGCATATATCTTTTCACATTAGTGATTTCATTATGTTAAATTCTTAATAGGTTCTTCTGGCCTATTTCTAGTTTTTTTTTCTTTTTTTATTAAGTTTTTAAAAATTTTAATTCTAGTATAGTTAACATCAGTGTTATATAAGTTAAGGGTGTATAATAAGTGACTCAACAATTCTGTACATTACTCAGTGCTCATCATGATCAGTGTGCTCTTTAATCCCCATCACTTATTTTACCCATCCCTTTATCCACTTCCCCTCTGAGAAACTTCTGTTTGTTCTCTATAGTTGAGTCTGTTTCTTAGTTTGTCTCTGTCATTGTTGTTTTTTTTTCTTTGCTTATTTGTTTTGTTTCTTAAATTCCACATATGAATGAAGTCATGTGGCATTTCTTTTCCTCTGACTTAATTTCACTTAGTTCTCTCCTTAATCTGTTAATCCTGTTTTTAGTTTCAGTCATCATTTTTATTTATAGAATATCTATTTGATTTTATTTTCCAAATCTGCCATGCCATTTAAATATTTTTTAGCTCCCTCTTGAAATTTTAAAGCTTGAGGTTTATTTTTTTAACTTTTATTTCCTAGAACATAGTAAACAGTTGTTTAATGATCTGCATCTGATAATTCTCATATTTCAGTATTTTGAGTCAATGTTTATGTTGTTTCTACTGATTCTCACTCTTAATATCTTGTTTCCTTACATATCCTGGGCATACATACATTGTCTCTGTAATAGACATTTTGTATCTGAAAAACGATAGGAATAATTTAAGGCTTAAGATGATTGTTTCATTCTTCAGAGTGATTTTGTTTATTTCTTCTGCTATGTGCTTCAGATCTTTCTCAATACACTTTTAAGGCTTGATGTATCAGGAACTACCCAGAATGAAGTAAGGAAGCTGGGATGGGAGTTCATGCAAAGGGTATTTTAACAGTTCACCCTATCTTAAGGGTGTATCATGTTCCCAACTTAATGCCAGGGCTGATCTATCAGAGTCCCCACCCTTGTGGGTGACTAGGCTTTCATTCTGAATCATGAACTGCTCAAGGTTTTCAAGTCAGAATTGCTTGTGAGACCTCTTCTAAGTAAAACCAGCTTTGATTGGAAGGTTTACCTGTCTGGAATATCTTTCTTTTGTATTTTGTGCCAGTAATTCCCATTACCTTGTTAGAACTTTGATGCTTTTAAAGCATATTGCTTTTCTACATTACCCAGGCTTTTTAGTTTTTCAGCCATAGTTTGATCTAAATTTCCTAGTTCCCTATTACCTAATGCTGAAACCTAAAAAGTACATCTGCCTAGAACAGTCACTTTTCATCTGCTTAATTTTTCTTACTCTTATGACTCAGTTTAGACATTTTTCTAGTAAAGCCTTCCTAGGACTTCAAATATTGTTTAAATGGCTTTCCTTGTTTTCATAGAATGTTTTCCTTCTCTATTACAGCACACATTCTACACTGTAATTTATACTTGTTTATAAACACCCATTATTTGGCAAGCTCCTTGAAGACAGGAACTATAGCTAATTCTTTATCATTTAATTATCATTATTCAGTACAATTCATGGCATACAATAGACATTAAATAGATATCTGCTCAATAAGTAAACGAATGTTCTGTAAATAGGACATTGAAAATAAGTTCATGCATTTTAAATACACACATACAGAAATGTTATTTCTGTATTCATTGAAACTGTATCAAACAAAACAGTGATATCTGCAGATATTTACTGAGCACTGATGTATGCAGAATGCTGTACCGTAAACAGGGCACTGAACTTCTCTCTAGACTGGTGAGAAAAAACAGCCATGCAAGTTATTCTTTATATATGGTTATGGGTTTTACTTCACCAGTGGAATACGCTTAAACTTTCACATTGCTTTAAAAATAAAAGTGAAGAAATTACAGATAAGAAGAAATGTGTATATTTTGTAGCATAGTATTTATAAGAAAAGTTGTAAGATATGGAGCCCAGGCAAGAGGGTTAAGTGTTGAGTAGTGAAGCAAAGAATGTAAGTACATAAGGAGAGGGGCTCTTACGTAGAGTTTTTGTATCTCAAGTGCCAATATAGTTATACATAACAGTAACACTCAGGAAGCATTTGTAGAAGAGAGGACAGGAAGGAAGGAGAGAAGGAGGAAGCAGGCAAGCAGTGGGTTCCATTTTTCCTAGATCTAATCATTTAATACATATGTAATTATAAAAAACCAACCTGATTACAACTCTCATCAATAGTCAGTCTTGTAATAGCTAAAGACAGAGGTATGAGTTTCTACTAATCTCTGAAGCTCAATTCTGGATCCTACTGACATATTCAACTGGCTTCAATTTGGTTAGACTATCTTTTACGACAAGTGAACTCAGCTGATCATCATGCACCACGTGCAATCTTATCATCTGAATCATTCTTTTTCTTTTCTCCTAGATACTGTATTTTTTTAAATTTCTGTCTGAAGTTACTTTAGATTATTTTGATAGAGGGCAACACTTTGCATTCAAATTGAGCTTACTAGCAAAAATATCTACATATGTATGGGTCTCCCCTTTTTTAATCCTACTGTAGGATTTTAAATTTGCTCTGTTATATGTATTTCCTTATTTATTCCTAGTTTAAGACTATTATTCTCAGCTTTTCCAGCATGCCATGACGTTCTCAAGTCATGATTTTTTGTCATTCAGAGTGTTACAGTTTTCATTTTTTTTAGACACAAAAAGCAAATTTTCTTAATTTCTTTTAAATAGACATGAAAATGATGAACAGAATAAGGTGGAACACAGACCTGGCAACTTGATACTACTGCTCTCCTCCCCCACCCACCCAGGCGAGCATCATGGCTCTTGCTATTTACCATTTTTGGGGAATGGGAATGCAACAAGCTACAAACTCTACCTCTAGCATAAAGATTGTTCCATCAGAAGATTTTACCAAATACACTGAAATTAAGATGCTCCCTGAAACAACATTACTCTCATATATCAAAAGTAAACCCCTCATCAGAACAGGAATTGTTAATTTGTATTACTTGTTCTTTTTGAACTGGTTTTGGCTCTTAGTGATTTCCATTCTTAACCTACATAGTCCTAATTTGTTCAATAATCCATTATAGAAGTTTTCCAGTGGGTGGCATTAAATTTATCAGCATATTGTTTTCAGAGGTGTAAAATGTGATTTTGGAAATTGGAAAATTTGATGCTCTTCATACCTTTGGTTGTTTTTTTTCCTCTCCTCCATAAATTTATCAAAGCAAGTCAACAATACCAGTATAGCTTATCTACTAGATGCTCAGTATTTTAGGATATAGTCTTACACAGAGACACACACACATATGCATCCATACATATACATACTTAAAACTGAAGACTAATATAAAAGAGGTGGTATTTTATGCTTTGACTCTACAAGTGTCTGAGATACTTCATATGTCTTTGTCAAAATTTTAAAGATCGCTATCGATTCACAAAAGACAGAAGCCAAGTAGACACTGATAATTTCTGCTTTCCATCTGATAAAACAACATTCTATCATGTTATTTAAAATAACATATTGAAGTTATGTTGAATAGAAACACGTCCACGTGAAGCAAAATTCAAGTCAAGTGAAAATATATTTGGGCAAAAATGAATCTTCCTCTACCTGAGAGGAAGATAAACACGTTAGGATCATGTTTAACTGAGAGTGATCGAAACCTAAGAGTAACATAGGCTTAGGTGTGGGCAGTTGTCCAGAATCCCGACCACCTTATATAATGTGCTGCACTGCTCTCTTTAGCATTCTAACTCCTAGGCCAAGATGGGTGTTGGAAATCCAGTTTGATTCTTCACATTCCAGCCTATGGGAAGGAGGAAAGGAGTCCTTAAGAGCATACATCTCTGTTCTTTTGAGGGCACATCTCAAAAGTTGCACATATGGCTTAAATTTACATCTTGATGGCCCATATCCAGTTATATGGCTTCTCTTGCTTTGGCTGCCAAGTGCTTGCAAATCTCTGGAAGAAGGGGGAACAGATTGTAACAAGTGATGGCCTTTGCTATCTTCTCCTGCCCTCCTCTCCTACTCAGTTCCTCTCCCTAGAATCTAGTGCTATGTTTTGTATCATTTCAGAAAGGATGTGTATGTGTGTACATTTATATATTCATGTATATAGTTTATTGCTTTTTGTTTATTGTATACAAATGTTGTGGAAACATATAGACACTATTCTGCACAATTCTTTGTTTAATAATGTATTTTGGATGATCTTTCCACATTGCATAGGTGAACTATAATTTATGTAACCACTCTCACTGATACACATTTACATGTTTCCAGTGTTCACAGGGAACCTTTTTTTACATGTATTACTTCATATTTGTATGAAGCTGAGTATGTGTTACTACAAATGTAATTATTGGGCTAAAAGGAATGTGCATTTTTAATTTTGATAGGTGTTAACAAATTGCTTCTTTTAGAAGTTATACCAAATTACACTATCACCAGTAATGCGTGGGAGTATTTCCTGTTTTATCAGACACATTTACCAACACAGCATATTTTCAACATTTGTAATCCTTGCCTTTGATAGGTTGAAAAAAATGGTGATCCTTTGTAGTCTTGATTTGTATTTTTCTTATTTCAAGTAAGATTGATAATTTTTTTTTATTTAGTGATGGTGGGCTTCTCTTTCTTTTTCTTGCCATTCAGAATATTTTATTTTCACAAAAAATTGTTTTGATGTTTGTTTATTTTCGAGAGAGAGACAGAGTGCAAGCAAGGGAGGGGCAGAGAGGAAGGGAGACACAGAATCCAAAGCAGGCTCCAGGCTCCGAGCTGTCACAACAGAGCCTGATGCAGGGCTCAAACTCACAAACTGCGAGATCATGACCTGAGCTGAAGTTGTACGCTTAACTGACTGAGCCACCCAGGCACCCCCAGAATATTTTATTTTTATGTAGTTGAACTTATCAGTCTTTATGTTTGTGGCTTCTAGGATTTGTGTTATAATTAGAAAGTCTCTCCTGCTCTGAGATGATGAAAAAAAAAAAAAAACACATAGATTTGTTTAGTGTTTTTTGTCTTTCTCTGGTAGTTTTGTAATTTCATTTCTTTGTGCTTAAGATTTTGATTTATCTAAAATTTCTTTGGCTTTAGAATGTGAGGAAAGAAATCTACCCCTATTTTTTTTTTAAACTGGCAATCTACTAGTCCTATCATTCGCTGAATGGAGCTACCTTTTCTCCCACAAACTTTAAATGCCATGATCATTATATACTAATCTCTGGAATTTTTAGTCTTCTTTAGTGATGCATATTTTTCATTCTCCACCAGTACTATATTATTTTAATCAGTTAAATTTTATAATATATTTTCATATCTGAAGACTAATCCCCATTCTTTTCTTTCACTTTCAGGATATTTTTGCCCATCTTTCTTTTATCTATTTGAATTTTAAAAAAAATTTGTTTTAATGTTTATTTATTTTTGAGAGAGAGACAGAGCATGAGCGGGGGAAGAGCAGAGAGAGAAGGAGACACAGAATCCGAAGCAGGCCTCAGGCTCTGAGCTGTCAATATGGAGCCCGACGCGGGGCTTGGACCCATGAACCATGAGATCATGACCTGAGTGAAAGTTGGATGCTCAACTGACTGAGCCATCCAGACGCCCCTTATCTATTTGAATTTTAAAGTGAATATATGTTACTTAAAAAATTCTGTTGACATTTAAAAATATATATATAATCTCTTTTTACCAGCATTTCTCTCTTCCTTGATTTTCTTGTTCCACATAGAGTACAGAAATCCCCCCCCCTTTTTTTATTTCTTCAATATTTTTCTCACGTCTCATCTAATTATGTTTTTCTGATGACCTCTAGATAATTTCAGAAATTAAAAGTCTTTAATATTCTTGTGTCAATCTTTGAGTTTGAATCTATCTTATATATTTTAGTACATTATCTTTTCAGTAATAGGCATGATCAGGCTTAGGTCAGATTAGAATTGACATCTTCACAAAGTGGACAGAATATATAGAAACGGGCTTCTAGGTTATTATCTTGTATGAATTAAGGTCAGGCTCAGTTAATCATAAAATTGTACCTGAGAAACCCTGGAGGGGCTGTTATGCATTATTGTAATCTAAGAGTTTATGTATTTCTCAGGTTTAAGAAAATTAGATTAAATACTAATTATGAGTGAATTCAAGCCATTTATTCTTTACACTTAATTATTTAAGGAAAGCAGTTTTGGGGGAAAACTAAGGAAATGCTGCTAAGAATTCTGGATGGTGTTGTCAGAGGACTAATGGAGATTCAGTCAAGAGCACTGTTGGTGGATATTAGAATGATCGATAGGAAGAAAAGGTGGTAGGATCAGGAAAACAGGATTCTCTATAATCCAAACTTAGCTTACCTTCTTGGATGGATAGTGACCACTTAAAAGAAATGCACTACATATACAATGTGCATAGCATTCATGAAACTTCATATGTACAGAGTCTAAACAATTACTAGTGCATCCTTTTGTAGAGACCTCTTCACTCATTCTGTATTAAGCTGGGGGATTAAGAATTCTAACTTGATCACAGTCAATAGGGTAACAAAGAGGTTAAGAACTATGAGAATTATAAGGTCCTTTTCTCAAGCTGAGTCACATTAAGTTAGCATCAATTAGTTCTACTTTATCTTAATGACCTATGTATGAAGGTAGAAGTTTTACTTTGTTAATAGGGTAATGTACATTTCACCATTTTAAAGCCTGTTTATAAAAGATCTTAAGAAATACTTAGCTTTCTCCCTTGAGTAGATATTCTGGGTTTTAGCTTTCTCTAATAGAAAGGGAGAGAATTATGTTTTCTTACGATAATACATTTACCATACGAGGGAGAGCTGGAAGCTGCCTGAATAAGATATTAATATATCCATAATGTTTATTCCCTTTTTTAAAGAAAACGCTGGCTGTTGCATGGAAAAAAATCTATTTTCACTGCTTTTTTCCAGCTTCTGTAACTTAGTTTGCTGCACACTGTGTTTTAAAAAGTCAATTCAGATAAGACGTTTAGTGTCATCATTTAGACATGCCATTTTCTCCTGCTACAAGGAATTTAAGTGACAGCAATATAGTTTGAACAATTTCTGAAAACACACTTTTTCTTTTAATCTATACACAAACTCAATTAATGTCCAGGTCAGTAAGTGGGAAGGCATTTACAGAATCAATCATTTTGGGGTAAGGAGTAGACACCCTGCAAGCTTACTAATGGGATGGAAATAATGCCTGGAGTCTCTCCAAACAGTAACAGTCCCAATGGAGCAATTAAATATGTATGAAGAATATTTGCACAGAGGTTCAAACACTTCAACCTGCAGTTTATATTTTTGGTTTAATTTATTCAGCACCTTCCAGTGAGCTGATGCTTGATGGTCTAAAAACATTCTTGGGCCTTGCATACACTGTACCCTGCACAGAGCGTTTACTGACAGTTACTCAGAAACAGTGGTTGCTTTTAATCATCTCAAGAAGTACAGGCAGAGGAGGGAGAACAGGAGTTTGGGATTAGCATTCAGGTACTTAACACTGCCTCATTAATAAATTTGGCACCATTAAAAGAGTATGTCAGACCATCTTCAGCCCATTTAACGGAAAAGTACCAGCATTAACGAAACCCCCATGTCTCCTCCCAGCAGTGGTATTTAGTCCTTCAAATTACAATTCACTTATGTTATTGCTGTCATCTGTATCTTCAGATCATTACTTTTTTCTCACAAAGAGAAGTCTGTGTGATAGTGACTAGATGCACTTTATGCCGTTATGAATAATGGAGCTATTATAATATTACTGATTCAATCAACTATGAAAAAGCTTTTTGGTGAAAAGGGACTGCTTTTGGGGGAAATGGGGCAGAGGGGTGGGTGTTTTCTTTTGTAAGTGTAAAATAAATGAACATGCATTGGATACCAAATTTTGAAAAATAAAGTGTTTTGGGGAAAAATAAAAGCACAGCCAACTGAGAAGGTAATATTTTCTTCTATGCTCTAATCTTTTATTAATGACATGGAATGTAAAGATACTTAATAAACATTGTGTTCTCTTCCTGGGGGTTTGTATTTAAGCATTTGTGGGAGACTACCTCATAATCTCTCATAAGACAAATTTGCTCATTAATTATTTTAAGCTGAAGTCTGCAGGAGATGGAATTATCAAACAACTAGAATCTATATAATGTGCAAAATAGGCAAAATATCCAAGGAGGGTCAAGATTTTGAGAGGGCTCTCAGTGACATGATTGCACTGGTAGATGTCCCAACACTTTCCCCATTCTGTCCAATCTCATCCTAAGGAGGAGTGGTGTTATGGGGATGAGAGCCGGTACTCCAGAGTGAATGACAACTCTGATGGATGCACTACAAAGCCCAGGCATTCATCTTTGAAATAGATTTACAACATTATTAAAGGAAAAGGCCGAAAGCATCACCATAATTTAACTGGATATAAAATGAAAACAGGCCTTCTAAAATGGAAACCTGAAATCCCAGGGAGGCATTTAAAAGGTGGTTACTGACAGATCTGTCATGGCCAATTTATGAGCTGTGAAAGCTCCGTGCTTTCAAAGCTTCTTTCAGGACACCGGCATTTAAGGCTCATAAGGCCATCGGTTGGATGCTCTTCTTATACTGAGGAAATCCTAAGGGTGGTTGTAAGATGATAGATTGAGCTCCCCTGAGACCTGGCATTTAATCGTCTGTGATAGCAACATGAGGCCAAGTGTAGTTTGACCAGTGTCCCAGATACTGAGGAAATGTTTTACGGCTCGTTCCTTCAGATGTAAGGTAGATTTTAAAAACTATATATTGCTTTATAACCTCGGTCACAGAATAATTGAAAATAATGGATAATCTCATTAGCTGATGCTGAATGTACCAGCAGTCCTAACTGATCTTCTAGGTGGCCAAAGAAAAGGGAATTAAAGCCATCTGCGGATAAGTCAAGCACAAATTTTCAAGGTTACGAACAAGTAGGTAACAAAGTAAAGCACCCAGCATTATTAGCCTCTTAAAATGCTGATCGGGTTAGGTCACTCTCAGAAACATTTACTCTCGAGGGGTGATACCCTGACTGGAGGTCATCCTCACTTCACCTTCATCACCCTCTCTTCCAGCTTCATCACTTAACAGGAAAAAAACAAAACAAAAACAAAAACCTGCAGGCCTCTCAGAAGTGTTCAAAGCCTTAGAACATCTGCTCTATCCCCCATTTCCTGATTCTTGCTCTCAGCACATCTAAACTCCAGTTTACCCTCTATCTACTCCTCAGTCCACAAGCTCACCATGCACTCCTCTGGTGACTTTAACCATCCTTCACCCTTGCCTAGAAGGCCTTCCTCCCTTTTCTACCTGTTAAGCTTTATTCACATCCAAAGATTCAGCTTAAATGGCATTTTTTTTATGAAGTCCTCCCCCATCACTTTTATATATTCCGGATTCCTTCTCTTCAGGTTCACACATCTCATGACTTATTCTTACATTATAGAATTATTTCCTAGTATTTGAGTTGTTTACATGGGCTTGATTTACACTGGGATGAAATCCCTTTTCCAGCCAAATGACCTGGAGCACTGCATTTAACCCTCTGAGCTGCAGGGTTTTGTTTTTTCCCCACAAGGTTGTGGGAAGCAGCTAACAGTGTTTGACACAGAGTAGGCATTAAAAGATGTTAAAGAAAAGTCAGGCCCACCCTTGTCCATGAAAAAAATTTCATTGTTCCTCAACAGAATGAAAACAATAAGGATTATGAAGTAAGATTTTATTGTTGATAGTAATTAATTAGGAAAAAGAATAAGGGGGGAGGAGGAGAGGAAAAGGGGGAAGAAAAAAGCAACCCTCTCTACATTAAGCCTCTAAAAACATTACTGGTGTTTGAAGTACAAATGTATAAGAACCAATACATTTTTTTGAATTATGGTTAAAATGGTATGTGTTTAACATTACTTTCCTAATTTTTTTTTTAAATAAAATTACCTGTCAACACAGGAAAGGAATAAACAAGTGAGAATTTTTTTCTTGATTTTATTGAGATATAATTGACATATAACATTGTGTAAATTTGAGGTAGATAATACATTGGTTTGATACATTTATATTTTGTAATATTACTTTTTCAAAAGGGTAATAAATCGTTAATAAATAGGATGAGCATGTGTGGGTGGGGGAGGACATATTTGACCTGATTTATTTTTTCTAATTATGCAATTAAAATTAAAACATCCTGGTATCAGCCCAGGAATCAAAAGGCACATCTTTTATCAAAGAATCAATTAGATAGTGCTGAAATTGTTACTGTATTTGGAGAGGATGTTCAGGATAATCAACTTAAAATGTGGCCTTCTACGATTTATGCAAAGCTCACTCTGTCCTAAGGAAACACCTCAAGGTGAGAAGTGGCCATCCACTTAACACACTGAAGCCAGAAAGGAGCAGAAGCATGTCAAGAGATGGAGAAAAAGCTGGAAATGGGGGTTGAGCCAGATGGTGTGTTAAACACTATGCTAAAGGGGCCTGCAATTTTTTTCCTGTGAATAATGAGGCAGGGCGTGGTGAAGGTGGGGTAGGGGTAGATTTAAATGAGCCTCCCCCAAATGAAAACTACAAAAGCAGAGTTGCTGATTTTCAGATGTTGGTTGTAAGGAGCTGCTGTTCCCACAGACAGATCTAAGTGGTGGTCTCCAGGAGACTAGAGACTGGGAATGCTTGATTGGGTTGATCGATTCAGCAGGCAAATTGCACCTAAATTCTCTAGGTGCTTTGAATGCTTATTTCATGCCATCTTCATGGCATCTCTATGAGGCTGACATTGTTATTTACAATTTACATTCAGAAAACTTGGGCACAGAACTTAAGTAATTTGCTTAAGGCCACCCCCTAGTAAGTAGGAGATCCATAGGTACCCAGTGTGGCTTCAGAATGTGCATGAAAGCCACTATGCTGTATTGTCATTTCCTACACACATACTTTCAACACAGACACAATCAAAGAAACATCACAAACCCATGTAGAAAGATCTTGTTGTCAATAGAGGAGCTTGGAAAAAATATGTTTTTGGGGAAAAAATAAAATTTGACCCTCATTTCTTTCCATCTTTCTCATTTGATCCAAAAAAAATAAAATAAAAAAATAAAGGCAGGCTGAAAACCTCAATTAAAACAGTAATAACTACTGTGAAACAAATAAACAACAAAAGAAGAGAAATATAGATTAAAATGGCATGTAAGTGGATAAACTCAGAATTGTAACAGTTTTCTAATCATAAGAAGGAAAAAAATCACAAGTACAAAGATTGATATATTGACTACATAATATGTTTACATATATATTTTCTTGATAGAAAATAGTTACAACCAAAAATTTAACGAATGGCACACTAGGAAAATATCAATTAGTATGAAAAGGAGAGGATTAATATCCTCAGTAAATAATTAACTAGAAAAACACTTTGAAAACAGACAAATATTTTTTTTAATTTTTAATTATTATGTTTTAATTTAATTATGTTTATAATAATTATTATATTAATTATTTTGAGAGAGAGAAAGAGAGAGGGAGATACAGAATCCGAAGCAAGGCTCCAGGCTCTGAGCTGTCGGCACAGAGCCGGATGCAGGGCTCGAACCCACGAGTGTGAGATCATGACCTGAATGAAAGTCGGAAGCTCAACCAACTGAGCCACCCAGGCACCCCATGAAAATAGACAAATATTTTAGAAAAATGCATAGAAATGTCTACTAAACTAATATAATGAACACGTTCGTCATTGATCATAGAGATTCAAATGAAAACTACAAAATATCATTTTCGCCTATCAAACTGTCCTAGATTTTAAGCATTTCTCCTGGGTAAGATGAGAATAGACATTCTCATACACTGCTGTGAGGGAGTACAATTTGAATCAATCTTCCAAGAAATAAATTTTACTATATAGAAAGTACTCATGAAACAGTCATACCCTTTGCTTCAGTAATTATTCTGCTTCTAAGAGTACATCTTAAGAAAGTACTAGATGTTGTATAAGCTCTAGAATGTACTACAACTAAACGTCCAGATACGTTAAATAAATTTGTGTTGAGGAATATTACAGAGCTATTTGAGATAGTGTTTTTGAAGGATCATAATAAAGTTTTCTGATAAAAAAATCCACAGTTTAACAAGTTAAGTGACAAAGCAAGATACAGTTTCATAACACACACAAGCATGCAAGCATAGACACACACACACGTGCACACACATATACATACACACAGGCATGTCTAGCTATGGAGAAAATACTGGAATGAAATACAACCAAAGAATAAAAACTGTTGGCAGGAAAAATCATCAAATTACTATAGGAGCAATTTTATTTTCCATTCTACACTGTTCTATAATTTTCTATGAGCATTTAAAAAAATTTTAAAATAGAAAATAAGTTTTGAAAATCAGCCCTCTCCTATTTCAGAATAAGGATACATTACTATACACTGGTGATACCTACAGACTGTTGGCTGGTGAAGTGAGCTGTTGGATCACGTGATTTAGAGAGCCAATCTGGACAAGTCCTTAGATCCCCAAGGGCATTTTACATTAAATTATTCATATCAGTCATTTATAACTCCAGTTACGTTACCAGGAATACTAGTTAGGGACATCATTAGTGGTCAGAAGTTTGGGGAAAACTTTTTATTTTTAAATACACACACATTCACACTATGTGTGTGTGTGTGTGTGTGTGTATGTACATACATGTACACACACAAAGATGCATATATACATTATACACACTTAAATTTATATATGAATTTTATTTATACATATATGTACAACAAACTATGTATGTTGAAAGGAATAGAACTTTTTTCTGAATGCTTTATTGCATTTCTGCTTTTTTAAAAAAATTGCAGCCATATCCAGCCTATATACTTAAAGCTCTGTTGGTCAGATAGATGAAATTTCATTATTATACTTACACTAGTTAGTATTGAATGTGGACCTAAAATGTCATGTTTTAACCTTTTAAATAGGGAAAAGGAAAGAAATATGCAATCACATATTTCAATAAAGCCAAATTTCATTTTCATCCTCCTCTCATTATTTATGATTTGATCAGAATCACAGATGAAATTACTCTTATAAATAATACATGGGTATTTCATCTGGATTTTGATGTAGATTTATACAATGTGGAATTTTACTGCCTTATATTACTATGCATTCTTGGATTTTATACCAAAAGTTATGGCCAGTAATAAGATAATGCATTAGAATTTAGTAAGATGTCACAGCCCCCCAAAAGAATTTACAGATACAATTAAAAAATATAAAATAACATGGGCTCTTATTTTACTTGATTTCTGCTTCTGAAAATAACATTATTTGTGATAATGAAGGACATGTTTCTATTCAAAAAAATCAATGCCTTGAAAACATTTTCATTATCTTAAAAAATACACAATTGTTTCTACATGCTACTGGTTTACTAATCCTACCACGTGATGATAATTTGTTTGACTTTCAGTCTTTCTCAGAAAGGTTTATAGCTTGGACATTATTTAGATAAATAGCCCATTCTACTCTTAGTCTTCCCTTCTCCAGGCCTGTGAATGGGTCCCTGTCTCTAGTAAATGATCTCTATCCAAACCTTTCCTGCATAAAGCAAAAAGGATCTATGAAATATCTATTATACACCAGATGCTTATGCATATGCTACTTCACTGAATCCTCAAATAGCCCATCTACTAGGCCCCATCACCAGGCAAAGAAAAGAGAGGCAAGTAGAGTATATTGCACACCAATGAGAACTTTTGTCTTTTCTAAATCAGCTACTCCAACCCAAGTACCATGTGTCTTACAGGTCTCTGTTTCTAGTGGATGAGATAAAACGCATCGTGCAGGAGAAACTTTTTCTCCAGAACAGAAAGATAATAGGAAATAAGGAAGAAATCCATAAGAAAATATGGTGTTTCTATTTTAGATAGAATATATACTATACACATATATTTTGAGATTGAGCCAGAATTATTTCCGTGGAAAGAGTTCCCATCTCATTGCTATTCAGTCATAACTGTTAGTTTCCACAGTCTTCTTTAGAATAATTTCAATCCTGTATCTTTATAATAAGCAGATTCAGAAAACCTGGAGATTATTTATACTTGTTACATTTATGGAAAAATAAAAAATAATATGAAATGCAGAAATGTTGGTCAAAGGGAACATAGCTTCAGTTATGCAGAATGAATAAATTCTGGGGGTCTAATATACAGCATGATAACTATAGTTAATTATATTGTATCATATACTTCAAATTTGCTGAGAACAAATCTTTAAAAAATATTTTTAAGTTTTTATTTTAATTCCAGTTAGTTAAAATACAGCATTATGTTAGTTTCAGGTGTGTGTTATCGTAATTCATCACGTCCATACATTACTTGGTGCTCATCACAAGTACACTCTTTAATCCCCATCACCTATTTCACCCAACTTCCTACCCACCTCCCCTCTGGTAACCATCAGTTCTCTATACTTCAGAGTCTGTTTCTTGGTCTCTCTCTCTCTTTTCCCTTTGCTCATTGGTTTTTTTTTCCTCTTAAATCCCACATATGAGTGAAATCATATGATATTTGTCTTTCTCTGACTGACTTACTTCGCTTAGCATTATATTGTGTAGCTCCATCCATGTCATTGCATATGGCAAGATTTCATTCTTTTTATACTGAATAATATTACAATGTGTGCATAAATGTACAAAAGCTCCTTCCATAATTTGGCTATTGTAAACAATGCTGCTGTGAACATAGAGGTTCATGTATCCCTTTGAATTAGTGTTTTTGTATTCTTTGGGTAAATACCCAGTAGTGTGATTGCTGCATCATAAGGTAGTTCTATTTTTAACACTTTGAGGAACCTCCATACTGTTTTCCACGTTGGCTGCACCAGTTTTCATTTCAAAAAAAGTGCGTGAATGTTCCGTTTTTTCCACATCCTCACCAACACTTGTTGTTTCTTGAGGTTTTGATTTTAGCCATTATAAGTGTGAGCTGTCATCTCATTGTAGTTTTCATTTTCATTTCCCTGATGATGAGTGATGTTGATCATCTTTTCATGTGTCTGCTGGCCATCTTTGTCTTCTTTGGAGAGATGTCTTTTCATGTCTTCTGCCCATTTTTAATTGGATTGTTTTTTGGATGTCAATTTTTATACGTTCCTTTTTTTTATTTTTTTAAATGTTTATTTCTGAGACAGAGAGAGACAGAGCATGAATGGGGGAGGGGTAGAGAGAGAGGGAGACACAGAATCAGAAGCAGGCTCCAGGCTCTGAGCTGTCAGCACAGAGCCCGACACGGGGCTCGAACTCACAAACCGTGAGATCATGACCTGAGCCGAAGTCAGTCACTTAACCAACTGAGCCACCCAGGCTCCCCTATAGGTTCTTTATATATTTTGGATACTAACACTTTATGGGATATGTCATTTGTAAATAATCTTCTCCCATTCAGTAGGTTGCCTTTTAGTTTTGTTGAATATTTCCTTTGATTTGCAGAAGCTTTTTCTTTTAATGTATTCCCAATAGTTTATTTTTGCTTTTGTTTCCCTTGTCTCAGGAGACCTGTCTAGAAAAAAGTTGCTGTGGCCGATGCCAAGGAAGTTACTGCTTGTGTTCTAGAGAGCAGATTTTATATGTTCTCACCAAGTACACACACACACAAAAATTGTGAGGAGTTTGTGATGGATTTGTTAATTAGTTTGATTGTGTTAATCATTTTACGATGTTTACCAAAACATCACATTGTGCACCATAAATATAATTTTTTTCCATTATACCTCAGTAAAATTGGAAAACTTTTAAAAGAAAATTAGTAAATTGCTTTACATATAAATATGTAATAATTCAAATATTACTTTTTTCATGATGGAAATGTAATTACCTTTTTCCTAGGAATTTTCTCATCTTAGTTTCAAATTCAACTCTGTAGGTAGCCATTTATGAAAAAAGTGTATCTGTGGCATATTATTCGGTGCTAGACCATACAAACCCTTCCAAAGCATAAAAGAACCCCCTCCGTTCATTTCATTAGGTTTTAAAAATATGTGTTTATATTCTGGCTTTGACTTAGTTCTTGTTACCTTAGGCAATCACTGTCTGTAATATATGCACACACATGGCCTTGTTGTATAATGGCTGTTCTATTTCTTTCAATAGTTTTAAAGACTTGTAGCTCATATGGCTGATTGTGAAGTTTCATTCACTTATGAAAAAATTTTTCTTTCTTCCCTGGTGACATATGGTGTGTATTCTAGGGAAATATTTTTAACATTAAAGCATCACCAGGGAAAAAAAAGATTAGAGTGTTTTGACATTTCTTTTATTTAAACTCTTATAGGAGAAAAATCAACCTTGTTAGATGAAAGAATCTATATTTATTCAAACTCTTGAAGAAACATTAAAGATGGATTCACAACATTTGTAATTACATTTTACCTTGGAAAGCTTTTCATAATTCAACAGTCAATGTTTCTTTTAAGGCTTCTCCATGGAGAAGATAGATTTCCTTGGGAATCACATATAAAACTAAGAGAATTATCACATGTGTAGTGATGGCTGTGCCTTAAGCTGCTGGAACACTGAGCTCAATATTGAACAATTACCCCACTCATCGAGATGTTTCATCTGGGGGAGTCACCAGCTTCATCTGGCTATTGAGCAGGTGCATTGTGGCCAGTCTGAAGTCCAAACTGCAGTAAGGATAAAGTACACAGTGGATGTCAAGGATTTTTAGTAAGAGAAAAAAGAATATAAAATATCAAATTAATAATTTCATATGGATTATATGTTATGATGATAATATTTTAGATATGCTGGGCTAAATATATTATTAATATGAAATAATTTTCACTTTTAAAAATGTGGCCTCTAGAAAGTTAAATTTTATACATGTGGCTCACATTTATGGTTTATGTTATATTTCTGCCTTTGTGTACCAAACATTTGAATAAAAATGGGACACCTGGATGGCTCAGTTGGTTAAGCGTCTGACTTTGGCTCAGGTCATGATCTCACAGTTCATGGGTTTGAGCCCGCGTTGGGCTCTGTGCTGACAGCTCAGAGCCTGTAACTTGCTTTGGATTCTGTGTCTCTTTCTCTCTCTGCCCCTCTGTCTCTTGCGCTCTGTTTCTCTCTCTCGAAAATAAATAAAACATTAAAAAAATAATAAATAAAATGGCTTCACTTTTCATGTTGGTGTTCTGTGTTCCCTATAATGCTTCCAAGTCATCATTTTTTACTAAATTAGATGTCACATGGAACTGCTTTCTTAATAGAATGAGCTAGCTCTTACTGTGATGGAGTAAGTCTGGTCTTAAATGTTCTAGTTAAGAATACAGCAACTGCAGTCTGAGTCCCTACAATGTGCTGGGTGAGTCAGGTAAGTCATCTCATGTACTCTTCACTCTATGCCATGATGTAGTTATTGGAATGCTAGGTCTAGGATAATGAAACTGAATCTCGGATGGCTCAGAAACTTGTCTAATGTTATAGTGACTATGTGGCTAAGTCAGGATTCAAAACAAGGTTTGCCCATGCTTTTTTCATTGTGCAATTGCCTTTGTCCTGTCCCAGGGCCTTCCAAGGAATCTATTAAGGTATTGACTTCTATCAAGGAGTGATGTCAAAGTATACTGATATTTGGGGGTGATATGATTCATGAATTATGATGATGAATCATGATTAGGATGATTGTAGCTAACAGTTATACAAGATTTCTTCAATTTTAGGTACTCTACAATCAGTATGCAATTAAATAGGTACCTCAAGAAATCACAGCATTTACTGAAATGGGCACTTTAGATATTTCTGTGCACACTTAGCATTACAATGATCAAATAATAACACTGTCAGTATTAAAAACAACAACAACAACAACAACAACAACAACAACAACAACATATCATGCTCCTAAAACTAAAACTATTTCTCTGAATTAGAGAAAAGTCATTTGAAACTAAACTCGCTGTTAAATTGTTTGTACCCTGACCCATATTTAGTACTACTGATATTTGAGGAGTTGAAGAATGAAGAATGAAACCCATTACTTTAGGAAATAATTTTTAGTAGGAATGAAGTTTTTTCTTTTAATTTTTTTAAAGTTTATTTATTTTTGAGAGAGAGAGAGACAGAGAAAGCGCAAGTGGGGAGGGACAGAGAGAGGGAAGGAGACGCAGAATCCAAAGCAGGTTCCAGGCTCTGAGCTGTCAGCACAGAGCCCAATGTGGGGCTTCAACCCATGAACCATGAGATCATGACTGGTGCCGAAGTCGGATGCACAATTGACTGAGCCACCCAGGTGCCCCCAAATTTTCTTCTTTTAAAAAACTACCATGAAAATGATTAAGAAAGTATGTGACATTTGAGAACATTTAAAACATTGTGTTGAAACCTACTTCAACTAGGTTATACTGATCCGTTTCAGTGGCCAACGATGGGTGTGGACATTTTTTCCTATTGCTCCCAAGCCAATGTAGGGACTGGTGGTAGCCCTAGTGTCCTTCCATGACACATAGCTGTTCTGTCCAGAAGCCACCAAAAATAATCCCACAAATATTCTTAGGTTTGAGATAGGTAAGAAAGGGTGCTCTTACACAACTTGTAGTTAGCATTGCTTTTACAGTGGTAATTCTTTGGAGATTGTGCCTTAGAGGTTCACTTCTGATCTGCCTTGTCTCTTGGCTAAGAGGGTATAAACCTTTTCTCAGATC
Source organism: Acinonyx jubatus (assembly GCF_027475565.1). NCBI lineage: Eukaryota > Metazoa > Chordata > Mammalia > Carnivora > Felidae > Acinonyx > Acinonyx jubatus. The sequence goes on from NC_069387.1 coordinate 70,137,951, forward strand.
TCTCCTCAGCCATTAGATGCACAGGTGTAAAGATTCCTTTAATGTTAGATGAGAAACCACATGATATCAAAAGAAATTGTCCCTAAAGGATGCTGTAATTTATACTTACCAAAAAGAAGTTCTTAGTTACAAAGAACTTTCCATTTTTTAGGCTTTTTGTAATAGCCTCTGTCTTTAATCGACTGGCCATATCATCTATTATTATCTCCTATAGTAAATACAGAAACAATAAAAGTGTGTAGTATTCATTACCTAGTTTGGGGGGGAGGGATACGATTCAGAGTGAAATTATTTTAAAGTTGACTACTTTGGTGACTATTATTTGCCATGACAACATGTATTTCGGGCTATGCAAGTTTAGAAGGAAAAACAACAAATATTTGTTCATGGATAGACATCAGTTTAGTTTAGTTTTTTTTTTAAACCATCTTCCATCCCTCCAGACCCCCCACTAGTTTTGCAGTGAGAAACCATATGTAAATCATGGATCCTGGCAGCGGGAGAAGAGGCAGATGGGTGTAAATCTTGAGGTTAAGCATCTTAATCAGACTCCGCAAGTGAGAGAGAGAAAAAATTTTAACAAGCTGCTTTAAAAATATTCTAGTTTGTAATTATGAGTTGCATATTAGACTTTAGGTAGCATATTTTTTCTCCTACTAGTATCTTCTTTAATTGTATAAGTAGGATCCACAGTTTGTCTTAGAATTTTTATATATTTTTTAACAGTAAGTATATACAAGTTGCAAAAATGTGCAGGTCCATCTTAAAATATGATTTAAATATATCAGTTAAAAAAGAAAAACTATTAGTAAAACAATGATCATTTATGGAGCACCTCCTATGTTATAGGCACGTTATATGATGGAGGGGGTAGATATTATCTCTGTCTCACAGATGAAGATGCTAAGGTTCACAGAAGGAAAATTACTTATTATTACATTGCTAGTAAATGGCAGAGTTGCCTAAGTAGCATCGGTTTTCCTAACTCAGCAACTAATCTTCCATGCTGTTTGATCCAAAATATCAAACTATAATGTGGAGAGTGCAAAATATCTGAGAATTTTTAATCTTCATATAGATAAGCACTAAAATTCCGGATTTTTTGGCATAACATAAAGCCTTTTGATATCACTGGGGATTTGGCCTCTTTGGTATTGCATTATGGGGAGAAATCATTTTAAGAATAAAGGTTAAGGGAAGCAGCCCAATTTAATAGCAGAAACGCAGATAGAAAAAGGTACTGTGGTGTTCAATAAATCCTGTCATTGATATTATGGCATTTAGTTGGTATTGAAAACCATTGTATTTTTTCAGTTGAGTGATAACTTGAGAAGTAGGAGTCTTTGAGAAACCTAGACATGTTCTGGCACTTTGACTGGAGTTTGGAACAAAGCATTGGAGTAAAGCTCAATTAAAAGCAAGCCAGGAAGCCCCCGCGAATGAAGTTCTGGAGTAGCTTTTTCTTTCCTTGCACCTTGTAAAATTCATCTTGTTTTAATTCTCTATTGATTTCAGTACAAATGACAAGATAATGACCTTTATTCAAACTTGGAAAATTACCTTTTTAATGAAATGGAATGTAAACAGCCAATGTTTTTGCTATTAAAAGAAGATCCTTGTGGCCTTTATGTGAAAGAAAAACATGTAAGGATTAATATAGGTGTGAGTCAACTTCTCAGTGTTTTTCTTTAACATTTTTTAATGCAGAACAATAAGCTCTGTCCTAAAAGGAAAAAAAAAAAGCATTATACTTATTATAGTCAACATTCTCAAATTTGAATAGTACCACAAGCTTTTACTATAAACACACGCTATGCAATGTGTGTGTATGTATGTATGTATATTACAGTTTCTATAAATTTGTGTGTATATGAATATATATGTATTCATATGCATGAAACTATAATATAGAAATAAAAAGGAAACTTGCTTTTCCTTTGGCAGGGAGTAGAAAACTGGGCGAGGGAGTTATGATGTGACCAGGGATCATTTTTACACAGAGAAGAACCAGAAGAACAGAGAAGGCTATTCATTTCTGTTCATTCCACAAATGCACATGTTTGAGGGAAACAGAGGAGGTATCTTGTCTGAGGTACAAAAGTAATTGTTAGATGTGAATACTTTTATGCTAGGTCACCAGGGTAAAAGTTTCACATGGTTTGTACCCATATTGTATAATTAAAAAAAATTTTTTTTTCAACATTTATTTATTTTTGGGACAGAGAGAGACAGAGCATGAACGGGGGAGGGGCAGAGAGAGAGGGAGACACAGAATCAGAAACAGGCTCCAGGCTCTGAGCCATCAGCCCAGAGCCTGACGCGGGGCTCGAACTCACGGACCGCAAGATCGTGACCTGGCTGAAGTCGGACGCTCAACCGACTGCGTCACCCAGGCGCCCCCATATTGTATAATTTTACAGCGGTTAAATTAATATGATATACCACTATTTTCACGGCATGAGATACATTTTTAATATGGCTGTTTTACTAAATGAAGCAATTACCTTCGAATGGAAGCTAGGTAGGAAAAAGTCTCTTGACCAGAATTCTGTTAATCCCTGCTCTGTTTTTTATGTAACAATTCTTTATTGAAATTACGCTTTTTGTAAGGCTTTGCTGTGTCACAGAGAAGTAGTAGCATTTATAACTTAACACTTTAATTTAATTTAAATAAGCTGGTGTTTGAAATAGATAACACTTTCATTTGGAGAGATTAATGATTTGGTAAAATAAATTGAGCTGCTTTTACCTATAACATAAAGCTTTTTAAAAAAGTTTTTATTTAAATTCCAGTTAACATAGAGTGTAATATTAGTTTCAGGTATATAATATATGGTTCAACACTTCCATAAAACACCTGGTGCTCTTCACAAGTGCACTGCTTAATCACCATCACCTGTTTAACCCATCCCCCGACCCACTTCTCCTCAGATGACCATTAGTTTGTTCTTTGTAGTTAAGAGTCTGTTTCTTGGTTTGTCTCTCTCTTTTTTATTCTCCCTTTGTTCATTTGTTTTGTTTCTTAAATTCCAAATATGAATGAAATCACATGATGTTTGTCTTTCTCTGACTGACTTATTTTGCATAGCATAATACTCTCTAGCTCCATCCGTGTTGTTGCAAATGGCAAGATTTCATTCTTTTTTATGGGTGAGTAATATTCCTTTGTACATATATACCACCTCTTCTTTATTCATCAGTTGATGGACACTTGAACTGCTTCCATATTTTGGCTATTGTAAATAATGCTACTATAAACATCAGTATTTGTTTATATAAACAAATCCTATCCCTTTGAATTAGTATTTTTTTTTTTTTGTATCCTTTGGGGAAATACCTCATAGTGCAATTGCTGGATCATAGGGTAGTTCTATTTTTAACTTTTTGAGGAAACTCCATACTATTGTTCACATTGGCTGAACTAGTTGCATTTTCACCAAAAGTGCAACAGGGTTCCCCTTCCACATCCTCACCATCACCTGTTGTTTCTTGTACTGTGGATTTTAGCCATTATCACAGGTGTGAGGTGATATCTCATTGTAGTTTTGATTTGTATTTCTCTGATGATCAGTGATGTTGAGCATCTTTTTTATGTGTTTGTTGTCTATATGTCTTTGGAAATATGTCTGTTCATGTCTCCTGCCCATTTTTAATTGGATTATTTCATTTTAATAGATGAATATTGGAATTAGAATTCATGTTATAAAAACGTGAACTCTGTTTTCATTTATTACTTTAACCATTTTTTGTATGATATGGCTCCTTTAAACCATTTAATAGAGAGCTATCCTTAGAGATAACTAGCCATCTGATTGATCTGCTATACCTTCTCTCTCTGTATGTATGATGCTGTACCTTCTTTGGAATTATTTGTCATTATACCTCTCATAAGAAAAAATAATAAAAAAAACACATTACTGTACATGAAAAGTGTAAATAGGAAATTCACATTTACCTATAGCTGATAAAACAAATTAGAGTAATCAAGCCATATTCTTTTAGTCCATAATTTATTTTTCAGTGAAGGTGCATTTATATCCCGGAGGATCATATTAACATTGTCAAAGTAATAGAATTGTTTAATGTTTTACAACAATTCAACTCAAAAATTAGAATCCTTGTTTTAGGCTGTAAAATTTTGCTTACTCAATTTCATGGCTTTCTGAAGAATTTAAAGAGTCCTCAGTATACCCACAAGTAGGCTAAGATTACCTATATAACATTGTCTCTATATATAAAATATTGAGTGAATATGGTAAAACTATCACTTCAACAGGTGACTAGGAGATAGATAACCTATTTTTTTATGAACAGGTTGTTTTTCATGTGTTTATTCGTTCATTGTTTTCATTTCTCTTGTCTACCTAAAAGATCTCCTACTAGCTGGAAATTCGGAATCCATTCTCAGTGTGCTCCCTTACCTCCTTGATTTTATAACTGTTAATCAGGCTTCACCCTATGGTATCTGTTTTCTCATCAAACACAAACATGAACATTGTGCTGTTGTTTTCATAATTAATCTATCAGCAGTGCTATCCCTCTGAATATCTGTCCATCTTAACTCAGTGGCTCCCAGGACACTGGGGACAGTGTTTCTGAGAGGAGGGTACATGTTAGGGAAGGTCATTGAGAAGGCTACTGAGAGATTCTGCAGATAAGAATGACACAATGGGGGAATAGAAAAGGAGGCATAAAGAGAGCAGAGACGTCCCACCTAATTGCTGCAAGGGAAGTGAATGGACAGCATGGGCAATTTTTGTTATTTAAATAGTATATGTGTTTATATGTGTCAGGAGGACCAAACTACCCAGACAACTGAAGAAATCTTACAAAACAGATGCTTTTCTAGGTACCATAACCAACAAAAAGGAGAAGAATGTGAAGATGTGGTTTGACTGCACAAAAATAATGTTAAATTTCATCAAGTATATGGAGGTTCACTAAGAGAACCAAAATAAATAATAATAATAACTAGCATACACTTAAGCTAGTCACATTTTTAAGCATTCATTCTATAAACACTGCCACATTTAATCCTCACAACAACCCTATGAGTTATGGTCAGATAGTGTAAGTTGTCCCCAAAGTGACAGAGCTGGAATTAGAAACCAAGCAGCATGTTTCCAGAATATGTGCTATGGGGATGGTGGATGATGAACAAATGAAAACCCAACAAGCGAAAGAAAATTTTCAGCTGTGTGAAGCTTGTGTGTTGAGAAGTAAAATAGAATGATAGGTAAAAGAGTGGGTAGAGGTGACTGTTTTTGACTAGGCGTTCAGAGAACCCTTCCCTGCAGTTTATGCTGAACATTGTATGACAGGAAGCCTGCAAAGCACAGATGAGTGTAGTAAAGTACTAGACAGAACAATGTTTTGCTCACCTAGAGGAGACAGAGTCAGATCAACTTTAGTAGTGGGCATAGGTCTCCTGTTCATGTCTCTGTCGCCAATGGGTTCCTCCTAGTTGCTGGTGCAGAGGATTTGGCCTTGGTGCACCATCCTGTGCTCCAGAATTAAAGACTCTGTCCCCTCCCCTCAGGGAACAGATGTAATAGTGGGGTTGGCTAGGTGCCCTATTATGTATGTGCTTAAGCAGAATAGAGGGAACAGGGAGTTATTTCCATACAGGATGAGTAGCTCAGCAAAGGCTGTGAGGATTTTCTATCTCCTAGAAAGGAAGTGTTCCCAGCCCAAAGCCCATTTTTGTGCAGTTGTGTGGGGGTCTGTGGTGTTCAAAAGACTGCATGCACATGACAATGATTCCCACCGTTTCTTTGTTTTGTGCTTTGGCTCCAGCTTGCTTTTCTTTTTCTTATTTCTTAACATGTAAGGTTAAGTTATTTATTCGAAATCTTTCTTCTTTTTCAGTGTAAGCATTTACAGCTCTAACTTTCCCTCCAAACAGTGCATCCCATAAGTTTTGATTTGTTGTGCTTTTGTTTCATTCCTTTTAAAATATTTTCTAATTTTCTTGCTATTTATTCTTTGACAGATTGGTTGCTATTTAGGAGTGTGTTGCCTAATATCCACATATTTGTGCTTTTCCCAAACTTCCTTTTGTTATTGATGTCTAATTCCATTGTGGTCAGACACCACATTTTGTATTATTTCAACTCTTAAATTTATTGAGGCTTGGTTTATGGCTCAACATATGGTCTATCCTGCAGCATGTTTTATGTGTGTTTGAAAATAATGCATATTCTGATTTTGTTATGTGGAGTATTCTACATGTCTGTTACATCCAGTTATTTTATAGAATTGTTCAAGCCTTCTGTTTATTTGCTGATATTCAGTCTATTGTTCAATCAATTATTGAAAGTGAGGTATTGAAGCTTCCAACTATTGTTGAATTATCTGTTTCTCCTTTTAATTCTTTCAGTTTTGTTTGTTGTACTTTAGGGCTCTGTTGTTAGGTTCATACGTGTTTATAATTGTATATATGTTTATAATGTATATATCTTGATGGATTGACCCTTTTATCATTATACAATCTATTTCTTTTAAGATCTATGTGTCTAATATTAGTATAACCATTCTAGCTCTCTTTTGGTTACCTTGATGTATCTTTTTTTCTATTTTTACTTTCAAACTATTCCTGTCTTAGAATCTAAAGTGATTCTCTTATAGATGTCATATATATATATATATATATATATATATATATATATATATATATATAGTCTGTGTGTGTGTGGGTGTATATATATATATATAATTTGTTTTTAATTTTTTTTTTCAACGTTTATTTATTTTTGGGACAGAGAGAGAGCATGAACGGGGGAGGGGCAGAGAGAGAGGGAGACACAGAATCGGAAACAGGCTCCAGGCTCTGAGCCATCAGCTCAGAGCCCGACGCGGGGCTCGAACTCCCGGACCGCGAGATCGTGACCTGGCTGAAGTCGGACGCTTAACCGACTGCGCCACCCAGGCGCCCCTATATATAATCTTTTTAATTAGGCTTCACGTCCATCATTGATCTCAGTGCAGGTCTTGAACTCACAACCATAAGATCAAGACTCAAGCTGAGATCAATAGTTGTATGATTAACTGGCTGAGCCACTTAGACACCCCATAGACACCCCTTAGATATATATATATATATATATATATATATATATTCATGCACACACACATATATATGTGCGTGTGTGTGTGTGTGTGTGTATATATATATAATTGTTTCTCTTACTATATATTTTAAGGCATTTTAATAGTTATTTTCCTGGAAGTTGCAATTGACATTTTAACTTAAAACAATCTACTTTGATTAATACCCATTTAACTGGCTTTCATGGAGGGAATTTTTAATTTCAATGAAGTAGAACTTATTCTTTTTTTCATGGATTGTGCCTTTGGTGCTTCACGTAAAAACTCATTGCTAAATCCAACGTCACTTCGATCTTCTATTACCTTCTAGAAGGTTTTTTGTTTGTTTTTTAATATTTAAGCGTATGGTCCATTTTGAGTTAATTTTTGTGAAAGCATAAGGCCATTGTCTAGATTTTTTGTTATTGTTTTATGTGAATGTCCATTTGTTCTAAAATCACTTTGAAGAGACTGTATCTTTTCCATTGGGTTGTCTTTGTTCCTTTATCAAAGATCAACTGAATGCATTTGTGTGGGTCTATTCCTGGGCTCTGTATTTTGTTCCATTAATATATTTGTCTAAGTCTTTCACCAATAGCACACTATAATTAATGTAGCTTTATGGAAGACTTGAATTTAGGTAGTGTCAGTTATCTGATTTTATTCTTCTTCACCATCTTGTTGGCTATTCTGAATCTTTTCACTTTCTGTAATAATCTCTAGAATCAGGTTTTTTTTTGATACTAACAAAGTATCTTGCTGGAATTTTGATTAGAATTTTGTTGAACCTATAATCAATGTGGAAAACACTGACATCTTAACAATATTAAGTCTTCCTATACATGAACATGGAATATTTTTTCATTTATTAGATGTTCTTCTATGTCTTTCCTCCGAATTCTGTAGTTTTCTTCATACAGATCTTGTACATATTGTGTACATTTTGTTTTATTTATACCTAAATAGGAGTGATCATTTTTTACTCACTTCTATTATATATTTAAATGTGTGTGGTGTTTTATCAATAAGAAAGATAATGTAGTTATTTTATCATATTAAAAATATACTTCCAGGGACACCAGGTAGCTCAATGAGTTAAGCGGCAGACTCTTGATTTTGGCTCAGGTCATGATCCCACAATTGTGAGATCAAGCCCCATGTCAGGCTCTGTGCTGAGCATGGAGCCTGCTTACGATTCTCTCCTCTCCCCTCTCTCTCTCTCTCTCTCTCTCTCTGCCCCTCGCCTTTTCTCTATCAAAATATATATATATATATATATATATATATATTCCATTTGACATTTAATATAGTGAATATTGATATTTAATATATCAAATTTTAATATTTAGGGTATCTAATAAGAGCTTGTAAGAGTAAAATGTTAAATTGCATTCAAATACTTTTTTGCTGTTCATGAGGATGCTCTTTATTCTTTGACTTATTCGTCAATTAAGATCCATGAAAAAATTTCTACTTGATCATGGTTATCTTCTATCAGGGGAGAAATGAGACCCCATTTTTTTCTTTTATATACACACACACACACACCCACAGTGCATTAACCACTACTCAGGTCAAGAAATAGACAAACATAGGGACCCAAAAACATCCTAGATCACAGTTCTTTGCTTCCTTAAGGTAAGAATGACTGTTCATGTTCTATATTAATGATTTACTTAGATTTCTTTACAGTTCTACCAACCATATATGCATCCCTCAATAATACATTATGACTTACCCATTTTTTAATGTTACACAAATGTACACATTCTTTTATTTCTTGCTTTTTCAGTCTACATTACATTTGTGAGTTTCATCTATGTTGTTAGTTTACCTGTGAATTATTAATTTTCATTGCTATAAGCATTTCTTTGGATTAATACAAGGCAATTTATATATCCATTGTATTAGTATTGTTTCCAGCTTTTTTGCTGTTATCATGATCAATAATGCTGGAAATATTGTAACGTACATTATAAGGACTTATCTAGAGCATATATCCAGAAGTGGCTTGTGGTGTATGTGTACTGTCAATTTTGTTACATAATACTAAATAGTTGTCCAAAGTGGTTGTAATAGTTTAAACACCCATCATTCAGTTCACACTACTCCATATCCTCATCAATACTTGGTATCGTCAGACTTACACTTTGTCAAATAATAGGTGTGGGGAGGTATTTCTTTGTGGTTTAAATGTTAATTTTCTTGAACTCCGATGAATATGAGTTTCTGCTTTTCACTTCATGGTGAGATTGGCCCATAGTTTTCTTTCTTCCCTTTTTGTTAGCTATCTTTACCAGACTCATGAAATACATTAGGAAATCTTATCTTATGTCATATAATAATACTTTCATGGAAATCTGATATCTAAGACAAGTTTTCTTATTTCTTTATTGTATAACTTTTTTTTAGAGTTTACTTATTTTTGAGAGAAAGAGAGAGTGTGAGCGGAGGAGGGCCAGAGAGAGAGACTCACAATCTGAAGCAGGCTGTAGACTCTAAGCTGTCAGTACAGAGCCCAATGTGGGGCTCAAATGCAGGAACCATGAGATTAAGACCTGAGCCAAAGTCAGATGCTCAACTGACTGACCCACCCAGGCACCCCTCTGTTGTATGACTTAAAGTAGGAGGGCTTGTGGGTTTGTTATGTAATTTTTTTAAGTTACCATGTAAGTAATGCACATGATAAAAAAGAAAAAGAAAAACTCAAGTAGCGCTGAAAGACATAAGATGGAAAGTAAATCATTACTACTCCTAGTCCCACTCTCCAGAGTGACCATAAAAATTCCTGTAGTTAGTTCTTTTAAAAAATAATCCTAAATAATTTTATTACTCTATTTTTTTATTTATGAAGTTTAAACAGTAACTTTTAACAACAAACTATCAAAGATGGAAAATTTACTCTCTTATACTACCTTATAATGCCTCTCCCAGACTTCTGTTTACAGTCTTCATTTTATTTCTATTAATTCTCACCTTAAATAATGACCCAAAATTGTCTTGCCTCTTCTCCCTCACCCTCTAAACCTTTATCAGCTGTATTATTTTTACATTGTTGAGGTTATTATTAATTACACATTCTATTCTTGAAATTGTAATTGCCTTCCATGTTTCATCTATTGATTTAGTACATTTGTAAACCTACAATGGTTTTTAAATCATATGTTATATTCTTTAGTTTAATTCAGTGAAAAATCAAGTAAATGATGATTTGCAATGCAATTAAGGTGATAACATTAAATTTGGTTGAGTAGAAAGCCAGGTAACTAGTGTCAAGGTCAGATAGACTTTTTTTTTTTTTTTCTGCACTCAGTTGTCCAAAATCAAGGATAGAAAGAGAAGAGAATAAAGTGAAGCCTGCTAACCTATTTCCACTGAATTTCCCTTTCTGCTTTTCATACATGCCATCTCTTTGCTTTGAACATCTCTGGAATGTCACTAGAATGAAGGCCTTTCTTCTGAGTCTTTGTGTGGGCCTATGCTCCTGCTTCTTTTACTCTGTGTCACATATGTCAAATCTAATATCTTCTTTTTTATGAAATTCGTCAAAATCTCTCATATTCTCATTGCTATTGTATTGCTCTATTGCTATTTATTTCCTCTCATAGCTCTTCATTAAAACATCAATAGTATTGGAGTGGTTAACAAAAGTACTCTTATCATCTTTAAGTAAAAGATTTTTATCTTTGAATATCCAGGAAACTGCCTAAAAATTTAATTTGGTTTCTTAGTTTTCAGCTGATTGGGGTTTAATATTTGCTAAAAATCATTTAAAGCATCCCTGCAAAGAAGGCTATCAAGAGAAAAAGAAAAGGGATACCTGGGTGGTTCAGTCGGTAAAGGGTGCAACTCTTGATTTTGGCCCAGATTATTATCTCAAGGTTTGTGGGACTGAGCCCCACATTGGGCTCTACACTGACAGCACAGAGCCTGCTTGGAATTCTCTCTCTCCCTCTCTCTTTGCCCCTTCTCCATTGGTGCTTGCTCACTCTTTCTCTTTCTCAAAATAAATAAATAAACCTTAAAAACAAGGAAAAAAATATGCTTCCCTAACAGGTATAAGCATTTAAGAATTTGAAATTTGGCACAAGCATGAGTAGGGTTTAGACATGACTTATTTGGAAAAGCAGAAATAGATTTAAGGCTGTTATAAAAGATTCAGAAACTTCTCAGGATCAAGAGTAATACATTTAGGTACTAGGAAGTAGGAATTAAAAAAAATTTTTTTAATATTTATTTATTTTTGAGAGGCAGAGCATGAATGGGAGGAGAGGCAGAAAGAGAGGGAGACACAGAATCCAAAGCAGACTCCAGGCTCTGAGCTGTCAGTACAGAGCCCAACATGGGGCTTGAACCCACAAAATGTGAGATCATGACCTGAGCCAAAGTCAGACACTTAACCAACTGAGCCACCCAGGCACTCCGGAAGTAGGAATTTTCAAAATCTAATTTTCTTTGGTTTTCTTTTTACATTTTTTTCCTCTTCTTATATCACACTGCCCTGCAGTTAAACTTCAATTCTAGGACAGTCTTCCATGGATCCCCTTCTTACACACATCTCATTTCTCCATAGCAGTAGTGTAGCCCTTTGGGTGTCTAGTAGGAGAATGATATAGGAAGAAAGAGTCTCTACCAACCAGTACCAACATTATAGCCTCTCATATCCCATTATGACCAGTTTGAACTACTATCACAAATGTAAGAAGTATGAAAGTGTCGACATTTCTTTTGAGGATTCCTTTCCAGTGTGCTGTACTACTAATACTTATTGGATTCACATAGTCCCAACATCTTGTTGCCAAACATGCACATAAATTCATGTGGAATCACCAATGTTAAAGGACCCATGCACCAAAAAAGGGTATAAAAATCTTCCAATGCAAATGAGGAAAAAGAGGATGAACCAGTCTTTGACCTTTGAAAATCCCTAAGCTGGAAAGGAAGGCAAATGTGGCTTAGAGGCCCCTATTCTTAGATAAGGAGGTGAAGGATGTTAGTGAGCTACATACCTAAACTCTGAGGCCAATAACTAGGTTAAATTTACACCTTTGAACTGAGTGAATTTGATTCATCCAAATTTTATATTTAAAAAAAAAACCCTCCTTCGGGAAACTGAGACTAGCAATACCCCAGATCCTTTAAATGTTCTCAAAATTAATTTTAATGTGATGATTTTTGAAAACCATTTCATTTCACCAAGTTGATGGATGATACTCTCCAAGTCCCCATTGTCACCAAGTCCCCAAATCAGATATTTCTGTGCCTGCACCAGTACACATCTAGCTTCAGAGTGGGTGGCCCTTTTATCACTGAATGCTACCAAACAGAAAATTATTACTTGTGATAAATCAGTTTTTGTGTGTTTAACACACCACCTCTCATTTAAAAAACAACAACAAAATATTAGCCTTCTAATTTGAGAGAAAATTTCTCTGACAACTTATGAGTGATATAATTTGTAGTAACTTTATCATTGATGATTTGTTGAATAATTTGAGAAAGAAGACTAAATATAGAATGACTGAATTATTGTCTTTTAAATGTAATAACAACATTTAAAATGTTCAGTGCTGTTTCACATACATTATTTTATTCATTCCTCACAATGTCATAAATAGGTAAGTCATAATAAATGCTGGCTAAGAGGCTGGCACTCGAGTCAGAGAGCTGAGCTTCTATCTAATACCTGTATTTAATAGCTTTGTGATCTTAGACAGGTTACTTAATCTTTCAAAGTCTATATTCTTATGCAAACCAAAGTGATTAATGATATTTATCTCGTAGCATTGGTTTGAGAAATGAATATATGAACGTAATAATGTAATTATAACCACCTAATATATTTTAACTGCTATCATCATCACCTACTTCTTTTTCCTCATATCATGATCATTATCATTATTTCAGAGATCAGGAAAATAAGCCTGATAGAGGGTAGCTGTCTTTTCCAAGTGTACATAAATAAGTAGTATAAGCCACGACTGGAGACCGGTTCCTTTCTTTCTCTTGATAAGATTTTCTTTTTAAATATATGAAGAGTTTTTCTCAGAGAGTAGATCCTGACTAATAATCTTCTAGGGCTATGGTAGTTAAATTTAACTAAGAGAAATTGCATTTAGGTATTAGATGGCATTTAAATATGCTTGGATGCACTTTGAAAATGTCGTTCTTTCTTGTTGAATTTTAAGAAAAGACAGCCTTCTCTGTATAATTATTTATGCACTTGGAGACAAGTAGCTGGACCAAATTTTCTTTTAAGGCTAATTTTGGTTTTCTCATTTAATGAGCATTTTCCTGTGAATAGACATTCCACAGAAGCCTAGGTTTATTTTCTAGTTTGGATGGATAGTGATTTTAGTTTATCTTACTTATCTTAGGTATCAAGAGCTAAACATTTCTTTTTCGTATCTTGCTTGGAAATATTTCCAATAAGCAATTATTTTAGGACCCTAAGAATTCTTAGTTTCTCGACCTGTGTTAGTTTTCTGTTGCTGTCTAACAAATTACCAAAAACTTAGTGTTTACCACCCATTTATTATCTTATAATTCTGTAGGTCAGACATCTGGCAAGATCTGGCTGGATTCTCTGCTCAGGCTTAAGTCATATTGTCAGCTGGCTGCATTATCATCTGGAGCAGGAGGCCTTTGCCCAAACTCTTTGTGTCATTGACACAATTCAGTTCCTTTTAGCTAAGGACTGAGGTTCCCATTTTCTTACTGTATCTGCCAGGACTGCTCTCAGCTTCTAGAGGCCCCTCATATTCTTGTCCCATAACCCCATCTATCTCAGCAATGGAGAACCTCCCTCTCATGCTTCAAATCTCTCCATTTCTACTGCTCCCAGCCAAAGAAAACTCCGTGCTTTTAAAGGGCTCCTGTGAGTAGGTTAGGCCCACCCAGATAATCTCCTTTTTTATTAACTCAAGGTCAACCAACTGGTAATTTTAATTAAATATTCAAAAATTTTCCTTGAAATAGAAGGTAATATAATCACAAGAGAGATAACATATTCATAGATTCTTCCCATTCTCAAGGGGAAGAGGTTATACAGGACAAGGATCATTAGTGGCCATCTTAGAATTTTGCCCGCTGCAAGAGCCTAGAAGATCTGGGACAAGCAAATGCAAGCTTCTGAAGCTGTCTGAGTATCTGTTTCATCAACTTCTGTTCTCAAACCAACTTTCTTCCCAACTTCCTATTTCCATAATTATCATCCAAGTTTAGCATAAGTTCCACTGACTTTTTCTCTGGATAGTGGTAATTTAATTATAGCCATATCATCCATGCATTACTGCAATAATGTACTTTCTACTCTTTCTCAATCTGAGCTCTCACATCCTTTGAAGACTGAAGCCATCCTGCAAAACAATGTCTGAAGGATATTATACTACTTTAAAAACAATCAATAGTTTCAGGTACCTGGGTGGCTCAGTCAGTTAAGTGTCTGACTTCAGTTCAGGTCATGATGTCATGATCTTGGGATCAAGCCTCTTATCAGGCTCTGCACTGATGGCACAGAACCTGCTTGGGATTCTCTCTCTCTCTCCCCATCTCTCTCTGCCCCTCCCCATCTCATGCTCTCTCTGTCTCTCTCTGTCTCTCTCTCTTTAAATATATAAGTAAACTTTAAAAAAGCAGTCAGTAGCATCTCTTTTCTATAGCATCAAATCAAACCTTCTTTGGAGACTTTTAAACAACCAGCCTTATTGTGCTTCCTATCCAATCTATGTTCCCCATCTTTTGCCATATCTAGTCTGATTATGCATTACCTCACAATACAATATTATGTTTCCTACAAATTTTATTCCTGTAGCTGAGATGATCATTTTTTCTCTTCCTTCAAGGTAAGAAGTAATTCCAGTGCCTCCTTAACACTTTCCTTTATTACTGATTATATTTTGGTATATGATAGTCTTTTCTTTATAATTATATTATAGATTATTTCCCTAATTATGTTATAAAATACTCAAGAGTAGATATATTTGTGTTTTGGAGTTTTGTCCTGATACATAGTAGTTCCTCAAAATATACATGCTAACTACTTTCTCTTAATAAGGAAATGATCAAGTCAAAGTCAAAATCTATTACTGAGAAATACATGTCTACAAAACAAAATGACTTAAAGTGGCTTCTTTCTGTTCTTAAAACATACCAGAAAATTGAAGCACTAAATCCCTTTGCCTGAGATATTTCAGTAAACTCTAACAAAACTGCCAATTACTTAACTAATTGCCACCAAGTGGCTTCAAACCAAATAATTCCCTCAATTTTCTCTTCCTTTACTAGTAGAGATCCTGGGAACAGAACACACATTAGACCTTTATCTGAGTTTACAGAGAAAAATACCTGAAACTATATTTACATCCAATTTTGTAGTTTTCAAAGGATTCTTGGGTTGAAGAAAGAAGTATCTTTAACAGTAGTCCATCTTTCATCTTTATCCCATAAAACCTCTATATAGTATTTGGAATTTGGGGCCATCAATTATCATTGAAATTATCTTTTTCTCTGGCCTCTATAGTATCGTTTTCTTCTGGATCTCTTTATATATCACTCCATATGTCTCTGGCCTTACCAGTCTCCATCCTTCTCTGGATACACCATAAAAATAGGTGATCTTCAAGATTCTGTTCTTGATATTCCTATTATCTTTTTCATTTTTATTTTTGTACCTAAAAATTCATATTCATCTCTGTGACTTTAATGATTACTTGTATTTTAATGAATCAAAATTCAGGACTTGACTTTCCTTTGGCCCAGATTCGTATCTCCAGCTATTATTGTTCATTCCTGTATAGATGTCCTGTCAGCCTCTTCAACTCAACACTGTGTTCAAAACAGAATTCACAGTATTTCATTTCTTCTTTCCTTCATGTTTCTCCCTTCAGTTAATGGCATCACAGTCCCTTTAGTCACACAATCTGGAAACTGTGTCAACATCTACCACTTTTCCTCCATGTTTCAGTACCCACCCACTGCCATTTCCATATTGCTTTCAAATTTGTTTTTTTCCTACAGTATTATTTCCACTGTAGAAATCTATTCATCTTTTAGGTTTAACTCCATTAAGCCTCCCAGCTACTCTGCATACCTAAATTAAAAAATGGGATATTCCTGCAAACTTCCATAGTATCATGGTTCTTACTTAACTTTGGATATGATTGTTTTCTATATACTGGCATCCTTCAACTGGCAACAAATTCCTTAAGGGCAGAGATCATTCCTGTGTCCCTTCAGCTTAGCTCTGCGCCTTTGGCACAAAAAATGCTCAACAAATGTTTCTTGAATTCTCTGCCTCTGCATGCATTACAATATAACTTTCTTATTCAAAACACAATAACTGTTTTTCAATCTTGTACATTACCCGAAATAGCATTTTCTATCAAGGTAGTTTCTAAATTCTTAATTGAAACTACACTTATATATGGCCTCAAAATTCATCATTGGGTTGGCCAGACAAGGTTGGTGATCTGGTTCGTAATGCCAGAAATTAATTATTAATTAAATTAAACTTATGAGTCGGTCCTTTGATCACTAGTGCCAGCATGCTCTTCCCTTATTTTTGAGTGAAGCAGTATATTTTTTTCCTGAATTATTCTTAAATAAATCAAAGATTCTTCACAAGTTCCCAAGAGAAGCTACCTATATATCTGCAGTAATAAAGCTTTAGATAAGTTTTAAAATCCTTTCCCTTAGAATTTAAGAATGAAGTATGTCTCTTATGAATTCCAATGCTAATATTTTGATCTTCCATTGTGATATGACATTACTTCCTTAAGATATTTTTGTACAACTTTAGGGAATTTTTCTGTACCTGTTATCTATTTTAGCCTTCTTTCATTAGAGAAAAGTATTTTATGTTCATAATATCTACTTTTGTAGCCATTATACCATGTGCCCAAGGTTATTGAAAAGATTCTTTCTTACAGGGGTACTTGTGGAGAGTTCTCAACATATTCTTCCCAATGGAGAATCTCCTGATGATACATCCTTTTCAAATGATGTTTAGGATGATACTCAAAATGTATTCTTGGCCTTGGTTTTGACTTATGCAAACATCTTGGCTTCAGAAAAGTCACAAAATTTTACTCAAAAATTTTTTAACTTATAATCCATCCTATTTTTAAAATAAAATAAAACATACTTTAATCCTACTCACTCCCACTTGACAAGACCCTAGTCTTTCTTATTTTTCAAAAAGCAAAGTTAACAACAGGAAAATATACAGCTTGGTATGTTTAGTTTAAAATTTCTCCTTTGTATTTGTAAAAGTCAAAAGTCAAAAGTATGCTGGGAATATCATAGCCATCATTTTACTTTCATTAAACAATAGTGGATATAGTTCTTATTTGCATTACCTATAGTTGATGGGTATATATCTATAATCCTATCTTTATTATCACTTTCATTACTGAATTTGTGGTAATATTTTGTACCCAGGGAAATTAATTAATAAAGTATGTCTCATATGTTTTCCTCTATTAAATAGGTGAATTATTTCATAGGTATAAAGTAATTCACGAGGAAGAAAAATTGGGGCTGGGCTCAATCCTGCTAAAAGACATACAGGATTAACATGCCCATTATGTTTATGAAACATAATTTTTTTATTGCATTGAATTATTTCTTTGGAAACCCCACAAACACTGTAGGAAATATTATCAATTGCAGTAACATCTGAGCTTCATAAAGGGTGAGAAACAAACATCTTCTCCAGGTTAAATAGATTTATTTATTCATTCAATTGTTTTTTAACTGTTTTTTAAATGTGCCAGTCATTAGTAATCAGTAATAAATGACACAGCCCATATCCTAGACATTGCAGTCTGCTCAGTATGATTTTCCTAAAACATATGTTCTAGTCCACACCCAAAATGATGAGACACAAATCCTTTCTCCTGACCAAGACTAAATATGCTTTATATCAGTAATCTACTTGCAGATACCTCTAGGTAAACCAACATCACTCAGAAATAAGTACAAGAATTCAAGCCCCTAAAAAGATACAGTCATTTCACTTGCCACCTCTTATGTTAAGATCACTGATGTTCAGGATGCCACATAAGCTGTAGTGGTTGGACACTGAAGAACTGCAAGGGACATTGTTTATATGATTAGGGTGTCGGGACGCTTCTCACACAAATTACAATATGCATGGCCAAATGCCCCAACCCAGAGGCGTCTTTTTCAGACCTTTCAGAGTTACCAGGTTGTTTGCTCATTTCAATTTCTCAGCCCCTTTTGAGCTCCTGTGTAGTCAGTTAGGGCACTTCTCTTCATGGAGTAATAAGGAGATACAAAGATAAATAACACATAAATGTATAGTTTAATAGAGAATAGTAGAGCCAATACTTTCCTTTGCAGACTCCAGATCCCAATGAAGCCACAAACAAGTTGAGTTAATAACTGCATCTCCTTTCTCAGGAATCCTGTCTTAACAAATGTGTTCAGTTTGGCCAAGAACTGGCAGTGACATTTTCTTAATAAAAGCCATATGGAAAATCTGTGCTCTTTCACTAGGTCACTTAGCAAACATTACCTTTGTATTCCCTTGCTGCTTCCTGATCTCAATAGGAGAGCAGAAGGACACTAAACCATTTCCTTACCAACTTCCTTGACTTCATCACTAGGCTACAGTGCTGAGTAAACACATATTTCGGGATGGGAACTGGCTTGAGGACCCAAGTATCGATGGTTTTCTCAGAGTGGCAATGACAACCTTGATAATTAAAACAAGCAAAATGAAAGGAGTTGGCATTCTCTCATGGCCATCTGTGACTTCTTTGTGCTGGTACTTAGTGTTCACAGGGGAACTGGATGTTTGAATTGGCTCTCAGTTTTTCAGTGAAAAGTGAAGGAAAGCACTCTGCTAATGTCTGCTTGTATTTTTCTCTCTAAACAACATGGTTAGAAATTATAATATTAAATCTTTTTAAGTTACATTGCCACGTCACATTTCATTTCATATATTTGGCACTTTGAAATATCATACCTTAATAGTAAAATTAAATTTTCTGTCTTGAGCCAATAATTCTTTTATTGTAGTGGTAACCTTAAACCTTTAATCTTTAATAGGATTACCAGATTTTTAGTTTGCTATGAGAAATTATGAAACATGATCTGACTTGTTTTGGTTGAGTTTCAACATTGTGTAAAAAGAAATAAAAGTGATTTTTATTTCCCTTTAGATGTTATAATAATTGGGCAGCATGATCAGAAAAGAATATGATATTCATGGCTGGAATAAAAGATTATAGACATTTTAGAGCATGAGTAATAACTAATATATTAAAACACATAAAAGCATAATTATGTTGAAGCAAATGAAATTCTATTTCTAGTAGGATAAAGCATGGCCAAATTTAGGCAAGTTTGTTTGGCTCAAATTCTTTAAAAAAATTTTTTTAATGTTTATTTATTTTTGAGAGAGAGAGAGAAAGAGTGCAAGCTGGGGAGGAGCAGAGAGAGAGGGAGACACAGAATCCTAAGCAGGCTCCAGGCTCTGAGCTGTCAGCAGGGCTCAAACTCACAAACTGCAAGATCATGACCTAAACCAAAGTCAGACCCTTAAACGACTGGGCCACCCAGGCACCCCTGTTTGGCTCAGCTTGTATTAGGAGATTCTGTACATTCCTGCTACCTGGTTTTATTAAGATGAAATTGTGTGATAGTTAACCCTAAGTGTATTAGACCTTAGGACCTAATGTAAGTTCTTCTCTGTCTTCATTTAATGCCTGCTTTCAAGCTATTTGACTATGCAATAAATATATCAAAATGGTTATAAATGGAAGAAGGACAACAATATTAACTAATGTATTTACTTGAAATAGAAGTTCAGTATTTTTAAAAATCCAGAAGTTATGGTGAAGAAGTGGTTAGGACTGTGAATTAAACCACTATTTGAGGATTAAGTGGATTTACTTACATGCTCTACTCTGTCTCTGATTCCCCAAATATAATAGATATTTGAGTAAGGTGTAAAATGAGTAAGTTTCCAGATAAGATCAAGATGATATTACATTTTTGAGGATATCTGAAGATTTTCAGCTAAAGAGAGAAAATGGTTTGCTATAGGAGGAGTCCTCAGAATCCACAGATTCTCATTATAGTGCTGTCACTGGCAGTCTGTGTGACAGGAGCAAGTCCCCTAACCTCTCTGGAAACATTTTATTTGTGCACTTTACCAATGACTCTTAGTGCATATACAAATTTACACTTCCTTACCAACAATTCTGTGGTTCCCACAAGCCCAGCCAGAGGTTGGTAATGGCTGGATTAGAAAAGGTCTGTTAAGGGGCTAAATGGGTGATGAGTATTAAGAAGGGCACTTGTGATGAGCACTGGGTAAGTAATGAATGAATCACTAAATTCTTCTCCTGAAACCACTATTACACAATATGTTAACTAAACAGAATTTAAATAAAAACTTAAAAAAAAAAGCACTGTTAACCCTTCTTGGTCTCACATTCTAACTCTTATTAATCTAAGCGGAATTAGCAATAATTGAGGAAAAGTAAACAAACTAGAAATCTGAAAACATGAAATTGAGACTAACTACTCAAGCTGATAATTATGTATGATTTTTTTTCCATTTGACTAGTGGCCAGAAACCAGACAGTGAAATTGATGAGCCAGTATGCCCTGCTGGTGTTGGCTACAGCCTGAAAGGAAATAATCCAGATAATTGTTTAATTGGATGCTACTTAAAAGAGAATCTGAAACTCCCCAAGAATCACGGTCCAGAGTAAACATCTTTTCACTCATATTGGTTAAATAAAAACCTGAGAATGTTGCATTGATGGCCAGCATTTAGGAGGTTCCATTTTTACTGCCACGAAAATATTCCTTTTAACTGTTGCCTACCAGTTCTTGTCAGTCTGTGTCGGTTTTACATTTCAATGTTAAGTATTTCTGGATGGTAATTTTCCAATATTATACTTGTAATAAAAAAGGAAAATAAATGAAATCCTTGCTACACAGTTACAGAAGGATAATATTCAATAGCTTCCTATGAGAGGCAATCTGTACAGTGGTTATCACACAGACTATTCTAAGTCAGCCTGGATGTGAATCATCTCATATCACTCATATCTTATATTTCATGTAACTTTTAAAGTCTGTAACTCAGGTCAAGTTATTTGAACTTTCTGTGAGCTTCTGCACTTAAATTGGGGGTGGTGACAATAGGGGTGTAAGGATTATATAAGTTACATAAGTTAATTTGTGTAAAGTGCTTATGCCAATGCTTGGTATATTATAAGTGGCACATAACTGTAATAGTAATTTGCTGCCATTACTATTTTCTTTGTAGCAGTTTCACATAAAAGTGACTGTTTTTGTATAACATGAGTCATGGCTCTTTTAAACAGGTGTTCTGACTGAATTATCATAGCATGGTAAAGTCTAACAATTTTATAAGAAGTGGCTGAGAAAAACAAAAGACATGCAGTACATTTGCTTCTAGAGTTCTATCTAGAGAAGGGACTAAGTGGAATGACTAATTAATGTGTTTTGGTCCTGCTTTTTTTTTTTTTTTCTTTTTTCCATTCTCTTGAGACTTTATTTTTAGAACTGTCTTGAGCTGTATGCTTTCATATTTAATGATTGCCATTTTTATTCTTTTTATAGTAGTAAATATTAAATATCAGGCAGAATGTTTCCTTTAATTTCTCTTTGTAGTGATAAAGTATCACCAGTAACTTTTTCTTGATATGTGTAGCAATACTCTTTCTCAAAACAGAATTACTTAATAAAGCCAGGAAGATATCTATGAAAAGCTCTTAGAACAGGTATTACATATTGGATAATTGAAAATATATCAAATAAAGCAAACGTCCAAAAGATGAACTTAGGAAGCTCTCACACAACAGGCATTATGATAAATTTCAAGTACCAAAATGTTTTAATGGTTAACTTTAATGACTTTATTCATAATGAGATTGTTAGCATGACTAACTTCTTTGTAAATCTTGAAATATAAGAGGTTTCTGATAGCTCAGCAGACACTTATTCCAAACTCCCAGATTTTGACACCTAAAAATGTGCCTCTTGATGAATATTTAATTTTACATTACATTACATTACCAGTTTACATATTTAGACCAATGAGGTAATGTTAGAGTATGAACTCCTATGTAATCAACTGTCTCCACAAAAGGAGACCTTGGTATCTCTTGGGAAAAAAGTACAGGGATGATATTAAAAATACTAGCCTGTAGCCTTCTGGGGAAGATGATGGAGTAGGAGGGTCCTAAGCTCACCTCATTCCATCCATACAACTAGATAACAACACATCAGTGTAAATAAAGCAGAAAATGATCTGAAGACTGGCAGAACAGACTCTCCGCAGCTAAATGTAGAGAAGAGGCAATATCAAAGAGGATAGGAAAGGTGGAGACATGGTCTAGGGACAAAGGGACCTGCATGACTGTCCCCAGAAGGGAGGGGCACAGGGAGTATGGAGAGGGGAAAGGAGCAGACCTGTCAAGTATCCCTGGCACCAGGGACCCAAACAGGGAAGACAAATTTGTATAGCATTTGGCTTTGAAAACCAGAGGGGCCTAACAATCAGTGGGGCTTAAAATCTGAAACATCAGAAATCAGCAGGCTAGTCTCTGGGAGAGCCAGGAGGACAGAGTCCCCACCTGTAAAGAGACAACACAACAGTCCCACTGAGATACAGCATAGAAGCAGCAGTTTGAATAACCTGGCATGCATGGGAAGGAAATTAATTACTAATCTCACAGCATGTTCTGGAGAGACAGGGATCTTTTGGAGACCCCTCTAAGAACAGAAGAACTAGTGGATAGCATTTCCCTCCTGGGCACCCCCAGCCTAGATACAAGAACACCTTCAGGAAACAGCACCAAGCAACACTCTCCACCTAGCTTGCTAAGTGCACACTGCCCATGTGCACCTCTGTGGATCTACTCCCTCCAACCCAGCTGGCCTGGCAGGAGTTTTTCCCTGGTGGCTGCAGATCCTCTCCCTCAGTGGATGAGCATGGACCTTGCTGGCACCACATGCCACACTCCTTCCAATATACCCTTGGCCACAGCCAATGCAAACCAGTGCCACAAGCCTGGCAGTATGCAAACAGCCCCAGCAGTGGCCAGAACTACTCCTGCCCCAAGGAGAGGGGAAGATAACCAGTCCAACTGCTTCCCCAACAGTGGACTAGGGGCAGACATCTGGTCTGACTGCAGGCCCTGCCACCAACAAAAGTTTCTCAGGGGACAACAGAGGGAAAGCACCCTGTAGTTCAGTGCTATTGCATCTCCGGCATATACTTAGTCTGACTCAACTTAAGCTCAAGGCAGCCCCAGACTGGCCACAGGTACCAAATCTTGTCCACAATAGGTAAAGTGAGCCATTGCAGACTAAAGGCAAACATGGCTCATCCAAAATACACACAGAAGATACTCCTGAAGCACCAGGTTCTGGGACCTTACATTACAGGACCTCTTCATCATAAGGCCTCTATGTTGAAGAACAGGAGATGTAGCTGACTTTCCTAACACAGAGAAACCGACACAGAAAGTTAGAAAAAATGAGGAGACAGAGGAATATGTCTCAAATGAAAAAATGAGACAAAATCACAGCAAGAGAGCTAAACAAAACAGATATAAATAATATGCCTGATAGAGAATTTAAAGTAATGGTTATACATATACTCACTGGATTTGAGAAAAGAATGGAGGACTTCATTGAGATCCTCAACAAAGATACAGAAAACATCAAAAAGAACCAATCAAAGGTGAAGGACTAAGTAACTGAAATCAAAAATACACTAACTACATAGATAAATAGTAAACTAGAGGAAATAGAAGAATGGATCAGTAACTTGGAGGACAGAATAAATGAAAATCAGTCAAGCTTAACAGGAGAGACAAAAAATAATAATGAAAAATGAAAATAGGATTCTGGAACTCAATGACACCATAAAGCATAATAACATTTGCATTGTAAGGAACCTAGAAGAAGAGAGAGAAGAGTAAACAGAAAATTTATTTGAAGAGATAATAGCTGAAAATTTCCTGAATTTGGGGAAGGAAACATATCTAAATCTAGGAGGTACAGAGAGCCCCCAAAAGAATCAACCCAAGGTGGTCCATACCAAGATAAGTTGTAATTAAACTGGCAAAAAGTAGTGATAAAGAGATAATTTTAAAAAGCAGTAGGAGAAACAAAAAGTTACATATAAAGGAGACCCCATAAGGCTATCAGCAGATTGTTCAACAGAAACTTTGCAGGACAGAAGGGAGTGACATGATGTATTCAGAGTGTTGAAAGAGAAAAACTTGCAATGAAGAATAGTCTATCCAACAAAAGTATCATTCAGAATAGAAGGAGAGATGAAGAATTTTGCAGACAAAAAAAAGTTGAAGGAATTCGTGACCACTAAACTTGTTCTACAAAAATACTAAACAGACTCAAAGAGTCAAAAAGAAAGACCACAAATAGGATTAAGAAAAGAAGCACAAAAACATTAAGTATATCTATAAAAATTGATCAAGGGATTCACAAAATAAAGGATGTAAAATATGACACCATATACATAAAACATGGATGGGAAAGGAGTAAAGAATGAGACAAACTTAAGTGACCATCAACTTAATATAGACAGCTATATGCATAAGATGTCATATACAAACCTAATGGTAACCACAGATAAAACAACAATAATAGATATGCAAAAATGAAGAGAAAGGAATCTAAGTATATCACCAGAGAAAGCCAGAAAACTGTGAGAGAACATGAGAAAGAAGGAACAGAGAAGAACTATAAAAACAACCTTAAAACAAGTAACAAAATGGCAATAAGTACATATCTATTAATAATTACTTTGAATGTAAATGGCCTACATTTTCTAAACAGAAGACAAAGGGTGAGGGAATGGATGAAAAAGCAAGACGTATCTATAGGCTGCCTACAAGAGACTCATTTCAGACCTAAAGGCACATACAGATTGAAAATGAATAGAGGGAAAGGATTTATTATGCAAATGAAAGTGAAAAGAAAACCAGGATAACAATACTTATATGGGACAAAATATACTAAAAAACAAAGACTGTAATGGGAGACAAAAAGGACACTATATAATAATAAAGGGAACAACGCAACAAAAAGATGTAACAATTATAAATATTTATACACCCAATATGAAAGCACCAAAATACATAAAACAGTTAATAACAAACAAAAAGGAACTACTCAGTAGTAATACAAAAATACTAGGAGAATTTAACACCCACTTACATCAATGGATAGATCATCCAAACAGAAAATCAATAAGAAAACAGTGGCCTTAAATGATATTTTGTACTAAATGGATTTAACAGATATAGTCAGAACATTCCATTCTAAAATAGGATAATGTACATTATTTTCACGTGCACACTGATCATTCTCCAGAACAGACTACATGTTAAGACACAAATCAAGTCTCAACAAATTCAGAAAGATCAAAGTTATACCATGCATGTGACCACAATGTTATAAAACTAGAAATCAACCACACACACACATACAACACCTAGATAGAGCACAAATACATGAAGGCTACATAACATGGTACTAAACAATGAATGGGTCAACCAAGAAATCAAAGAGGAAATCAAAAAATACATGGAGACAAATAAAAATTAAAACATAATAGTCCAAATCTTTGGGATTAAGCAAAAGTGGTTCTAAGAGGGAAGTTTATAGCAATACAGGCCTACCTCAAGAAGCAAGAAAATTTCAAATAAATGACCTAACCTAACACTTAAAGGAGCTACAGCAGGAGAAACAAACAAAATCCAAAATCAGTCAAGGGAAGGACATAATAAATGTTAGAGCAGAAATATACAAAATAGAAACTAAAAAAACAATAGAACATATCAGTGAGTCCAGGATCTGGCTTTTTGAAAAGATCAACAAAATTGATAAACCTTTAGCCAGACTCTTAAAAAAAAAAGAGAGAGACAGACAGAGATATCTCTGATATCTCTGATAAATACAGATGCAAAAATTTAGCAAACAAAAACCAACAATATATTTAAAAAATCATTCACCATGATCAGGTGGAATTTATTCCTGGGATGCAAGCGTTGTTTAATATTAACAAATCAACATTCTACACCATATTATCATTAGGTGGAAAAAAACATTAGACAAAGTACAACATCCTTTCATGATAAAAACTATCAAAGTAGATTTAGAGAGAACATATCTCAACATAATAAAGCCATATATGAAAAACCCACAGCTAACATCATAACTCAGTGTGGAAAAACTCAGAGCTTTTCACCTAAGATCAAGAGCAAGACAAGGATGTTCACTTCATCACTTTTATTCAACATAGGAAGCCTAGCCACAGCAATCAGATAAGAAAAAGAAATAAAAGGCATCCATATTGGTAAGGAAGAAATAAAACTTTCACTATTTGCAGATGACATGATACTATATATAGAAAACCTTAATGACTCCACCAAATCACTACTAGACCTAATAAATGAATTCAGTAAGTTTGCAGGAAACAAAATCAATATACAGAAATCTGTTGTATTTTTATACACTAATAATAAAGAAACAAAAAGGAAATTAAGAAAATCTCATTTACAATTGCACCAAAAAATAAAATACCTAGGAATAAACTTAATCAAGGAAGTGAAAGACTTGTACTCTGAAAACTACAAAACACTGATAAATGAAATTGAAGAGCACACAAAAAATAGATATTCTATGCTCATGGATTGGAAAAACAAATATTTTTAAAATGGCCATGCTATCCAAAGCAATCTACAGATTTAATGCAATCCCTGTCAAAATACTAACAGTATTTTTCACAGAACTAGAAAAAATAATCCTGAAATTTGTATGGAACCATAAAATACCTCAAGTAGCCAAAGCAGTCTTGAAAAGGAAGAACAAAACTGAACTATCACAATCCGAGATATCAAGATACACTACAAAGCTTTAGTAATCAAAATGGTATGGTACCGGCACAAAATTAGACACATAAATCAAGGAAACAGAAGAGACAGCTCAGAAACAAACCCAAAATTATGTGGTCAATTAATCTTGAAGAAAGAAGGCAAGAGCATGCAATGGGAAAAAGATAATCTCTTCAACAAATGGTGTTGGGAAAATTGGACAGATACATGCAAAAAAAAAAAAAAATGAAACTAGATCACGTTCTTACACCATACACACCGTACACAAAAATAAACTCAAAATGGATTAAAGACCTACATGTGAGACTTGAAACCATAAAAATCCTAGAAGAGAGCATAGGCAGTAACTTCTTGGCATCAATTGTAGCAACATTTTTGTAGGTATGTCTCCTGAAGCAAGGGAAGTAAAAGCAAAAATAAACTATTGGGACTACATCAAAATATAAAGTTTCTGCACAGCAAAGGAAACAATCAAAAAACTGAAAGACAACCTACTGAATGGAAGAAGATATTTGCAAATGACATGTCTAATAAAAGGTTAATATCCTGGTGTACCCGGGTGACTCAGTCGGTTAAGTGTCCGACTTTGGCTCAAGTCATGATCTCATGGTTTCTGGGTTCCAACCCGTGTCCAGTTCTGTGCTGACTGCTGGGATCCTGAAGCCTGCTTCAGATTCTGTATCTCCCTCTCTCTCTTTGTCCTTCCCCAACCTGTCCTCTCAATCTCTCTTTCAAAACTATATAAATAAACATTACAAAATTTTTAAAAAGTTAGTATCCAAAATATACAAAGAACTGGTAAAACTCAACACCCAAATAATCTAATTAAAAACTGGGCAGAAGTCATGAATGGATATTTCTCCAAAGACATATAGCTGGCCAATAGACACATGAAAAGTTGCTCAACATCACTAATCATCAGTGAAATGTAAATCAAAACTACAATGAGATATCACCTCACACCTGTCAGAATGGCTAGAATCACAAACTCAAGAAACAACAAATGTTGGGAAGGGTGTGGGGAAAACGGAACCCTCTTGTACTTTTGGTGGGAATGCAAACTGTTGCAGCCAATGTGGAAAACAGTATAGACCTTCCTCAAAAAAATTAAAAATAGAATTACCATGTATATGATCCAGTAATTTTATTACTGGGTATTTACACAAAGAATATAAAACCACTAATTCAAAAAGATATATGCACCTTTATGTTTATTGCAGCATTATTTACAATAGTCAAATCATGGAAGCAGCCCAAGTGTTCACTGATTGATGAATGGATAAAGAAGAGGTGGCATATATATACAAGGGAACATCACTCAGCCTTAAGAAGGAATGAAATCTTGCCATTAGCAACATGTATAGATCCAGAGGGTATGATGCTATGTGAAATAAGTCAGTCAGAGAAAGACTAACACCATATGATTTCACTCGTGTAGAATTTGAGAAATAAAACAAATAAAGAAAAAGTTAAAAAGTCACAAACCAAAAAAGCAGGCTCTTAACTATAGAGAACAAATTGATGGTTACCAAAGGGGAGATGGGTGAGGGATGGGTGAAATAGGTGATTAAGGGTACACTTATTATGAGCACTGAATAGTGTATACAATTGTTGAACAACATAATGTGCACCTAAAGCTAATATAACCCTGTATATTAACTATACTGGCATTAAAAAAAGAAAGAAGCAGATCCACTGGAATGTCTTTTGGGCATTTACTCCTGTCTTAATTCCTGACTGGATGAAATGTCTGGTGATAGAGAAACCATCTCACCATAATAAGGGTGAAAGTCATATTAAAGATGGAGAAGAAGGAAGATAAAAGGAGCTTTGTTTTGAGTGATATTGTTGGACTAATATGCCATCCAGGGATTTCTTATTGCATTAAATATATAGACTTTTTACTTGCCTAAGAGAAAAAAACAAAATCAAAAACCACAAACTGATTTAACCTGGAGAAAAATTTGTTTAAAATCCCATTATTCTTATGTTAGACTGTATAATATTTGCTATTTCATTTCTCTTGAATTATAATAGTTATTTAGGATTCCTCCCATTCTTAATTAATCCATTTGAATTTCTACAAATGATCAAAGATATTCTAAATAGTAGTAGAGACAATCTGTAATTTATATTTTAGAGATCATGAGTCAAATTCTTTGACAGTTTGCAATTTTAATAAAATAATTTTATTAGACATTTTTATTTTTCAAAAATGTTTTAAATATATCTTTTTTATTCATATGGAGGGAGAAATCTAAGGAAGGGTTCATTATATTCATTATATCAAATTATTTATTTGATATTCATTATATCAAATATTACAAATAAGAGGTTGTAAAAAGCAAACCCAGTATTTAAATTTAGAAATTTGTGCTTTGTTCAGTTGAAAAGAGAATTTTAGGATGGTCCATATTATTGTGTGGGTTTTTTTGTATCAATTATTATCAAACATCAGAGGGCAAAACAAGTTTGTTAATTATCAAAATGGGTAGGTATTCTTCTAAGGTTTATTTTACCTCCGTGTATTTTCTTCCATTCTTTTTTTATCTGTTTTTATTTTCTTGTTTCTTCTTTTTTTCTTTCTTTAGATTGATTATTTTCAAAGTAATTGTTTTTTTTTCATTTTTGTTTTTATAATTCAGACAAAATCAGGTGTGTTTGGGGTGGTATGGCCATAGACTCCTTTTTATAATTCAAAACAATATCCAGATACCAATATAGCTCTGAAAGCAGAGGTTTAACTACATTACAGATAATTCTCTGGCATATTAAATTTTTGCTGCCCATATTTCAGATTTAATTTGAATGTCAATATTAAAGACTAATTTAAGTACTCTTAATTCTTTTTAAAACCTTAATTGTTAATTGTTATAATTCCAAGAAAAATTCATTGAATTCCATCAATACAATTATGCAAGATTTCACAGGGCCACAAAGATAAGAAATAAGCTCACATCCCTAGTATCTTATATCAAGGAATGGGCAATCAAACGGTATGACCTAGACAGGTCACTAGGCCACAAGCCATCTATGAAACACACCCTATGAGAAGTGGCTACACCGTCCGTGTGTAGAGGTGGTTCTTCCATGGAGCTCCTTAGGCCCTGGGCATGATGATGGGATTGGTTAGCCATCCCTCTCTTTTGTAGCACGTAATAAAATCCAAAGGCTTGGATTTTGCCCATTTCCCATCTGCCTTCTGCTCTTACATGTGCATGTCTACTACCGTCAGTAAATGATGTACATGTAATGAGAGGTACACACCAGTGTTCTCGTTGGGACATATATTGTACTAGCCAAGACCATTTGTAATGGTTTTGTTGTTAATTATTTATTCTATAATCATTACCTTAATGGTCTTAAGGGAAAATTTTGGGATAGATGCTATCATACCTTTTTCTAATTGCTTTTGAAAGAAAGCTCTTAATTTACTTCTTTGTTCATCTTCATTTTGGTGAATATGCCTTGGGAAAGGGTACTTGGCAAAGGATAGACATTTAATAAAGCACAGATAACACACACTCTTCACTGTCTATATTATTATGTCCAACGTTCTTTAATGAGTATCTTGTTTCTTGCAGGACGGTTCTGTTTACTCTCACTTCTGTGGTTGTACTTGTCATTACAACTGACTGGATCAGCTGGGACAAGCTGAATCGGGGATTTTTGCCCAGTGATGAAGTTTCCCGAGCATTCCTGGCTTCTTTCATATTGGTCTTTGACCTCCTCATTGTAATGCAGGTAAGTGTTTTTGTATTTCCCTTCTCTCACTGAAACAGCTCTGTGCTTTGTTCTCAGTATAACATAACAAACACTGTATGTAGAATGAAAGGCTCCATAAAGGTAGAGAAGTGCTTAGTTTACAGTTGCTATTGGGGGAGCTTTTCTGATCATAGTTTCAGCAGTTTTACTGGGAGGATAAGCCAACTGGGCTTTTGTGAAAGTAGCACCAAAAATTCATTGTATGAACATTGGAAGGTGGACCCTGAGAAACCATACAGCATGGTGGTGTTTTCTGCCATAATTTCAAGGAAAAAAATAAGGCAAAGCAACAACAAAAAACCCTGTCATTTAGTAAATGAAAAGCTGCAGAGATGAGGATGATATAAAGCCAGCAAAGCAGGGATAAGCAATTGCCAAAGCAACTCAGGGTTTTATAGCGGTTGAAATGGAATGATGTAAAAATGCTTTTCCTGGTTATGGAAATTATCACTTTCTTTCAGTACTCACTAGAGATCATTCCATTTTCATGTAAACAATATTTCTGCCCTGCTCAGCAACACATTGTTTGTACAATAGCATTGCGCTAACCGGTGCTACTCATGTAATCTTCTGCTGTGAGTGCTTTGGGGTCTTAGGAATGTTCCTTTGAATGAGGCCGAAAGAAACATTAACTATTTCTTGGCACTTTATCTTGCTCATTAAGTGTCCATCCATTTGCTGCCCATTTTCATACTGGTTTTATAAGGCAATTTTGGATTTTCCCCTCCTGAGACATTGTAAGTTACCAGAACAAAGGCCACAATTGCTGAAGGGAAGGTAAACGCCACTGTGTGCCAGATTTATGTGAGATTTCACAAGATAGCAGATTGGTTTTCTCATTTTAGAGGCAAAAAGAAGCCTTTATAAGCAATATTCTGTAGTGTCTTAAAAGAGAATAACAGTTTATTGTTGCTGTTGCTTCACAATATAGCCCAGGCATTAGGTTCAAGATGGTTCCTGGAATATATTTCTATTTTAATGGATAACAGTTTAAAATATGTTATTGATTTAAAAAATTATATAAAGTGGAATGTTTGTCTCATCTAAAAATTGATGTATTTCTTCTTTATTTCTTGTGGGATAGTTTAGCATAGTGGAGAAAGTAAGAAAGCATTGGTGGGTTCCATATCAGTCTCTTATTTGCTGTAGGACCTCCTCTGGATATTTATAAAATCAAATTTGTAGCACTAAATAGTGTATTTTGCATTACTTGTTCAGAGACTTTTTTTTTTAATGTTTACTTATTTTTTAGAGAGAGCCAGAGACAGAGACAGAGTTTGAACAAGGGAGGGGCAGAGAGAGAGGGAGACACAGAATTGGAAGCAGGTTCCAGGCTCTGAAGTGTCAGCACACAGTCCGATGCAGGGCTCGAACCCATGAACCATGAAGTCATGACCTGAGCCAAAGTCAGACGCTTTAACCAACTGAGCCACCCAGGTGTCCCTCAGAGGCTGTTTTGTTTTTTTTTTTTTAATGTTTATTTATTTTGAGAGAGTACACATGAGTGGGGGAGGGGCAGAGAGAAAGGGAGAGAGAGAGAATCCCAAGCAGGCTCCACACTGTCATCACAGAGCCTGACATGGGGCTTGATCCCAAGAACCATGAGATCATGACCTGAGCTGAAATCAAGAGTTGGTTGTTTAGCTCACTGAGCCGCCCAGGTGCCCCTCAGAGGCTGTTTTTATCTTCTTTCATCTGATACTCCTGAATGATATACTTCCTCATCTAAAATATCTGCTTTGGCCAAATGGCCTACCTCTTTGAACCCATTTTATAGCCAAAGGTATTAGTAAGCAAATAGACCACTGTCCTTTGGATTGTTTAAATTTGTATATGTGAGAGCATAAATTTCCTGATTTTTGTCCTACTATCCATCACTTTCTACCCTCTTTGTATCTTTTTAGTTACTCTTCCAATGAGGTCACGAAAATCAGGGACTTGAAGTGGAAAAATATAACATTACAATTTATAGATACTATGGAATCACTCAAAAAGTACTTAATAAGGAGAGAAGGAAGAAAGAAAGGATAGTAAGGATTTATACAGGTAGAGTCAGCAGGGATTAGGAAGGGGCAAGCATTCTAGATGAAGGAAATGGTATGAAAATGTGGAGTCAGTAAAGCGCTGAAGTGTTCAGAGAGTAGCCAGAGCACCAATTGACCGACAATGAAGAGTTTGTGCTGAGGAATCTATCAGTTTGGATGATTTTGGCTACAAGTAACAATAAGCCTGCCAAGCCAGCTTAATCAAAGTGGGGGGATGTAATACTGTGTTATAAGGATGCTGTACAGAATTAGAGAGGAGGGATGCAGTTACATTTTAGGGACACATGAAAGCAGAGACTAAAGTGCACCAGGGAGCCCAGACCTAGCTTTTTTTCTCCATCTCTCATCTTTTTAAATTTTTCCCTTCAGTTTTCTTCTCTTTTCTTACTACAGAGAAGCTTTCTCAGCTTCCCAGTTCATATGAAAGGAAATGGCCACAGCAAATACCTCAGAGGGAGACCACTCTAGTTGTCAGGCGTAATTCTAGATTCCTGGGGAAAGGATTGTAAGGACTGGATTGTCCTGCACCCATCAGTGAAGTGACTGGGGCAAGGCAGTTCCACAGAAAAACAGGGAGATGCTGGGCCTCAAAAGCTAAATTAATTGATGTCTAATATGAAGGAAAGTCCAGAAAGAGACCCAAGAGTTAGGGCCCTTAACTCCTTTTCTCTCTCCCCCAGTACTGAGTCAGTGAGCCAGTCCCGTTGATTTCTCTTTTGCTATGTCTTTTGTGGCCGAATCCTTCCTTATCATTTCTCTGCTTGTATTCAGTCCTGAGTCTCCTGTATACTATTGTAAAATAATCTCCTATGCAAACTTCTGCTTCCACATGTCCCCTTGTCCCACACACTCTATGCGGCTCAGGCTCATAAACTTCCAGTCTGGAACATCATGTTGTACATGCCTCTTCTCAGCCAAAGTGATACCTCATTGTCCAGGTATAAAGTCAGGACTCCGAGAGCATGCTCCCAGTGCCCTTCACCATCTGGCCCTGCTGTGTTTTCTCACATGTATTCTATGCTGTAGATCTACCCCAGACCATCCTATGCTGTAGATCCACCTCAGACCAAAGGGCTTATTGTTTGGCCCTTGACCACAGCACACTCATTCCAGGGTGTCTGTAAGCCTCTTTTTCTCCCCAGATGTGTCTCCTCCTGCTCTGGTCATCTAGACCCTACTGCTGAGGACCATTCCAATTCCCCCTCATGAAAACCATGTAATCACTTTCCTCCTTGGAACTCCTGCAGCACTCTTCACCTGGACACAAATCACCATTTCACTGTTTTCCTGCTCTATGGAGCAGGAACCATAGCTTATAACTATTTGTCCCTGGAGTCTCCCTAACACAGAGCCTTACATGGGCAGCAGTATGCCCAGAGTAATAACTGCTTGATGAGGATAAAGAAGTGACATTTCAGCACTGAGTCTCCTGCAAACTCTGCCCCCCCCTTTGGGAGCATCATGTTAAAGTTTCAGGAACTAGTGCAAGTGGTAAAATAAACAGATCCCCAGAAGATGTATATATTCAAGGCATTTAAAAATATATAATACAAATATCCTACAAATCCATAGCCAACTAAACTGTGATCTATTTCATTCTAGATTCATATATTTCAGACAAAAGAAAAATGGAAAAGTAGCAAAATTAGTGGAAATGGAGGGAATAATTTCATTAGAAGATTTTCTCTCATTGGACTTATTTAAGTGATTTTAAAGCAATTGACCCTAGACTTTTCTAATAGTAGAAAAATTCAGCTTACACTATCAAAAGATATTTTAATGTTTGGTAAAAAAAGAAAAAGATAAGAAACCCTTAGAATATGACATTACTGCTATAAAGATTTTATCTTAACAAAGTTAGTAGGTCAATTCTGAAAACTTGTAGAGAAAGTATAATTATTTTTATGAATGTTTATTAAATAGGATTTTCTACATTTATTGTGAAAACCATTTGATGTATCACATCTTTCTGCAGTTCTAGTGAAGTCGCTAGAACTAAGGTATAAACAGATGTCAGTATAATATAACATGCGACTCATAAATCACACATTTCTACAGAACATGAGACGTAAATTGTAAAAAACACTTCTATGAGGAAATATTATTTCAAAATCTGTTTAATATTTATAATTTTGCCATTTGGCTTTTATATTCCTCTAGTTTATTGCATAAGTATTTAATTTGCAATTGTGTTCCACCCATTCATCTCTTGTTAGATTGAAGAAAAGATATATGTAAGATATGTAAGAGTTAAAAATATAATGTATTGTAGAGTAATCAAAGAAAAAAAAGTGTCCTAGGAGTCCACCTGCCCAAAATAGAGAAAGAGAAAGAGAGATGTCAGTATAGACAGGATAGTAGGACAAAACTCCAAAAAAGAGATGAGAGTAGAAGGGCAGGCAGCAAGAATTTGGAAAAGGAAAACAATGGACAGGAAAATTTTCTCCAGCTGAGAGTAGTGTCCTAATCATCACAGTAAGGACTTAGTTTTTTTTTTTTAAATATATGAAATTTATTGTCAAATTGGTTTCCATACAACACCCAGTGCTCATCCCAAAAGGTGCCCTCCTCAATACCCATCACCCGCCCTCCCCTCCCTCCCACCCACCATCAACCCTCAGTTTGTTCTCAGTTTTTAAGAGTCTCTTATGCTTTGGCTCTCTCCCACTCTAACCTCTTTTTTTTTTTAAGAACTTAGTTTTGATCCATTAAGTTCAGAAAACATTTGTGAATTCTATTTTTTATTTTTTGAGGAACTTCCATACTGTCTTCCACAGTAGTTGTACCAATTTACATTCCCACCAACAGTGTCTGAGGATTCCTTTTTCTCCACATCCTCACCAACACCTATTTCTTATCTTTTTTATTCTAGCTATTCTGACAGTTGTAAGGTGATATTTTATTGTGGTTTTGATATGCATTTCCCTGATGATTATTGAAATTAAAAATAGAAATACCATATAATCCAATAATTCCCCCACAAGGTATTTACCCAAAGAAAAGGAAAATGCTAATTTGAAAAGGTATGTCTACTTCTGTGTTTATTGCACCATTATTTACAATAGGCATGATATGGAAACACCCCAAGTATCCACTGATAGATCAATAGATAAAGAAGGTGAAGTGTGAATACAGAATATTACTCAGTTCTGAAAAAGGATGAGATCTTGCCATTTGCAACATCATGAATAGACCTAGAGGGTATTATGTTAAGTGAAATAAGTCAGAAAAAGAAAGACAAATACCATATGATTTCATTTAATGTGGAATGTGGAATCTAAGAAACAAAAAAAAGGGGAAAAAACCTGAAAAAGTAGAATTAGTTCTATAAATACAGAGAACAAAATGATGGTTGTCAGAAAGGAGGGGGTGGGCAATGGGAAAAATGGGTGAAGGGGAGTGGAAGATACAGTCTTCCAGTTACAGAACAAATAAGTCACAGGAATAAAAAATAGAGCATAGGTAATATAGTCGATAATATTGTAATAACATTGTATGGTGACAGATGATTAGCCACACTTATGATAAGCTTAATACAACATAGACTTGTTGAATCACTATGTTGTGGACCTGAAAGTCAGGTAACATTGTGCATCAACTATACCCAAATTAAAACAAATAAAAAGCCAAATTCATAGAAACAGAGAGTAGAATGCTGGTTGCCAGGTGTTGAGAAAAATAGGAAGAGGTTGGTAAAAGGGCACAAACTTCCAGTTTTAAGATGAATAAGTTCTGAGGATGTAATGTATAACATGGTGACTATAGTTAAAAACACTATTTTGTATACTTGCAATTTGCTAAGAGAGTACATTTCAAGCATTCTCATTTTAAAAAATAAACTATGTGAAGTAATGGATATGCTGATTAACTTGGTTGTGGGACTCATTTCACTACATCTAATGGTTGGAAAAATACTTAGTGATAAATAATGTAACAAAAGAAAACATTTACAAATTCATTCCCTCTGTACACTATATCAGGTGCTAGAGACACAGAACAGTGGGAAAGGAAATCAAAGATGAATGACACAGTCCACAGGCATTTGTAGTCACAAAGGAATTAATAATTTAATAGAATAAATATGAGTAGAAAAATAAAGGCATTTCAAGAAACCGTTTAGAAGAATTATTCAGGTAAAAAGCAAACGTTCCTACATCTGCCACTTTTAAAATTTATCTTCCTGCCATCCTAGGATCTAGTTGTTGGTATGAAGGCTTTAAAATAAAGGAGCTTTCTCTTTATAAAACAAAGAACATTCTGTACTTTTTAACTAGACAGGAAGAGAGAGAATGAAAGAAGAAAGTGAGAGGAAGAAAAGGAGGAAATTAAGAGAGTAGGGAGGGGCTATGGGGAGGAGGAGGAGAGGTGTGGAGCCAGAAAGATAGGTATAGGTGGGGATGGCTTGAGAAGCCAGTAAAAATCTGCAGTGTGGATGGTGGGTGGAGGTGGATGGGATGAAGCAGTGGTAATGACCATGGAGACTGATTAAGTTATATGTGTTGTTAAGTTTCCATGCATTCTCTGTCCTTTCTGAATGCTTTATATAACTGAACTCTAGGGGATTAGTGTAGGGAATATTAAAAACTGTCAAGTTTCACAACTGGATCAATGTAGTCTAGCATCAAGATAGCATCTGCTGAACAAAGTGCCCAGGAGGCAGAGGAAGCTATGAGAAGATAAATTTCTGGGAATTTATGGTTAATTATAGAAAGGTTTGGCCTTGAACCTCTTCTCTTTATCATCCTCTCCTCTAGAAGGCTTCTCTCTTCACCTTCTGTGTGGGTATATCTTTGATTTATGTATGTAAGTAGATTCATAATATAAAACATATTACATATGCAGTATCAGCTTTATGTGCTTCAAGGAGATGAAAGAATTCTTCTAGAAGAGAGGCTTTTAAAGAGAAGATGAAAGATTCAAAGGTTATATTTTGGTGAATCTTCACACTGTTGATACATGTTATCAGCACTTCTCTTGTAATTTATCTATATACCGACCTAATACCTTCATACCTATGTATCTACATACTTACTCTAACATGTGGGCTCCTCAAGGAGAGGAGGTATGTTTTTTCAATTTTTTCATTCCCACAGCTAGCTCATGTTCAGTGCATTGCAGTTTTACCATAAGTATTTGCTGAATGAAAGAATAAATAAATGAATGATCACAGCATTATTTCAGAAAAGCCAAATAACATGAGATTTTTCAAGAAGCAAAATGTTTACCAACATCAGGAGAATGAGCTATCAATAATATTAAATTAGCTCATTTTCATTGAGTTATGATTTTACTGTACTTAAATATCCAAATAAAAATCTGAACAAATTGCTCAGTTAAGTGTTGAAAAGGACTCTTTGGTCTAGTTTGAAAAACACGTAAAGAAAAATTTTCCTGAAAAGTAATTCCTAATGCACTTAAAAAATAATTATGAAAATTGCATTCTACAAAGATTTCACTTTTTAACCTCTGAAAATGTGTTTGTTTTCTGTTTTGTATATGGTTCTCAGAAATAGGTTGACTAGTTTAAAAAAAGACATCATGAATTTTGGTAGACTTTATTTTAAAACTCCAATAACCTGACTTCAGTAGGGCACTTATTTTGAGGTCATAGCTATTGAAAATGGAATCAATCACTTTAAAACATAGGGCAGAGCAACAAGCATGAACCGATTTTAATTAAATAGCTATGGTGTTTTGACAAGTTGGCATATATTTTCCGGACAAGTTGGTCTGACTGATTTTGTTTATAGGCTGCTTAGAAAGAAAGGGTTGTTTAAATGTCTGACCACCAGTTTTAACATGTCCTTCAGCTTTGGGAATACATTATAGAACTTCTTTCAAAGTATTTTAAACTCCTTTTCACAATCATTTTACGTCTTCATTTTTCTTATTCAAAGGTTACACACCTACCTTAAAACACAGTAATGACAATTTCTGTCCCAAATGATGACATGGACTAAGGCCTTATAATTGAAGTAACTCCTGGATTAACCATAAATGCCTACTGTCTTCACGATATGTGCCTAAGAGGTTGAATCTCCCTTTTATTTACTGTCACCATTTTGTACTTCTGGCATCACCTGATCTAGTGGGATGACAGAATATTCAAGGACAATCGTGGAGGGGAATCTCAATATATTTATTAATAGTCCCAATAACTAGCTTCCAAATAATAGACAGACATCTTACAGCAAGACATGTCCATGCAGCATGGGAGAGTCCAGCCAAGTGGGCAGTGTGCAGGAGGTGCCAGAGAACATGTCTTAGCAGGTGACCTATAGTATCAAGAAAATTGTGCAGAAGATAACAGATAAGCTGG
This sequence comes from Acinonyx jubatus, assembly GCF_027475565.1. Taxonomy (NCBI): domain Eukaryota; kingdom Metazoa; phylum Chordata; class Mammalia; order Carnivora; family Felidae; genus Acinonyx; species Acinonyx jubatus. The sequence goes on from NC_069387.1 coordinate 70,177,103, forward strand.
AAGCACTGGGGTTACCAGGAAAACACATTTTAGGGTCCAGTCATGGGCACTGGAGTGATAAACACATTCACGTGAAAATGAAACGAATAGTCTCGTTAACATATGATGTAGATCACAGTTTTGAAACAGGCGGTAAGTTCTATGAGGGATTATTGTGAATAGGTGAGATCAGTCAAGTCTTTAAGGATAATGTGAGAAGAATGGTGCTTGAAGGAATTATAAGATTTGGTTAAGCAAGTGGAAAATAGAGACATTCAAGTTTTATCCCAATTTAAATGCTTCAGTCTCCAAGGTACTTTTTTTTTTAAAGAGAGCTAGAACATGATTAAAAAACTGGGAAAATATAAATCCTATACTGTTGCACATGAGCAGTAATTTTTTCAAAGCCACATGGAGGCAGCAAGATATAACTCCTTCAAATTTGTATTTTTTCAATGGATGCATCATTGTTTTCAGGTGCCATGGAATGATTAGTAACTGATCATCACCCTGAAAGATTGTTCCAGCCATAACCTTCACCCCCATCTTTGTGTGTATATTGTGATTGGTCCTGGGAGTCACGTGTAGCAGTTACCACTTGTCGTTGCACCATTTGTATATAATAAAAACTGCCATGTTGAAGACACCCATTCTGCCATTTGATCAGGCTCCAAGCTCCTCTGGGGTAGATTTCAAACTCAGAGTTTGAAGTTATACTTCAGGTCAGAATTGGATAGGTGTTGCTAAACATGAGCCCTATTGACAGACATTCATGTCAAATATCCTGTCCCTGGATGAGATGGGCTAATACTCTGTAACTATTTTTGTTTAAATTAATTTATGTATTCTGAGAGTGGGGTACAGAGAGAGAGAGGGGCAGAGAGAGAGGAGAGTTCAAGAATCCAAAGCAGACTCCATGCTGTCAGCATGGAGCCTGACTCAGCGCTTGAACTTATGAACCAGGAGTTCATGACCTAAGCTGAAATCAAGAGTCAGATGCTTAACCGACTGAGCCACCCAGCTGGTCTACTTTGTAGTTATTCTTAATGGAATATCAGGGATATGATATATTGCCATGAGCTCTTCTATTAAGTTTTTAAGATACGATGATAGAGCTTAGGAATAAGTTTAAAAAGAAATGTTGTAGGCAGTGAGACATCATGGAAGCCAATACAACAATGCCCAGTAATTCAGAACATTTATTTTAAACTCATACCTAAAATAAGAAATGAAGAACAGCCATTTTTAGATGACAAGTTTAAAAATATTTTAGAATCCTAGCATTTTAGAGTAGGAGGAAAATTTTTGGTCATATGATCACGTCCTGATTTTACAACTGAAACCCAGTAAGATTTGATAACTTGCCTGACAGTGGTTGGGCCCAGTCTAGAATTTGGATCTTCCAAATCCCAGCCCAGTACCCTGACAGATCATTTTTGAGTCAAAGATCCATTAACTCTGGAGTTCGACAAGCAAGAGGAGCCTTGGGGAAATGTTGTGCAACAAGTGGCTCAAAGTCTAGCCTAGTGTACTTAGACTAAGTAAGGATGGGTCCAATACTAGAAGACCATAGTATGAACCTTCCATATTAGAAATGAGGAACAAGCTACTAAAAAGGGCAGAATGCTGTACTAGAAACACACTAGACCCAAAATAAGGCAGGATGGAAGGAGAGAAGGAAGCAGAAAGAAAGATAAAAGCTATTATTCACTGAGCATTTACCCTACATCGAGCACTATCCTGAATGCTTAGACACACTGTATATTATTTAATCTTATCAGCCTCCCTACAAGATTGATAGCATTATCTCTAATTTTTAAAATGAGGAAAATGAGAATTGCTCACAGTACACAGAGTCTGGATTCAGCAAAATGAGGATTAGAAAAACAGATCTGTGTGACCCCAAAGCCCATACTTTTCCCTTACCTTATAGTATTGTGTATATCAAATTAATTAATATACACAACAACCACAACAGAATACTTGCTAGGTGGCAGGAAGCTTACTGAATGATAGGAACACTTTTGCAGTAGACTAGAAGCAAGACTCAATTTCTTAGTGGCAGTGGAAATGTGTTTAAGTCACTTCATCTCTAGGTGTCCATAGTCTCATCTGTAGGATGACAGTTTTTCATGACCCACATTATAGGATTTTTATGACAGTTAAATTAAAATGCAGTTGAAATATTATCTTTTCATATATCTAAATTACATTATTTGGAAGAAGAAAACAAATTAATTTAGTCGGAAAAAAGTTTCAGAGTAGTGCCTGGAATTACCATAAATCATTCAGGGTTGCTTGATTTTAGCTAAGCTAGACTATTATAATGTGATAAGGAGTCTGAGTAACAATGCATTGTAGCCATAACCTGCTATTAGAAATCTACACTAATGGGGTGATTTCCATCCCTACCTGATCAGAAGAATCACAAAAACTCTTACAAGGATGTGAATTCTCTGGCTATTGGAACATTGTCAGAGTTTCTGGTTTAGTAAGCGTGCACTGGTGCCTGGGAATTACTAGGCATTACAGATGATTCTCGTGGCCATGAATTAGAGTCAACTGTACTGGTTAAAAATGCAGATTCTTGGGTTTTCCTTTTACATCTAGTGGTATCAGAATCAGTAGGGAATTTGATTTGTGAATATGGGTTTTTATTTAGTCCAAATATGATTTCTGTGAACTCATTATTCTAAGGTAATACACTACTAATAAGTGAATGTTTATTATTACTTTGACTCAGATGGCTATACATAAAAGAACCCCAAGGAAATTACAAATTGCCAGATGGTACTTGGACTTTATTACATTTGATGAAGTTTGGAGAGTTCAAAATTATGCATTTGTCCTATAAAACTATATCATTCCTGTGGTGCATATTGTGAAAAGCTGAACAGTTAAAACCAAATATGTATCTGGTGCATTTGTCTCTAATTTTTGATGAAAGTATATTTTATAAATATCCCTTTGCAGAAAAAATGTATTTATGTCTAAGATGTATATCATCTATTTAATCTTTGTTTGATTTCAATAGCTGAGTCCTGAACATTTATTTGCAAGTTGAATAAGTTCTAAAATATAAGAATAGCATGAAACCAAAGAGGTATATATGTCTCTGTTTTATAACAAAATGACTTTATACACAAAAATATGTGTCTGCGGAAAAAATTAAAATTTGTTGTCTACAGTCCTTGTCATTCCTTTCTGGGACTTCTGAAGTTGCTGCCAAGAAATGTCCTTTTTTTCCTGTAATGAATAGAGCGATAGATGTGGATGCAAAATGAAGACGCTCAGAGCCCTGGGAGAGATTCCTGCCCATGAAGTAGGACAGTAGGAACCGGGGGTCAGAAGGAGTTGTTATGGGGGGGAAAAGATAGAAGACATAGAGGTGACAGCTGCTAATAGAACTTGAGAAAGAGAGGGGTTTTTTTTTTAGAAGTTTTGCTCTGTAATGTGCAATGTTATAATTCTACATCCAACTTCCTAAGAAAATTTCAGTTCAAAAAATAGTCTCCAATCCTTTTGACATTATTTTCCTTCAGTCCTATCCTTCTCTTTTGATTCTGATGGGTTTCTGGGCAAGACTCAGGGGAAAGACAAGGTCGTAGAGGCCAAGGTATATTCCAGTTACACAAATATGAAAGTTAGTGGGTCCTTACGTGTAATGATTGTGTAGAATTCAGTCTGGTGAATGCATTCACTTTATCTTATGACTGCCTCTTAATTCAGCATTTTCACTCTTTACAAGCTCAAAGTCACAGTATATATCTCTTTCTTTTCAATCCAGTTTGTCAAATCCCCATCCTATAACAGCCCCTTAAACATCAGTATCCCATAAAAGCCTACCCTATTTTCCTTTATTTCTGCATCCCAGCTAGTTTTTCAAAGGTAGTTTTTCATCCAATCATGGCTTCAAGTCCTCCTTATGGACTGGTCTTTCTCAAATCCAAATGCCTCTGCTCAGTTTCACACCTGGAATATCTAACTGGCAAATGGCTATTTCTACCAAGATCTTCCATGGGCTTCTCTGGTTCATCATATTTAAAACCAACCTATCATGATTTTTGTCCACTCAGTCACTCAAGCCAAAAAATCTGGGAGATATCCAAGATTTCTCTCTTTCATCTGTCTTACAGTCAATCGCCAGCCTTGTGTATTCTTCTTGCTAAGTATTTCTTGAATCTGTTTCTCTTTAAGACCCTAGTAGCCTTTACTTAGTTTGAGTTACCATCAACTTTTACTTATAGGAGTATAATATTGTTTCTCTTCTTTTATTCTTATCCCATTTGTCCAAAGTAATCTTTTTATCTTTTTAACATAAAAATATGATCCTCAAAATTCTTCAGATAGAAATTCCCTTGCGTGCCATACTAGACCATTCTGTTATCTAGCCCATGGCCAGCTGCTGGCCTCTTCCTAGTCATCATCCTTCCTACCTTCCCCCACCTCCACCCCCCACCCCTCCATTAAAATGTTGAAATACCAGTTGGTTACTCAAGTCATAATGCCTTTGTACTGGTAATAATAGGGCTTCTCGTCAGTGTGCATGCATGGCTATCCTCAGCCATCGTTCAGACTTCAGCTTAAATGCTACCCTCTCTATGAAGCCTCATCTAACTCTCTCAGACAAACTTAAGTGCTTCTTTTTCTTATGCGTTCATCACAATTTTATAAATGTCAATTATAGGGGCATCTGGATAGCTCAGTTCCATTGAGCATCTGACTCAGAGGTTTCAGCTCAGGTCACAATCTCACAATTTGTGGGTTCGAGCCCCATGTCGGGCTCTGCAGCTGGCAGCGTGGAGCCCGGTTGGGATTTTCTCTCTCCCTCTCTCTCTTTCTTTCTCTCTCCCCTTCCCCCACTCTTGTCTCTGTGTCTTTCAAAAATAAACTTTAAAAAATTAAATAGATAGATAGATAAATGTCAATTATAGTTACTCCCCCACTGTATTGCATTTATTTGTTTGCAGGTATATACCTATCTCACTGAAAAGGTGTGAGAATTACATGAAATAGTTCAGGTCAAATACAGAGAATATGCAACAGATGTTGGTTAAACTGGCAAGTTATTGGGACTCAATAATCATGTTTAAATGTTTTTTAAATGTTTATTTTTGAGAAAGAGAGAGAGAATCTGAAGCAGGCTCCAGGTTCTGAGCTGTCATCACGGAGCCCAATGTGGGGCTCGAATTCATAGACTGTGAGAACATGACCTGAGCCTAAGTCAGATGCTTAACCAACTGAGCCACTCAGATGCCACAATAATCATCCTTTACATGAAAGATTTTAGAATATTCCCAAATGGGAGCAATTTTATTTTTTCAGCTATAGGATTGTGTACTTGTATTAAAACTACTTATTAAAAATTTCCGAGGTGAAAATCCTATTTATATTGATCGGACATTGAAAAGTTTGCCAGAGGGCTTTTCAGAGGGGTAATTTAAGATCCTGTTGACATTGGACAACTTATGAATTGAATTTGGTGTAGCTTCTAGAAATGTTCATCAGAAAATTCAGTTTTCTTTAGATTTTGCAAAGTACAACCATCGTAGACCCAGAGTAGAGTCTTTGTTCTGACTCTGCCATGTATTTCTCTGAGCCTGGTGTTTGCTCATGTAAACTCTTCTAGTTGAAACTGGTACCCTCCATGACTGCCATCAGTGTGACTCCTATAGACAGCTGCCAAGGAGGCTCAAGGAGTGGTAAAACTTGGGGCTATGATTGCTCCCTCCTGTATTATGAAGTGGGAGAAGAAAATTCTGATTGCAAAGTCATGAGGAAGAGGTTCTGAGAGTGGCAGACCCTGTTGTATTTTTCTTAATACCTGGAAAAAGGGGGAAAGTAAGAATATTACAACAGAGCTTCGCCTTACCTTGTCACCACCTACTGAGATGAGACCCCTTCAGAGGTGCTTCCTTGTTAAAGGTGGGACAGAGGATTGTAATTGCTGACTTCACATCAGGAATAAAAAATTCTATTATGATGGGTGAGATTAAATGAATTAAAACTTTAAAAGCCAATAAAATTAAGTTCAGTCATATAGAGTTTGTGATGCTTTATTAATTTATAAAAACAGCAGCCATCTATTTTCAACTGCAAATTACTCAATATTAATAATAACACTAGTGTGTTACATGTCTTGCTATAGAATCACTCAAGGATTTAAGCTTAGCAGCAAATGTGCCTTTAATGTGTGAAGAGAGGAAGAATATTTGTAGGGCTTAACAATGTAAATGAAAGAACTTGAAATGGGGACTATCATAAAATGAGATTTTCTGCCTGGAAATATCTCTAGCCATATGACCTGGGATGATAATGAACTATAACAAGGGCATAATGTGATTAGAATAAGATGAGTGATTTATATCAGACAAGTCTTGTCATAGAGAAGGCACTGAAGTTATCACTCTTCAGCACAGTCTATGCATTAGTGCTGTCTGAGTTTGCATAGTTAGTGGCTCTGAAACATTTTCTATCTGACCTCTAGGGTTCTCTGGGTAATTCAATGTGTATTTTGTGAGATTGACCCAGTAAGACAAATATTTAAATGAATAATGGAACTTTTTTTTTAATTACTGATTCACAGAGACTGGCATGTTTAGATACCCTCTCTATTTCTGTTCAAATTCATGGGAGGCTTCATCTCATTGTAAAAATGGCTTTCTGATTCTTCATTTCTCAGAATAAATCCTATATGTTTTTCATTGTCTTAGAAAATTATTCCCATCACTGAATAGACTGTAACTTGCTTATAAGGTCAGAAAGAGTAGATCATCACCACTAAACTTGAGGGGCAAGGGCAAGTATAAATATTTCTTTTTTGAAATATGTTTTAAAGCTATGCTATACAAAAGGAACTTGCAAATCTAATTCGTGTACAGCTATAGTCCTGTGATGCACAGTAACCTACAGGGACATTTTAGTGTCAACCTGCCAGAAAGTTTGTAATAATATATACACATCATGAACAGTGACTGAAAATACCTGGTGTGGTAAAGAGCATGATGCCTCCCCCACAAAAGATCTATATCCTAATCCCTGGAACCTGCAAATATGTGAAGTTACATGGCAAAGGGAAATTAAGGTTGTTAGTCAGCTGACCCCAAAATATGGAGATTATCCTGGACTATCCAGGAGGACCCAATATAACTACAAACGTGTTTAAAAGAGGAAGAGAGAAGCAGACGAGGACAAGAGGTAGCAGCATGAGGAGGTTAGCTTGAAGGCCGACCAAGAGGGCCGGGAGTCAGGAGGTGCAGGTGGCATCTAGCATCACAACAAGGACAGAGAAACAGATTCTCTCTCTGAGCTTTCAGAAGGAATGTTTCTCTGCCAACATCTTGATTTTAGTTCACTATGACCCATCTTGAACATCTGACTTCTAGAACTAAGATAATAAATTTGTATTGTCTAAGGCTCTGCATTCGTGGTCATTTGTTACAGCAGTAATAGGAGACGAATACATCTGAGTTTCTCCATATGTGTGCTGACATAGGGTATTATTGATCTTTCACATCTTTTCTAGCCTAATAGTCAAAAATACCTTATTGGTCTTTAATTTTTCATTATTAGCTAAGTTGAGTTTATTTCCTTCTGCTAGATCCTTGATAAATATTAAAATTGCTTTATGAACATCCAGCTCATGGACTGGACCTATTTCATTATTGAAGTTTTAGGGTTTTTTTTTTCCTTACCCCTTTGTTAGACCATTAGGTATCATTTTTGCTGTTGCTGTCTAACACATTAAGAACCTACTAAGTTTTTATGAGGAATTTACGGTGACTTCTTTAGTGTTTATGTATTATTTTTGAGAGAGACAGAGAGAGAGAGAGGGAGCGAGAGCGCATGAATGGGGGAGGGGCAAAGAGGGAGGGGAAGATCTGAGGCAGGCTCTGCACTGACAGCAGCAAGTGGGGCTCAAACTCACAAACCCTGAGATCATGACCTCAACCAATGTTGGACGCTCAAGTGACCGAGCCACCCAGGCGCCCCGGGGGGAATTGTGGTGACTTCCTATAAAATAAACCAGCTTTTCAACTTAGCCAGAGATGATCACATGCTTTTTTTCAGTATGTTTTATAGTTTAAACTATTAATGTAATAAACTATGAAAATAAGTTTCTTACCTTCACCCATTCTTATGTCACTGCAGTATATCCCACTTTATGGTACTTCATTATTATTTAGTAAACTGCTGAATTCAGTTTTGCATGTAATTTTATGAAAGAGATGCATGTATCCTTTTGTTCCTGCCCATTTCTATCATGGTCATGTTGGTCCTATCAATGAACTGAAAGCTTCTGTCTTTGTTGTGCTCTGGAATCATTTCAATATATGGAAGCTATTTGTGGAACATTGACTGTTCCATGCCTTGTTACACATGCTCTTTCCCTACCCTATGTTATATTATGTAAGTAAATTCAAAGGTATTTAGAAAGAAAAGGCAAATAAATATATTACCTCAAACTGCTGTTTTGAGGTTGAAACTCCCCTCATCTTTTAAAACCAGAGAGTTTTTGCATCCATAAACCACTCCTGTAATTATAGAAGGAAAAGGAGGAGAGATGCAAGAAAGGCTATCCTTGGAGAGTTGTTATTGGCAGCATAGCTTCTGCCTGCCTATAATTTCATTAGATTTCCTTTCCTATGATGTGTTGTTGCTATTACTATTTCCATTATTATCATTATCATGATTGTGCCTTATATGAAACCCATTTACACTCTACCGTATTATAAATATATTGTTAATTCATCTTTTATGATGTCAGCTTGGACTGTATTAATAGGAGTGTCCAGGATCAAAGAAGGAATAGCCCCATGTTACTTCATCACAATCAGAACATTTTAGGAGAATTGTGTGGAGCTTGGGGTATTACATTAAAATGTATTGGTTTATTAGGTTGCAAAAGCATTACAAGTTCTTCAAAAAACAAATTGGAAAACAGAACAGAATAAAGAAGTAAAATTATTTATAATGCAGTCTTCCAGGTAAATTAGTCAGTGCATGTGAACTTTATGGAAAAAATACATATGTATTTTTCCAAAAATGGAATCATCTTCTACATTATTACTATTTTGTAACCTGCTTTTTCACTGCACAAAGTATTATTAAAATTTTTCGTGTCATGAACTATTCTTTCACAAGGTTATCTTAGTGAATGTGTTATAATGTAATTTGTGATGTGATCATGATATAACAGATTACCTATTGTGCAATGTTTGTTTCCATTTTATGACTATTTATGGTGTTGCAATGAACATGACACAATGATTATTTTCTCGAGATGAATTCCCAGAAGTTGAATTGGTAACTTAAAAGGGTTGCACATTATAATGACTTCTCATATGCCTAGCCAAATTTCCCGCTAGAGGTTGTTCTATTTATTATTCCACAGTAAGTATAAGAAAGTGACCATTCTCCTCACCAACAAATAGCAGAGTTGTATTAAGAGTTTCCAATTTTTAATGGGTAAAAAAAGGAAAATTTCATTTTGACATACATTTCTTTAACTACACATATCTGTGATCACTAGCTGAACAGCTTTTTCAAAATTTTTATTTCTTTTTTTACTTTTACCAATATAATACAGAGGAGTACATGATACAAGCATCTCAGGTAGCCTGGGGTAGTCTAGCATACTATAAACAAACAAGAATATCCTCACCCTTCTGCAGTGACTCATATGGGTATCCATACTAAATGGGACACTTAGAAACCATGAATATCCTTTCTCATCAGGTGTTTGTCACCAAATGAGCTCAGGTCAGATTAGGTTTTGCTGCTGTATGAATGCTAGAAAAGCTTTATTTTCAGAGTTTTCCTACTTCAAAATTGAGGGCGAGGGATGGTAGACATATAGTGAAGATAATAATTGTTTAAGTCTATTAACCATTTATATTTATTCCTTTTGTGAATTGGTTTTCATATCCTTTGCTCAATTTTTTATTAGGATGCTTAATATTTTCCTCATTGGATTATAAGACCTCTTTGCACATTAAAGATATTACCTCTTTTCCTATTATATATGTTACGAATATTTGAGTTTTATTTGTTATTAGGATTTTTAGTTTAAAACAGCTGTTGTCGGGGCACCTGGGTGGCTCAGTTGGTTAAGCGTCTGACTTCAGCTCGGGTCGTGATCTCGCGGTTTGTGGGTTCGAGCCCTGTGTCGGGCTCTGTGCTGACAGCTCAGAGCCTGAAGCCTGCTTCAAATTCTGTGTCACCACCCACCCGCCCCTCCCATTCTCATGCTCTGTCTCTCTCTGTCTCTCAATAATAAATAAACATTAACAAAAAAAAATTTAAAACAGCTCTTGTCAAATTGGAGTCTTCCTGAGAATAACCTGATGTGTATGTATGTGTATTTATCTGTATCTGTACAGAGTAGATACGCATGTATGCATGCTTTGGTATCTACATGCATGTTTCATGTAAAGTCCCGAACAGTCTCCATAGAGTATTTGATATGAAAGGTCAAGGTAGTTACACTTGTGAGCACACATATAGACTTGTCTAATCACTATATTGTACACCTGAAACTAATGTAACATTGTGTATCAACTGTACTTAAGTTAAAAAAAAAACAAAGTTTCTAATATATATTATGGTGATAGTTGTACCATTTTGGAGTAAATTAAAAACCATGAATTTCACAATTTAAACATGCATTGTATGCTATGTGAATTATATCTCAGTAAAGCCTCTAACAGGAAAAAAAAAGAAAGCAGTCTAGATAGAATTCCGAAATCTGAATCTTAGAAAGCCCAAATGTGATTCTAATGCAGGTAGAGATTCATAGTATGGCTTGTGGTAGGTTTCTTTAACATGCGGTTGTTTTCGACTTATCTTGTAAAATCTATCAATCTTTTCCTTTGTGATTTCTGTCTTTTATGTTAAGCTGAGGATACTGTGTTTCAGAAGAGACACGGACAAACTAGAGAACATTTGCAAAGGCCAACAACCAGAATGCTGAGAGACCCACAAAGAATGACAAAGGAATGATGGAGGAAATGGATATGTTCAGCATTAAACCTAGACTTTGAGGAGGAACATGCTAGCTCTCTTCCACTGTCAAGTGGAAAAGACAAAGTAGCTATTCTCTGTTGCACCAGAAAGCTGAGAATAACGTGTTGAGATTCAGAACATCAAATGCATCTTCCACTGTGAATTTGCCTTTATGAAACATATATGATCATGTCACTTCCTTGTTTGGAATCCTTTGTGGCTTTTGTTGTCTTTAGACTACTCAGTGTCCTGTGAGGTCCCTCATAGGATCCCCATAATCCAAGCCTCATTTGGCAACTTCTCTCTCCACGCTACTCACCTGATGTGCTGCCCAAGTGAATGGCTTGATGTTTCTCAAAAGCTCAACAGGTTCACATGTCTTTCCTCCTTCTCATATCTGACTTTCACAAGCTATCTGATCTACTAAAGCCCCCTTTCTTCTAGCCTGAGCCATATGTTGAGCTCTAGTCAGGGCAGTGTCCTTGGGAGTCCGTTTCTGTCACGATCCTCTGTCTGGAAGGTTACCAATGTGACATTATCCAGAAAGTAAGTCATTGAATATCCCAATCATGTATTTATATGCATTTACATATAGTAATATGTGGTTAATATTTATTAGTAATAAGCTAGGTACTAGGGCAACAGAGATGAGTAAAATGCATATCTTCCCTTCTAAGATTCTCAACATTGCAGAGAACAATTAATGAAAATTAAATGGGAAAGTTTAGTGAATATTGGAGAGGGGATCACCACTGTATAATTCACATTTCAGTAGTTATGGAAATCCGAGTGAATTTATAATGCATTCAGACATAAAACTGTGCTTAGGAGGATAAATAAAATGAAAAGAATTAAACTTGCCTGGGTTATAGAGAGGAGTAGCAGCATTGCGTTCTAAACCAAATGCGTAATTTTTGCCAAGATGATTAAGCGGAAGATGTTTATGCTTCCGTTGAAGATTTGATTGGTGTTATACAGCATGTTAACTGAAAGACATGCTCATCTTTACTTGCTTAGGAATCCTTAAAATGTTCAATACAGTGGCTGCATGTTTTTGCATAACAAAAGGGAATGTGCATCACTGAATGTCTTAGGATAATGAGCCTGTTAGTATTTTAGGATCTGCGAAATTTATATTTCACTGTGGTCATTAATGGATAATTTTCCCTTCCACAGTATAGAAAATGACATTTTTTTCTTATTGTTACACACCAATTAGAAGTAGGAGTTGTATTTCTAGTAGCACGTTACTCAAGTGCATTGCATTTGGAATCCTTCCTTTCAGATATCAATGTGCCGTGCAGCCCAAGTTCCGACTCGGTAAGAATCCCACAGTTGCCACGGTCTGGAGCCCCCAGTATTTTAATCCCATATGTCCAACACTTCCAGAGCTGGCTAGTGAGCTGTCAGGGAATGCCCATTAAGGAAAATGCATTCCTCGACATCACACACAGCAAGTTAAGCGGCCCGACCTAGGCTCGAACTTCCGTGACAGATTACAAATGGGTTTTTCTCTGTGGAGCAGTGAGCCAGCTAAGTAATTTCTAAATAGTAGACTTGTCATCCAAATGCAGTTTGACGTTATCTGTAGGTGATCAAAACCCTGAGCTTTTTCTCCAGGTGATTAATAACCCTTTTACTCTTTCACTATAGAACATCAAGAGAGTTGATAGTAATTGTATTAGCTAAGGCTGATTTCCTTTGCAAGATCCAAAACAGTGCATAACCCACTAGACTGAGCTCCTTGAAGGCACAAGCCATCATATGTATCTTAGTATCACCACCGTTTGGCCAGTGTGTTGCAGTAAGAGTTTCCATAAATGTGCAGTGCCTTGAATTAACTTCATTTGCCATGGATGATAAAAACTACTAGGAATTTCAGTACTAATAACACTCTCAGTTCTATGTAGGGTTTGAAGCTTTAAGAAACTGCATTTTTTTTCTGCTAGTAAGTCAACAACCCTATGAGAGAAATATTAGCTCTTATAGTTCATTCATTCAGCTACTTTTGGAAAACTGTTGTCACTGACTAGATACAGCATCATATTCTGGCCAGGCAGAGAAAATGTTACAATTTGTAATTAAAAGAGATCTTTGGTTGGGATTTGGGCCAATTTTCCCCAGTGTTCACCTTAAATATTTACTACCATTTCAACATGTTTATTTCTAGAGAATTCTAGAATCTTCCAGTAGCAGAAGGGTCTTCTCATTTCCAGGGAAGTCAGAGACCATTAAAACTCCCAATGTAATGAGGTAAAGGGAAGGTCAGAAATAGTTGTCAAAAGATAGAATGTGCAGATAAAATGCTGCTGTATCAATGACAACTTTTCTTAGTGACTCTTGAAATCAGGGTGAATTGCTTAAGGAATTTAGGGAACTGATATGATATAAGAAATAAAACATACCTTGATATTTTAAGACACAATTGTATTTCCAGAAACTTAGCATCCACAGATATACCACAGGGGCCACTGAAAGGAGAGGGAGAGGCTATAAAAAGGGTAGTGTATGGAAGAGGGACTATTCACTTCAAAGAGAACAACTTCCAACTTATTGCAGAGTCTTATAAAACATTTCTCAGTTTTCACTGCTGAAAATATTTCAAATGCTACACCTCCAGAACAGTGGCATAGATATGATATTAAATTACATAGGAAGAAGTGTAAGGGTTCTGAAGGCTTAAACTGTACACATACAGAATAGAGGCTTAGTAGCAATAGGCACGAAGCTTCTTATTGGTCAGTGTGGCTGCCACACACACACACACACACACACACACACACACACCAAAAAACAAAACAAAAAACCTAATGAGAACTTGGGGTGTACTACCAGAAACAGAATTTAAAATATCAGAGGTGATAAATTCATCTCTAGTCTAAACTGATCAATTCTACTTAATCAGAACTTTTCTGAGAAAGATGTGCAGAATTTTCAGGTGTAATTGGTCAGTATAGTGAGGAGTAATACAAAATTTGAGGAAAAAAGTTCTCAAGGGAATTAAGATAATTTTCTTAAAATATTAATCATTGGTATAAAACAGAGACCTTGTGTGGGGTGCCTGGGTGGCTCAGTCAGTTGTGTGTCCAACTTCAGCTCAGGTCATGATCTCACAGTTCAGGAGTTCAAGCCCCACATCAGTCAGGCTCTGTGCTGACAGCTCAGAGCCTGGAGCCCGTTTCAGATTCTGTGTCTCCCTCTCTCTCTGCCCTTCCCACCCTCATGCTCTGTCTCTCTCTCCTCCAAAAATAAACATTTAAAAAATTTTTAAATAAATAAATAAATACAGAGACCTTGTGTTAACAGACAGGTCCTGAAATTTTATTAAGAGTTAGAAATGATGTTTTCAGAGTTTAGATTGTGAGAAAAGAGGAAAGAAACTATGATAGCTATCAGCCATATTTATTTATATATATGTAATATATATTATGTATATATATAATATGTATTATTTTGGTGAAATGTAACATAAAATTTACCTTTTTAACTATTTAAAAAAATTTTTTTTAACATGTATGTATTTTTGAGAGACAGAGACAGCGTGAGTGGGGAAGAGGCAGAGAGAGAGGGAGACACAGAATCCTAAGCAGGCTCCAGGCTCTGAGCCATCAGTTCAGAGCCCGACGTGAGGCTCAAACTCATGGACCGCAAGATCATGACCTGAGCTGAAGCCAGACGCTTAAGTGACTGAACCACCCAGGCGCCCCTCCCCATTTTAACTATTTTTTAAGCACAGTCAACCCTTGAACAACATGGAGGGGGGGATGTTAGGGGCACTGATCCTCCAGTTAAAAATCCACATATAGGGGCACCTGGATGGGTCAGTAAGTTAAGCATCTGACTCTTGATCTCAGCTAAGGTCTTGATCTCAGGGTCATAAGTTCAAGCCTTGTGTTGGTCTCCACGCTGGGCATGAAGTCTACTTTTAAAAAAATCCACATATCCCCAAAACTACTAGTGAGAACCCTGACAGATCACTTTACACCATTTACTGGAGAGACAAATGCTTACGTGAAGATGATCAGTGTCACAGGCATTTTAAGTGGATACTGCCAACACCAGTTCACCCCAATAGCAACCGGAGGTAGCTACAAAACTATTAAAGTTGTATAGCATATGCTATAGTTAATTTTATGCAGTTATGATTGAATACTGCATCTTTAAACTCGTTTATATTTCTCTCAAGTGTGAATGGTTCCATGTACAGTCTCTGTGTTTTTATAAATTTTAATTTTTTATAATGATTTTATAAAGATTTGTGTATATTTTTTGGTAGTAAGTGATAAAATAGACTAGTATCTACATATATTTTATGGATTCATGACATACCTTTTTCTTTTTTTTATGTTTCTAGGGTATATAATTCATCTATGAGTTTTTTAAATTGTAACATATCTCAAAAAATTTTTCCAATGTATCCATTTTTTAAAACATGCATAAATCTGGACTGCACAGCTCAAGCCTAAATTATTCAAGGATTAATTGTGTACATGTCTGTGGCATTAAGTGCATTCAGATGGTTGTGCAGCTGACAGACTGTCTCCTTGACCAAACTTTAGTCAGGCTTCTTGGACTGCTCTTCTCCACTAGCCCTCCGTCTTGTCCTCTAGGATGCCTAGCTCTGTTGTGGCAAAAATGCTACTAAGTTTAGAGAGACTGCCCCACACCCTTGATATCTGATCACTCTCACCTGCCTTCAGCAAAAATCCTGTTAAGTTGATGTAGTGGGAATCCATGCTTGATGTATCCTCTCACTAATTTCCCATCCACCAACCCAATCCCTCACCCCCACGTCTCTGCTTGGTGGCTATAAATCCCCAGCTTTCTTTACTTGTTGAGAGTTGAGCCCTGCCTCTCTCCTCTATTACTGTGGTGTTGACACCTATTGCCATAGTCCTGAATAAAGTCCTCCTTATCATTTTAATAAGGGCTATTGTTATTTTAAAAAGAATATTTTTCTTAACATAATTATCACTACCATCCATCTCCAGAATTTTTTCATCTTGAAAAACAAAAAACTCTGTACTCATTAAACAATAATTCCTCATTTTCTCCTCCCCGCAGCCCCTCGCAACCACCGTTTTACATCTGTCTCTGTGAATTTCACTATCTGCCTCATGTAAGTGGAGTCATATGGTATTATCCTTTTGGTGGCTGCCTTATTCCACTTAGCATAATATCTTTAAGTTTCATCCATGTTCCCTGCTGTAGCATATGTCAGAATTTCCTATCTTTTTAAGACTGAATAATATTCCACTGTGTGGATATACCCATTTTGTTCATCTATCCATCGGTCAGTGGTCACTTGGCTGCTTCTACCTTTTGGTTAATGTGGATAATGCTGCTATGAACATGGAGATACAAGTACCTGTTTGGGTGTGTGCCTTCAGTTCTTTTGTGTATACATTCAAGAGTGCAACTTACAGATCATATAATAATTCTAATTTTAATTTTTTGAGGAATTATCATATTATTGATGAATGCACCATTTTACACTCATACCAACAGTGCATAAGGGTTACAATTTCCTACAGCCCCCTCAACACCTGTTATTTTCTGGGTTTTTTGGATAATACCTATCCTAATGAATGTGAAGTAGTTCCTCATTCTTGTTTTGATTTTCCTAATAATGAGCCATACTTGTTTTTTTTTTAATTATGAATTTTCTATAATAGTTCAATGGAAGCCTTTATTCCTGAGTGAGTTGGAGCTCAACCTCTTAATAACCCTAGAGGCTCTAAAACCTCCTAATTTCCTATACTGTAAGTTAGCTTTTCCAATAGAAATACAATGTGAACCACATATATAATTTTGTTTTCTAGAGCCACATTAAAAAAAGAAACTTGTAAAATTAATTTTAATAATATATTTTGTCTAATAAAATATATCCAAAATACCATCATTTTAAAATACAATCAATATAAAAAATTTTAAGGAGGTATTTACAGTATCTTTTCATGCTAAAATTTTACTGTGCATTTTCTGCTTACAGCACATTTCAATTCTGACTATCTACATTTCAAGGGCTCAGTAGCTACTACCATATTAGATAGGTCTAAGATCTTGATTGCAATTAAACACTCAATAATGCTATGAGAAATTTTAAGGCACTAACAGTCAATTATCAATACATGATTTTCAGAAATCCTGTATACATGGCAACTTGTGAGTGGATGGGGACATTTTGCTACCTTGCCACTGTCCACACATTGACCACACATACACACACACATACATGGAAGGACACCTCCCCCTGTATAGCAACATCAAGAGGGTCTCACCATTTTGTTATATTTACTATAAGGTGATAGCATTGTTGTATACTGTTTCACATTTTTTTAAAACTCATAATATTTCAGCTAACATAGAAGTTGTAAAACATTGTTTGGCTAGTCTGGGAACCTAACCACAAATGCTTTGATTCCCCAGCAATCAACATATGAACCAAGTTTGGAATCATACCATTGATGAACTGGTCAGTTTCTATATGGGTGACCACTTGAATATTTAGATTTGGGAATCAAATAATGGCCTTTAAATCAGCTCTAGTATTTCTCCTATTGGGATGCTTCACAAGCCAAGGCACTATAATATAAATAAAGCATTGAGGTGTGCCAAATCCAAAATTGTCACAGGAGATATTAGATCCTCTGAGATCCTTGTCTGCTTTAGTAACAGTGATGCTTCATAAGCCGAGATTCATCTTTTAAGCCATCCTATCACTAAAAACCGTAAGTTCAGGCTCATTCCAGTACTTCTCAGTTTCATATCTGTTCGTCTCTGTACAGCCTGCATGCCAAACAGTTAAAGAACTTTTAAACAATTAAGAAGGAATCCCTTGTCGGGTTAAGTTTAAATGTTGACAGCTTGAATCACAAGGTAATTGTTCATGAATTAGTGATGCAGTCAGCTTCATTGAAATTTAATGGACAATATTGATCTTTCTAAGCTTCCTATAGAATTTAACAATTTTTAATTGCTCACAGTGTCAGATACCCTTTTGCACTGGATTTTTCCCTTCCATCTAGGAAGTAGCTAGCAGAGGACTAAATATGTGGCCGCTGCCACTCTGTAGTCCCTCAGGGCTCCAAGCTTCCCCACAATGATCAGTGACACTTGCTAACCCACTGACTGGTGAGAAAATTTTATTCTTATCACCGTGAGCATATGGGTTTTACCTATGATGCCAAAAATAAATGTAGCTAATTAAAATAATAAATATTCAATATTTATGTGGGTTTGTGCCAAATATCAACTCTGAGCTAGAGGCATCACTCTTATTAACAATTTATCACATAAATCAGGTGCATTTAGATGGAGCAGCCATTTTTCTGTTATATGTGTGTAAACAGAAACCCAGGGAAGACACATCTTGACAGTGTCACTTAGCAGGTCTGGCACACTGGACACGTTATGTAACAAGGCTTCATTTTCCTTATTTATAATATGAGAGCAATAATACTGCCATGAAGTACTGCCGTACAAAATAAATTACATAGTATTTTATTTTAGTCTTGCTTTATTTTCTTCACTTTGCAGAAATGGGATGAGTTTGTGCAAAGCATTTCACCTTTTAGTAGAAGGTGAAAAAAATATGTCCTCACTTAGATTAATGAATCCAGTCTTCACTGAGCTAAACCAAATTGCTCTGTATCAGACAAAGAACTGGGACAAATGAAAAAAAAGCGGGGGTGCCTGGGTGCCTCAGTTGGTTAAGCGTCTGACTTCCGCTCAGGTCATGATCTCCTGGTTCATGAGTTTGAGCCCTGCATCAGGCTGTGCTGACAGTGTGGAGCCTGCTTAGGATTCTCTCTCTTCTACTCTCTGTCTGCTTCTCCACCATTTGTGCACAAGTTCTCTCTCTCTTGCTCTCTTTCTCTCTCAAAATATATAAGTAAACAAAAGAAAAAAGAAACTACATGGGCTTATTTAAGGTTACCTTTGAATATTTTATAATCATATGACCACTGATAAAATTGTTCTATACAACCCTGTTTTAATCTAAATTAAAAGTTATAACATAATTAATGTGTAAGTTTTCAAGCACTAACAATAATCCTATGACATTTTTCAAGCAGAACCACCCTCCAGCTTAGGGGCTTTATAAAAACAAAATTAAACAAACTGCATGCACATGCATACAAAGTTGAATCGTATCTGCAATGGAAATACTGATATTCAATTTAGACCATTTTATTTCTAGTCAGCCGTGTGTGTGTGTGTGTGTGTGTGTGTGTGTGTATACAGTTTTAACTAGCACTGGAAGATTTAGAATACCTATAACCTTGAAATAACTTTAGCTTTAAAATAATTTTATATAAAAGCTATATCTATTCATCACAAATGATACCAAGATATTTAAAATGTCTTTGTACATCAACAGTTTCTTGTAACATTGTGTACTTTTTTTACAATTGATAAAAGTGAAAGACTACTAGAGAGTGTTTGCTAATATTCAAAACTGAGAAACCACAACTGTGTTGTCAAAGCTGAGCAGACAATTTGCACATCTCTCACTTCTCTCAGACTGTATTGTTCTTCCCAGAAATGTCTTGAATCAGCTGCTCCCAAGTTTCTTGCTTCAGAATGCATGATATAAATGTCACTTATTTCATAAGTACTTTTTAAATACCAAAAATATGCCCGGCCCTAGGCATGAAATATGGTGGATCAAAATGCCATTGCCCTTTGGCAGCCTAGAATCTGGTGGCAGAAGCAGGTATGAATCAATGAATCATAGAAATAAATACACAAGTACAAGATGTGGTGATTTGTCTTATGGAAAAGTACAGGGAGATATAAGAACATTGAAAAGAAGGACCTGGCCTCCCCTGGGGAGCTCAGTTAGAGATCACTTCTCTGACCAATCAACCAGAGGGTGATGGAGAGAAAGAACGTGGGCTTTGGATAGATATTATCTTGACTTTCAAATCTGTCTTCTTTGTCCTGAGGTAAGTTGCTGAAGTTCTCTGAAATCTGTTTTCTGACTTATAAAAGAATTTTAATGTATTTACTTCAATAAAGTTCTGAAAGACCATAAAATAGATTTGTTAGTGGCTAGAACATCATATGCATTTAATAAATAATAGGGTCCTTTCTCTTCATTGCTCCTTTGGTGACAAACTTTTACTTAATGCTAATAACATTGTAGTTTTCTTCTTAAGTATCATTCCAAATCCTATCCAGGTCAAAGAAAAGTAATTATAATATAAAATTATATCTGCTGTAGAAATACTGACACTCAATTTAGAGCATTTTATTTCTAGTCAGTTGTTTGCGCAGTAATGTAATTAAGGGAATGGATTCCTTGACTTTAGGAAAATAGCATGCATTATGCATTTCATTAGCTTGGCTGAGTAAAGCCATGTGACTTCATGGAAAACCTACAGAACTAAGAGTTTGGAGACCATGATTATAACTGAAGTGCTTGAAAAGTCATGGTACAGCTTTGGGCCTCAGGGGAATCATAAATCCCTTTCGCTCCATCATTTTGGGAAGCTGAAAAATGAGGTTAGTGCCTATTTCACATGGTTGACTCCTACTCATTCTGGGATTCTTAGCTTAAGGGTCACCTCCTTGGAGAAACTTGCCCCGACTACCTAAAATATGGGTTATGTGTTACTCCCTTGGGCTCCCCTAAAGAACTCTGCAACTCTTTACTGAATGTCTGCACATAGGACTAATTATTCCCCATGCGGTGGTCCATGAGGGGTAGAACAGTGCCCACTTCACCCCTCAGCCCTTGGCACAGTGCGTGATATTCAATAAGTACTGTTCAGAGAATAACTGATGTATCATCTAAGACAGAAAAAGATCAGTTGTGTGCTCAAAACTATAAAAGTGTTCTGAAAAAGCAGATAGACTGAACTTCCACCTTAAAGAGATTATATTTAAGTAAGGAGAGCAAGACTAACACACCAACAAAAAACAAAATATATTACCCAATATATATAAGAGGGGTGTTGTAAAATGAGGTATTCTCTAGAAATTCTTCAGCACCAGGGATGGTCATGGAAGATTTTGAGGTTTTGAAGACTGGGAAAGAATCCACTAAGTAGAAAGAGAACAGACACAACATATGGAAAGCATCATGAGTGAAATATGGAACAATGTGTGTATGGAACTTGGGAAGAGCAGCAAAAGTCCATGTGGTTAGCCATAGGAGCTAGCACTGGAGAGGCAGCCTGGAGTCAGACTTTGGAGGTCCTTAAAGATCAAGAGGATTATAGACTTGATGGGGTTGAAAATGTGACTAAATTGATAGTGTTTAACATGAAACCCACATGCTCAGAATAAATTTCTTAGAAATTTAGGATAGGTTTTAACAAATGAATGGAGTCTTGAAAGAAATAAGGCTCTCAACAAAATCATTTTGAAACAATACTTTATATTTAATCTTTTAAATTTCTAACCCATGCCCATTTCTTCTATCTCATTGATCACCATAACAGTTCAAACAGGTACGTCAGCATTCACAGAGGAAGAAGAAGTTGCTCCAAGAAGTTAAGTGGCGGGGGGGGGGCCTTGGGTGGCTCAGTCGGTTAAGCGTCCGACTTCAGCCAGGTCACGATCTCGCGGTCCGGGAGTTCGAGCCCCGCGTCACGCTCTGGGCTGATGGCTAGGAGCCTGGAGCCTGTTTCCGATTCTGTGTCTCCCTCTCTCTCTGCCCCTCCCCCGTTCATGCTCTGTCTCTCTCTGTCCCAAAAATAAAAAATAAACGGTGAAAAAAAAATTAAAAAAAAAAAAAGAAGTTAAGTGGGGGATCATCTAGTTCATGAATGGCAGAACCAGGATTAAAGGGATCAATTCTTGAATTTCAAATTTCTATCATTAAAGTTAAAACTAAAATTTATCAAATGGTAGCAATAGTTTAGTTAATTTTGGTATATTGTCTAAAAACAAGATACCATAATCCTGTTGAAAAGGTGGAGATTTTTGTTGGTGAGGGTGTTTCGCTTTTAGGATAAAAATATATTCATGTTTGTAAGCCCACACAAAAGCACTAATGGAGAGCATTCGCCAGATTTTTCTGGATAAATCTAAGTTCATAATGCCCATGTATCATAATACTCAAAGAGTAATATGTGTTCCTTTAGCTTATGTGTCAAAAACCAGAAACAATCCTTGCCATTAAAACCACATGAACTGTATACTATAGTTTAAAAGGAAAATATTTAACAGCTAAAACAAGAAATTGGGATTTATTACAGAGGCTGGTTTTTCTACAGAAGAGACATCACGTGTATTCTATAAAAGAGCAAATTTAGAATATGGCAATCAACACGTTTAACTTAATTTCTTGAGTGCTGTTGGTTGATTCATACTCTTTGGCCACAGCATAATATACGTGATTGTTTATCGCTGAATGCTCTGGAAGGAGGCTGTGTAGTATTGTGCTCAAGAGGACAGATTCTAGAGTCAGAATTGCTTGGGTAAAACTTTGTTCCATCAACTAATTTGTTATGTCATACATGTTTCTTAACCTCTATAAGTCTTATTGTCTTTGTCTATAATATGTGGATAACAATAACTAAGTGAATTTTGTCTATGATTCTTTTAAAATAGGAAAGGATTAAAGAAGTAAATTGATGGCAAAGAGTAGAAAGTTTGCATGCCAGAAAAACCACCACTATGAATATAATATATAGACACAGACATACATTTATTTCCCATTTGCCAGGAACTACTAATTTGTATTCTCGAACATGTCTAATCCATTCAAGTCTCTAACTCTTCACTGTAGAAATGTCAGCATTAGGTTTACAGGAATATGGAACACAAGCTTTTATGACATTTTACTGATTTTTAGTGACCTATGGTGATTAATGAAGCTTTATTGGAAACTGGAAACAAATAATTCCTGGATTCCTGGTTTTACATTTTAAAGCAATTCATTAGGCATTGGAAAAATGCCTGAAAGTTGCATTTTTAAAAGCTTTTGTTTTATTTATTTATTTAAATTTAAGTTAGCTAACATATATGTAGTATTGGTTTCAGGAGTAGAATTTATTTAATTTTTTAATGTTTATTTATTGATTTTGAGAGAGAGAGAGAGAGAGCGAGAGCGAGCAGGGGAGGGCCAGAGAGACAGAACAGAGAGAAAGAATCCCAAGCAGACTCTGCACTGTCAGCACAGAGGCCGACGCGGGGCTCTAACCCATGAACCAAACTGTGAGCTCATGACCTGAGCCAAAACCAAGAGTCTGACGCTTAACTGAGCCACCCAGTCACCCCAGTTTTAGGAGTAGGATTTAGTGATTCATCACTTACACACAACCACCAGTGCTGATGCCAACAAGTGCCCTCCTTAATGCCCATCACCCATTTAGCCCATCCCCCACCCAACACCCCACCAGCCACCCTCAGTTTGTTCTCTGTAATTAAGAGTCTCTTATGGTTGGGCACCTGGGTGGCTCATTCGGTTAAGTGTCAGACTTTAGCTCAAGTCATGAGCTCACTGCTCGTGGGTTGGAGCCCATGTCAGGCTCTGTACTGACAGTGTGGAGCCTGGAGCCTGCTTCAGATTCTGTGTTTCCCTCTCTCTGCCCTTCCCTGCTTGTGCACTCTCTCTCTCTTTCTTGCTCTCTCTCTCTTTCTCTCTCTCTCAAAAATAAATAAACATTTTAAAAATTAAAAAATAAATAAAATAAATATAAAAGAGTCTCTTATGGCTTGCCTTCCTCTCTGTTTTTATCTTACTTTTCCTTCTCTTCCCCTTTGTTCATCTGTTGTGTTTCTTAAATTTCACATGATTGAAATCATATGATATAAGTTGGTCAGTAAAAGCTTTTATTTTTAAACCAAAGATATTTTTTCCAAATAAGCTTTATATATAAACATGTTATCCGAGTAAGTACTTTATAAATGTGTAAATCTTGAGGTTTCTTCCTTGCCCATCCTCTCCTCTCATGCTACATTCTGCATCTGTTACAAAATTATTTATTCAAAACAATGTGAGTAAACTACCAACAGGACACACTATTGGCTAGATCAGTTACTGAAAAATAAACAAAATGAAGCTGCTGACAGGTAGTCTTATGAAATTAGACATGGAAGAAGTGAGACTGACCTTTTAAAATATTATTGGTGGCATCTAGTGGGATAAGAAAGTGGTAGGGCTGTTGTAAGGGTATAAAGAAATCTGAGGAGATGAAGGGGTGATCCTGCCTGCAGGGAATCATGCCCTGCATCCCTCAGAGACATCCTCTGCTATAGACCAGAACCTTGACTACATTATTGCTAAAGGACCAATCATACGGATATCTGAGGAGAAAAATAAATAATGCATCTTCTGACTGAGATGAGGACAACTAGCCTTGCGAGAGATCCTTAGGAGTTAGTGTTACAGCTTGCAGTGCATTCTAGCATGCACATGTTAGCTTCAAACACAGTCAGTGATTACATTTAATGCATTAGTTCTATTTCCCTTTTTCCCTAAAAATGATTGTCAAATTGTTAGTGTATCTTATAATTGATAGTGTTTTAGAACTGACAAAATATGGCACTTTTCTTACCAAGAGGGATTGAGATTGAATTGACTCCATGGCAATCTCTCTGTCTCTCTCAGAGGGAGAAAGATTACACTGTATATACACTATATTATATATACACATTAAAGTATACACATTTATATATAATATAAATGGATTATACACACATATGCTTTCAAAGTATTTTGGCATTAATTAAGGAATGCAGAATACTTTGGACAAAAATGTAAATCAAATATTGATAAAGGTAAGTGCAACCCTAACAGTGTTTCTTTTCTTTGCAAATCATAGAACAGAGAAAGCAGCAGTGAATGATTCCTAACCATTGACCTATGGCAAGGAAATGCTAACTGAATATTTAAGGTAGAAGGAAAAACACTATTTCTAATTTTAAAGATATTGTAGGCTTTATATTAGAAGTAAAGTTTGCATAATCTTGTCTCTAAAATGCATTATAAGAGGCATTTTTTATAAGTTAAAATAGTTATTTTTGAAAACAGATCTTGACCTTTTAGGCAATTGATGAATGATTTGAGAAGTTTAACACAATATCCTGATCTAAATGAAGGAAAAGATATTTGGGTAAGTGTGAGTATAATTTGGTGGATTCAGAACTGATTGAAGATTGTACCTAAAAAATGCTTTTAAAAAATCAATGTCAGTCTATAAAGTGATTTCTAAAGGTTTGCAGCAGGCTTTTATTTTTAGTCTTATCCTATTTAACTTTTTCTTTTTAAATAAATTACATAAATTGTATTGTGGTCAAACTTACAGATAAAGATGAAAAGTATAGACAATACACTGAACAACAAAACTCTAGGCTATGTGTAAGAAGGTGCAGCTTGATAGAAATAAAGTGTGGGTCCTAGACTTTAAACACACACACACACACACACACACACACACACACACACACACACGCATGCACACATAGATGGTGGGAAATTGGCTTAAAAGTAACATGTATAAGACATTTTTAAAAATAATGGATGAATAGTAGATGTCTATTGACTTTAAATTTTCTATCAAAGTAGGAAACTAAGGAAGGAAAAAATATATAAAATTAGAACTGAGAAGAGTTAAGCAACCATGGCTATGGAGGAAATTAAAGGAAAATTTCAAAAGTATTTTTAAAAACATGCAAATATATTTGTACACACAAATACATTTCAAAACTTAGCTTCATTGTTAATGCTAGAATCATTGTTAACATTAGAATTCTCAATGCTTTCTCCTTCAACTTCGAAACAAGATAAGGGTGTTCTGTCAGAGTTGATTGCAGATAACAGAAACCATTGTAGCTAGTTTAACTAGAAAGGGCCTTGCAGCAGAATTGATTATGAAATTACTATAAGAGTTGGTGGAGCGAGGTCTAGGCTTGGCTTCCAGGTATTTCTCCTAAACATCAGCCTACAGCTGGCCTGCCAGGAGAGTGGGCAGCCACTGCCCCAGCTGTTAGCTCCAAAAGCACACCATCTCAGCTATAACCTACAGTAGTACAATGAATGCAGTTCCTACTGCCTCTCAATATCTACAAAACTAGGGATTACACAGCACGTATCTATATGGCTGAGAAAACCCACAACATCTATGATGATGCTTCCAGTTTGCAGAATCAACAGACCAGAAGCACAGCCCAACTTGTCTCACCTCCACCCTCCAAATCTCACAAGGTGACTGACACCTTCTTGGTGTGAGCTACATTACAGGTAGAATTCAAGCTTGAAGCAAAACTAGGAGATGTGGTCTTGGTTTTCCAACCTCTAGCAAACGATAGGTCATTCTAAAAGGAAAGTGACATGGCCATGATTGCAATTATCTAAAACATCTGCCATACTATTACCCCATACTCTCCTTCCAGAGCAGCCAGTGGAATTAAACAAAAGAAAGAAATGAGAAGCCTAAAGTAGGAAGTGAAATTACCATGTTTGCAGCTCATATACTCAAAAAACCCAAGAGAATCAGCACAAACACTATTTTGAACAATCAGTTTTCAGAAAGATATTCGGCCTTAAAATTAATATATATGATCAGAAACTAATTAGAAAATACAGTGAAAGAAGTCATCCTGTTTACAAGAGCAACAGTAAAAAAGATGTACCAGCTGACACAAAGTAACAAAAATATGTAGGTTTTATGTGAAAACTCCTTGCTAGAGTATATGAGAAAGAAACATATGTAAAGACATACTTTAAGTAGGAATATTTAATATTACCAGTATTTTAATTTTCCCTAAATTAATCCTGTATTTGAATAAATAGATATATACCTAAATCAACATGACTTTTTTTTTGAACCTGACAATTCTACATTTAAATGCATATGTAAAATTAGTCATGAATATCCGAGCCAGATATTAAAATATATCATGAAGGGACAACTAACCTAGTTTCTGCATTAAGAAGAAATAGACAGAAGTTCACTGGATTAGTGAACTAATTTACAGGGTCAAGTTTTAAAACACATGTAAAACACATACAGAAATAATTTTAGGTAAAATTAAAGTAATATTTCACATTGGTAGGGGAAAGATAGATTATTCAGTAACTATTGAGAGACCTGGCTAGGTATTTGGGGAAAAAAAATGAAGTTGGATCACAACCTAATTCCTTATCCCAAAATCACTTCTAGATGAAGCAAATGTAAGAAGGTGAAAGATGAGTAAAGAATATGAAGAAATAGTTGATAAATGTAAATGAGTAATAGATTTATCAAAGGAAGTTCAACCTTACTTATAATTTAAGAAAAACCAATCAGAGTAAAAATGTATCTTTTTTTTTTTTACCTATCCTATCTAAAAGCTGCAAGACTGTCTTTATAAACACTGTGATTTGGCTGGCTCTCTACTTTTCTGGAAAGGTTAGCCAGCATTACAACAACTCAGTTTTCAGTAACATCTGGGGAGCCTACCTGCTCACTTTGTAGCCAGTTTTTTAGCTATAGAGGTCTTTTCCTGTTGAAAATATGAGACTTGAGAAAGAAACATCTCAGCCTTTCATCCCTAACCATCTGACTACTTAGCTGTACGTGTAAAGAATTTGTTTTTTGCAAAGATAACTAATCGTTGCCTTTCCAAGAGGTGGGTGGCTGGAAGAGGGGGGAAAATTGATTTTTGCATTATAGGCATCTGTCTGCCTAGAGGCATCCTTGAATTTCTGACCATGTGAAGATTTTCATATTTTAAAAGAGGTATAGCATCTAGAAGGGAGTTGGTGTTAATCATGCTATGCCCCGAGGTGGTGAATTGGGCCTGGGATTGGGTTCAGATGTAGGCACTGTCCTCTCTGAGAGAGCTCTGAGATCCAGCTAGAACATGTTAGGGGAAATAGCCATGGCATGAGAGTATTTGCAACCGCGTCAGAACAAGCACCATTCTACAAGAGAATGGGTTATATAGTTGGATAAAGAATGGGGGTCGAAATTACAGCAGTGTTCAGAGTCTGGAAAAGGCATTAAATCATATTGGCTATGAGCTCAAAGGATATGACTGCGTCAAGGAGGCCATTAAAGGAAATCATTTGGGACTGAGAAAGAAGGGAATACTAAGCAGCAGGGTCTCCAGGGGGGGCTTCCATGGGCAAGCAGCAAGTTCTTCCATGGAGAGAGCTGTTCCAAACTCAGCCTGTTGTCAGGTTGCGTAAGGGAAAGGAAGATAGAGATCAAGCTCTGAGAATCGTAGAGGCAATCATAATCCTTACTTGTACTCACTGTTATTAGGAGTCCCCACATATTTGAAAAAGACAAAACAGGAATAGTTCTGTATAATAAAACACACGTAAAATAGGTTGTAAAGGTACAAGTCAGCCACCTACTTTCTTAAGAACTATTCCGGGGTACCACTGCTTAAAGCAGAACCAAAGCAAATCATTTGTCACTTCTAAAGGCCACAGGACCACTTTTATTGCCTTTTTGATTTGGCTTTGCTCTCTGCTTTTTTCTAAAGGTTAGCCAGATTTACCACATCTCAGCTTCCAGGAAAACCTAGGGAACAAGCCCCCTCTTTGCAGCCAGCTGATGGATTCCAGGCAACTGTTTATAGATAGCACGAGTAGGAGTGACCTTGGGATGAAGTTGGTAAAGTAACTCTGATCTGACCTTTCCTTCCTTACAGACCACCAAGTCCTGAAAGTGAATGTTTAATACTCCTGGGAAGATATCTGGCCTCTGTTCCAAACAATTACTGAACTAATCTAAATTACACAAACACAGACCATTTATCAAGGTCAGCCTGCAACGATTTGCATATCTAGGCAAAGTGTTCCTAGTACAAAGGGTGCACTGAGGATAGGTAAAGCAGAAATGCGGTGCTGATTAGTAAAAAAAAAAAAAAGAACTCATTAAATATCAAACAATGGGAGAGTCTGCAGGTTGGTTACCTGAACAACTATTGTTTTAGTAGTACAAGACAAAGAGGTAGTTTTCTTCTTTTGTAATGATTGACCTAAGAACAGGCCACTTTGCAAGTGACATTTGACTTCAAAGGATTTTAGCATTCTTGTTGACAAAGAAGGGAGGGGTAGAGGAAAAGAGACTTAGCCAGCCTGGCAGAAGGGATGATGGAGAGAATACTTTGAACCCAGAGACCAGATCCAACTTTCCCTTTCAGGCCTTATTTCCTACTGCACTAAGCAAATTCTCTAAAATGCAGTGGCCACAAAGAAACTGTATTCCAGTTCTACACACTCACCTCAAAGGTTTGTATCAAAAGTGAATATCAAATAAATCTGTCCCCATAAGGCAAATAATGTATGATTCCATTCATATGAGGTACTAGAGTAATCTAAGTCATAGAGACAAAGTAGAATGGTGGTTGCCAGGGGCTGGGGGTGGGGAATGGGGAGGTGTTGTTCTAATGGGACAGAGTTTTAGTTCCAGCAGATGAACAATGTTCTGGAGATGGATGGTGATGAGGTTGTACAACAATGTAAAAGTATGTAACGCTACTGAACTATACATTTAAAAGTTGTTGAGATGGTAAATTCTATGTTATTTTACCACAACTTAGAACAAACAGTAAAGTTAAAATCAATAACTTCCATTTATAGACAAGAGACGATTACAGTGATCAGCTTTTAAAAATCCATGATTTTGTATCTGCCATGTCACAGTCTCCTCTAGAATATTATCTTTGGTTGACAAAGCTTGGCAGTAGGCCTATCAACCTTGAGTGTGTTTGGCTGATGCTGAAGCCAACCAGGAAGTCGGGGCTGTGCCCATGGCTGTAGGTTCAGAAGACTGCATAGGGTTGGACAGGTGAGAGCAGCTCATAGGGGTAGGTTGCCTGGATTGGTCAATGCCGAACACAAGGGTGATGGGAGGGGTGATAAATATTAAAGAGATCTTATAACAGTAGGTCTTATAGGGTCTAATAATGGAAGTAAGTAGGAATAAGCAGACTTGCATTAAAAACCACACTATTACATCATAGAAACATAGGTAACCTATTAATGCTACCTGAGGATTGTAAATCATGATGAAAAGCAAATGTCTATTCCTTTGCATATTTTTAATAAGAGAAGCATTGTACAGTTTTCACATCCTCAAAGGAAATCCAATGAGGAATATGTTTTTTATCGAGTAAAGAGTAAAAGGTTTTACTAGTTTCATAGGCATGTAACCAGGACAGTCACAAAGACTTCCATACTCGGAAGGGCCCTGCACTTGGTTTCAGGCTGTGCTGTGGCTCTCTTGAAATCTCTAATGCTTTTTGGGGCGCCTGGGTGGCGCAGTCGGTTAAGCGTCCGACTTCTGCTCAGGTCACGATCTCGCAGTCCGTGAGTTCGAGCCCCACGTCAGGCTCTGGGCTGATAGCTCAGAGCCTGGAGCCTGTTTCTGATTCTGTGTCTCCCTCTCTGTCTGCCCCTCCCCCGTTCATGCTCTGTCTCTCTCTGTCTCAAAAATAAATAAACGTTAAAAAAAAATTAAAAAAAAAAAGAAATCTCTAATGCTTTTTGAATAATGTCTCACTTTGTGCTGGGTCCCACAAATTATGTAGCTAGACCTACTGGCATCGATCAGAACTCCAAACTACTTCCCAGGTTAAAATATCATCATAAAGCAAGGAGGTAGATTCACAAGCCTAATTTGGGCAAGTAAGGAATATTTTTAAAAGTACCCAGGAGTGGTACAAGACAACCCAGAAGGTGGGAACCTGGTGGAATCAAAGAAGGAACATAGATAAGGCAACGTGTGGTATTATGTGAATATGGGACTCTAAGCATGCCTGTCAGTAAACTGCTGGGGACCGAGTTCTGTGGTCAGCCAGTGCCACTACTCCATCGTGAAAATGCATATCAACCTTGCTTCTGCCTTTCTACTCATCCCGTCATTGCTGCATGGAGGAGATCATGGATAGGAAGAGGTCAAGGCTCTGTCTCCTGCCCCTAGTGAGTTGGCTTAGGATTGCAGGGTCTCCTACACTTCCCACCTGGATGTCTTACTGCTTAGGGTGGGCCCAGAGAGGGGTGCATTAAACCAGTCATCAAGCATTAGACTGGAGAGTTCACTTAACTGGGAACTCGGAAGGGGAATGGGATTTCTAAGCTGCATACTGAGACTTGGAGGCTGTGACAAAGGGGCAGAAGAGAAAGAGTAGGCCTCCTTTGGTGGAATGGCATAATAGAAAGGAAGATCAATCCATTGAGTAAGAAGGACTGTTGTCTAAGCAGAGTTGTCTGAGCTGAGGTCTCTGGAGGGAATCTGGAAGGAACTGCATTAGCTCTGAATTGTGGTTCACTTCACCTGCTTTCATTTGTGAATGAATATTCCCTTTGGTCCCTTTTAGGGGAAAGGGCAGTGCCCTGAAGGCAGCCTGGGCTGAATTCAGTACCTGGTATTGTCATGGAGTAGATGGGACACCTTGAGTAGGTTATTTTACCTCTCTCAGTTGAGTTTACATTTTCTTGTTTTATAAAACAGATAAATCATACATTCATAATGTTACTGCAGAGATTAAATATGTTAAGTATAGAGCACAGAATAGATCCTAAATGATTTGTGTCCATTATTAGTACCATCAGCTTTATAATTATCTTTCAGATAGTAAAGGACTAAAGACTGATCAAACCCAGAACTCTGTAGGGATTAAGGTGAATAGAAAGCTAATTTCTATTCATTTACACAGTCAACATATCAGCATTTATTTATTTTCTGATTATTTTGTGTGTACAGACGTAATTATACATTTTAAAGCCAAAAATACATCTAAATAGTGAGCCTTGCTAACTACTGTTAGATTCTCTTTTATAGGATTATGTAACTAAGATGATAGTGAGGAATAGTGTAACTACTTATCCTCTACTAAGATTATTAATTTCATTTCTAGAGAAACAATATTTTAGAGCTAAAGGGGCCTTACAGATCTACTAAGTTTTCTCTTCAACAAATGAAGAAATTGAAATCTGTGAAACTCCATCTTTAGAAGTATTAGACTCTTTTTCCCCCTAAAATTGTATCAGTTCAATAAAAATAAATTTTTTTTCATTTCATTATATTTAAATAAGTTAACTTAAATCATTTCAATCTAAGTCTTAGCGAGGAAATGAGACTTCTGTTATTTGTTCACACTGCTCTCCCCCTATTATGCTCCTGAATATTCTGGACAAATGCTTGGTAGCATAGTTCATTTATAAATGACATGTCGCTTTAGTAATGGTGTATACCACTTGCAATAGTCTATAAATGTGGATCAAAATTAATTTACCTACACAGCTTTTTGTTTCTGCATAATGATGCCTACTGTATGTCCATCATTCACACAACAGATAAATGGGGTTGTCTGTCATCCCACTTCAAAATAGAGTGTAGTTGTTCAGAATCTCTCATCCAAATGCACAGACAGCATGCAGTACACAAAATGCACATGAGTCTCTCTCTCTCTTTCTCTCTGTCCATCTCTGTCATGTGTGCTCTCATTCTCTTTTTTGTTCTTCATAATAGTGGAAGTACTCAGTAAGTCTCTTTGTCTCCTAGACTCTTGCACACACTGCACTAGCTGGGGGCGGAGGCAGCAGGACATGCTTGGTTCCTTGTTTGGCAGAGTGTGTCACGTCAGCGTATGTTGCTGAGTTGTTCATCGTTGTGTCCAATACAGCCTGGCCAATTCCCTTCAGAACACAGTTTGAATCAGCAGAGTGATTTCAGAGTTGAGTGCTTACTCTGTAGTTGACAGTCTATATGGATTTTAACTGATGAGTTTTCCAACAGGGGAAAAGACTTCATAGGCCAAGTAAAATCTTCAGCTCACTGAAGAGGCTTAATGGCTGTCCCTTTGCACATGGTTGTATGAAGAAGCATATCATTGAAAATAATGCCCCTCTGAGGTATGCCATGTGAGAAGAGATCATTTTTCAATGCCAATGAGTTAATTTTTTTTCTGTTAAGGACATCGATTTTCCATTTGTTTAGATAATTGAGTGTAATTTATTTGTAAGTCTTCTCCATCTTGATTTTATCCAATCTATCTTTACAGACACTGCCCCCCCCCCACATTAGTTAAAAAGGGACCTTTCTTCCATTGTGTAATCTTGCAATTAAATCAGTACTATCTATCCTCAAATCTTTTATTCCATGGCAAATAGTGTTCTAAATTAAAAGTTTGAAATTTTTCCCACAGGTAACAGATTCTGGAAGGATCTCAAAAGCCATGCATTTTAAACCTCTACTTAGGCTACAAAGATGTAGAAATAAATTTGAGCTCCAGCAAATTCTCAGCCTGTGATAGAACCATAAAAACCTTGGGTGTGTTCCCAAGAATACTCTTGGGTTAAGGGCACTTAAGTTTTAAGTATTTACAAAGGAAAATAGTATTAGTTTCTGTGAAATATTCTTGTCTTTCAACATAAACCCACAGTTTCGATGGCATTTATGTGTTTTGTTAAGTAGGAAACTCTCACATCATAAACCCCAAGTCTTCCATAGATGAGCTTATGTTATATTTGTTTCAGTTGTACAATATAGTGATTCAGCAGTTTCATATATTACCCAGTGCCCATTAAGAAAAGTGTACTCTTGGGGCACCTGGGTGGCTCAGTTGGTTGAGCATCCAACTCTTGATTTCAGCTCAGGTCACGATCCCAGGGTCATGGGATTGAGCCTTGCATCAGGCTCTGTGCTGAGCATGGAACCTGCTTAAGATTCTATCTTAAAATCAATAAATAAACTAAAAAAATAAAATAAAATAAAATAAAATAAAATAACATAACATAATAAAATGTATACTCTTAATGCCCTTCAGCTATTTCACCCTTTCCCCCACCTGCTGTCCCTCTGATAACCCTCTGTTTATTCTCTGCAGTTAAGATTCTGTTTTTCTGTTTATCTGTCTCTTTTTTCCCCTTCGTTCATTGGTTTTGTTTCTTAAATTCCACATACCAGTGAAATCATATAGTATTTGTCCTTCTTTGACTGGCTTAGTTTGCTTAGCATTATATGCTCTAGATCTGTCCATGTTGTTGCAAATAGCAAGATTTCATTCCTTTTTACAGCCAAATAACGTTTCATTATTTAGATATAGACATAGATATACATATATATACACACATACACCTTTTCTTTATCCATTCATCTATCATTGGACATTTGGGCTGCTTCCATAGTTTGGCTATTGTAAATAATGCTGCAGTAAACATAGGGGTACATATATTCCTTCAAATTACTGTTCTCATATTCTGTGGATAAATACCCAGTAGTACAATTCCTGGATCATAGGGTAGTTCTATGTTTAACTTTTTGAGGAACCTCCATACTCTCTTCCACTGTGGCTGCACCAGTTTGCATTCCCACCAACAGTGCATGAGGTTTCTTCCCCTTTCTTCCGTCTTTGCCAACACTTGTTATTTCTTGAGTTTTTTTCTTTAGCCATTCTGACAGGTATGAGGTAATATCTCACTGTAGTTTTGATTTGCATTTCCCTGATGATGAATGATGTTGAGCATCTTTTCATGTGTCTGTTGGAGAAATAGCTATTCATGTCTTCTGCTTAGTTTTTAATTACATTGTTTTGTTTTGTTTTGTTTGGTGTTGGATTGTATTACTTCTTTATATATTTTGGATACTAACCCTTTATCAGATATGTTACTTGCAAATATCTTCTCCCATTCAGTAATTTGTCTTTTAGTTTTGTTGATGGTTTCCTTTGCTATGCAGAAGTTTTTTATTTTGATGTAGTCCCAACAGTTTATTTTTGCTTTTGTTTCCCTTGTCTCAGGAGATGTATCTAGAGAGAAGTTGCTATAGCCAATGTCAAGAAATTACTGCTTATGCTGTTTTCCAATATTTTTATGGTTTCAGGTCTCAAATTTAGGTCTTTAACCCATTTTGAGTTTCTTTTGTGTATGGTGTAAGAATATGGTCCAGTTTCATGCTTTTGCATGTAGCTGTCAAATAGAGGAGATTTTCTTACAAGAGTTAGCAATCATGGGATCAAAGTGAGAAGATAAAGCTTTTTAAAACTCAGAGAAATCCAAAGACCATTAACTGTCCTCTATCATCAGAATTTTTCCTGTAAATTTTTCTTTACTCAGCTCTTACAGCAATGGTTTTAAATCAGACTACACATTAAAATTTCATGAGCCTTTGAAAAGTACCTGTATCTGAGTCTTACTGTAGAGCAATTAAAATAACTCTGCAAGGGTGGAACCCAATGGGTCAGAACTGAACACCATGGCTTAGAGGGGTTTGTTTATGCTACATAAGAGGGCTGTGCACAAATAGTGACTGATGGAGTAGTAAGAAAGTATTTGACTCAGCTTCTAGTTGGAATCTCACCTGGGCATTGTGATTAAAAAAAGAAGAGGAAACTTTGGGAGTAGATTGTGTTTCACTTCAAGAGGCTATAAAAACTGTTTTTACTGAGATTGCCTTAAAACAGAAACACTATTTAACACCAAGAACATCCTGGAAATTACTAAGGATGACTTTAAAACAGAATACATCAGATAATGGGTTCTTAGTGCCTAGTAGGTGATGGCATTAATTACTATAGTTTCAATATTGCACTCTTGAAACTAATATCACACTCTATGTTAACTATACTGGATTTAAAACAAAATACAACACAAAAATATTACTGTAGTTTCAGAAATTTAAAAAATTTGTGCTTCTAACTCAATTTTTAAAAAATTTTCTTTGGAGTTAATACTAAATCCTGTTATATTGAAAAGAACACAGGGAAAGATATTTTGTCTACTAGTGTTTTTTTGTCTTTGGATTAGGAAAGGGGGCATTTATACCTTTGGGGTAAAGTATGCTGATGACTGGAGGACCAAACTAAGAAAACCCAAAGGCATAGATAGGAGTTTGAGGGTAAGAGTTGGGGCCAATAGAATGGATTCTTCTCCCACCAGCATTTTTTTTTTTACAAAGCTGACTCTTTTCTTATCCTTTAAGAGTTCTTACTGCTTTTTTTAAAGAGCTGATTCCTTTATACGCTAGCCTTTATCTCCAGGTTTAGAGTCCTGTTCCACTGAAATAATGAAAGCAACATTCTTTGGATGAAAGTCTTTCCCAATCACAATGAGTACTGAAATTATTATTATTATATTATTATTATTATTATTATTATTATTATTATTAAGCCCTAGATTTTTAACAGAGATCCCCTGGTACAGGAGTTCAAACAAACTGCTTCTCTTAAAATACTACAGACTGATAGCAGTGATCCTTAACTTCACAGGCTTGGATCATAAAGTCTTGATAGAATGTGTAGCATCAAACTGTTGCAAATCTATGTTTAATTCTTTTTCCTGTGAAAGTTAATAGATCAGATAAATACATTCTCTGGGGCTTCTGTTACACAAATTATTTTCTGTTTTTTAAACAAACAAGAAGTAAATTTCTTCATTACAACCACATATTAAAAGAAAGCCACCCGTTTAGTAAAAGATGAATGAGGTAGTTATTTCAACATCTATGAAAATGCGAACCAGTTGTTTGGGTGTTCTAGCAAAATTCATCATGGAGGAAATTAGGCTCCTTTAGTTTGCGTTGGTTTAAGAAGTGCAAGCTGCTCCTTTCCGAGTGGTCACACTATCCCTCCATTGTGGATCACAGCATGGTGACTGACAGTCTTGTCAGATCAACTTCAGAGCACTACTTGCCAGTCTCTTTCACTCCATGTGAGAATACATTCTGGAATCTGCATTTTTGGTTCCTGGAGAAATGCTGAACACTCTTTTGAAAATAGCATCTTTCTCTCCCCTGGGGCTTAATCTGTCAATTTTTCCTAATTTAGAAGAACGCAGCTGCTTTGTGGAACAAACTCACTCTCTCAACTCACCCATTCTTTCAACAATTTCTGTTTTCTCTTACTATACTCTCAACACTGTATCAGGTGCTAAGAACATAAAAGGTGAATAAGACATTGTGTCTGCCTTCAAGGTATCACAATCTAGCAGAGGAGAAAGACAAAGTCAGCAGGCTTGCCACATGCACAGTACACCTAATTCAGCCAGAGAAAGCAAAGGTGGCATCCCAAGAAGGTCACGATGATCTCCTCTTCAAACATCTATTTAAGGAAATGAAATACAGGCTGGTAGAGCCAGCCAGTGGATTGTGTTTTCCCCTGACCCAGTCCTTATCCAAAGGATACGCCCATATCATTGATATTGTCTTTAAGATTCTCAAAATTATTTCTGTCTCCTATGAAAATAATTTATTGCTGGGACTAGCCTGTCTTCATTAGGAAAGACTTGCCTGACATTGCTTTTGTATTCATTCAAGGCCTACAAATAAATTCTGATTCTGATACAAAAATCTGATACAAAAAATGAAAAAATTAATTTTGTTTTGTTTGTGGATTTTTAATAAAATTTATTTTTAACTTTACATAAAATTATTGCACTTGTCAAAATCCAAGTGAATTATAGCAATTAGAATGTAGTCTAGAGCATTCTAACAACTTATCCCAAGTGATTTCTGAAAACTAAACTGCTTTTAAGATGACAATCCTGTTCTCTACACAGCACTGGCATTGGTAGATATATCACTGTGGCATAAAAAAAAAACAAAAACAAAAACAAAAACTGGAATTGCATTTCTCAGCAGTTGCCCTAGTAAAGCCTTTTCTGCATTGGGGTCAGATAGGAAGCTGGTAAACAGATTTATCTTCCTTTTATTTTTATTCACTTTTCATGCCTTTTTCCCTTTTGTTTGTTCTTTAAGTCAGACATATATGCATGGTAACTACAAGTTATAAAAAAAATTCACTGAAAATAAAATAAAGTGCTTTTAATTTGGGAAACAATTTTTAGTTGTATCAAGCTGTAAAGAGAACTAGTCATAGGAAGAAATTTTATGTTTTCTCAATACTTTCGAAAATTCCATGCAGAACCATAATCATTGGGAAAAGAATGCAATTAGAATTAATCTGGCCAGCATACTTATATTATATAACTTTTTATTAGTATTAAAAATAATAAAATCAGTAGACCCAAAGTAAATGGATATACGGTGCTGTTTTTATTATTATTTCCCAAGGCTGAGGTAACTAAAATTTCATGCATGATGTTGTAAAAATTAAATGGTGCACAGTAACTTGAAAAATGAGTTTTTCTTGTACAAGTTGGCCTTTTTAGCTGTATGTACTTGTTTCGAAATCTGTCTCTCTTCTGTTTGATATTGCTTTAGAATGATCAAATTTCTGTTTGAATTAATAGTGAAATAGTGTTTTGAGTTTCTCAAAATGAAAGTCTGAGACATCAAAAGATTTAGTTCTGTTTGATTTGACAATTCCCTTTCGTTGGCTTTGGAAGTTATTTAGACTGTTCCGGTTATTCCACTTGAAATGTATGGCATTACCCATAATCAACCAATCTGTATTTACCTTGAATCAGATATGATCAAATATGTATGGAGAGTCCTAGGAGATTGGCCTGTCAAGATTCCATTTGCAAGACGGACTGAGGAGTATTTTGGGAAATAATCCATCCTACAGGAATAGAAAGTTGACACAGAGAATCTTGATGGAAGTAACCTACATATAGCACCAGAAGACTGGGTTGCCTAGAACAGAAAGAATGAGGATGGATCAGCCTAGTGGTAGATCCTGAGAAGTAGCAGAACAGGAACATCTTCGGCAATAGTTAGCTGGAGGCAAAACCAGCAGTTCTAACCATGGAGAGAGAGAGGCTAATTAGAATCCTTAGTGTCTTTCCAGCACTTTTCCAGAAAGTTAATGGACATTGTCCTCTGTAGTTGATATCTGTTGTGAGTCAGAATAGACAAAATAAAGGAAAAGGCCGATGCTACTTGGTAAAAGAGAGAACTGTGTTTATGTGCATTTGGGAGACCCACTGGTTGACTTCCAAGTGTATGTGTGGGGTGGTGAGGCAATTTTTTTTAAGACTAAGAGGTCTTGAAATGCCTTAAGTTACTCTTCCTTTTGAGTGTATCTTAGAGAAGATAAATTTGTGTGCTAGAATAAAAATGACAAATTATAGGATTACATATACAACAGATAAACAAGAAGAACTGCGCTTATAAACCACAACTCAACTAAACCTAAATGCAAAATTATAAAAAAGCAAAATGTAGTTAAATTAAGTTCCTTTCATCCATTTCACATTTATATTATTATCTTCTGAATGAGTTCATGGTGTCAATAGCATCTTAGGAAGAAATAACAGCCTTAAAAGA
Organism: Acinonyx jubatus; assembly: GCF_027475565.1. Taxonomy (NCBI): domain Eukaryota; kingdom Metazoa; phylum Chordata; class Mammalia; order Carnivora; family Felidae; genus Acinonyx; species Acinonyx jubatus. The sequence continues at coordinate 70,216,210 of NC_069387.1, forward strand.
ATAAGAGAGATCATAGTAGTGCCTCACTAGATATTCAACTGAGTTCATCTAAACTATTTTGTTCTATTTATTTTATTTGGAATATTTTTTTCAGTCTATTTCCAGCTCTGACTTCTTCTCCAAGCTGCAGATCCACATTTTCAGTTGTCTTCTGGACATCACCACTTCACTATCCTATAGGAACCTCTTACCTAACAGCCAGAACTTATTTTATTGCCTTACCATTCTCCCCCAGATTGCTCTACCTCCTGTATTTTGTTGTGGTATGGTTGTGGTTATAGTTAATGATACCACTATCCAGCTCTCAAGTTAGGAAAATAGATTTACCTCTTGCTTCTCCACCCCTTTGGTTCTTATATCCAATAGATTGACATTAGTGTCATTATTAATTTCTCATATCTCACTCCTGTCTTCCTACCCCTGGACTGTAGGCCCTCATCATGTCTTATCTAGACTGTAGCAATAACTTCTCTGCACTCTAGTCAGTAACCTACCAAATTATTATTATAATTATCTCCCTGAAGACAGATCTGATCATGCTTTTCATTAGCCCCAGAATTGGCTTCTTTGCATGTGGCGTAAAGTCCAGTCTTGAAAGCTTTGAAAATAAAGCCCTCACCCACTGGCCTTTTCAGTCTTATCCATTCTACTCAGATGCAGCCACACTGAGCTCCTCACCATCCCTGCCCATTTGGATCTATTCCTGTGTTTCTTCACAGTTTCTCCAACTAGCAAAATTTCAGCCAGTCTTAGTCATCTTTTCAACAGAGAACAAAATCACCTTCTCTGGGAAACCTGCTTGAATGTTCTCATGCAGGATTCCTCTCTTCCTGTTTTCTGTCCTTTGGCACTTTACTCCCTACTTGCAACATAGTATTTACCATATTTATGATAATTTATCTCTCTTGATGTCTGTGTCTCCATTAGACTGTGAGATGCTCTAGGAGAAAGAAGTGTCATAATCTCCTTTGTGTCTTTAGAACCTTTCAGGGCATGGACAAATGGCTACAGAATAAGTATTGACTGACTGAATGAGTGAATGAATGAATGAAAGAAAAAGCATAGTGGAATGACTGAGTCAGAGGATTGACACTTAGTGTGGCTTCAGGAAGCAGAAGTATGGGAGGACAGAGTTTGACTAAATGTAGAGTAGAACATTCTAAGTGTCATAGCCTTTTTAGGAAGTAGCAAGTAACTCTTCTCTAGAAATGCTCACAGAGTGGTTGACCACTTGTCAGCAGCTAGACAAAGGATTCATACAGGTATGGGGTGGCCTTACTAAATTACCTCTAAGTCAATTCAGAAATTGAGTTATGTTTATTGGAACACAGCTCCTTAGATCATCTTATGATCTCTAGTAATCAGTAACATCTACTTTTTAACGCTGGCTCTGTAAGTTTATTTCCCATAAATAATTGGGAACGTATTCAAATGGAACTAGACAGAGAGGTGGAGTGGCATAACAAGTAAATACAAATGACCTACTGTAATTTTTAGACTATTGCACATTAAACCCAAAACATATTGTTTTTAAGATTGAGAGCACCTGGGGATTTGCACAGTGCTACAACTAGCAGGGAGCAACTTCCTCCTGCCCCAGAAATCCCTCCTTCTAGTTTGGCATTAAGGGACATTGCCCAGCCTGCACTTGGAATTGGTCCAACCCTATCTGCTTGTGGCAAATTGTAGGTCTAATATCCTCTGGGTTTTATAATAACATAAATAATTATAATGCATTGTTTTTATACAGCACCCTTCTGTAAGGAACAGAAAGTGCTGCATGGACATTATCTCATTAAATCTCACAGCACACTGGGGACATTGAGAGAACAGAGGTGATATTATAACCCCTTTGAACCCAGAGCTGAAAAAGAATTGCTTCAGCCAAAAGTAAATAAAAGTAAGATTGAATAAAAGCAAGATTTATAAGAGGATGAGGTTAGAGTTTAAAGGAAGAAATTGACTATGTTGGAATTAGAGATTTAAAGCCAAAAAAAAAAAAAAAGGAATTGCTCTGAAAACGGGGAAAGTGACTGAAATGTGTGTATAAATATTTGTATGACAAAATTAAAATAATATATGGACACTTCAGAAATTTGAAAAGCAAGGGATTTTCAAACCATCTGTAATTTTACTACAATAACAGAACAAATTTGGTATATTATCTCCATGTCTTTTGCTAATTTTTATTTTGTTTTGTTTACTGTGTGTATTCAAGATTCCACTTAGAATTATAGTGTATGTTCAATTTTGTATTGTGTACTTTTCACTTAGCCATGTATCATAAAGTTTGCATAATTATAATTCTGAGGAGCCATATAATTTTCCATGGGATGATAGACCATAATTTGTTTCCTTCTTCTATCACAGGGTTGTTTCCACTTTTTCACCTTAATAAATAAAAACACAGTGAAATCTATCTTTATGTATAAGGATTTTTTCTTTTGTAAATTATTTCCTTAGCAGAGAAGATTGCCAGATCTAGAACTATCAGATTAATATGGATATGTAAGTACATTAAAACATGACTGCATAAACACAGTCCCAAATTAACATGTAAATAAGAAAAAGAATAAGAAAATAACTTTATCTAAAGACCAACTGTATTTGTAGGTTGACAAAGCAGCTACTTAAAAGCGAAAAGTGAAGTTTTTTGTCTATGCACAGACAAGTGGCTTGATTTTATTTCTTTTCATTTAATTCAATTACTTTGATAGTGTGAAACTAGGTAAAAAAGAAAAAGTTGAATCTTATAGAAAAAAATTTGTACTAGATGTAGAAAAGTAGATTTACTTCAGCAGAACATAATTTCTCTGCCCTCTTAATTTTAACATACATGTTTGAATGTTCTCTGAATATAATTAAGAAAGTGTGTATATGTATACCAATATTTGAAGTCGTGTTTCAAGAAGGTAAATGAGATTGTAAAGTTTTCTTATTACTTATAGAGGTATTGAGGAAAATGATATGTGCATAACTGTTTTCTGTGGTGAGTTGTTATATGGTTATCTGATTTATGCCATAGTCATTTACCAAAGTAATTACCTCAAGAGTCAAGGATAAAAAATATTGGCTTTGGTTAAAGTAAACATTAAAAAATATTGATGTGTGATGTAAATACTGACCAAGGAAACTGCCTGGCTAATGTTACTCAAAATGGCAATCAATCTAAATGATGACTAGAATTTGAAGTCAATACTAGCTTAAATATGAATAAGGCATACAGCCTTAACCATGGAATTGGAAATCTTGGGGTTTTAGTAACTTTTCTCAATAATATTCTTGCTGATCTGAAATCATATGACCATTTGTGTCTGTTTCATGGTTGAAAGCAATGTTGCAAAATGACTCAGGTTAATGTGGGACACACACACAAAAAAACAATTCTGCTAACTCCCAGGAATTTTGCAAACCAGTCCCATTTTTTATTGTTCAGCAGTAGTATTCAAATGATATGCATTGAGCATTGTGGCAGTTCTATAGGTTGCATTTTTATTTTACTACTTATAGTAAGCAGGGTCTTGGTTGGGGAAAATAAGACTGAAGTCAAAATGTTCTAAGAAAAGTGCATCTGTGAAAGATGATCTTCAGCTAACCTAAATTTAGATAAACCAAAGTTACTGGGAAAAGCTTATCTGGTCTGTGTTTAAAACCAACAACTCCACAAATTATAGCAAAGATGAGCAATGCATACGGCTACCTCCTAGTCCTATTGCGTGGTGATGATCTACATACTTTTAATAGCCTATGGTCACTATGAAAATGGAAGATAGAGAATGATTGGCTAATTTACTCATTTCCTAACGGTTTGAATGAGGAACTCCTTTTCCAGTCGGTCCATAGGGGAACCTGCCTTATGCCTGTGTTACAGTGCATCCATATTACCTTATAAGTGTTATTTAACGTGTTCACTTCTTCTGTTAGGAGATAAGTTTCTTGGAGGCAGGAAGTTTGATTCATATCTTTGGTATTCAAGGCCTTGTAAAATTTATGGCACATAGTAAGCACTTAACAAATGTTGGTGAATAATCAATTGAATTCGTTTTACTTCCTACTGTGTATTCAGCATTGTGCTAAGGACTGAGTATATCTCTAAGGAGCATATAATCAACACGTAAGTGTGAAAAGTTAACACCATGCAGTAGTTTATCATGGAGCTATAACATAAGATTCTTTGGTTCTAGCACTGAGGAGAATAGCAAGAGGAGTTACATAGATCCAAACTGTGATATTGTGATGGTTAGGTAAATGACAGATGGGCATGACCATACAAGTTAACCCAGAAGTATCAAGGTCTGCTTCCACCATTATTTGATTCTTGTCCAACTCACTTACTCAAGTATAAGCTCCAAGAAGTCAGGGTATACTTGGGCTTTTGTTCACTGTTGTGTTTCTAGGACCTGCAAGAGTACCTGGCATCAAGTAGATAATTAAGCATTTGCTTTGCTCTATATTCTCTGCTGTTTGTGTGACTGCATCTTCTCATCCTCAGATCTCAGCTCAGGTGTCACCTCTACCAAGATGGCCCCTCAATTGTCCTCTTTTTTATTCTCTTTCTCAGACCCTAATTTATTTCCAACCATTATTACCACTTATTTCACTCTACTAGTTGTTTTATCTTGTTCCCACTAGACTTAAGCTACTTGATGGTGGGGACTCTGTTGATCTCTTTTGGTCCTTGTTGCATCCATAGCATGTATCATGGTACCTGGTACCTTTCGCTGGAGAGGTTCTATCCTTACAGAGATCTTTTCTAACCTATCTAAAGTAGCTTCTGTCAACTAATCATCCTGATTTATTTTCTCTTTAGTACTAATCATTTTTCTGAAATGAGTCTGTTTATATACTTATCCTACACTCAAACTGTAAACGCCACAAAGGCAGAGCCTAGAATCAGGTCTACCCGGTTCATTGAGATATCACCAATACTTAGAAGAAGGGCTGACACCAACAAATGTTGAGCATACAAATATTCTTTGAAAAAGTAAAAAAAAAAAAAAAAAAAAAGATTATCTATTACCAGGAAAACAAAACACTTATTAGCTTAGAAATGGTGGTGGTAGAAGCAAGATCTAGTTTCGATGAAAAGTAATAACTGGAAATCAGGGTAGTTGTGGTTATAGAGAAGAAACAAACAACAATTATGGGCAAACATCTCCACACAATTTGGTAGTTTATTTTGGGGCTCGATGAGAGAGACAAAAGAAACAACGGTTAGACCAAGACAGTAATAGATCATTTAGAGCCAGGACAAGCTAAATTCCTACTACTCACCAAGTACACTGGGGAGCATAAAGAACACTGGGGATACACAGAGGCTAGAAAGACCCAAGATTTGGTCCCTACCCTTTCACTTATTAGCTGTAGTGCAGTGGGCTGAACCCCGGTTCACAATTGCAAAATGGGGAAAATGAAAACCTCCCTTATAGAATTCTTTAAGAAGTAAAATGAGGAAAGGTATGTAAACAGTTGTGTTTGGTGCAGAGACTATTTCATTTAGCTCATTGCATGGTGTCCATTGTCATAACTGTTCATTAGTTATAGTGCCTGGCTAGAGGTGTGGCAAGCAGGATATTTAATAATATTAGTAAATGGAAATTTATTTCTTTTCACTGAAATCACTTTAGAGGACATCTCCTTATTTTGGATCATAGCATGAGTAACCTGTTGACCACGGTATAGAATTGTCAGTGAAGGTGTGCTAAATGATAGACCATTGACTTGTAAAAGAAAAGTTTTTAAAAATTGTGAATTCTTATATTTATTCTTTTACAATGTATACGATCAAGGCTCAGGAAGTACAAATGAAGAAATCTTTCACTTACCCTGAGTTAATTAGCATAACTTGCAGGTGCATTTCATTAAAACACCTCAACATTGTTTATATATATGTATTGTTCCCAAAGAAGAGATTTAAAGAATACCCATTTCTGGCTAAGACAATCATGCATCTGTACTAAAAGGCAAATGATATGTGATTAGTTGAAATTTGTAGTCTGTGTGTGTCACTGTTAAAGAGTGGATTTGCTGTTTAAAAGAGAAATGCAGTCTTAAAAATACAGGTATCTGAGCTGGAAGTGGGATGGAGTTAAGTCCAGCAAGTCTGGAAAACAATTTGGAAACTTTATTCAGAAAATTAATTTCTGAACATAGTCTATCACCTGAACAGTTTCATAATGATGTTGATTTGCCAACTTCTTCTCTAGTGAGAGGTAATGAATCAAGTCTACTTGGGTTTATATAGGAAAAATAACATATTAATTGATTTATGTGTATATTTGCACATATCCATAAAGCAAAGCCTTTGGCAACTGACAAATGTAATAATTTCACATTTACCTATGACTCACCAAGTATAATCCAATGCTTGAAGGCAAAATTTTATGTTTTTATGTTTAGTTTTTATGATTTCTTTCATATAGTTTTTCTGTGCATTAAAAGTCAATTTTCAGAACCATAGGCTTAACAATTTTTATGAATAAAAATTTTATGAGATATTATCCTGAGGTAGCATAAAATTATTTTCTGATAAATTTTAACACCTTCCCCAAGTCCACTGTTACCTTGTTTCCACATATGCTCAAGGATATTGCTTGTAACATTTCTAAATATGACACATCTCATTAGAAATCTGATATATTGCACAGAGATGTGAAGCTTCAACCTCATAACATTACAATGTACTCATTAGTGTGGGTTACACTGGTATTCTATTTAGGATCAAATATCAAGAAGGGCTTTGAATAAAATTACTCATAATGTTATATTTATGGAAATTATGTCATCTTCTACTAATCATAATTATGAACAAGAAGACTAAATCCTGGAAATAAGGGGTTCCAAGTAACAAAGTAACTTGACACAGTTCAACACACAGAACAAGGAAAACTAGAGATAAAATAAAATAGCTTGTGAAATTGCTATGCAAAAATACATATATTATTATCCTTATAGTTCTCTTTCTTGTGTTTTTGCTCTGCCTCATCACCTACATAGTATAAAATTTTATCACTTAATGATATGTGCAGCCACGATATGTTAGGAGCACAAATCTTACCTTCATACAAGTTCCAAAGGAACATAAAAGTTGTCTTTTTAAGAAGTCACAAAGTTTGATAGCCATCACTAGTGGGCACTAAATTATCCCCAAATCCATCCTGTTTTCCCATGGAATGATATAGGAGTCTGCCATCAGAGTGCCTAAACATGATGAAAAATATCCTCAGGTGAGAAAACCGAAGTGCAAAGGAGTTGGGGAGAGAGTATTCATTACTAGAAATATTCTAACTTTAGAGCCAAATCCATGCATTGGCAGTAAAAATTCTAAGATGGTCATAAACCATCTAGAGTTAAATGCGTATCTCAGCCTGCAAATTTTGCAGGCTTTGTCAATGACTTTCAGGATAAATATAGATCCACTGCCATGCCTTTACTTTGCAATGGAAGTTAGGTAGCAAAATAATTAAGAGAAAATGTTATTTCAAGCTAAGCTGCAACACACATTAAAAGGAAGCTTTTTGGGGGATACCTGGGGGACTCAGTGGGTTAAGCATCAGGCTCCTGATTTTGGTTCAGTTCATGATCTCACGGTTGTAAAATCAAGCGCAGTGCGTCTTGGGCTCCACACTGGACATGCGCCTGCTTAAGACTCTCTCTCCCTCTCTCTCTGCTCTCTGTCTCTCTCTCAGAAAGAAAGAAAGAGAGATAAAGGGGAGGGGGGGGAGAAGGAAGGAAGGGAAAGAGAGAGAGAGAGAAAGAAGGAAAGAGAAAGAAAGAAAGAAAGAAAAAGAAAGAAAAAGAAAGAAAGAAAGAAAGAAAGAAAGAAAGAAAGAAAGAAAGAAAGAAAGAAAGAAAAAGAAAGAAAACAGAAAAATAGAAGAAGGAAGGAAGGAAGAAAGAAATTACAAATGCAAGTTAGCATCAGATAGAATCACATATTGGTATGACAGTTGGCTTTTAGATGGGAAGATAATTGTGACATTAGAACCTGAAGAAAAAGTCATGAAAAAGCTGGATATGCTGTATAGAAATGTCTCTGGAGTCAGACTGACCTAAGTACAAATCTTTCTGGTACCTATTGTGCAGCATTGGGCAAGCTACCTGACTGCTCTCTGAGCCTGAGTTACTTCCATGTAAAATGATAAAAAGCCTTCCTACCATATATACTTGCAGGTGGTTTACAGTGGATCAGATGGTTGGCATAAAGTAGGTTCATGACAAATACTGGCTTGCTTAGAGTTTGAATAGAGTATGAAAATATAGTTAATCTCCTCAACAGGTATTTTCTTTCTCCTAAATACAGTTCTCAGGGGGATGTAATGAAGTATAGTTTAGAGATTACCAATTAAATTTCATCTGGTCTCTTCTTTACCATCCATCTGTTGGGTAACATGGCTGGAGGCTTATAGCCTCACTGACTCTCATTGTCTACAACTGTATTTATTTATTACTGCCATTTGATATATTTTGAGAATAGATGCTTTGCATATAGTGGGTGTTGAATAGCTGCTGAATTAGTTGAATATCCGTGTGATCCCATTCTATGGGTGACTTGAATGCGCTGTAGAGAACTTCTGCAAGAAATGTAGACTTAACAATCACTCTATCAGTGCTGTGGGGAATTTATATACCTAGCCCACTGTCACCACCTCAGGTTTCTCTGAATGAATAGTGTCAATATAAAGGCAGCAACTACTAACATGCATGCAAGTCTTCTTTACCCTAGCATGTAAACTTGTTTTCCAAAAGGACCCTGAGGGGGGAGAATATCTCCCCCATAGGTGGCTAACAAGGAAAAAAATGTATTTGAGGTTTTTCTTGGCTATTGACCTTTGAACTATCAATAGCTTCAATTTTTTTTTCAATTCACTGAGGGTATAATTCTCAAACAACAAAATGCATTTTATTCTTTCTATCCTACCCTGCCCCTATGTATCTTGTTTTCCTAGTCTTTGCTCTCTTACTTGAGGGTTGATAATTTGTCTCTAGAGCTCAGAGGATGAACATTCTTGACCTAAAACTCATCGAAGAAAGGCCTGGAAAGTCTGACAGTTCAAATCCATTGCTCTAAAGGTTTTATTTTCTGTTCATGTTATCACTGAGTTGTCCATGGGGGTCAGAGCAGAGACTCTGTGATTGCTCCAGAATCTGAAGTCTTTACTGAAAGGTAAAACAGAAGGAAACCACACTGGGTACAGAGCAGCAAGGATCTGGCTTATTGTCTCTAAAAGCCTGCTGCGTTCAAGACACAATGAACTTGGCCCAGTGTTGCTTTGTTTTGTTTTGTTCTTCAGGAAAACATCTATTTTGACTTTACAGACAGTGATGGTCATAATATTTATCAACTGGCACGGCAGAGGTACTGACCAATCAGAATAAACATCAGCTGTAAACAACCAGAGAATATCCATACTGGTGGACAGATTTTAACATTCATCTTAAAATACGAAAAGGGAATCTTAGGGTGTCAGAGTCCCCTAGTCTACCAAAATTCAATTTACCTTATACTAAAAAAAAATTTCTTTGAAATTAGTACAATTATAGTTTCTCACCAGTTACTGATTCTTTATCCTTTCCCACTAATAAAATCTCCGCATAAGAGTTCTGTGTTATTGCCTCTACTTCTCATCTCCTATTTTCCTTTGAACAGACTCCACTCAGGCTTTTGTCCACAATATCATCTTCCTCTGGAGCTCAGAGACCTTATCAAGATTAACTACCCTCATATTGTCAAGTACTATATTTAATTTTCAGTCTTCCTACTCAGTTTTTTTTTAGGTGCATAGTTAATCACTACTTCCTTCTTGAAACACTTTTTCCACCTGACTTCTAGGATGCCACTTTCTCCTGTTTTTCTTGTAATGTATGCCATTCCTTTTCGGTTTTCTTTCCTGGCCTCTCCTCTTCTAACTTCTAAATGTTGGAGTGCCTCAATGCTCAGTCCTTGATAAGTCTCCTCTTTTCCTGTCCTTTTGGATGATTTTATTCAGTTCTAAGGCTTTAGGTCAATCCATGCACTGGTGACTCCACATCTGTATCTCCAGCTTTTGCCTCTCCCCTAAGCCTCCCAACTACCTACACACTACCTCCATTTGGATGTCTAATTTTTCACGTTCTGAAAAAAATCTCTGGGTTTCTTACCCACTTCCCTACCTTCTACAAGTGTATTGGTTCCTCCATCTTTCCTTACCCAGTTAATGCTACTGGTTGTTTTAGCAACTGGCAAGTTCAGAAGTTCAGTTGGTAATAGCTTTAAAATACATGTCGATCTGAATATCTGACCACCCATGTTTCCCCACCACCATCTCACAGCTAAACTATTGCAGCAGGCTCTAACTGGTCTTTATTCCTCCTACAGCCAGCACCACTCGGACTCTTACCACCATTCTACCCTTGCTGTTTCTTGAGCACACCCATCTCATTCCCTCCTCAGGGTCTTTGCATCCTCCTCCTAGCTGATCTGCTTCTCCTCCACAACTTTACGGGGCTTGCTCTTTCCTACCAGTCAGTACTGCATACAAAGTTCACCCTCGAAGAAGCTTTCTTCTGATTAACTAAACTAACGCCCACCCCTAACTCACTACTCTTCATCCCCTAACCCTGCTAGATTTCCTTCAGAGTATTTATCAATCTTTGACACCATATTATAATGCTATTTGCTGATTGACTGGTCTCCTGACCAGAATATATGCTCTACAAGACACTCCTGAAGGAAGTGATAATCATGGAAATGAACCCATTGCAAGAAATCCTACAGGGTTTATCTTAACCACCCATCTGATATTTAGATCAACTTCATACTCTCTATCTGTGAAGTGAATATTTTTATATTGAATTACATTTACCCACTGATCTCCACTATTATCATTTTTTCAGACATAAAAATTACCTGAATATTAAATAAAAATTTTAGGGGCGCCTGGGTGGCTCAGTCGGTTAAGCGGCCGACTTCGGCTCAGGTCATGATCTAGCAGTCTGTGAGTTCGAGCCCCGCGTCAGGTTCTGTGCTGACAGCTCAGAGCCTGGAGCCTGTTTCAGATTCTGTGTCTCCCTCTCTCTGACCCTCCCCCATTCATTCTCTGTCTCAAAAATAAATAAACATTAAAAAATTTTTTTTAAATAAAAATTTTACCAAGGACAATAATATCTATTCTTTTGAAAGTATGCAAATTAATTTTTCTATATAGCCCATAGAAGAAATTAGTCATTCAGACAATTGAATGTGACCACTGCTGGCAGCATGCACAGAGCCAGAACAGATACTGGAGCAGTGACATTTCATACCAAATGTGCAAATACAATAAAGCGCAGAGTAAGCAAAGGGCTATGTGCTGTTGAACTGCAGCCAGTGTCTGACAAATAACATAAAAGTGTGTTGTCTGAGGACCTCCTTCCACTAGATTTCACTCTTTCCTTACAAGGGAAAGACTAATTATTAGGAGCTCTCATTTAAGTAAAAAATATGCCAATTTATTAGGTAGTTAATAGTCATTCTTCTTACGAAGTGCAAAGTAAGTTGTTTGATAACTGATGGATAATTTTATTGAAAAGGACATTATTGAGTTATAAGAATGTATTTCTTTAGACTTTGCACTAACTGGGCCACCCACATGGCTCAGTTGGGTAAGCGTCTGACTTTGGCTCAGGTCATGATCTCGTGGTTTGTGAGTTCGAGCCCTGCGTCAGGCTCTGTGCTGACAGCTCAGAGCCTGGAGCCTGCTTCAGATTCTGTCTCCTCCTCTCTGCCTTCTCCCCCACTTTCTCTCTCTCTCTCTCTCTCTCTCTCTCTCTCTCTGTCTGTCTCTCTCAATAAACAAACAGTAACAAAAATTAGATTTTGCACTAACTTTAGTTATCAGCAACATGTCATAGGCAATGGTTTGTTTCCTCCCATCCCCCCGCAGAGGAGTCTCTCAGATGTCAAGTACTCTTTCTTGTGTACCAGTGAACTGTATCACCCCAGTGAGGGGTATTGATTTCCCATTATTCCTAGGTGCCACATGATGCATTTCTATTAGTTGTAAACACTTACAGGACTGACTTTTATTTTGTCCTTCATCACATCAGTCTGCCAAAGCAGGACATCTGTTAATGAGGCCCAGTGCATTTCATCAGACACTCTTCCATCTTGGTGCCTAAGGGAATGATGTTTTCGAGGTGTGTAGATATAAAAAAGCTTTAAAAAAACCAACTTCTCTTTTCCCAGAACCTCATGGTAGGGTCTTTAAAAAGTAACAAAAAACTGTACTTACTTTTCAAATCTACTCTGGGCTTGACTTATTATTGGCTTTTTCTACAGGCATTTAACCATTGCTTATATCTCATTGATATATGTTGGCTTCAAAATTAGCCTGGAAAATTCTTACTGGCTTTTGCAAGTAAGAAAAATTATAGATGAAGAAATATATTAAGTAACATTACAAAATAGGCCCTTGGGATAAATTAGATTGTTTGGACCATGATTTGAGAGTTAACTGGTATCTTAGAATATACAAAAACACATGAACGAGTCACATTCTTTGAACATTTTAAGTAAGGCTTTACAGCTGGACTTGGGATTTGTTTTAGCAATGAATGAGATCTGCCATCTCTACTACTTGTTGACAAAGCCTACTTCAACTGAAAAGCCATGATTTTTCCCTAAAGATTTAAAATCTTTTAAAATAGATAATGTGCCTCCTGAGAGAAAACTTCAAAATATTATAGAATGCATTTGCCCTTGAGGGGGAAAAATAGTGAATATTAAAGGAAGATGAAAGAACAACATGTAAGAAGAAGGTGTTTGTCAAAGGGCATCTGAATAACTTCCTGCTATCTCTTTTGTACATCACTCACAATTACTATCTCTCTTTTGTACATCACTCTCAATTACTGCAGGGTATCTCTGATGGACAGCCTTGCCTTGGCGGTCTTCCCGCCATCACCTACTGTGGGAAATGATCCTCCCCTTTTATTTAATCACATGTTGGTTTACATTCTCTTTTTTGTTCTCTGACTAGATCGGACATGTATCATGAATTTCTTTACATTCACTAATTGTAAATCTGGCAACTAAAAGGGTGTCTTGGATCATCCCAACAGGCATTTTTAGTAACTCCCCAAACATTAACTCATCTCACAATATTTACACTTGACCACTTTCTTTCTCTAGTTATCTGCCATCTCCTTTCCTCTGTGATCTTTGGCAAATGGTTTAATCTTTGGGTTATGCTCTATATGACTCCAGTATACCTAGTTTATGGGGGCGGGGGGGGACAACCAATTTTTTTTTTCATAATGAGCCTCAGATTTATTTGTAATATCATTTTAGAAAGACAAGTATGTGTTGCATTGCCTCTATTTACCTAAATCCATTCTGTGTTTCCATTTACATGAAACCAACAAGGGATTATTGTATATGTTAAACTTGCAGGAGTTCCATTCATCAATTTGACAAATATTTGAGTTCTTACTATATGCTGAGCATTCCTTCAGGTATGAGGAATAGACCAGTGAACAAAGCAGGGAAAACTTATGTAAGCTCCCTGGAGCTTACATTCCAATGGGAGAGATAGGCAAGGAACAAACAAATAAGCAAAATCTACTATATGTCAAGATTTTCAAGGATTTATTCAGCCAAGTGATACCAAGGAAACTTTGCCAATTAAAAGGATAGGGTTGCTGAAAGAAATCAGGCCCTTGAGATTCTTAATAAGAAACAAAAATATCACCCAAAGCATAAGTACAATTCTTCAGGCCACCACAGTTCACTGTTACCTAAAATCCTGTTGCTAGGACACTAGCAACATAGAAAAGCTACTTTACAAGCTGGAGAAATTTTTGGTGAGATGATGTTCTGATATTCATAGGACTAAATGCGTTTTTGAAATATGAGGAGAAATAGATATTAATGAAGATGAAAAAAAGCATATCTGTATAGTTATCTTTTGAAACCATTTAAAGCTTAATAATCTAATGCCTATAAAGAGGAGATAAATTATTCCACTGAAAAAATGTTGCTAATTTTTATTAACATCTAAGAATTTATTGTCAATTCTTTTTGAAATGGTGATCACTACTTTTCAGTAAATTCTAACCTATTGTCTTAATTTCCTAAAAAATCAAGTGGCCAATATTTGCGCCCCACACGAACACACACATTAAACTTCTGCTCTGATACCATGGCTTTAGTTTTGTGGGGTAGTCAGTGTTATTACATTTTTATCCTCTAACGCTTCTCTAAATAGAAATGAGGTCTCTTCATTTGATTTGGGAAATTGAATGCCAGTTGGGGAATTCAAAACAGTGTTGGTTTCAAGCTTGAGTTCCTCTGCATAGTACCAAGTTCTTTCTCTTGGCCCCAAGGCATATGTCTCAATGAGAAAACATGAGGGAATGATGAATCCAGCATATCCTGAGACCATTTTGCCTATATACTTAATGTTTCCCTGAAATTCTGTCCAAATGTGGTCCATGAATGAGAGGGCCACATTTGGACAGAATCAGATTTGGATGCATCAGTCCAAATTACATGTCCCAATGTAATTTGGACATCAGTGTCCAAATGTGGTTTTTATTGCTATAGGCAGAGTAAGCCATAGTATGTAAGAAATAAGATTAGATATATACCATGGCACTGCTCATTTATTTTTATATGGGAAATATGCCCATCGGAATGAGAATTAACTGTTTCTTATATGAAGCAAGATACAAAGATGGAAGTCTGTTCGTCACCATGAACTGATGAGAAGTGGAGGGGCAGGTATGAGCTGATGGGCCTAAATATCTCTTACTTCACTGAACCATTAATGTGATAGACTTCTGTAGTCATTGTTAGATTTACTAACAGAAAGGAGTAAGGAAGCCTTGAATTACTACTGATAATGTTTCTTGAAGAACAAATTAAATGAGCATTTCATAATGTACAGTCACAGTGTCAGCCTATCTCTACCATGGTTTTAAACACATTTTGCCTCATCATTCTCATAACTCCACATTTTCATCTTGTGTCCAAAGTATATGCCTTACGTTTACACGGCAAGAAAGCAAGCCATGATTCTCATAGCATTTATATACAAGCTGTGTGTGAAATTGGCTATACATCCAGTTATAATGTCAAGAGAATCTCAGTATTTGATATCAATGAATCTCAGTATTTGACCTGTTAGTCAAATGACCCAACTTATCAGTGTGATTAGAAGCCAGCTATCCCTGGGACAGGTGCTTAGTGGAGAACTAGTTAGGCATGGTCTTCTTGTTCAAATTTGAGTCAGATAAAAAATGAGACCCCTTGGGTAGGAGGCAGCGATGCAGTTCAAAGGTTTTCACGGAACGGCTTTTGGTGGGAGACGAGCAGGAGATGACTGTCATCATTGATTCTCCAGTAGAACAGATAGAGCAGGTCAAAATAATCCCAGTTCAGAGTGAAAAACAGTAACTGTTATCACTGTTCACACAGAAAGCATGGCCTGACAGAAGGTATTTATTCTTCGGGCTGTGCTCTGCCACAATGCAAGTACATCATTTTAAGACAAATTTCCTCATCTGTAAAATGGGCTAATAATAGTAAGCTTTCACAATCATTTTGTACATAGGTAAAATATAAATACATAGCCTAGGGTGATGCTAGAACATTGCAAGTGCTTGATAATTAATGCCAAATGCCCACAGATTTCCTCAGCTCTTAGTTACTCATGTGCTAGCTTACCAGCTCCTACCTGCCCAGAAGCAGTGCCTCCCTTCCCCCATTGTTAAGTTCTTTCTGGATGTCACAACAGTGTCACCACATTGCACAAGAAACCAAGTTGGTCATGTCCTTCCATCTTTCCCCTGAGGTTGCCTCACGTTTCTTTGAGAGGCACCTTCCCTAAAGCCCTGCTCCCAGTGCCCTCTGGGAGAACACCACTCTGATCGAAGTCCCAGTCACAGACCTCAGGAGGCCAGCACTGTGCAGTGGATGAGAGCAGAAAGGGGAAGACAGCGTTTGACTTTTCTCACCAGGACCTGGAAGCAGCCTATGTGTGATTCTGAAAACAGACCTATCACGTTCCTCTGCTTCACTCTCAGGATAAAACTGAACCTGGGATCATGCTGGGAAACCAGCCATGCTTGTTGGCCATTTCCCTGTCGCTTCCTTCTGTCTCCAGCACCGTGCTCATTGCTGTCCATGCATTATCTCATCCTCCCAAGGAGCCCGTGAGGTCGCAATATTTAACCCCTATTTATTTATTTATCTATCTACCTACCTTAAAAATTTTTTTAATATTTACTTACGAGAGAGAGAGAGAGAGAGAGCAAGCACGGGAGGAGCAGAGAGGAGACACAGAATCTGAAGCAGGTTCCAGGCTCTGAGCTGTCAGCACAGAGCCTGAGATGGGGCCGGAACCCACAAACCACGAGATCATGACCTGAGCTGAAGTCAGATGTTTAACCAACTGAGCCACCCAGGCACCCCTATTTAACCCCAATTTATAGATAAAGAGGCTGAAACCTAAAGAGATTCAGAACACCATCCTCCGTCCTCTTTCACCTACTTAAAGTAGGTATCACCAGCCTCAGATACCTGCTGTCCATTAAGACAAGCCCCACACTTCCTGCAAATTATAGCAACTACTATTATTATTACCATTCCACTCTACGTCAAGTGAGACCAGAATTTACACTGATCCAATCATGAGTCTGGAGAAGTATGTGGGAGTAGGAATTGAAGCACAAAAATGGACTAGCAAGGAGAGAAGGGAATTCCAAGATTAAGGAAAAGGGTTTTGAAAACCAAGATGGGGTGATTATAAAAAATCATATGGAAGGAGTGACTCTAAAAGAATGTACCATCTCTTTTTTATTAATCCTCTTTTCAAAAACTTTTCTTACATGGCACCAGCTACATCTATCACACATTCCAGGGAACTCCCTGTCCTGATCCCTTCTTTAAAAAAAACAAACAAAAAGAAAACAAAACAAAACAAAAACCACTAATGCCATCATCCAAATAAGGATCAAGAGTTTCTCTTCTGTTTTGTCCACACTCAATTTCCTTAATTCATCTTCTTCCAAGTGCAGGTGGGAAATAATTGAGGAACTATTTTTTT
Organism: Acinonyx jubatus; assembly: GCF_027475565.1. Lineage (NCBI taxonomy): Eukaryota > Metazoa > Chordata > Mammalia > Carnivora > Felidae > Acinonyx > Acinonyx jubatus. The sequence continues at coordinate 70,233,276 of NC_069387.1, forward strand.
GGTGAATGAAGCTTTGATTCCATTCTATAAGAAATCTCTTAAGTTTACTTTTGAACTAATCCAATTTCATACCCGGTAGAAAACTTCCATTTCATGGAATAAAAAGCTAAATGAGAACAGTCCAAGAGCACCTTTCAAAAAAGAAGGTACACTAACTATACTTGCCCTATCACTACCAAGAACTATTCTCTTCCTTAAACCAAAAAAAAAAAAAAAAAAAAAAAAAATGAAAACGAGAACTGCTCTATTGATAATGCTTTATGTTGTTTATCCAGGGAAAGGGAAAAATACTCTGGTTATCAGACCCTTTGTGTGTCAAGCATAATTTTTCTTGGGAGATGTCAGTTACATTTTAGCAAAAGACCAAATTCAATTCCAATTCTTTTAGCAAGAGTATTTCAAGTAACAAAAAATGCAAGGTAGTATCGAAAAATAAAGGAAAATGCAATTTAATAAAGTGCAGTAATTCACAAGTATTATTACCAATCCATTTCCACTAATATTTTAGATCAAAATATTCTTAATGATCCAGCTTATGCTTTGGGATTTCCAAATTTTCCAAATTACATGTCTACTTACTGCTGATGTCTGAAAAACAAGGGGAGGTGAGACCAACAAGATATGTGCATACACACCAATAGAAAAAGATGATGTATCATTTCATTTTTCTTTTTGTGTATTTCTTGTTAGCAGCTTGAAGTGATTCATTGGTCATGAAATTAATAGACATTGAAAACTTTCCTGGCGACCGCCACTCACAGAGGCTCCTTTTCTCTGAAGCCTATCCTCCCTTGACCAGAATTCTCAGCCGAAAGGGGAGTGGGATGGACATGGAGGCCGCTGTAATGTTCCAGCCACTCTATTATTGGCATATGTGTATGAGCTGAATATATAGAAGTCATGGAAAGATTTAACTTTTTAAATTAATGTATTGAAATCTGAAATGCATATTTTTTCCATTATGTTTTAAGTAATATTTTTAAAAGATACTCACTAAACATAGGACTGATAATTTAGTAGTTAGTTATTCAAAGTGAAAATATGTGTATGAATGCCTATGGATCCACCTCAGATGTTCATATTTGAGTCTATTTAGTCTGTTCTTTCTTCACATGCTAGTAGTGAACTTCAGTTTGGTGCTCTATCCAAAAACCAAGAGCAGATGAGACACCTAAAAATATCCTCATTTGCATCTGTTTCCCTTCCTTAGGAGAGGGAGGGTCAGCCCTCCTGATTTTGCCTTACAACAAGAAAATAACTAAGATCATTGGGGAATGAATTCATTGTTCATCTCTCCTGCTGGCATGTCAGGCCCTCCATCATCTGCTTCAAATTGATGCTAAATTGCAAGAGAACAGGACAGGAGTCTTTGGCATTTTTCCATTGCATGTAGTAAGTCAACAGAGATGATTAATAAAAGGCCCTTGGATGTGAGTTGAAAAACTTGGTTAAGTGAATTAGATCCTCTTTACTTTGTCCTCTTACACAAAACATAGTCTTAGAGGGTTCATATTTTTAAAAGGTAGGGAAACAAAATATAACAAAATTACCACATATTTATAAAATATGGATCACTTCCTCCCTATAAAAATTTAAGATCAGTTCTCCAGAATGAAAGAGATAAACACGTATAGATGCAAATCAATTCTATATTGGCTTCTTAGTACCACATTAAAGAGAAAATCTGAGGATGTAAGTTATGACTTAATTTTGATTTTGAATGCATGCAACTACCTAATGTACATAAAATAACCATTACAGATTGAAACATCCAACAGCTTGCTGCATTTAAATGATTTTAAAATAAGTGCTTGTAAAAAGTCAATTTTTGGTGTTTTGCTGCTTAGGAACGAAACAAATCACAAATATGTTTTTATGTTGATTTTCTTTGACAGGACTGGGAATTCCCACATTTTATGGGAGATGTTGATGTAAATCTTCCTGGGTTGCACACTCCTCACATGCAGTTCAAGATTCCTTTCTTCCAGAAGATCTTCAAGGAGGAATATCATATTCACATAACAGGTATGTTGTAACTTTAAACACAATTTGTCTCCTACTTAGAGTAATACTAGCTGCTATAAAAAATCAAACAGTAACATTTTAGAGGCATGCATACATATAGTTTTATTTCTCACGTAACAGTGCAAGGTGGTTCCAGGTCACCTGGGGGTTCCAAAGTATCATTCCGGGACTTAGGCTATGAGCGGCTTCAATACTTCCAACTTCAACATCCAGCAGGCAGATGGGAATAAAGAGAATGGAGAAAATGATTAAGAAGGCTTACCTTTTTCTTAATCGCCTTGGCACAGGAAAGAAGCATGTGCCCTCCATTCACATTCCATTGACAGTAGCTCATCAGATGTCCCCACTTAAGAGTCAGGGAGGAAATGTGGTCTCTAGCTGAGCAGCCACATCAGTGTCACATCTACTGTTCTAGCATACTATTCCTGGAGAAGGAGGCCGCACTTCTTGGCATGGATATTTAGCTATCTCTGCCAAACTCCATCTACAACTCCCCTTTGGTTTTCTTCATTAGGTTGGTTGCTTTCTCACAACATGCAGCTCGGTATTTTTTTTTCAGCATTTATACTTTTCACACTTTGGTCCTCATTTCCTGCTGAGATTGGAACAGTGGTAACCCAGAGCACCAGTCAGACCATGTGCCTTTAGGGAGTTTGGCCACTTCTCATTTGACTGAATAAAACCTACTTCTGTGGCAGAGCTTATGTTTCTCTCACGTGAGCCTCTTGCAGATCCTCAAGATTATTTCCTGGGCATATATGCCCTGCTTCCTAAATGGCTCCGATAGGATTTATTATATTCTTTCATGACTTCTCAGTCATTCTCATCTATAAAAGGTCTTCCTGAAGTTACATTTTATACTTTTTTTTTAATAACCAGAAGCAGACAGCTGAATGGTCACATATATGATGGCATTAGTTCCCAAGCTGTTCGGTTACACTGAGTGAATGTGTGTGTGTTTCAAGGACAATGGCCTAGGATCCCACACCTGCTAAAAACTGCTGAAGAAATCTATGCTTACACTACCGTCTGTGCTGCTGAGTAAAAATAGCCTGAGCACAGAACACGTGAACATCTGAGTCCTGCAAAAAACCTTTGCTTCCCAACTTGAGGGCTGGTTTTTGCTTTGAGCATGAGGCGACCTTCCTAAATTGGAGAATGAGCTCATGAATAGGGAAGATGCAGCAGGTTTCTTCTCCTATTCAAAATGAATGAGGCCCATCTATTAAATTCACTGGGTAAATCAATCAATTTGAGTTCAGGTCACATAGTGTGGTTTCAGAGTCCCCACTTAATCTCGACAGCATGCTACCCTCTCGGACTTCTCAAACAGCTAACACACACATGGCATCATCATTTCCCTTTGGGTGGGCTTCTGCCTGGACCATCTGTTCTTGCTATCAGCTCTTGTCCCAGGCCATCATGGCACTAATATTGTCTCTGAACGAGTATCAGAATCCGTGTCAAAAATAAACTTCTGCGGTGCATAATATCAGGTTAAAAAGGGGGAGGGACATTCAGAGGAACTCACTGGTAAGAAAAAAAATCAAGTTATTAAAAATATTTGATTTGGGGCTATTTTGAAGAGCTTTGTCATATATATTTGCTATCATTTTTAGACAGGGACAGGTTCAGGTTTTGTGGTGCCCAAAGCTTACACAATTTGGAATGCTCTATTTAAGAATATAAGAAGCAAAGTTACAGCTAAAAATTACATTCGGTGCCTTGGAAGAGGGACATGCATACAGGAGTCCCGGAAGCCTCAGTGTAATTAGCTTTGAGATAAAGCCTCCCATGAAGTTGAACTAAAATCTTCATTCCACCAAGTATTATTTTCTAGAAACTTAAAAGGAGGAAAGACTGGCAAAGTTCTTATAATGGAGACTGCATGTTTAAAAAAAGTTTGGGAGAAGGTAGAAATATGTTGTCATTAAGGCTTTGATGCAGCATTTGCCAAATTACGCTGATAATCATATCACCCAGAAAACCTTATAAATATACACATTGTTGGGCCCATTGCTGATGTTCCAACTCAGTAGGTCTGGGCAAAGGCCAGGAAATGGGACTTTTAAAAAGCTCCCCTAGGTGTGCTGGTCTTTGGGAACTGACTCTTTGCGATGGAGAAGCTGCAAGTGAAGTCAGGTTATCTCCCAGAGACAGGAGACCGGCTGTGCAAATGATTGAGTGCCTGGACCTGCCGGTAAGACCTTTGAGGATTCTGGAGTTTAGATCCAAAATAAAATAGGGTACATGTGGACTTTGGGGTGAAGGGCTCCACCATAAACTAGATAGTTAAAACTAGAAGTTTTTATCACGGATCCAGTTTGTGGTAGGATGATCATGTGCCTCCCCAGATCCGTGATAAAAACTTCTAGGAAAATCATGGCAGGTTTGGAGGCTGAAGAAAGTCTGAACTTTTCCCCTCTTGTTATGTTACTCTCTTTGTTCTGTTAATTGCTGAAGATGTTGCTGAGGACACTCTGAAGTAGCAGCTAGTCTCCTGTGAAAGGCCTGTTACTTTATCTTGCTTTGTAAGAAAATGGTTTCTGGGGAAACCTAGATAAAATTTCCAAAGCATGGTACATATTGTGTTTTAATATGCTCAATAGTCAGTAGCCTGCAGATGCCCAAGTCAACTGCAAACACTAACATGATCAGCTCCTCCAGGTTCTGCTTCTTTTGGTAGGGAAACTCAGTGCTTTTCTTGATAAGCAAATAGAGTAGTATCTCTTGGTTATTAAGCATAAAACTCTCTATACCCATCAGTGGTTCTCAAATTTCAGTGTGTGTGAGAATCACATGGACAGCTTGTTAAAAAGATCCCTCAGCTGCACACGCAGAGCCCGATGCCTGAGGTAGGAGGTGGAGCCTGGAACTTCAAGCACCTCCAATAATGCCGATGCAGGCTGCCAGAGGACCCCTCTTTGAGAAACGCTGCTGCTGAGAAACACTTGCTACAGTCACAGTTCCTCTCATCCCAGCTTTAATTTATTTTCACATGCAACTCTTAAGATCAAAAGCCAAAGGACAATGAAAATTCCATAGAGTGGGGTGCTAATGAGAAGGACACAGGATACAGTCCTGCCAGGAGCTGGAAAGTTCAGACCTGGGGTCAGGAAAAGAGGTCCCAAAATAGGCTATGTCGGGAAACACCTGGGTGACCACAGAGGAAGCTAAAGTCAGGGATAGGAAGGGATCCTATGGACCCCCAGACAGCTCCATCTGTTGCTTTCTCTGCCTGTGTTTGTTGTGCACTAGAAGAGTCTGTGTGACTCTTTTCTGGGGTTCAGAGATGGTGCCACCATGGCCTCAACTGTCATTTCTTGATGATCTAGAAATAATGTTCAGGCATGCTGAGAAAATGGAATGTAAAGGTTTGCTGCCCAGACTCCAGCTCTGCCATTGACTGATGGCATTTCCCTCGTCAAGTTCCTTACCTCTTAGAGGCTCAGTTTTCTCATCTGTTCAATGGGGACAGTGAGGTACATATCCCATACGGTTGTTGTGAGATTTAAATTAATATGCACAAGGCATTTTAGACACCGTTTGCCATTTGGTAAGCACTCAGTAAACTCTCACTCCTTTTACCTTAAGCTTTTCCTTTCATCCATCCAGAATTCATGTTTCTTGTTTAATTCAAAAACATTAGGTAGCCTGAGAGAGGGCTCTTTTATTATTTATCCACTCTTCTGAATGCTCTACTGTTATCCACTGTTCTGAGTCAAGAAGGAGAATGCTAAGAATGGGAAAAAAAATGTCTCCCAATGACGAGCTCTGTATGGAGAGGGTTATCTGACACTGATGAGTTCCCATTGGCATTTTAAAAGCATTTAAGATTTGGGTATTATCTAATCCTGACTCCATGCTAGTTGTCTTCATGCATTTCAGAAATGACTTGAATTGTTGCATCTGTTTAGCTCATCTGGAGCCCCCTTGACAGATGGTTTGCTGCAGTGTGTAGGAGCTTTCATTTCACAAGCTGCGCTGCAGCTTATAAAAATAAATCCTCTCTATCCAAGGGTGTGTTCAAATATTTTTTCTGGGAATTTGGACTTCCATAACAAAGGGGATACGCGGTTAGTGATTAGGTCGCATCGATGCTTTTAGCCCAAGCCCATTGTTGCTCTCTTAAACATAAATGCTAACTGCAACCATGCCACTATCTCCTCTGGTCTCTTCCCTTTTACCTATAAGGTGAGTGCAAAGATGGATTCAAAATATGAGGTACTAAGTCTCCAGAGGCGAGAGAGGAATGGCCTCTCAATTCGCTCTCGGAAGCTCCTCTGAGTCCTATTAATGCCAATCCCGGTGGAAGCTCTGCCATCTGTCATCCCAGCCAGACAAAGGAAGTGTCCCGTTGGTGGCCATCATCTGAGTGAATTAGGAGGGGGTCGGGGGAAAGGCCAGAAGGAAGGCCTGTGCATCTGTGAAGAGAGAATTCACACTGTTGGCACGATGATGCCCACGGGAACCCTTTCGGCAAAAATGGAAAATGTAGAAGTAAACAAACCTCCATAGCGTCTGTGTTCTATTTCAGTTTCCTGAGCGGTGTGAGGGCACAGGTGCTTTACAATGGCGAGAATGTGGAAGATAATGAATAAAACCCCTCTGTTTCTATTTCCATAGGCACATGATTTCTGGCAAATGAGTTCCCAGAGATTGTTTTTTAAAGAGCTCTCCTGTGTCAGTCAGATCACGGGAAGTGCTGGGGAGGGCAGGCCAGTGGTTCATCCAGAATATTCTGTCTCACAAAATTAACAAGGGGCTTGTTATAGGGAAATGTGATGCATCCTGTTCACCATGACAGTCTCTAAAGATCATGAATTTATCCAAAGTACACAAGGATCTCTTGCTATTATCTCAGTTGTGAATTTTTCTAAACCTTTCCTGAAGCAGTTTCTATTTTCAACACATTTAGACAGCTCTAAGAGTTAACTATGTTTACTTCTACATAAAGCAGCAATTCCTTTTATTTGTCCAAAACTCATCTTCTTCAAGGCCAGGGTTGCTTTTTTGCCCATGGCCTGTCAGCCCTTGCTGCCCCTGAGCTAGCCTGCTGTCTCCAAATTGAGATGTCCTGCCTTCATTTATGCATATATGAGGACATCTGTGATAAAACTTACATGCTCTTCAGGAATTGTCTTTACAGCCAGAAGAGAGACTTGAAATATATAATGAATTATATATACTCTTTGAGATATGAATATTTTCTTTTCCCAATTTTCTAGATTATATCTGATTTTAGCAGTATACCAGAATTTACCAGATCATTGTGACACAGGTATTTGATTTGAAAGACTGTAACTTTACTTCTTGTATTTTTCTGGACAAATTATCTCACAGTTTACCTATTGGTTAACAGACATTTTCTGAATTAATATGTGTCTAAAACTAAGCCGGGATCTAGGCAATACAGAAATGAACATGACATAATTCCTAATCTCAAGAGTCTAATAGTCACCTAATTTAGTATAACCCCATGGCCTTTTACTTCTGTTTTTATCATAGCGAATTTCTACCCCTATCACTGGATTATGTCCTCAAAGGAATAGTCTCCCACTTAGGAGGTGACAAAGACAAGAGAGGCACTTAGAGAAACTATATTCATTTGCTTTTAAGTCTTAAGACCTTACTTTGCTAACTCAAATTAACTCTTATTAATTCATAAATTAGTAAATATCTTCAATTTACTAAATGTTCTCCTCATGGCCCAAGCACTTAATGTGGTTCCCAGATATCCCTAAATTACCTAGGGTGTGAGGGCACAGGTGCTTAAAGGGGTTAAAGAGATGCTAAGTCAGTGAGCCCTGTTATCAGTGCTCATGTCTGCAATGGGAGGACATTGATCTGGCCAAGAAGCCTGTTACAGCAAGCTGCTATTTCTTTAATTATCCAAAATTTATCTTTTTCAAGGCCTTGGTTGCTTGTTATCCCATAAAGGATTTTGAAGGCTTTGTGGAGCATGACTATTTCATATATCTGCACTGGATGCCAGAGTCTAGCCCAGTGGTAGCACCCATTTGGGATGAAGGTGCCTATGGCACAGCTCAGTCTCAATGCTACCTGGCAACTTTACTGAGTTAAGAAAAAATTAATATAATTGCATATTTGATTAATGCAAGGTTTATTATATAAACCCCTAATCTCAAGAGTCTAATGGTCATCTAATTTAGTACATATTATATGGTGGAAATATCAGCACTTTACACTATTTTTTCCTTAGTTGAAAAAACATTTTCTCCCAAATTGTCATTTCCTATGCTAAGTGATAGTGATATTGAGTGAAGAATCCTTTTAAAACCAACTAGCCCAGAATTCTGTAATCTCCCACAATGTGAAAAGATAAAATTACCATTATAATATCATTTTTGGCAATCAGTAGGATTCATTAAAGGCACAAAATGCAAGAAAGAGGTAATCCCACCAACACCATGCAGTGATTTCTCATTAAAGGAGACAGTGAGAGATTTCAGCAAGGAGATTAATAGAAATAATGTATGGATTCTTACCCTCCCTCCTTGGTGATTTACATTATGTTATGTAGTTGAAACAACAGGGGGAAATGCAAAATCTCTCCTATGATTAATGCTGAAATACCAAGGCTCTTGTTATGGTTGACTGTACATTCACAACAACACACTTGGGAAATGGCAAGAGATCACTTATTTTCCTTTTTGTGTCTGATCCCCTTTCCATGTGGGTCATTTCAGGGACTCAGATTTATTTTTTATGGTAAACAGTGTTTCTCAGAATATACATTTTTTTTTTAAGGAAAGCTTTCTCTGCATGAAAATCTGTGGATTCCATCTTTTTTGCTCTAATGGTGAGATTTCCTGGCCCATCATAAAATGTTAAGGTTTAGGTGATGTTTATTTCACAGACTTATCAAAGAGATGTTTAGGGCTGGGGAGAAACCAGTAGGGTCATATAGCTCAGCTCCCTCACTTTATAGACAAGAACAGTGGGGTTGAGCTGTCTTGTGTGACAACTAAGCTGTTTTGCTTACTGGTTCGCCACATATCACAGGGCAAAAGTAATTTTTTAAAGAGGAGAGAACGCATTACAAAAGTAACAAAACACTATGTGGGAAAATAGAAGGAAGGATGTTAGCAAAAAAGAATATCCTTCCTCTGCGTAAATGCGTAAGTGGACCAGCGGTTATGTTATGTGGACGGTAAACAAACAAACAAAGTAGGAAAAGCCACTGCTTGTGCATTTTTACCAGCTCCAAGTTTCAGCTGACTGGCTTTGACAGTGGCGGGGGGGGGGGGGCGATGCTTGGGGGCAGGAGAGGTAGAGACAGTGCTACATCCACAGAAGAAAAGAAAGGAAACGTGATGTCAGTAGGAAGCCTGCCTCACTCTGTTCTCTCCCTTCTGCACTTCCCCACCACAACACGGCCACTCAGCTGTGTGGGAGACTTGGAGACAGGTTCCTGTTCTTTAGCCTCAAAATTTTTGTGTATAGTTGACCTATCTCTAGACCATTCTCCTGCAAGTTGTAGACAAATTACCAGTTGCTAAGAATTTTCAACATATGAAATATGCTGATTCACAAAGCATGTTTACATATAACTATACACTTAGTCCTCTTAGATAACAGGTCCAGTTATAGCTCAGTGATTCATGCTGTTTTATCCAAACTGAAACATTTGCTCACCTTTAGGATATATCTTTGTTACAAACCCTTACATGCTCTTCTCTCCCTATATCACCAAGATCCTATATTAACTGGATTGAAGATATAAAGGAAGGAAACTGTAGAAAACATACTCCTCTACATTTCTGGCAAATTTAATAGATTTCAGAGGACTTTCAGATATAAACTTATTTTATCCTCAGAATAATCCTTCGAGATCGTTATGTTGGTATCACTCTTCATTTCACAGAATTAAAAATTGAATAGCTACTAACTAGAAGGATTCGGGGTGGGGGGGAAGGACAGAATCATAGAACTGGAAGTCATCTGGTTCAGTTTCTTCAATTTGAAAATAAAATTATTGAGGCCTGGAGAGGTTAAACAGGTAACCCAAGGTTGTATTATTTTCATATTAGAATGAGATCTTTATCTGCTGATTTCCAGCCTGCAGTTTTTGACTGTGGTTTTCTGTCTCAAGGATCAGGAAAGATGTGTTACAGCGGGGTGATGATACCCATTAGCTGATGTCAGAAAACACATTTCTAATTTGTTCCTCCTCCATCCCATCTAAATTTTCAGGCTCCAGATCACATGATAAATAAAATAAAGTGATTCTTTAAAGTTTGGTTGTCAAAGTGACCCAGTGCACCATTCAACTTAGGTGGTGGAACAATAGTGTAGAAAGTGTGGGGGAGAGCTCCTCCTATCCTGAGGGTTTCTTACTAGTTTGGTCAGTGTACAATTTTTATGCTCCGATGTTATCTTTTCCCTTCTTTATTGACATTCTTTGAGCATCTTTTCCCACCAGAAAAGCACCATTCCCCAAGCTCAGTGAGCATCCTTTCTTCTCCCTGATTTTGTGACAGTACTTATCACTGGTTTTTGATACCCTAGATACAGGGCCCACTTTATGAGGGACTGCCCTATTCTTGCATCAATAACAATGACTTAGAGAGAGAGTACAAGTTTCTCCAAGGGACCTTTGTGAGTCAAGGTGATGGTCAGTCATAAAAATTCTTCCTCACCATCAGCATATGTAGTTTACAGCAAGAGAGTAGGTATGAATCTGCTGCAACAGAGAAGCACCCAAAGCCCCTCTCTCAACTTGCTTTCATGGAAGCTACAAACTATTGCCTCATTGATAGTGATGAGAACCTCAGAACTTTTTTTTAAATGTTATTAAGTGTTATGTTTGGGGGGGGGGGGGGGAGGGAGGGGCAAAGAGAGAGGGAGACACAGAATCCAAAGCAGGCTCCAGGCTCTGAACTGTCAGCATAGAGCCCAACGAGGGGCTCAAACCCATGAACCATGAGATCATGATCTGAGCTGAAGGTGGACATTTAACTGACTGAGCCACCCAGGCACCCCAAGAACCTCAGAACTTTTTAATTCACTTGCCTCTCATTCCTCTCCTGTTTTCTCTTCCTACAGTATTCTCCATTACTTTCTTTCTCTCTCCTCTTTAGTATCACCTGATCTTTTCCTGTATGCTATTCTATTTGCAGCATAATAAAAACATAAACTAAAGAAATGCAACATTTTCCAGGCTCTTCTCTGTCCTTCTTTCCCTTTCAGGACCACATGAATTACTACTTCCTACAAAAATCCTTTCTGCAGAAATTAGCCCTCAGTCTTCATTACATTTTCCCAACATCTTCAGTGTTTACCATTTGTAACACTCAGTTGGTGCCTCACAAATGTGGCCTCTTCCTACTATTTATCTGTTGATGCCACTGTTCTGTTACCCTAACAAGATAATGAGTTCCCCCCTGTAAGGCAAAAATGTATGTCCTCAGCATCTACTAAGGTATCCTAAAACAGAATCTATTATGAGCACAATAAATGTTTGATAATGCTGCTCACCTTTGTATTTGATTGAATTTCACTAGCTTGAGCTTTCTTTACTCATTTTATGGTTGATTCTTAGTGAGAATCTCTTTTAGTTTTGGCTATGACTCCAGGAGAGCAGGAGTGGTTAGAGCTTAGCAGTGCCAGATGTTATAAATAGTTTATCATATGTGCAAACAACATTCCCAATGTTTCAACTTACTCTCTAGTGTGGGTATGCAAAAGAAATCATTTGGGCAAGAGTTTCCACTACAAAGAGTTTAACAATTGTATAGCTGAACAATTTCAGGATTGGCAGTTATAATTTCCCTTCAGATAGGTAAATTCTCTTGATAGAGAAGTTGTACCTTCCTATGCAAATGCAGACATTATCACATCTTAGGCAAGGCTTTCGTGTTCATAACAGTAACAATTACTGAGTTTCTATTATGTACCAGGCACTGCGTTTAGCATCTAATTATCTTATGAAATACTAACAGCTTTAGTAAGTACTGTTATTTTCTGCATGCAAAGATACTGAGGTTTAGAGAATTTAAACAACTAGCCCAAGATCACATAGCTAGTAAGTTTTAGAGCCAGGATTAAAACCTTTCAATTTTGCATAGAGTAGGAACTTGAAAATGTATAAAGATGATGATAAAACACTTTCCCAAACTCCTCTCAAAGTTATATTTTTATATAGCTCTATGTTCTGTTAGAATACATATTGCAAAAATTCATTAGAATGGTTTAATAAGTTTGCCCAAGATTCTCTCTTTTGTCCCAAGAGCTTTATAATCTTGTGAAACAGTAACTTAATCATGTTCAATACTGTTATCTTCAGATACAAAATAAAATAATTTGACATACTATATTTAACATTTATAACTAAAGCTTTTGGAACTAAAGCAATATATATACATATTGCTATATATAGCAATATAGCACCTGTTTGCTATAGGTGATAGCAAAATGTATCACCTATTTTGCTACAGCAAACCTATAAGGTATTACCATATCATGATATACTTGATATTGTAAAGCTTGCAATAAATTGTGATTATAATAAAATTATGATGGAATCTAGTATCCCTTGAAAATTTCCCTATGTTCTTTTTCATTTGCAGATATAGGGATATCATAGATAATATGCCTCTAAACAAGGTCTTATTTGCATGAGAATTTTAAATACTACAAAGAAATTATAGCGGTTACAATCTCTCCAAATCATCTGTTCTAAAGCAGTTTATTGGCTTTGGTTGTATTTATATGTCTGATAAATGGATTCTGTTCAATGAGATTTGATGCAATTATTTTTAAAGTCTTGAAATGAATGCTCAAGAATTATTGATCTGAGTCACATCAACTAACGGTTTAATCAACAGGTCACCTACAAACAGCAATGTGAATTCAATTGATATACTGCTGTGTTTGCATTGCAAAATGATTTCTTGTCTAGACACAATTATAAAACTGTAAGAGATGTTCAATCAGATGTTAGACTTTTCTAAGAATTTAATTAGAACTTTGTTTTTTAAATATTAATTGAGATATTCTAGAGAATAACCTACATGGAACCAAATTTGAGTATGGCTGTGGTACCTACAAAACAAGGCAGCTTAATCTGGTTAGTATAAATAGCATAAATTATTGACTCTGGGACCTACAGTTACATTCTCATGTGGTCTAGAATACATTTAGGAAATATCCTTTGCCAATTCACTTAATGGCAGCATAGCACTCTCAAAAAAATGCTAACAGGTCTAAGACATGAACAATTTATACTATTATACCATTATCTCCATTTTATTGGGGAAAAAACCCTATTGCAGTTTTATAGGTCTTTGACTAATATGCGGTATTTCTTTTTTTAATGCAGGTAAATGGTTTAACTATGGAATTATCTTTCTTGTCCTGATTTTGGATCTTAATATGTGGAAGAACCAGATATTTTATAAGCCTCATGAGTACGGACAGTATATAGGCCCAGGGCAGAAGATATACACAGTGAAAGACTCCGAAAGTTTAAAGGATTTGAACAGAACCAAACTTTCCTGGGAATGGAGGTCCAATCACACTAACCCTCGGACTAATAAAACATATGTTGAGGGAGATATGTTCTTACACAGCAGGTTCATAGGGGCTAGCCTTGATGTCAAGTGTCTGGCTTTTGTTCCGAGTTTAATAGCTTTTGTGTGGTTTGGATTCTTCATTTGGTTCTTTGGACGGTTTTTGAAAAATGAGCAAGGCATGGAGAATCAAGACAAAACTTATACTCGCATGAAAAGAAAATCACCGTCAGAACATAGCAAGGACATGGGGATCACTCGAGAGAACACACAGGCCTCAGTGGAAGACCCACTGAATGACCCTCCTTTGGTTTGCATCAGGTCTGACTTCAACGAAATTGTCTACAAGTCTTCCCACCTAACGTCAGAAAACTTAAGCTCACACTTGAATGAATCTACCAGTGGGACAGAAGCCGATCCAGATCCAACAACTTCTAAAAGTACACCTACGAACTAGATTCACTTACTTGGAGACAGCACAAAAAGCAACCTTGAGTGTAACTTTAAAAAGTTAGTCTTTCCTTTTGTAAAGTTTACGTAGTGTTAGGTAAAGAAACACAAACAATGCCACAACGGTGCTCAACATGCTTTTTCTAGGACTCATTGTTTTCTATTTGTATTATAATCTACGTGCCTCCTGTATATCTAACAGTCCTTTAGAGATTGCTTTTCACAATTGCACAAGCTATTTACTGACTTTACAGCATAGTAGAAGATTAGCTGATTACCCGTGTATCTGATGTTCAACCATAGTGGTGCCTTGAGACATTAAACTGTTTTTAACTGTACCAGAAATGAAGTGTGGAACAGTTCTCTAACCTACTTCACATGGGTTTTTTTTTTTTTTTTTGTATACAATTATTTTTGATCTACACTTGATGTCTTAGCAGGAAACAGATATAGCCAATATGTGGCTTAGGAAGTATCTCTTTTACCTATTCAGCAGTGGAGTTGGTGACTCTGACAGCAGGATTGCAGAGAGGCATGGTGATTGCCTTTGAATTTGTATTGGCTATCTGCCAAATACAAATACAGATTCAAAATTCAGTAATAGGAGAACCATAATCCAGCATGGGTCACTACTTGTGAAATGTGACTTTCTCCAACCAGTAATTGCAATTAGATGATAATACCTAATTATGTTTTCCTAATTAAAGATAAATTGCTACTTGATTAAAAATCCTGCCCTTCACCTATGGGAACAAAGGTTAAGAGGCACAGTTGGATGAACTCTCAAACTTATTGGCATTTACACAAAGCTCTAGAAAACCAAGGAACTGAAGTTTTAATCATGTGAAGGTTGTACAGCCTACTATCTACAATATTTGTACATCTTTCTGTAAATATGGCTCTGGACAATGAAAATTGAACAACCTATGCCAACCCTGAATAAGGGAACTCCTCTAAAAATTATGCAGCAGAACCTTGTGAGGTAGAAAAAGAAGTGCATGAAAGAATCTGTTTAGTAGCTTGTTTTGTGTGTTTTTTGTTGTTTTTTTTAAGAATTAAACATCATACATTAATAAATATGAATTATACATCAGTGAATCTGTGATGTAGTTTTTTGTTTACAATGGATTCATTTGTATATTAATTTAACAACAGCCCATTTAATTTTAACTTGATGCCAGATGAGTTAAGAAATGGAACATACCCAACTTGCTTTTAATTTTGTTCCATAAATTGTGGTTGCATGTTCTTCAGGGGGTTGGGGAGATCACTTTTAAGGCAAAATTATTCTCCTGTCACATACTGACATAACTGTATTTTGTCTTTATGATTTTTAAAATATCTCTTGTTTTGATCTATCTGCTTTTAAGCTTGCAGCATGCTGAATTTAGCATGTGTGATAGAACTATGTATTTATCTGTCACTTGAGAGCCAGCTTTAATAAACACTTTCCTACAATTGTTTACTAAGCAATTAGAACCATGCCCCTGCTGTTTCATTTACCTTTAATAGCTATGTATGGTGCAACTTAGAATTATAAGTATCTCTGAAACTAAAAATGCAGAGATCAAGCTCACTATAGTAACCCACTGACCATACTGTTTAAAGAAACTTACCATGTTCTTGCTTGGCCAATGTGGTAACATTGGCCATTACCAAATTTACATAGCATAAAACATTGAACTTTTGACTCTAGGAGAACACACACACACACATAGACCCATATATTTATATACACTCACTGTTCTATAAATATATATATTATATAATTATATATATAAATATATATAAATATAAATATATATATTATCCTGAAAGTTAGTGTCTTATAGAATGAAGAAGGAAGTTGATTTATAGAAAGTGGGTGTTTATTAGCAGTATATAATCCTTATGAAAATATTATTTGATAATTTTTAGGTAGGTATTAAGGAAAAAGTGGTTCAATGAGGTAATCTAATTAGCAGAAGATAGAAAAAATAACAGCACTATGCTTATGTGTATCCTAGTGTAGGGACTGACTAGAGAAGGTGGCTATCAGCTGACATGAAAATGTATCTTTAAAGTTTCCCTACGTTTTAGTAACAAATAGAGTAATTACCAGTAATGGCATTTTTTTTTTCAGCAATGGCATTTTAATAGTCAGGATCCAAACCTTTGAAGGCTTCCAATAGTTGTATATATCAATCTTGACCTATTTATCTACCCATGGGTCTCCTTCCTTATTCTGCTACCTCTTTTAGTATACCATATTTGCAATTATACCAAGTAAAGATTAGCAAATCAAATAAAATCTAATGAAAGTCAAAAGCACATGTACTAGTGCTTTTTGAATACCAGACCTTTTGGACTATCAAGGGCATTACAGAAAAAAAAAAAAAAAGTAGTAAACCCAGAAAATAAGGGGTTAAAAAAAAGGATTAAAAAACCACTAACTGCAGATTCTAAAGAAAGCATAACAAATGTGATGCCTTAATTGCAGTGATGCTTAAGGACTATAAACAATTATATTTCTACTGTTCAGTAATTACAGTATTTTCTTTCATGCAGTGCAGAATTTGCACTAATTTGGCACAATTTTAGTATCCTACATTATAGAGTACTTCATTAGTAGTTTAAATGGAAAATTAAATAAACACTATGAATTTATGCCTGATAATATATGCCTAGACATAAATCTCATCACCACATGCTCATTTGTATTATATAACCATACTTAGTTATCTCATACTCTCCCCATGGTGGCCACTTATCATGTTCACTTATATTATAGCACAGCTGAGATTACCAGTGAATCCTATTAGAAATCTTAAGAATTATTTCTTTTCCATTTGCCCGAAGAGCCAGCCAGGCACAAAATCTCCTTTTACTTTTCATCAGATTTCCATCAGGTCATTCCCACAAGCACTACTGGCTGACAGTACAATGGAAAGTAGTTGTGCAACATACACACTCACATTTGAGGATGGGAGTCAATACTGTTGTCTTATTTCACCACTGGCCACCATAAGCAATTCCAATACATTATTTGCCTACCCTGTGGATCACCAGCCCAACCCAATATGAAACATGGGAAGAGAACTTCCTCTTAGCTGTCTCTGTAACTGATGACTCATGATGCCAACTGAATAATCTGACATTTGACTAAGACCTTAGCACTCCATAATTGCTTATTACCTATCTGTCCTCACTCTGAACTGATCCCTATTTTAAATTAAAACTCTTGGCTATGCAACCACAATCTGGGTATTGTGCTTTTAATGGTGTTTTCCCAACCTCAGACTGGGATGGCTCACTATTCTATCTTGCCTGATTTCCTCCAGAAATCAGAAATTTTGCCCCTCAGAATTCAACTCTAACCTATTAGCTAATCCCATCTTTAAGATGGGGAAAACAAGTCAATTAGTTTTGCAACAAACTGGCACTTTTTTGATTTATCCAAATTTTTGTTTTAAACATATTTGTGTGCATAGGATTCTGATTAATGGGAACTGGTATGGATAAGAGAATCAAGGTCATAAATTTTGGCTTCTGTTTATACTGGACTAGAACTGAACTGTAATCTGAACAACTAGAGAAGTTTAGATGTAGTATTTGTAGCTCACAAGTCACTCTTGTTAAAGATAACTGGAAAAAGAGCTAGATATTTATATTGGAAAGAGAAGATTAGGCAGATAGTGAAACATGATGGAAGTTCTTACCATGACATCTGGGAAATAAAAAATGGTAGTTTTAGTGTGAGTGGGCTTTAAAACTCTGGCGAGGGGATGGAAGCCTTTGTAAAAGAAACTTCAGCATAAAGTTATTGTGAGTCCACTACTTCTACCTAATAAGAGTCCTAAGAAGACTCAAGAAGATGTTTCAACATAACTGAGGGGGTTACACAAAAGGTTGGTTGGTTGGTTGGTTGGTTGATTTCTTAAACATTCTACCACTCATGTCACTCTGTGTCTGTCCAGGAAATATGGTGAGACCTGGGAGAGGGGACACGGGGTCCATGAAACAAACAATAGAGGTGGGTGTGGGCATAGTGTGCAATGTGAGAAGAGAAAGACAAAAATCTACACTTAAAAATTGAGAGAGACTAGAACATCCTTGATAGAAGAACAAAGATGGCAGCAAAGTCTGTGTGTAAGCATTTTATCAGCATACAAAAGTTGACATATTGTAAACAAAAATGCCTTGCAGATGCTTTATGATAAACATTCTGAAAATTTTAGTAAAACAAAGTATTATCACTACTTTAATATGTATAATATAGCACAGATATTATTTTAATTAAGTGTGAGGAATCCATTATTTTACTCAGAGAATATAAAACACATATAAGGGGCACCTGGGTGGCTCAGTAGGTTGGCCTTTTGGCCTTGGCTCAGGTCATGATCTTGGGGTTCATGAGTTTGAGCCCCACAACTGGCTCTCTGCTACCAGTGCAGATCCTGATTCGGATCCTCTTTCCCTCTCTCTGCCCCTCCCCCGCTCACCCTCTTTCTCTCCCTCTCAAAAAATAAATAAAATCAATCCATCAATAACATATAACTCACAGGTTTATTTCTTACCTCTATCCTCCAAAAGATTTTTCATAAGGTCTTAAGTTCCTTCACACCAAATAATTGTACTACTAAACTTTTTGAGGACTTATCTGCATGACTAAGAAGGACCACTCCAACTTATCATTGACAACTACATTAACAAAACAAATTTATAGATGCTTGTTGCCCTAATGAATTGTTTTCACTCTATCCAGATCATTGCTCAATCCTGATAATAATAAGACTACCATTTTGAGTATTTTCTATATGCAAACAAATTACACATTTAATCCTCATATAAACCACGGAAGGTAAATATGGTTAATTTTTTTACAATTGCTAAAAACTAAGGCTCAGAGAGGTTTATTAGCTTGCCCAAGGTCACAAGGCTGGCAAATACAGACATAAGATTTGAACTCAGATGTGTGTAACTCCAAATCCCATTATTTTCCACTATAATCCTTAATTAAGATCCATTCAAACTACAGTATCCATTTCAAACAGTATCTTTGGTGAGAATGACCTGGGAAACCTTGTAAAACCATTCAGATGCCTGATTTCTAGCAATTCTTTTCTCTCAAGAATCTAAGTTAAATAATTTCTAACAGGTGTCTGGATGCAATTTACAAGTTCTATCTTATGATTGAAACAGATAAGGTTGAATTAAATGACAGAAGCATTCAGTTCGTTCCCAGGTGTTCTGATTTAAACTACACTTATAAAACCACAACACCGATTTGCCCTGACATAATTTCCAGTGTTGCAATTGGTTTATTTCCTGATTTCACTTTCCTAGGAGGGGAAAGAATTGACCTCTGCATGTTTTGAACACACCTCAAGGGTGGGCAATAGATATGAATATTCAAACAAGAAAAAAAAATGATGCATTGATGGACAGATTTAGAAAGCACAATTCAAATATGGGATCTAGAAGTAACTATATTTTGAAGAAACCATCTGAAATTTATTTTTAAAAACCTTTATAAAGGTGAGCAAACGGTATTGTGACAGGACAAGCACTGGCTTTGAAAAACATGTCCCTTGAATACTATAAGCCTTAGGTTCTCATTCCCCAAATGGGAATACCTCACAGAGTTTTGAAGAGTTTGAACTAAAACTGTATGTGCAAGAATTCTGTGAACTGAAGTTAAGTTGTGCAGATGTGAGGTACTATCGAAGGTGTGGGGCACCAGTCACCTCAGTGCCCACCTTTCAATAGCGCCCATTAGTTTACCTTCATCAGCAGCTCCAGGCCAATGCTGCCATTGAACATGGTTAGGCTGTTTGCTCCCAATTTGTCTCTCTGTAATTGTTTTGAACTCTACAAGCCTCAATGTTAACGCATTTCACTTTTAACAGAAGTTCAGATTCCTTAGTTTAAAGCAAGTGGCTAAGATGTCTGAAATCAATGGCCATAATCCCTTGGAGCTGCTGGGCCAAACCTATTCATCAAGATTTTCTCTGCTCTAGCATTCTTAAATTATTTCCTTCCTTTCATGATTGCCTTAGCAGCTTCTCTTATCAGGGCTTTCTCATCATGCCAGTAATCCACCACATTTCATAAATCCTGAAGTGTCTTCAGCATTTCAATGAGAGCCGACATGCACACCTGAGCCCCTGCACTTCAGGATCTTCCCACCTGTGATTGGATGTAGTCAAGGAAGCCATTCTAAATCAGGGTGTCACTCCAGCCTTGCCTTTTAGGAAGAATCTACCTTATATACCATGGAATCCAGGCAACACCTTAGCCACAGCATAGTCATTTATAGAATGATACTTTAAAACAGTATCCTGGTTTTTTACTCAGCTTACAGACTTACTTCCTGTGAATACCTTATTTTATCTGGATAGTCCAGTTGACTTCAACCTAACAACACTGGAAAAGGTCAGCACTTAAAAACAGTCACTCTTGTCTGAAACAAAATGTGTAAGATGAAACAAAGAGCAATAACCAATTCAGGAAAGACGATTACTATTCTAAAAATTACTATTCAGATTTGATAATAATGAAATTACTATAAAATTGCCTTTGAACAAATTATAATGTTCTTGAATTTGAACAACAATATTTAGTTTCTAATATGCCAAAAAACTGGGAGGCTCTTTTATTTGCATATCCAATGTCTCCAGTGGAGATAGACTATACCTACTTTGTGTCTCATGGGTCTACTCTCCTCTCTGTCATTATTACTTACTGCCATGCAGAGATCCATCATTCTTCCTAAAATACCTGCAATGTGGTCTTCTTAACTGGTCTTCTTGACTCTCACCTTGTCCAGTACAATCCATTTTCTATACTTTTATCAGAACAATCTTTCTAGGGTCTAAATCTGATCATGTAACTTCAGTCTTTCAGTGACCACTTGTTGCTCACCAGTGGTTTTTAATAATATTGTCTACAACTCCAAATTCCCAATGGGCTAACAATAAAATATCCTTTCTTGCTCATGTTGCAACTGAACTGCGTGTCCACTGGGTGGCTTTCCATTCAGTGACTTGGTGTTTCAGACACAGTTCAACAAGTGGTTCCTTGACTTTCTGGGATCTTAGTGTTCTGTGTATCTAGCTGGCTGATGAGGAAGGAGAGAAGGTCAGGAAGATCCTACAAGTTTGAGGAACATATCCGGTAGGGACATATGTCATTTTTTGCATTGCATTGGCCAGAATTCTGGCAAGGTATGGTAGAATATGTCATTCAGCTCTATGACCATAAAGGTCAAGGCAATTTGGGCAACTTCTAATGAGAGGAGCATTTACATAATATACACCCAACCAGATCTCACACCGGGAAGTTCTAACTCAGTGGGTTTAGGAAAAAACTGAAGTTGAGCTGAGTTTTAAGAGTTCCATGGGTAATTCCCTAACAAACATCAATTTGGGCATTATTGATAAAATGCAAAATCCTATCTGATACTCAAGACCCTATCTGACTTCTGTATTGTTTTGTTTTCCCATGCCCAATGGGTTCTAATCACCCAGCCATGTTCAACTACTTTCTGCTCTTCTAATAAGCCTCTATCCCATTTAACTCTGCTTTTGCTCATTATCTTTTGTTTAGAATCTCCCTTTTCCATCATGACCACCAGGATAAACTCAAATATCACCTCTTTTATTAGGTCTTTCTTCATCTTCCAACATAGAACTGCCTACCCCTCTATTGTGTGCCTATATGACCTACATTTTATCTATTATAGTATCTTTAACATTCTTTTTTTCTATATGTTTGTATGTCTGTATTTGTATTAGATTATAATGTTCTTGATTCTGCCTAGAAGGATGAACTGAGGTGGGGAGAAGAATCACACATTAATTATCTTTTATCACTGTTTCTAACTCAATAAAATTTGAATGAATAACTATCTAAAGAGGGAGGAAATGTACTTAGAATTGTCTAATATATGTAGCATAATATGCTCAAATTCTCTGATCCTCTCCATGATAAATGTTGTAAGGGAATGGACTATACCAATCAAATCGTTGAAGTTAAGCAGGAGGCAGGATCATTACTTACATTCAATATGGGGAATGGGGGACATATTAATCAGGGCTCTCCAGAGAATCAGAATCAATAGGATGTGTATATATAGATACAGGAGATACAGATAAATACAGATATATATGAAGATTATTATGAGGAACTGTCTCATGAGATAATTGAGGCAAAGAAGTCCCACATCTGCCCTCTGCAAGCACTAAACCCAGGAAATTCAGTCTGAGTCTGAAGGCCTGAAAACCAAGGGAACCAATAAAACAAATCTCAATCCAAAGACAGAAGAAAATGACACGGCCCAGCTCAACAGTGAGGCAGGTGGAAAAAAAGGACGAAATTCCTCCTTCTTTTGCCTTTTGTTCTTTTCAGGCCCTCAGTGGATTGGATGATACCCAGCCACATTGGGAGGGGAGTCTACTTTACTGAGTTCACCAATTCCAGCGCAAATGTCATCTGGAAACACCTCCGAAGACACACACACATACAATGTTTAATCTGGGTACCCATGGCCCACTCAAGTTGAAACAGAAAATTAACCACCCAAAGGGGTAAGGATAGCAAGTTTTAGAAACCTAATTAAAAAGGAGTGTTACAATTGAATCAGAAAAAATGCACAGAAATTCTTCCTCAAGTATGGGAGTCTCAAGACAGGTACCAAGAGCCAAACCAGGACAAAGCATGAGAGATAATTAAAACAAAGAGCAGCAAATTAGAGTGGCAGCTGGAAGTCCACCAGTCTAATTCCTGAAACAGAGGTGCTATATTCTCATCCGACTGTTCAATGCTTCTACTACAGATTTGCATGGGTGAGTTGACTGTGATTGACTGGGTAGACAGTTGCATAATCACCGATCATGTATCCTAAGATACCAGACCTTTTAAAAAAGAAATATACTACCCTGCTCTACATAATTTTGTGAAATTGTAGCTCTAGGAGGGAAGACTCCAAGCACTCAAGGAATCCACAGGCAGAACTAAACAGAGTGTAGAGAGATGATGAAACCATTTTGCAGGATTTTACATGTTGTTCTCTGAAAGCCAAAATTAGAAAATAAACATAAGTCAGAATCTCTAAAACTGTGATTATAGCTGTACTTCTATAACTTGTATCTCAGAATTCCTTAGAAATCTATTTACATGTTGAAAACATCAATTATTCCTCCCATTTGAGCAACGTAGTTCTTGTAATCAATTGCTTTGAGTCAATGCTTAGAATTATTCATGAAAGGGTTATATTTTAATGGCATTTGATGAGAACCAGCAGCAGCATCCATTAATTTGATTAGTTTTGTATGGGCTGAAAGAGAAAACTGGCACACAGCCCTAAGTGAATCAATAGTGTGGGATCTACGTGTGAGTATCCAAGCCAGCTTCACTAGCATGGAATCCAGCACAGAATGATGACTGGGGAAGGGCAAAACATTAGGGAAGACATGTCTGCTATCCTCTCTTTTTGCCTGCCTCCTTGCCTTTTTTTATCATCAGTCTCCTCTTTCACCAAGGCAGTGAATGTAAGCTGTTTTCCTACTCTATCCTACCTTCAGCCCCACCCTCTGCTGTCCTTTCTAAAGGACAGAATGGAGATGGGGTGTTTTTGTTGTTGTTGTTGTTTTTTGGAAATCTAACTTCTTAAATATGTGTCAAAGCCCAAGCCCCAAAACAGAGTAATAAATCTGGACATTGAGGAAAACAGGAGCCAGGGCCTAAGGTTTAATTTCCCTGCATGGTTCATCCATTTGAAAAGGTTGAGGAGTGGCTGTCCAAGAAAGCAGAAAATGGTCTTTATTCAAGTGATCCAATATGAGGGGAGGTGTTGCAGCAGCCACTGCTGAAGCTGTCAAGGTACTATCACAGTTCCAGAGGATCCTGACCAGCTTGAAGCACAAAGCATTCCTGGGAAAGGCCCAAGGAGGGGCACAGTGACAGCCAGAGCTGGGGAACTAACCAGTGTGTATTTTGTGGGTCACTTGGCTTCCATTTAAGTGGTGTGGGGCTCAGGGCCGGACACCAGTAGAGCTGGACTGCAGACAAAAGAACAAGCTGCATTCTAGCCCTGCCCACCAGACATACCTCAGGGGGGAAAGCAACAGCTTAGTACCCACAAAACAAACAGGAACTGGCTCCTGAGAATGAACCTCACTGCTAAGGATGGGGTTCTAGCGACATTGCGAGATTTTGGTGGATGTCACCGGTAACTGAACAAAGCTGAACCCACATATATAATAATGTTCTTGTGCCCCACCCCCCCCACCTCCAAAAAAAAAATAAAAGAATTGAAATAATGACATAAAACAATGCCTTGCTGAGGCAGGAAAGATTGCACCTGCTTTTACAACAGGCTATCAAAAACCGAAACCAAAACCAACACACAGAAATCATTTCAGTAATTCTCATAACGTAATTAAGTGGTCATTTGTGTAATCATGTGTCTAAAGTACATTTCTTTCTCCAGTTCTATAGGCTCACTCATGTATCTCTGGTGCCTCTCTCAGCTGGGAAAGGTGGCCAGAGGTCAGATCATGCTTGGGCCTTGTTGACCATGTTGAGGGCTTTGTACTTTCTTTCAAAGATAATAAGAAACCTCTGAAGAATTTTAAGAAATGGCATCATCAATATAGCATATTTTAAAAAAAATCACTCTGACAAAAATGGATGTCAAGACCCCATGAATACAATACAATACTGAAATCAATTTAGTTTTGGCTTTCATGTCTTTATGCCCCCTCTCCACAACAGGACAAAATTACTCACCACCTGCTTGTGTGAGGATGATGCACAAAACAGGTTCTGTTTTAATGGATTCTTATTTTGTGTGCTCACTGTAGGCAACAGGGAAATGGCAGTAACTGTGGGTTGGGCCATCCAATTTAAGGATCCCAGAAGAGGCTCTTGTAACTCAGATGTTTATAGGGACTGAAAGATTACCTGTAAAGATTTCAACTCATATAATGAAGAGAAATATGTATTGTTCAAAAAGTTAACCTAAGGGGTGCTAGGTGACTAAGTTGGTTAAGCATCCAACTTTGTCTCAGGTTATAATCTTATGGTTCATGAGTTTGAGCCCCACATCAGGCTCTCTGCTGGCAATGCAGAGCCGGCTTCGGATCTTCTGTCCCCTTCTCTCTCTGCCCCCCCACCCCACTCATTCTCTCATTCTCTCTCTCTCTCTCTCTCTCAAAATAAATAAATAAACTTAGGGGGGAAAAGTTAAACTAAGCTTACAGATAGGTAAATAAAGAGGTATGTCTGGATTTATATATACAGATAATATACAAAAGTAGAAAGGTAATCCTATGTCTCAGTTCTAGCTCTCAGCCATTGCTTAAAAAAATTTTTTTTAAATAATACAAAATTAAAAAATATTAAACTTAGTTCTGCAACTACTTGTAAAACAATAATACCAATAAAAAGTCTCTTCGTGACTTTACCCACAAAGGACTTACCACCCAGCCTCAGGGGATATAGTCAGAGGTTACCTCTAGCTCTCAACACCTCAGGGTCTGCCTCAGCTGTAGAGAGCTACCTTGCCCAGGGACATACTCTTCCTGGAGCAACACAAATACATTATTTCTATCTTAATCAGGAAAGAGTATCAGAAGCCATTTGTATTCACATGGATCACACAAAAATACTAATTTAGAGTGCTAGCCAGGAATAACTCTACTGCCTTTTGTCAAAACATACCAAAGGAATCTGATCATCTGGACATTCGACAGAATGTCACATTGACTGATTTTATCAATGATACTATATTTATAGGGGTCAATGAGCAAGAGCTGCCTAGCGTACAGAAGATCTTGTAAGAGATATGTGTCCCATGGGGTAGGATATGGGCCTTGAAAAAATCCAAAGGCTTGACATAGTCATAAAATTTTTAGGGACCCAGAGGTTAAGAACATACTGAAACGTGCCCTCCAAATGAGTGTGTCTGGCACATCCTACCACAAAAAGGAAACGTGATGGCTAACTGGCTACATTCCACATACAGAAATATAACTCCATGCCATAAAGCCGGTAATGTAAAAGGATCTAAGCTTAGGGCAGTAGAGGACTCTGAAGCAGCTCCAAGATGACAGGCAAGCAATCGCACCGCCACTTGGGCCACAAGTTTGTAGGTATCAGTGGTGACGAAAGAAACTGAGTGGAGTTTGTGCCGCGTCCCACTGAGAGAATTTTAATGCAGGCCCCTGGGTTTCCAGAGGAGGCTATGTCATCTTCAGAAGAGAATTATATGCTTTTGGAAAAACACCTCCTGACATGGTACTAGGCCCTGGTGGAGATGGGTCCCCTCAGTGTAGGGTGCCACATGACCATACAGCTCATTGCTCGTTATGGGCTGGGTCCTATCAACCCCAGTCATCAGGCTGGGCAGGCCCAGAGTAGTTCAGTGTCAGATGGAGGTGGCACATCTGGTATCAAGCACAACCAGGACCGGAGAGCCCACATAAGACACATGAGCAGGTAGGCCAGGACTCCCCACAGCATCTATTATGGACTGAATGTTTGTATCCTCCTAAAACTCATCTGTTGAAGCCTAACCACCAGTGTGATGGTATTTGGAGGTGGGAACTTTGGGAAATGATTAAAATGAAATTTGGATGGGATTTGGGGAACAGAGACCCTACGAGGGGGTATGTGCCTTTATGAGGAGATAAAGAATCGAGAGCTCAATTTCTCTGCTATGTGAGGATCTAAAGAGAACATAGCTTATCTAGGAACCTGGAAACTAGATGTCAGACACCAAATCTTTTGGAGCCTTGTTCTTGGACCTCTTAGTCTCCAGAAATGTGAGAAATAAGTGTTTGTTGTTTAAGCTACCTACCCAGTCTCTGTTTGTTTGTTATAGCAGCCTGTATTAAGAGCATCCACCTCTATAATAATAGTATTCTTCTCCATAATAATAGTATTCTTCCTTCTACTCATACCTATGAACAATATGGCAGATCCCAAATGAATGACTAAAGGGGGGAAAATAAGCTTGGTTTATGGATAGTTTGGCTTGGTATATGGGTGTCAGCTGAAAGTGGACAGCAACTCTACTGTGGCTCATTCAGGGACAGCCCTAAAAAAACACTGGAAAGAGAAATCCTTCCCGATGGTCAGTGCTTTGGTTGGTTTACCTGCTCATATACTTTGTGTGTAAATGGATGTCAACCAAGGTTGGAATAGTTATGGACTTATGGACTGTGGTAAGAGGCCTGGAAGGCTCTTCAGGGGTTGTAGAAGTATATAAATGAACATAAAGGGAATGAGCACATAGTATGAAGATCTTTGTATCATATATTCATGCTCATTACAAAAGAGGAATTGACCAAATAGACAAAATGACTCAGGAGTTGATGTGTCAACCTCTACCACTGGACACCCTAGGCAAAAACAAAAAAAACAAAAACCCCACATATTCTGCCTTTGCTTTCTGAGCTCTTCTGTTTGTGTTTTCAGGGAATTGCTGAGGATGATGAGTCACCATGGCAAAAAATTAAATAGGAATATACTAGAACACGCAAACTGGATCGGCAATCTCTACATGAAGAAACCAGAGCTGCCCACTGAAAACATATCATGTTGTGAAAGATGTTTTGTCTGTCATAATCCGGAGAGATTTTTCAGCAAAATCAGTTCATTTGCACTCGTTAAGACAGCAAAAACAATCTGTCAACCTGACCCTCTCCACCATCTCTCTGTGAGCCTTGGGGCTGTCCAAAAGCTATGGGGAGACCTGCTTGCCTGACAGCTGATTAGAATACTTCAGTTAGTTGTGCTATGAATAGGAATTTTTAAATAAGCACAGTAAGCTCTTTGCTCATTCTGTCCAGGTGCTCCAAGACATCCGAAGGATATTGGGATGCTTTTAAAAAGATTTCGTTAATTAAGGAATACTGAATCGGATGTCTTCTTGCATCCAAAAGCATGTTTATTCTGGCATCTTGAGACCAAAAAGAAAAATATCCAAGATTAGCAAAGGAACAAAGACAGCAGATCCACACAGTTCTGTTTTCACTGCACTATTAATATTACCCTTGCTGAACAGATACAGAAATATCTGATAATCTATGACAGGTGGGAATTCATTTATTCTAGAATAATAAGGGCTGATGTGGCAGCGAATGGATATTCCTTACTTGGCAATTAGGCAAGGTTTCCCAATCATTAGGTTGGTCATTAGACGAAATGACAAGCAGTGCTTCCATGGGAACCACCAGGGCAAGCTTTCTGAAGGTTTTCTTCTCCAAGTAGTGTGTTATGGACCTTTTGTTTTGCAAAACAAACTTCCACACCAAAACATTCACTACACTAAAATCAAGCAAAGACTGACATAAGTACTTTGTTATCCCAAGATTCCAAATTCCAAGAATATGTAAAGACAAATGCTTGTGTGTGAGCAAGTGCCCCCCCCCCCCAGCCCCACCACACACACACACATTTCAGCAGAGTGAAACATTTCAACACTTGTGCTAAGGTGATGATTGGATTTTCTGAGTATACAATGTTTCATTGGCAAGATAGTAATAAATGAAACATAATGATATTCTTTCATATGTTGCCCCAAGAAACATGTCTGGTTAATAGGATTATTGGCCCCTTGATGGCAAAAACATGACTTCTAAAGCTGTTTACTTTTTTAAAATTTTTTTTAAATGTTTTATTTATTTTTGAGAGAGACAGAGACAGAGTATGAGCAGGGGACAGGCAGAAAGAGAGGGAAACATAGAATCTGAAGCAGGCCTCAGGCTCTGAGCTGTGAGCACAGAGCCTAACATATAGCTCGAACTCAAGAACTCAGGAACCATGAGACCATGACCTGAGATGAAGTTGGACACTCAACCATCTGAGTCACCCAGGTAGGTGCTCCTGAAGTTTTTTTTATCTTAAATAGCATCTTCAATACATACCAAATGGACGAATACGTAAATGGATGAGTAATAAATTGATGGAAGAATGAATATAATGTAAGTGGTGTGTCAGCTTTACATAATATATGGGTTTATCCCTTTTATTTTCCTATCTAATCTCTTAAAACTTGCTTGCCCAAATTATCTAGAATTCAGTAACACCTCCCTGAGGTGTTCTCACTTCAACTGTTACCCCTAGGGATCACTCAGCTCTACCTGCATTTGAGAGAAATGGCAACTTGGCTACTCCATTATCATTGTTATCCTTCATAGCCATATTTCTTCATTGGTTGCTGTTGGAATTGGTTTCTTTTAGTCACATGGTTGTTTTCATTCTGCTAAGATGACCCTTAAGAATGTATATCCCTTACATCACTCATCATCAGGGAAATACAAATCATAACCACAATGAGATACCACCTCACACCTGTCAGAATGGCTAACATTAACAACTCAGGCAACAACAGATGTTGGTGAGGATGCGGAGAAAGAGGATTGTTGGTGGCAATGCAAGCTGGTGCAGCTGCTCTGGAAAACAGTATGGAGGTTCCTCAAAAAACTAAAAATAGAACTACCCTACGACCCAGCAATTGCACTACTAGGCATTTAGCCACAGGATACAGGTGTGCTGTTTCAAAGGGACACATGCCCCCCCATGTTTATAGCAGCACTATTAACAATAGCCAAAATAGCCAAAGTATGGAAAGAGCCCAAATATCCATCGATGGATGAATGGATAAAGAAGATTTGGTATATACATACATATATATATATATATATATATATATGTGTGTGTGTGTGTGTGTGTGTACATATATATAATATATATATACATATACATATATATACATATATATACACACATATACATATATATATACTCATATATATATATACACACAGACACATACATATACATACACACACACACATACATACAATGGAGTATTACTCAGCAATCAAAAAGAATGAAATCTTGCCATTTGCAACTACATGGATGGAGCTGGAGGGTATTACGTTAAGTGAAATTAGTCAGTCATAAAAAGACAAAAATCATATGACTTCACTCATATGAGGACTTTAAGATAAAAACAGATGAATATAAGGGAAGGGAAACAAAAATAATATAAAAACAGGGAGGGGGACAAAACAGAAGAGACTCATAACTATGGAGAATAAACAGAGGGTTACTGGAGGGGTTGTAGGAGGAGGGATGGGCTAAATGGGTAAGGGGCACTAAGGACTATACTCCTGAAATCACTGCTGCACTATATGCTAACTAATTTGGATGTAAATTTTAAAAAATGAAAAAAAAATTAGGAAAAAAAAAAGAACGTATATCCCTTAAAAGAGAAAGCTTTGAGAGGAATGTCCCATCCTTGAGTACCCAAATTGAAGATCTTCTGGTTATCCTCATGTGCAGGGACATCCTCTGTACAAAGTGCAATGCAGTGGGCAAGGTCCTAGGTCCTGAGAGTCCTCTAGCCTTGGCATCACAATGGACTGAGAGAAGCCCTGCTCCCAAAACATCTTTGACCTCTCAGTGTTGAGTCTAGACTATTTCCATATGATGCACCTCTTTGAGGCCCTTGTTCCTTCCTACCAAATGATTAACTAAAATCATGAGAGTTCATCACACAGTTTCTGATAATAGCAAACCTCAAAAGAAGTGATAGAGGACTCTCTTCCTCCCAGGAGGCTTCTTGACCACATATTTACTCTTCTTTACATTCCAAGTTTCATTGAGGACTTCCCTTGTCTGGCTACCAAATGTCTTGCTCTTTCTTCCTCAAGGGAACTCAGTCTTACCTTTACATAACTAAGAACTACTCAACTGACTTACCTAAACACAGAAGACCTACCGCAAGGTATTGATTCATCTCCCCAACAAACAATATGTGGAAGCTACAATTTTGAATTCAGTCTCACCCAAAACTGCACCAAAATGATAACAGTTAACATGTATAGAAGTTGTTAACATGTATATGAACTGCTTTTTAGCCCTTTGTTAAGCATATCACATGAATTAGGTCATTGGATACCCACATAATTTTTGTGATAGACACAATTATTATTTCTATTTCACAGATTAAGAAACTGAGATGAAGAGCAATTCAGGAGCTTGGACAATGTGGCAGAACCAGTAAGGAGATTCAAATGAGGAGTATCTAATTTATAGATATATAACTTACTTAGGGATAGGAATATAGCATATACATAGTTGCTGTTCACCTAGGCTTCATACAAGCAGTAGGGTGGGAAGACAACAGGAAATACAGATGGGAGAGATCAGAGAGAGGATTCTAGTACAGGTCAGCTCATTCTGTCTTTTTGCCTATGCCACTGTAGTCTTTTGCCATGGACCTACAAATGGAAATTATTTTTCTCTCTTTTTTTTAAGCTTTTATTTGTTTATTTTGAGTGAGTGGGGAAGGAGAATTTATTTTGAGGGTGAGAGAATGAGTGGGGAATGGGCAGAGAGTGGGGAGAGAGAGAATCCAAGGCGGGTTCCACACTGTCAGTGCAGAGCCCAATGCAGGGCTTGAATTCAGGAACCATGAGATCATGATCATGATCAAGAGTCAGATGCTTAGGGGCACCTGGGTGGCTCAGTCAGTTGGGCGGCCGACTTCGGCTCAGGTCATGATCTCGCGGTCCGTGAGTTCGAGCCCCGCGTCGGGCTCTGTGCTGACAGCTCAGAGCCTGGAGCCTGTTTCGGATTCTGTGTCTCCCTCTCTCTGACCCTCCCCCATTCATGCTCTGTCTCTATCTCAAAAATAAATAAACGTTAAAAAAAAAAATTTAAAGAATCAGATGCTTAACCAACTTAGTCACCCAGGCACCCCTGAAATTATTTTTCATGCTTCTCCCACCACACCTCAAAGCATTTAATAAACTCTTAGGGGAGAAAGTCTCAGTTTCATTAAATCAAATTTAATTACAAAGATATTGTATGCTTCTATTTTTATGTGAGAATTAACACACTTAGAATTTATACATGTTGGAATGTATTGGTTTTTTTGGCCAATCTCTGCTCTGATATGATCTTACCTTTTTATTCCTTTGGAAAACCAATTTTCTCAAATGCAGATCCCATGAAAAAATGCTGGCAGGAAACTGTTTTTGGCTTGTGCTATATGTTTCTCTTGGTAGAGGATTTTACCTGGTACCAACGAAAAGCAAAAAATAAGTAAATTTGGAAAAAGATTGTTTTTAATGGTGAAACATCTTTCTATTATGCACAGCTATATATTTTTATAGAATGTCAGGATTTACATAAGCAAATTATTCTTCTTTCCTCAAAACCATTCCTCTTCTTGTATTCCAGATCTTGGTGTTACAATATAAGAAGTTTACTTTAAAATACTTCAGCATAGACAGTGTGATGCAAATGTGTGTTTGTTTAAAGTAACTTCCAGAGCAGTAAAATGTCCTGATAGGAATTGTCATTTCTTGGGTGGTAACCCAGAAGTTAATAATAGATCAGAAAGGCCACAATTGTAAGGTAACTTTTATAGTGTTCCAGCTATGTTGACTTCATTGGGCAAAGTAATGATACTCAAGTTATGAGGATATTGTAGTGACACTTCCCATTCTTGCACAAACCCAGAATAAATTCTAGCAAATCCTGTATCTTGCACTCTTAGAGAGGGCATCCTAGACTTAATCCTTAGAAAGCCCTCATGGTTCAGCCACTGGATCAGAGGATTCTGATGGTTACTAGAGAGGTGACCACATTCTGCCTCTAAAATATCATTGAACTTGCTTCTGGTGAACATTTCATGCAAGTTGCAATAAGTCCCCTATGAGAGCAGAGAGATGGGATATCAATAAGATTACAAGACCTGTTGTATGCACTATTTTATGCCTGCTTAGAAAATGTCTAAGTATGTGGCAGAATTTGGTCTAAGACCTGCTTTCATTATAATATTCTACCCTTATCGCATAATTAACAGCTAACCTTCATCATCTAAACATTTAGAGACTTCATTTATCTGTAAAGGTGCCTAAAAGAGGTGCTTTTTCAAATTGGAATGGAATTAAATTAACTATCAGTAACAGAAAGGGATCTGGAAAATCCAAACATATTTGGAGAGCAAACAAAAAAGGAAAACATAGGTCACAAAATAAGTTTCTTTTTTAAAAATTTTTTTTTAACGTTTATTTATTTTTGAGACTGAGAGAGACAGAGAGAGACAGAGCATGAACGGGGGAGGGGCAGAGAGAGAGGGAGACACAGAACCGGAAGCAGGCTCCAGGCTCTGAGCCATCAGCCCAGAGCCCGACGCGGGGCTCGAACTCACAAACCACGAGATCATGACCTGAGCTGAAGTCAGACGCTTAACTGACTGAGCCACCCAGGCACCCCAATAAGTTACAAGGGGTAATTAAAGGGGCGCCTGGGTGGCTCAGTTGGTTGGGCGGCCCAGACTACAGCTCAGGTCATGATCTCGTGGTCTGTGAGTTTGAGCCCCACAGTGGACTCTGTGCTGACAGCTCAGAGCCTGGAGCCTGCTTCCCATTCTGTGTTTCCCTCTCTCTCTGCCCCTTCCCTGCTCTCTCTCTCTCTCTCTCTTTCTCTCTGTCAAAAATAATAAACATTAAAAATTTTTTTTCAAAAAAAGATAATTAAAAATTTTTCTGAACTAAATGAAAATTCAATTCATTACAAAATTTTGTGATGAAGTATGCACAGTGCAAGTATACACAGTGCTTAAGGGAAATTTAAAGAAATAAATACATACATTAGAAAGCAATAAAGATCTAAAATCAATCATCTAAACTTTCTTCTTAAGAAATTATAGAAGGAAGATCAATTTAGACATAAAGCAAAGAGAAGAAAAGAAATAACAGAAAACAGACAACAATGATATTGAAAATGGGAAATTAATAGAGAAAACCAATAAAACCAAATGCTGGTTCTTTGAAAAGAATAGTAAAATTGATAAACTGCTAGTTAGACTAGTCAAGAGAAAAAGAAAAAAGACACAAATCACCACTATTAGATTTGAAAGAGGAATCATCACTACTAATATCATGGATAGCAAAAGGATAATAAAGGAATATTAGGAACAATATTATGTCCAGAAATTTGATAACCCAGATGAGGTGGACTAATTATTTAAAGAAATAAACTACCTAATTCATACAAGGATAAATCATCTTGATGCCCTCATCTCTGTTAAATAAATTGAATCAATAATAACCTTCTGAAACAGAAAGCACTAGGCCCAGACAGTTTCAATAGTGAATTCTACCAGAAATAAAGAAAAAAATGATATCAATTCTTTACAAATCCATCCAGAAAATAGAAACAGGAAATTTTTCCTAATTTTCTTCTGTGAGGCCAGCATTATGCTAATATCAAAACCAGTTAAAGACATTGTAAAAAAGGAAAACTACAAACTACAGACCAATATTTCTCATGAACATGGATACAAGAAATATTAGGAAAATAACTCCAACAATATATACAAAGAATTATACACCATGAACAAGTGGGATTTATCCAAAGTATGTAATGCTGATTCAACATTAGAAAATAAAATAATGTAATCCACCATATTAATAGGCTAAAGAAAACCATCATGTTATTATATCAATTGATACAAAAAAAAACACCTAACAAAATCCAATGTTCATTCATGATTAAAACTCTTAGCAAATGAGGATTAGAGGGGAATTTCCTCAACCTGACAAGGAATGTCTACAAAAAAATCTGTATGTAAAATCATACTTAATCTTGAGAAACAAGATGCTGTTGCCCTATCATCAAGAACAAGGTAAGTATGTCCCCTCTCACTACGCCTATTCAAGATTATAGTGGAATCCCTCGCTAGTGCAATAAGACAAGAAAAGGAAATTAAAAATACACAATTTGGGAAGGAAGAAATGAAAATTATTTTGTTTGCAGATAACACAATTTTCTATGTAGAAAATCCCAAAGATTTGACCAAGAAAAAAAGTACTCCTAGAAAAAAATAACCATTTTTAGCAAGGTTGAAGGATAATCAGCCAATATGTAAAAGTCAATTGTTTTTCTATACAACGGTAATAAACAATTGGAATTTTAAATAAAAAACACAATATAATTTATAATAGCCCCCCAAAATGAAAACTAAGCTATTTTAAAATTTCAAATTAAAAAAAAATCTTTAAAGGATCTATATACAGAAAACTATAAATCTCTGATAAAAGAGTCAAAGAAGATATAAATAAATGAAGTAATATTCCATGCTCATAAATTAGAAGACTTGATATTGTTAAGATGTAAATTCTTCCCAACTTATATAGATTCAACTTACTTTTAATCAAAATCCTAGCAAGCTGTTTTGTGGATACTGACAAACTGATTCTAAAGTCTGCATGGGAAGGCAAAAGAACCAAAATAGCAACACAATACTGAAAAGGAAGAACAAAGTTGGAAGATTTCAAGTTATTGAACTGCAACTAGGAAGCTAGGAAGTAGGAAGCTATAGTAATCATGACATCATAGTAGTTAGGGAAAGATAGACACATAGACCATAGATCAAAGTAATAGAGATAATCCATAAAAATAACCAACTGATCTTTGACCAAGGAGCTAAGGGAATTCAATGCATAAAGGATAGTCCTTTCGACAAATAGTGCTGGGAAATTTTGATATTCATATGCAAAAAAATGAATTAGACACAACCCATATACCTTTCACAAAAGTCAACTCAAAGCGGACCACAGGCCTACAGGTAAAAAATGAAAACCAATAGAACTTCTTGAATAAAACAGGAAAAAATCTAGGTGACCTTGGGTTTGGCAATAGGTTTTTAAACACAACACTAAAAATATAATCCATGAAAGAAAAAATAGTGAGACTTTTGTTAAAATTTAAAACTTCTGCATTGTGAAAGCTATTGTTAAGAGTAAAAAGAAAAGCCACAGACAGGAAGAAAATATTTGCAAAATACATCTACCAAAGGACTTGTATCAACATATAAAAAGAATTCTCAAAAGTCAACAATAAGAAAACAACCAAATCAAAAAATGAACATCTCAACAGACACCTGACATATACATGCATAACTTTATACATCTAGAGGATATACAATAGCATACGAAAAGGTGCTCAACCTCATTTTTTGTTAGGGGAAGTGTAAATTAAGTTCCCTGTGAGATAACACGTATTACACTGGTTAGAGCCCAAAAATACAATACCAAATGCTGAGGATGAGAAGTAACAGGAACTCTTCTTCATTACTAGCGGGAATGTACAATAGTACAGCCACTTGGGAAGACAGTTAGGCAGTTTCTTACAGAGGTAAACATAGTCTTACTATATGTTCCAGACATCACATTCCTAGCTGATTTGAAAACTTAGATCCACACAAAAAACATACATGGATATTTATAGCACTTTTATTCCAGCAATTGGAAGCAACTAAGATATTCTCAATAGGTGACTATACAATCTGTGGTGCATCCATACAGTGGAATATATGTGATAAAATTCTATGATAAAAATAAATGAGCTATCATGCCACCAAAAATACATGGATTAATCTTAAATGCATATTAATAAGTGAAAGAAACGAGTGTGAAAAGGCCACATACTGTATGATTTAAACTGTTTTGAATACTTGACATTTTGGGAAAGTAAATTATAGAAATGATAAAATATCAGTGACTGCCAGGGATTCAGATAAGGGGTAGAGGGATGAGTAGGCAAAGCACAGGAGACTTTTAGGGCAGTGGAACTATTCTGTATGATATTGTAAGAGTGGATACATGACATTATGCACTTGTCAAAATCTGTAGAACTTGACAGCACAAAGAATGAATCTTAATTTATCCCATTTTTTTTAAAACATCGTTTAGGAGTTTGGTGACAAGAGAATATAATTATATTAAAATATATGAAACCACTTCACTGAAGGGTGTGGTGAGAACATGTGCTAACCTGAGTAACTTTGGTAATGGAGTTTGTAAAACTAAATGAAAAAGGAATTGCATATAAGCACTGTATCCCACAGGGTTACAGTTTTAACCAATATGATACCGCTTTACATGTATACTGGAACTGAACATTCAAGTAAATAGATGCGAAAGGGTAACAGCTGGGTTTCTCACTATTGGGTGGGAATTTACAGATAAGCAAGGGGAAGAGGCTAGAATGATCCATATACTAATAGGTTAGGATTGAAGAGAGTATAAGAACTCACTTTAATATAATTACTGACGGTCTCTCTCTCTCACACACACACACACACACACACACACACGTTAGTATACATACATACATATCTTTGCTCTGTCAACTGAGGACCTAAAATAAATGATGCCCCAATAACAATGAGCACACTTAGTACCTAGATCATGATTTTGAATACTGTTCTTTTATAAAAGAAACTAAGGCTCCTTAGAAAAATGACTGGTTCTAGGACTGGGGGCAGAATATATACAAGATACAAGATAAGCCTGGAGCATTGTGTAGTGCCAGAAAATAAGTGCTCAAAAAACAACAAGCAGTAAAACAAAACAAAACAAAAACAAAAAAACAGACACATTGATGAGGTATGTCAAAAGGATACAGGAGCCAACTGAAAAAGCTCCCAATGGCTAAAGCTGGAGCAATTCAAAGAAAAAAAAAAAGAAGTATTGAATTATAGCCCAAAGCATAAAATCCATGAGTCCATGCTGATAGAAATAAATGACTGAATGACTCAGTAGATGGGGGGAGAGGGAAAACAAAACTATCATGCAAAAGAATTCCCAATAATTTATGTAGATACTGTACCTAAGGAAGGGAAGAGCCTAACTCCACACTCCTTCAATATGGGCTATGCATAGCAACTTCCTTCCAAAAGGCACAGCATGGAAAGAAATAAAAAAGGGGTAAATTTACAGTGGAGAAACCTGACAAACTTTACTCAGCCAGGTGATCAAGATCAACATAAACAGTCATAAAGCTTGTGAAAGTATGTGCCCTTGATATGATGTAATGAAAATGACACTTCATCTCTGCGGTCTTCCTTTCCAGAACCTATAAACCCAGTTTAAACCATGAAGAAAACATCAGACAAATCAACAGAGGGGCATTCTATAAAACCAGTCCTCCTCAAAATTATTGAAGTCATCAGAGATAAAGAAAAGTCTGAGGAGATGCCACAGACAAGAGGAGCCTAAGAAGATATGACAACTAAATGTAATGTGGTCTCATGGATGAGATCCTGGCACAAAAAAAAAAAAAAAAAAAAACACCAAAAAACCATTAGACAAAAACGAAAGAAATCCAGGGCAGGTGGCTGAGCTGGTTAAACACCTGGCTCATGGTTTTGGCTCAGGTCATGATCCTGGGTTCCAGCCCCACGTGGGGCTCTGTGCTATCATCATGGAGCCTGGTTTGGATTCTG
Organism: Acinonyx jubatus; assembly: GCF_027475565.1. Lineage (NCBI taxonomy): Eukaryota > Metazoa > Chordata > Mammalia > Carnivora > Felidae > Acinonyx > Acinonyx jubatus. The sequence continues at coordinate 70,271,583 of NC_069387.1, forward strand.
TCTCTCTTCATCTCTCTGCCCCTTCCTCAATTCTGTCTCTCTCAAAAAAAAAAAAAAAACTACGGAAATCTGAGTAAAATACAAACGTTAGTTAATAATAACATACTAAAACTGGTTCATTAAATGTAACCAAAATATACAATACTAATGTAACATGTTAATAATAGGAAAAACTGTGGACAGGGGGGTATATGGGAACTCTGTACTTTGCTCATTTTTTCTGAAAATCTAAAACTCTGTATAGGGGCGCCTGGGTGGCAAGTCAGTTAAGCATCCAACTTTGGTTCAGGTCATGGTCTCATGGTTCATGGGTTTGAGCCTCACATGGGGCTCTGTGCTGATAGCTCAGAGCCTGGAGCCTGCTTTGGGTTCTGTGTCTCCCTCTCTCTCTGCCCCTCACCCACTTGTTCTCTCTCTGTCTCTCTCTCTCTCTCTCTCAAAAATAAACATTTAAAAAAATAAAAAAATAAAACTCCTCTATAAAATGAAGTCTATTGAGAAAAAAACACGACATATATATACATACATACACACATGTGCACGCTTGCTCACAAACACACACACACACACACACACACACACACACACAATGGAATATTATTCAGCAATAAAAAAACAAGGAAATCCTGCCTTTTGCAACAACATGGATAATACCCGAAGGCATTATGCTAAGTGAAGTAAGTCAGACAGAGAAAGGCAAATACTGTATGATCTCTCTTAGATGTGGAATCTTAAAACCTAAACTCATAGAAACAGAGAACATATTGGTGGTTCTCAGAGGCCTATTTAAGGGATGGGAGAAAAGAATGAAGGTGGTCAAAGGGTACAAACTTCCAGTTATAAGATGAGTAAGTCCTGAGGAGGAGCCAAGATGGCGGAACAGCATGGAAGTTTTTTGTGTGTCTCGTGGCCATGAAATACAGCCAGACCAACACTAAACCATCTTACACACCTAGAAAACTGACTGGAGGATTAACACAACAATCTGCACAACCTGAACCACAGAATTCAGCAGGTACAAGGCGCGGAGAGGTGAACTTGAGGAGTGAGAAGGAGCAGGAAGAGAGGACGGAGACTGGGGGCAGGGGGAGAATACGGGAAAAGCACCCCTTCCCAAAAGCAGCTGGAGAGGAAGTGGAAAATTGGAAACAGCCACAGGGACTAAACTAAAAAGGGAGGAGAAAGGAGAAAGGAGAAAGGAGAGGGTTTAAATTCCATTAAGACTTTAAACAGGAGGAGCGCAGAGTCTGCAACTCCGCCGCTCGATACCTTGAGGTGCTCTGGTGGGAAGGGCGGATCCCCAGGAACAGAGTGGGGTCCGGGAAGTTCTAAGGCCACACGGGGAAAAGCGGTTCCACTGCTGGAAGGACATTTGGTAGAGACTGTTGAAGCCACCTGGTCTCAGCAGACCCCAGAAAATAGCCACATTTGCTGGTGCTGGAATAAGGTCGTTAAGGGTGAAGCCAGGTGCCAGATGTGTGTTGATTTCCCATAATCCCTGAAATGCTGCTGCTACACTGTCTCGCGAACTTTTTCTGGGATGGGCTGGCACCTGGCTGCAGTGTCGGGCACTGGCAGCAGCAGGGTCCAGCAAGCGTTCCTGGGTGCAGCCAACATTCGGCCCTTGTTCATTCGGCCATTGTTCGGTAAGACCCTCCCACAGAGGGGCGGAACGGGTCAAAGCTGCAGTCCTTTGGAAGTAAGGGGCCGGGGGAAACAGCCGCATCTGAGACAAAACTTGGGAGAGAGGTACTGCCTAGGGCCTGGTCACGGAGAGTGGAAAAGCGGGGAGTGGACGAGAGCTGAAGACGGAGAACCGGTCGACTGCTGATCCGGGAGAACAGACTGGGGGGCTGGGTGGCGCCATTTTTCACCGCTCCCGCGCATGCGCGTAGGCACCTACCAGCACCGCAACAATCCACCCCAGTAGGCTAGCAGCACCATCTAGTGGAGAGCGGAGCTGTTACACCGAGCCCTGCCCAACTGGGCCAACTTTGCTCTTCAAGAACACAAACCTCACTGCCAGCTTAATCTATGGACTATAAAGAGCTACATAGACTGACTTCTAGAGGAAAACGAAGCAATTTCAGTCCTACTTCAATCTGTTAGCAGGTCCATCTAGTCAATTTTCTTTCTTTTTTTTTTTCTCTTTTATACTTCTTTTTCTTGAATACAGAAAAAGTAAAAATTCATTTTTATTTTCAATTTTTACTAAAAATACTTTTCTTTAATTTTTATTAGTATATTTTTTGCTTTTATGTAAATTTTTTCAAATTCTATTTTACTTCCATCATTTTATTTTAGTCTACTTCAGTGTATTCACCTTTTCAAATTTTCAAATGATTTCCTTTATTTTTTTCTATTTCTTTTTTTCTCTTTTTCATTTCTTTTCTTTCTCTTGAATGCAGGAGAGAAAAACTTCATTTTTACTTTCAATTTCTATTAAAGTATTTTTATTTTTTTACTATATTTTTTGCTTTTATGTAAATGTTTTCAAATTCTATTTTACTTCCATCATTTTATTTTAGTCTAATACAGTGTATTCACTTTTTCAAATTTTCAAACTATTTTTTTTCTTTTTCATTTCTTTTTCTTGAATACAGAAAAAGAAAAAGTCATTTTTATTTTTAATTTTTATTAAAAATATTTTTATTTAATTTTTTCTACTATATTCTTTACTTTTATGTATATATTTCAAATTCTATTTTACTCCCATAATCTCATTTTAGTCTACTTAAGTGTATTCATTTTTTCAAATTCTCAAATGATTTCCTTCCCCCCCCCTTTTTTTCTAATCTGTCAAACCACTTTCAACACCCAGACCAAAACACACCTAGAATCTAGCATCATTTCTTCGATCTGTGTGTGTGTGTTCTTAATTTTTTAATTTTAATATTTTTTAATTTTAATCTTTTAATTTCAATTTTTCTACCTCATTAATTCCTTTTCTCCCATCAAAATGACAAAACGAAGGCATTCATCCCAAAGGAAAGAGCACAAAGAAATGACAGCCAGGGATTTAACCAACACAGATACAAGCAAGATGTCTGAAACAGAATTTAGAATCACGATAATAAGAATACTAGCTGGAGTCGAAAATTAGAATCCCTTTCTGCAGAAATAAAAGAAGTAAAAACTAGTCAGGATGGTATTCAAAATGCTATAACTGAGCTGCAATCAGGAATGGATGCCGCAGCAGCAAGGATGGGTGAGGCAGAACAGAGAATTAGCAATATAGAGAACAAATTTATAGAGAATAATGAAGCAGAAAAAAAGAGGGAGATTAAGGCAAAAGAGCATGATTTAAGATATAGAGAAATTAGTGACTCATTAAAAAGGAACAACATCAGAATCACAGGGGTCCCAGAAGAGGAAGAGAGAGAAATAGGTGTGGAAGGATTATGTGAGCAAATCATAGCAGAAAACTTTCCCTGTCTGGGGAAAGACACAAACATCAAAATCCAGAAAGCACAGAGGACCCCCATTAGACTCAACAAAAACCAACCAGCAACAAGGCATATCATAGTCAAATTCACAAAATACTCAGGCAAGGAGAGAATCATGAAAGCAGCAAGGGAAAAAAAGTCCCTAACCTACAAGGGAAGACAGATCAGGTTTGCAACAAACCTATCCACAGAAACGTAGCAGGCCAGAAAGGAGTGGCAAGATATATTCAGTGTGCAGAGTCAGAAAAATATGCAGCCAATAATTCTTTATCCAGCAAGACTGGGGATGGGGATGGAGAACCATCTATCATGCTAATGGTCAAGAAAAGAAACCCAGAGTAGCCATACTTATATCAGACAATCTAGACTTTAAAATAAAGACTGTATCAAGAGATGCAGAAGGGCATTATATCATAATCTAGGGGTCTAGCCACGAACAAGACCTAACAATTGTAAACATTTATGTGCCAAATGTGGGACACCCAAATATATAAATCAATTAATCACAAACATAAAGAAATTCATCGACAGTAATACCATAATAGTAGGAGACTTCAACACCCCACTCACAGCAATGGACAGATCATCTAATCAAAACATCAACAGGGAAACAATGGCTTTGAATGACACACTGGACCAGATAGACTTAACAGATATACTCAGAACATTTCATCCTAAAGCAGCAGAATATACATTCTTCTCCAGTACACATGGAACATTCTCCAGAATAGACCATATACTAGGACACAAATCAGCCCTAAGTAAGTATAAATAGATCAAGATCATACCGTGCATATTTTCAGACCACAACACTATGAAACTTGAAATCAACCACAAGAAAACATTTGGAAACAAACAAATATTTGGAGACTAAAGAACATCCTACTAAAGAACGAATGGGCTAACCAAGAAGTTAAAGAGGAAATTAAAAAGTAGATGGAAGTCAATGAAAATAACACCACAACCCAAAACCTCTGGGACGCAGCAAAGGCAGTCATAAAAGGAAAGTATATAGCAATCCAGGCCTTCCTAAAGAAGGAAGAAAGATCTCAGATACACAACCTAACCTTACGCCTTAAAGGAGCTGGAAAAAGAACAGCAAATAAAACCCAAAACCAGCAGAATACAGGAAATAATAAAAATTAGAGCAGAAATTAATGCTACCAAAACCAAAAAACACTAGAAGATATCAATGAAACCAGAAGGTGGTTCTTTGAAAGAATTAACAAAACTGATAAACCACTAGCCAGTTAGATCAAAAAGAAAAAGGAAAGGACCCAAATAAATAAAATCCAGAATGAAAGAGGAGAGATCACAACCATTACAGCAGAAATAAAAACAATAAGAGAATATTATGAGCAATTGTATGCCAGTAATCTGGAAGAAATGGACAAATTCCTAGATACATATACACTACCAAAGCTGAAACAGGAGGAAATAGAAAATCTGAATAGACCCATAACCAGTAAGGAAATCGAATTAGTAATCAAAAATCTGCCAAAAAACAAGAGTCCAGGGACAGATGGCTTCCCAGGGGAACTCTACCAAACATTTAAGGAAGAGTTAACACCTATTCTCTTGAAGCTGTTCCAAAAAATAGAAACGGAAGGAAAACTTCCAAACTCTTTCTATGAAGCCAGCATTACCTTAATTCTAAAACCAGACAAAGACCCCCACTAAAAAGGAGAACTATAGACCAATTTCCCTGATGAACATGAATACAAAAATTCTCAACAAGATATTAACCAACAGGATCCAACAATACATTAAAAAAAACTATTCACCATGACCAAACAGGATTTATACCTGGGATGCAGGGCTGGTTCAACATCTGCAAAACAATTAACGTGATTCATCACATCAATAAAAGAAAGGACAAGAACCATATGACCCTCTCAATAGATACAGACAAAGCATTTGACAAAATACAGCATCCCTTCTTGATAAAAACCCTCAAGAAAGTAGGGACAGAAGGAGCATACTCGAGATCATAAAGCCATATATGAACAACCCAACACTAATATCATCCTCAATGGGGAAAAACTGAGAGCTTTCCCCCTAAGGTCAGGAACAAGACAGGGATGTCCACTCTCGCCAGTGTTATTCAACATAGTATTGGAAGTCTTAGCCTCTGTAATCAGACAACACAAAGAAATAAAAGGCATCCAAATCGACCAGGAGGAGGTCAAACTTTCACTCTTTACAGATGACATGATACTCTACATGGAAAACCCAAAAGATTCCACCAAAAAACTGCTATAACTAATTCATGAATTCAGCAAAGTTGCAGGATATAAAATCAATGCACAGAAATCAGCTGCATTCCTATATACCAACAATGAAGCAACAGAAAGAGAAATCAAGGAATTTATCCCATTTACAGTTGCACCAAAAAGCATAAAGTACCTAGGAATAAATCCAACCAAAGAGGTGAAAAATCTATATGCTGAAAACTATCAAAAGCTGATGAAAGAAATTGAAGAAGACACAAAAAAATGGAAAAAGATTCCATGCTCTTGGATAGGAAGAACAAATATTGTTAAAATGTTGATACTACCTAAAGCAATCTACATATTTAATGCAATTCCTATCAAAATAACACCAGCATTCTTCACAGAGCTAGAACAAATAATCCTAAAATTTGTATGGAACCAGAAAAGACCCTGAATAACCGAAGTGATCTTGAAAAAGAAAACGAAAGCAGGAGGCATCACAATCCAAGGCTTCAAGCTATACTACAAAGCTGTAATCATCAAGACAGTATGGTACTGGCACAAGAACAGACACTCAGATCAATGGAACAGAAGAGAGAACCCAGAAATGGACCCACAAACATATGGCCAACTAATCTTTGACAAGGCAGGAAAGAATATCCAAGGGAATAAAGACAGTCTCTTCAGCAAGTGGTGCTGGGAAAACTGGACAGTGACATGCAGAATAATGAACCTGGACCACTTTCTTACACCACACACAAAAATAAACTCCAATGGATGAAAGCCCTAAATGTAAGACAGGAAGCCATCAAAATCCTCCAGGAGAAAGCAGGCAGAAACCTCTTTGATCTTGGCTGCAGCAACTTCTTACTCAGCATGTCTCCAGAGGCAAGGGAAACTAAGCAAAAATGAACTACTGGTACCTCATCAAAATAAAAAGCTTCTGCACAGTGAAGGAAACAATCAGCAAAACTAAAAGGCAACAGACAGAATGGGAGAAGATATTTGCGAATGACATATCAGATAAAGGGTTAGTACCCAAAATCTATAAAGAACTTATCAAACTCAACACCCAAAAAACAAAGAATCCAGTGAAGAAATGGGCAAAAGACATGAATAGACACTTCTCCAAAGAAGACACCCAAATGGCTAACCCACAGATGAAAAAATGCTGAACATCACTCATCATCAGGGAAATACAAATCAAAACTACAATGAGATACCACCTTACACCTGTCAGAATGGCTAACATTAACAACTCAGGCAACAACAGATGTTGGCGAGGATGTGGAGAAAGAGGATCTCTTTTGCATTGTTGGTAGGAATGCAAGCTGGTGCAGCTACTCTGGAAAACAGTATGGAGTCTCCTCAAAAAACTAAACATAGAACTACCCTACGACCCAGCAATTGCACTACTAGGCATTTATCCAAGGGATACAGGTGTGCTGTTCGAAGGGACACATGTACCCCCATGTTTATAGCAGCACTATCAACAATAGCCAAAATATGGAAAGAGCCCAAATATCCATCGATGGATGAATGGATAAAATGGATGAAATGGATAAAGAAGATGTGGTATATATGTATGTATGTGTGTGTGTATATATATATGTGTATATGTATATATATATATGTATGTATATATATATGTACGTGTATATATATATATATATACGTATATACATATATACCACATCTTCTTAATCCATCTATATCTATATATATACACACATACATACAATGGAGTATTACTCGGCAATCAAAAAGAATGAAATCTTGCCATTTGCAACTACGTCGATGGAGCTGGAGGGTATTATGCTAAGTGAACTTAGTCAAAGAAAGACAAAAATCATATGACTTTACTTATATGAGGACTTAAGAGACAAAATAACATAAGGGAAGGGAAACAAAAATAATATAAAAACAGGGAGGGGGAGAAAACAGAAAAAAAAAAAAAAAACCAGATGAAGAAGTCCTGGGGATGTAATGCACAGCATGATGACAGTAGTTAACAATATTGTATTGTATATTTGAAACTTGATAAGAGAGTATATTTTAGAAGTTCTTACCACTGAAGAAAAACTGTAACTACGTAAGCAATGGATGTATTAACCTACCTTATTGTGTTAATCATTTCACAATATATACATATATTAAATCATTATATTGCACTACTTCAATTTATACTATGTTATATGTCAATTATATCTCAATAAAGCTGAAAAAGTTAAACAAAACATTTAAATAGAAATTAAAATTTCCAGCAGCTTAAAGGTAATAGAATCATGTTTCCATGGATATAGTTCACTTAGACCAAACATTTCTCCTGCTAGTCATTTAGCTCAGATAAAAAATAAACATTTAATTGATATAATATATTGCTCACTTTATTATAATTTGTAATCATATGTCATCTTTTATGTAAGAGCTGAAAGGGCTTTACACTTAAAAATACTTGCAATCCATAAGGATATAGTTAAATGTCATATTCCATTGATAAGTGAACTAATAATAAAAAATAAGTAAAAAGTAAACATCCTCAGCTCACTCCATGTGTGACACCTGTTAGATTTTGCTCGGATGACAGGTCATCATGGCGGCCGGCAAGCCTTTCAGAAATGGTAAACTGCCCTGACCATTTCCATTTCCTGACCCCTCTGGATATTAAGAAATAAAGATGGACCAAAACAGAACTACATAAAATTGTGTGATCCAAAAAATGTGGTTTGTATATCTTAAACAAATGCTTCATACAGAAAAATACACATTCCCATTACATACTGCGATATAATTATCCTGTTTATCAGATAATGGTGGAATTTCTAGTAATTCACAGTGTCTTACAGACAGGTGAACCACACTGTGAAGTCGTATGATGAATGCCTTCTCCATCACTTCTCACTTTTGCTCTCCTACTATATATAATAACAGACCCTAACACTTAACTGAACACTTACTATGTTCTACTTAGGGGCTATTAAGATCTTCCCAATAGCTGTGAGCTAGATATTATCATAATCTTCATTTTACCAGTAAGAAAATTAAGGCATAGAGAGATGGCACGATGTCCTCAAGGTGTCACAGCTAGCAAGGGTGGACCTGGGATCTGAACCTGGTGTTCTGGGTGTATAACCGCACATTCCACAGTCCTCTGCCTCTATCCAGGTGGGAAAAATCATCTGGGAAGAACAAGAAAGGGTCTAAAATTAAGGCTTTTTGTGCATGTGAGATGCCAATCCCTCCTACCAGAACAGTTCCTGGAGAGTAGTCCCATCTGGTGGAACCACCTTCAGGAGTGGACACCACAGTGACCCAGAAGCCTGTTGTCTATCTCCAGAGAAAACGCTGTTTGAATTTGCTCTCAGTGGCCACACGAATAATTTATGATTATGACCCAGTGCTACAGCTGGTGTGAACTGTTCCTTTCTAGTATGGCAGCCCCGGAAGACCTGTGAATTCCATTCAGGACCTCTTGTGGCAGAGAGAAGAGGACTCGCAGCCCTCCAGAGAGATGCAATCGGTAAGGACCATCTGGTGGCAGTTATGCAAACATTGCTCCTCCGGGGTGACTGTGCCAATGAGCCAGACATCTAATTCCCTTCGTGGCGAGACAATCAGGCATCGCCATTTCCTGAGAGTCCTGCCTCTGGTTACTGTCACAGTCTGCCCTCCCTTTCAACCAGCCATCTACAAATGCTGCTTCCCAATTACCCCACTGTTTAATTAAGAAGCTTCATTAAACTCTAAAACAGGATTGGGCTTTATACAGGAAGAAACAGTGTATTTCCGTAGCTTTTACTTAGGGGGAGTAACATGGTTTTCTATATTAAAAATAAGCAAATAAAAGAAAATCCCAGGACACCTGAGTGGCTCAGTCAGTTAAGTGTCCGACTCTTGATTTCAGCTCAGGTCATGATCTCATGGTTCATGGGATTGAGCCTCTTGTTGGGTTCTGCACGGACGGCAGGTGACTGCTTTGGATTCTCTCTCTCAGTCCCTCTCTCTCTTTCACTGCACTTCCCCCACTTGCACATGTGTGTGCACACAGGCCTATGTGTGCTCTCTCTGTTGCATGCTCTCTCTCTCTCAAAATAAATATATAAACATTACAAAAAAGAGAGAAAAAAAAAATCCCTGCAGTTGCACTAACCAGGTAAAACCACCCACCTGTCTCCATTGCTAACATGACTTTTACTTTCATTTTAGCCATGAAGGGAATAGGTGCCATTCCTATTAGCACCTATTGGCACCTATAGGTGCCAATAAATAATAATAAAGCAAGAATGTTGCTTCTTCTTAGTTATATGATGTTGAACAAATGACTTAACTGATTTTACCTTGCTTCCTCATCTACAGAAATGGATACATACGTCACAAAATTATTGTGAAGATTAATAAGTTGATGCAAGCATTTGGTGTGGCCATTCTAATAATTACCCATGTGGAACAGAAATCAAGCAGTCTGGCCAAAACAGATTATTCAAATGAATTTCTAACTATATGTGTATTGCTCAGGCCAGCTCATTTTATCCCTCTTTTTCATCTATGTCCTTTATATTGATGATGCCTAATTCCACATTTCCAAAACGTCTCTTCTGAACTCTAGATTTGAAAATGTAAATAACCGCTAAATACATACACGTGGACCCCCAAAACATCTTATATTTAGTATACCTAAAACTTTCCCATAGACCTTCCCATTAATAATATAACTTAAAGATATTTCTTTATAAACAGTGTGAAGTGTGTTTAAGTTTTAAACAGTGGTACAAACTAATTCTAATCTACTTCCTAGGGGGTTTAGTTAGTATTTGAAGTACCTCATCAGAAATTAAGCTCCAAGGATGGTTACTAAACATTTGAATTATCATTATCAAAATCTAAGACCCTAGAGTATGTAATTAGCCTAAGGGAGATTAGAACCTTCAAAAAAATTTTTTTTAATTACTAAAGAAATTAATGTGTTCAAGAAACATGACTGGCTAGAAATGTTCTATAGTCTCACTACCCTTGCACAAACACAAAATAAGAACCCAACAATGGTGTGAGGCTAACATGCCAATGGTTCTGCAGCTCCCCCAGTCCACACACCACCTTAATAGTCTAGAAGGTTGGCTGCCCTTCTCTCAGAAAGTCCCCAAATCATTTCCCCTGAACCTTTTCTACAAGGTGCTGGTTAGGCGCCTGGTGCAGAGTGTGGCATTGTTTTTGTGCCTTCTTGCTAATCATGTTTGTGCTTTGGGCCTGAACAGAATTTGGCCTAAGACTTGCTTTCAGGGTAACATGCCATCTGGTAGCAATGTTGTGGGGAAGAGAATGCACAGACCACACCCACCTCTGCCCCATCAGAGGCCACCATATTTATCAAATAATCTGGCTTCTTCTGATCTTTCAAATTGGCTTTAGAGCAGTTTGCGTCAATTTCCTATTTGATGGCTGGCCCTATAGTTCACCCAGATGCTCAAGTCATAAATGTAGGAGTTATCCTAGACGGTTGACCCCATTCATCCAATCAGTCCGCATATTTACAGTCTCTCCAGCATATTTCTTCAGCTACATCCTGTTAAGTGTAACCTAGTTCAGACCCTCACTCTTATTCTTGGAACTCTAGAAGCACTTTCCAACTTCCTGCCCCCTCATCTCACCATACCTTTTAACACATCCACATTGAGGTCACACTAGTGCATTCACACATGTAACCTTATTCCAGTGCCTAAGAGCTTTCAAAGGCTTACATGTCAACATGGTGAATGAAGTCTCAACATTTTGCTTAAGTCCATCATTTTATCTTCTACCTTGGATAGTATCTGTCCTGATCAGATCTTGCTCTTACCTTCTAGACTTGGAGAACCTCATGGTAATTTGCTCTCATTCGTCTCTGTATCATCAACACCCAGAAAATAGAGGACGCTAAGTGCACATTTGCTAGAAGAAGGAGAATCACAGTAGTTGCTTGAACAATTATTTAAAATGGAATTGAATATAATAGCTGATGCTTTCTGAGTAATTATTATGTGGCAGACACTATTCACAAGCACTTTACATAAATTAATTCATTCAATTCTCGCAAAAACAATATAAGGTTACTATAATTATTCCATTTTCACAGATGTGAACACAAAAGGACAGAGAGGTTAAATAAATAGCCTAACACTACACAGCTTGTAATTCACAGGACCAGGACTCAAACTGTGGCAGTCAGACCCCAGAGACAATATATCTAACCATTAACAGTCCTCAGTCTCTTGCATTCTTTGAGATGGATGGAATTAGTGGTTAACTGAATTTTGAATCAGATACTTTAAAATCCAGGTAATTGTGCCTGGCTCATAGAGCCATGGTAAGGACTAAATGAGACAATCCTATGAAGGTTTTTGCTCTGTGCTTTGCAGGTTGTGCTATTATTTCCTACTTCTCTCCCCATTCCCCCTTGCTTACTCTGCGCCAGTCACTGACCCCCTTGCTTTTCCTCAAACACATCTGGCTTGTACTTGAGTGTCTTAGGACATTTGCATACACTGTTCCCTCTGGAATGTTCTTCTGCCAGATGCCCACATGGTCAGCTCTCTCTTTACCTTCAAATTTTGGTCAGATGTCACCTTCCTAGTAAGTCCAAACCTGAGTATTTTATTTTAAATGGCAACACTGCTCTCATTTTGTACAGTCCTGATTCATTTTTCTCTGCTCTATTTTGCCCATCTTTCCATATCACCTATCATTTCCAGCACACTATACAGTTTACTTATTTACTGTGTATTTTTTTATTGCCTGTCTTCCCTAGCTGGACTATAAATTCCCTGAGGGCAGGGATTTTTATCTGGTTTATTTAGAGATTTAGCCAAACTGCCTAGAACAGTGACTAGCTTGGAGAGGCACTCAATAAATATTTGTTGAATAAATGAAATTTCCTTTCCTTCCATTCTTTTCATCTATTTTAGCCCCGTCTCATCCTCCGAAATCAGTTTATGCTTCTTTTTCTCAAGGAAACCTTCTCTGGCAACCTCATTCTGCCCCTAATCCAAGACTGTGGTCCTCTTGTACATCTTTTCACTAGTACTAAGTACAATTTATCAGCCTTTATGTTTGTGAGTTTGATTAATGTGTGTTTCTCCAGCAGATGATAATGTATGTGAAGGTGGGAACAGCTTTGCTTACTACCTGATTCCCAGGCCAAGCACAGTGGCTGGCACATGACAGACCTTGAATATGAATTGACAGTGAATAACTAGACACAGGAATAAACACCCCCTTCATTTTAGTCTGCAATACATGGGTAAGTGCTACATGAACTCATATAGATATGTTATAGTCATAGTCCACTTTAATAAACTTAGCAAGTTTGCTTACTTATAATGGTTAATTTTATGTGTCAACTCAACTGAGCCACTGGGTGCCCAGATATTTGGTCAAACAGTGCTCTGGGTATCTCTGGGAGAGTATCTTTTGCATGAGATTAACATTTAAATAGCTAAACTGAGTAAAGCAACACCCCCCCCCCCTGCAATGCTGGGGGTCCTCAATCAGTTGAAGGCCCAAATAGAATAAATATATGACAAACTCACAAGTAAGAGAGACTTCCTCTTGCCTGACTGCCTTTGAGCTGGGACTTTATTTCCTGCTTGGATTTGAACTGGAACATCAGCTCTTCCTGGTTCTCAAGTCCTGCTGGCCTTAGGACTGAAACTATAGCATTAGCTCTTCTGGTTCTTTCTCAAGCCTTTGGACCCAGACTAGAACTACACTTTCAGTTCTACTGAGTCTCCAGGTTGTCAACTGTGGATATTTGGACTTGGCAGCCTCCATAATACTGTGAGCCAACTTCTTATGCTAAATGTCTTTATTGGTTCTGTTTCTCTGGGAAACCCTGACTAATACAACTATTTTATTTGGCTTGATACTCACCATAACCTTGGGAATACAAGTAGGACAGATGGCTTTATGTGAAATCACACACTTTCAATGTGGCCAAGCCAGAAATACAACCCACATCTTCTGACTCTACAAAGTCATATTTCAGTATGTTTTTGCTTTCAGGGTAACATGCCACCGGCTAGCAAGATTCTTGGATGACCATTATAAAGGCCTTGTCCTTTTCAAATGTGTTTCTGCCTCAGTATTTTCTTGGGATCAGACTCCAGAGACCTCCCTAACCAAGTCTATCAATTAAAACTATGTACGTATATATGTATGTATAACTTTAATTTTGTGATACATAAAAATGTAAAATATTATTTCAATAGTCACTGAAGGAATGAGTGAGAAAAAGTGGTAATATATATGTGACTGTATAGGTCAAATTTAACACTGAAAACGTTGAATGTATAGCAGATTTTAAAACCAAATTTGTTAATCTCTCAATTACCTGTAAGACCACAAAAAAAGTCACCTCCTATATGAAGCCTTATGTGATGGTTAATTTTATGTGTCAACTTGACTGGGTTTTGAAATGCCCAATTAGCTGGTGAAACATTATTTCTGGGAATATCTGTGAGTGCTTCTAGAAGAGATTAGCATGTGAATTGGTAGACAAAGTAAAGATCACCTTCAAACATGGTGGTAGGCATTATCCAATCCAATCTATTAAGGGTCTGAATAGACCAAAAAGGCAAGGAAAGGGTGAATTTGTTCTATCTGAGCTTGGACACTCATTTCCTTCTGCCCCCAGACAATGGCACTTGGGCCTTTAGACTTGGCAGGACTTATACCACCAGCTTTCCTGGGTTTCCAGCTTGCAGACAGCAATCATGAGACTTTTTTACCTCCATAATCACACAAGTCAATACCTATAATAAACAAACAAACTAACAAATAAATCCTATTTGTTCTGTTTCTCTGGAGAACCTTGCCTTATATACTTTATCAATGTGCTCCTCCCAAAAAGCCATTTCTTTTGCCTCTGTGGAAAAATACAATTCCCTTATATGAATTATATACTATTGTCATGACTTCTTCACATGGCGTTCTCTCCCCTAGACTGAGGGTTTTGTTCTGTTTTTTTAATGTAGGGACAACTGCAAGTCCTGACACAATACCTACCAAGTTCTAGTTACTCTTTAGTCTCATGTGCATTCACCAAAAGCCATGCCTCTCCACCCACCACCAAAGCACTTTGCCTTCCTTTTCAAGGAGCATTCAGGGGAAAATTTAAAAAGAAGATATTCATCAGCCCAAACATTTTCTGACATCAAACTGACACCACTTTAACCAAAAATAACTAGACATCTGTCACTTTTTCTTGTTTCCTTGATGATGTTGAGGTGAAAGAGACACAGTTCCTTAGACCTTGCTCTGGATAGCTAACAGGAGGAAACTGCTTACCAATTCACAACCACCCAAGCTTATGTTAAAAACTTCCACTAGTGGCATTCAGGAAGAGAAAGTTTCTGATGAATTTCTGCTGCCCAATTCATGCACAGAGAAATAAAGAACAACAGCCAGTGTAATTAGCAAGCAGATCTTCCAGCAAAAGGATTTACACCTGGACATAAACATGTTCATTGAGGTTGGAATGAGGATTTGCTAAGGCAAACACTTTCTGAAAAATTGTAAAGCTAATGATCTTGCACTGACAGCATAACCTTGAGCTTATTGCCAAATAGAGTGTCAAGTGTAAACACTTAATGGAAGAAAACAGGCAATGATAATAGTCCTTCTTGTGACCCCAGATCAGTGACTCCTTGAGTGGTTTTGAGGTCAGTAGAAACACTTTTCTACATGCTGCTAATTTTTTATTCAGTTTTATGTATTTTATGATCTGACTTGATACGGATGAGAACCACTCCATCAGTCAGTGCAAGATGCAATAATTGCTTCTCTTTCTCCAGTTTCTCATCCCCAGAAGTGGAAATAATCAGCCCTGAACTGCAGTAGGGGCCAGTTATTATTGTGAAATATTGATGAGGGCCATTGATAAAATCATTAAGGCTCATTCTATGGATTAGGGACACTTAAGGAATTTATCACATATGAGGATAGGGAACTGAAGCCATGTGAAGGTAGATGAACACATAATATATTACCCATCATCTGAGGTTCCAGGAAACCAAACTTCTCTGTTAACTGGAGGAATGCCACTGTGAAAGAAACACAGGATACAGAAAGAATTTGGGAATGATTTCTGTTCTCCAACCTCAAATAAACAAATCACTCTGAACTTCCATTTGTCTTATCTCAAAAAAAGGTGGATAGTAATTTAGGGATTATAGGACTGTTATGAGGATAAAATGAATATATGTGAAACAAATTTGTATGGTGCCTGGAACAAAGAGGTCGATAAATGTTATGGGGTAAACATGAAATAAGAAGCATTCAGCCATGTTTTAAATTTAATAATATCCCTATCATATGTTTCTTTCTTTCCTCTTTGCTTCCTCAACATACAATCCCTTCTTCACAGCAGAGGAACTCCCCATTTGCATATATATGATGAAGTGCCCATATTAATTATTACAGAAGCCAAAATGGGGAAATAAACTCTACTTACTTCCAGAAAAGGAGTAACAAACATATCATTATATTATATATCTCATTTATCATATTTATTGTTATTGTCTGCATTGTCTCCAATACCATAAACTTCATAATGGAAAGCATTTTTATACTTTTTGTTCACTGGTATATCCTCAGTATCTAGAACACTACACTACCTGCAAAGAGATGATCAATAAACATATGTGAAATGAATTTGATACTTCTATCCAAAATACTGAGTCATGAACAATAATGCAAAAATTAAGGAAGACTTAAAATTCACTCTAGCTGGTAGAAAACAGCTATTGAGATATTGAGTAGAGGCACTCACCAAAGAAGATGTTGGCAGAGCGCTAGCAGAGGAAGCATCATGCCAGAATCTTCCAGCCTTTCCGCCTCCAGAGTCCTCTTGGTTTCTGCCTGTTTTCTAAGACTATTTTTGCAGATTCCCCCAAATCTTGTGAGCTACTCAATACCTTTCCTATAAATCCATTTATTGCTTAAAACAGGTTGGGTTTCTATTGCTTGCAACTGTGTGGTTAATACTGAACTTGCTTCTTTGGTGCCTTGAGAACAAAAGCTGCAAAGATCAAATTAAGTGGCAACATTATGACAGATTCAATCCCAATCTGATGGTGTCACATATGGCTTGAACTAGCCACCTGTGTTCTTAATCAGCAACTAAATGGGATGACAATTAGCTGCATTAGATACATGCTCCTCCAGCTCTAATAATCATGAATTCAACAATTGCATAGACATCACTATTGAATGCCTGTGAACAATCCCTAGAATCAGAGATAATTCTTCACTTTAAAAAGGTGACATTAGAGAAGACAAACATTTTCTCAGACCAAAAAAGTATTAAGGAAAATATTATTTAAACATCTACTTTTTAAAGTATAACTTTAAGAAAATGAAAAAGGAGACAATATTTACAATTTCTAACAAATGGCTTTTATCCAGAATACATAAACATACATAAAAATAACTGTATATAAAGAATATATGAAAGGCTCTTACAATTCAGTGACAAAGAAACAAGTTTTTTTTAATGAGCAAAAGACTTGAATAGCACTTTACAAAAGAAAATATAAGAATAGCAATAAACACATAAAAACATACTCACCATTAGTCATCAGGGAAATGTAAAATAAACGCTCATATGTTGCTGGTGAGAGTACAAATTATACAACCACTTTCAAAAACATGTCAATTTTTATAAATATAAACAATACTTACTATAAAATCCACCTCTTCTACTCTTAGGGATTTATGCAAAATAAATAAATAAATAAATAAATAAATAAATAAATAAATAAATAAATAAATAAATGTGTATGTCTGCAAAATAATACACATAAATGTTCACTGCAGCCATATTCAAAGTAGCCCAAACTGAGAACAACCAAATGGTCTATCAACAGGATAATGGAAAAACAATTGCAGTATATTTATTTGATGAAATACTACTCAGCAATAAAAAAAAAAAAAGAAACTACAGATACACAAAACATGGATGAATTTGAAACATTATGCTGAATGAAGTAAATCAAACTCCAGAATTTGTACTATAAAATTTTTTTCTAGCCTAGAATTGACAAAATAAGCCCTACTGATGGAAGCCAGATTATTCATTGCCTGATGCAGGAATTGGTGGGGCGAGGGAGACTGACTGCAAAGGGCATGGCAGAAATCTTTGTGATGATAGAAATAGTCTAGATCTTGATTGAATTAATGGTGAGATGGGTATACATTCGTCAAACTCCTCAAACTTTAAGCTTACAGTGCATGTATTTTATTAAAGGTAAGTTATACCTCAATAAGTTTGAAAAAACAGATGACTGATAATACACAAAACATGAGGCATGTGGTAGATGCGACCATAACAGTGATAGAAAGTTCAGTAGGGCACCTGGGTGGCTCAGCTGGTTAAGCATTGACTTGGTTTCAGCTCAGGTCTTGATCTTGGGGTCATGAATTCAAGCCCCACAATGGGCTATGTGCTGGGTGTGAAGCCTACTTAAGAAATACACAAAGAAAGAAAGAAAGAAAGAAAGAAAGAAAGAAAGAAAGAAAGAAAGAAAGAAAGAAAAGAAAAATTATATTCCCCTGGAGAAGTGAAAAAGAAAGCCTCATGGAAGACATAGGGTTTGAGTGGAGGTTTTAGGTCTGGATGGCATTTCAATAGAAGAGGATAGAGGAAGGAGCACAGAGCGTATAGTTGGTAGTGAAGAATCAGATATGGCTGCAGTGCATGTTGTATTCATTCATTAATTCAGCATTTTTTAACTATTTTATTGATGGCCTGCTAGAACCAGACACTACCTTAGTAGACAAAATAAAGTCTCTACTTTTACTTTCATCAATCTTACATTCTAATATGGAGAGACATATGAAAAACGAATGTGTTTATAATATGTCAGCTGTGCAAGATAAAGCTGAGTAAACTGGAGAGGGAGTTCAGGGATGGTGGATGGAGTAGCTTTGTCAGGTAAGATAATCAGCAAAGGTCTCTCTGAAAGAGTGACATTTGAGCAGAATCATGAATAAAGAGGATGTAGGTATCTGGATAAATCATATTTCAGACAGAAGAAACAAAAAAAAGTTAGAGAGGGAGGGAGGCAAATCATAAGAGACTCTTAAAAACTGAGAATAAACTGAGGGTTGATGGGGGGTAGGAGGGAGGGGAAAGTGGGTGGGGCATTGAGGAGGGCACCTGTTGGGATGAGCACTGGGTGTTGTATGGAAACCAATTTGACAATAAATTTCATATTAAAAAAATATTCACATACAAATACTGAATATTTAAAAAAATAAATGCAAACGAGGAGGAGGAGGAGGAGAAACAGTTAATGCAAAGGCCTTAAAGATGGAGCCTGACTGGTTGTTGGTTCACCAGCCTCTCAAGAGCTTCCCTGGTGTAATCTGAAACCAGCCCTCTGACATGGAGGACAGGGAGAGCCTAAGAAAGAGGCCACTCCAGGTTGGTAGGTGGAAGTTTCAACAAGCAAAGGAAACTCACATCCAAACCTTGTCCTAGGTGGCAACAAGGCAAATAAATCCCTTCACCCTCCTGCTGTACCTTAAAAGTTTATAAAGAGGCCTTAACTGGGTTCAGTCATGTATACCATGCATGTGTTTTCAATACCATATCACTAGCTCAAGGCTATACACTTGAAGCAGCCTCTGGGAGCAGGAAAGGAAAGCAGAACCCACATTCCAAGTACGGGGGGGAAGGGGGCATGGGTCCAGCTCACGGGCCAGTTTGCTATCACCTCTTTTCAATGACCTCCCCCAACACTGGTATATTTGAGAGCCAGCAATGAGCAGGGAAGGGTGTAGTGGCTCCAGGGCAGAAACAAGGAGAGTATGGCAAGAAATCTGGGAAATAATAGGGACTGTAGAGGGTGGCAGAATTCATAGGGCTTCTCATTAGTGTACAATATGAACCATCCGGGGGTCTCATTAAACTTTAAATCTTGATTCAATAGGTCTGGGGATAGGGCCTGAGAGTTTGCATTTCTAACAAACTCAAAGGTGATGCAATACTTGCTGGTCCACAGACCACTTTTTAGGTAGAAAGAGTGTACGACATCAGAGGATACTTTGAGAAGTAGCATCATCTGCTGGCTGTGTCTAGGAGATCAAAGGCAGAGCCATGAAAAACAGAAGGCTATTGAAATAAATTCAAGAGATCATGATGATTTGGTCTAGGATGGCTACGCAGGAGGTTACCAGAATGGTTGATTTTTTTTTACATATTTAAAAAAATAAGCTGAAAGGACTTTACTAACAAACTAAATTTGTCATGTGAAAGTAAGAGAGAGGTCAAGGAAGACTCCTAGCATATGAAATATTGTATGAATCTATAGTTTAAGGGAAGAGGGCCAAGTTTGAGATATAAATTTAGAGGCATCAAGGGTAGAGATGACATTTCATGTCATAAGAGGAGGTGAGGTGACCATGTGTAGATAGAAGATGTCCTAGCACTAAGCAGGATGTACTCTGAAATTTAGAAGTCAGGAGATAAGGTAGAATAAATAAAGAAGACAGTGTATATGACCAGCAAAGAATGAGAGTTAAGAGTGGCATCCCAGAAGCCAAATCATGACAGTTTTTCTGGGAAAAAGGTGTTCAATTTATGGTATCTACCAAGTGGTTGAATAAAATGGAGGCTGAGAATGGTCCCTGGATTTACCAAGGTAAGGGGCACAGGTGACCTTGACGAGAACTTTTTTTTTTTCCCTGGAATGGTGACTAGGAAAGCATGATTAAAATGAGTTTTAAAAATGGATGAGAGAGGAGGAAGTGGAAACACTGAGTTTCTACAGCTCTTTAGTGGAGCTCTGGTATAAGGGAGAACAGAAAATTAAGATGTGGCTCAAATGGAAAATGTTGGCTCGAATGTGGCTTGAATGTTGACAGGCATGATTTATTGGAGAGAACACTAATGCATAATTGCTGAGTTAGGTCCTTGAAGAGGTGAGAGAGTGGAGTATTCAGAACACAAGTGGAGAGTGGCCTCAGAGCCACCGTAACAACAGGACAGCAGAGTATATGGGCTTAGATCCACTTGAAGTAGGTAGATAGGGTGTGAACTTGTGGGTGTTCTCATTGGTTTAATTTTTTTTCAATAAAAGAAAAAGCAAGGCCATCAGGTTAAGAGGGGAGAAAAGATGATAGAGGTCTAGAGAGGGAGGATAGGTTGTGGCATGGTCATCTTGGAGGATGGGAGGAAGGCTTTACTAGGGAAACTTACCAGATGGGCAGGCAACACAGTTCTGAATTTAAATGGAGAAAAGTCAACATGGTTTTGTCTTTTTTCCAGCCATGAACATAAACTCTACGAGTGTAGACTTGAAAGTAGGCAGAGAGCTGGAATTAAACAGGTCCTGCCAGACAGATATGATGCAAGGAGAGAAAGGCACAGAGGACAAAAAAGTATATGAAAAGAAAAATTAAAGTGTTGTGATATGGAATCTAATCATGTAAGAAGGAAAGAGGAAACATAAAATATTGAGAGATCATCTAAAAGGGATTATTTGATTGCACGTCTCTGTGAAAACAGTCACAGAAGTTTTGAAATTTAGACAATACAGCAAGCTGATTAAGAAGAGACTGTAGTAAGAGAGGAGAAGGTTGAAACTCCTATTTTGCAGGTTGTGCAGTTATCACACTAGCGTGTCCTAGGATTTTCTATGAGAGGGAGTGTGGCTTAAATTCTGATGAAGATACAGTTACTGCACAAGAAGAGATTAAGGAACTGAGAGGCCAAATATTGGAGGGATCATTTATATGAACCCTGAAGTCACCAAGACTTAGGACTGGAAAAAATTCTTCCCAGTTTGACTGAGAATGTCCCAGATTTAGCAGTGAAAGTCTTGTGTCCTGGCAAACTTCTCAGCCCCATATAGGGAAGGTTTTCCTGGGACTGTCCTTCATGCTTAGGCAAACTAGGACAAGTAATCTTCATATGTATGGCATAGGTATCATTGGAGATAACATAGGAAGCCAAATGTTAAAATCTTAAAGAAACAAGGAAGAATGGGGTATAGAGGATTCCCAAAAGGAATGCTGCTGTGTGTCATCCAGGGTTGTACAGATGCAGGGAAGAAGGAGAGCTGGTTTAGAAACAGCAGTAAAAAGCAAGGACACTTAACCTTTCTCTCATCTGAGAGCACTTCATGGGAAGTAGAGAGAGACTTAATGGGAAACCTAAGTTCAATCAGAGGATGAAGGTCAAGAGAACATTCAGAGAACAGGATGAACATACAGGGGGTTGGTAATTGGACGAGGATTGACCATGAGCCTGAAGCAGTAATACAAGATAGGACTAGAAATGTGGATAAAGACAATCATGGAAAACAAAAAATAAAGAAGGGTTTTAAAGAACTGTAAATAAATAAAATTCAAAATCAATCCCCTAAAAAAGTGAAAAAAATTAAAGGATCATTATTATGGAGGATTTTGGAAAATAATTGAGGTACCATCTAAAAATAACCACAGAGACAAAAGATCATTTCAACGTTGAGTTCATTCTTAAAGAAAATGATACTTTAAAAAAAAATTTTTGCAATCTTTAGGGGCAAAATAAATGGAAGGCTTTCTAATTTCCATTACTATTAAATCTGCTAAGGGGCACCTGGGTAGCTCAGTAGGTTAAGCATCCGACTCTTGGTTTCAGCTCAAGTCATGATCTTGTGGTTTCATGAGTTTGAGCCCCATGTTGGCTCTGTCCTGGAAGCATGGAGCCTGCTTGGGATTCTCTCTCTCTCCCTCACTCTCTGCCCCTCCCCCACTTGCACTCTACCATTCTCTCTCAAAATAAATAAACTTAAAAAAATATGACAAATATAGTCCAAAAAGTTTAAACTAATATTGTGGCTACAGACATATATAGAAATTGACCAATTAATTTTCTTTACTTCTTCAAGGGGTCACATCTGCATGTTTGGGAGGTAGTACTACAAAATTCATTTATTTTCATGAAATGGATGGTTAAATAACATGAAATGCTGCATGTGTATTTCAGGTGCATCACATTACACTTTAATACATATTTGCAGGATATGTGTAGTTTCAAGTCATTAAGATTGTGATAATTTGTTACAGCAGTAATAGGAACCTAATACATACTCTAGATATGCATTATTCCACTCCAGACAGTTGCACATGAAAGGAGACTATCCTACTATTGATAGCATTGTATGGGAGTAGGCTGATATATTTTATTTAAAATAATAAATATATTTTATAAATAAATATAAAATATATTTTATTTAAAATAACACAGGAATAATCACCTGTGTTAAATGATACACCTAGGTGTATCATCATAAGAACAATCAAGCAGTTGTCTTCTTTTGTTTTATTTTTGAGTCTATGAATCTCTACAGGACAAACTTGAGAATCTCTATTTTCTCTCTCTAAAATGGGAACAAGATTCCTGAGAGAAGGTAAATTATATACATAAAATGCAAAAATAAAAGTAGATGCAATGTAAAAAATATATGTAATTGATAGACGAATATATTTCTATACCTTCCTCTTCTTCACAGATTAACATTTAAGAAACAACACGTAATGATCTAGTTTGAGCCAGGCAAACTTATGAAGTTTTATATGTATTAACTTATTTTATTTCCATAAAAAGACCCAAGAGCAGATATTATTCTTTAGAGATAAAAACGTTGCTCAGAGAGAGCAATAAGCTTTTACAAAATCCCCCAAAGTTGTAAAACCAGAATTCAAACTCGTATCTTTTGATTCTAGGTCTAGTGTGGTTTCCACCGTTCCACAGAATTTCCCTTACAGTGTAACATTATGTCCTCAGGCTTTATAGAATATCGATTCAAGAACTGTCCTTCTAACAGCATTTATGTACCATTTGCAAGTCATATTATCTTTTAATGATTCATGCAATAAATTCATTCTTTTTTTTTTTTAAGTTTATTTATTTATTCTCAGAGAGAGAAAGAGAGCAAGCAGGGGAGGGGAAGAAACAGAGACAGAATCCCAAGCAGGCTCTGTAGCATCAGCGAAGAGCCCAATGCAGGGCTGAATCTCATGAGCTGTGAGATCATGACCTGAACTGAGATTAAGAGTTGGATATTAAGTATCTAAGCCACCTAGGCACCCCAGCAATAAATTCAGTCTTGAATTTAATTTATGAAAAAAGTTTCCTTATGGACAAATTTAAATATTTTATTCTGTCAGAGAGTCAACGCTTCATAACTCTCACATCTTCTCTTTTCTTTACTGCCAGAGAATTTAATTCACCAAATTTAAGAACTAGTCATGGGAACACCTGGGTGGTTCAGTCAGTTAAACATCCAGGCTTCAGCTCAGGTCATGATCTCATGGTTTGTGAGTTCAAGCCCCATGTCAGGCTCTGTGCTGACAGCTCAGAGCCTGATGCCTGCTTCAGATTCTGTATCTCCCTCTCTCTCTGCCCCTCCCCCACTCACACTCTGTCTCTGTCTCTCTTAAAAATAAATAAACATTAAAAGAAAAAAAAACTTTAAGAACTAATCATGGTTGACATGATACTATACATGGAAAACCCGACAGACTCCACCAAAAGTCTGCTAGAACTGATACATGAATTCAGCAAAGTCGCAGGATACAAAATCAATGTACAGAAATCAGTTGCATTTCTCTACACTAACAATGAAGCAACAGAAAGACAAATAAAGAAACTGATCCCATTCACAATTGCACCAAGAAGCATAAAATACCTAGGAATAAACCTAACCAAAGATGTAAAAGATCTGTATGCTGAAAACTACAGAAAGCTTATGAAGGAAATTGAAGAAGATACAAAGAAACGGAAAAACATTCTGTGATCATGGATTAGAAGAATACTGTTAAAATGTTAATACTACCCAAAGCAATCTACACATTCAATGCAATCCCAGCATTCTTCTCAAAGCTAGAACAAGCAATCCTAAAATTTGTATGGAACCACAAAAGACTCCAAATAGCCAAAGTAATATAGAAGAAGAAGACCAAAGCAGGAGGCATCACAACCCCAGACTTTAGCCTCTACTACAAAGCTGTAATCATCAAGACAGCATGGTATTGGCACAAAAACAGACACATAGACCAATGGAATAGAACAGAGACTCCAGAATTGGACCCACAAATGTATGGCCAACTAATCTTTGACAAAGCAGGAAAGAACATCCGATGGAAAAAAGTCTCTTTAACAAATGGTGCTGGAAGAACTGGACAGCAACATACAGAAGAATGAAACTAGACCACTTTCTTACACCATTCACAAAAATAAACTCAAAATGGATGAAGGACCTGAATGTGAGACAGGAAACCATCAAAACCCTAGTGGAGAAAGCAGGAAAAAAACTTCTCTGACCTCAGCTGCAGCAATTTCTTACTTGACACATCTCCAAAGGCAAGGGAATTAGAAGCAAAAATGAACTATTGGGACCTCGGGAAGATAAAAAGCTTCTTCACTGCAAAGGAAACAATCAACAAAACTAAAAGGCAACCAATGGAATGGGAAAAGATATTTGCAAATGACATATCGGATAGAGGGCTAGTATCCAAAATCCATAAAGAACTCACCGAACTCCACACCCAAAAAACAAATAATCCAGTGAAGAAATGGGCAGAAGACATGAATAGACACTTCTCTAAAGAAGACATCCAGATGGCCAACAGGCACATGAAAAGATGCTCAATGTCACTCCTCATCAGGGAAATACAAATCAAAACCACACTGAGATATCACCTCACGCCAGTCAGAGTGGCTAAAATGAACAAATCGGGAGACTATAGATGCTGGCGAGGATGTGGAGAAACAGGAACCCTCTTGCGCTGTTGGTGGGAATGCAAACTGGTACAGCTGCTCTGGAAAACAGTGTGGAGCTTCCTCAAAAAATTAAAAATAGATCTACCCTAGCAGCAATAGCACTGCTAGGAATTTACCCAAGGGATACAGGAGTGCTGATGCATAGGGGCACTTGTACCCCAATGTTTATAGCAGCACTTTCAACAATAGCCAAACTATGGAAAGAGCCTAAATGTCCATCAACTGACAAATGGATAAAGAAGATGTGGTTTATATATACGATGGAATACTACTTGGCAATGAGAAAGAATGAAATCTGGCCACTTGTAGCAACATGGATGGAACTAGAAAGTGTTACGCTAAGTGAAATAAGTCAGGCAGAGAAAGACAGATACCATATGCTTTCACTCATATGTGGATCCTGAGAAACTCAATGGAGGACCAGAGGGGGAGGGGAAGGGAGCAAAAAAAAAAAAGGTTACAAACAGGGAAGGAGGAAAACCATAAGAGACTCTTAAGTACTGAGAACAAACTGAGGGTTGATGGGGGTGGGGAAGAGGGGAAAGTGGGTGATGGGCATGGAGGAGGGCACCTGTTGGGATGAGCACTGGGTGTTGTATGGAAACCAATTTGACAATATATATATTTTACATATATATATTTTATTTATTTATTTATACACACACACATATATATATATATGTATATATACATATATATGTATATATATATATATATACATATATATATGGATATATATATAAAACTAATCATGGCGATCAAATTATCTTGAGTACCTAATAACATTGGATCCCTTCATGTACCAATTTAAAGGGTCATATTCTCTTTTTAACATTTTTTTTCTTGAAAACATCATTCTGAATGGTAAATGATAAGGAATAAATAAATAAAGCAAGTCCACAATAAATAATAATGAGTTGCAACTTTCTGCAATCTTGACATATTTTATGGTGTTCTAAGTCCAAAGAGTGGGAGAATAGCTAGGTTAGCCAAATAACTTATTAGGAAATTTGGGACATAGATGAGGAATAAGACAAAGAGACAGGTAAACTACTTTCCTTAAGAAATTAAGGAAAATCTGGACTTCCAGGGAGGATGGCAGAATAGGAAGATCCTAAGTTTACTTCCTCCCATGGACACAAGTAGGTAACACCTATGTCAGTGTAAGTAAACCAGAAAATGACCAAAAGACTGCTAGAACAGACTCTCCACAACTAAATGTACAGAAGAAGCCACATTGAAAAGTGTAGGAAGAGTAGAGACATGATCAGGAACTAAACAGACTTGTGGGACTGTTCGTGGGAGGGAGGGATGCTGCAGGCACAGAGAAGGAAGAGAAACAGATCCTCATACCAGAAAGCCCAGGCATGGGGAACCCACATGGGGGAGATGAATCCCCATAACATTTGGCTTAAAAAAAAAACAGGGGCTTAACTTTGCAAAGAATTCTTATAATCAGTGGGGCTTAACACTCGGAACTTCAAAAATCTCCAGGCTCTGCTCTGGGAGATCCAGGAGAACAACAGGAAACTGAGTCCCCATCCTTAAGAGGAAAGCTTACAAAGTCATTCCACAAGGCCAGCATTACTCTGATACCAAAACCAAATAAAGTCGTTACCAAACAAAAGAGAACTACAGGCCAGTGTCTCTCATGAACATAGATACAAAAATCTTCAAGAAAATAGCAAACTGAATCCAACAACACATTATGAAATCATTCACCATGATCAAATGGGATTTATATTCCAGGAATGGAAGAGTGGTTCAGTATTTTCACATCAACCAACATGATACATCACATAAATAAGAGAAAGGATTAAAACCATATGATTTTTTGATAGATGCAGAAAAAGCATTTGACAAAGTACAACATTCATTCATGATATAAACCGTCAACAAAGTAAGTTTAGGGGAACATACCTCAACATAATAAAGGCCACATATGAAAAAAACCACAGCTAACATCATACTCAATGGTGAAAAACAGAGCTCTTCCCCTAAGATCAAAAATAAAATAAGGATGTCGGCTCTCAGCACTTTTATTCAATATAGTACTGGAAGTCCTAGATGCAGCAAACATGAAAAAGAAATCATAGGCATTCAAATTGTTAAGAAAAAATTAAACTTTCACTATTTACAAATGACATGATACTAAATATAGAAAACCCTAAAAATTCCACCAAAAAACTACTATCACTGATAAATGTATTTGATAATTATGCAGGATATACTATAATTATAAAGAAATCTGCTGCATTTCTTACACTTAATAATGAAATAGCACAAATAGAAATTAAGAAACAATCCCATTTGCAATCACACCAAAAATAACAACATACCTAGGAATAAACTTAACCAAGGAGATCAAAGACCTGTACTCGGAAAACCATAAAACAATTAATATTAACAATTAACAATATAATAAATATATAAATACACATAATATAATATATAAAAATATATATAATAAAAGAAATTGAAGATGACACAAAGAAATGGAAAGACATTCCATGTTCAAGGTTTGGAGAACAAATATTGTTAAAGTATCCTACTGCCCAAGCAATCTACAGATTTAATGCCAATGAAAGTACTAACAGCATCTTTCACAGAACTAGAACAAATAATCCTAAAATTTGTATGGAACCACACACACAAGCATGTGCACGCACACACACACATACACACAACACAACTGAATAGCCAAAGCAATCTTGAAAAAGAAGAACAAAACTGTAAGTTTCACAATCCCAGATACTACAAAACTATAGTAGTCAAAAGAGTGTGGTACTGGCACAAAAATGGACATATAGATCAAGGGAAGAGAAAAGATAGCCCAGAAATAAACCCAAGATTATGTGGTCAACTAATCTTAGACACAGGAGGCAAGAATATGCATTGGGAAACAAAGCAAAAATAAACTATTTGGACTATACCAAAATAAAAAAACTTCTGCACAGCAAAGGAAACAATCAATGATACCAAAAGACAACATACTGAATGGGAGAAGATATTTAAAAATGAAATTATCCAATAAATGAATATAAACCTATAAAAAACTTATGCAACTAATCCAACTAAAAAAGCAAATAATCAATTAAAATGGGCAGAAGACATGAACAGTCATTTCTCCAAAGAAAACATACACATGGCCAACAGACACATGAAAAGATGCTCAGAATGGCTAAAATAAAAATCTCAAGAAACAACAAGGGTTGGCAAGGATATGGAGAAAAAAGAACCTCATGCACTGTTGTTGGGAATGCAAACTGGTGCAGCCACTGTGGAAAACAGTATGGATGTTCCTCAAAATATTAGAAATTTAATTACCCTATGATCCAGGAATTGTACTACTGGGTATTTACCTAAGGAATTAAAACACTAATTTGAAAAAGATATATGGACAATGGATCCCTATGTTTATTGCAACATTATTTATAATAGCCAAACTATGGAAGTAGTCAAGTATCCATTGACAGATGAATGGATAAATATATTCAGCCATAAAAAAGAATGAAATCTTTTTTTTTTTTTTGCAACAACATGGATGGATCTAACTGAAATAAGTCAGTCAGAGAAAGGTAAATACCATGTGATTTCACTCACATGTGGAATTTAAGAAACAAAACAAATGAACAAAGAGGAAAGAAAGAGACAAACCCCAAATCAGGCTCTTAACTATGGAGAACTAACGTGGCTACCAAAGGAGAAGTGGGTTGTGGGGGGATGCATGAAATTGATGAAGGGGATTAAGAGTACACTTATCATGATTAGTACTGAGTTATGCATAGAGTTGTTGAATCACTATATTGTACACCTGAAACTAGTTTAACAGTGTATGTTAAATAAACTGGAATTAAAATTTAACAAAAAAGAAATTAAAGAAAATTTGAAAGGATTGGAAGAAAGTCATTTAGAGAGAAGAGACAAAGGAGAGATTGAATGAAAGAGAAATGAATATGATAAACACTGGGAGTATAGACCTCAGAGATAAGAGATGACCAGGGAAGATCCCTTAGGGAATCTCACACATGTTCATCCAATAACCCTTGTTGTAGAGCTTAGGAACTGACATGGAGTGCGCACTCTCTAGTTGACCTCCTTTAA
This sequence comes from Acinonyx jubatus, assembly GCF_027475565.1. Classification (NCBI taxonomy): domain Eukaryota; kingdom Metazoa; phylum Chordata; class Mammalia; order Carnivora; family Felidae; genus Acinonyx; species Acinonyx jubatus. The sequence goes on from NC_069387.1 coordinate 70,301,150, forward strand.
CTCTCCCTTAGCTACTATCCCTAGCTTTGGTCTTTTACTACTGGAGTCATATTAAGACAGCTATAGCCCAGCTGTCATCCAGAGCATCCACCTGGAATATGGAAACTCATGCCTCCTTGCCACTGCTCCCTCTCTTGCCATCTCTTTTCTCCCTGCAAATACTGGCTGCTCTTTCTTCCAGCTTACCTTTAGGCTTTTCCAAACATAAAGCAAGTAGCACATTAACATATGCCCCAAATTTAGATGATGGCTTGTTCAGCTCCCCCAAGAACTTTCTTATAGTGTTTTGGTGGGCCCCAGGATAACACAAGATCTACAATTCTGCAGTTCTGTTAATTTCCATCTAGGGAATATAATGCCTCTCTTGTACATAGCCCAAACTTTAACTGCAAGCTTGTCCAGGGCCCCTTTCTTTTGCTTAAAGTAGAGGGCAAAAGTGGTCCACAGGGAAGGAAGGAGAAAATCCAATCATTCCTTCTGTAAGTCTATAACTAATTCTTCAATTCTTGCTTCAAATAGGCTGGAATGTTTGATAAGGATTCATGGTCACACAGTAGTTCTTTTCCTTTTAAGTATATTCAGCATGGATATCTCAGCACCTCTCGCTAGACTTTTGGGGGAAACAATCACACACTGTCCTCAAAAGACCCAGTTTGTCAAACTATTTCCCTGAGAATAGACTCTGAGTCTCTGAGACTTGCATAAAGGAGGGGTATTTTAGAATGTACTATAGGTCTACACCTGTAAGGGTTGAGTGAAACTAGACTGGACAGAGGGAGAAGTTAAACTGTGAGAAAGCTATAACAATGATCTCTCCCAATCCTAAATGGAACTATGAAGCTAGGAGGGCCCTTTAGAGTTGACCCAGACTGGAAGAAGGATTTGAACTCTGCAGGAAAGGGACACAGTCTTGGGAAAGGAGGGACAGAAATGATGGAAGAATGAGTTACTCATCAGTAAAGAATGTCATGATTTTTTTTTCTCATTTATCCTGACTCACCTTTTTTGATGGCAATTTGCGATGTCATTCCACACAATTTTTACTGCAGAAAATTAAAAAAAAATTATTTTCCTAGGCGAATGCCACACTGATTTATTTTTTTTAATGTTCATTTATTTATTTTGAGAGAGAGAGAGAGATGGCGAGCAGGGGAAAGGCACAGAGAGAGGGAGACAGAGAATTCGACACAGGGCTCAAACTCATGAACCGTGAGATCATGACCTGAGCCAAAATCAAGACCTGGACACTTAACCGACTGAGCCACCCAGGTGCCTCCACACTGATTTCTTTAAATATTAGTGCCACAAATGGAAAAGTGGTCAAAGGGGACACCAAAGTCAGAGGAGACCATTGGTCAATGACCATGTCTTCCATATTAGTAGGAACATCATTCAGTCTAACAGACCAAAGGGTACACTTCCCTTGACCATCACAGAAACTTTTAATTTATTACTTCTGCTTTCTCTAATTAGACCTCTGGAGACCTAAACATATAACACAATCAATTGGAACTTGGAGTGGAAACTAGTTCTCAAAGGGCAGTATTGCATTTTCTGTCAAGAGTTGCTCATTATTCCTAATTTAAAAATCTACACCCCATTTGCAATGTCTGTGTTGGCATAGACTACACCACAGAAATGAGCTTTACTGAAACTTAAGTATTAAGTTTCATTTCAAAAGGTAATCTTACTCAAATGATTTCTGGTACTGGTACTTTATATTTAAGTTGCAAGAACGCTTTCAAATCTGAATGTATTATGTGACTTTGGGCAAAGCACTTCCCCCCTCATTGTCTTAGTTTTTTCTATTATAAGAGGTAGGGAGAGGTGGGAAAATTATTATGTGTTCTATGCAAATTGGGTTTATTCCAAAGATGAAATGAGTTAAAACAAGCAAACAAACATAAAACTGTTCAAAAGTCCAATGTACAGTGATTTCCTCAAAGAGAAAACAGTAAGATACAGAAATTTTAAAACCAAGTATGCACTGGAATTACTTCTAGTACTTATTTAAAATGAGATTACTGGGCAATATTGCAAGAGATTCTGATTCAGTAGTTCTGGGATGGAGCCCAGCAATCAGCATTTATAACAAGTACCAAGACAGTTGAGATGCAAATAGGTTAGAGCCACATGTGCAGAAATACTTAGAGTAGCATAATTATGGTGACCGTGTTCCCTTTCTCTTTCTGCTGGTCCCTAGCCATGGTCCATGTGGCCATGGACAATGACATTCAATGGTCCTGAGCCTCAGTCTCATCACATGGGCATCTGTGATTAAAAGGATATTACTTTAAAAGACTGCATTAAGGAACAAAAAAAGATATTCTTTATAAGATGCAAACCACTCTGTAAACGTTTGTTAGTAGAATTTTATGATCTTACATCTAGAGAAAGGAAGCTTAGTTGGGAATGAGTAGAGATGTGGTTAAAGTGATACAGCTCTGAATATGTTAGGTGAAAAAAAAAAAAGAGAGTAAGGAAACAAGGAAACATGGATGGTATTCTTGGATAGGTGACAGGGAGGAGGAAAACAAAGAACTGAAGTCTGGCTCTGCTGAAATCTGCTTACTCCCAGGGGTGTTCATTTTAATGACATTCCAGAGCATGATTACTATTACTATTTCTGTGGAGGAGTCACAATTTTCAATAAAGATGCATCTTAGCATGATGAGTGATATAAAGAATACAGTTTTTGTTCCAAGGCAATTTTCTACTAGAATGTTCTCCTTGATTTTAAAAAGTAGCAATAACTATATATCCACCAGAATATACATGTGAATTAATTATGCTCAAGTGCACGAAATGGTTTCCAGCTTTGATTAAATCAACCCCCCAGTATTCTTTTCCCTAACAACGAGCAAAATCAAGAAGCTTACAACTCAAGCTACCTTTGACAGGTATTTAAAATGAGAAACACAAACACACTGACCTTGATCCTTTTGAATGTGGGAAGTGTTAAGATTTCTCTTTGTTCAATCACTACCACCACCTGGCTTTGCAGGTGATTAACAGCTTTCTTCTACTTAGCCAGCCTTAATATTTATTGAGCACATTCAACTGTAGAAAGCTCTATGGAACTGAACTTGGCTGGAAATGGTGGTTATAGATACATTCACAGCACACTCAGGAAGACCTTAAAGAGCCACTAGATCTAACCTTGAGATGTTCTGCAAGACTGGCAATTGCTGCTTGTGTACTGTGTCGCTTGAAATAGGAAAACCATGTATTTCCCTGTCAGGAGAATGCAAAGCTTCACTGAAACTTTTCCTGGGCTTATTCATCTCACTGCTGTTAAAAATAAGCTATTGATTTTCCTCACACCATACTATCTGTTGAGGAAAACTAGCAGAGGTACATACCCAGTAAGAAGCAGACTAAAGTTATTATGCTATAAAGACGAGATGTCGGAAAAGTTTTGACAACAGGTAGAACTAATTAGTAAGCAATGCTCAGAACACAATGCAAGCCACCATTATATAAAACATTTAAAGGTTTGTATCCCAAATCTCATCTTAAGTTATTCTGTCATTAAGTGCAACCCTGGACTAGTATGCTAACTATTAATAGTGACTCCTCTGCAAATAAATGACATCCTTGAAGACATATTCTTCCAGAAAAACCACTAAAGACAGGTGGATCATTTCAGGGGCACTAATGTATTACTCATTAGAAGAAAACAGTATCATGATGCAGAAAAAATAAATAAATATAAAGCAACTTTTGAGCCTAAAAATATCACCTTAAAAATTGGGTCATTATCTTTCTCTCCACCCAAATCAGGAACCTATATATCAAAAATCCAAAGGCACCTTGAAGAGTTATTTTACTATGAGTTTGGAGACAGTGGGGGCACTGCCTTGTGCTCTGTAGCCCATGATGAGTGTGTTCTACGGGGCCATGAAAGGTGGATTTCCCATTTGTAGTCCCTGCTGTTGCACAGTGTAGACCCAGCAGCTCCACTAGCAAATGAGAACAGTGAACATCTAGAAAGGAGACACCACAGAGGAGGACATTCTGTCCTGATGACATTGCTCATCTCTGCCCTCTATGGTAGCAATCATTATGTCAGTGGAGAACAGGATGTGGTAGCAGAGAAATATTCCTCAAAGACTCTGGGATTGATATGGGTTTAATTAAGGTGAACTGTTAAGAACAGAGAACTGATTTCATTGTTGGAATTTTAATTTTTAGTTCCAGGCTGGTGTACTGTCAATTGTTAGTGTATAACTTCAATCTTCACTGGGCCTTTGGTCCTCAGTTTTAGCACTAATGAATCAGCTCTGAAATTCTATCTCCTATGATGACTACTCTAATAATAGTATTATAATGCTTTATAGTTACACAGCCAATTCCTCCCAGCAACTCAATAATGAGACTAAAGTTTGGGTTCTAGGGAAAGAGTTGAGTGAACCTAGAAAGAAGGGTCATGCACTTCCACTTAGTCCCTGGTTCTTAGACTGAGAAATTCAGTGCTGAGAGGCAAACTTCTTCAGTACTTAGTACATGCATATAATTTCACTGATTCCTCCCCCCCACCCCCCGGCAACTATCCCAGAGATAGTGGAATCCAAGAGAAAGTAGAGAAAAATTCAATGAGATACAATTTTCATCGATGGAACCCTTCCTTCCACCACTCCAATGGGCCTGGCCCTGAGCAACCTTAAAAAAGTCATCCTGAACAATCAGCAGAAGAAAACTGCAACCAACGTCAAAGCACTCTCAGAAGAAGCCTCACCAGGCTGTCTTATCCTGATTCTGCAGAAGTGATGTAGTTGTAAAATATGAAAATAACCTTCCTTGATGTTCATGCACTACAAAGAGTATCCTACATACAATTTTTTCATTATCACATTAAAAAGAAAAATAAAAAAATACACGTTTTCACCAATTGGAAGGATGGTGTGAAAATTATTACATAGTGTTTTGTCCAAGGAAGAGGAATATAGCATCCAAGTTTACAATTTTCTCCATATTCAATTAGTGTCCACCATTTTACAGATAAGAATACTCAAGAAACAAGGTTTATCACAACCCATGAATGATTTTAAAAAAATGATATCTCCAGAATTATTATCCTCATATTTTTGGTTCATTTTGGAACTCCAATCTGACTCCCATTCAGACTCCTTTCCTCAGATAAATAAACTATTAAGCATTGAGTTGTTCTCTTCTGAAACTGCCATTATTTTTTTCATTTTTTGAAATAAACATCAGAATATCAACTTTTTATTTCTATGAATCTATAAATATGTTCTTTTTGCAGCAAGGATTTCATCTTTAGCCCCATCTATGTCTAGTGCTGACATTCCAGTATGTCTAGAGTACTTTGGTATGGACCTGACTCAAGTCTATTTTCACAGGGTCTGAGAAGCCTCCTGGGAAAGGGTTCATCTAAAGGAAAAGGGATGCAGGCGTGACACACTTATACCAAAGGCTTTGTCATTGAAAGAGAGTAAGAATTTTGAGTACAACATAGTGGCTGTCACAAAATCCATCTCCAGCCTGGATGTATGTCCAGAGACAGAGAAAATGGTAACTAAAACTGGAAAGAGTGGTTTCATATAAGAGCTCCACAAATGTGGGTGCACAGGCAGTGCTTCTTGGGGATCGCTCCCACAAATTATAACATGGAGGGAAGAGGCTTTCCACCTCCTACATATCTATCTACTGTGGACTTAAATGCTTTGGCAGCAGTGCCTGGGTGAGCAGTGGCAGAGCTTACTAGAACATTACAGCGCTCAAAGGGATCTCTGGTACCTAATGTGGAAATAGCAGAGTCCCAAGGGGGCATAATTACTCACAAGAACACAGACAGCCCTTCGAGTTTCCTAGAAATACTCGATGGCGAATATTGCAGGAGCTGGGGGACTTGCATCACAAGTGAGTGCAAAGGCCAATTAAATTTATTTATAACAATTATATTTGCTTTTATTATTATAAATAAGATATTGTAGCTTTATAAATAATAGCTTCATTTCTTCCCATGAGCTGAAGATGCCTTGGAAATGCAGACTAGATTATATCCTGCTTCAGTTTGTCAATGAAGGACTATGGAGGGTGGAATGAAGACGAGAAAGGATCTTTAAGTAGGCAACACATTTCTGTGCCACTGCTGGTCTGCAACCTCAGCACTTCTCAGGTGAAATGTGAAATGAGACCCAAACACAGAGGGCAAGGAGAGACCAAAGAAAGAAGCAGGTTACTCCTGATTGGTCAGTGGCAAGTTGAATATGCAAGGTACTTCCCAGACTTGACATGGGGGGGAGGGGCCACAAGAGGAGAGAATTCCACACCTGCCTGCCACAATCTTTAAGTTTATAGAGAGATGGTAATTGGGTTCTGTCATGTATTCAGTCCAGATGTCTGAACCACATCTTGTTCTCTCAAGGTTGTGTCCTTGAAAATGATTCTCATAGTGATAATGGTGGGCAGACCATACATTCCAAAGATGGAAAGGAGATGAAAAGTCTCTGATTGCCTGGGTCCAGATCACAAGTCAACAGGAGGTTACACTTTCTAAATGGTCTCCTCCAACAACCACAATGTCCTACCTAAGGTTATTTAAAAACAATGTAGTTGTAATTGATGTAATTTTTTATATATAATTTATTGTCAAATTGGTTTCCATACAACACCCAGTGCTCATCCCAACAGGTGCCCTCCTCCATGCCCATCACCCACTTTCCCCTCTCCCCCACCCCCATCAACCCTCAGTTTGTTTTCAGTATTTAAGAGTGTCTTATGGGGGCGCCTGGGTGGCTCAGTCGGTTAAGCGGCCGACTTGGGCTCAGGTCATGATCTCTGGGTCCGTGAGTTCGGACTCTGTGCTGTGTCGGGCTCTGTGCTGACAGCTCAGAGCCTGGAGCCTGTTTCAGATTCTGTGTCTCTGTCTGACTCTCCCCTGTTCATGCTCTGTCTCTCCCTATCTCAAAAATAAATAAAACGTTAAAAAAAATTTAAAAAGAAAAAAAAGAGTGTCTTATGGTTTTCCTCCTTCCCTGTTTGTAACCTTTTTTTTGCTCCCTTCCCCTCCTCCCCTGGTCCTCTGTTGAGTTTCTCAGGATCCACATATGAGTGAAAGCATATGGTATCTGTCTTTCTCTGCCTAACTTATTTCACTTAGCGTAACGCTTTCCAGTTCCATCCATGTTGCTACAAGTGGCCAGATTTCATTCTTATTGCCAAGTAGTATTCCATCGTATATATAAACCACATTTTCTTTATCCATTTGTCAGTTGATGGACATTTAAGCTCTTTCCATAGTTTGGCTATTGTTGAAAGTGCTGCTATAAACATTGGGGTACAAGTGCCCCTATGCATCAGCACTCCTGTATCCCTAAATTCCTAGCAGTGCTATTGGGTAAATTCCTAGCAGTGCTATTGCTGGGTCATAGGGTAGATCTATTTTTAATTTTTTGAGGAACCTCCACACTGTAAATTCCTATCATTGCTATTGATGGGTCATAGGGTAAATCTATTTTTAATTTTTTGAGGAACCTCCACACTGTTTTCTAGAGTGGCTGCACCAGTTTGCATTCCCACCAACAGTGCAAAATTGCACCAGCATTCTTCTTGAAGCTAGAACAAGCAATCCTAAAATTTGTATGGAACCACAAAAGACCCTGAAGAGCCAAAATAATTGATGTAATTATATGCAGCTGCCTATATCCACTACTTGTCAATGCAGTTCTAGAGTTCCAGAACATCTGCTAGTTCCCGTGCCTATTTCTTCTACTAGGGTTTTAGCCAACTGTAGAAATGAAAACAAAATGTAAATATGACAGTAAAGCGATACGTAGAAGCCTAATTCTAAACAGTCCATCTTCTGCTAATCTATTTCCAAGTAAATCAGCCAACACATTTTTTATTGGTTACCTAAGGGAAAATATGTTAGAGTGTTTCTAGCATATTTATGTATGTTATGCATGTATGTATAATATATACATATATATATATAAGGTACTGTACATATATAAAAATTATATATTTAGCTTGTATGTGTATATTTAAATACACATTTACTTATACATACATACACATATATTTTAATACATTTTAAAAATCATATGCCCCATTTTCTGTATCAACTCTTTAATAATTGACTATATTTGACTCTTCAGAAAAATTTCCATGGAATGTTTATTGCCAGGGTGTTCTGTTTTGTTTTGTTTTTAGTGGGTGAGCCACTTTTCTCCTAGGTTAATGGGGACACGTTGTCCTGATTATTTTTTAAATGCATAGATCTATCAAGTTGGTAAATGTTATTATTTTCAGAAAGGTTAGAGGAAGAGGTGTAGAGATCATGTGCTTGTTAAAGAAAATGGCTTTAGATATTTTAAAGATAAAAAATGCTTAGTTCTGGGTATTTATATAAGTACAAATGTAGATTTATAATGGGCAAGGTGACCCTGGATCAACAAAGGTACATTAACCAAAATCACAAGTCAAAGTTACATCTAGATTGTGTCACCCTTTTGTCTAAGTTCATGGGAAAAACATTAGATAAGGACACAGGTCTTCTCTTATAGGAGACAAAAAAAGTAATTTTGACCTACAGTCAAAAATGAACATTTGCAGGCAAAATTAGAGAGTGAGAGGACCATTTGACATATTTTGAGTTTTTCAGATTGGGTTGCAGAGGATTCTGTGTTTGGAAAGCAGTATCGGTGGGCACATAAGTTTATCTAACATGAAGAGATGTTGGTGTTCTCTTAGCCTCTGAAGACAGAAAAACAGAAAAAAAGCACTGAATGGTGAAGGAAAGAGAATCAGGCAGACCACATTCTCCCATATGTTTATGTGGCATAATCTGAAACATTTAATAATTATTTTACTTCCTAATTTGGGGGACATAAAATTGGTTAATATGGGCAAGTGTGTTAACAACAGCAATTCCATGACTATGTAACTGTTGAACTTGAGTTTAATACTTTTCTTTTCTGACACCTAGTTTCCCATTTGTAAAATGGAAAAAAATAGTTATCTCCAAATATCTTTAAATTATGAGGATTAAAACAGAAAATGTTCAAGCAAGTTCTGTAAGAAAGGAAAATATTTTTTATGAAAACTACATTTAGAAAACACTTGACTAGTATGTCCCCCCACACAAATATAAAGGTTCAGGACCTTGCTACAAAGTAGCAGTAAGGAAGGAAATGATGGAGAGAAGGAAGTAAAAGGTAACAGAGAAGAAGGAAGGAAAGAAGGAAAGAGGAAAGTGAGGAAGGAAAGGAAAAAAGAGTAAATCAGCCAATCTAGTTAATGAACATGTTTTTCTCTCTCTCAAAAAAAAAAAAAAATTAAGCGGAATTTAGTCAAACTGGTTCTTGTACATAGATATAATGCTATCCACAGATAAGTCCCTATTTGAAAGCCTAAGCTAAATAAAATATAAGAAAATTCTACTAATTTGCTTATCATAAGTTTAGAATTTTTAATTTAATTTTTTTTAATGTTTACTTATTTTTGAGAGGGACAGAGCGTGAGTGGGGGAGGGGCAGAGAGAGAGAGGGAGACACAGAATCTGAAGCAGGTGACAAGCTCTGAGCTGTCAGCACAGAGCCGGATGCAGGGCTCAAACCCACGAACTGTGAAATCATGACCTGAGCCTACGTCGGATGCTTAACCAACTGAGCCACCCAGGTGCCCCGTAAGTTTAGAATTTTTAAAACAGCAGAGGAAAAGTTAGTTTATAGTTTTGTTTTAATCTATGTGAATATATCATACTAAGAAAATTAATAATAAATATAAATAATTTCAGGTTGGCAAGAAGTTTAAACCTCTTGAGAATAAACTTTTCAGGATGCCCTCAAGCCCATTAGCAATATCATTTACATATAAATAATTGATGCCTAATTATAAATCATTTTTATCTGTTCAAAAGTAGGTCCCAAAGGGCTGCTGGTAAGCAATGCTTTGTTTGACTAGTTCCAATTATTGTATTAATCAAAATTTAATTGAACAGCCAAGCTCAGTTTCAATTACTTAATTAACTAACACAATAGAAAACAAACAGTAAAAACAGTGCAATTTTACAATTAAGACTGCCTATACCAGATTATCTTCCTCAAGGAATGTAAACTATTGTGTTAATGCAGTTGCTTTCATATTTTTTATCTGCTTTCCACTGATACATTTACTTACATGATTTACTTTTATATTTTGGCCCTTTAATTCTCCAATCTTTCACATTTGTAATCCTTCAACTTCCTGTTCTCTGTCAAATCACAAGATTGACCTGTCTTTGAGACTGTCTTACTTTCCACATCCAAACTCAAGGCGAGTTTGTTCAACAAGCTTAATCATAATTAGTTGGACTTCACCAAGATGCGTTGCTTCGGTTGAGTGATTTACAATGGGGAGAGAGACACTGTGACTTCCTGATCACAGCCCTGGTGTTTAGATGGAAGAAGAACTCAGATGAGGAGCTTGATTAGTTTCCGCAACATTTTCCTAGCTCATTTAACTTACCAATTGTCTTTCATACTTAGAAAGTGTGCTTGGCCGCACTGTTGCTTTCTTTGGAAGCATTAGTGATTCCTGGAAAGAGTCTAGAGAGTAAGTAAGGTCAGTCAATTTGAAAAATTTCAGCTCTTTCTTGGCTTTTAATTAAAGCTTTTGAGCTATGAAAATGGCAGGAACAGTGCTGTGTTGTGTTTGTGGCCTCATTACACACAGCTGCTAATTCATCTAACAGAAGTCTCACTATGATATTTGCTTTGGTCATGGAGAAGAGAGATGGAGCAGGAGAAAGGGGTTCTCATCCAGGTAACAGACTCTCAACACAGGGAAGGAAAATGAAGTGTAAGCTGGGACTCAGAGTGACCTTGCATGGCAATGTCCTGGACCACCGGCATCCCAACCAGCACAGCAGAAAATTCTGCTACCATAACGCCAACTCATTCTTGTCCCCTTCCTGGCTTCACTTTTCCCAGAAAATGGTTCACCCTGTGTTGCCATGAAGCTCCAAACTGGGGACCCACTCTAAATGTGTTTCAGCAGAAGAACAAATAAAACACTCTCAAGTGAGTAGTAGAAAGTTTGGGAGAGTTTTCAGAAAGATGTACATTGAGCACTTGCTCGGGGTATACTCTATACTAGGAGGGCAGGAACCACGGCTTTCTTTTTCAATTTTTGCTGCCTAGTCCCAGCATCCTTTATGGCATGTGGTATCACGGTTCTGATAAATGTTTGATGAAGTAATGGATAAATAATCTTCAAATCACCACAGAAAGAAGCCTTGTCCTTGGGGTCTGATTTGCCAGGCATCATTGTTCTGTGTCTCTCTTTTGTCTGTCCACAAATCTCGTTGTTATGGGAACTCTCTGTGGAAACTGTTTAAGTTACTACGTTGTTAATTCTTCCTCACATTTTATCGTAACAAAGATGAAAACAGATTCATAGGGAATTAAGACTGACTTGCATGAAAGTTTAAATGTATTCTGTATCAGTCCGAAATTGAGGGGGCACTTGGCTGAACTCTGGAGGCATAGAATCTGATATTTCATTAACATTTCCTGGTAGCTTTCAAAATGTTACCCAGCACTAAGGCAACAATCCAGGATTCCTGCTATGGTTAATTTAAAATGTGCCAAAGCCAATGGTCATTCTTTAAAGTTAGAAAAAAAGCATTAAGTCAGTTCAACATTGTGGTTTTTAAAACTTTGGCATCCAGTAATGATGAAGTAGGTAATTTGGACCAGTCCTGAGGACTGTCATGAAGGACAACTGGGAAATATGGACACAACATAATGCTTGAAGGCTCAGAGAGATAGCAAACAATGAAGAGTGTAAGGCCAAGACTGGAAAGAGAAAGAGACTCCTCCCCTAATGGCTGATTTTGCCCTGGGGACATGTGCTGATTCTGGTAAGGTGGCTGAAGAGTAAACAGAATTTGTATAACCTTAGAGAGGTAGGGAGCTACAGATGGAGTTTGGTAAACCAATTGCATCTTAGATTGGGACCCTAACTAAAAAGCTATACCTGAGGAGAAAGGGTGACTTAGAAATATACCAGTTTCTGACTACAGTCTGGTTTCAAACCATGCAGATCCCCCAGAAAATCTCACTATGAAATTGGATTAAAATGATCTCTGAATGTTGATGCTCCCAGGTACATATAGAAGCAAATAAAAATTCTCCTGGAAGAATATTGCCCTATGCTTCAAATTATTTCTAGGAACATTTTTTTTTTTAACCAAAGTCATACACAGAGTGAATGATATAACAAAACTCACCAGGGAATAAAACAACATGACAGACCAACAACAAAGAACAAACAACAGGAATATCCAGAGGTTCCAGATGTCATAGTAATCATAAGCTACCTTGGATTTTTTTAAAAATAATTTAACATTAATTTCATTTCAACAAAGAGTTATCGGGTATTATTATAGATAAATTCTGGAACATAAATACCAATAGGACCACAGTTCTTTCAAGGAATTTACAGTGACTCTACAAAATATGTATGAATTTTTTCTTCCTTTATTTAGAATCTTTGTGGAGGAGCCATTAGGCACTAAGGAATAAAAAAAGAGAAAGAAAAAGGTTCCATTAAGCTTCCATGCAAGTGTGGGAGAGATGCATTTATCAAGGAATGTCAATAGTAAGTATAAAACCAGCCTGTACTTCTCTGAAAGAAAAGCAAATGCTTCTATAAAGGTAAATATCAGAAATAGGGAGAACTGACCGAGGTGAGAGAGGGGGAGGCTCTCCTGAGAAAATGATGATTGGGTTGTGGAAGAGGGCGGGATTTTACTGGTGTTATTTCAAAAATGACAACATGAGTACATGCTCCTTGACTTAAAACCTTTAGCAATTCTGCATCCACTATAAGATAAGGCCTGCATAATAGTCTTCTTGAACGGACTGACAGATGGTATGATCAATTTTCAGCTCAGATGTAGAAACCAATCCAGCCAAGTTTGAATTATAACTTTAGCTTAGCATCTAATTCAAAGCCAGGGTGTCCTGCAGTAAGGAAGGGGGGTATGGAGCATTGTCTATTCTTCTCTTTTCCTCTGATTCCTCCTTACTCTGTTGTTTCTACCTTAAGGATTTGGGCTAGTAAAAAGGAACAAAGGAAAAAAGGGAGAAGAGCCATTTAATCAGATAGTGTGATGTATAATTCTCTCTTAACCACCAGTGACAGCATCCAAATGCTGGGTCTCTTGTGGAGTGCATTTGTGGGCTCTTTGGAGGTAGGTGAAGTATTCTCTGGTGAGTCTGTTGTAACCTTTCCATAACCCATGCCCAATAGCTTTTGCCCCAGTAACTCAACTTGTTGTGTCTTTTCCCTGAGGCAACCTTGTCCTGGGAGTCAGCTCTTTTAGGTGATCATCTATGAGGCACACTTGGCCACAGGGATGCTGGGAGTGGAAACTGACTTGACAGTCTCTTGGTTCCCAGCCTTGCTGCCTGCGTAAGGAGGTCTGCCAAGCTTCTCACGTTAAGGACTCTCTGGTCATGTAATACATACAGCCTCTAAGTCCATGGATGTGTCCCAAGGATTCTCTCCACTCTGGAAGCTCCACAGGAAGGATTTAAGAGTTTCTGTAGTTGATCAAGCATCAATATAGGGATGAAATGCTGGCCTCTTCTTTTTGCAGGCATCCTCAATATCTTCTAAGGTGTCTCTCATTCATTCATTCTCTGTCTCTCTGTCCCTTTCTGTCTCTCTATCACAGTTTGGAAAGTTGAGGGGAAGGAAGGAAGAAATTAAAAGTGTATATCCTCTAAGTATAAGATTCACTGCCTCTATCAATTCCCTCTTCAACAAACTGAGTTCTTACACAGGCCAGAAGGAGGGCTGGAGAAAAGAGAAGGACTGCTTTGGATTCATTTCAATAAGATCTACTAAGGTGTCCGTTGCTTCTATTAACAGCAATTGCCCTCAATTTTGGGGTTTTAGACAAATTTGGAGACAACAAGAAGAATTGCATTCGATATCCAGTCACATCTGATTTTCTAATTATGACTCAAGACATTCATGATATGACCCCTGATTACCTCTCCCATCTTGAAAACTTACAATATCTCAAAATATTTTTCATACTTTCCCTATACTACTGCCGCCTCTGCTTGAAATCTGTATTGTTACCGCAGATGTGTCTATCACAGTAATATTAAATTGAAGAGTAGTTACTGAATTCAATAAAAATTTATTGACTGTCTACTAAGAGATGAGTATCTCTGCCCTTCTGGAGTTTAGAATCTCATTCCTCTCAGTCTAGGAGCTCCATGAGGGCACAAGGTATATCTTATTCTCTGCATGTTCCCAGATACAAACTACATACTCTTTAATATTGAATGGTGAGTGAGCTAGTGAAGCAGGTGTTGTAAAAGGTGTAAATAGATGTAAAGCAAGTACTCTGGGAACACAGAAGAGAAAGGAACTACTACTGAAAGCATTAGAGAAGCCTTTTACAAAAACTGGTATTTGTTCTAGGCTTTGAAGGAAGGTACTGTGTGTCCCCTAAAAAATTCAGCTTGAAGTCCTAACCTCCAGCACCTCAAAATGTGTCTTTATTTGGTTATGGGATCATTATGGATGTAAGCAGTTAAGGTGAGTCCATACTGAAGTATTAACCCTTCATCTATATGACTAATGTCCTTATAAAAAGAGGGAATTTGGACACAGGTATGCAAACAGGGAAAACACCATGTGAAGATGTAGGTAGAAATCAGGGCAAAGTAACAGAAGCCAAGGAATGCCAAAGACTGCCAATAGATCACCAGATGCTAGAAGAGGAGGCACGGATCAGATTCTTCCACACAGCCCTCAGAAGAAACCAACCCTGAGGACACCTGATTTCAGACATGTAGTCTCTAAAACTGTGAGACAACACATTTCTGTAGGTTAAGACACCTAGTTTGTGGTATTTTGTTATAGCACTCCTAGCAAACTAATACATAAGGGAAAGATTCAATCAGGTCAATAGAGAGATGCACAGTATACCATGAACAAAACCTAGAGTGAAAGATAGCCGAGTGTGCCATGGAACAGGTGATATTCCTCAGGAGTGGAATAGATGTTGCATGGGCCAGGGTGCAAATATACCCAGAAGTGAAGAATCTATCAGAAGTCTGGAGCCTGACTGCTGGAAGATTTTGAATATCATGCTATAAAGGTGAGGATATATTTTTTTAAGATAATAGGCACATGAGGGACATCTTACACATTAAGAATTGGAGACACTCTTAGTCATGACTCATTAATCCATTTAATCAACAAGTACTTATTGAATGACTAAAACATTGTTCTAGGCACTAAGGATACAGTAGAAGGAGGGAGACAATAAATGCATAAAACAAATACATGTTAGATTGAGGTAATTTGTGGAGGGAAGAGACAGGGTAATAAGTGGGGGAAGATATCTATCTATCTATCTATACATATATAAACATATACACATCTCAAATAATGTAATCAACTGAAGAAAAACAGAACAGGATGAGGAGATAGTTCCATAGAGAAGAAGGGGACAGAAAAGAATACATTATTTGAGGGTGTGGTAAGGGAACATGTCTCTGATATGTGGCATTTGAGATCAGCAGAAGTAGGGAGCAAGCTGGACAGAATTTAGAATGTTAGCAGGTTTGGCCCCAGAAGTAGGGGTAGGAGTGGTTGGTATTTGCTTCATGGTGTTTGAGGGAACAAGGAAACCATTGTCATTGTCATTCAGTGAGCAGAGGGGAGAGTTTCCGGAGTTGGAAGTCAGAAAATTTGGGAGGAAATGAGAGATAACAGAATGTAATGATGAGCAATAACTAGAACTTCCAAATACTTGGTTCTTTTCTCCTGGGGTTGCACTGAAAAGGTATGGCCATCCCAAACTGACGACCATGAATACAGTCAAGACCCAGGTGTAAAGTTCCTGTCCTGGAATGGCCAAGGGGTTGTGCCCCTATTTCACATGCTACTGCACAGCCATTAGCATACCCAAAGCAATGGAGGGTCTGATGACATATCCAGTTCTTCCAATGAATAAAAGCATTTTCAACATCATTGGGTGTATGGATAGCGCTTCTCAATGCAAGTGCTGGGTTTTTCACCTTAGAAAAATGATGAATTATTGAAAAGCACTCAGCTTGATTCTTTTTTTTCCTGCAACACATATTTTCTTATAGCATTTAATGCATAGGAGCCAGGAAATTTTGCCAAATTTTATGTATAGAAAATGTTCTCAGCATCTTAAAAGTCAAGTCAGCAATAGAGGTGATAGAATATTTACATCATTAGAAAGTGTGGTCAGAATATAAATAAATTATTATAGGCACTGTCCCCAAGGAAAGCCCTAAAGCTCCCACCTAGGTCCAAATTAATACAAAGGGAAGAATGGCACCAAATTACATACCAAACTGCAGCTGTAAGAATTATTCAGACCTCAGTCAATAACTTGGCCAATTTTAAATTACAGAAAAACCATACTTCGCAGGTATCCATGCCTATCATTTGATTAACATTTACAAACAAAACTGAGTTGTCACAGCTCTTTGGTGAAGCATGAAATATTTTATTTTTTTCTATTTGGAGGAAGAGAAATTTGCAAGAGTCACTTTACAGATTTTTGTCTAATGATTGCATGAAAATCCAGGATAAAGCAGAAAATTGAACTTGGTCCTGTGCTCTGGTTGAGGGGACAATACTCATTTCCAACCTCCCGGAAGTCTGAATTCTAGCCACTGTGGGAAGACTGACAAACCTTATCTAAATTGCCATTTTTCAGAAGCTTACTGCAAATGTGGGAGGGGAGAATTGTCCCCCTCCCAACTCTCACCCTTATATAAATAGAACATACTCTCATTAGGATTTCATTTTGGATTCATTGAAAAGGATTCAAGTCTTACCTCTGAAGTTCTTATCTAACCAGATATAGAGCATACCTATGGGGAATTAGAAAACATTAAAAAAAAACCTAAATACTGCTTCAGTCTAAACTCAGCTTCTCTTTTCCTTGTCATGTATTCTCTTGAATAGAGAAAAGAAATAATGTTAAACTCTTAAATTCTTCAAGACCATCACACTCTTCTGTGTGGAAGCAGGATTCATCAGTTTGAATTAGACAGACGGTACAACGGGAAAGGATCTTAGAGTTTATTTAATTTAACCCCTTCACCTTAAGAATCATTGCCCAAGAGGCTAAATAACTTTCCCTGGGTGACACAAAAAGAAAAGCATGGCTCTGAAATGAAATGCAATTTGAGATCCTGATTTGAAGTCTTCTGCTCGGAATGAAATATTTAAGCTCTTAGGGACTGAACTAAACTTCAAAACCCCAGTCCTGGCTTACTACATCATCACGGTCTCCATAAAGCAAGATAATAATGCCTCTAAAAGATCAGGTTTGAAATGTGCTTGGCATGGAAGTACTTAATAAATGTTAGCTATTGCTATTAGGAAATAGTTTTCAGCTGCCTGTGAATATTAGACAACTCTTACATGCCTCTATGTTTGTGAATAAATATTCTCCAAAGCTCAGTGCCTTGACAAGAACAATTGCTTAACTGTAAAGCCACTTGGAGATTTAAAAACACAGAGAATATAAGTTAACTGTGCAACCTCATCATCCTTTACTAACATTAACACAAAAGCACCTGACATCTCAGATAGTCTTTGCTGGCCTGTCTGAAGGACACTGAGATTTTGTATCAGATTATGATGCCAAGAGCTTTCACAGGGAATTAGGCAACTCAAAGAGGCTGGCCACATGCATGCTCCATGGGAAATCTGGATGGAAGTGTTCATCAGCTTTCATGGAGGCTGTGGTCTGATTCTGAGCTGGAGGCAAGGTACAATCTGATTTATATGAACATTGTCATTACTGCACCCTAGTCCTCAATTCTTGACAAATTATGTCAAGTGTGGGATCAGAAGCATGTGCAGAAGGAGGAAAGAAGAAAAGGGAGACTATTCCTAGTTCTGGACATCTTCCTTTCCATTCCTTAGATTCTGGGTGGTTGTCCTCTGTATTTTCATAGCATACATCATAAAGTTTATTAAGTCATCATGGATTTAAAGTCTGTCCCTATGCAAGACTGTAAGTGCAATAAGAACAGGAACCAAGTTTGTTTGGCTTATTGCTTTTTCTCAGTATCTAGCATGGTATCTGACAGATAGCAGACCCTCACAAAATGCTACTTAAGAAATGAATGCACATATGCATTCTCTCTGCTGAGAACAAATGGAGTAGCCTCAGATCCTCTCTGTAGACAAGGAACAGAGGTGGACTGGAGGAAAGTAAACTAATATTTATGAGTATCTCTTTGTTGTATGCATTTTCACATGTTACTTCAGGAAAGTACTGCTTCACAGAGGACAGGTAAGAAGATACAGACCAGCTGCTTGTCTGACTAACAGTCATGTGCATTCCACTTCAAGTGCATTAAATTTGTTTCCTGCTTACTTTTCCTACTGTTCATCTGGGAGTGCTCAAATCTGGAGTCATTTTAGTTAAGTACTAATTAACCAATTAGCAACTGTCAACTTTTTTCCTTTTTTTTTTTTAAACTCTCCAGGACTCATGGCTTTTTTTCATGTTAAGTTTCTGTCTAGGAACTGACTTATGTAACAACTGTAGAAATCCTAGCTTTGTAAATAAAATATATGTGGAAAACTCTTCCTATTTCCTCCTTCTCCCTAAATCATAGGCCCTGACCATGTCCCCAAATCCTTGTCCCTCTTGTAGGTGATAGTATTTGCTCAGCTCAAAACCCTCCCTACCTCACCAAGAGAAAAAAATAAAGGTCTGGCCAGACTGTTTATGAAAATAGATATAGATGGAGTGGAAGAGGCACAATTTATAGTTTTTGTTCTGTTCATATTCTATGATACCTTTATTTTGATGACAATCATAAAGCTTAGCTCAAAGACGACTGAGTTGAAATAAAAGTGGCAATGGCCATTTTGGGAGAGCACAGAGCAGAGCACTTGTTTGAGGAAGCCACCCCATATTTTGGCTCACTCTAGATAGATCAGGGTTCTAATGACTCTGCTACCTATTAGCTCTACAACACTGAAAAAGTTACAGAACCTCATTTGTAAAATAAGGATAATAAGTGTCAATTAAGTTAGATAATGCATATAAATTGGTTTTCACAATGCCTGGTATATAGCTAACTTCCAAATAAAAAGCTCCTATAAGATTCACTCAATAAACATTGAGCATTGCTATATAGCAGACATAATATTCAATGCAGGGGATACAAATACATTTTCTTCTTTAGATTTTAAGACCATTTAGGAATAGAATTATTTTGAGAAGGAAGTACTCTCATTATTGAGACTATTTCTCATACGTGTATTTATTATAGAACGCTCCCCCCCCCAACCCTGCCTTTGGACAGGACTCACAGACAAATCAGAGTGTCACCATTTACCCTGTTGATCTAGGAGTGTAGAAAGTTTGATGGATTCATCAGGATAATGTGAAATTAGGCCAGAACAATTATCTAAATAAACTGGGAAATTGTTGATTATTCACAATAGATTCTTTGGCTGCCTAACATTTGAAAACCCTTCTGACTATGGGGATTTCCTCACTGTGTAAAACTTCAGGATCTTCCACTATAGGAATGGAAGGAGTCAGACACTATTTCTCCTCTCCCCCCAGCAACTGGCATGTGACTTGGACTATAACAGTCAGATGCTCTCACCTTGGACAAAAGACAAGGACAATTGATACTACATTTCCGGAAGCAAGGCTGTGAGTACAATGATGGTTGTCTGGCCTGTACATAGTGATGGCGGCTACACAGAATTGGAATGACCCATGGCCGGGCCAGGCTGTGTTTTTTGCTATCAAAGCTTCTTGACTCTGCCTCTTTTCAAAGACTGGTTCTTGTTCTTTTCAAGGATTCTGTGAGACTCAAATCAATTTTTGTGTAAGTTGCCTAAAGCTGATTTCTATTACTTACAACCAAAATCCTAACTGAAATACTATTATTCTTTCCTTTGACTAAGTACATGAAACAGATAATTCATGGTGCCTCTGCTCTGATCGGAAGCTGAGGAGTGTTGTCTTTCCTGTCACCTCAGGAGTGTCCACTTGACTGGCTGCAGAAGATGCTTTAGATTAACGGTGGAAGAAATTAAAAAAAGATAGACTAGGGATATTGGATGGTTCCTAAGACCTACCTTGATGTCTTCTACCATGCGTTCAGAGCAGTAATTTTCTATTCATGGCAGCTCTGATGACTTTGGGGCATAAACACGACTCTGCTCAAACATACACACATTCACACACCAGGAAAAGTCTCCAGGAAATATGCTATTTAGTTATTAATACATTTAAATCTTAAAGTATAATAAATAAAGACGAAAACTTAATTATACAAATTGATAGTCAGTGACAGCCGTTAGTAGGCATGCAGACACCACATTTTAATTTTTAAAGCCTGAATCTTTACTCTGCCTATTCTACTTTATATAATAGAGGAATGCCAGAATATGAATTTTATTCCTCCAAGGCAGAAATGAGTCCCTTTTAAGAGTGGTAGGGTGAGTGAGCTGAGGGGCTCTTTACACAGCCTTCTCAGCCAACGGCTGTGTGAACCATTACATTCTCAAGAATTTTCCATAACTGCCTTTTAAGAGAACATCCCTTAAACCTTATCCACTACCCCATATGTTCTCAAGAGGCAGCATGTTGTGGGGGAACAGAGCTGAGTATGTATAACATAACCTCTGAGTACATACAACATATAACCTCTCTAAGTTCAGTTACTGACCTAACTCCTGGCAGATAAAGAGGTTTGTTTATCTATATCTAAGATCTAAGATGTAAATTGTGTGTATGAGAGAGGTGAGGGGGGAGATAGGGAGAATCTCAAGCAAGCTCTGTGCTATCAGATCCCACAAACTGTGAGGTCACGACCTAAGACAAAAATCAAGAGTTAGATGCTTAACTGACAGAGCTAAACAGGTGCCCCAGGGAAATGCCATTTTCCATTTCAGTTCTCACCACTCCCCATCATTAATGGGAAGGCTCCCTGGGCCACACTGCTCAGATGGAAGCATGGATGAGGCTGGAACTGTACCATTTCAATCCTCCCTTATCCCAGGGAGTCTCCAAGGAAGCTCTAGGGCGTCCCTGAGCCCAGCTTGACCACCCAAGATGCAATGGAAAAGAAGGACAGGCAGATCAGCGTGGTCTGCACCCAAGCTCTCCCACTGAAAAGCTGAATGAATTTGAGCAAGTTATTTGTGCTTTGTAAACCTTTAGTTTCCTCAAATATAATTACACAGCTCTGTAAAGCCGGAGAGATTAACAATATTTTCTTTGTACTGCCTGGTGTTGCAAAGTGAGCAATCGATAATCAGTAACCAACATTATTGTAACCACTGATGTTACTATCATTATTATTGTCTTATCTGTCTTGAGGAACCAAGGGGATGCCTTGCGATAGGAATTTTTTTTTTATGTTTTTATTTTTGAGAGGGAGGGAGAGGAGGAGCAGAGAGAGAGGGGGAGAGAGGATCCAAAGCAAACTCTGCGCTAACAGCAGAGAGCCCAATACGGGGCTCGAACTCATGAACCATGAGGTCACGACCAAGAATTGGTTTCTTAACTAACTGAGCCCCCCAGACGCCCCTGGGATAGCAACTTTTTAGAACTGATCTATGGATATGGACCTACATCACATGGAGAGGTTACATGGAAAAGGCTTCCAATTATCCTATCTTAGTATTTAACGGTGTGGAAACATTTCCAGAAGGGCTGAATAGACTTCAAATTGTATGCAGGGAGTGTATCCTGAAAGAATAATATGAGCCAGTGCTTCAGCTCAGCTCCAGAGACAAGTGTGTGCCACTGTGTGGTGTTACACAGGTTATCTTTGCTAATACAGACCTAGGGGAAATGAAGAGATTCTTTGAAGGTGTTTTATAGGAGAATTAAATGAGACAGCATTTAAGAGGCACTCAGAAGGTTTCTGGAGGAAGGCTACCTGAATGCAGTCTCCTTCTTCTCCTGAGGAACTCTAAACTGTTCACATCTTCAGCTCCAAGCAGCTGCTGGAACCTACTGGCAAGTGGGTATAAATGAAGCCTTGAATTCTGCCGGGTCCTGAGAAAGAAACTGCAGGGGGCTTCCTCTCCTATGGTCTGGGCAGACAATCAGTTAACAGCATTGAGCCTAAGGGTCAGAACTCCAGTTGGTGAACATAGACAAGATCTGTGTACAAATCTCTAGGGGAAGGCCAGTACCAATCTTATATCACTAGAAAAGTACAGTGGACCTTCCGAATGAACAAGGAGCAAAAGATGGAATGAACAGCAAATTAAATGAAACAGCGATAATTTTTTTAAAGAAATAAAGCAAACTGTGAGATAAAATAACCAATAACCTAAAAAGGAAGGCATACACTTAGTATATTAATTATATTATGTGTAAGTGAAAGATTTAAAGACAGAAACTGTCAGATTGTGTTAAAAACAAAACAAAAAGGACTTTTATATTGTTTATAAGTAACCTGCACAAAATAAAATAATAATAAAAATATTTTATAAGAAAGGAGACAAACAGGTAAAGGAATACCAGGCAAATGCAAACAAAAAGCAGGAACAGTGATATTAAAATCACTCAAAATGGGATTTAAGAATAAAGGCACTAAAAAGGTTAAAGAAGAACATTGTGTCATGGGGGTTTCAGCAGGAAAGGATTAAGAGAATGATATTTCAATAAATGATCAACAAGAATTTTCCGAAATTGATGAAAGACGTGAAGCCACTTACTCAAGAATTGCTAGGAACCCTATAAGTAGTAAACCACATCATACCAAAACTGCTTAAAAACAAAGACAAGACAAAAGTGCTTAGCCAGACAGAGCCATATTTCAGCTATCTTAATATAGCAAAGATGTGATAGAAGCCAGAAGACAATGGAATATGTTTCACAAAAGAAAATAGTAAGAAATGGGAGGGGAGGGAAAATGAAAATGCAAAGTTCTAAGGCTGTAGCATTGCCAGGGAAGTGGGAAAAAGTCATCATTTTTATTATACTGAAATAAGTTTTCTCACTGGATATAAAAGGAAAAAACAAGTACATGCTGCTTACTACGAAAACATTAGACCTAAGATTGAAAACACAAGGTAGGAAAAAGATTGGCCATACAAATACTTAAACAGTAGTGAGGGGATCCCCATCAGTGTAAGATGGTAAGAAAAGGGGCATTATTAAAGATGAAGAGAGACATTCCATAAGGACATATATAAATCTACCAGGATGTAGAACAATGCTAAATGTATATGAATCTATAATATTGTTAGGACAGACCACAGCCACCAACTTGGCTGGACCCCACTGACTAGGAATTTCAGATGGAAGCAGGGTCATGCGTAGGGTATACAACTTAACTGCTAGAGGTCTCTGGTTCTCTATCCCCCTAACATGAATTACTTTGACATCTGGGCAATGGCTAATGGTCACTATTATTCTGTTTATATTTTTCAGACTAGTTAGAAACCTAGTGTGGAGGCTAAGAAACCCTGGTCCTGACTGATACTAGGTAGTAAAATTTTAAGTTGCAACCAGACCCTGTGATTTCTGGTGAAGAGGTTAAGGAGATTACACAAAGATATTACCCTTGCATTTAACCAACTTACACTCTGGGGATGGCCAACCTATAAAAGCAACTAAAACACAAGGTTATGATAAATGTCATTAGAACGGAGGAGCAAAAGTATGCATGGCTTGGGATGCTAAGTGTCATAAAGAGAGTTACAAATAAAAGCAAAGCTCAAGTATAAGAAAATGAATTCAAAGTCTCTAATTCAAATGCAGAGTGAAAGAAACTCAAGATTTTACTCCACATCCGGTGCCAGAATTGCCACGAAGCTAAAATGCAATAACAAATCTCCATGGGTCCTATTAGTCAGGGCATCACACATCTTTGATCCTTGCGTTTAAGTATAGTTTGAGATCTATTTTTTAAATAATGGCTTAACAAAAGAAATATGCAGAAGATCAAATTGTAAAATGTGAAAATTTCTGTGAGACCCTCACTTCATGCCGCTTTCTCTGGGAACTGCCTTGCTTGGTGGAGGAGTCAGAGTTTTTCATTCTCTGCTGAGCCTTCAGGTGGCATCTCTTTGGAGGGGATGAAAACACAGAGCTCCCACTGCCTTCAAAAAAAGCATTGCCATGGTGAGTCATCTCAACAGAACAAAAACAATGCAGTTGACACAAGCTGCAGATTCTCAAATAGCATCTTACCAGCCCCTCCATGTAAACGCTGCAGGGAAGAAATCTAAAGAAAGCACCAGAGAGTTCTGAAAATGACTGACACAATAATTATGCTACTTAGGGGTGCCTGGGTGGCTCAGTCAGTTAAGTGTCCGACTTCGGCCCAGGTCATGATCTCATGGCTCGTGAGTTCCAGCCCCGTGTCAGGCTCTGTGCTGACAGCTCAGATCCTGGAGCCTGCTTGGGATTCTGTGTCTCCCTCTCCCTCTGACCCTGCCTGGCTCATGCTGGCATTCTCTCTCTCTCTCTCTCTCTCTCTCTCTCTCTCTCTCTCTCTGCCAAAAATAAATAAACTTAAAAAAAAATAATAATGATCCTATTTAGTTACCATAGTACCTGAAGTAAGCTAGGCCCAAAATGACCCCAATATCTCCCTTTTTCGGTCTATCTGAATATAAATCAAGCCAATGGCTCTCAGTTTAAGATACAGCTTTATATTCCCTGCACAAATGGCAAGCCAATTGAAAGAATTGAAAGTACTTGTTTACAGGGGCACCTGGGGGGTTCAGCTGGTTAAGCATCAGACTTCCTCTCAGGTCATAATCCCCACAGTTTGTGGGTTCAAGACCCATGTAGGGCTCTGTGCTGACAGCCTGGAGCCTGCTTCAGATTCTGTGTCTCCCTCTTTCTCTGCCCCTCCTCCACTCATGCGCGCGCTCTCTCTCTCTCTCTCTCTCTCTCTGCCCCTTCCCCATTTGTGTTCTGTTTTTCTCTCTTAAAAATAAACACTTAAAAAAATTAAAAAAAAATATTTGTAGAAGTTATGTCAGGAATAAGATCAGAAAATAAAATTAAGTTCTTTTTAGTGTCAGTCTTTAAAAATCTTTTCAGCTTGCTTAGGGAATATTAAAATTTGGATGAAGAATCAAAACAAAACAAAAAAAAGACTGTCAATGTTTACTGTGTATATCGGTGAGTCAATAGAGGGAAGAAGGGATTAAAAGTTAGCTTAGTTGGGGCACCTGGGTGACTCAGTCGGTTAAGCGTCTGACTTCAGCTCAGGTCATGTGCTTGCGGTTTGTGGGTGCCAGCCCCAAGTCGGGCTCAGCTCTCTGTGCCGAGCCTGCTTCGGATCCTCTGTCTCCCTCTCTCTCTGCCACCCCACCCCGACTCTCACGTGCTCTATCTCTCAAAAATAAATATTTTAAAAAATTAGCTTAGTTAACCAGGCAAGATATTTTCAGAACTATGAGTTCTGATGTGTGTGTGCCCTGACAAATAAATTGAAGACATACTCTATGCCAGGCACTGACAATTACTAGGAGTACAACAATGAACAAAACAAAGTCCCTAATCTCAGGACGCTTAATTTCTAGTTGAAAACACACAATAATTATATACTATAATATATAAAATGTTGGGGGAAGACCAATGCTTAAAGAAGGAATAAAGCAGGTAACAGAGATAGGGAGTGTTAGAGAGTGAGGGAATGGCTATTATGTATGTAGGTGGTCAGAGAAGGCCACAGTGATAAGGTGATATTTAAGGAGAAACATGAGGAGGTGAGGGAACTAGCCAGCAGGCTACCTGGAAGACCAGCACAGGACCAGAAGTCCAACAGAGGGCACAATAAGTTGAAACAAGCTGGGATATGCTCAGCATGTTTAAGGAACAACAAGGAGGCCACTGTGGCTAGCCAGAGCAGACTGATAAAGGTGGTGAATAGTAAGGGGGTAAGAGATGATGTCAGAAAAGGAATGGGAGAGGGAACATCACAAAAAGTCTTCTTGTCTGTGGTAGGAAATTTGGCTCTTCTTTTGAATGAATCCTTTGGAGGATTTTGAATGGAAGAGTGGCATAACTTACATTATAAATGATCATCCTGGTTGCCCTATGGAAATCAGACAAAAGTGAGGTAACAGCTGAAGTTGGGAGACCAGGAATGTAGAAGGTTATTGAAACAATTCAGGCAAGGGATAATGGTAGCTTAAACCAGTACGATGATAATGTGTTATGGCCATTCCACAGAAACGGGATGCACCTCCATGCAAAATCTGGTTCATGTGTCAAGACTGATGACCCCACACACACACACACACACACACACACACACCTCAAAAGGGCAGAAAAAGGTTTGTTGTTCATATAACATGCCTTTTTTGGAGAACAGGATAGACCTCCTAAGATGGCCCAAAAATGGCCTGGGAGAGCAGGAAAAGGAGTCACTTAAGGGTCTATGGTGCTTAGGAAGTGGGGCTCGATGGAGAGATCCCACACACAGTTTCAACCTCCCACTGGTGTCTAAGACAGGAGCACCTGGTGCTTTCTCATCAGCTTTCCTGGATGTGGGGCAGAAGACAGGAGGGAAAACTGTAAGCAGGCCAACACCCAGAATGGAATCAGATTCTTTATCATACGATGGTAGAAATGGTAAAAAGTGATCAGATTCTAGAACTGTGTTTATGACCGAGGTGTTAATATTTACACCTGGAATGGGATTTGGGGTGTCAGAGTAAGAGAGAAGCTAGGGATAATTTCCTCTCTCACTATATTTTGGCAAATAAAAAACCTAAAAGATCTAAAATATCAATAATAAAGTTCTGTTACTTGCTCATGAGGTTTTCTCTCCCACTTCTATATTGAAGGTTTTATTTAAATATAAAGACCATGTCCTTTACTTCTCTTTAATCCTCTTCAGCCTCCCCAACCATTTTCACTAGAAACTAGGACAGTGCTCTGCAAGCATGAGTGTTAAAAAAATACTTATTAGTTGAAAAGATTTCCAATGATATAGTATTAGAATATTATGTTGACTTAAAACTACATGCTATTTTGCTTATCACTCAAGTCAAACACTGACTTTAAATGACATTCTCTTAAATATCCGACAAAACTGGGATTTCATATCATTATTTATCACAGATATACTTAAATATCTGGGGTACAATAAAGAATCTCTTACTTACAACTTTTATTTCAAAAGTGACCTTTTATTATTTTATAGCTAATTAAGAAGGCAGCTGTGTTATAATAAAAGTGTCCTAAAATAGGAACCTAGAATTCTGGGTTTTATTCCCATTTTTGCCATAAACCAAGGATATGTGTGGCCCTGGGTACAGGGGTTCTCTTTTCTGAATCTCATCAGCAAAATGAGGGAGCAGGATTCAATAATTCCCAGGATTATTCTTTCAGTGGCACTATGTTAGTACTGACAGCAAATGTGAAGGTTTTAAGAACACTGGAATGATAGCATGGATTCACACAGTTAATTGGAACAAAACCCTTCACCTTTGTCTTGTCATGTACAAGTGAAATGGTTTTATGGTTGGAGAAATACAGAGGAAACATGTAGTCCCCAAGTTAAAATACTTTATGAGAACTATTTTTAATGTCTTTTCTAGGGGCGCCTGGGTGGCTCAGTCAGTTAAGTGTCTGACCACGGCTCAGGTCATGATCTCATGGTTCATGGGTTTGAGCCCCCATCAGGCTCTGTGCTGACAGCTCAGAGCCTGGAGGCTGCTTTGGATTCTCTCTCTCTCTCTCTCTCTCTCTCTCTGCCACTCCCCCACTGGTGCTCTGTCTCTTTCTCTCTCTCTCTCTCTCTCACCCCCTCTCTCTCTGTTCCTCCCTCACTCACACTCTGTTGCTCTCTCAAAAATAGACATTAAAAATTTTTTAAATAATCAAAAAATGTCTTTTTTTAAATGACCATGTATGTCTCTTATAGAAAATAAGAAAAATACTAAACAGTATTGAGAATATTAATGAAAATTAATAGAATGGATTTGGTTCTGCATTCCCAATCTCTTGAAATTCAGAAAGAAGGTCAGTAAAATATATGTTATTAAAATTTAACTTTCAAATACTTTACATACCTACAGTCAAGTGTTTTATAGGATACTCTTTTAAAACAAATATAAACTACCTAAAATCACATTGGCCCTAGATACTTTAAAACTGTAACTCAAACTTGTCTTTTTGACAACTTAAGATGCACTTTCAGAATTGATATAATCTGATTTAGAAAAACAGTTCTGTCTCAGAGACAGTACAGCTTATTCCTACCAAAATTACTCTCTTAAATGTTGCCAGTGGTGATTTTCTATAGCCAATGCTCTATGGAAGAATTTCAGCCTTCATTTCGTTCAATGCCTGACAAATTTGGTGATTACTTTGATAATTCAGTTTCCAACTCAAGTCTCATCATGCCTTGTGTTATCGTTGTTTTTCATGGACCTGTCCGTGTTGCCACAGATAGCTTTTTGGAGACAGAGTCTGTGGCTGCTCATCCTTGTATGCCTAGAACCTTGCACAGTGCTTAGCACGTGAGAAGATTTCAGCAAATGTTTGCTGTACTAAATCAACGGGTTCTGTCCAAAATCAGTGATTGGAAACTGAACCAGCAAAATAAATTCTAGTCTTTTGCTATCATGTGGGCTAAGTGATTTCAATTTTGAGATTACAAACACTAAGTTGTGGGAACCTGGGTGGCTCAGTCGGTTGAGCATCTGACTTCGGCTCTGGTTATGATCTCGTGGTTCACGAGTTCGAACCCTGTGTCAGGCTCTGTGCTGACAGCTCAGAGCCTGCAGACTGCTTTAGATTCTGTCTCCCTCTCTCTCTGCCCTTCCCCGTTTGCACTCTCTCTCTCAAAAATAAATAAACATTAAAAAATTGTTTAAAAAAAGAAACACTAAGTTGGGTTATAGAAGAGCTACTTCAATATTTACTAAAATGGAAAATATTTTTGCATAAGAGAGAAGACTGGGAAATTTATCAGCAAATGTGAACACAGAGATGGCATCTGTCTCATGGAAATAGGAAAGAATCAGTGAGGGCTGGAAGCCATATTAGAGACAGGTGAATATCAGTCTTGCACTGCAGCTATGAAAGAGTTTCTGTAGATTCATAAACCATTCTTAGAAAAAAAAGATAGTTTTCATGTATTTTACTGTTGTTTAATTTTATCTACCTTAGAATCACTGGTAATTCTTAAAAATTCCAACTTCAATTGTGTGGAAGACTAATAAAGTCAAGATTTTTTTTGGTTTGTTTTCTATTACTGGATCACAGTTTTATTTTTTTATTTTTAAATATTTATTTATTTATTAGAGAAAGAGAGAGCAAGCAGGGGAGGGGAAAAGAGTGGGGGACAGCTGTACTGACAGCAGCAAGCCTGATGTGGGGCTCAAACTCATAAACTATGAGATCATGACCTGAGCCAAAGTGGGACACTCAGCCAACTGAGCCACTCAGGTGCCCCTGGATCACAGTTTTAATGAACGAATAGCAGCAATGATGATGGAAGTGAGGGAATCCTAGCAGATAGATACAAGTCATGGAGTTAGACAAAATATTGCATGGAGATCCATGTCCCAGAGCTCCTCTCTATTCAAACCTTGAGAATTCCATGTTTGATTATAAGGATCAGCAAGTGGGGCTGATAGGAACAAAATAAAATTTCCTCATATCAGAGCTTATCTTGATTTATGTAATCTACTTCTTATGGCTCTTACACCTTGATGGCCACCACCGATCATCAGCACTACCAACATTTCTGGGGCCAATCTTACCTTAGGTACAGGGATGTACACACTAGCCCAGTGCTCTGGGACTCAATTTTAAGTCACCTAATCAAAACCTGAATCTAAACGTGGCTGGGGATTTTGGTAACTTAGATTTTGGTCTTATCACTAAGACAGATTCCACTTGAGCACCCAGTTAATTGTTAAGGGGCTTGGAAAACCAAAGCTGTCCAACACTAGGCTTGGCATTCTGATGGAAGGTAACAGAGTCATTTCTGGAACATAATTCAAGGGAACAGCAGTAGACAAATATTAGCTCAAAGCAACACATAAGGCAAAAAATAGGGTCACAGAGTAGCCTACCCAGTTGGCAATGCATAGAGATAAGAATCATTGTGTTCAGAGATTTAGGCTGGTATGCAAAATTCCCGACTACTTGAGTTCATGCTTATTTCTAGACCCTAGATCCTTTTTTTTTTTCTTTAATATATCATTCTAGCCCGAGGCAAGACAAGGCTCTGGAAGCTTCACCTTGATAAAAAGCAATAACTCCTTTAGACCTGTATTAGACTAATTCATTATTCAATAAATCTGTATCGCCTATGTATTGAATTCCTTATATAATTATAAGTGATTGTCAGGCACTGTTGTAGGCAATGTGATAATAAAGCAGATCTCCACCTACAGGAGCAGTGGTTAAAGGGCTTACTGTGATCCCTGGTCCTTTGATGTGTGTGTGTTGAGTTGGTGAGGGGAAAGGGTGGACTTGAGTAGCAGTAGGCAATAATACTTCCTGTCCAAATGTCAATCAAGAAAAGTCAACAGTATCTTGATGCCATTAACGAATCTTCTCATAAACACATTCCTATATGATGAGAAAACAGGTTTCTAAGATATCCACCTGATGCTGGTCTAGGATCCCCTACTGTATAATGCTGTTGTTGATGTCATATTTTTTATTAGTCAAAGCTTAAAGAAACAGAAACACTTTGGAATTTTTTAAAGCAGAAACTGACGTGAGTCAGAGAATTAGATGCTTACAGAATAGTTGGAAGTTATGTAAGTAGTCTCCTGTTTGTGCCTCCAGGAACAGTTTTAGAATAATAGGTCATCCCTGGAACTATGCCAGGAAAAAGGAACACCGTTAGTGCCTCCGAAATGGCCACAAAAGAACGGATGATGGACACTGAAACATTATCTGAGAAAAACTATGACAACAATCATGTTTGAGAAAAGAAATGGATAACAGGGGACAGAAAGATGGCTTCTACTTTACTTTTGCCTTCCAAATTTTCTGCAAGTGCATCTAAACAGTGGAATCAATTTGCAGCCAGAACCCTAGTTGCAAGAGAATCTAAGAAGGTAAAATTGAGAGGCTGCGTGATCCAATTCTTATATCCAACATACTATTTACCATTCAAGGTAAATCTAAGAAAGTGCACTCCTGAGTCTTCATCATACCTAATGCATCAGAAATTCCGGGCACAAACACTGACATGTTAGCAAACACCCTGAGTGATTCTCATGCTTAGGAACATTTGGGTGACATTAATTAGAATTATCAGGATGAGATCTTGGATACACAGTCATATTATGCAAATTAAGAAAATATTTTTTAAACAAGGGATTTTTAAAAGAAATGTTAAGCCACACTTATAATTTAATCTTATGAACATGACTGTACTCTGTCTGAATAAGAAAGTGAAATGCTTATCACTTTAGGTAATTGTTCATTTTGCAATGCCAAAAGGAAGAAAAAAAATTCTCTCAGTGTTTTGCTCTCTCTAGTTCCTTATGTAATGGGGACAAATATTGACTGTTTGGTGGCTGCATTTTATACAGGAGTTTGCCTAGTGTTCTCTCTGGGGATATTTCAAAGTAATGTCCCATGTAAACCTCAAAATTTATTCTTTTCTAGTTTGCAAGCACAGAACAGTTTAAGAGCAATTTCTCATTTAGGACAGAAAAAAAACGCATGTTTTTTCTTTATCTGAGCAATGAATTCCATTGAACAAATTACTGCATGTGGTTTCTGATGATTTATTGATTTAAATGTATTAAACTGCTCTATTAAAAAATAAGTGGGAATTTATAATTCAAAGTGAAACATCAAATCAACCTTGCATATAACCTTGCTCACAGTGCCTTAAACAATGTTGGCTGGATTAATGAAAGATGAATTCCCTGTGCTGATTTACTTTGCTAAAATAATGCATCTGTAGTCATTTCCTAAAGTGACTTAAGTATTTCCTAGAAGTACTCATGGTTTCTGAGGTTTCCTTAAATGTGAGTCTCAATCATATAATTAAGAGATTGTTTTAGTCATAGTAACACTGGCTGCTGTTAACAGACAACTCACAAATCTTGGTGGCTTACCACAGTAAAGGGTAATTTCTCATTCATGTCATGATCCAGTTGAGGGTTCAGTGGTAAGCCTTCCTCATTAGTGATTAGGAATTCCATCTCCTTGCATCTAATGACTCCACCATCTTCCAAAGCATGGTTAGAAAATATTTTCTGTAAAGGGCCAGACAGTAAATATTTTAAGATTTGCCAGTCAAGGGCAAAAATCAAAGCTATTATCTAGATATTTATGTAACACAAGAGAAAACAAATGTCACCAAATGTTACTTTGATGAAATTCAAAATAGTAACAAGTTCCTATGTACAGCTCTTTGTAAAACATGTCTACTGATGTAAAAAATGAAATTATTTTGTTGGGGGATATACTTTTGCTTCATGGAGGTTTAAAATTTGTTTCCTTATTATAATGTTGCAAAAGTTCATCAATTAATGCTGATATATAATGAGATGTTTTTCACATTTTACCTTTTCACAAGGATAAGTTTTGCCAATATAGATATCAATCCATGAGTGTTTGATTTTAATTTACCATATTCTTCTCTTGAAAGGCATTTTCAGGATACTATTAGATTTTCTCTTGCCTTTTAACCTGTCATTACATTGCAGACTAATCACTTCTGATTGAAGGTTAGAAGGCAGCTCCTCAATTGAATGATTATATGGATTTTGAAATACGAAAATTTCTTTTGTACTTGCATTAAGAAACCAAAAAAACATTGTGGGAACAGTTGTTTGAGCTGGGAAAACATATCACTGAAAATTTCTATGGGATTGGAGATTTGGGGTTTTGTTTTAAATTTACAGCACAGACTGGGGCACCTAGGTGGCTCAGTTGAGTAAGCATCTGACTTAGGCTCAGGTCATGATCTCACGGTTTGTGGGTTCGAGCCCTGCGGTGGTCTCTGTGCTGACAGCTCAGAGCCTGGAGCCTGCTTCAGATTCTGTGTCTCCCTCTCTCTCTTACCTGCCCCTGCTCATGCTCAGTCTCTCTCTCTCAAAAATAAATAAACATTAAAATAATTAAATTTATAGCACAGGAAGTAAATAAAACAGTTCAACATCATTTGTGACTCAAAGAACATTAATTGTTATGGAAATGACCTCATGCAGTATGTTTTCCACATGTAAGTGCTATTTTGCCTTGAAATTTTAGGTTGAATTCACTAAACATTTTCAGTACTATGGAAAAAAAGCTGATTTCCAAAGTTATTGAGTATTTGATAACTGGCTGAGTACAGTTTTTTTCTTCAGAAAAATTTCCATTTTGACTGTTTTGACAATAAAATACTAACATTGCTAACCCATCAAACTGCTGTGGTAGGGCAAGTCAGGATATCCAGCTTCTGTTCTTAAAAAATTCACGGGACTGATGATGGACAGAGCCATGAGATCAACTGAAGTACACTGTTGGCACTTGTGTTTCAATAGCACATGACAGATTCAAATATTTTCTGTAAAATCCCTGCTCATGAGTAATAGAATGAAAAACCATAGGCTTTAAATACCTTATTTTTTCACTACTTTTGTGAATGTGTCCAACTAAGCCTTTCACTGCCCCGCACATATTTTTGCCATCATCAGGTGTAATACATCTTAGCAGATTCTACCTCAGGTTGTGCTGACTAAATGTTTCCTTAATGCCTCTGGAAATGTGTTCACCTGTAGTGGCTCCATTAAGATAATTCAGTAACTTTAAACTTGGCATCAAATAAACAACTGAATAGTGTAGATAACATTTACTCATCAAGAACTAAGATAAACTACTTAAAATTATTTGCCTTGTTTTTTTACAATCAACTAGCAATGTTGTTCCCAATATCCTCCACAATTTGAACTATTCTCATCAGAAGAGTAAGAGTTTTGAATTCATTTTCTCTAGATACATTCCTTCAGCTTCTCCAACACAATTTAGTTAACTACATCAGTAAGTACCTTTCTTTGCTTGGCCAGCAAATAGGCCCCTGGGAAACTTACTTAGGTTACAGCCTCATTGTTTGTTTTGCTTTTGGGAAGAAAGTCTATGTTGTGAAAAGACATTTTGTTTTAAATTTTCCTAACTTCCTGGATATTGCTTTCCTGTCAGTTGGAAATATTTAATTGTCTGGTAATATTTATTACCTGGTATTATCAATACATATTGCATTAGTTTCCTTTTGCTGTTATAACAAAATACCACAAACTTAGTGATTTAACACAACACAAATTTAGTATCCTACATATCTGGAGGCTAGAAAGCTAAACAGAATCCTCCTGAGCTAAAATCAAGGTGCTGAGGGGGCTGTGTTCCTTCTGGAAGATGTAGGGGACAACCTGTTTCCCTGCCTTTCCTAGCCTCTGCAGGATTCCTGAATTCCTAAGTTCATGGTCCCCAGCCAGCAATCTTATCACTCCAACTTCTGTTTCCATCATCCATTTCTTACTCTATCTTTGGCTGTCCTGCTTCCTGTTTTATAAGGACCACTGTGATAACATCAGGACCTCTAGGTAATAATGGTCCCAATGTCTTCCTGGAATGGTAAGATTCCAAACCGAACAGCTGGAACTGCAGGCCTGCTGTTACAGGATTTTAAACGAAACAGTTTAAAACATCTCTTATGTTGCCAGTATAAAGGGCCATTTTATGTCATGTTGGCATAAACCTTTTTATAAAAGGGGAAGTATTTCTAATGGTGTTTCAAT
Source organism: Acinonyx jubatus (assembly GCF_027475565.1). Lineage (NCBI taxonomy): Eukaryota > Metazoa > Chordata > Mammalia > Carnivora > Felidae > Acinonyx > Acinonyx jubatus. The sequence goes on from NC_069387.1 coordinate 70,335,905, forward strand.
ATTGGTGCTGATACAAAGTAAGTTATTGCTTTGCACTAGGTGGTTTGGCCACTGAAAGAATACTGTATTGCCAGGGAAACAATCTTATTTCTTTAGACAACAAATTTATGTTTTACCAAGTTCTTCGCTTCTGTTCATTGATTTCTAATTGCGTTTATGGTTCAGGCTGGGAATTGAGAAGTTATTTGTAGTAGGATAGGTAAACCTCACCATATTATATAAAATGCACTGAGCTCAACTGCTGTATTAAAAAAAAAAGCACCTTAAATCCCTCTTTATAAACACTAAAGTAAAAAAAATATGCCTTTCTGGGTTGTAAACATGTGGTAGTAATAGAATATTATATAGTCAGTGTTAAATAAAAGCCAAAACTGCAACATGCAGAAAATAGAATTTGGTTAATTTGTGGGCTCATGTTTATTTTTGTCTTTAACACTTCTACAAACAAAATTCCTGGAACAGATTAGTATATTCTGTTAAAAGACTTACAGTGACCCATTTTGCTTACACTGTTGCATCACCAGGGACTCATACTGAGCCCATGACCTGCTGGTGTGTGTATATATTTACAAAAACAAAAACAAAAAAAACCATTCATTGGGATACAAGGTAGCAGTCACAAACTGAAGACTGCAGCTTGTTGAGGTGCTATACCCTGAGTCCCAAAGTTGGTTCCAGTGGGTCTTAGTGCTTTTGTGACAGGATTTATTCAGACCACTCTTCATTTGATGTAACAAAATGCCATTAACCCAAATATTTGTAAATAAAGTTCTAGTGTATCTAGATTAAATTTTTAAAATCTGTCTCCATCTCAAGACCCTTAATTTCACAGCATCCATAAAAACCTTTCTGACATGTAAGGACACATTCACAGGTTTGAGGAATGAGGATGTGGATGTCTTTGGGAGAGGGGGGTATTATTTTGTTAGACCCCAGCTAGAAGGTTATGGTACAAAAAACACAATGCTTTGCCATATAATTTGATAATAAAATAATCCATACTCCATTTGGCCTTAAAAGTGCACCATGTGAAGTTCACTTTTCTCATTTTCTGTGTTGACTTAATGAGTATGCAGTAAGAGTAAAAAACTAAAATGCCACAGTACAATGATATGCACAGCCTTCCAAATACTATCCAGTTATAACTGCATCACTGTGGCATATAGTGTACTGAGTCATCAGGGTGCAGCAATAAGAGGGCCAAACACACATGGCCTCTGTTGCAACCACTCAACTGTGCTACTGAAATGCAAAAGCAGGTACAGCTAATATATAAATGAGCGTGGATGTGTTCCAATAAAATTTATTTATGACACTGCGATTCAAATTTTATATAGTTTTGAATGCTGTGAAATATTCTTCTGCTTTTTTAATAACTGTAAAATGTACAGCCATTTTAGTTCCTGGCTTGCACAAAAGTAGGCAGTGAGCCAAATTTGGCCTGTGGGCTATGGTTTCCTAACTTTCTTCTAAGGTCTCAGATTCCTCTACTGCAGGAGGTTGTGTGAGGTGTGCCTGGTGCTAGACTACCTTATTTCTGCCCACATTCTATTAGCTAGAACTCAATTACCTGGTTATATCTAACCAGGCTGGGAAATACAGTTCTTCTGTGTGTTCAAGACAAGGGAACGTGGATATTGGTGAACATTTTTCTACCATAGCCTGCTCTTTCCAGTAACCAAGTTTTTATTTTATCCTTTTTCCACATATAGCTTATATTTACTTCTAAACTCCAGTTCACAATCCGGAGTCTCGGGCAATGCATGTCCTTTAACCTGTGATATATATTTCCTCAGAGTTCTTCATAGTTCTGTGACCTATGAACTTAGTATCTGTCCCTGACATCCATCATAACAAACAGTTCCACCTGGAAAGAGTAAAAAGGGAAATACAGAAATTATTGGTCAGAGCTAATCCAGCTATACAAATATTGTGAAGGTTCCCAACCTGGAGAACAGAAGAACCTTGATTCTTCCCCAGGTCAGCTCCCTGTAAGGAACTCTTGCACATTATTCTCCATGGCCTCTTGACTCTACCTGTTGTAAGGCTCTTCCTTAGCTCGTATCCTCCTTGGCACAGCTGAAGTGTGTTGTGACTTCCTGGGGGATACAGAGTTTTGACAGTCCACTGTCTTTCTAAAGATTATTTCAATGCCTTCTAATTACAAGCGCCCTTGGAGCACCCTCATGGGTTTATGTGCCATGCAATTTCCTCATGAACAAAACTTCAAATTTGTTTCAATAAGTACCATGTGCCTGGAACCACATCCAAAGATGCTTTCCAGACACTGACCTCAAATCAGCTTGATTTTATTGTCTAATTCCTCCACTTGTTTTTTTCTTAATTTAATGGTGGCTAAAAATGGCTATGAATGTGATGTTAGCTGAAAGACTTAATCCCTTTGTTCAACAGAGGTTTTTGGTCACTCAAAGCCTTTCTCAATAACATCACTTACTGTTTGGGACCTAGAGGATGCAGACATTTCCAGCCCTTTAATGGCCCACATTTTTAGATTTTTTTCTATTCTCTCTCATTTCTGCTTGCAAAGTGGACAACTCTCCTAGGCTCATTTCTTTCTTATAATACCCTGACAAATGCAGACGACACTGGTAAGGGTACACTAACTACTGCTAACACTACTCTACTAACACTGCTTTCTATCCTGTTTCACTAGCGCTACCTATCAATAAGCACATGGTCTGCCTACCAAATTATTGCTGGCAACAGATTTTCGCAGATGTCTTTTCATAACACCTTCCTGATTTTCAGTCTCCTGACCACCTTCCTACTGATAAGCCATAGTCTTTAATTCCACTGGAAAATGTAGGCATTATTAGGCTAAGTGCTGCAGCAGACAACTTAAAATCTCAGTGGCTTAAAACAATTACGTTTTATTTCTCATTCATGACATAATCTGCTTTGGTATTCAGTCAGCAGCTAGCTATCTAAGCAGCCATTTAGACTCTACTCCTTGGGAGAAGATTTGAATGAAAAATTTAAGGCTCCAAACCCAAACATTCTGAGAAAATACTACAAGAGATGACTCGGGAATTTAGGTATAAGAGAGGAATTTAAACAATTCAGGAATATGTAAACCAAAAATTAGATCCAGAGGAGGAACAAGAGTCACTAGATGGCAAGTTCCAGAGAACTGGGTCAAAACTCTTAAACTATCTCATCAGATCCTCCTGTGGCTAGGATTGATCAAGAAAGTCCAATCCACAGATTGCCATATATTGTCCACAGCTGTACAATCCAGAAGGTGGCAGAGAGAGGAAACCAGGTGGATGTCACTTCGTCCCTCCCAAGAGCAGCACAGCATGAACTGACCAGGCCCCAGGGAGGGAGAGTGCCTACTTTAAAAGTGGGAGCTGTCACTCTTTCCTTGCATTGTTCATCATGTTGACTATAACCCTGGGAGTTGGTTTAAAAGTTAGGAATAACTTTTCAATTCCTTTTGTTTTGTTTTGGAACTCACAAACGCATTTATATCAGGATTAGCTGTGTATTCGGTTCTATGCTGAACTTTCTCTGGTTTTATTTATTTTGCGAGTCACTAGTCTCAGTGACTACCTACCTGGTCTCCTCGACAACCCTGCATGTTAGATATTAGTATCAATAAGAACTCACCATGTGTACCCATAGGTGTGGTCACCTTTCTCTCTCCCGGACTGGTCAGACCACAGAGGGACATTCATGGCCAATGAAACAGCTCTTCTGGCTCAGCAGAGGGGCCCCCCCACCCCTCCTCCCTCCCTTGGTGGCAAGTGGCAGGGCGGTGGGGGTAGGCAGACTCTGGCAGGACTTGGCCCTCCTGTCTCTGATGCAGGGGCCACTCTCGCTTACCTCTCGGCTGTGGCTGTGAGTGGCCCTTCCTGTGGTGGGGAAGGCCCTGCTGCCACCCCGCGGCTTGTGGCCGTGGCAGTGGCAGCGTGTGGCCCCTGGCCCTCCGTGGTGCTGCTGCAGCGCTCCAGGTCGCCCTTCGGTGCTGCTTCCTTTTCCAAGGGCCTCCTCGGTCACCGCTGGCGGTGGAGTGTAGGCGGAGCGGGTGGAGCTGGTAGGACAGGCACACGTGTCCCCTTTGCGGGGCAGGCTGTGCGTTACCCGGTGGTCTGCACGCTGGGGTGTGAACGCTTGGTGTGGGTGAGCCGGTGACAACGCGCTGTGCCACCTGCGGCCCACCGCTTTGTCCGTGTGGGCGCCTCGGCTCTCTTACTTGCTCTTACCGGAAATGCTTGGTCGTCCCACCAACACGCATGCGCCCTGCCAGACTTTAAGTAGCGCAGCGAGCCGCGGGAGCCTGCGGGGCGTGGACCTCCAGTCCTGCCGCTTGCGCTCCGCGCGCCTCGTGTTCGCGGGCCGCAGACCCGCTCCCCAAAACCTGGTCTCTGATCGTCTTTGTAGATGATTGGAGGGGTCGTCGCCAAGGTGAGAAAGCATTTGCTAGTCATGGGAGAGGGGCCTACCTTGGGGATACCGGACTGCCCAACTGCTGCCCTTCTTCCCAGGCTAGTGGCCACCTGTGTGGCTATGGTTGTGTGTGGGCAGAACCCCTCTCCTTCGCAGGAGGGGTCCGCTGGCCCTGGAAGTGGGCCTGAAAGATGTTCCTAGGGAGAAATAAGTAAGAAAAAGAAGAACTCACTGTGTGAGTTCTTAGGATATATACCCATTCTGGGGAGGCCGGGGTGGTCTTCACTTCCACTGAGGTCAGGATCTCATTTAGGGAGTTGGACCCCCACATGGGGATCCGTGCTGGCAGTGTGGAGCCTACTTGGGATTCTCTCTCTCTTTCCCTCTCTCTGCTCCTCCTCGCTCTTGTGCTGTATCTTTCTCTCTTTTAAGATAAAGCAATAAAACTTAAAAAAAAAAAAAAAAAGGATGTATACTCATTTTTAAGAAAGTGTGCCTCACCAAAATTTAGTTACTAAATGACAATGCAGGGATATGAGCTCAGGTCCAACACAGTCTTTTTTTTTTTTTTTTTTTTTTTTTTTTTACAACTTTCAGATCTTTCAGAATATTTCAGAGAATTTTGGATAACAGGTCTTAATACCCCTCTAATAACCACAAGACACAGATAACTTTAAGGACAAAGACTAAAAACCAGATGCCTGCAAAAGCTGGCACTTTGAATTGGGTAAAGGCTTGGGGCCCAATATTGTCCAGCTAGATGGAGAATGGCCCGCTAGAGGACAGTGGGAAGGAGTGGCCCTAAATAGACAATATTTTCTTAGAGTTTTATATAAAGATATGTATCTTTCATTTGCTACAAAGGAGGTGAATTCTGATGCTCTTTCTATTTTAGACTTTATGAAATCTAAATCTATTCCTCTCCTACAGTTTTGGTGGGTAGAAATCAGGTTGCTTTGCAATCTTTCCCAAACTTGTTTGAACTGACGCTTCATGTTTCTTTGCAGGGCTTTGGCTGAAGAAGCACTCATGAGACCTCCCTCTGATACAGCTATCCAGAGGAGCTAGGACAAGACTAGATTTCCCAGAACCCTGGTTAGCTAGATTTGCACCTGCCTCTGAAGGAGGCTCTGAAGGAAAATTTATGTGCTTGAAAAATAATGTATGCAATGGGTTCTGGAAGAGAAATGCAGGGAGTATGGCATATATTCACTAATGGGAAAGGATTGACTCATTTGGGGATCGGAATAAATGAATATCTCTTGGGAAGAAAATTCAACAGGCTAATTGGTAGCAAACTAGTGGTATTAGGCTGCTGTTAGTGGCTTTTTGTAAAACCAAAAAAAAAAAAAAATACTGAAGCTCTTCTACCAGCCTCTTTGGAGAATAATAATATTACGAAAAATAGGTAATAACTTATTGCATACTTACATTATGTTAAATACTGTACTAAGTAGTCATGAATAAGCATGAAATCCTCACGAAAGCTTTATAAGGTAGGCAATACAGTTAACTCCATTTTATAAGAGAGCATACTTACGCTTCCAGGATGATAAAAGATATCTGAGTTGGCCTCCCTGGGTTCTTAAGTGGCAACGATATGCACCCCCAGGGATTAAGGAAAATATACTCACTTTCCTCTAAATGTCAAATAAGGAAAGAAAATCCTAGATGCTGGATTTGGTTGGCTCTTTTATGCCTGGTGAATCTGTTTCTGGAGACTTAAGGTCTTAACATGTTCAGCAGTAAGACATTTGTAGATCTTTAGAAAGGCAGAGGCTTTTCTGTGGATATGGACCCTCAATTTTAATTGGTTTATGGTGAACAGGAAGAATGTTTGGGGGCTGAGGGAAGAAAGGGGCAAACTTGACTGGGGTGAGCAGCATGGCTACATGTAGATTTAGAGTTTTGCAAATGTGAGTCTCCTTCAGTCTGGATTTCCTAAAATGCTTTCGGGATTTTGATCATGAATTTCTTCTATGTTTACATATAAGAAATAGAAAAATAAGTCTGTTTGGGGCAACAAAATTTGCAATGCCCAATAGGCCATGTGCATTACTATCGGAGGTTTCCCATGGTATCTATACCTTAGAGCAGAAGTTGACAAACTATGGCCAGTGGGCCAAAAGTGGCCTGCCATTGATTTCTGCCAGTGCAATTTTATTGGGACACATCTATGTTCATTCATTTTGTATTACGCTGTAGAACATATGCTCTGTATTTATATATTAGGTCTACAACAGCAGACTTGAGTAGTTGCAACAGAGAATGTGTGCCTAAAATATTTATTTTCTGCCCATTAGGTGGGGGTTTGGATTAAAACCCACTTATAGTCAACTCTCCAGACCCCAAGTGAGCTAAAACTTCTTTTTCTCTTCTTTAGTCTAAGGCCTGAGTTAGAAGCCAGCTTTAGGCAGAATGGGGTCCAAGATGGAGAAACAGGAACCTCCTGAATTCATCTCTTTCCATGGGCACAACAAATCTTCAGCTAAACACAGAGCAACTCCTTCTAAAGGAAACCCAGAAAAGAGCTGAGCAATCCTACACCTACATCACCCACATTGAAACAGCTGGGAAAGGCTGAGACACACTTACTAAACCCCACCCGTGGCAGTACCATACAATTGAGAGGGAACTCCCAACTCCCAGCTCCTCCCCAAGGAGCACATCAAGCACCCCAACTTTTAAGTCTCCCACCTGAGGGATGGGTCCCCCAAACACCTAACTTTAATGGACATAATGGCTTATGTCTTTTAAAACACACAAGACAATAACAAAGAAACACTTCTCAAGAGGACTCACTAAGGCTGTATCCCCAAAGCTTATAGCAGAGGGAGCAGGCACAAGTCGTCCTTCTCTCAGTCCTTCCCAAAAGAGGCCTATCTGCATTTGTTAGAAGTTGTTGCTTCAGGGTCATGCTTCGAATTTAACAGGTACCTAGGGGCTGACTGCTGTCCTCCCCTGAGACCGGAAAAAAGCAGTAGCTATCACCCCTGCTCTGTCCCTTGAGCTCACCCCCAAAATGTCCGTGTGTCCCTGGAAGGAGCTTGCATACATGTCTGGCACCCAGCATTTGTGGCTGCCACCCAGGGAAAGATGCCTAGATCACCTGGCTCTGAAAGCCAATGGGAATGATGTTCATGTGCCCCACAGGACTGCAGCAAACAAAGAAACAGGTCTTTTTTTTCTTAAGTTTATTTATTTATTTTGAGAGATAGAACACAACTGGGAAAGGGCAGAGAGAGAGGGAGAGAGTCCCAAGCAGGCTCAAACATGGGGCCCAAACCCACAAACCGTGAGATCATGACCTGAGCTGAAATCAAGGGTTGGATGCTTAACCAACTGAGTCACCCAGGTGCCCCAAGAAACAGGTCTTAACCAGCTGTCTTCCCAGGGCTCAGCAGAGAGGAAGCAGACAGAAATGCCCTTCTCCCATTCTTTCCCTGAAAGAGGACTGTTTGTATACTTTAAAAGCTTCTTAGAGAGTCAGGCTTCTAATTTAACATTCATCCAAAGGATGACTATGATCCTCCCCAGAGGCCGGGGAAGTCTGTGAACATCTATGTCCATCCCCTACCCTCATCCTGAGGACCACTCCAAGTTGCCAGTATCTCCCTGGAAGGAGCTTATACACTTGTCTGGTGCTCAGCTTTTGCAGCTACCATTCAAGTGACAGGCTCCTGGATTGCCTAGCTCTGATAGCCAAAATGGCTTGCAATCATATGTCTCACAAAACTGTAGCAAAGAAAGACACAGTTAATAACAGATTTAGGAGCACCCAACCTCCCCAAAAGGAAAACTTCAGGAAGCAGATGGCTTCACTGGTGATTTCTACCAAATATGCAAAAAATTAATGTCAATCCTTCTCAAAAAATCTTGCAAAAAATAGAAGAGGAAGGAATGCTTCTCAACTCATGTTATGAGGCCAGCAGTATCCTAACACAAGGATGGTGCAGAAAAGAAAATTACAGGCTAATATCCCTGATGAACATAGATACAAAAATACTCAACACAGTATTAGAAAATCAAATTCAACAGTACATTAAAAGTACCATACACCATGATCAGGTAGGATTTTTTTCCAGGGAAGCAAAGGATGATTCAACATACACAAATTAATCAATGTGACACCCCACCTTAATAAAAGAAGGATAAAATTCATATGATATGACAAAATTCAACATCCATTCATAATAAAATTTTTCAACAAACTGCATATAGAAGGAATGTATCTCAATGTAATAAAGACCATATAGGACAAGCCCACAGCTAACGTCATACTTAATGATGAAAAGCTGAAAACTTTTCCTCTGGATCAGGAACTAAACAAAGGTGTCCATTCTTGCCACTTTTATTCAACATAGTATTGGAGGGCCTAGCGAGAGCAATCAGGCAAAAAAGAAATCAAAGATATCTAAATTGGAAAGGAAAAAGTAAAATTGTTTTTGTCGACAGATGAAATGGTATTATCTTTAAACTCCAAGGACTCTACCAAAAAAATGTTAGAACTAAGAAATGAATTCAGTAACATTGCAGGATACAAAATCAATATACAAAAATCAATTCTGTTTCTATGAACTAACAATGAACCATCAGAGTAATTAAAAAATAATATCACTTACAATTGCATCAAAAAAAAAATACCCAGGAATATATTTAGCCAAGGAGATGAAAGACTTGTACACTGAAAACTCTAAGATGTTAATGAAAGAAATTGAAGAACATGCTTATAAATGGAAGGGTATTCCATGCTCATGGATTGGAAAAATTAACATTGTTAAAGTGTCCATACTACCCAAAGCAATGTACAGATTCAATGCAATTCCTATGAAAATTCCAATGGCATTTTTTACAGAAATAGAACAAACAATTCTAAAATGATATGGAACCACAAAAACCCACAAATAGCCAAAGCAATCTTGAGAAAGAATTGGAAGCATCACACTTCCTGATTTCAAAATATATTTTAAAGCTATAGTAATCCAAATAGTATAGTATAGGCATAAAAACAGACATATAGATTAATGGAATAGAAAACAGAGCCCAGGAATAAACCCATGCATATATGGTCAGTTAATTTATGACAAAGGAGCCAAGAATATATAATGAGGAAAGGATAGTCTCTTCAATAAATGGGACTGATAAACCTGGACAGCCACATGCAAAAGAATGAAACTGGACCCTATCTTATACCATACACAAAAAATTAACTCAAAATGCACTATGGTCTTATATTTAAACCCAGAAACTGTAAAGCTCCTAGAAAAAAACATAGGGGGTAAGCGCCTTGACATTGGTCTTGGCAATGACTTTTGAATTTGACATCAATGGCAAAGGCTGTAGTTTGACTCATCAAACTAAAAAACTTCTCCATAGCAAAGGAAACTATTAAGAAAGAAAAGGCAACCTACGGAATGGGAGGAAATATTTGTACATCATGTATCTGATAAAGTGTTAAATCCAAATTCTATAAAGAACTCACACAACTCAATAGCAAAGAACACAAAAATTCTGATTAGAAATGAATAGAAGAAAAATAAGGTAAAAACAGAGAGGGAGGCAAACCATAAGAGACTCTTGAAGACAGAGAACAAACTGAAGGTTGCTGGAGAGGAGGTATGTGGCAGATGAGTAAATGGGTGATGGGCATTAAGGAGGGCACTTGTTGGGATGAGCACTAGGTGTCATATGTAAGTGATGGGTTCTACCTGGAAAGCAATACTACACTGTATGTTAAGTAACTTGAATTTAAATAAATAAATTTTAAACAATGACATTTTTCCAAGAAAGAACCAAATAGACATTTTTCTAAGGAAGACATACAAATGGCTAACAAGTATATGAAAAGGCACTCAATATCACAAGTCATCAGGGAAGTACAAATCAAAACCACACTAAGATATTATTTCGCACCTGTTGAAATGACTATTACCAAAAATATAAGAGATATTGGTAAGGATGTGGAGAAAAAGGAATTCTTGAGCACTGCTGGTGGGAAAGGTAAATTGGTGCAACCACTATGGAAAATAGTATGGTGGTTACCTAAAAAAATTAAAAATAAAGCTACCATATGATCCAGCAAACCCATTTCTGTGTATATATCCAAAAGAAATGAAAACAGAAGATGGGGCGCTTGGGTGGCTCAGTTGGTTAAGCATCTGACTTCGACTCAGGTCAAGATCTCATGGTTCATTGGTTCAAGCCCCATGTGGGAATCTGTGCTGACCACTCAGAGCCTGGAGCCTGCTTCAGATTCTGTGTCTCCCTCTCTCTCTGCCCCTCCCTCGCTCACGCTGTGTCTCTGTCTCTTAAACAATAATAAACATTTAAAAAATTAAAAAAAAAGAAATAAAAACGGAAGAGATACCTACACTCCCATGTTCATTGCATCATAATAACCAAGATATGGAAATAGTCTATGTGTCTGTCAATGGATGAATGGATAGAGAAGATATTATATCTGTATCTATCTATACAGGTGTCTGTATAGATAGATAGATAGATAGATAGATACAGATATATATATCCTCCAATATTGTTCAGCCATTAGAAAGGCAATCCTGACATATGTGACAACATGAATGGGCCTTGAGGGCATTATGCTAAGTGAAATAAGCCAGATAAGGAAAGATAAATATGCATGGTACCATATGTGGAATCTAAAATAAAAAATGTCAAACTCTTAGACAGTAGAAAAGTGGTTGCCATGGCTTGGGAGTAGGGGGAAATAGGGAGAGGTAGGTAAAAAGTTACAGACTTTCAGCTATAAGATGAATAAGGTCTGAGGATCTAATGTATAACATGGTGACCATACTTGGTGATACTATAATGTGTAATTGAAATTTACTAAGAGATTAGGACTTAAATGTTGTCACCAAATATATATTTTATTATTAATACATTAATATATATTATTTTATATTACTGTAATAATGAGTGTATAATTAACCAAATGGTAGGAATCCTTTCACTATGTGTGTGTGTGTGTGTGTGTGTGTGTGTGTGTGTATCAAATCATACTGATGTATACTTCAAATATATTACAATTTTATTTGTCAATTATACCTCAATAAAGCTGAAAAATTCTAGAGCATAAAAAATATTAATAGAGATTCTATTCTAAACCAGCCACTACACTGTGTGGAAGTTAAAAGATGAGTGAAACATGAATCCTGCCTTCAGGTACATTCAGTAGGATGAACAAGGTAACAAGTGCAAGGTAATCAGGAGGTGGAGGAGGAGGAGAATATCTTACTGGAAATGGATCAAGAGGATAAGGATTTAGCATCTTATCTAAATTTTTGCAGAAAAATGTGGTTTATTAAGAAGAGTAAGTGAAAGCTATTCTACATAATGGAAATAAAGCATATAAAAGGAAGACTATTTTTCAAAAAAAGAAGGGCCACCTGGGTGGCTCAGTCAGTTGAGAACCCTTCGGCTCAGGCCATGATCTCACAGTTTGTGGGTTCGAGCTCCACATCAGGCGCTCTGTTGTCAGCACAGAGCCCGCTTTGGATCCTCTGTCTGCCTCTCTCTCCATTCCTCCCCTACTCAAGTTCTCTGTCTCTTTCAAAAATAAACGTTTAAAAATTTTTTAAAAAGGAGAAGCTGCCAGCTAAGAGGGTTCCACATACTTTGTTGTTTCCATGCTTAGTCCCTTTCCTATGATCCTGTCCTGGTACTACAACAAGCAGCAAAACACAGTCTAAGGCTTGGAGCGGACCTGCGGACGTAGTCCTTTTCCCCTCAGGATAATGACAAAGTGATGTTACCAAACAGAGTAATCGCATGGAGAGTGACTTTTTAAAAAAGTAATGTTTAAAAAAATACATAAAGTAATACATAAACAAAACAGTTCATATTTGATAAACATCAAAAAATAAGCAGTTTTCCTTAAAGAAAAAAAAGAAGGTAAAACAAAACTCTGGGTTGGTTAACCTATGTGACCAACAGAATAAAAACTGATGTTCAGAAAACATAGGTTAAAGGTGTCAATTGCAATAATTCTGTCTTTCTTGTTAATCGCCACTCAGTGAAGTGTGCTACTGTGTCCTGCTTTATGTCAAGTAAGAATTTAACCAAAGTGATACAATTCTGTTTCTATTGGCTTGGTTTTGCAGTTGAAATGATTCAAATTACTAAAAATCAAGCTGTTTTATTCAGAGCAAGGCAAAGTTGTCTTCCTTTGGCATATCATTTAGAACGATGAGATGATGCACAAAGTCCTGCACTGAGAAATGTATTTACTATAGTTGAAAAGCCCAAATTACTAGAAAAATTCAATTTGAAGTAGAAAATACATGCTAGTGGATTCTTTACGGAATAGTAATATACCACCAAATAGAATCTGATTTTACACAGCACTGAATATGCTGTTAGAAAGATGATTTTGTAAACACATTTGGGAGAATACAATTTGAATATAAATGTTCTCTTAGTTAGCATTTTAAAGTTTTTATGAATTTCAAATATATCAGAAGACATCACTTGGTGAATTGGGAGAAAGTTGTTATTATCCAGTGAAGGAGTCCCAGTTTATATTCTCAGCTTCTTAACCAAGCATGTCTTTGCCTAAAGACATTTCTCCTGAAATATGGTGCTTGGTTTTGGGCATGACACATATGCAGGCACTATGAACAACTGGAGAACATTTAGAAGAGAACAGCTCAAATCCTTTCTGAGCACAGACTGAGTGACCTGGAGAAATGTAATACTGGAAGTAGAGGGTTTTAGAAGAATATTTGAAGAGGAGCTTGTGAGTATGGCCCAATGAGTAGATCTAGGACCAATGTGACATAAGTGAAGTTGCAATTTACGGAAGATAGATTTCAAATGATGTTCAGAAGAACTGAAATAGAGAATTTCAAAAATGGAATGTGTGGTTTCTGCAGGTGGTGAGTGTCCCATTTCTGGATGTGCTCAAGGAGCTAATTGCATTATAGTAATCTGACTTTGAAGAAATACAAGAGGTTATTAAAGCAACCATCTATGATACATATTAAAAATCTTTATAATAAAATTAAAATGGGGTGCCTGGGTGGGTCAGTTAGTTAAGCATCCATCTCTTGACTTTGGCTCAAGTCATGATGGCATAGTTCATGAGTTTGAGCCCCGCATCAGGCTCTGCTGTGACAGATAAGCCTGCTTGGGATTCTCTGTCTGCCCGTCTCTCTGCCCCTCCTCTGCTCACATTTTCTCTCTCACTATCTCCAAATAAACTTAAAAAAATTAAAAATAAAAATAAATAAACTAAAAATAATATATGGAGGAAGACATTGGCAAAACTATGTCAAAGGATCTCTAACAGTTAAACACAACTACCTAATTCTGACTTATAAGAAAAACATCAAAGCAGAAAAGTTATATGAAGAAAGAACATAAGGAAAAAATGACAATACCTCCATAAATTTAACCTCACAGTTATTTAAAGAAATTCAAATTAAAACAGTAATATACCATTTTACGTCTATAAAAAATAGTGGAGGACTAAAATTAAATTGGTAATATACAACAAGATATTTTAAAAAGAATCCTAAACTTTGCCAGTGGCATTGTTCATTGGTACAGATTTCAGACAAGCAATAAAACAAGCTAAACCACGTCATTAAAATTGTTCATAACTTGCTTCATTAAATCTCTTCTTGATAATATAGTCTAAAGATAACTTACATGATATGAATTGTAGCAGCATTCATAATAAGAAAAAAGTTAGAAGGAAATAAACTACATTTCCAACAGATCAATGAAACATTTACAGGCCATTAAAATTTTATGAACATTTAATAACATAAAAATTGTTTACAATAAAATGCTATGCAAAAGGTAAAAATAAAAATGATACCATGACAGCAACAATGTAAAATATGTAATCATGTGAGCCAAGAACAAATAATCAAAATAGTGATGAGATCATGGTCATGTTTTTTTCTTTTACTATTTGTGTTAAAGGAGAAATATTGTATTTATTTACATAAATTATTAGAAATAGAAACCTTTTAGGCATTATTACCATATATAATTGTCTAAAGCCTTACTTGCACAAATCTTGTGACTTCCATACATATCGGTCAAAAACTAACTGGCTTCCTTTGGGGAATAGAAATGTAAATTCTATTTAATTCAATCAATTTGTGAATTCATTTACCTGAATGTCAGCAATAGACAACATTATTTGAAATATTTGAAATGTACAGAATAAAATGTTAAACAAATATTACCAACACAATTACATATCCTGTATACTCGACACTTCTCTGCTACCTCTCGGAGACAGCCACTATCCTAATTTGATGTCTGTCATTCCCATGCACTTTGAAATAATTACACTTGCATAAATATATTAAGACATAATACAAAGTTTTGCACATTTTAAAACTTTATATAAACACTGTAATATATGTGTATTTTTTGCATCTTGATTTTTTTCCTAAACATCGTTTCTGAGATTCATCCATGTTATTATATGTAGTTCTTATTCGTTTTCATGTTCTAGAAGATTCCAAAATATAAGCATACCACAGTTTGTTTATCAGTGATCCTATGGATTGACATTTGAGTAGTTTCTAGAATTTCATTATTACAAATAATGCTACTATGAGTATCCTTTACATGTCTTCTTGTATATGTGTACGAAAATTTCTATAGATTAGTGCCATTCCAATGGAACTTTCTGTAATGATAGAACTACCATTGTGCTGTCCAATACAGTAGATAAGCCAATAGTCACAGTTGCTCAGGCAACTGAGGAACGGAATTTTAATTTAATTTAATTTAATTCAATTCAATTAATTTAAATTTAAATAGCCACAAATGACTAGTGGCTACTGTTTTGGACAGTGCGGGTGTTGATCATGTACTTAAGAGTACACACTGGGGCATGAGGGGTGCATATCCTCAACTTCACGTATTGCAAAACTGCCCTCCAAAGTGGTTTGGAGTTTGTGTAATGTATAATACCACTACTGCTGTGTAAGAGGTCCTGTTGTTTCACATTCTCACCAAAAATTGGTGTCATCCTGCTTTCAAACTTAATTAATTTTTAGTTCAATTTTGCCAATATGGTTTTAATATAAACCTACCCGCATACTGGGGAGCCCAAGAAAATTTTCACGTTTAGTAGTCATTTTGGGGTTTCTTTTCTTGTGAAATACCTGTGTATGTCTTTTGTTCACTTTTCTTTGGATACTTTGCACTTTTCTTCTTCCTTTTTTAATGTTTATTTATTTTTGAGAGAGAGAGAGACAGAGACAGACTGTGAGTTGGGGAGGGGCAGAGAAAAAGGGAAACACAGAATCCGAAGCAGGCTCCAGACTGGGAGCTGTCAGCACAGAGCCCAGTGTGGAGCTCGAACTCACAGAACCATGAGATCGTGACCTGAGCCAAAGTTGGACTCAACCAACAGAATGACCCAGGCACCGCTGCAGTTTTCTTCTTTTTAGAAGTGAGTGTATGTGTGTGTATATGTTCTGGTTACCAATCATTTGTGGTTATATATAACGCCAATATTTTTTCAAGCCTCTGCCTGGTCTTTTCATCAATTTCATATAGTAGAATTTAACCATAATTTTATGATATATTCCTTTTGAGTCTCTTTTAAAATATTCTGAGGTTGGGACACCTGGGTGGCTCAGTCGGTTAAGCGTTCAACTTCGGCTCAGGTCATGATCTCACGGTCCGTGAGTTCGAGCGCCGCATCGGGCTCTGTGCTGACAGCTCAGAGCCTGGAGCCTGTTTCAGATTCTGTGTCTCCCTCTCTCTCTCTCTGACCCTCCCCCGTTCATACTCTGTCTCTCTCTGTCTCAAAAATAAAATAAACATTAAAAAAAATTTAAATAAAATATTCTGAGGTCAAAAAGCATTCTCCTAAAATTTCTTCATAAGTTTGTGTTACTTTTTATATTTAGGTCTTTAATCTATGTGGGGTTAATTTGTGTGAAATAAGGACATGTTTTTGTTTTTTCCACAACCAATTTCCACAGGCCCACCTCTTCAATGTAACCTCTGTCACATATCAAGTATCCATATATGTTTGGGATGTTTTCTGAGATCTTAATGCTATTATATATATCGATCTCTCATCTGTCTTATTTCTATAGCAATACTCTTAATTTCTACAGCTTTATACCATCTTGGTATGTTGTAGGACAAGTCTCTCCTGCCCTTAATGTTTATTTATTTTGAGAGAAGGGGGGGAGGGGCAGAGAGGAAGAAAGAGAAGAGAGAATCCCCAGCAGGCTTCATTCACACTGTCAGTGCAGAGCCCGATGTGGAGCCCATCTGATGAACAGTGACATCATGACCTGGGCTGATATTGAGAGTGGGAAGGGTAACTGGCTGAACCACTCAGGTGCCCCCTCAGATATAATTCTTTAAAGTATTCTTGGCCATTTGTTTTTCTATGATAGTTTAGGATCACCTTAAAAGAACTATTTTTAAACATAAATTTTTTTCTTATTAGAACTACTGGGGAGGGGCGCCTGAGTGGCTCGGTCGGTTAAGTATCTGACTTTTGGTTTCGGTTAGGTCATGATCTCATGACCTCATGTGAGTTTGAGCCCCACATTGGGCTCTGTGCTGGCAGCGAGGAGCCTGCCTGGGATTTCTCTCTCTCCCTCTCTCTGCCCCCTTCCTGACTCACGCTGTCTCTGTGTCTCTCAAAATAAATAAATAAACTTAAAAAAAAAAAA